>NC_137079.1:40977858-42205358 GCF_951640355.1 Cnephaeus nilssonii
CCAATTAAGACTTAGCCCTGGCTTTTCCAAAATGGGCTCCCTACGCCAGCCCCTGGGTGCTTTTCGGGCATTATTTCTGCTCCCGTGCGCTTTTCTCTCACTGCATTTCGGGGTAAACTTTTATTTTATATATACATGAATACGGGTTACACACACACATATATAAAATGTACACGTTATAAGTGTACAGCTCACTGAATTTGTACAAACTGATTGCACCCATAGAACCAGCACCGAGGTCAAGAAGCAGAGCTTGCCCAGGACCCCAGGGGCCCTTCGTGTACCCTTCTGCAGTCTCTTACACCGTCCAGATCCATTTGTCACAACAACCCCGTTTTAAATTTTATGAAATTAGATCTCGGGCTGGAATTTTGCTATGGACAGGGAGCAAAAGATAGATATATGGTAAGCCTGGAATGGTGATTGAGAGAGCATGGCTGTAGTTAGACAGATTCGGCTTAGAATCCCAGCTCTAGCATTTCCTAGCTGTGTGCCTTTTGGGAACACGACTTAACCTCTTTAAGAAAAGGGATTTATAACGGGCCTACCTGGAATGAATAAAATACTATAAGCAAACCGAATACGATGCCTTGCACAGAGTTTATTACTCTCCAGAGCAGGTGTTGGCAAATTAGGGCTTTCTGTATTGTCAATAAAGTTTTATCGAAACGAAGTCACATCCACTCATTGTTTCCTGTCTGTGGCTGCTTCTGTATTACAAGGGCAGATATGAATAGTTATGGCAGAGACCCTCTGGCCTGCAAAACCTATATGTGGTATTGACTAGCTGGCCCTTTACCAAGAACGTTTGCTGGTCCCTCCTTTAGAATGTGAGCCATGTTCACTGTGGTACCACAGGGACTGGGATGGTCTGGCATGTGGTAACCACTCCTGTGGATGCTTTTATTTGTATTATATATGACAAACACTATTTCTTTATGTCATCACTACTGGGTTTTCTGAATTTGGCAGTTGAATGTATTCCTAAACAGTACTAGAAGGAAGTAGTGAAATCATAAAAATCAACCCTGATAAAATGAAAGAAGTCAGCCCTGGAGATGGCCAGGGAGAGCAATAGGTTTGTAAATTCTAGCAAAAAGGAGCCCGCACAGATACAGCAAAAGGCACTGAACTCGGAGTCAGAGGAACAAGACCAGAATCCGAGCTCTGCTATTAGCTAGTTGGCTGACCCAGATTGGGAACAAGGCTCAGAGTCTCAGTCCCCTCACCACTAATTTACAGTTTAGGAAGGCAACTCCGGCTGGATCGGAACAGGGCAAGGCTATAGTCGAAAAAGCCGTCAGGACCCTGCAGTAATTCAGGCAGGGTTGTCAGAAAAAATGAAATACCAGATCTTCAAGGGCTTTGAGAATCACTATTTTCACATAAAACAAGTTTATGAAACAATGTTCTATAGAACTTGCTACACCATATAGTTATTATTTGTTTCCTTAATCTGTCTTCCTGCACTTCTAATGGAGACCATAACTACTTCTTGCTGTCACTTTAGATCACATGTCTTCTACAGGATGAAGTGTGATGGCTGACACAGTGTAGGCACAAAATCATTCTTAGATGAATTAATGAACCTGGAATTACATCCGGCCCCTCGAAGGTCATTTGCCACACCAGAAAAAGGACCGGGAGTCAGGGAAGTTTCAATTTGACGTAAGCACTAGAAAATGGGCAAAGGGTATTTAGAGGTAGGAATACATTTAGAAAACAAAATTTGAGCCCATTTCTAGGTACATGACAGATTCACTCATTCACCACCTACCTCCTCTCCTCCTCCCCTGCAATGCTGCTTCCCTTGCTCGACGGTTCCCTCTCCGGTTCTTCTCTTTCTCTTTCTCTTTCTCTCTCTCTCTCTCTCTCTCTCTCTCTCTCTCTCTCTCTCTCTCTCCTCCGTTGAGGGTTCGTCCTTGTTTATTCATCCCTTAAACGCTGGTGTACCCCTCTTGCCTCCTATTCACGTCCTACTCTCTCATCTAGTTCCAGAGCTTCAATTGCTATTTAACATAACTGTAGGGTTCTTGGTTTTCAGCTGGGACCTCCTTCCTGTGCTCCAGGAGATACACCTACGGGTACTGCCCACTGGACATCTCCATGGGCGCCCACTCCTTGTGTCCCCGTGGAACTCGTGTCTTCACCTCTTCATGGACACCGTCTCTCTGAGGCTTTGCCTCTCCAGGGACTGGTGCCACTGTCCACCCAAATGGCAAAGTGGGGAAACCCACCAACACGGGGCCCTCTTTCCCTCACACGCCATTCCATTCAGTCATATCCCTAACCCCCCCATCTCTTGAATTCACCCCCCTCACCCCCCTCCAGCCCTCCCTGTGATTCTCCCTCGGTCCAGTTTGCACCACCGCCCACCTGAGATGCTGGGAGCTCCTGACAGCTTTGCTGACTCCAGTCCTGTTCTTTCCCAATGTGGCCACAGTTCTCTTTCTAAGCCATACATGGCTCACATAGTGTTCCCTTTAAAACGCATCCAGAGTTTCCCAAACGCATTAGCTGGGGACAGAACGGTGCCACCCAACACCACAGACGCCAGCTGCGTGCGGCTACTGAGCACTTGGAATATGGCTGGTCTGTGTCAAATACACACCAGATTCGAAGACTTAGTGCAAAAATATGTAAAATATCTTATTTATAGTTTTGGCATTGATTACATGTTTAGGATATATTAAACTAAATAAACTTTTTTAAAGTTAATTTTACTTTTTAAACCATAACTACTAGAAAATCTGAAATTATGTATGTGGCTCCATTTCATTTGGACAGCAATGGGACAAAAAGTCCTTACCTTTCAAGCACCTCTCTCTCTCTCTCTCTCTCTCTTGCTTCCTTCACCAGAGCCCTCTCCCCCGCACTTCTGCACTCCATCTGATTTGCAGGCTGCTGAATGGACCACCCAGTTTGGCAATATCTGGGGCGATTTCCTGAACACAAATGCTGTTTGCTGTCCCCACTGTCCAATGTCCCCTGGCTCCAGTGCAGCACCTGTCACCTGCCCTGTACCGGTCACTGAATAAACTTGATGCCCTGCCTGGGTTATACAGTCTCTGCATCTTACTAATATTGGATCTCCAACAAAAATTCTAGGGACTCAGCAGGTAATCAATGAAAGAATGAAGAGAAATGCAATCAATGAACTTATAGTCTAAAAGGGTGTCTAATAAAAGATAGATTCAGATATAGCCTAAAAGGTGACGTTAGCCAAAAGAGACTAAAAATATAGTATATATAACAGTAAGCTATGTTGTAAAAGAACAGTATGACATACAGGGTGGGGCACAAGTAGGTTTACAGTTGTTCACATGGAAAATAATATAATAATCAATAAATAATAATATAAGAATAAACTGTGGAGGGCCTGTGGAGGGGGATGGGGGTGTGCTGCAGGGGGTCAATGGGGGAAGAAAGGGGACATATTGCAATATTTTCAACAATATAGAATTATTTTAAAAAAAAGAATAAACTGTTTTTGCGTACTCACAACTGTTAACCTACTTTTGCCTCACCCTGTATTTAGGAAACTTTGATATAGTCAGACTGATGGATTAGGCAATATGTTGGCCATGAGTGCAAACATAAAAATGCATTAGAATTTTCACTACAGCATCCTTCGTAACAGAAAAGATTGGGGACAACCTGTGTCCCATCATTTACAACAGAGCTGGTAAATTATGGCATATACATTCACTGGAATGGTACAAAACTATTTTAAAAAGGAGGAAATGAATCCTATGTCCTGAAAAGGAAAGATCTCTGTGATATATTAATGAGGCAAAGTATGAAAAGTATACAAGTGTGTGTGTGTGTGTGTAGACTTGGATCAGAAGAACTTAAGAAACTGGTAATGGTGCCCTGACCGGTTTGGCTCAGCGGATGGAGCAACGGCCTGTAGACTGAAGGGTCCCAGGTTCGATTCCGGTCAAAGATATGTAACTTGGTTGTGGGCACATCCCCAGTAGGGGGTGTGCAGGAGGCAGCTGATCGATGTTTCTCTCTCATCGATGTTTCTAACTCTCTTTCCCTCTCCCTTCCTCTCTGTAAAAAATCAATAAAATATATTTTTTTTAAAAAGAAAGAAACTGGTAATAGTCCCGGAGGGAGAGATGAGGGAAAGAGTGAGAGGGAGATAGCCTTCATGTGTATTGTCTTTGAATTTGGTAATGCTGTGCACACCAAAGATTTAAAGATTAAAGCCGCTTTCTGGGTATTTTTCCTCTGTATATTTCTGTATGGTCAAGAAAAGACCCTGATTACTCCCTTCTCCCAAGTCAAACAGATAATAAAATAGCAACATCAACATGGCATCCCCTACCGTGATCTTCTTGTGGTCAGGAAACTCGAGGCCAAAATAGTCGCCCTCCACAAGGTTGAGGTGGTTGCAAACTGCATCCAGCAACACTTTCCCCGGGGCTCTTTGCTGGGAAGAGAAACAAGAGGCATTACTCCCTCCGACACAGGCAGGAGCACAGAGTCCCCAGACACCGCTGCCTGCCACACACACAGTGTCCCGTTATTCACATCTTGCATTAGTGCAGCGATTTTCAACTGGTGTGCCGCAAGAATTTCTAAAACATGTTAATACCTGACCAGTTAGTCAGGGCACTCACCTCTTTTCCCTTACATTGTCAAATTAAAAAATGACAACAACAGCTGTCTGGTGTGAATGAATCAAAATTATACATATTTTTTTGTCAGATTGGCAAAAAATATAATTTTTTTGGTGCGCTGCAGAATATTAGTAATTAGTTTCTGTTTATAAGATTAAAAGGCTGAAAGTTGCAGCATTAGTGTGACATATTTGCTATAATTATTGAGCCAACATTGACACATTACTATCACCTAAAATCCACTGTTTACATTAGGGTTCACTATTTGTGTTGCATAGTTCTGTGCAGTTTGACAAATGTGTAATACCATGGATCCACCTTAACAGTATCACCATCCCAAAAATCCACTGTGCTCTGTCCATTCAACCTTTATCTCCCTCCTCCTTCACCCACGGCAACCATTAACCTTTTTACTGTGTTTGTAGTTTTGCCATAGAGTTGGAATCACAAAGTACCGTATGGAGACTTTCCAGATTGTCATCTTTCGCTTAGCAATGTGCATTTAAGCTTCTTTTATATCTTTTCCTGCCTTGATAGCTTCATTTCTTTTGACCACTGAATAATATTCCATTGGATGGACCACAGTTTGCTTATTCATTCACCTATTGGAGGACACTGTGGTTGCCCAAGTTTTTATAATTATGAATAAAGCTCCTATAATTGTGTGCAGGTTTTGTGTGGACACCAGTATTCAACTCAGGATCCCACTGAAACCCTGCCCTGTACCTCTCTCCCCAGGAATATGGTAAAATTTCAGGCTTTCTTCTCTTGGTTATTATAATACTCTGTGCATACTCTCATCTAGTCTACATGTAGACTACACATCTATTGAAAGGAAAGGCCATATTTTATTAATCCTGTATCTACAACGCTTACAGACCAACCAATTTTGTTAAAATGAATGAATAAACAAATCAAGAAAAGTTACTCATTCCACAATATGATATAAATTAAAGAGCTATGAGTCTGTCTCCCTGATTAGGTTCTGAGTTATTTATTCACCTTTCTATTGCTTTTGCCTAGCAAGGCATCTGACACTCTAACAATGTCTGTTAAAATCAACGCTGTGCATGTATGTTCTATACACTGAATCTATAAGCAAAGAGAATATGATCTATAAGGACCCATTTTCTACCCTAAAAGCTTAGAATCATACTCCTTGGTTTCTCTTCACTATCCAGCAGACTTCTAGTGACCCACTAGTGAAACAGACCCAACTCCACCTCACAGATCAAACACTGAAAGAAAAATATTTCAAAGACATGATCATCTCCAGTTACTGCTTTTCTAGTTTCACCTCCTCTCTGAGAAGAGCAGAGCATCTGAGGAACCAATTAGTAACCCAGGAGACCAGAAAGTCCATTTAGCCTGCCCCAGCGTGGCCTGAGGAGCCATCAAAGGTGCTTCAGTGTCCGCAATAAAGCACCTTCTTTTTTAAAAGAAAAATTATTGATTTCAGAGAAGAAGGGAGAGGGAGAGAGAGATGGAAACATCAATGATGAGAGAGAATCACTGATGGGCTGCCTCCTGCACACCCCACACTTGGGATCAAACCCGCAACCCAGACATATGCCCTGACCGGGAATCGAACCATCACCTCCCAGTTCATAGGTCGACCCACTGAGTCACAAAGGCTGGGCCTTTCTTTTAAAACAGATGCCAATTTATGCTCCCATAATTCCTCATCATTGAAATCCAGAAGATATTCACAGCCATCTAATGGCATGTAATATTCTCCATGGATAATTCCAAACTTTAAAGCCAGGCTTTAGACTTTGAATGCCTGGTCCAAGGGTTACTGGTAGAGTCATTTTACTTGTACCGATGGATGGCAGGAGTAACAGGTCATTGAATGTAACCCATTCTCTTCTATCAATCATACCCCACCCTCTGCTGCCCACATACACCTGCATTTATCCAGTGGATTTAAGAGCCACATGGATTACTGGTCACCAATCTTATTTTTCCTCTCTTTGGGACACACCGTGCCCTAACCAGTCATGCTGAGAGCACTTGGGAATTCCTCAGCCAAGCTAAAGCAGGGTCCTGAGTTCAAGTTCTCACTCCTGCCCCCAAAGAGCTACATGAGTAACTGACACAGTTCTTTGTTCTAGACCAGTGGTTCTCAACCTTTCTAATGCCGCGACCCTTTAATACAGTTCCTCATGTTGTGATGACCCCCAACCATAAAATTATTTTCGTTGCTACTTCCTAACTGTAATTTTGCTACTGTTAATGAATCGTAATGTAAATATCTGTGTTTTCCGATGGTCTCAGGCTCCACTAGCAGGGTCGCCTAAGACCATCGGAAAACACAGATATTTACATTACGATTCATTAACAGTAGCAAAATTACAGTTAGGAAGTAGCAACGAAAATAATTTTATGGTTGGGGGTCACCACAACATGAGGAACTGTATTAAAGGGTCGCGGCATTAGAAAGGTTGAGAATCACTGTTCTAGACCCCCCTCTCTGCCTGGTAAAATCTGCAGGCATTAATAAGAACATTATAAACAAAGGCCCGGGCCTAAGAAGTTGTGGAAGCATTCCTATATCATAACATGTTTGTTAAAGAGAAGACCACAAGCCAGTTTCAACAATCCTTCTTCCTCACAATTCTTGACATTTCCTATTTGTTGAAAAACAAACTATCAATTATCTGACCAGCTGGCAAGCACTCACATTTCCAAAGAATCCCTGGAAATAAGTGAATTTGAGAACTTCATCATGAGACTTTACAATTCCATGCTGGAAGTCCAAACAAACAAAAGAATCAATATACAATGGATGTTTTTAAAGACATGCTGTTCAACTAAGTGCCTTATGGAACCCACAGGCGAGGGGGACTTTTCCACATGAACGGAGTCAGCAGAGCGTTTTGTGAATGTATCCAGCATACATTGGTAAAAATAAGGGGCTGGAAATAGATGCCTGGAATCTAGTTGATAAATGATACGAGTCTGGTCTCAATTCTTAACAATTTCCTTAAAGTTGATTATGTTGTATAAATCCTTTGTGTGAAATGATTTCTCGATGATGCCAACATTTTTATATAGGGAGAAATGAATTTAGAGTTTGAATGATATTATAGCTCCTCACCATCATCATAAAACAGATGCCTGAATTTCCCTATGAATGCTGGTGATATTCAGGGTGCATCAGTAGAAAGTATTTATAAGGGTTAAATGCAACCACTCCATGACAATTTCATGGGTAAGTGGCCCTCAGCATTAACACCCCAAAATGTGCGTGGGCACAATGGTCGAAAATGCTCCCAGACATCACAATTCCAAAGCTCAAGGACCCAGTTCCCTTTCTTCTAGGAGCTGGGGTAGAACTGCCTGGGAGTATCCATGCACAAGGGCTAAATTCTACCGAGAAAACATCTTGGAGGAGGGAAGAAAAGTTGCGTCCTCATTCTTTATGAAAAATTATCCCTCTATTTCCTCTTCCTTTGGATTTTCTCTATCAGTCCATAACACTTCTCTACACTCATCTCCAATGAATTTCTGAGCCTCACACTAAAAGTAATTCTGTTCAGAACCGTATCACAGAACATAAAATGAATAGTGGTGGTGACGGCACAGCATTATGAATGTACTTAATGCCACTGAATTATATACTTAAAAATGGCTGAAATGATCAATGTTATGTTATGTCTATTTTGCCACATTGAAAAAGAAATGCAGAGGAAAGGGTGGGGGGAAGGAACTGAGGAATAGGCTTCACATGATAATCAACCGAGGAGGGTCACTCACAATAGAATCTATTTACTTCACATCAGATCTTAAAACAATATTGAGGGGCTGGATCTGGCTCAAGCAGAGTGGCTGTGAAGAGGAGCCATCACATGGGAAGAGTGTGTGAATATCCACACATGTGCACTAATACTTCTCAGCACAAAGAGCTCTTCTGTGTGTCTGGCAAAAAAGTCATAAAATAAACATTGGTGGACGTAACCACAAATTATACATTTGGTGCAGGCTCTGCACTGAAAACTGATGCTGGGGTTTAAAAGCTACCAATCCACTAGCCCCTTATTGCTGAAACGAACGTGCAAGTCAGTCAATAAAATCTGAATGGGGGTAAAAGTGGCAACGGTATAGATTAAACTGGGAGAACAGAAAGTAGAGATCCTGAGGAAAATTCAACTGTAAAGGGATTTTTTTCAAATAGTAACTTACTTTCATACACACACACACACACATACAACACCACACACACTTATATTATGGCTACATAAGCTGTCATATATAAGGAAGGAAACCAAGTTATTTAGTCATCATTTGAAAACCTGCATTTGTTAGTAATGGTTTAATATGAAAGGGATCTTATGACAAATGAATCAAAAACATTGTCCCCAAGAGTTTGAAACGGGAGAGGGCAGGCCTCGAGGATTCCCACAGCCTCTAAGAAACTGTGGCCCCCACACACTGCCAGCCTTGGTTAACATATTCTCGAAGGGTACTCCCTCACAGAAAAGAAGCCAGGTGGTAATAATGTGCTATGTTTGAGAGAGCAAACCAGAGTACAACTACATAATCAAATGTTACCACCTTCTTCTCATTGGCCACTTTTAATTATGCTCCAAAAGGCATTTGAATTTTAATCTAGTGGACAAATAAATTGGCTGATTTCAAACTGTATGTCCCTTGGCTTTTCACGCAATCCTACAAAATTAAGTTTTAGGAGGAGGTGTACATTCTTGGGGGATGTCTGGCAAGCAAGCACTGAATAATAAACAGTATGAACATTCACATACAGCTTCAAGCTATTAAAAACTGAACCAAAGTTGCTTTCATTTATGGTGCTTTTAAAATATGTCTGTGCCTTCGGGTAATTTCTGTCCCATAAAGTTTTATGGGGGAGTAGTTCTTTTCCTCCTCTAAAAGAATAAAGACACAATTCTTCATGGGTTGGGGGTGTCTTCTCCTCCCTCTCTAAGGGTCTGAAAAATGGTGCATCCCACTGAATACGAGCTAAGGTTCTGCCTTTCTGAAATAACCTCATAGACAAATCTATCAAGATGACCTTTGACCAGGTTTATAAAATCTGCATCTGCACAAGTTTCAGAGAGCTCTGTTTTGGGATCAATATCGCCATGGCAACCAGGCCATGCTCTCATCCAGCAGAAGGGAAAGGTGTCTCTCAAGGGCCTTGGCCCCCTTTCTGCCACCATTAAAGCTTATTAGAATATTGTTCGAATCCCCATAATTCACTAACCTTCAACATGTCTGATCTTAGGCCGTTATAACTGCAGATTTCCTCAGGCTCTCCGGCAGTGTGCAACCAGGTGAGTTGGAGTGTTAATAACTACTACGTTTTGAGGCTCCTGGGGTACATTTATCAAGCAAGTTGCCCTGTGCTGGTGCTGTGCTAGGTGCTGTGCTAGATGCTGAGGGAAGGAAATCAATAAGGTAAGTGCCTCTTTCTGAGTTGGGGTGGAGACAAATAAACAGGCAAATAAGAATATATGGTAAGTGCTATGTTAGAGGAGGGGGGTAGGTGAGTGAGTGAGCATTTGCTCTCTGGCATCTCTTCTTAGAAAAACCCTAATCCTCTGGGACCAGGATCAGGGCTTTACCTTATGACCTTACTTGACTTTGCTCCAAATCCAGCCATACTGGGGATTAGGGCTAGAACCTATGAATTGGGAAGGGGCGGGGGGGGGGGGGGGGGGACCACAGTTCAGTCCACAGCTCATGGAGTCATGAAGGACTAGAAATATTATCTACTTCCTAGGATCAATGAAAACTATATAAAGCAATGACCCCAAAGTGTTTGGCAAAGAGTCTGGCACACAACACAAGTTCTCTATTATTGCTGCTGCTACTGTGATGGGGAAATGTTAGCTTACAGAATTCATGGCAGGCCAGTGGGTTGACATTGAAGAGGAGGAGGTCCATTTCCCGGCCTCAAAGGCATGCCTCAGCATTGCCACAGAATGCAAAGCCTGGCTACCACACCTACGTGCCGTGTGACCATGTTCCCAAGGGCAGCGTCCACACCTGGGCCCCTGCCTATTCTGCCCTAGAATGCGGCTGGAGGTGGCTCCAAACAGCACTTCCCTGATTTATGGACCCACTCATCATCTGCGGACCTTGATAAGCCGCAGGTGCTGGGGTGGTGCCTGAGGATCTGAATTTCTAACAGGCTCCTTCCTGCTGCTGGTGAGAAGCCTATGCTTTGAATGGCAAGGTGAGATTGAAGTGATACAGCCGCAATCCAAGGAAGCCTGAGGAATGATGTCTCCCACCAGAAGCTGCAAGGGTACCAAAGGGACATTGGCCCTGACGATGCCTTGATTTTAGACTTTTAGCCTCCAGAACTGCAGGGACAAAGCACTTATGTTCTGCACTGTCCCTTTCAAATAAAGGGATTAAAACAAATGAATAACCCCCAAAGCAGATTTGAGATAAAAATTCTGGCCTTCAAAACTTCTCTAATTTGACAATCAAATATATTCAACAAGTAGTGGACTAATTATGGGAGGCAATTCATTTTTCCTGCTAAGAGGTGTTCCTCTTTTTACTATTGTTGCTTTGGATGTGAATGATGCACTATAACTGAAGCTCTTTTTACAAAACATTCTCTTTTGAGATGCTTCCACAGGGTGAGGTAGGACGGGTGGGATTCAGGCTCAGCAGTCACACAGCTCACACCGCTTCCACCTCCCTCCACCCCCCTCAGCTGCCCATCCAGGGCGTCACCTTCCCTGCCCCTCTGCACACAGTCAGGAGCTATCAAGCAAGTAGAAGTTCAAGGAGAGTGCAATTTGAGAAATCTACAGGAACCCACCTATGTGTCTGTAAAGCACATTTTCTTAGAAATTTTAGCAGAAGGCCACTGCTAGACCAGACTCAATATAACTGATGAAAAGAATGTTGGGCTTGTGGCTCAATAGGGCAGACTGAATACATGCAGCTTTTCTCCACAATACCCAGGAAGCCTGCTTAAACTAACACTCAAATAATGAAAACAGGGGAAAAGGAATAAATTCAGAGAAAATGAAAGAAGAGACAGCAGGTGAGAAATTTCTCCCAAATTCTACAAGATGACAGAGGAAAAAGCTGACATCTAATTACAGAAGACAGGAGAGAGAGTCACCAACAGGAAGCAGCCAAATTACGCAGAACTCTCCAGAAAGTCAGAAATGGGAGATGCCAGGTACTTTCGATGATGCAGAGTAGAGTAAAAAAACTTTTAAAAACACTGTAATTTGTATCCTCATATAGCTAAGAGTTTACAACTTAAAAATAAAACCCCAGAAGGTTATAACAAGGAACATTTGGATAACAAGAAAGAGCTGTTAAGAGTAAAAATAGCAGAGCAGAAAGAAAACTTGCAATAGAAGAGTTTAAAGATACAGTTGAAAATTCCTAGAAACTAAGCCCGAGGACAAAGAGATGGCAACGAGGAGAGGACAGGAGACATTTAACGCTCAGTTCGACTTCCAACACTTGAACAATGTGCCTTCTGCACAGGGAGACCCACAAGGGGAGGAAATGATGCAAGAATGACATAAGGATCTTAAGGGTTTAACTTTTTAGATTAATAAAGTTAATACTGGCCGATGTGGTTCAGTGGTTGAACATCGACCTATGAACCAGGAGGTAACGATTTGATTCCTGGTCAGGACACATGCCCGGGTTGTGGGCTCCATCCCCAGAAGGGGGCGTGCAAAAGGCAGCCAATTGATGATTCTCTCATCATTGATGTTTCTAGTTCTCTCTCCCTCTCCCTTCCTCTCTGAAATAAAAAAATATATATTTAAAATATATATAATTAGAAATAAATCTTTAAAAGACAGAAATGGAATAGCTGAAATGTGCGAGATGTTTCTTGTGTTGTTTGCCCAGCCTTCAGTGACCTGGAGCGGCTGTGTAAGATAATCATCACTAAGAATACAAACTCTGGGGGCTGCCTTCTTGCCAATCCCATGGCAGTATGACCTTGGGCAAGTTACCCTTTGGGCCTCAGTTTTCTCTTCTGTAGAGTGGGAATAATGGTTGAACCATTTCATTGGGGTGTGGTGAGGATTAAATGACAGAGCAGACATTGAGCTCTTAAGATGGCATCCAGTACTCAGTAAGCTCTACTGGGTATTAGCGATGCAGGAGGAGAAGGAGGAGGCAAGAAAAGTACTCAAAAGCCAAACAGCAGACCTGGTGGTAGCCTGGTCAGCACACGGTGTGATCACGATGGTTGTGCAATGCCAACCAGAGCAAGAACAGGAACTGCAACTTTAAAACCCAAGTCCGGGGAACTGGGACAAGGCCTGCATTCTGGAAGGATGTAGCTAAACGTTTAGGCCTGCCCATCCACTGGGTCCACAAGCACAGCGATTCTTTCTCCTGGCCGTGGCTCCAAGGGTGGCCACGCTGTCTGCCAGGACACACTGTGCTCCTTGTTCCCCTCTGCACGGAGACCCGGCGTTCAGAACACTCATTAAACACACTTCAGATTGGATTTCAGAGTCCCGACTCCAGGCCAAGAGGAGAATGGGCCCTTTCAGCTCCTGCGCTGTCATTTAGCTACGTTAAAACCACAGCGTCATTCGTACAGAACCGCCCTTCTTCCTTCACGCCAAGACTGCGCGATGTGTGTGTGCATGTGTGCACGCGTGTGTGCATGCACGTATGTGCGTGTGCACACACACTCAGTAGTAGTGGATTTCTATTGCTATCTTGCAAACGTGTAATGTAAAATGTCTATGGAGAATTCAGCTATTCAGAATGGCTTAATCTGCTCTTGATCTTGAGCAATTCATTGTCTTTTAATCACTTTTAGAAGCAGATGAGTAAAAAAATTCCAAAATTTACCAAAAAAAAAAAATCTTGCATAACCTCCTACTGCTTTAAATATCCATCAGGCAGGGAATAAACTATCCCACAAATAATGAATAAGGCCAGCAGAAACCAGATTATGACTCAAGGAAAGCATTACACTCTTCCCAGCAACAGAAGAATGTGTGCATTTTCCTTATGTCTATTTCGTTTGGCACTTTTCTCTTTGGGTTCAGTGGTCTAATTAAACCTCAAAAGTGCATCAGCCTGCTGGGCCTGAACTTTCTGAAAATACACCTGCTATCACACACTTGGCTTCCAACATTAACATTTCAAGGGACAATGTAAGGTAGATACTTCAGTGAATTTAGCTTAGCGTCTGAACAGCAAGGTAAAGACTGTAGAACAAAGCCACCCAAGGTGGCTCCCGGTTCCCGCCTTCCCTCCGGCTCTTCTACCATGTTTTTGAAGTACAGCCTTCCTCCAAAACCCATCTCTAAGGTTCTTGGAGAACCTCTAAGAACATTAAATGAAAGAAAATTACTATGTTAGATGTTAACAGACACTTTAATCCGGAAACATTTTTAGTGTTTTTCAATTAGTCAGTGGGGAGAATGGGAACAGGGAATTTAAAACTATTTTTATAGCGTAAGGCTTTTAAATTCGAAAATATGTAAATCATGGCTTTCAGGTTCCTTTAAGAATTCTTGGCTCTGGAGCACCCAGAAAACCTCAGAACCAATACTCTCTACTTGTCATTCTTTTTCAGATACTTTTCAGGTGTCATGTTCTGTTCACAGTGGAAGTGACTGAGGTGGGAGTGGGGTCCAGCTCCAGGTTTGTGTATCTGCAAGGAGGTCAGAGTTGTAATCATAAAGTTAACACTTCTCTTCCTTTAAAAAACTGGAATGTTCAGATTAATGTAAGCACACACTAGATTTAGGGGAAAGAAAACTTACAAATAAGTCTATAATAAAGGTACAAGAAGCATATGCAATAAAGACAGAAAGCAGATGATACAGAAAGTAGAATAGTGTCTCCCAGGGCCTGGGAGGAGGTAGGGATGGCGAGTTCTTATTCAGTGGGCACAGAGTTTCAGTTTGGGAAGACAGAGAGAGCCATGGGGATGGATGGTGGTGACAGGTGCACAACAAGATGAATGTACTTGTTGCCACTGAACTGTATACACTTAAAAACACTTAAGATAAATGTAAATTTTATGTTATGGGTGTTTCATTACAAAGTTGAAAAAATTCAAAAATTATGAAAATCTATTGAAGGGACTGGTAAATTGAGGATAGGGGAGAGTGCGAGAGAAAGTCAAGCACCATAAAAAGAATTTTCATTATAAAAATAGAGGGAAACCTAACTTTTGCATCTCTTCCAATAAATGAAGCTATTACTATTAGGTATAAAAATGTATGAGATTACATGTGAGAGCAGCACAGAGTGAGTTTCACTGGGCCATAACTTCGATGCCTGGTTTGTCACTTACCATCTAAGTGGTCTGGGCAAGTTAAATAAATGGCCTCCCGGGGCATGGATTTTCCCTCTGAACAATGGAATAATAATACCCCCAAAGGAAGTAGCTAGGATAAGCAAATGAGATGAAGACACATCAAGTGCCCACATTTAGAAGGTTCTCAATAATCCACTGTGAACCATTACACTTCATTTTTAATTGAAACCTTTGCCAGGTTATTTCCAACATTTGGTAGCTATGCAAACTCCCTCTTGAGTATTTTTTAAGCCTTACTACACTTTAACCGCTATAAAATAAAATGTATCCTTTCCCTTATATTCCAGTACCTTCTGATGAGGGCGTTGAGGAATGAGACAGTGTCTATAAGAGAAAGTGGTGGGTGGGGGTTAGGAGGGCTCTGTGATGATCAATGAACTGGAAAAACCACTAAAAAGCAAAACAAGATGTGTTTACTGTTGATGACAGTCCCTTCCCACCAGCGCCTTGCTAGAGTTAAGACAAACCCTAAGCACACAGACCCTAGATTTGCGAGAAAAAGAAACGAATAAGTATATAGCAAAAGCATGGAAAGCACATCCAAAAATACTCTGCCGGAAGGACTGCCAAGAGTCTGAATTAAACACATTTTTCCTTTAAGTATCAGACAACAAGCCCCTTGAGTGCTAATAAACCGCAGTGCTGACAAACACGATCATTCTGCATGGCGTACGTCACAGATTCTCTAAGTTTTTACAAACTTAATAGGAAGGAATGCTGATCAGCAGCCAGGATTTAATTAAGGAGCTAGTTCTAGCACAGCAATGATTCTGAGGGGACTCTGAAAATCAGGTTCACCTGGAAACTTCGGATCACCCACACCCTCAAACGCCTCTACGCATGGCGTCTCACACGCAGGAAGAGTTTGGGGGAGCATCGCTCAGTGATTTTGATTCACACCCACAGCCATGGCACACGAGAACCTTGGAAACCACTCGGCTTACTTTTTATAACATTCTCCTCAAATTCACCTGTTGGAACACCTTGATGAAATGTTTTCATGACAACCTCCTTGTATTTCTCTGCTGCATTTGACCTCGGTCACTTACAACTACTATCTGACTTACCACATAAAAAATTCCCAAATAGCTTCTCAGCTCTATCGGAAACAGTCATCTTCTACTAAATCAGATGTGTCACTTCTCTGCTCAAAACTCAGAGTAAACGCCAGAGTCCTCACAATGGAAAGCAAAGTCCCGGGACGTTTACTCCACCCCATGTCACCTGTCCAAGCTCATTTTGGACAGGTGACATGGGGTGGAGCAAACGTGCTCTGCCTCATGCTTACTCCGCTCCAGCCACACAGGCCTCCTGGCTGTTTTCTGAGCATATCAGACACACACCTGCCTCAGGGCCTTTGCACGGACTGCTCCCTCTGCCTGGACCACTTTCTCCCCGAGAAATCTTCATGGATGAGTCCCTCACCTCTTTCCAATCTTTACACAAATGTTGGCTTTTCAGTAGGGCTGACCCTAAACACCCTACTTAAAACTGTAATTTGCCCGTCACATCTCCATCCCCCTTATTCCACTCTATTTCTTTTCATTTTTCACTTTCACTTATCACTCTGTAGCATCCAAAACAATGTATTTCTTTATAGTGGTTCTTATACGTGGCTGTCTTTCTCTGATAGCCGGCAGGCTCTGCTAGCACATGGATCTTCATCTGTTCTGTTCATCAGAACAGCATGAGACGCAGTGGGTGCTCATAAAGATTTGCTGAATGGATGAATGAATGGAATCACTTTAAACCTACAATTCTCATGGAGAGACTACAATAGCACAGCCTTTAACAAACACAACGATAAGCTGGGGTCTAGATGCTAAAGCCAATTTGAATATATTTTTACTTCAAGAAACTGTTGCTCAAACAGCTGACAGCTTCCAAAAGCCATAAAAGCAAGTCACTCATGAAAGGCCAACCATAGGGAAAATGTTAAAAGGAAAATGAGAAAATAAAGAATGACATTCTACGGATCAGGAAACCTTTGTCAAGCTGGCAACAGTACACAAGACTGGACTGGCAGGGAAAGTGTCTCTTCACCAGCGTTAACTGGCCATGTGGCCGTACCCCTCAGGTGCCTTTTGCAAACAGAAAATGTGAACTAACAAGGAGGGTTTACCCTATATAATAAAAGGTTAATATGCAAATCGACCAAACTACGAATGACCGGTCGCTATGACATGCACTGACCACCAGGGGGCAGACGCTCAATGCAGGAGCTGCCCCCTGGTGGTCAGTGGGCTCCCACAGGGGGAGCATTGCTCAGCCAGAAGTTGGGCTCACAGCTGGTGAGCGCAGCAGCGGTGGCGGGAGCCTCTCCTGCCTCCACAGCAGTGCTAAGGATGTCTGTGAGAGGGCGCAGGCCAGGCTGAGGGACCCCCTCCCCTACCCTCAGTGTCCGAATTTCATGCATCGGGCCTCTAGTGTTCCTATAAATGCTTCTGGGGCCGTGCTTTTGGGGGATCCAAGCCATCAGCTCCTTTTGAGCAGGTTCATTAGTTTACTCTTGCGTGATTATTTCAAAATGTGGTCAAGAGGATGATGCCTTTGGATTGAGCACATTCTCCTGGCTCAGTGCAAACGCCTTGTCTTAAAGCCGAACATCCAGCAATCACCATTTTAGTGACACTTCACCTTCATGGAGTGTCACCCATGCTCAAAGTTAACAGGGGGAAAATGCAAATGCAAGGTAGGTAATAAAAAGCACGGGTACGGATGACACCTTTTAAATAAAATTCTGCCCATTATAAACTTATAAACGAAATTTAGTAACAGAGTCAGCCTCCAGTGACCGAATATCAGCACTGGAGAAAAAGCCATGTTGGAAAACATACAGATGTTTCTGGAAAGAAAAACAAACCAAAAACAAACAAACAAAAACAAACAAGCAAGCCAAGCCAAGCAATTCAAGGCTGTCTCTGAAAAGTCTCCATGATTGCACAGCATTCACAATGTTCATCTGTCCTGGCGACATACAGCAAGGATGCAGGCCACTGAGAACTGAGTGTGTCCCCTCAATAAAGGTGGCGTTACTCAAACTGACAGCATTCTAACAACAGTGTGCAGTCACTGAATGCATTACGCCCCAATTTATAAACAATTACATTAGTGCTAAAAACAAGTCCAACTAAAATACTGGAGGGCAATAAGTGTGTTTTTGAAACAGATTCCATCATCTGCTGAAAATTAAATACGCCCTGGTGGAAGAGGCAGAGTTCACAGGTTTAACTAGAAATTGGATCGTCAGACTCAGTTCTGGCTGGAGAGAGGCTGGAGAAAGATCTAGTTTTCAAGGTGTTTCACCATCTAATTTCTTAGTTAATCATGCAAGATGACTTTAACATATTTAAACAGTGATGCCACGTGCCAAAAGAAAAACGAATTGGAGCCCCTTATATACTCCTGGGTAAAAGCTAGCTCTCTATTTTACAAACTCACTGTGAAATGACTTTCTGTTCTCTGTTCCTTAGAGGCATGACTTAGTCCCAACTGCGCTGAAGCAGGAGAGAGGACTCAGGACTGCAGGTTTGTAAAAGAAAACAGGGAACAGATTCTTAGAAATGGCAAGTGGGATGATGGTTGTCAGGGGCAGGGGGGAGGGGGTGTTGTTGTTTGTTAATGGGTCTCGAGTTTCGGATCTGCAGGATGGAAAAGTTCTGAGATCTGTTTCACAACAATGTAAATATACTTACCACGACTCAACTGTATCAAAAATGGGTAAGATGGTGAATTTTGTTTTTTTCTTTAAACCATGATTTAAAAAAGCAAAGAAAGGAACTCTAAATGTCTAAGTAGCAGACTGGAATAGAATCTTTCCTTCATGATACTATAAGCCAAGTGGGTTTATCACCTGCATGGAACAAAAATATAAAGAGAAAATAAAACACTATAGACAGGCGATACTCATGCACGCGAATGTTCTTTTGCGTGTGCTTATTCATTTCTGAGGGAGCCATTTGTGTCTTTATGTTTGATTTTCATTCATTTTTCAAAGAAGACATCTATTGATGGATGGTCCAATGGAAATTTTCAAAAGCATTTATTATATCTTTAACAGCTTCATTTTAACTCCATGTGCCTCCAAGCCTGTCAGGCAAAACTATGAAAAGCAGCGATAAAACAAGCAGTGTTTTCTCTGCTGAAATGCCCTGCGGCTGTTTCAGGGTATTAGGAACAGTGCAGCTTTCAGACCCTGGTGGTTTCAGTTTTTACTTTTTTTTTTTTTTTTTTAAACATGAGACATAAATTGCACTTCACCAACTCCCCAGCCACAGATTCTTTCTGTCTGACAGCTCTATCGAGACCAACTTGGAAAATCTATAAATATGAAGGTAAATATTCTTGAGAGATCTGAATATGTGTTAAGAAGGTATCAATGCTAAGCGAAATAAGTCAGAGAAAGATAAATATCACATGATCTCACTCATTTGTGGATTATAATGAACAACATAAACTGATGAACAAAAACAGATCCAGAGACAGAGAAGCATCGACCAGATGCTCAAACCTCAGAGGGAAGGTAGGGGAGGGTGGGAGTAAGGGGAGAGATCAACCAAACGACTTGTATGCATGCATATAGGCCTAACCAATGGACACAGACACCAGGGGAGTGAGGGCATGAGCGGGAGGGGGGCGGGGAGAGGGAAGGAGGGATGGGAGGATAAGGACACATATATAATACCTTAATCAATAAAGAAATAAAAATAATAATAAAAAGAAGGTATCAATGCCTTTGACACACATCTAATACTGAGGTGAGAAACCTGACTTTGAGTTCACAGGTACAAAATCAGCGAGAGAGACAGGATTAGCATGTCCCCGGCTGCCCCTAGACTTCATTTGGAACCCTCCACCCGGAAGTCAGCATTGGTTCACAGTGAAGAAGCTGGACGAGTGCTGGGAAGACTGTTTAAACCCCAAATGGCCAATGAGGCAGGCAAGAGCCTCCACTTTTAGCAACATCGTATGGATACCCCAGTACCAGGAGCAGCACCTAAGAGTTAGAGAGCCAGTAACAAAGGTCAACCATTTTAATAATCAAATCAGTAATAAGTTGCATATAAAGCTGAGTCCAATGATATTGTAAAAAAAATTAAATATATATTCCTAGAAGTACTGTGTTCAGTACTCATGGGAATATGAGTATAGGCAAGAAATAATTTCTCCCATTTCAACATCAAAGGCATGAACTCAGCACCTGATACAGTAGACTGAATGTATGTGTTGTCATGCCCACCCACCCCCAAATTCAGATGTTGAAACCTAACCCCCAACGTGACGGTATTAGGGAGTGGAGCCTTTGGGAGGTGATTAGTTCATGAAGGTGGAGCCCTCGTGAATGGGATTAGTGCCCTTAGAAGAGAGCCTCCCAAGACCTCTCTTGTCCCTTGTACCATGTGAGGCGGGTTCTTACCGGACACCAACTCTCCAGCACCTTGATCTCAGGCTTCCCAGCCTCCAGAACTGTGAGAAATTCATTTCTGTCTGAGGCAGTCTGTGATAGCAGCCAGAACTAAGACCCCTGGGTGACTCTAACAAAACACATTTTGCATTAGAAAAAAAGTGTGGGAGAGCCTGTACCCATGTTATTTGAAATCTGACCATCCAGGAAAATTACATGTGCTATTGTCCTTCTGCAGAGAGGTAACTGCTGAAATATGGAGGGATTCATGAGAAGTAAGGGCCACCCAGATCTAGCAGGTAGGAGAAATAGAAGCCAGCAAAGAAACTGTAACCTCAGAAAAATTTAACAACTTTCAGTTCTTCACTGCCTGAGAATAGCACAAGGAGAGCAAACCACTCCAAGTGTGGTGGGCAGTTAGACAGGCATGAACAGAGCGAGGACCAGAGCCAGGTACAGAAGGTCACCAGGATGGAAAGCTCTGGGTGCCTAGCAACGGACAATTGTAGGGTGGGACCTTGCCTCCAGGGTGACCTTTCCACCCCTAGCCTATCACTAACCTAGAGATAACATCTAGGCCTCAGTTGTATTTCAGCTCCAGGCCCAGAAAAGCAGCAAAACCAGACAAGCCATGGCAGAGGACAAGGCTGACCTCAGGACCAGCTGCACTGAATAATGACCCCTTGCCCTGGTGCTGGCCATTCAATCAGTGGAGACTCCCATCCTGAAAGGACAAACCTGAACACCGCTGAATATTCTGTAGAGATCCTCCCCTAAAATCTCCACCCTTAAAACTCTTAGGAAAGAGGACCCAGCTGCTTTCCCTCCAGGGAGCACACCATGCCTTCCCCACCCCCCTCCCCTCATCTCCCTCCCCTCCCACAGACTCCCAGACATGTCACCTTTCCCTCCCTCACTTCTGAGCCTCAAGGGCCCTCCCTTTACCTCTATGACTTGTTTCCTACGCCCATTTCTTATACAAATTACTTCTACCTCTGTGACTTGCCAAATAGATGTTCTCTTATAGTTTGAGTCTTGGCTTTGAATTCTTTCCTAGCTAGAACTCAAGTACTGAGGTTGCTGAACCCACGGGTCTAACACTTGGTACCCTTCTCGCCACACCCAACAAAAGGACAGAGACTGCGGATGCCATCACCTCCAAGCTCTAGAGCAGCCAACCTTGTGGCTGATAATGGTGAGTTATTCTATTGTTCCAGCCAGTAGAAACAGGGCAGGGCTAGGGCTCAGAAGGCTAAGCAAACATCAAAAATTACAGGAAAGGAGATTTTTAGCTTAGAGAAAATGAATCTTCTAATATAAAAATATTCAACAGCCTAACAGTGTGTCTTGGAAAGAAATAAGCTGCCACCTCCAACAGAGTTTAAATATACATTGGATAACAGAGAAGATGCTAGTGTTAGGAACAGTGTTGCTCTCTCCTGCTTCATTCCTGGTGCTTTTTCTTCCCAAATCCTAGAGATTGGTTCTCCTGCTTTGCCTTTTAGTTCTTTTCTTACTTATAGGTGGGCCCACGGTTAGATTTGGGTTTTTTTTCACGGTTCTAAAATATAATATGAGGCAGGAGATTCGGTTTCTAGATAAGTAAAGTTCTCAGGTGCCATCAAATACTAAGATACTGGGATCCAGTGGGGGAACAGAAAATCACTTGAAACTATATGGTTGGATCGAGTGCGCAGAATAAATGGATCTATGAACTAATGGTTATTGACATGCACACGTACGTGGGTTTGTGTGTACATGCCCACAAAGTAGTTTCACAGCAACATTTGCAGATGGCCTAGTGATCTGTATCTCAAGGACTGATCTTGTAGGAGACAGCTGGCTTCTTACCCCAGCTGGTATGGGCTGTCAGTCCAGGTAGAAACACTGTGCTGATGCTTCACCAGCAGCCAGGACCCAAATCTTCCCACACCTTCTTTCACACATACCCCCACCGAAATAAAACAATGTTACCATCACTATTTAAACAGCACTCAGAGAAATTTGCCGCTTTTTTAGGGGAAAATATTCCACAAAGTTTCGTTAAATCTGTTTAAAATCTACAAGAGGTGACAGAATTGAAAATGCATGACATCAAAGAGACATCTGGGGAAAAAGAATCTAAAGATAGAATTAGTTATAAAAGGAGTGAAGGGGGAAGGGGGTGGGGGGGAGGAGCCTGCAGTCTGGGATTTCCCAGAAACTGGATCCAATTTTGGCTGAGAAGGAAAGGAAAGGAGACTATCAAATGAACTGTTGTTATAGAAAGAATAAATGTTTTCTATTGTTCCCAGTTTAAAGAAAAATGTACTGTGATTAATCATAGTCATTTTAAACACCAAAGAGAAGTTGCTTTAAGTTTCTAGTATAAGGAACTCCTCAAGGCCTTTCATATTATGTCAAGTGCTTTGGGTGCTAACAAACACTATTACTGAGTCTAATGAGGTATCTTGAAATTCTACACTGCATAATGTTAGGTTGAATGCAACCTAATGCAACTATGCTTTCAACTTCATATTAAGCAGGTAAACATTATTCTTTAAAAATATTTCATTGTCGCCCTAACCGATTTGGCTCAGTGGAGAGAGAGTCGGCCTGCGGACTGAAGGGTCCCAGGTTCGATTTTGGTCAAGGGCATGTACCTTGGTTGCGGGCACATCCCCAGTAGGGAGTGTGCAGGAAGCAGCTGAATCAATGTTTCTCTCTCATTGATGTTTCTAACTCTCTATCCCTCCCCCTTCCTCTCAGTAAAAAATCAATAATATATATATATATATATATTTTAAAAGTATTTCATTGTCACAAAAAAGACAAATACCATATGTACATGTGATTATACTTATGAGGTATCCAGCATAGTCAGTCTCATAGAAACACAAAGCAATGAATGGTGGCTGCCAGGGGCAAAGGGGAGGGAGAAATGGAGAGCTGTACATTGTTACAGAGTTTCAGTTTTGCAAGATGGAAAAATTCTGGAGATTGCACAACCACGTGAATATACATAATAATACTGGACTTAAAAAATGATGGTAATTTTATGTTGCATGTATTTTACCACAGATCAAAAAAAATTTTTAACTCTGTTATTATGAGAAAGACAGAAAATACCAAATACTGTATTGGTGAGGACATGAAGCAACTGAAAACTGTTGGGAGCATAGGTTGGTATCACTACTTTGGAAAACTGCCAGGCAGTTTCTAAGCTGAACCTATGCATAGACCCAACAATTCCATAAATATGCAGCAGAAAGTGGTATACAAATTCACCAAAAGACAAGGAACAGCCCAAAGTTAGAAACAATCCAAATGTCCACTAACAGTAAAATGAGTGAATAAATTGTGGAGCTCATTCCAGCAATGAGAATGAATGTACTATAGCCACAGTAACACTATGGATGAATCTCTGAAATATAATGCCAACTGGAAGAACTCACACTAAAGAATAAACATTTGATTCCACTCGCCATGAAATCCATTTGCCATACAAATCTATGGTATTACAAGTCAGGAAAGTAGCTGTCCTTGGGGGGGAGTGGTGACCAGGAGGGGTCACCAGGAGGAACTTTCAGGGGTTGAAAATCTTCTATTATTTGATCTGGGTAGTGAATACCTGAATGTGTTCACCTTGTGATTTGGGCATGCTCTGGTATGAGTTGTTGTCCCAACTTGTTAGAATTCAATTTTCATGACTCCTGAAATCGTACAAATGAAGCATCATCCATCCTATATAATAAAAGCCTAATATGCAAATCAAGCGAACGGCAGAATGACCAGTCGCTATGATGTGCACTGACCACCAGGGGGCACACACTCAATACAGGAGCTGCCCCCAGCCTGCAGGCCCCCGGCCAGCCAAGGTGGATGTCAGCAGAGCCCCTTTGATGGTCCCACCAGTTGCCCTGCAGCGGGAGGCGACCAGTGGCTGCATCGGGGGCATGGCTGGTGAGCAGGTAGCACCAGGCCGGCCAAGGCAGGTGTGGGCGGGGGGGGGAGGGGGGGGGCCCTGATCACCCCGCCAGTCACCCCACAGATCGGCCCTGATTGCCAGCCAGGCCTAGGGACCCTACCTGTGCACAAATTTCGTGTACCAGGCCTCTAGTCTTATATAAAAACTGCTGTTTGAAATTTTAACCCTGCTATTTGGCTTCTGTAAATGCTTGCTTGCTTAAATAATAAGGAAAATAAGACTACTCCCACTTCAGAGAGGCCATTAAACCTTCCCCGGACGAAGTTATCAGTGCTGGCACCAGGCCAGGCCTTTGGTTGAGGTCTCAAGGCCCCAGCACATAGGGGCTCTTTAAGAACTTGCAAAGGAGGCCGGAAACACCCCATATTTGGGAGACAAAGAAGGTAAAAACATATAAATAGGGAAAATTCCTCCATGTTGGGGCCCAGAATTTGAGAGACCTTTTCCTCTGGGCCCGCGTGTAATAAATGTAACTCCATCTCTCTAAGTATTGCTTGGTTCTTCTCCGGTTTTCTGTAACACAAATACCTAGGACATAGATTACCGTATTTTCCGGCGTATAAGACGACTGGGCGTATCAGACGACCCCCAACTTTTCCAGTTAAAATATAGAGTTTGGGATATACCCGCCCTATAAGATGACACCCAGCGTATAAGGTCTTATACGCAGGAAAATACGGTACTCCTCCACTGAGGCTTCTGCAACATGAACACGGGGTAGCTCTGAATAGCAATCTGCTACACTGGCCCTCCACACTTCCTGCTTATGGGATATATCACGGGGATCCACAAGAATGCTAATGCCGTCCTCTCTGTTACCCTAAAGTAGACAGCTTCTGCTTGCTGCTCCTTCCATTCCCTCCAGTGTGGGGTTTGGGGGGAGGAGGAGGAGATGAAGACGACCTCCACAGTTGATGCTCTGTGGGTTTCTGCCAAGATCACCACAGGCCGAGGGGAGAATGAGAACTAGACGGCGAAGGAGCTGCTCTTCCCTTGCCATGTCACAAAAATTCTATTTCCTGTTCATCATACCACCTGGGCAAGAGGAACTGTGAAAGGTGACCAAAAGGACAGAAGAACCACCCTCCAGAACGGACCTTCTACTGAAGTACATGTTTCTTGGCATCCAAAACTCATAAAAATCACACACTTCAAGGACTTCTGGGACAAACAGGATTAGTGTACCTTCCATTAACACACAAAAGGAAACCACATAACATAATGAGATTTCAAGATAGTGCTATTTAACTATTATTTCATAATAATTGCCACTGTGCAGCAAGTAATTATTATTCTTTTTCATTTTATTTCGGGAATCTTCTTTATAAGTGATTTACCAATTAAGCTGAAACATCTTCCTTAATTCCCAATGGTTCATAACAGTGTCCTGAATTGCTTTAACGGTATCTACTTCACACCTACCCAATTTGACAAAGAAATTTCAATTACCTTGTTAAGATCTAAAAAGAAAAAAAAAGTTAGGCATGGCCAATAAACAGAATCCTGCAATGCCTACCACAATAGGTAGGGAGGCAGCAAAGAGTCACGGAGGCCAATAGATAGTGAAAAGCAGAAACACAGCACCCCCACAGACCCCGAGAATGAGGCTGTAGCTCCTCAGGGCCTTATGCTTCCGGCCCAAAGGGAAAGAGGAAAGGAGTTTGGAAAGGGAATGGTTGCCAAGGCAGAGGCTGTGGAAGATGCTCAGAAACACAGCAGGTTTGTGGACACATTCTGACCACAGACAATAGAACAGTGAGTGCTTGATATTTTTTTCCTGACGATGGTAAACAACTTCTTTCGTTTGAAGACATGTAAAAGAGCTCTGTAAAGGCAACCCATCAAAAAGTACTCTTTCCAGGAAATGTCAAATCATGATTCCATCAACTATACAGACGACACTGCTGGATCGTGACTTTCAGCTCGGTAACAATTTGCAGACAAGTTGTAAATTAAATGTGAAAACTGAATACCAAGGTTACCCGCTACAAAATAAATCTTACATAAGAAGCAGCGGGGACTGTACTTGCCTTGTCCCTATTGCCAAAATACACAAACTGGATTAGGTGTGCCAAGATTTCCTCATGAAATGGGACTTCCTTCATGAAAGACAGGGCGATAAAGTATGAGAGCAAATTGAACATTTTCCCTCCCAAGCCACAAATTAAAACACAAGGAAAACCAAGAGCCACCTGGAAATGAGAAGACATCTTCAAAAGCAGCATTATACAAAAACTCACATTTATAAATAAAGTGAAGAACTGTTTTAACCCTTAAATCACAACAGACCTTACGAGCAAATGTTCTCAGTGCACTGAATATATTAACTAAGTAATACAACTCTGATTTATGTACAATTCTTTTTGTTGTTGTTGTTAACCCTCACCCAAGGATAGGTTTTCCACTGATTTTTAGAGAAAGTGTAAGGAAGGGTAGAGACAGAGAGAAACACTGATGTGAGAGAGACAGAGAGAAACATCGATGTGAGAGAGACACTTCGATTGGTTGCCTCCCATAGGAGCCCTGCTCAGGCCGGGGATTGAGCCTGCAACTGAGGTACATGCCCTTGACCAGAATCGAACTTGCGACCTACCCTTCAGTACATGGGCCAACACTCTAACCACTGAGCCAAACCAGCTAGGCTATATACAATTAAAAGGAGTTTTTAGGGGTAAAATAGGCAGGTTTAGGAAATTTTAGGAATTAAGGCGTCCATGGAAAAAGCACAGGACTACAGAACTGCAGAAGGTACGTTTCCATGGAATAAGGGAGCTGGGAGCTGCAGAAGGTACACATTTACAGAATAAAGGGGAGGAATCCGCTCATTCAGAAAGGGAAGAGGAAAGTCCAAAGGGAACAGGAAAATAATAAGGGAGAAGCAGAGGAGAACTTCACGTACCTCATGTGAGGTTTGAGCTCTGAAGTTGCTAAAGTGACCAAATCAGAGGGGATAGTGACCAATCAGAGGGGATGTCAGGGCACGAAGAACTGCAGCCTTTATAAACCCTGGGGGGGGGGGGGGGGTGGTGAACGGACTTAGTGGGACTCTCTCTCCCTCCCCACATGGGAGTCTGTGTTTGTTTCTCAATAAATTTCCATCTTTTACTCTACCACCTTCTGTCCGTGGTTTCATTCTTTGACTCCACCTGGACAAGGACCCAGGAACCATCCTGCCAAGGAGAACACCACGTGTTCCCACCCAATTTTCCCGTTTCACAATTCTTTAGACATAGTTCAGTTGTGATGCATCTCAGAATGTATATTATTTATAAACATAAATATAACTAAATTCTATTCTGGTTCTTGAGCATGTAATTGCTCTAAAGTTAACTTTCTTGGAGGCTTTAAAGAAACTGCTGACATTCAACAGGAAGACAAAATTATGGGGCTTTGCAAATATTCTCTGAATTATTCTAGAAAGGGAGAGACTTTTTTGTTCCCTCTAAAGATCAAATAAAGTGAACAGCGAATAATAAGAATCTAAATGTTTTGTGTGTTTTTAGTAGCAAAATAAATTACACATAGATTTGTTTGCAGACCTGTTTTTCCAGTCTCCTTTAAAAGTAAAAAATTAATAACCAGAGATGTACCAATCAGGAAAACCTAAATGATGGCCTTCGAGAATTTTTCTTTAAAATGAAGCCATAAAGAACTGATAGACATGTACATCAAAACAAGTATTTAATATTTTATGTGTTAGGAAGAGGCCAGAAAATATTCATAGGCATAAGTTCCATATATTTCTTATTGATATCATAATGATGGAACACTCAAATGGGAAAGAAAAAAGACTATCTTAAATAACCACATCTTCAAAGCCAGCAGGAAACTTAGCAAGAAAAAAATTATGAATTTCTCATTATCAAGGCTATTTGAACCATATTTTAAATAAAATCTAGTTGCCTTTCTGATTCCACTATATACTAATGAAAATTGCAACAACAAATCTAAAATCTTTTATGAAATAATTGTATGGTAATTGTTTCCAATACCCATCCAAAAAGCAACCTTCTTTCAAAGGTGTTAAAACATATTAAGCCCTAGCTGGTTTGGCTCAGTGGATAGAGTGTTGGCCTGTGGACTGAAGGGTCCCGGGTTTGATTCCAGCAAGGGCATGTGCCTGGGTTGCAGGCTCAATCTCCAGAAGGGGGTGGTGTGTGGGAGACAGCCGATCGATGATTCTCATCATTGATGTTTCTCTCCATCTCCTTTCCTCTCTAAAAGCAATAAAAATATATTTTTTAAAAATATATTGATCATCTTATTGATTATAGGCAACAAATGCTTTCTTTCATCTCAGATGGTTACAAATGAGATAAATATAGCTATTTCTGTAAAGCAATTGTGTGTGTGGCTGGCATTAATGTGTGTGGTATGTATGGTGTGTAAGTGTGTGCTAGTTTCCAGTTGATTTGGCTTGGCTGCCTCTTGTGCAAGATAGCTGCTACAGAAAATGAAATTAAAATCTGTAAATTCCACAGTAGTACTAGAAATTCCTCAACTGACCTGTGATCCTTGGATAATTCCCAAGCAACAGCCTCTATTCAGTTAGTGCCTTCTTCCATGTTCCTCAAGAGTTTTCCTTCTGTTTCCCATAAAGAGCACCTAAGCAACATCCCGGTCTTCTTACATGGTATTCAGAGCAAACCACGTTCAGCCAAGGAGCACTGACAACTGAGAAGAAAGACAGCGCAATCCTCCGGCTGTGGCCAAGGAGGGTGGAGAGCGGTCCAAATCGCAGAGTTCAAGGACATAGGGACTTGGGCCAGAGGCAGGCTGGCATTTGATCTGGGAGTCACTGCATGTCACCAAAGTTTTTGCACACTGGCAGTATTATTCATGAATTACCTCTTAGGTGTTGCTGTCTGCTATACACTATGCTTAGGTACTTATATTGCTTACAAGACATCCACGTCAGATGGAAAGACATACAAACTGCAAGTGTGTATGGGGGGGAAATAGTCCATGCAAATGGAAACAACCCAACAAACAAACAAAGCTGGGGTAGCAATACTGATGTCAGACAAAATAGACTTTAAAACAAAGATTATAACAGGCCACAAAAAAGGACACTTCATAATAATAAAGGGATCAGTCCAACAGAGGATCTAACTTATAAACATTCATGCACCCAATGTAGAATCAACTAAATATATAAAGTAAATATAGATGGATATAAAAGAAGAGGTCCACAGTAATACAGTCATAGTAGGAGATGTTAACAACCCATTTAAATCAATGAATGGATACATCATCCAGACAGAAAATCAACAAGGAAACGGTGACCTTAAATGACACATTATACCAGATGGACTTAATTGATATTTTTAGAACATATCACCCTAAAGCAGCAGAATATTCATTCTTTCCAAGTGCTCAGGGAACAGTTTCTAGGACAGACCAAGATTAGGCCACAAAACAAATCTCAATAAATTTAAGAAGATGGAAATCATATCAAGCATCTTCTCTGATCACAATGGTATAGAACTAGAAATCAATTATAAGAAAAGTGAAAAACACACAAACATATGGAGGCTAAATAACATGCTACTAAACAATGACTGGGCTAACAATGAGATTAAGGAAGAATTCAAAAGATATCTATAAACAAATGAAAATGAAGACACAACGACCCCAAATTTATGAAACATGGCAAAGCCAGTTCTAACAGGGAAGACCATAGCAATAAATGTCTACCTCAAGAAACAAGAAAAATCTCAACTGAACAATCCAACCTAAAGGAACTAGAAAAACAACAAGCAAAGCCCAAAGTGAATAGAAGGAAGGAAATAATAAAGATCAGAGTAGAAATAAACCAAATAGCGACTAAAAAGAAATACAAAAGACAAATAAAACCAAGAATTGGTTCTTTGAAAAAATAAATAAAATGAGTAAACTTTTAACCCGACTCATCAAGAAAAAAAAGAGAACCCAAATAAATAAAATTAGAAATTAAAGAGAGGTCACAACCGACACCACAGAAATACCAGGGGCATTACAAGAAAATATGATAAACAAGTATATGCCAACAAACTGGACAACCTAGAAGAAATGGATAAATTCCTAGAAACACACAATCTTCCAATATTAAATTTAAAAACAAACAAACAGAAAATCTGAACAGACTGATAGCTGCTAACAAAATTGAATCACTAATCCAAAAGTTCCCAACAAACTAAAGCCCTGGACCAGATGGCTTCAGAGGTAAACTTCACCAAACAGTCAAAGAAGAATTACTATCCTTCTGGAACTGTTTCAAAAAACTGAAGAAAGGGGAAGGCCCCCAAGCTCATTTTACGAGGCCATCAATACCCTGATACTACAATTAGACAAAGGTGTTACAAAATAAAGTTATAGGCCAATATCCCTGATGAACATCTTCAACAATATATTAGCAGACCTAATTCAGAAATACATTAAAAAGGTCGTGTCAGGCACCATGATCAAGTGTGATTTATTCTTGGGATGCAAGGTACATTCAATATCCACAAATCAATTAAGGTGATATATCACCTGAACAAAATGAAGGATAAAAATCATATAATCATATCAATAGATTTAGAAAAAACATATTTGCGCCCAGCCAGTGTGGCACAGTAGTTGAGCATCAACCTATGAACCAGGAGGTCATGGTTCGATTCCTGGCACATGCCTGGGTTGCAGGCTTGATCCCCAGTGGGGGATGTGCAGGAGGCAGCCTAACAATGATTCTCTCTCATCATTGATGTTTCTGTCTCTCTCTCTCCCTCTCCCTTCCTCTCTCTGAAGTTAACAAAAAAATATATTAAAAATATATTTTTTAAAAAGCACTTGACAAAATCCAGCTTCCATTTATGATAAAAATTCTCATCAAAGTGGGGATTGAGGGAACTTACCTCAACATAACAAAGGCCACGTAAGGCAAACCCATAGCCAACATCATCCTTGACAGACCATCTATAACCCAAAGAACATGGCACCGCCAAAGCCCTGAATGAAACGGTGGTGACTTTCGTTCTTAAACCAAAGCTGCTTAATTCTCAGATCCTTTTTTCAGACCTAACCGTCTCTAAGTGGAAGTGACACTTGGGTTCATGCGTTGATATGTAGCCACCTGGACTCAAGAGCTTTCATAACTTAGCCCGCTGGCCAAGGGCTGAGGATGGTGTTTTCTGATGACTCTAAAGCACTGGGAAAGCCGGCCAAGAGGTGCCAGATGATCGAAAGAGAAGGGGGTGGGGGGGCTCTATTCCGTGAGATCAGTGGTGACAGCTTGGCTTTCCCAGGCTTTCCAGGCCCGCAGCACCGGAGAGTTTGTCTGAACCAATCTGCTTCGGGCGGACTATCATAACAGAGCTTTAAACAATGTAAACGGAGCCCTTGAGTGGTTGAGGGTTCCGGTCACATTCCTCTTCCATAACTCAAAGGGCTCCAAATCTTTGAATCACAGACAATGAGAGGCACCTGCGGTGGTCACCTGCACTTTCCCAAACTGGAGATGCCTCTTAGGGAGTAAATTCAGCGCCAGTTTCACAGGAGGCAGAGGCAACGGAGAGCTGACACTCAGCTTCCAAGTAACATCAGCGCTGCTGGCACAGGGCTTGGTTCTGGCAGCTCCATCAACCTGTGGAGTTGGTGGCTTTCCATAGAGGGGACAAGAACAGTGCCCGCTTTTCTTCGACGGCCATTGTTGGAGAAGTTCTGAATAAATGACTACTTTAAGACCCTTACGTTCCCAATTCAAATTCCAACAAATCCTAAGGTTTATCTAATAGTCTAAGGCAGTGGTCGGCAAACTGTGGCTTGCGAGCCGCGGTTTGCCGCTCTGTTGACTAATGAGTTTGCCGACCACTGACCTAGACTCTCTATTCCAATAATTACAGGTTTTTGTTGTTCCTTGTGATTAAGCCCCTATCCCAGTGGTCGGCAAACTCATTAGTCAACAGAGCCGCATGAGTCAACAGAGCCACTGGTCTAAGGTGCCACATGACACCAAGAAAGCAAGTTGAATCTGCTTATTCTTATCTGACTTAAGAAACCATGATAGCATTTCACCAGGTTTTGCACCATCAGCTACGGGGATAGAAGAAATCCAAGAAGAAGAGAACACCTGCTCTTTCCATTTCATTCTAACATTCTAAAGGTGATTCAAAAATTCAGCCTTGCATGGCTTAGAATGGGTGCAGGAGTTATTCCCAAGTGGTGTGTGGCGAGCTGAGCAAAGACAAACATCTGGCAGCAAGAGATGCACATCCAGATGTTCTAGGGGGGAGGGAGAAGAGGGACAGAGGGAGTCCTCAGCACAACTGGGCCGATCGGAGAGCCTTTTCAGGAATTTGGAATCAAAACTGAGAAAGTAACATTGCATCTCTCCTTTCAGTAGGGCTTGTGATTCTGGGCTCACGTCCAAGAATGGGCACCTTCCACCTTCCATGAGGCCTGGAGAAGCCAGGAATGCAGGTCTGCAGACAGAGAGAAAAGGGCAGACCCGCAAGGGAAGGAGATAGTGTGTCTGACCCTCAGACCAGGTTCACATAATGTCACAATCCTCAACTGCATTCCAATGCTAGTGTCTGAGACACTGTGCAGCCTAAGTGAGAATCAATTTTAATTCTCTGCTTACGTCGTCTTCATTTACAACCTAAGATGTCCTTAGTAATTCAGAAATACACTTTTAACTTGTCTTCCCAGTGAATATAGGTATCTGGATTTCAAAAATAAAGACTAGGCTTGGGTATATATTTAAAATATTCTAGAATATTTTTACTCTGGAGGGCATTATGCTAAATGAAGTAAATCAGGCAAAGAAAGACAAATACTGCATGGAATCTTAAAATTAAAAAAGTCAAACTCACAGGAACAGAGTAGAAAAGTGATTGCCAGGGGTTGGGGAGGGGGCAAAGAGGAAGAGTTTGGTAAGAAGATAAAAGCGTTCAGCTATAAGATGAATAAGGTCTGAGGACTTAATGGAACACATGGTGACTATAGTTGATAACACTGTATATATTGTATAATTGAAATCCACTAAGAAAGTAGAACTTAAATGGTCTCACAAAAAAAAAAAAAAGATAAATATGTGAGGTGATGGATGTGTTAATGAACTAGATGGGGGAACCCTTTCATACTGTGTACATATAACAAACCACCGTGGTGTACACTTTCAATATCTTACAATTTTATGTCAGGTATACATCAATAAAGTTGATATTTAAAAAATATTCTAGAGTAGTGGATTATAACAAGTTATTTGAGAAAAACAAAAATAATTTTATCCTGCAAGTTCTACTGGAGTTGAGAGTTGTCTTTACTATGGACTTATACATAAGATTATGGGAGGAAAGTAGAGAAATAAGTGAAGACTGTGAACTTACTTTTGATTTTTTTATAGTGGATTATATTTTTCTCTTCTAAGCATTTTAATCACCGTTTAAAAACTACACTCCAAAGGGTGTACTTTACACCCATCTGAAGACATATGCATTTTATACATCACAGAGATGCATAAACAAAGCACACATACTCCATATACAAAAGCCACAGGTGCATGGGCAAGCCATGGAAACCCTCGCCTGCTGCCTGGAAGTGGAGGCAGGGGCAGGGAGCTCAGAAGGAACACAGCAGAAGGCAAAAGAAACAAACAAAAAAAAAGGTGGATGGGTGGTGGGGCAGCAGCTACAGCCTGGGTACCAGTGCAGCCCTCACCACCTGAGAGGATGTAAGAACAGACAGAGAGAGTGGCGAGAAGCCCAGGAAAGCAACAGGCAGATTCTGAGGGTGGTCTGATCTTCTGCCCCAGGCGCCTCCCAGTCTTTCCTCCCTGATTATGTGAGATAACAGTCTTTCATGGACTGAATTGTGTTTTTCTTAAAAATTCTTATGTTGAAGCTCTAACCCCATAGTGTGGCAGAGTTTGGGTGAAGGAATAAGGTTCAGTGAGGTCAGACGGGTGGGGCCCTGACTGAGGGGATTAGTGTCCGTAAAAGAGGAGACACAAGGATGCTCTCTCTACCCCAGGTGAGGACACAAGGTGAAGGGAGCCATCAGCATGCCAGGAGGAGAGTCCTCACTAGGAACCGAGTCAGCCAGCACCTTGACCTTGGACCTCCCAACCGCCAGAACTGTGAGAAAATACACACTTCTGTTGTTTTAGCCCCCAGTTTGCAGTATTTCATTATGGAAGCCTGAGCTGACCAAGACAGACAGACACTTATCTCCAAAGATTAAAAATTCTACTTCATTTTTACCTTCTATGGAAAACAAGCTGATAGAAACTAAATCACCTTCATAGTTGACAGGGGCCTTGGAATATAAGGAAGGACATTTTGTCTCAAGAACAAAAGTCCTTTTCCTAATACATTTATAGAGTCGATGCCTCCAGTTCCAAGCAGTGACACAGACCATTCAAAATGGAATTTCATTGTAAAATCTCCCTCACTGTCTGATCACGGCAGATTTCCTCTGTGCTCAGCTTTGGTCAAAATAAGAACCCACCTTTCCAGAGGCAACAGTGGGACGAGGGGGTGGGAACCAGGGGACTGACGCTTCCCTGCACTCACTTTGGCTTCCAGAAGCTGAGACTCGAGTGACTTGTTTACTAAGAGGAAGCCCTACACTTACCCTCAGAGTTTCTGCTCCCAAAGCCGTAATCTTGGGGATATTTTTAGCACCAGCCTTACAGGTTTTCCTTCTACTACTCTAGCAAGAACACGTAACAAAAATAGGATGGAAAGAACGCGTCTCTTTGCCTTCCAGCCAGTTGCTTCCCGAGCAGGAGTTGATTCTTTACAATGAGCTACCGATCACACATGCTCAAATGTCAGGCCTAATTTTATCTCTGCCTACATCGCATCTGTGGCCACTCAAATGCCACTTAAGGAGACAAGACCCATTTCGCCTAAGTCTCCCAATAATATAACCCTTGGGCAAAATGAAATACGTGCTTGAAGTGTGGTCCTTTAGAAGCCGCTTGTTATTTATGAAATTTTAGCTGTGCTAACGGATGGCTTTGGCCCTGGCGCAAACTGTCACTCAAAGGTGGGAAAGGAAGAAGCGAGGGTGAGGTGAGCAGGGCTTGGAAGGCCCCGAAAGCAAGCTAAGGGCAGCTGTGCAAACAAGGGGCTGCGTGGGGTGCTGCCCCCTCCAAAGCGATGGTCTCACACGTGGGGGGCGGGGCTCAGGCCCTGTGCTGATAGGGGGCAGCCCCAGGAGCTTCAGGGGGTCCACTGTGGCTGCTAGAGGGCAGAGTCTGCCCCGTGGGAGCTGTGTGACCTCGGGTAAGTTCTTCAGCCCCTCTGTGCCTCCATTTCTTCATCTACAAAATCAAGGATGATAAAAGCACTTACCTAGCAGGGTTCTCCTGGACATTAAACAGCAAGGTGCTATGCGTAGGTGTTGTTCGTCAACCCTGTCATGGCTTTAGAAAGCAGGGGCCCTTGGGGGTCCCGGGGGACAGCTGGTCCTAGCCAAGGGGCCGGCCTCCCTTCTGAGAGGGAATGCAGAATACAGGAAGGAGATCATCATACAAACTACACCAAAAATCGAAAGTCCAGGGGTGGCCCATGGACAAGAAATACAGAGCACAGTCCCAGGTGCAGGACCGTATGGAGCAGACAAGAAACTGATTTTACTGCCTTAGCTTGAAGCATCCATTTTATATAAAAACTGCTGTTTGGAGTTTTAACCCTGCTATTTTGGCTTCTGTCAATGCTTGCTTGCTTAAATAATAAGGAAAATAAGACTACTCCCATTCCAGAGAGGCCATAAGCCTTCCCCGGACGAAGTGATCAGTGCTGGCGCCAGGCCAGGCCTTTGGTTGAGGTCTCAAAGCCCCAGCACATAGGGATCTTTAAGAACCTGCAAAGGGGATCGGAAAAAAACCCTTATTTGGGAGACAAAAAGCTAGAAAAAAATATAAATGGGAAAGCTTCCTCCATGTTTCTTTGCCCAGAATTTGAAAGGCATTTTTCTCTGGGCCCGTGCATAATAATAATAGAGTGTGACTCCATTTCTCTAAGCGTTGCTTGGTTTTTCTCCGGTTTTATGTAACAAGCTGAGTCAGCAGGAAGGAGCTGAGCCTGTGAGTGAGGGCCACAAGCTAACCCGCGCCCCCTCCCCTGCCCCCCCCCCCACTCCGTCCCCGGCCTGGGGCTGCCATGTCTGCCCACAAAGTTCACTTCTCCATACTTCATCCTCCCAAACGGGACCTTTTTCAAATTCACACAACTGTGCCAAAGAGCCCAGGCACCTTCCTGAGACAGGGCTGGACATCGACACTGAATGAGGGAACAGGCTCCAGTCGAGCACTGACACAGGCAAGAATTCAATCGCAGCCGACAGTCCGCTTAATCCAGCGGAAACTGTCTCCTTGCACAGACACCCCAGGCCGTTACATAAGACCACATTTATTTTTAAGTTGAAAAGGGTTGGCTGTACTATCCGTAGGAGGGATAGGCCTGAATTATTAATGACAACTAGATGCTGAAAAACGTGAAGTTCTAAGAGCTATTTCATTTGAGGATAATAATGATGTCTCAGACTTGAAACCGAAATCAGCCTGACATTTCTTACTGCTCATCTGCTGAACGGGAACTCAAAAACCACCAGCGAACTCTCCTAACTGTAGTGACTCAGACACCAAGAATGACCTTTACATCTTTGCTTCTCTCTCCGCCACGCCCTGAGGTGCAGGAAGGAAAAGAGTGTATTCCTGAGGACTGACTTGGACCCGCGCCTGAGTTCATCTTGGTCTTCCCAAGCACAGCCTGATTCTCCCAGAGCACACTGTCCTTTCATACAAAGCCACGCATCCTCCCAATTGCTCCCTAAAACCTCCTGTGGGTGGGCACAGGTAAATAGTAACTTGAATGGTGAAGTTCACAGGCTTAAATCGGGTAAGTGCTTGAATGAACAGCATTTCATCCTTAATTTGCAATCACTTGTTATCCTGCAACCATTGGAAAAGGCTCAGGAGGCACGTGGAGCAGCCCCAGCACCACCAACCCTTCATCCATCTGCCGCTCAGCCCTGCGCGCTGGCCCGGCGCTAGCTCAGAGCTTCCTCCTCGCCCCGTCCCTGGGCCTTTTCCAGACTTCTTCCTCCCAATCTGCAAACCATCTGCTGCCTCCAATCTGAGTCCCCAGGAAAACAAAAAGTTTCTCTCGACAACACATAAACACCGTATGTAAAGACGGCCTGCTTCTCGCCCTTCCCTAAGGTGATCAGTCTCCTCCCCAGAGTGGCCGGGTCACCAGGGGAAGCGCCACCCTGTATCTGAGATTTCCTTTAAAAACTACTGCCGTCACCTCCAACTGCATAGGATTCCACCACAGACTTGTCTCTCTCTTTTTGGGGCTATCATTGTACCATTAGAGCAAAATACCACTTAGCCAGCCTTGTCCTTACGTTATGTGATTTGATTCTTCAGGGGGTTTTATGTGAAGAACAGAAAGTCACCAGCATTTATTGAGCAACTACTAGGTACCCAATATACACTGAGTGGCCAGATTATTATGATCTCTGAACGCATAATAATCTGGCCACTCAGTGTACTTCTCTTGAGTACCTCATTCATTTGATATCAAAGATGCTATAAATCGTGCACCTGCTCAGTTTTCCCCTTTGCACTGGCTGATAGAAAGCTCAGGGCAAATAGGTGGTTGATCTCCAGCAAAAGTCTAGAATACTTTTGGTACCCATTTGAGATACAAATGCACTGAGTGGCCAGATTATTATGCGTTCAGAGATCATAATAACCTGGCCACTCAGTGTATATTACCTTGTCTAAGTCTAATAGTACCCTGACAGGCAGGAATTATTTGGGGAAAGTTTTAATTATTTTTAAATTAAAATTTAATTAAATTACTTACATGGCAGTGTTTTAACACATTAAGCGCCCAGTCAGTCACCGGTGACTGACACTATACTTTCCGTCTGGAAGACAAAACAGGCTGGGCGCTTAACGTGTTAAGGAGTAAATAAATACTTTCTAGCACCCATCAGAGTACCACATATATAGTAGACTCTTGGGAAAATGTTCATTCCCTCTACTTTCTTACCGAGGAGAACTTAAGTTATATAAGTGCCTCCATGTCATGCACTGAAGAGGGAGGGTTCAAATCAAGTCTACTAGTACTAGCCTCCACCTGGCCTGACCTGGCTCCATGCACACACACCACCACAGGAGCTTAGACCCAGATTAGCTCATTATACATACAAGACACTGCACCGTGGGGAGGCCTGGGAACTTGGGAAGTCTTAGGGCAAAGAGGTGAAGGAGTTGTCAGAAAGTGACCCCTCCATCCTAAATCCGGTCTTTGTTTAGGCTATGATGACTTTCAAGAAGTACATTCTTCTCTAAAAGTGAAATATCATGACCCCTGGTGGGCGGGGAGAGGCGGGCAAAGTATAAGCAGAGAGGAGGGAGGTCGGTTCTTTGCCTTGAACCTTCCCGATGCGTGCTAGGTAACGTCTTCTCTATTTCTTTCTCTGAAGGATACTTCCCCTTTGTTTGCTGGAACGAGGCTAGACTCATGCTGAAGGGCAAGTAAATAAAACCTGGGAGTGCGAGGGGACTGTCGGGTATCACAGAGAGAGATAAAATAAGTGCCCACAGCAGCCTAGTGTCCAGGCCTGCGAAATCTATTTCCTAGGGCTACCGTGACAAAGTACCAGAAATGGGGTGGTTGAAAGGCACAGAAATGTATTCTACCAGAGTTCAGGAGGCCAGAAGTGTGAAATCAAGGCTGGTGCCTACTGGAGACTCTGAGAACCAGTCCCACACTGTCCCTGAGTTGTGGTGGTGGCTGGCAGCCCTGGATGCTCCTCGGCTTGCAGACCCGTCCCTCGGATCTCTGCCTCTGTCTTCCCGTGGCTTTCCCCCGTGTGCCGGGTCTTCACGTGGCATTCTCCTTCCTGTGTGCCTCTCTCATGAGGACACAGGTCAAGCTGGGTTAAGAACCCACCCTACTCCAGTGTGATGTCATCTGTGCTTACATGTTAATTACATCTGCAAATAGGGTCACATTTTCCAAATAGGGTCACATTTATAAGTCCCAGGGGTTAGGACTGCAACATGCCTTTGTGGGGAGGAGGCAAAACTCAATCCTAACGGCCTATCTTCCTTAGGCTATTTTCCCATGAAAAGTCCTGCCCATTCTTCCTCCTGCCCATTTTGTCTAATTATGTCTGTAATGCAGTCAGAAATAACAATGTAAATATATCAAGTAAGCTGGTCACGCTGGCTGAGAGAGAGAAGGCAGACAGAGCCCTGTGTTGGCCAAATTCAAGAGCAACCCAAGAATGAAGGTCAGCTGCACTCAGCTCTGTTCTGTGTCAAAATGTACTCTTGTTTCTTTAAAAAAATTTTTACTCATTTTTATGCAAATAATACTTGTGTTGTTGTTTTTTTCTTTTATAAATAATGCCATCTTCCAAATCCTCCTACCTTAAAACAAACAAACAAAACAACCCTGGCACAACTGGGTGAATTAATTATTCCACTGAGTGACCTTAACCTCCTTTCAAATGAAGAAAGCATCCCAAAATTTCTTCACACATCATCAAAATTAGAACTAAAATGCTGGAAGAAATCTATCCTTCTCCATCTCTAATCTGTACAATTTGGAGAGCAAACACGAACCTGGGCAATTTAGCAAAGATCATCTTTAAAACGGCGCTTACATGGCATGCAAGGCAAACCCCATGATGGAAGTCCAGTCCTGCTCATCCACATTTACTTTTCAAACTACAGTTCTCTGGGGAGTTGAGGAATACATTTCAAAGGCTCTTTAAAATTCCTCTAGAAAGAGAGATTTTCAAAGTAGAAAAAAAAAAAGGTTACCTAGCAAAACACTGGAATTACATTTAAGAGCCACCACTTCACACACACACACACACACACACACACACACCCTGACTAGCCTGTCAATTTTCAATTTTCCTCCCTCCTCTCAACTGGCAGGAAAAGGTTCAGAGTGCTTATCATGGAACTAAAAGATGCTCAGCATCTCAAAGGTCAAAATTCACTGCCCTGGCATGAAGCAAACAGGGGTAGGGGATGAAAGTGAGGGATTCAGACCTGCTGGTACTTGGGCAATCACATTCCTCTTGGTGAAAACCTGGGATTAACCCCACCTCACCACTCGGCAGCCATCTGACCTGGATTAGACATGGACCTTTTGGAGCTTTGGTTTCATCATTTGTAAAACAAGGATCATACAACTTCCCTGGCAGGTTTGTTGTAAAGGTTAAGACTAGCACATGTAGCCCTGGCTGGTATGCTCAGTGGTTAGAGCATTTGGTACACACATGGAAGGGTCACAGGTTCGATTCCCAGTCAAGGGCACATATCTGGGTTGCAGGTTCCATCCCCTGCCCCGGTCAGGCCAGGGCACCTGTGGGAGGCAACCAATCAATGTGTCTCTCTCACATGGATGTTTCTCTCTCTCTCCCTCTAGCCCTCCCTCCCTTTCACTGTCTCAAAAAAAAAAAAAAATCAATGAAACAAATATCCTCAGGTGAGGATTAACAAACCAAAAAGAAAACACCTATTACTTGTGAAAGGTTCACTGTAGGGCACCGGACCCTCAGTGGAAGTTCAATAACAGCATTGTTCCAGTAGCTGACTATTATTGTTTCTGCTGTAATTGTATCTGTCGTTGATATTATTAAGGAGTATATAAGGCCAGTCTCCCGAACTTCCTCACTACCTGCCTCCCTGTCTTCCACAGCCTTCAAAATGGAGCCCATGTCCCACTCCCAGAACCCGGGCAATTTCTGGGAATGACACCACCTGCACTTACACCTCTCCTCCTCGGGTAACTGGGAGGAAGGACAGACGGATCCCCTGTCCCAAGGATGACTCTGACCCCCTTGAAAGAGATTCTTCTCAAAAGGGAAATTTCAAACAAAGTAAAACCTCAACCATTTGAGTGTATACTTAAAAATACTCTATTTCTTGAGAGAGAAAGTCACTATTTGGGAGAACTCTACATTATGACCCATTTCACCCATAACCAGCTCAGCCACTGGTCTAACTGCACAATGCTTGCAGGTACCAATTCTTCCTATTGTTTAAATTTTCTAGTTTTTCTACTTGTAACTGATATGCACTCCACCTTCAAATGTCAGATTAGAGCCTCCATGTTACAAAACCTATGAATTAGTAAAATAGTAACTAAAAGTTTCATTAAGAGTAGGAATTTTAAAAAATTACTTTAGTTTAGATTTATCAATGTAATGTGCTCTGGGACCCGTTAAGCAGCTGCGCCTAGATGTGTGCACAGCTGTATTCTATATAATAAAAGCATAGTATGCAAATTGTCCCCTCCACCGGGGGCAGGGGTCGGGGTCGGGGAGGTCGTCCAGGAGTTCAACCAGGGGGTGGGGCCAGCCGGGAGAAGGGAGAGAAGCTCCGACAGGCAGCCGGCAGCCGGCAGCCGCTAGGGACCCTACCAGTGCACGCGGCCTCTAGTGTACTGATGATGGTGTACGCTTCATCTTTTTTTTTTTTTTTTTTTTTTTTTGCGAAGCCTCACTCGAGGATATTCTTCCATTGATTCTTAGAGAGAGAAACATTGATGTGAGAGAGACCCATCGATTGGTTACCCCAACTAGGGCTGGGGATTGAGCCTGCAACCCAGGTACATGCCCTTGACCAGAATGGAACCTGGTACCCTTCAGTCCACAGGCCAACACTCTATCCACTGAGCCAAACTGGCTAGGGCTGTATGCTTCATCTTGAATCGAATTACGGATATTCAGGCTTACTATAATCTATAGCTATAATTCTTAGAAGGAGAAAGACTTTAAGCAGTGGAATTGAGGAAATGCCACTAACAGGGCAGTTCCTGAGGGGGCACAGAGGTGACCTGCCTCTCCCAAATGAATGGACCCAGATCTAGGTCAAAGCTGCTGCCACCCAACAGCAGACCCTGGCAGGAAGGAACTAAGCACACTGCACTGTGGAAATAACATTCACTTTCTATCTTTACTTTTTTTGTACCCCGGCAATAATTATCTTAAATTTAAGGCTACTATGGGAAAATAAATTATCTATTAAGTGGAATAAAAAAGTAGGTTATGAGGAGTATATATAAAGAACGGCCCCATTTGCATAAAAAACAAAATATAAAATGCATACAAATACAGAAAGCGATATGAAAGATGGTGTTAAACCAAGGTTTAATGAGATTGTTACTAAAGACTAGAACTATGGGTGATGAATATGTTTTTTCCTTTCTGCTTACTTCATTCCCTAAGTATGCTAAGTATGACTTCATGAGGGAAAGAAATCAAGTCTGTGCACTGTTTGAACTAGGTTTGCCTGTTTTAGGTGAGGGACTGCCTATGGCCAGTGGTCGGCAAACTCATTAGTCAACAGAGCCAAATATCAACAGTACAACGATTGAAATTTCTTTTGAGAGCCAAATTTTTTAAACTTAAACTTCTTCTAATGCCACTTCTTCAAAATAGACTCGCCCAGGCCGTGGTATTTTGTGGAAGAGCCACACTCAAGGGGCCAAAGAGCCGTATGTGGCTCGCGAGCCGCAGTTTGCCGACCACGGGTATAGGCTATGCTCCACACTCCTTATCCACAGTAGTGCCTATCATCCAGTGTTTTCTGTCTTCCTTTTAACTCCTCACAGTATCTGTCATTCTCACTCTGCCAAACAGGGCCACCCAATTCCCTTTCTTTCCCCCTTGATTCTTTTTTAAGCTGTCCTTTGTTTATCATGTCCCTGATCCTTCTGATTCCTATGGCATCTCTCTAGCCCCGCTGTGCAAGAGAAATATAGTGTGAGACACAAATAAAATTTCCTAGTAATAATATTTTTCAAAGTAAGAAAAACCCTGATGAGCCCTGGCCGGGTGGCTCAGTTGGTTGAGTGTTGTACACCAAAAGATTGTGGGTTCGTTCGATTTCCGGTCAGGGCATATACACAGGTTGTGGGTTCGATCCTGGTCTGGGTGAGCATGGGAGGCAACCAATCAATGTTTCTCTCTCACATCAATGCTCCACCCTCCCTCTCTTCCTCTCTCCTTTCCTATCTCTCTGAAATCAATGAACATATCCTCAGGTGAGAATTTTTTTAAAAACCCAAAACCCTGATTAAATTAATCTTAATATAGTATATTTAATCCAATATATTCAATTATTACTATTTTAACATTAAAATCAGTATTTTAAAATTGAAGTGTTTTACTTTGGGGGCAGGGGGTACTAAATCTGAAATCAAGTGTTTAGTTTACACCCACAGCACATCTCAGTATAGACTGGCCACATTTTAAGTACTCACTGGCAACATGTGGCTTGCTGGACTATACCCCTACCTTCTATCTTTATCCACCATCCTTCCTACGTGATTCATTCCATACCATCTAAATGGGGACCAGACTTGTCAATCTCTCCAAGTCATAGTTCTCAACTACTGGACTAACAAAGGATGTCCTTTAACTTGGTTCCCTAGGCCTAACATGCCCCAAATGAGCATCAGGAGAGCAGTGGTCTTGAAATCGACTCAATAACTAAATATTTACGAAATGCTCACTATATGACGAATGCAGACATGGCAGTAATTGTCCTCAAGGTCTTTACACAATCCTTTGGGAAAAGCCACATAACTGAAGCAAAATACAATTCAAGGAATGTTGTGTGTGCTGCAAACACGGGGAAGGAACCGTTATGATGAATTCTGTGGGTTTCAGAGCCCAGGAAACCCACAGATATGAGTCTGTCTGAGGAAGGGGAGGGAGGAAGGTCCAAGGCCAGGGGAAGACTGTGCCAAGGCTGAGAGATGTGAACTTGCACATAACATGCAAAAGGGGGGAGGAAGGGAATTAGGCAGGGAGTTAGCCCAGCGTCAAATTGTAAAGGATCTATGCCCTGCTAAGTAATTTGAATGATATCCTGTGGGGAATGAACAATCGCTGAGAGGTGTATTGTAAGAGCATAACATTAGCAGATTTGGGATTTAGAAATTCTGGCAGAGGATATATGGTAATGGCGGAGAAAGAGGGCTCACAAAAACATAAGGAAAACAGGCCTCATCACTTCCAGTCAGCTGCTCTAAAGAACTAAACAGAGGTCACTGTTAGGTCTGATCAAATAATTGAATCGATATCCCTTCCCCTGGGAACTGACCTTTAAGCCTCTTCACAACGGACATTCTCTCTCCCCTCCACACTTTCCCGGAATCCAGATGTGCACAGAGAATTCTCTGCCCAGAAAAAGCCCGCCTAGAGTCCTTTAAAAACCTCTGACACCCCATCTTTGGGTGCTGGTGCCATTTGGGGGCTCAGCCCATCTGGTATCCAGATGACCTAATCCTATATAATAAAAGGTTAATATGCAAATAGACCTAACGGCGGAACAACCGGTCGCAATGATGTGCACTGACCACCAGGGGGCAGACACTCAACGCAGGAGCTCCCCCCTGGTGGTCAGTGCGCTCCCACAGGGGGAGCTCCACTTAGCCAAGCGAGCCTCTCCCACCTCCGAGTGCTAAGGAGCAGCGAGCCAAGCGGTAAGGAGCAGCGAGCAGGTGGTCGGTAAGGAGCGAGGGCTCCTAGACTTCGAGAGGAATGTCTGACTGCTGGCTATCCCCCGAGGGGTCCCGGACTGCAAGAAGGCGCGGGCTGGGCTGAGGGACCTCCCCCAACCAATGCACGAATTTTCGTGCACTGGGCCTCTAGTAAATTTACAATCCCTTACCACGTTGGCCTCATGCATTCCTCCTTCGGCAACCCTAACAGTCACCAGCAACAGAGATAATAAATGAGAGGAAATAGATGTGAGAGAGATTTATTTAGCAGGAGAGGCACTGGGAGTTGGTGTAGCCTTGAAGAAAAGAGGAAACAGATCAGACAGCGTTGTTAATTCAGTTGTTGTGTCTGGTGTGGAAATATCTGAGATGTGAGGCCTGTGGGCTGAGAGCAAGTGTCAGGCCAGAACCCAGGGGCACCCCACTGTGGGGTGTCTAGGGAAGGAGTCAGTCAATGAAGTGGAGAAGACATCAAAGGCCAGGAGATGGGACCCATGAACCCAGGACAAGAGACGTGTTCAGTGGGGAAAGAAATTACTTTCAATAGGAATTAGTTCTATAAATTCAATCCATAACATGATCTGCGTAAGGTATTCAAATTCAATTTTTATAAGTTTTGTAAAATTCCTGATTCAAAAATCATTAATTTTATATTAGCCAAAACGGCCTTTTGAGAAAAAAAAAGTCAATGTTTATAAGTAAAATCCTAAACCTTTGCTTTTTGCCAGTTTTCTAAGCTGTTGAGCCACAATTTATAAACGAAGAATTAAGCTATAAAATAAAACCAATGTTCGTTATTCGAAGGATGACTAGACTCTGCCCATCGTTTGCAAAGTTTGATTCTCCATAATTAGACAGCGAGTGACTAGGTTAGTTTAATCACAGCTTCTCTGAGATTTGCACTGTTTCTCCTCCCCTCTTCCTCACCTTTAGTAAAAGAACTAAAGTGGGTCAAGCAAGTGTTCCTTCCCCACATTTGTAAGAATACAGGCAGTCCCCACGTTGCGCAATTGATATGTACCAATTTCAGGTACCATGGTTTGGTTAAATATCACCAGTCTCCCAACAACACAATTCAAGTGATAGTATACTTAACCCTTTGTACGCCATAAGCGTCTATAGACACAAACGGGATGGTTTCCGTTTTGGATGCGTGGCAGTTAACTGGTTAGTTGGAAACTGGGAATAACTGTGTAAAGTACAGTCTTGCTATTAGTTCGTGAGTCTATACATCAGTGTAAAGAATGTACGTCATTTCAAAAAGCCTTTTATAATCTACTGTATAACCACTTAAAAATAATTTTTTTGCCCATACAGTCCTTAGATAAAAATCATAAAAGAAAAACTCCTGGTGAATATGGGGTAAAAACAAGATGCTTCAATTAAACAGCTAGAAAGTCCTATCCCAACAACTGTAATGCCGTTGGCTTCAATAATCAAGTCCAGCAGAGTAGGAGAAGCTTCTGGAAGGAGGCGTGGGCCCCACTAGTTGCATATCAAAAGGAATCTATGGGTGGAGGTAGGAGAAGGGAAGCTTGTATCTTGTTTTCACCAGACCTGCAGCGACTTTCAGCAGCCTTGCTAATAATCACAGCATTCCCCCAAGTCAACACAGGAGTTATCTAAATACCAAGGGAAAGGAGACTCCGGATTAAATCCAGACCACCACTGTGGTCAAATAACGCATGAACTCTGATGGAGGGAACTTTCTAATTAAAGGGGCATTCATTAGCTCTGTCGGTCTTCAATCTGCTAGTCAAAGACACTCCAGATTCTTTGAATTTTTTATTAATCTGCTGTTTTACAGTGTCTGCCTTCTAGCTATTAGCCTTTAAAGTCCCTTCCAACCCTGAGATTCTAGAGAATTTCACTCCTTTCACACATACAGATGTTATTAATTTGGATAAATTCAATTATCCAAATTACTGAGATTTCTCTGTCTATACAAATGAACTATGAATTTTTTTATATTAAGCATTTCAGAAAATGAAATGAGAATTATACAAGGTCTATTTACTGAAGCTGAGGGAGCAAGTTCAGAATAGGACTTTGTTTAAAGGTTCCAACTGGCAACAGCATTGTTCATAGTCTAGTTTCCCAAAATTGAAATTAACATAATGGGGAGTAAGTCCATACCATATAAATCTTTTTTTAAAATATTGTTCTTGAATTCAGAGAGGAAGGGAGAAGGAGAGAGAGATAGAAACAGCAATGATGAGAGAGAATCATTGATTGGCTGCCTCCTACACACCTCACACTGGAGATTGAGCCCACAACCCGGGCATGTGCCCTGACTGGGAATAGAACCGTGACCTCCTGGTTCATACGTGGACGCTCAACTAGTGAGCCACACCAGCTGGGCCATATAAACCTTTTTGTAGGTTACTCAACCCCTCCCCACAAGCCAACCATCAAAACCCAATCAAAGTAAAATTTCATTGAAATATAATTTAAATCTTATAAAATCCAGACATCATAAGAGTTCAATTCAATGATTTTTAGTACATTCATAAAGTTGTGCAAACATCACCACAATCCAGTTCTAAAACATTTCCGTCTACCCTAAATGCTCCTCAAGCCCATTTGCAGTCAATTCCTGCTCCCATTTTTGGACAACCATCTGCTTCCTGCCTCTTTAAACTTCCAGATTCTTCCTACGAATGGAAGCGATAGGTAGACATTTGTACCTGGCTTCCTTCGCTTCGCATAATGTTTGTGAGCCTGTCCCATTGAGGTACGTTTTCTTGATATGTATTCCCTTTAGGACTGAAAAGAGCCTGCTACCCAGAAAGCACACCCAAGGGAAACCTAAAAACTCCACGGGGGCCAACTGGTCACCTCCAGACTTTGAGCAGACTACCCCTCTGCTCAATTCTCGTCTCAGGAACTACCTACCACACTAGGTGACTGCCCAGCACCTCTTCTCTCATTCACCCAAGTGGGCTTATTTCACACCCTTTAACTCTCCATCGTCCCCGATTTCAAAACACCCACAAGCTGCAGCTCAGACTCCTCCTGCCTCTACCCCAGTCCTGAGGGCTTACTATTCACCAGGCTACCTCCCCCTCATTCTCTCTGAGAAGAGAACCTCCCATCGCTGAGAACTGATTGTGACCATCTTTTCCCTAATAAGATCGTGAAGTTCCTCCTTACTCTTCATCTTCCTTTTCTCTTATCTGTCCAGAGAACATTACGGAGAAAATAGACGGTGCTTGCTGAGCACGCCCATAAAGGATGAGGCTTGGCAAACTAGATCTGCCTGTGGTTGGGAAGAAGTGGTACAGGGAAAGCCAAAGTGATCATCTTTGACCCCTCGACTGCAGTGGTTAAAAAAAAAGTGTGGCCCTGGCTCGTGTGGCTCAGTTGGTTGGGCATCATCCCAAGCACCCACAGGTTGCTGGTTCCATTCCCCATCAGGGCACAAGCCCAAGTTGTGGGCTTGATCCCCAGTAGGGGCCTGCAGGAGGCATCCAATCAGTGTTTCTTACTTAAGTGTTTCTCCGCGCCACCCATCCCCACCCCGCCTTCTCTCTCTAAAAAGCGATTCTTTTAAAAAAAAAAAAAAAAGTGTGTGCTGTGCAGGGGGGAGAGGGAATTGCAGCAACTTGGCAGAATGGAGGAATGCAGGTGAGACACAAATCCGTTCGCTGAGACAGACAAACTGACAAGCACAGCGTGGCACCTGGTCCTCACGGGAGAGTCTATAGAAGCGCAGAAATGAATCTCGAAGTGCACTCGCCCTGTCATTCTGGAGGTTTGATTAGGGCTTTCCATCAGAGTGAGTAATAGCTAACTGGTGGAACCCTGCTTTGGTGGCTGCCGAACCCCAAAGCATGGAAAGTTCCTTTCTGCTTCCTACTTCTCAGCAGAGGAGTTACGGAGGGGGTACAGAGAGGGTCGGCATAGAGGGTCAAAACTGAGGAGTGTCTATAGATATTCCTTAAAAGGACTCAGGCTTCCTTAGAGAAAACAGCCCAGCCATCTGTTTTGTTTGTGAAATCGGGTCACCCTAATTAACCAGATTGCTCTGGGCAACCTCCCCACCCTCACCCACTTTTGCCCAGAGGACAGTTTTCAGTTTCTGCTTTTTAAAGAGGTCAAGCCATGTGCCGCTGAGCACATGTGCACTTAAATAAACAAACAATAAAAACATGTGCTCCTTAAGGCAGGCAGGTTAAGTATGCCTCTGTGTGTTTTCAATGTACCATCATTTCTTGGCTTGTTTTTTCTCCCTGAAAAAGTCCACCAAAAGGTTTATACAATCATGTTCATTTATTTTGTCGAAAGGCCTCTTCTTCAGGCATCAGCCCCTGGGAAGATTAAATGATACACTATCCTCCAGAAAACGCTAAGCCTTTAACAATCCCCGTCCCTGGAATGTACTGGAAATATGGAAAAGTAAACAAACGCCAAGTTTCTAAGTCACTGCCAGGAAAACTAAATGAGAGAAGAAAATGAGCCACACATTTTTAACGCGGCTTAGAAAACCGACACCTCCACAAACGTGGTGACCTCAGGCTTCTCACATTCGCCAGCGACACCACACAATGGAAGCTCTGTTTGCTTTAATGGAGCCCATCTGACTTCTCCCAGAAGCAAGCTCCGCAGTCTCTTCACCTCGAGAGGCGAGAAGCGTCAGAGGGCAAATGGATGATGAAAGTGGCACGCGGACCAGAGAGAACCCTGTAAGCCCAACAGAGAGGAAATGCAGGGGGGGGGGGGGGGGGCAAGGTCAGGAGCTGGTCACAGCACCTCCTCCGGCTCCCTCCAGACGGGGAGTTTCTCAACCTTGGCACTGCTGGCATTTTGAGTAGATAATTCTTTGTTGTGGGGGGTGGTGTCCTGTGTATTATACGATGATCAGCAGCATCCCTGGTCTGTATGCACTAGATGCAACCAAAACAGTCTCAGACACTGCCAAAGGGCCCCCAGTTACCGACGGTTCATCTAGATCAGGGGTGAAATTATCAACTTAAAAATCAGCCTGCTGTACTTGGTGAAACATTTAATTAACTCATCCCTAATGCCTTGGCAGGGCCAGACCAAATGATTTCGAAGGCCTTATATGGCCCAAGGGCCGGGGGTTCCCCACCCCTGGTCTTGGGCTGCATAAGGAGTTAATTAAATGTTGGACCAAATATAACAGGCTAATTTTTAAGTTGATGATACTGTATGGCCCTCAAATAATGTTATAAATATCCAATGGTTCTTGGCAGAAAAAAAAGGTTCCCCACCCCTGATCTAGACCAACTATAGAACTTCAGGTTGGAGAAACCCAGGAGGTTATCTAGACCAGGGCCCTATCGTTTAGGAGAAGTTAATGGAGTCCCTTAAAGGGCAACACTTTAAGGTTACTGAGCCCATAGTTTGTGGCAACACAGAAACCAGAGGCCTGGATGGCACAGTGCACTGACCAGGACAACATTTTTTGGAGAAGTCTTTTTTTAAAAAAATGACTGAATTTTAAGACCATCCTAAATATTCAAAAACCACTATTTGGTTAGCAAAGTAGTGTTGATAATACTGTTCTATCTTTATTTAAAAAGGAAAAAAGTACAGAGGGAGCAAGGAAGAGTGGCTCTCCTGGGACACGTGTCCCCCAGTGCAGAGATGGCAGATCCGATGAGGCCAATGGGCAGAGTACAAATGTAGTTTACATTTACAGACTACACTTTGTATATGTTCATAAACTTACTATTTATGTAATAATAATTTCCTCCTGGATACCAACCCACTCAAAAATAATTTAATGCACACACATCCTGGGTGTTCTATGAAGAAGGGATCCGAGCATCTGGCCATCTCCCTTCACTGCCATTCAAAGAACAGCCTATTAAAAATAAGACAGTGCTGTGGTTTGGACAATGACTACCAATCCTGGAGAGACACAGGGTCCATGCGTTCCCAGTGACTGCCGAGCGACTTACAGGAAAGCCTCATGTCATCACCTAAACCAGGAAGACAGCGTGGACTGCTCTCCTGGTACTCCAGGCACCTGCTAACTAAAGAGCTACTCCCTCTGTGTCTTAATGAATATCTTAACCTAGACACAGTGCTGTTGGGAAAGGATGTGGTCAAAATCTCACTTTGGTGGCATTCTTGGCATACTATGAGGACCAAGAGGGAGTTTATCAACAAATCCTGAAAAGATTACTTCAGGGAATGTTGATGACTATTCAAAGATGAGATCAGAACAAAAGAGGGGATTTTCAATGCTTCTGTAGCATTTTAGTCCCAACTGATTAGCACTCTATACTTGAAGCAGCAGGTAATCTGGGAAGGAGACAACAAGAAAAACATGTAAACAAAGAACAATTCAACAAGAATAAAGAGCAGGATCAAATGCACTGGTTATTAAAATAGCAATGATTTTACTTGTACATGCACTCCAGCAAGCAACTTTTGGTTATTATTTATTTTCTTAAACTCTCAAATGTAATTAAAGAATTACATTTCTTACTTAGGGAAGGAAGGACCTTCTGTGTAGAATTCTTAAAATTTGTGAATTCAGCCCTAACCGGTTTGGCTCAGTGGATAGAGCGTCGGCCTTCGGACTGAAGGGTCCCAGGTTTGATTCTGGTCAAGGGCATGTACCTTGGTTGCGGGCACATCCCCAGTGGGGGGTGTGCAGGAGGCAGCTGATCGATGTTTCTCTCTCATCAATGTTTCTAGCTCTCTATCTCTCTCCCTTCCTCTCTGTAAAAAATCAATAAAGTATATATTTTTAAAAATGTAAATTCAGGTTTCCAAGTTGACTGCTGGAGAAGTTAAGATTTTAATGTAGTTCTTCTGAGTCCAGACAATATCTTTACTAATATTTTTCCTTCTTTAGCAATCATGCTGTCACCCAGAAGCATAACTCTATACACAATGCTCAAGCCTCACAAGTCCTCTGTAGAATAGGAAAGGAAAGAAATCATTTGAATGCATAATGTCAAAGTCCTCCAGTCAGTAGGCAGCCTCTGCATTTCCATACACGTCACCTGCTGGGATCCATCTTTCAGAAGGAGCCGGCCAGAGCATGCTTTTATGCCTCTTGGCTGGTAACTGTTTTATTCTCAGAGTATGACAGGAATAGTATAAAGAGAAAAGGTTGCTTTTAGCAAAGGTCAATATTAATAGGATATCCTACACAGAGAAAACAGACACCAAAATTTTATAACGATGTTCAACCATGCATGGTAGCATTTCTTTTCCTTCTTTTTACTTTCTTTGGGCTCAGTTGTTGTTTTTTTCAAGACAGAAATGGGTATTACTTTCTTACTCAGAATTCAAATAAGTTAATGTGTTGTGTGTTGTTGTGTTGTTTTAATTAAAAACATCATCAGTATTATCTGAGGTTGTGAACTGTGGCGGCTGGAATGCCGAGGCCTGCTCCCTGCATTCCCAACCAAACCTCTGCTTCCCCATCCCACCCCTCCAGCCAGATGGCATCCGCACAGGACGCCTCTGCATTTGGCAACCCACTCCGCTTACAACGTGCTAGTCTCGTTGAGCACCAAGTCTGAAACCTCTTACATGGACACCCAGCTTATATATGGCCAAATTAATTCCCAACGCCTGCTCACTAGCTCCTTTATATTTCAGCAATATAGCAAGAAATATAGCAGGTAAAACTCACCTCATTCAAAGCCCTACATTACTGTACCAACCATGGTGCTGAAAAGACAGAATACTCCTTTATGATGTGCTAAGCTCCTGCCAGACAGGAACTGTGTTTAACTTCTCTGTACAGTGCTTAGTTCCCGTAACCAGAGAATGAATAAACGGCTGACGAAGAAAAGACTGCATGAAAAGGTCAACAGCGAGAACACAGATAAAGACAAAACAAGGAGTTTGCTGCATTCCTGGGAACAGTGGGCAGAACTAACTCCAAATAATTGAAAACCACGGGTAAACCAAAAAGAATTAAGCTGATTATTGGCATCTTGACCGAATCTTTCATACAAGCTGATGACACAAAGCAAAGAAACCAGGAAGTGCAGCACCAGAAGAGGTTATTTCTACCGCTTTGGGATTTTTGTTTCCTATGCTAGTCAATCAAATCTGACAAATATTTCCTGGGCCCCACCTCTGTGCAGGTATGAGACCACCCCAAGGCAGTCCCATACTGCAGTCCTCAAACATCAGTCACAGTTTCTTCCCATTTCCTTGGTAAGATGCAGATAATCAAGCCTCCTTCAAAACACCAACATCTGGGCTAAAAATGAAAGTATATACAAAGGGTCTGGTATCTGACAGGTACTCAGAAATGTAGGGTACATTCAAGGCCACCATGTCACACAGCTCTGGGGTGGAGGGGCATTCCCATCACAGACCTGCATAGCCTTCCACGAAAATCCTAGACATCTCTTCTCTTAACTTCCTGTTTTGTGGCTCATTTTCCACCTCTTTGCCCGGTCTCATCAGAAATGTCAAGGTCAAAATGCAAATGCATAGCTTAGGACGATGGCAAACAAGACACAGGATTACGGGTAACTTAGAAAGGAATGGGCTTCCGATGGAGATCTACTTCTATGTTGTAGAGAAAGACAAGCAACTCATTCAAGCTCTATCTTTAACGCCTGGATACCACTGACAACTTCAAAGAAACAGAAAACATGCAATACTCTCATTCCTCTTGGTGGAAGGCTTTCCACATATCCTGTTGAGAATTTGATGAAAGAGAGAGGCCTCCTTCCCCCAAATATATACACATATCCGAGTTTTGCTTACATTTCAAGACAGTCCATAAACACACATCCCTATCCTAAGCCCCTGCCCCACAGCAGTAATAAAAGAGAACCAGGCAGACCTTATGATTCAAATGGGGAACAAGCTGACTTTTAAAAATTACTGTACATACAGCTGGCTGCAGTCCCAATAATTCTCTCTCTCTCTTGGTTGTGTCGAAATTCCAAAGAACAAATAGCACGAAGAAAGCCTGGGAAGTTTGTGAAACCAGCCTCCGGTCCAAAAATGCCTGCTGCTTCACCAAATAATTAAGCCATTACTTCATCTATTGCACACCTGCACCCTAACTGCTTCACAAAACCACACTCACAGATGGCTCTGAGATGTGTAAGCGCACACAGTTAAAGCTCACTGGCGGCTCAGTTATTTGGACAAGGTCTTAGAATTACGGAAATGCCGCCCAAGGCAAACACATCGTCTAATTAGCTCCAATTGATTAGCTGAGCTGCACTCTGCAGTGGGGCCATGGAGAGTCCCCGACATCCTGTCTTTTGGGGGGGGGGGGGAAGAGGTGAAGGGGATGGGGGGAGAGGTGGGGGGGGGCTGTTGCATCCACCTGGAGGGCAAGCAGACTATATTCTAAACAATAAACAAAGCACAAGGCCCCACATTCTAACTTGAAGAGTAGTCTGTCTATGTGAAGTTGACAATGAATATTCATTTGCTATCATTTAAAGAAGATCAAAACTTTTATTTGTGGATTCTAATGAACAAAATGAATTGACCAACAAAATAAGACCCGAAGCATGGAGGCATGGAACAGGCGGACATACCTCGATGTGGGGTTGGAGGGATGAGAAGAGATAAACCAAAAACTGATATGCTTATATGCATAGCCCATGGACATACATGGGCAATAGGGTAGTGAAGACCTGGGATGGGGGGTGTGAGTAGGGACTGGAGGAGGGGGGTTAAGGAGGAAAAAATGGGGAGATATCTGTAATACTACCAACAATAAGAATATATTTTAAAAATAAGTGAAGGATAAAAAATAAAGATCAAAACCAATAATAAACATAAGCCACTTTATATTTATGAAATGCTTTATTACAAGCACTTTAACATAGCTCAGAATCTCAGAAGGAAAGGCAGATACAATGTCCGATCCACTCATTCATTAGCAAATGCTTTTTGAACACTGGTTATGCTGGGTGTGGGGGAGTAAAGGGCGTGGTCCCTGTCTTCCAGTGGTTCGGGGAGCACAGCAGAAGAATGACAAGTCTGCCCTGGGGAGGGGGGTTTACAAGGGAAGGAATGCAAAATGATTCTTAGGCAGATATTAATGATTGTTAGGCAGATAGTAATTTTCTAGCGGAGAAGTGGAATAGGAAGAGACTGGGGAAATAGCAATTCAAGGCAGAAAGAATACCATGTGCAAATACAAATGTAGAGAGGTGCGAATGGGCTTTGTTCTCCTAAGCTAGGTGTGCTGGAGCCTGAGGAGCCTGGACAAGGGGAGGGAGTGTTGGGGGATGAGGCTGGAGAAGTAGATGGGCCACATCAAGGAAGGTCTTTCCTGCTGTGGATATGGGGGTTTATCAATAAGGAAGCTGAAGAAACAGATTGGCTAGAGCAGTTGTTCTCAAACCACCACGGTGTGCATTAAGACCACGCGGGGAGCTTCTAGAAATTCACTGCTCCTCGGTTCCCACCCTCAAAGACACGGATTCAATTAGCCTGGTGTTGAGATCTGGGCATCTGGAACGTTTCTAAAGTTCCCCAGGTGAGCCTAATGCGCAGTTGGTGTGGGAAAGCACTGGGCTAGAGGTTAAGCAGCCACCAAAGGTCATCCAAGTTCAGGGCTCTTTCTTGGGCTTTGAACTGCAGAAATTATTTCCCTTTAATTTCATATATCCATTTTTTAAAATATATTTTATTGATTTTTTACAGAGAGGAAGAGAGAGGGATAGAGAGCTAGAAACATCGATGAGAGAGAAAACATCGATCAGCTGCCTCCTGCACACCCTCCACTGGGGATATGCCCACAACCAAGGTACATGCCCTTGACCAGAATCGAACCTGGGACCTTTGAGTCTGCAAGCTGACGCTCTATCCACTGGTTAGGGCTCATATATCCATTTTAAAAATGCCACACACCCCCCCGCAAAAAAAAAAAAAATGGAAAGAAAAGGCTCTCAGTACAACACATACAACAGATACAGCTCTTCATTATAGCTAGAATTTTAACCTTTGCATATTTGATATGCAAAATTCCCTAATTAATGTGATGTCAACAAATCCAAACTGACCTTTATCTCTGGATTACCTGTTTAGGCTTGGTGGAAAATAAATCTTGAAGGTCTCCTGATAACTCAAACCATTCCTTAAGACCATGACGCTTTGCTGAACAAGATTAACAAGTCCAATAGGCATCATAAACTGACTCACTCGGCCAGCACAATATGGGGGGAGAGAGGAAGACCTGGGAAATATTTATCTGAGGAGAGGCAATACTTTCAAAGGTCATCTGATTGACACATTCAGATAATAAGCACAACAGGTGAGTCAGATGTAGTGACCCAGCAAACTTCTATAAATCTAAATGGCTGGCACTCCCGGGTAGCAAGGTTGGCAAACCTGGGTCATGTCTACTGCCCCTGCATCCTTCCCATGTCCAACGAGGACACCACTAACAGATTGCCTGCTCTCAACACGGTGCTCCTTCAGCCAACACGAATCAACTGGACTCGGCAATGAAATCAAAACCAATTTAGGATGCCTGCCCCATAATTTAATATCACTTTGAAAAAAACCACTCGCTAGGACTACTTAGAAAGAACACCAATTTATACCCAGCAAGAAGCCCAAACATAGATTCCATTCATTTCAACTAACAATGTACCCTTTTAGGTAAGAAGTGGACTTGCAAAAAATGTTTGAGGACATACATTTGGGGGGAAGAATGAAATACTTTTCACTCCTGCCAGAAGAGAAAAAAGAATTAGAAAGAAAGAAAGAAAAAAAAAAACAAAACAATCTCAAAACAGCCTTTGGTACTAACCTTTGAACCTTTTCTCTTCAAAAGTAATAATACAGATTCACCTTCATTTCAAGAGCTGGTTTGTGTCTATTTCATTATGACACTCTCTGTAAGGACTCACACAGAGAAGTGGTAAGGCATTGCCTTCACCTCGCAAATTATTTTATTAAATTAAGTAATATGACAACTAGGAAAGCCCAACTGCATGGCATGATACAAATAAAGTTTACAAAAATATTGTAATAATATTGATCAATATTTCTTGGATGCTTGATAAGTGAAGGTTGCCTTTCCGGGTACATAACAATCTGCCCTCATTAAGTTAGTTGCTTTTGAAGTTAATTGCTTTACCAACATGTCTTTAGATCAGCATATCCCCAGGAATCATCACATGCATCTACCTCACATTTGGAAACCCAGCCAAGATCAAAAGTTTTGCTGACTCGATAGTGAACATGAACAAAGTGGCCATCTTAGCGACACTGGGTCCAGCAGGAACCTTCTCTGCTGGCCCATGCTGACCTGATAAAACCTTGCTCTACCTGCCCCCGGGCTCCTCCTAGTGCTTCTGTCATTACAACATCCCTGGCTTCATTCCAACACACATTCTTGATAAGCTGTGAACTTGGAAATTCCAGTGACTTACACTGACCGCATTTCACATGGCCTTGACTGTTTCCTTGGGCCATTTGGAGCCGTTTCCTAGCCTCTCTGTGGGTGGGCTGCATTACACCTGGGAGTTTTCCCGTGGGCTCTGGGGCCACCAGAGGCCTGTCATTTGGTGCCACAGAGAAGGGTGACATTTCCTTAATGGTCTGGGTTTGAAAGTCACTGTACCTTCCATCAGGTGGTCTGGAGTCACCGCCTTTGAAGTAATAACCCCAAGCCTCCTGATGCACCTAGAGCAGTGTGTGAGGCAGCTCTGCTATGAGGGGAATGTTACTGGCTCCCGGGCATCCCCAACCCAGTCCTGTTCTCACAGGCCTAGTCAGCTTAGTAAATATTTACCCAGCATGCCTGACCCAGGCAAAAGCATGCTTACCACCCTTTGCGTGCTCTTCACACTAGAAAAGAAAACAATTCACTCTATTTAAACATAACTGATAAATAGGGCAATGACATGTCAGTAATCCACAATCAAGTTCAGAAAAGATCCCTCCATCTGGTCGGCTTTTATTGAGAATCGGAGCATACAATACACATAGGACTTTAAAATTTTCCTCCACCTCTGCTTCGTACATGTTATGGCCTCATTAATTTAAGCCACTCCATTACTTTCTTGTAAAACAGCTTATGTTTTTATTTACATGTCTTGGAAAGAAGCAACCATGTTATCCGCATGGCAAATCCTTAGTGTCCTTCATGCACAGTTACAAGCAGGATCAAGGTCTAAACCAAAGGATGCAAAAGTGAGCCCCTCCCTCCCATGCTACACCTACAAGATCACACCATTTCAGAAGACTGAAGATTTTCTTCCACCTTCCAGCACATTGCTACCTTCAGGCCCTGAGCTGGATGGCAATGAGTGTAAAGTATGATAATTTATTAGAAGGTGGCCGGAGGGGCGGGACTGGGTGAGAAGGGCTGGACATGCCCTAGAGCTCGAGGGCATCTGCAGCTCGCCAGTAAACCAGATTTGGGGCCAACAGTACCCCAGCAACAACATACCCATGGCTGAAGGTGGAATTGCACGGCCCTGCGGAGACATCAGGCTCCCTCCTCTCTGGTTCCAGGGTGTGTCACCTGAGAACCACCACTGCCAAGTCACCGCAGCTCGGCACCTGCTGCATTGATCATCTGCCCCTTGGTGGTCAGGGTGCGTCATACCTACCGGCTGGTCGGATGGTCGCTTAGCCTTTTATATATATAGATTCTAGACCAGCACCGTCCAATACGATGTCTTACGATGAAGGAAATGTCCATATCTGAGGTAATACAGCAGCCACGAGCCACAAATGGCTACCAAGTACTTGAATGTGGCTAGTGCAATTGCATTTTTAATTGATTTCCTTGGATGGTGCACTTCCAGACCATGAGATACGTATTCTTACTTTATCTAAACTAATGTGTTTTGGCAAATACATTTTCCCTTGTGGCTCTCCACCATCCTATTTCATTTTTACCAAGAACTTACTTACCATCTTCTATCACTTTTTAATTTAAGAAAATGTTAATAGTTCATTGGGAAAAATGTGAGGTGGATTAATATATGCACCCCTATGTTCTTAGCAGCGCTATTTACAATAACATAGATCTGGAAACTACCCAAGTGCCCATCAGTAGATGAGTGGATAAAAAAGCTGTGGTACATTTACACCATGGAATACTATGCAGCTGTGGAAAAGAAGGATCTCTTACCCTTTGAGACAGCACGGAGGGACAGAAGGGGTGTTCGGTGGGAAGAGATTAACCAACATTTACATAACCCATGGACACAAACAATAGTGTGTTGAAGGCCTGGCCAGGGAGGGTGTGGGGTAAGGAGGTCAATGGGGCAAAAAGAGGGACATCTGTAATACTTTCAACAATAAAGGTAATTTTTTTTAAAAAAGTTTAGGTTTCTAGTTAAAACCACTGATGCTCTATGTTGAATTCAGCGAGTCCTACTCCCCCCACCCGTGTACGATATGCTGAGATGACAGTGGGTGCTTTCACGGCTGCACACGCCAGGGTGCGTGCCGTGCTTTGTCACGGATCAGGAAAGGCCAACAGAAAAGCCCGACAAAGGAGGAGAGTCACATTTTGCTTCCTGCTCTTGAGAAAGCCTTTTCAACGTCCACCCACCCAGTTTAGTTTACTCTCCAGAGAGGTTCTTGTAAAGAACATAGACGCCATTGTTTCCCCCAACAACCCTCCTCACATAAGGCTTTGTCTCCATGCTTTCGGAGACAATCACTCTCCAAGGAAATGCTGCTGAGTAATTGGGCCAAATTGTATCAACTCGGTGGCGTTTACACAGACTGTTCCCAGAATGACGGAGAGAGGTGGCGGGGTCACCTAGCACCAAAGAGTTGAGACACAGAGGCCATGTCAGTCACCCCATCCCAACGGGAGAAAGCTCCTTGTGGCAAGAGGCGCCCCCCCCCCACACACAAATATTGGAGGATAGCTAGCGGGGGGGGGGGGGGGGGGAGGAGTGGGGAAGGGGTGAAAGAGAATCATGCTCAGTATGGGATACAGAACCTTCCTGGGCACGAAGAGCACCGGGGCCGGTGTGGAAAGTGCCCACTGGCAGAAACGAGCCCATGGTGAGCGTTCCTCTGGAACCCGCCCACAGAGCTGCTCTGAGCCCAACACTAGGTACGACCGGAGACCTGCCAGTAACGGAAAGCTGAGGCTCACCGCACAGACCTGACCGAGTACTCTCGAACATTAGGCAACCGGAATATTTACTTTTATATTCAGAGATATGCATCTTTCCAATTCCACGTCCCTCTGGTATAGAGCAAATAAAATAGATAAGATTCAGGGCTAACACTCTTTTCCACGTGTTCACTTCTTGGTCTTCCCCTTTGCAAAACTGGCAACTCCATGTCACCCACTGCTCGGGGCCAACCAAATCCTCCAAATCATCTTTGCTTCTTTCTCTTTCACACCCACTACCCAGTTCCGTAGCAAATGCTGTCAGCTTGACCTTCAAAATATATCCTGGACCCAACCACGAAGCACCACCATCAGTCTCCGTACAGCAGTGTTCGCATTGGCTTCCTCACCCAGGCACTACAGTCGGCTTACCTCAGTATCTGGTGTGATTGGTGCACAAGGTGCAGTCAGATCATGTCACTTACAATAAAGTCTCAACTCCCTCTCCTGGCCTACCAGTCCCCCTGTCCTTTCTCTGGGCACCACACCCCCTGCTATTGTATTTCTTGTTCATTCTATTAATCCACGGTAGTCGCCTTACTGTTCCTCAAATACACTGAACACATTCCTATTGCAGGGCCTTTGCACATCCTGTTCCTGCTCTCTCAAATGACTTTCACCCCAAAATGTAGGACTTGCTTCGCATTTCCTATAGGTCTCTGTTAAATATCATTTTATCATAGAAGCTTCCTTGACAAGTTTATATAAGATGTGGACACACATATGTCCATATGCATACCACTCTCTCCCTTGCTTTGTTTCTCTCCCCTCTCTCCCTTGCTTTGTTTCTCTCCCCTCTCTCACTTGCTTTGTTTCTCTTCTTAGCACTTAATACTACCTGGCATATGATGTATTTGGTTCTGTTTCTATCTTTTTCTAATAGAATATAAATTCCATGGGGGCAGGAGCATTGTCTATTTGGTTCACTGCTGATCAACACCAGGGCCTGCCTAGCACAGAGTAGGTGCTCAACAACTATCTGTGGGTTGGTCCCTTACAAAGCAGAATTCTATCAAAATGAAATTCATGTGAATGTGTAAACATCATGAAGAAGATTCGCATAAGTTATGGACCATAAAATTACAATTTAGTTTGTAGAAAGCAAACAAAGTTAAGACAATATCGTTCTGTATAATTGGCTCTAGATTCAAAATTACATTCTCTTGTTCCTCAATGAGTTCCTTCTCCAAGGCATTCCCTCCAGTTCTCAAAGTGGAAGACACACTTGCCCAACGGGGCCGCTCTGGTCAGAGAGGGACTCTGGCTCCCCTCGGCTCTATAAAACGAGGGGAATAAGGGTTAGTGGCTGTAGAAGGTTCTCTCCCACTTAAAAAAAAAAGAGCAATGTCCACGACACGTGTTTACATCCAAGGGTTGTATAGTCAGGTGTAAAAATGAATGTGCGTGCGGGTTGTGTGAAAACCATTTACCTCCCTGTCAGGAAGTCTATTCAACAAACCCTGAGTTTCCTCCTTCTCTAGCACCAGCTAGGGGGCTTTGTGTTCCTCCGGACCTGCTCCTAGAAGGCTCTAATCTCCGTGAAGACAGCACTCTTGTCCTGTAGGCTCACTTGTCTACACTCAGGGCTTCACACAGAACCCAGAACATTGCATGGGCTCAAATAAATGTCTGCTGAGCAATGAAGATACCAGTCCAGAGCTGGGAGCATCTGACGGTTAAAACATTGCCTGGGCTCAAATAAATGTCTGCTGAGCAATGAAGATACCAGTCCAGAGCTGGGAGCATCTGACGGTTAAGAACCGTCCCCAGTAACCCTTCGATGGCGAGACTCTACGGCATGTTAGACATCATGGGGACATGATTGCTTTTACTTTTTAGAGAACGTTGACCACGTAGTGAAGTTTTTCCCATTTATTTCCAGGACAGAAGTACGTATGTCATTGATGGTTCCCGTGCTCTTTGTGCACGAGCTAACTTTAATTCCATCTCATCAGATACCTTCAATAATAGATGTTGACAGTCCCAGATGCCAGGCCTTTGGCAAGAGCATCTGCTTATCCCCTCAGGATTAAACTAAACAACTTAATCTCCAGGATAACAGGTCTTCCAGGGCTCTGCAGAAGAAAAAGCAAACGGCACAGACCAGGCCAATGGCCACATGAGAATAACTGTACTCGGAGTATCTGTCTGGTCAGTGATCTCCTTGTGAGCAGGAACCTTTTCTCATTCATCACTGACCCAGGTTCCTCTCATAGGATCTACGCATGGGAAAAGCTCAATGAAAGCTTGAAGATTGTCACAGGACGTGGCAAGTACTGACCAACTGAAAATTAGTAGTTAACCGAACATTTGATAGATTGTTTACTACATAAGAATGGCTCAAATAAATGCTTCTCATGTTGGGAACAGATGTATTCTTTTAAGCATCATACTATGTGTTACAGGAGCTCACATTAAGTGTATGATCTTACACACCATGCATGTGGCCAGATTTGCACTCCATAGGAATGAAATTGCTTTCTATCTCATGGGTAACCTGTTAGAATTTCCCATGTTGCACTTAACTTAATTTGGATATTTTGCATTAGCCAAAGTCACATTAAAGTTAACTCTTTGGAGAAAGGCATGGCTGGATTGGCTTGCCCGTGGGTACACATACCAGACCAAGCATGTGTCTGCCACCAGATTCATCGCGCTCCCTTGATTCTTGGCACGGGACTAAGATAGAAGAAAAGTACATTCTGATGGTCTGCAGAATCAACCGCAATGGTAACTGACAGCTGACAGTGAATAATATTTGGGTACACAGGATCACAAACATTAATGTTATAAAATAAAATAAAAACCATCATCCCACTGAGTCCAATTGCTCATACACAGGAAAAAAGCACCAGGACAGCAGTTCCTACACAACCCAGAAATAGAATTCGTAACATATGACGGGCTCAATGAAGACATCTGAGAGCTTGGTAAAAATAATTAATTATGTAATGGAAACCAAGCAGTGACAACTTAGAATCAGAAAATTTAAATGCCATGTAGGCCAACATCCCACCAAATACAGAATCTCACTCAGCCGATCTCTGACAGGGGTTGAGGTGTCTACTTGAACACTTACAGAAACCAGATGTTACCACCTCCATCAACACAATGGTTCCATTTGTAGGCATCCCTTACCACTCGGCCTACTGAGCACCTATTATATGCTAAGTGTTGTGCTCGTTACTAAGGATAGATTGATAGAAGACATCATCTCTGCCCCCAAAGGTCTCAGAATCTACTGGAGGAGAAAATAAATATTGTGTGGGTGAACTGATCAGTGATGGGGCACAGAGAAGCTATGGGAGGACAAAGGAGAAATATCACACCTGAAAATCAGAAAAGGCTCACAGGAAGTGACTGTGTGAGCTCCATACTTAAGTTTGCCGAAGAAACAAGGGGCCAAGACATTCCAAAACAGCACATTCCAAGGAAACCTAGGAAGTGCAGTGAGCTTGGGAGATCTGTCAGCATCTTAGCAGGTCCCAGCCAGTTCATGAAGGGCTTTGTATACAGGCTAAGGAGTCTGGGTTTTATTCCAAAGATAAAAGAAAACCACAGAATGACATGCTCAGATATGCCCGGTCACAGCCCTAACACCACTCAACATTCTTGGTTGTGCTAGATGAATGTCGGTCCTCCCCCCCATAAGCCTAAAGCTCCATGGGAGTTGGGATCCAGTCTGTTCTGTTCACCCATGTGTCACCACTACCTAGTAAAGTGCCTGGGACAGGCAGGTATTGAGTACACAGTGAATGGGTCAATCAATAAATCAATCAATCAAACAATGAGTGGTCTCTGGGAACACCAAAGTAGGCATAGAAACCAACCATTCCATTGCCTGGTTATGGAGAAAAACCAAAGGTATCTCTCAGGTATAGTCTGGGTAGCTGGGTGGAAGGGACAGTAATTTTAGGAAATTCAAGAACAAGGTATTAAGGACAAGTGAGGGAGAGTAAATTCAGTTTTAGACATACTGACCTTGGGGTATCTAATATCTAAGGAGAAACAAAGGGGCGTTAGCCAGTCATACATGGGTCTGCTTACAGACAGAGGGAGGAGTGGCCTTAAATAAATATAGAAGGCCACTTAAGGGCCATGGAGGGGGCCCTGAGGCCACGGGTGAAGACACAGTAGCCTGGAGAGAGGATTCAATCTAGACTGAAAACTGGGATGGTTTTGTGTCAAATAACTCCCATCAAATTTCCTATTATCATCACAAATGATCGTTGGAAAGCAACAACTGATCTTGCTGAGCAATTTGCTATGAGCATTTCCTTTGCAACTTCTAAGATTGCTCCTAGCTGAAGCATGAACTAGACTGTGTCCATAAAAAGATGACAGCAATTTGCATGCTGGCTATTGGGTTAAAAAGGAGTTGAAAACAAATATGCATAACAAAATTACCCCAAATGTCTTATGTAAAAAGGACTGATGAGGACTCTTTTCATTACAACCAGGACCCACTTAGGTTTTGAGTTTCTGTGAGAACAAGGGAGCAGATGATAGGACAGATACAGGCATGTTTTGATGTCTAGCAAGCATCTGGCTTTCTCAGATGGAGCAATGACATCACTGAGCAGCCGTGCGTCTTGCTGGAGCCCCTGCGATGAAGAAAACTGGCTCAGAAAATTCTGAATGAAATAAATGAATAGCTAATCCAGTAGTAACGGAAATGGGACTATTGAGAAGAGGTTAGGATTCATGACTAGAAACTCTAAATTAATCTGTTTTATTCCAATTTTGTCAATTCCTTATAAGTTAGATAGTCTCCAGGTTGGAGGGAGGAGGATTCTATTCCAAATTAGAACAAATTTAGGAATAATTTTAAAATGTGTACATGTTGCTCTTTTTTAAATTTCTTCAAAATTAAAACAGCTTTGTTAAGTCTGACCAAGGGAAATGTACACTGTTATAACCTAGATCACCTACTTTATTGAATGGAATAATGTCCATGAGAACATTACTTTTTAGACACTAAATAAAAATAATTGCACATTTTTTCAGAGTAGCAACATGGAGGCAGCTTTCAAAATCTTTTGTACTGAAATCAGGTCACGAGCCAGACCATAATGAAGACAAAGTCCATGTGGCTTTCAGACCCCGGGGAGCGCATCGAGGAACGGTGTTTTCCCATCTATCCAACAGGGAATGAGTACTCTGAGCGTTAGTGAGATGTGCCTTAGCTGAAGGAGAGTCATAGCCAGTAATTCACAATGAAAGAGTCATTTCTGTGCCTGGTTTTCATCTCACACGTACTCAGATTACCCTGAGGCACACCGAGAGCCTCTGAATATCAAAAGTTAGGCTTCTCAATTCATTATGAGACAAACTTCACTTGGAAATACAACCAGGAAGAGACACTGAGGAAGAGAGGGAGTCTGCAATCTACATAAATAACTGGGAATCATCATTCTGGAAAGTCTAGGAATCCCTACTGTAGCCAGGAGAATGATAAGGGCAAGCTGTTCATTCAATTAATTGCTGAGGTTGTAAAAAATTCTGGCTATTTTTCCCCAAGTATCCTGTGTCTGCCCAAGCCAGCTTAGCCACCTGGTCCTTGGGGTTCATTTTCTCAGGTTGGTGTGAACATTTAGCATGCAATTAGCTTTGTTGCCTAGAGAGGTGACAGCAGGGCTGGTGCAGGACATTGGTAGGAAAAATTATGGTGTATGTATCATCTCTGACTTTTAAAGACATCTATACAAAGAGGGCAGGTGGTGGCAATGGTTAGCCAACTGCGGACCAAGAGAGCTTTCTGTAATGATGGGAATGTTCTAGATACTTACCAATATGGTAACCACTGAAAACTTGCAACATGGCTTGTGTGATTTGGGAACTAGCATTTCAAGTGTATTTAAATAGCCACATGTGGCTTGTGGCCACCATATTACAGTGTAGATTTAGAAGATACAACCTACATTCCTTGTCAAGCGCCCACTCAAATATGAAATTCTAACCTTGAACGTTTTAGGATTATTTAAGAAAGGTGTACATCCTTAGGTATAGCCAGCAAAAAACTGTATTTGGGCCAGTGTGTCCTATGAACAAGCTAATTAATTAACCTTCATATTCAGAGATATACAGGCAACCCAACTGCACAAATTTTCATTTAAGCTACATCAATGATATAAATGCACAAATCTTTAGTTTTATTTCTCCAAAGGAAGTAAAAGCAAATATCTAGACAAATAATACTGAACAGGCTGATAAAATTAGATGGTTTATTATTTTAAGAAAATTAAGATGAAAGAAAAAAAAAAACAATGCCAGAGAATCCCATAATGAATCTCAGGCTTAGCTGCTGTCACACCATGTGACTTGAATCCTGTGTGGTCCTGGGGCCTCTCCTTTCTCACCCTGCCTCTCTACCAGGTCTTCTGGGTGATCACACCAGCACCTCGGTAAACTCTGTTGGTTCCTTAGGCATTCAGAGGAAATGCTAAGGTTTTAATCACCAGGCGTGACATTTTCAGAAGAAACACTTGCTGCTTTCTACTGTTCTGAAGAGCATGAGGTCAAAAGCCCCAAGCAATTTTAGACTTTCTTGACATTAATTTTGCATAAATAGCTTCCTCTAAAATCTCTCTTTTGGTTTTCTCCTTGGAATGAATTAAGATGTCCTCATTTACCTTATGAAAATTTTCAACTAAGTCAAGTTACCAGACAGACATTTTCTTTCACCAAAGCACATACACAGATTACAGCATTTATGTAGAATTATCCTGTTTAATCAAGAAAAATTATCCTTTTTAAAGTATAGAAAGACAAATCCTCTCAGGTGCACATAAAGTCCTTCATTATACAGAAAAATGCATAATAACATGTGCATATTTAACATAATTACTGTAGTGAAATGCATCTTCTAAGATAGTAGGTACAATAGCATCTCATTTATAGCAATGTCAAAAAATACAGCATTCAGAAGAGAATTTTCTAAAACTTCCCTATTAAGTTCAAATTTCTTTTAATTCTCTTTGATAGAAATCATTTCTAAATATGTTTATAATTCCTTGATTTCAGAAAGAACTGAATTTCAAACTTGTCATGGAACATCCATTATTATGATTACTAGAGGCCCGTTGCAGGAAGATTCCTGCAATAGGGCTTCCTGCGGCGGTCTCCGCCACCCCGCCTGCTTCCCTCCCTTCTCCCCCGCCCCGCTTGCTTGCTTCTCCGCAGCTTCGCTCCCTTCTGCAGCGCTTGGCTTCCTTCTATGTGGTCTTCAGTCTTCGCTCTGTGCCTGGATATGCAAATTAACCACCATCTTGGTTGGGTTAATTTGCATGCCCGCTCCTGATTGGTTGGTGGGCGTGGCATGTGGGCGTAGCGGAGATACGATCAATTTGCATGTTTCTCTTTTATTAGATAGGATTATTACTATTCTGACTATAGTTTCTCACTCTCTGTGCCTGCTTTTTTAGTTCTCTTTACTTCTTCAAAGTCAGCAGCAGATATCAATTCTCACAGCTTGCTTTGCCCCATCTCCTGATTTATGGCTTCCAATTTCCCATGGAATAGGAGCCATAACCAGGCCTGTGTAGTTTAACTGAGTCAATCATTCTTTGAATGAGGAACTAAAGGGTACAGGCTGAGGGACAGAGGATTTCTGCCCAGTGAGGCACTCACAGGTTCCTGTCCCACCCTCCATCCACGTCAGAATTTGACATGTGCTGAAGTAGAGGATGAGGCCAGAAGTGTGGCCTCCAAATAGCAACTAACGTCCAAATTGCAATTAATACAAAATTAACTGGTTAGTTTTACTGTTAGCCAGAATTAAGTGGACCATATAATTCTTGTAATATTATTATTAAGAGAGACGCATAGCTCATTAAAAGCTTAAGAATGCCTGTGCCATAAATTTTCCAAAGCCAAAGGCTTTATCATCTTTAATGGTGACCACACAGCAAATTCTCTGTTTGTAGTTAGCGCCCTTTAATTTTTCCTGTTAAAATCAGCTACTGCGTAAAGCATTTTGGTGGCCTGCTTTTAGCGACTTTCTTGTGCTGGTTTTATAGAAAGGTGAGGACCTGGAGTGTATGTGGTCTGTACCTGAATGCAGGGCAATGAGAAAACGCAAGCCAGAGGGCACTATACAGGGTAGGGCAAAAGTAGGTTTACAGTTCTTGGGATGGAAAATAAAACAGTGATTAACAATAATACAAGAGTAAACTCTGTTTCGTGTACTCACAGCTGTAACCCTACTTTGCCCCACCCTGTACTGAAGAGAATAGCAATGAACAGTTATTGCTCTGAAAACTCTAAAACAAATTATTTTTATCAGTTGTTATCAATAAATGTAAATATTCTTTTGCTTCTGCTTTCATTATTTAAAATAATTGTCAAAAGTATTTTTTAGTATTATACAAAGTCCTTTAAAAATTTACTCCTAACAAAGGCAACTCTGTCTGTATTTTTACTTTTCTTACTGAGAACCCAGTCATCTATAGTCTATGATTAAAATATCACGGGCCCTAAATGAGTGGGCTAACAGCCCCCGGAATAAGAATATAGTATTTTTGTAAAAAGAAAAATATGAGTGGAATCAATGAGACTGAGCAATCAATAAACAACTATAAGGGATAAAAAGTCCAGGCAGTCGGATTCTCTGTAAAATTCATTATTTTACCAAATTTAGGATTTAAAGATTGTGCACAAACAGAAACCAGCCAAGACTTAGGTTTAATGATGAACTTGTCCATGCTGCCCTTTCACCAAATGTAGTCACCAAGTGCACCGGGCACTCACTGTCCTGCCAGGCACCATTCAGCTTTGCGGATCCAACACAGGAACAGACTGGGGGCACCCAGGAAGGACCCCTGACCATCCTGGGTGGGTCGAGTGGGCTTCCTGCAGGGTCATCTCAGCCAACACAAGGAGAGAGCCTTCACGGAGCCGTGGCGGAGTGCAATTCAGGAAGATGTGAAGGAGGTAGGAGCGGGGGCCTGGGAGCTGGCAGGCCCAGCGGCAGTTCCGGGTATTTACTGAGGTGGTGGTGGGCTGGGTGAGGGAGGAGAGGTGACGCTGCAGAGACAACTGATCCTGAAGAAACACATTCAGGTGTGTGTTTCTTAGGGAAGCCATGGGCTGTGGTCTCAGATGAAGTAACGGGGGCGGGGGCGGGGGGAGACAAGAAGAGGAGGGGGAAGAAATGGAGGCCAGATGTATGGAGGGAGCAGGCAGAGAGTGCGCAACAGGGACATTGAGGTGACAATGGTTATCCCCTGCCAGGAAGGAGGCAGGGCAAAGGGAGAGAGATTGAGAATACCTGAAAAGCGTATCTGCACATTAGAGCTGGCTGTCTGAGGACATGGGTGGGCGTGTGAACTGCATCTCCACCCCACAGAGCCATACCCTCTGACCTAGGTCCTTTCTCGACATCACACATTCTGACTCAGGCCTCTCCGAGAGTACCAAAGCGGGGGGCAAGAGGGTGGCGGATAGCAGAAGACATGCCATCCATGGGGAGGGAAACTACTAAGATGGGACGTGGCCACCCCGTGTTACAGCTCAAGCAAAGCTCTTCTTAGGCTGTGCTGATCAAGCCTCGAAACCTGCCCTGCCCGCTCGACAGCCACTAGCCACGTGTGGCTATTGCAATTTCAATCGATTAGAATTAAGTAAAATTAGAAATCCCGTTTCTCCACGTGGACCACATTCCAGGTACCTACCAGGAGCAGCTCAGACACAGAACATGCCGTTCACAGCGGCTCTGCCAGGCATGTGGGGATTTGTTTCAAATGGCTTATGCACAGGGTGAATAAATTTAATGTTACTAATAAAAAGATAGACATTTCCCTTCACCATCACTGACTATTTCCACAATCTCAGTGAAGGGAATCAATGTAGAAAACAAATATAAACACCAACTTCGAAATTGCCTTGAATATATAAAATATGCAAAGAACTGCAATTGAAGCAATCCATTTCAAATGCCAGCACAGCTAGCTAAAAATATTTCCTATTGTACATGTTACAAACTTAGCATTTATTTACTATGCTGTCAGTGTGAATAAATAACATCAAAATGGTAAGAAAACATTGCTATCTAGTCGTGGTAGGCATCAAAAAGCTTTCATAAATGTTCACAATTCATGCTTTTAAATTTATGACATATTCCATGAAGCTAGAATTGAGGAACTGCTGAAAGCGGCGTTTAAAAACCATTAAATCTAGCAAGTCCCATGGGCCTTTTCAAATGTTTATTGCCAGATAATAGTAGTTATAGCAATAAATACATACTGGTAATATTCAAGTAGCTATTTGAATATACTCCTGAAAGGTAGAGACAATCCCATATAATAAAAGCCTAATATGCAAATTGTCCCCTCGGGCGGTTGTTCAACAGGGAGACGGGGAGTTTGACTGCTCGCTATGACATGCGCTGACCACCAGGGGGTGGCGTGGAACATGGCAGGCGTCAGTGACGCACTGTGACCTCTCACCGGCTACCTGGGGGTGGGGGTGACAGGGACGGAGGTGCAGTGAGAATGTGGGGTGTCCGCCGAGCTCACTCTCACTCCCCCTGCTACCCTCCCCGCAGGATGCCAGGGAACCCCACACTCAGGTGCTTGGGTGCCTGCGAGGAGCCCGCCCTGCACCTGTGCAGCCTCTTCCAGGTGAGCCGGGCTGTAGCCACCGGGACCACAGGGGCCAGTCGGGATCCCCGTGGGTTCCCGCAAGAACCAGTCTGCGAGGCTGGCCGGGAGAGAGCACGCTGCCTGCCCGGCTTCCATGCGGCGCTGCTGGGTGGCCCAGAGGCCCATGCTGCACCCCGGCCCGTGGCGTCCAGTTGTGCTCACCGCACGTCCGCATGGGGACTCAGGTGCCATGATTCAGGCCAAGGGAGTCTGTGGGGGCCCAAGGGCCAGGTGCTGCCCAGGGCCCAGAGGTCAGCTGGGACCTGCCCTTCCACACCAGACGCTCACTCGCACTTCAATCGCCGGCCAGGCCTAGGGACCACACCTGTGCACGAATATCATGCACCGGGCCTCTAGTATTCAAATAAAGTGAGACAATAGTCAAATAAAGTGCTACCTCTCAACCTCTCTGCACATTAAGGTCATCTGAGGAATCACAGTCACTCATGCGCACACCCACACCATTGCCCAGTCCCAGACCATGTCCTTCAGAACGGGTTGGAGGTGGGAGGCAGGGACAAGCACTAGTGTTTTACAAGAGCCCCCGAGGACACACTAAGATGCAGACAGGGTTGGAAACAACTGCTAGGGATTAAACAAAGCCTTCACACAGTCTTAGTGCAAACCATTAAAGTCTCATTAAGGACCTGTGGGAGAAAACAACACAGCCCTTTTTAACAGTCACAATATTTTTTTTAAGCTCAATTTAAAACAATGTCCTATTATCCACCAGGACACTGGATTTCAACCTTGGCTGCATGTCAGAATCACCTGGAAAGCTCTTTAAAAATACTGATGCCCAGGCCCCCATCTAGATCAACTGAATCAGGGTTTCTGGTGGTGAAACTTGGGTATGTGTGTGTTTTACAAGGTTCCCAGGCGATTCTAGGAGGCAGCGAAGATTGAGTATCCCTGCACCACATGAACTGAATGCCTTGTTCTTGAGAAATTGAAACATACCAAAACAAGCCCAAGGAAATCGGACTCACTCTACTGAATCTGTCCAAAGCTTTGCCACCACGACATGAATTTATCCTCAAGGCAGCACCCAGGCCCTCCACCTCCCACTTAATTCCCCAGCCCCTCCACCTCCCACCTCCTCACAGTATGTGACCAGAACCGGCACTCAAAAACAGCTCACTGGACAAATGGAAGCAAGGTATGTGGGTCTGAATAATCTTTTTACAAATGGTGAGTAAATGAAAATGTTTGTTTCTCAGGGAAACGCAAGAATTCTGATATAGCCTGGAACCATACCCCGTTTCGATTTGACAAATCACTTTGAATAAAAATAGATATTTGTATTTATAATGTTGAGGCTTTTATATCAATCAGCTTTTGCCATGAAAACAAAATATCAGCCCTGGCCAGTTTTGCTCAGTGGTTGGAGAATCAGCCCATGGACCAAAGGGTCGTGGGTTCGATTCCCAGTCAAGGGTACGTACCTCAGTTGGAGGTTCAACCCCCGACCCCGGTTGGGGTGCATACGGGAGGCAACCAATCGATGTTTTTCTCTCTCTCTCCCTCCCTTCCATTCTCTCTAAAAATCAATGGAAAAAAATATTCTTGGGTGAGGATTATCCTACCTAATAATAGACAAATATGCAAATTGACCGCACCTTCGTTACGTCCAAGCCACGCCCACCAGCCAAAGCCACGCCCACCAGCCAAAGCCACGCCCACCAGCCAATCAGGGTGAGTATGCAAATTACCCAAGATGGCGGTTAATTTGCATACACTGAGGGAGGGAGGAGTGAAGACTGAAGACAACTTAGAAGGAAGAGGGAGGAAAAGCGGAAAGCAAGGTGGCTGCCAGAGGGAAAGCCCGGGCGGGGTGGGGCAGGGCGGAGCAGGGCGGAGCGGGGCGGGCGGCAGCGGCGCGTGGGTGCAGGCGCTGCGGCCACAACAGCGGCGGCAGCAGCCGCTTGCAGGATTCTTCCTGCAAATGGGCTACTAGTATATATATATTTATATGAGAAAATCTTAAAATTAAGAAGAGAATAGCAAATAATCCTACATGTGAGCAGTAATGGGATCTTCTCCCTCTCCTAATCTCTCTTAGGCACAGTCTTGCTAGAAAAATACCCAGGGTGGGTGGTAGGTGGCAGTGGTGGAGTCCCTCTTCTTGCTCAGGGTTGGGGATAAGGACCGCAGGAATGGCATAGGGATCCGCTAAACGGTATTCAATTACATTATGGATTCATTCATCCTTCCTACATACTTAACCACCACCTAAACCATTGCACTAAGACAGGAAAATTTCATCTTTGGAACTCTTTGAATACCAGAAAGCTGACTTACTTTACTTCTGTACACAAAAATCCAACTGTAAAACAATATAATACACACACAAAAATAGCCATATTCCCTTTGCCCTAACACAACTATTTATACATTTGGTTACGTCTTCTATTTTTGTTCACTATAGAAGTGCAATATCGTCATACAATTTTTATAATGAAGATTTACATATAATCTCATATTCTGCTTTGATCAGTTACAATTGTGCTGTAATAGATGAATCAACCTCTGTATAAAGTAGGCAGAGTTGGACATAGTGCCCGAGGAAGAATTCTTATTCTGTAACACTGCTTACAAATCCTGGACACCCCGGGCAAACTCAGCAGGCTCTGAGGCTGCAAAGTGTCCTTTTCAGTGTCTGAAATACTCGGTAATCTAGAAACTGATCTCATCCTTGGCATTTAGGTCCTCATTCCACCAAGTACATTAATAACGGGAAGGCTGAACAAGTGCTCCAGCCTCCAGTTATCCTTAATGACACTGGTGACAGGCACAGAGCCATCAGCTGGGAGGGCCGCCATCCTGAGAATGTCACACAGAGCTGTCAACATCAAAGTGGGACTCCCTTGGCCGACAGGCCTGAGAAGAAGGAAGCCGGCATGGCCAGTGTCACTTATGACCTCTGATGACTACACCCATTGGTTGCATCCCCTGCCTCTGTTAGTTTCACATGCAAATCGGATTTTTTTTTGCAGCTTCTCAATTAAAACACTTTTAAAATGCATTGAGAAATTTAGGCATAGGGAGTATTTCATGTCTCTCAACTGTGTTTAAACTGTTACACAAGATCACGCTACCTGCAGCCCAGACAGTGACCAGGAGGTCAGAAGTCAGCCATTCAGCTTTATTCTCTTCTCAGGCCTGAACTTGTCGGTCACCAGTGCCAACCAGTTGCTGGGAAAGTGTAACAATTTTATACTAATTGTCACAACAGTTCAGCTCAGTCTTTAAGAGATTTAAAAAAAAAAAGGGGGGGGGGGCAATTAACTTTCCAAAATGTAAAAAAAAAGTGACAAATTACTCTATTTAGCCAAGCATTTTCCCAGAAACTTGTCAGATTTTGTCTTTAAGGAAACAATTAAATCCAATAAAAATTTTTATTATAGAATATTTAAAACATATACCATATTATCACCCAACCTCAACAAGGATCAACCCATGGCTGATCCTATTTTGTTTATAACATCCCTGACAACAGTCACACACACCAACACCCATTTTATGTGGAAGCAAATATCAGACAGCATTTATTACATGTATAAATAGTTCAGTATGTTGAGTCTGCTTTGAAGGGCAAGAATCTGAATTCACTTGTTGGTGTTGTTTGCAAATTTCTGTGACATTGGAGATCAAGCCAAGGCATTAACTTATTCCAGAACCACTAAAGGGAAACCTCGCCTGCCTGGGCCCTCTTCTCACAGCCCTGCTGTTACTTTGCAAAGATATTTGCCAGATGACTGCAGCCCTGTGTCACAAGCTAACTCACTGACTCACCCAAGGACAGCAAGAGGAACAGCTTGACACGCCTCGAGTTCGCTTTTTAATAAAATCATATTAGTTGGGAACTAACAAATCATGTTACAGCCAAGTATCTCAATTATCCGACCTAAATTAAAACCTCAAAAGAGAAATGAATTGATCTGAATACCAAATGTACCTGACGTGTAGATAAAACCCTAACATTTTTAAAGAGGTTTTTACTTACTTGAATGATAGTGGTACTTCTAATTTTTATTTTTGATATGTAAGATTTTGGATGGTCCAGACCAACATGGGAGCTGATGAGTAATAATTTTGCTAGTACTTAATGTTTAGACTAAAATCCTCTTCATGTACCATGCAGGGCCCCTCTGATTTTATGAAGTGAGAATGGGGGGCAGGGAGGAATTTTTACAAAGACTGTTTAAAACAAAGCAATAATGTTCAGATAAGCTCCTCCCCTAGAAGTAATGAATGAATCAATCAAGCCCTTTCCCTCTCTCAGTTTCTTCTCCAGCGGGGAAGGGGGGGCGGGGGGGGGGTGGTGAACTGAGGTCAGTTAAGAGCCCAAGAAACGCTGCATTTCAAAGAGAAAGCTGAGCAGCCTGCAGTGCATGTTCTAACCCAAGCTCGTCTGTGTACCACAGAAAGCTCCAGAGGATCTGACTGAATATCCTTGTTTATCTGTTTTCAAATCCTAACTTTTTCTCTAGGGAGATCACACGGACAAAATGACCAAGCCCACAGGCTGCCAACTGAGTAATGATAAAGCGTGATGAGGAAAATAACTACCCCATGCAGAGAAGCAAGTCCATCCATGCGTTAGTGGATGGGCATGCCTCCTTGGAAGTGGCCAAGGTTAACAGCCACACCTAGGAAACTCCATTTTTTAAAGTCCCTAGCCACGTAAAACTATAGGTTTTATTTTTTAAAAAATATATTTTATTGATTTTTTACAGAGAGGAAGGGAGAGGGATAGAGCGTTAGAAACATCAATGAGAGAGAAGCACTGATCAGCTGCCTCCTGCACACCACCCACTGGATATGTGCCCGCAACCAAGGTACATGCCCTAGACCGGAATCGAACCTGGGACCCTAGAGTCCGCAGGCCGACGCTTTATGCACTGAGCCAAATCGGCTAGGGCAAAACTATAGGTTTTAAAACAAAGAGACTAAGTGGCTAAAATCTGTCACTAGCCTACATCATCTTTGCATTTTTCTTTTGTAGTAAAAAGAAGATGGGCTTTGTGCCAGGATACCAACCTAGGTTCAAATCCCTACTCTGCTGGTCCTTCTATTACTTGACCTTGAACTCCTTCCTGGAAGTCAAAAACAACCTTCACAAAGCTTAGTTTGTGTGATCTCTGAATTTCTATTTCCCTACACACAAAATAGCATTTGCAACGTCACAGGATCTATATAAGCAGCAAACTTTAAACAATTTTATTCAACATTAATCAACAAACATTTATTGAATGCTTATTCGGTCGGTTACACTGTGGACAAAAAAAATTAGACTAAGGCCTGGTCCTTGCATAGCTTACATTCAAGTGTGGCCCCTTCTAACTCTATAGAAAACTGGAAATATTTGTTTCTGGTACCCTCTCATAGTCCAGCCAGTGCCCCCACGACTCCATTCTGAGCTCAGTCCTCATAATCTTCCCTAATTATCTCGGAAATGTGAGCTGCCAAAAGCTCAAATCAAAGAGTAGCAATCTTGGCATGTGTCACTCCAGCCACTGACTTCACTAATCCAGCACAGTGCCTTTGACCCTGAACTTAAACTCCACATCCTTCTGGACAAGATATTCCCAGCAGCCACTACCAACTGATTATAAAGTTAGCACAACTGTCCCCATTAACTGAAATTCTTCCCATGTATTTGCACTTTAATATCAGGCCCCTGAAGACTTAAATACAAAGATCCCTTAAGTTCCCAAAACACAGAGCAAGTTAGAGAAAAACCTGAAAAACAAACATTTCATGAGTTGGTCCCCAAGTTAAAATCTCTTATCTTTTAGTTAAAATTCTTCTTCATAATAATTGTTAGGCTTTTTTACTAGAATGCAAAGAGGGCTATTTTGTGGCACTTTAAAAATAATATATGTTCATTAGTGAAAGAAGAGATAGACTCATCTTATGTTGATGAGTCTATTAAAAGATGAGTCTATTAAATAGTCTTATCAATATAAGACAAGATTCAGAAAACTGTTAAATAGAGCATTTAGCAAATGACACTAAATGGTGCCTTCATTGATCTCACATGTATGTAAGGGGAAGGGGGGGGCGGGGCGTGTGGTCACTTACTGAAAGCTTTTGTAGAATGCTTTTGTATGTTTGTGGAATGTCTTATTTCTTCCAAACTCTAGGTTTCGTGAAGGCAGATTCCAGGATTATTTTGTTGAGTGTTGTGTCCCCCAAAACTAGCATAGTGCCTAAACCACAGCAGACCCTCAAATATTTATGAGTGAAAGAAACAGTTCCTCCATTTCCTTGAATAATTTTAAGTAGGCTGTTTAACTTTCCTATCATCCTGGCTTGGAAAATTATTGTGACATCAGCAAAATTTATAATAATATTCACAAAAAGAGAGCTTGGATAACTTTGATCTGTCCTTTCTTCATGACTCTGATCTAGGGGACAACAGTGTGAAACTGTGAGCAAATTATGGCTCAGAATTATTCATAGAGTAGCTTTCTAGATTTGTATGTTGGCCCTGCGATCTCAGGCCACTGCTTTGTCAGGTCACCACACTGTCTTCATTCACTGCCTCGAATCAATGTTCCACTATGAAAAAAAATATATATATAAAGAGAAAGAAAAATTAAAAAAACACACACACACATATTCAGTTTTTTTAACTATCTCCATTCTCAGATTAAGTGAACTGTTCTCTTCCAATAAGAAAGTTGGCTGTACAACTAACATAAACCATGACAATATTCTTATGTGCCCTACATACCTGATATAGATCATGACCTATTCACAATCCCTCCTCATTCCCCAGCAGGTTCAGTTGGGCTATCATGAAGCTGTTATCTGTGAGCACATCAGTTTCACATGCACACAGCTGTTAACAAAGGAACTTTCAAGATCCCACATGCTGCCTAACATCTAGGAGGGGCATGCAGTCATCATGTCAAACATTTAGCAAAATGGATTTTTCTAAGAAAAATATACTGAGGCATTCATTACAAATCATGAATAGTTTAAAAACCAAGCCCAACAAGCCCATGTATACGAATATTTAAAACTAGATGTGCAACCTTGGATTGCCCCACATAAAGAATTTAGGCCAGGGACCTGATCCAGTAGGCTCAGTTGGTTAGAGCATCATCCCGATATGCCATGGTTGCAGGTTCGATCCCCAGTAAGAGCACATGCAAGAACCAACCAATGAATGCATAAATAAATGGAACATCAAGGTTTCTCTCTCTCTCTCCCTCCCGCCCTCTCTTTTCCTTTCTCTCTAAAAATCAATAAATAAGATTAATTTTAAAAAAGGGATTTAGGTCAGTCTGTCCCTGATCGCCTCACTGTCCATCTCCATAGTGACCTGTGATGGACCCTGATTAAATGGGAAAGGATTATTATGGTTTATTACATGTTTTCCTAGTGGTCAAAAGTGAAATGAGCCATTGAAAAGTAACCTAAATTTACCTAGAATAACGATAATATATTTTACCCAGTCTCTGAAATTACTTGTTCTCAAAGTCTTTCATGATTAAAGGCAGTATAGTTGGACCCATGGTAAGTCTTAAATAAATAACAGTTGACTTTTATTCTTACCTGCAACAAGATTCTTTCTCAAACCCCCACTTACTCAGGCAATATGATCTAAGTAATCCATGTTTTTAAAGATTAAAAAAAACACACACTAAATTTCCTCTTCCCCCACCCCTCCCTTAACAAACAGCACCAAAGCACAGAATCAAACAGTCACTGGAAAATTAAATATTATGTTAGCCCATAAGAGGGACAAGGTTCCTATCCCTGATCACCTCACTGTCTCAAGAATTCAACATTAAAATTGGGTTTCATGCTATTCTGGCTACATGAATGGCCTTATTTTTTGGAGATACACTCTAGAGAATTTAAGAGGCTTTGTGAAAACTCAAGTTGCATACTTCATTTGTGTAGGTGTAGTTCCTATCCAAATGCTTTAATTAAAAGTATTTTTAAAAGGGAAAGTGAAAGATCCTGATGTCTGTAATTTACTTTCAAAAGGTTCAACAAGTAAATAGATAGAGGTAGGAAGGATGGATGGATGGGTGAGTGGGTGGATGGATAGATGGAGTTGGTGGATGAAACAAATATGGCAAAAGTTAATTGTTGAATACAAGGAATGGGAATATAGGTGATGGGTGTCTACTATGTTTTAAGTTCTTAAAATACAAATTTTAATTGGATTTCCTGTGTGTTCATACAAATAGTTGCCATGTTTTACAGGAATAGCCCTCACGGTCAGCAGGATCTCTGACGAAAGGGTAAGACTGATGAGAGGGAAGAAGACACAAACGCCCCACAATGAGCATGGGATTTTCTAAGCTCTAGACAGGCATACAACAGCCTCCACATCCAAGCCCAAGGACAGACCTGGGGTGATTTGTTTCCGTCACACAAAAGCGGGAAACAGGAGGGGGGAAATGGTAAAAGAAAGAAGACATTAACTTGAATAACTGTGACAACCAAGAGGAAGAGGTGTGCACTGTCCACTCAAGACAACAGGAACAGAGTCTCTCGCAAAGGAGAGAGGAATCCTCAGTGACTTCCAAGTCCACTGTCCTCTTCGTTTTATAAAAGTAGAATTTTTTTCTCCAGGGAAAACCTGGATCTGAGCCTTTGGCTCTTCATGTAAGTCCCAGTCCCGACTCTTCTACATTTTGGAGCCTGACAAATCCCTTCTGAACTCTAAATGCCCAAAGACCTCAGAGGGCTGCAGGGAAGATCATTCAAACAGCACCCGGCTTGAGAAACACCCATAACTGGAATCATCTCAAGCAGGTGCCCAACTTAACTTCCGAACTGAATGAATGGAGAGGGCTTCTAAATTCAAGCTCATTTTCCTCTTACGTTACAATAATCTACAGGATTTTACTGTTTTCATTCATGTTGCCCAGGTAACTACCTACATCCCTCTTCACAGATAATTTAAGAGAGAAAGGGTAAAAAAAAAAAGTAGCTCATTTCTTTCGCCTGCACAGCTCATCATTGGAACTGCAAGTGAAGAAGACTCGTTTCTATGGAGCTGACTGATTCAGACAAAGTAAGAGGGTGACAAGCATACAGTAGTTTCCGTTTTGCAAGATGAAAAGTGCTGGAGGTTGGTTGCCCAACAATATGAATATGCCCAACACTACTGAACTCTACACTTAAAAATGGTTAAGATGGTGAATTTCACGTCATGTGTGTTTTACCACAATTAAAATTTATTTTAAGTTTAAAAAAAAAAAAAAGTAGAACCAGTCCTACTGGCCTATGAGCTGTAGTTTGCTGGCCCCTTAATAGAATCTCACCTCTCAGCTTCGTTCTGACACAGGATGTGAGATGCACTGCAGGTGAACCCCAAGAGACTGGAAAACAGCTATCAGGAATCACCAGATACGGCTTCTGTCACAGGTCACAGTTAACCCAGTCCTGGAACCTTTTGTGTGAGGGTGTAGACATTGCTTGGATTCCTGTCATATTTCTCTTGACCTGGCCTGCGGGCCTGTGAATGGAGGGCGCATACCTTTCGCCTGTGGGAGCCTATGGAACTGGAATCCTTTCCTGCAGGGGAAAAACTGGATTTGATGAAGGATCCATGGGTCCGCTCAGCCGCCACCCACCTGGCCCTTTAAAGATGCACTCACTACCCAGTGTCTGAGCAGGGGAAGGGGCCCAGGGCTTCTGCAGAGGGCCTGGAGAAAAGCCACGTGCCCGTCTGACCTAAAAAGTCTGGAGTGAAGTGGCCATGCTCTGGCAAACAGCTACACCGTCACTGAAGGAGAAGCAAGCCGAGTTTACAAATCCCACACTGCCCACATCCACGCCAGCAGCCAGACGGAGATAGAGAGGCCAAGTTCACTCAAAGCGGCGACTGTGATGCAGGAAGACATGCTCCGAGGACAACTGCAGTGGGCCTGCCCCCCCCCCCCCCACCGCAAAACCAAAGGGCCACGTCAGAGTGAGGGATTCCTTAGGAAAAACATAGCGGCCCTTGTTTCAGAATTAGCCTATGGCTACAACTCAACTGTTTACGCAACGTGATATTTTCTTACTATATTAATTTGCTAAACACCTCGGTAAAATAACAACCCCTTTCTTGGTGCCTCTGCTCCATCCATTTATAGTTCTCAAGGATGGGTTTTAAAAACAGCGAAAGGCATCCTGGGGTTGCTTTTCATCTTTATTCTACATGTAATAAAACAGCTGGGAATTCTGGAAACTGGTTTGAAATCTGTGACTTCGGAAAACTTTTCAAACGCGGTTGTTCCAAATATTGTGACTCACGACGAATCTAGAACTTTCGCTTCTCCACCAACCAAGTGGCTGAGTAAGCTCCGTGTTCATGTTCGAACTTCATCAGTAAGGCCTGGTGTTAATTCCAGGTGCTGGGCCCTGCTGCCTTATCTCCATTATTTCCTTCAAAGGACAAAGAATGTGTTGTTAACCCCCTTTTACAGAGAAGGACAATGAGGCCCAGAGGGCAAACTGCCCAAAGCCACACAGCTCCTGACTGTTGAACTGGGACTGGCGTTCAGAGTTCTGACACCAAAAGTAATGCTCCCCCTGCCCCACTGCCTTTCGGATGGATTTCACAGGATTGTGATCCAATAAAGCGGGAAATCCCTGCTAAAGTGAACTAGGAAACCATTTCCAACAGAACACTAGCCTCTTGGCTGTTCTCTCAAGGGCTCACTCTTCTCTTCTATAAAGGAATGGGTGGGTGCAAATGGCATCTATTAACTTCATGCCCCTAACACCCATCTTGCCCTCATTAGTCAGTCATGCCAGGAAATAAATGAAAAAAAGCACTTAAAAGTCATCTGGCTGTTTTTAGTTTATTTTACTGTCAGAGAAAACGATCAACATCACTCTTGGGAACCAAGGGGATTACTCTGGCAGGGCAAAAAGCTTTACAACATGTCACAGCGAAAATCGACCAGTCGCAGAGTACCAGCTGACGTCCGGTTTTCCACACGGAGTTCACGCGTACATCTACTGCCTCCGCCATCAGACTGCGAGTTCTCAAACAGCACCCCCACCCCCACAGGATGCAGAGCCGGGAGCAGAAGAGAAGTCCAGTGTGCATGTGCTGTGGAAAGTGCATGTGTTATGGAAAGTACGGTTGAAATAAACTTTTAAAATAAACACTTTGAACAGCATTAAGGGCTTGGTATAGGCCAGAGAAGCAGAGTTAACATCACCTATGTGCCCACACAGCTGGATGTGAATTCACTAGACTTATATCAATTCACCAGGAGTGGTGTGTGCACCAGGCTGTGACCAGCATTGCTAACACAGAGATCACATCCTATTGTCCAATGTAACACCTGACTATGCTCAGGGATTCCAAAGGCCCTCCCAGTCATACTCCCTTTCATATGCTTAGCATTCCACTTTTCAGAGTGCCTTCAATCCATTTCCACAAACACTTTCTGAGCATCTGGTATGCCAGGGCCTACACTTGGCACCCAGTAGAGTTGTAAGGTTAACTCAGACCAGCATTTTGCCCTTAATGAGCTCCAGTCGGTAAGGTATAGTGCTATGCAAGCAAGTACTAACAATACCATTTGTAAGGTTCAATAACAAACCACATCAGAGATATAGAGGTGGCACAGGCATCCCAAATGAGAAAATGTCCCAGGAGGTTTGGAAGGGGAATAGTTTTCAGGATGGGGGCCGGGGAGCAGGGAGATCATGAAAGAAGGGGATTCCAGAGGGAACAACAGCACGTGCAAAGGCCCTGTCCCAGCACCCTGGGCGATGTGTTTGGGGAATCAGAGATGGACCTTCCCCGCTACAGGGGAAAACATGAGGGAAAGATGTATTCTGCCAAAGTGGACAACTGCCGAGGGCCTTTCCCCAGGTGCTCCCTGCACTGCTTGTGGGAGATGAGGCAGGTATTCGTTTCATTCGGTGGATGAGGAAACCAGGACAGAGGTGGGCACTCCAACCCGGTGGGAGTTGTGCTTAAGCCACCTTGGGCTCTGCTGTTCCCCTCCCTGTCCAGAGCTTGGGGTTCAATGAATGGTGACTTATTAAAAGACAAAGAGAACTAACTTTCCCAAGACCACCAGCCTATCGGCGACTAAGTCTAAGTTAGACTCAAGGACGTGCCAATGCTTACAACAAAAGTTACTTTATTTCCAAACCAGGTAGAGATAACTAATAAAAATTTGGGACGGGGCGGGGAGGAGGCGGGGGGGACGACCTGGAAAACCAACAGAAGGATGTCACAGTGTAAAAGGTTCAGATTCATGGTGATCTCATATGTGATCAATTCTAAGAAAATAAATATCACATAATGCTTAGAGAATATTTTGCTTTACACATGTACCATAAGTTACTCAATCCCATACCACTGGACATCAGAGGCTAGAGTTTTGAACATAAACCTAGCTATTCCTTAGAAGAAATTCCTTCAAAGAGAAATCACCAACCAGAAAAGTATGTATTATATACTTTTGTATGAGATCACGAGGGATTTTTATTTCCTTCTTTGTACTTTTAATATTTATGGATTTTCAAATAATAGGCATAGATTTTTTTGAGAAGGGTTTTTATAATAGTTAAGTACCAAAAAAATATTTTTTTAAAAAATCACATATCCACCATCCAGAAATAATATTTTGTCACTTTGGTTCAGATCTTCTTTAAAAAAATGGAAATAATATATTGTGGGTAAAATTATTCCCATTCCCTCTTCCTATATCTGAGGAACCAATCACTATCTGCTAGTTTGTGTCTTTTCGATCTATTTTACAAACACAGATGTGGCTACCTCATCCCACATCTATAGAAATCTAGAAAACTTTTTGCATGTATATTTTTTAAAATATAAATTAAACCCTAGGTCCAACGTTATGTTCTTGAGATCAATCTATGTTATTCTCTATAACTATCGTTTATTCCTTTATTTCTGACATAGTATTGGTTTAAATATACCATCTCCTATTTATGTAGCCACTTATGGACATTTATGTTGTTTCCAATTTTTCTCTAGAAATATAAATTCAGTAATAACTACCTTATATTTGTCTTTTTGGGATATGGCAGAGATTTCGGAATATAAACATTATAAATAAAAATAATATTTAAGATGAGACTGTATTAGGAAGGTAACATGGTAACAGTGGCTCACTTAGTGCCTCTCAATAAGAATGTTACAATCTATTGACATTTATACTACACCACAGTAATATTTGTTGTCTCAAAACTAAAACAAAACAAACAAACAAAAATAACCAATCCCTCTACATCCCAAATAGTAATTGAATGGTCTGGTAAATTAAACTTGGGTCTGACAGATTAGAAGCTCTATTCTCATTGTTCCAATCATACTTCCTGAAGAAAATGTCAACTAAAATTCACATGCAACTGACATTACCAAAACACCATTTTAACACAATAATTCAGTGCTGGTACTGCCATCGGGTTACCTCCAATGACTACAAAATGCACGGGTTCCATGAACACTTGCCTGGAGTGACCAGTTTCCATTGTAACTGGACATCTCTACTGGTCTCCACAATGAGCTCTGCCTTCCATGATCTTAAATGTGAAAAAACACTTGGCTACCTCACCCAGCACAGAGGGAAAGCATATTTATACGCTGCCCTCCAGCAGCGTAAGTGTCCCTGAAATAAGCTACGTGTGCTGAGCATGACATGTTTGGAGCCTGGAGGAAGAGGAATACTCAGCAGATAAGAACGATGTGGTATCAACCTGTAGGAAGCAAAAACAGCACCCGGAGGGCTGTTCAAGGAACCGTCCCTGCAGAGAAACTCAAACCATGTGTTGCTTCTTTTTCTTTCTTTTCCGCACTCCTACACAAGCCTGCTATGTCTCAAAAAGATAGCATCTATATTACCAACTGCTATTTTCACAAACATCAGTACATGCTCCTCCTACGACACCATAAACTCTATCCCACATTAACAACCAGCCCCTCATCTCCATTCCATTCAGAGCAAAAGCGAAGCTCCCCATCAAAAAAGTACAGTCCCGCAGATTTATGGGAGCTGATTTAAATCTATGAGCAGGAATGCTGTCTGGTCCAAGGAGAGAGGAGGATATGGAACAAAAGGTTGCATTCAAAGGGAGGTGAAGGCAAAAACACACCAAGATTCCTTTCTGGAAGGCAGGAATTTCCCCCCAAGGAAGGGCAGCTTCACAACACACCCCCACTGCTCAGGCACCCGGCACCCACAGGTGAGGGCCAGCACCCCTCATGGGGCCCTGGGCAAGGAGCCCTCCCCACTACCTCTGTGTCTGCCAAACTGATTAATATTGGGAGCCTCGACTCCCCAGTCCGTGGGGCTCTGAGATTGCGCCCGGCTCTGAGCATCCTGTCTGTGGCCTCATTTAACACTGCTCTTGGCCTGGTCAACCTGGCAAGTAGCAGATGAAAAGTGAATTTCAAACCCTGGCCAGCTTCTTGGTGGGACAGGATGAGAAAAGCCAGAATGTGGTGGACGTGTTAGGACTCACTGACTTGGGGAACATGAACAAGCAGCTCTAGCATCAGGGATGCCAAAAGGGAGTCCAGGCATTTTCAATAACACAGTACTCGTGGGCAAGCTTGAGGCTTCCCCTCATGTTCTGCTTTCACAGGCCCGGAGTTGAGCTGGGTTGAGTTCCAGCCTCTGGGTACCATAACCTCGATCTTTCACAAGCTTGCACAGTTCACCCGGGATGAGGTGAATGTGCAATGGCTGAACTCAACACAGATGAAGGAGGCCACGCTGGATGAAACTTGTATTTTTTTCTTAATGGAATAAATGAAGAAAAGCAAAAAAACAAAAACAAAAAAAACCCACAAACAACAACAAAAAACATTTTAAATGAAGCAATGTTTCACCCATCAATAGGCAACAGAGGGGATGTTAATAGCATCTTAAAATTTAAGACAAACTTTATGTATTTTAGACAGTCAGATAAATAATGAATAAAAAATATAAACACAAGAAGAATATATTATGCCTTTTCCATGGTGTCCTGAACCAATGTGGGCAACTAGTTAGTATCCTAAGTCACAAAGAAGAAAAGGAATCAAGAAAGATGCTCTGTCATTTACTCAATCGGCTAATATTAGGAGCATGTGAATTCTTTTCGGGGGCAGAAAAGAGCAATAATTTTATTAAAAGTAAAAAGTGTCCCTTCCTGCGAGAGGAAATAAGGCTCTCAGACTATAAGTGAACAGTAAAGGAAAAGATGTATTATGAAGCCTAATCATTGCTTTTTTTTAAAATATGTTTTTATTTATTTCAGAGAGGCCCCCACTTAGTATCGAGCCTGCAACCCAGGCATGTGCCCTTGACCGGGAATCGAACCTGGGACCCTTCAGTCCGCAGGCCAACGCTCTATCCACTGAGCCAAACCGGCGAGGGCTGATCAGTGCGGTGCTCTTTGATTGCATTTACCTAATGTAAGGACTGGTTATTCTAGACTTTCCTTGAAATGGACTGTCCATCTAGCAGATGCAGGAATTTACTCGTCTAATATAGTCCAGAAACCCAGGGAACCTAGGAGAATTAATTATTGTTTTATGAACAATGGAACTGAAGCTATCAGAGGTAACTGACCGAGGTTACACAGCTCAGTGGTCTGAGCTGCCAGTGGCCAGGAAACCTTGGGGTACAAACTTCCAGTCCCTCATGCCGAGTCTGGGAGGCCCAACACTCGAGGCAGGTGGGCACACACAGATAGGCTGCACAAAAGCCCATCTCCCCCCAATAAATTTCTAAAACTCAGTACAGACTAGCAAATATGTGCTGCTGGTTTGCCAAAAAAAAACACACACACAAACTAACTGGAAATCAAGAACATTTTAAATTCTTCAATTAATTACCAAATGAAATCACATAAAAGCATATAAAAAAATCTTAATAGATGGCAGCATTCCTGGGTTGCTTGATCTGGAGTTTCATACCATTTCTTGCCACGTCATCACGAGGGCAAGAAATTAGATGCCTGGCAGAGAATGAGAGGCTTAGCCGACAGCTAGTGACTTTGGCTTTCTTCTTCCTTTACCATCTTTGCAATTATTCAGTTTTTTTTCGCTTCAACCTGGACTCTTGGTAATTTGACCGCAAATTAAAGGATACTTGTCTAAGGCGACAAATCAGCAAGCATCATGCTCAGTGATCTAACGCATTATCAGGATATACTGACATCTTGACATGAAACCATACTGGTTAGTGATTTTATAAACTCTATTATCAAAGTTTTTAAAAGAAAAGGCATAGTAAGAATGAGAGGGTTTCACAACCTGCTCTTTTCAGGTCCTGGTCATTAGGTAAATGATGAATAAAACTTCAGGATCTGAGAGATTGAAAGTTTCAGCTTGGACAGCTTCACTGTAGCCACACATCAATTAGAGTTCTACTTCTTTTTTAAAAAAAAAAAATACTTTTATTGATTTCAGAGAGGAAAGGAGAGGGTTAGAGAGATAGAAACATCAATGATGAGAGAGAACCACTGATCAGCTGCCTCCAGCACTGGGGATCGAGCCTGTAACCTAGGTATGCGCCCCTAGCCGGAATTGAACCTGGGACCCTTAAGTCTGTAGGCCAAGGCTCTATCCACTGAGCCAAACTGGCGAGGGCTAGAGTTCAACTTCTTAACGAGGGATTCGGGCAAATAGATGCATATAGAGCAGAAGAAGGCAGTAGAAGATGAAGAAATAGTGAAGAAAAACAGAAGAGAAAAAGAAAAATGCATATTTTCGTTTTACATGATTAGACTATGTCAGCAAGAAAGATTAGCAAACTCCATAACACTCTCCCTACCATGTCCAAAAGCTTCCAGAACACTTTCTATTGTATCAGCTTACTGACACTGCCAAGGCCAGAGATATTCTAAATACACAGGTGATTCCATCTCCGAAAAAGTGTAAGGAAATTGAGAAGAATAAATACTGTATTTTTTAACGAAATAGTTTTTCTTTGTACTCATGATGCTAAGACTTTGTTTTTAGGGGCGGGGGGAGAAATTAGTAGTTTTTATTTGTGTAGAGTTACACCCTTTGGTTTGCAAAGTCCCATTTCCCTTAAACCAATCCTGGAAAATACGAAGCTGGGGCTTCAATAAAGATAGAAGCCAGTGTCCAGAGTGTATGTTCCGTGGAGGAGTTGAGCCCAGCAGAGCATCGGGCTAGATTCAGTCCATTAGCCCATTGTGTGGGTCCCACACGGCTGTGAGCCACATGGCAAATGCAGGGGAGTGCACCCCCTGCAACAGGAGTCCCAAGAGAGCCAAGAGCACACGAGCCAAGAGAAGCAACTCCTTTTGTTTAGGAGTTTAAACAGCCAATCTTCCCATGTTGGCAGTGGCCACTAATTTGTTCCCAGGTATGACTGACAGGTAAGCATCTTCCCACATCACCCAGACCTTACTGGGCACGCATCTAAATTGTAGCTTTCCTTTACTCCTTTCTATTTATTAATGAATAACCAGGTTATTACAATGGTAACACAATGAGCTGCTGCTGCCCACTGCTCCCTGGTTGCAAGCCTAGTGGGGTTCCCTAGAGTTTAGGAGATGCATGCCTGTGGGGGGAGTGGGGGGAGGGGGGGGGAAGGTTCCGGTGTGCAATAAAATATTTTTCTTTTCTTTTCTTTTATTGTTTAAAGTATTACATATAGTAGTACATATATCTCCTTCCCCCCCCCCATTGACCTTTCCCCAGCCTCCCCTACCCCGTCGCATGCCCTCATCCCACCCCCCAGTGTCTTGTGTCCATTGGTGTGCATGCATACAAGTCCTTTGGTTGATCTATTTCCCTCCCTCCCCAACACTCCCCAGCCTTCCCGCTGTAATTTGACAGTCTGTTCGGTGCTTTACTGCCTCTGTATCTATCTTTTTGTTCATCAGGTTATAATGTTCTTTATTTTCCATAAATGAGTGAGATCACGTGGTATTTTTCTTTCATTGCCTGGCTTATTTCACTTAACATAATGCTCTCCAGGTCCATCCATGCTGCTGCGAATGGTAAGAATTCCTTCTTTTTTATAGCAGAAGAGGATTCCACTGTGTAGATATACCATAGTTTTCTAATCTACTCATCTGCTGATGGGCATTTAGGCTGTTTCCAAATCTTAGCTATGGTGAATTGTGCTGCTATGAACATAGGGGTGCATATATCCTTTCTGATTGGTGTTTCTAGTTTCTTGGGATATAGTCCTAGAAGTGGGATTACTGGGTCAAATAATAAGTATTTTGATAAGTATTTTATCTGTGATAATGGTATAATAATTGTGTGAAAAAATGAGGATTTGAAGAGATATATACTAAAATGTTTATAATTGAAAGCAAAAGCTTCTTTCAGAAAGCAAATCTTTCCACTAGTGAAAGATGCCCACATATACATCTTAAAAGTCATTATTGTTAATACTCAGTTATTTTATTATTACACTAGAGGCCCAGTGCACGAAATTCATGCACGGGAGGGGGGGCGGGTCCCTCAGCCCAGCCTGCACCCTCTCCAATCGGGCACCCCTTGGGGGATGTCCGACTGTCAGACATCCCTCTCGCAATCTGGGACCACTGGCTCCTAATAGCTCACCTGCCTGCCTGCCTGATCGCCCCTAACTGCCTTTGCCTGCCTGCCTGATTGGCCCCAACTGCTCTCCCCTGCCAGCCTGATCGCCCCTAACTGCCCTCCCCTGCTGTCCTGGTCGCCTCCAACTGCCCACCCCTGCTGTCCTGATGGCCCCCAACTGCTCTCCCCTGCCAACCTGATCACCCCCAACTGCCCTCCTTTCCCGGCCTGGTCACCCCCAACTGCCCTCCCCTGCCAGCCTGATCTCACCCCCAACTGCCCTCCCCTGCTGGCCAGTTCACCCCCAAGGCCCTCCCCTGCTGGCCTGGTCGCCCCCAACTGCCCTACCCTGCCGGCCTGATCTCACCCCCAACTGCCCTCCCCTGCCAGCCTGATCTCGCCCCAAACTGCCCTCTCCTGCAGGCCTGATCTCGCCCCAACTGCCCTCCCTTGCCGGCCTAATCTCGCCCCCAACTGCTCTCCCCTGCTGGTCTGATTGCCCCCTAACTGCCTCTTCCTCGGCCCCCACCACCATGGCTTTGTCCAGAAGAAAGTCGGACATCCAGAAGATGGCCAGTCGACCCAGTCTAATTAGCATATTAACCTTTTATTAGTATAGATAGATTATACAGGATAGGATTGCTTAAATTGGGGAGGGGAGCCTTTTTCAGCAGGAGGAGATGCTCTTGGCAGACAAAAATACATAATCCCTATATTTGGACTGATAGCCAGCCATATGCACTATACTGCCAAACAGGTCATTAAAAAAATTGAACCGCTTTCTTACACCTTACACCAAACAGCCGTTGCCCTTAAAACCCCTCCTCAGCCCCCACCTTAGGTTCTGCCTTCGCAGTTCACCCAGATTAGGTTCTGATTGGTTGGTTTCTATGCCAGTCAGCGTCAAAAGCTCTGCCTCCTAGGCAGCCATTGGCTCCTCACAGTTCACCCAGATTTGGTTCTGACTGGTTGGTTTCTATGCCAGTCAGCGTCTCTGGGCCTATCTCCGGGCCTGATCCACAGCCGCCATGGCAGCTGCAGATCAGGCCCTGCGGGTCTCTCTCCGGGCCTGATCTGCAGCCTCCGCAGCAGCTGCTGATCGGGCCCCGCCTCTCTCTCCAGGCCTTTCTCCAGGCCTGATACGCAGCCACTGCAGTATCAGCAAGGTCTTTAGGCTTCCAGCCCGGCTCCAGGCTGGAGGCTAACAACCTCGCCGCACCCGCCTCACCCACACACACACCCACTGCCCCGCCCACCCACCAGCTGCCAGCCTTGCTGTGATAGCAGCCTGTGGGCCATGGGGGAGGGACTGAGAGGTACTTCATGCACTTCCTGGTGACCGGTCGTCCATCTGGTCGTTTAGGTCGTGATGGCCCCTGGCCTTTTATAATGTAGATTTCCATTTTTAAAAATTTGTAGTAAAAGTATGACATAAAATTTACCATTTTTAAGTGAGCTGTTAGTTCAGTGGCATAAAGCACATTCTCTCTGTTAACTTTCATCACCATCCATCTCCAGATCATTTTCCTTCTTGCAAAACTGTACCTGAGGACCCATTAACCAATAACTCCCCATTGCCCCCTCTCTCCAGTCTTTGGAAACCACCACTCTACTTTCTGTCTCTACTATGCATACATTTTACAGTTTCTTGAATTCAGAATTCATAACATCATACAAAAAAACCTCTCAAGATTTCAAATACTGATGCATTCATTACTTTATAAACATAGTATAACAAATATTCAATTTTATTTGCAATAAAAACACTTATCAAAAATTTTAATAGTTATGTAGAATTCTGTGCATGGGCAAACAATAATTTAAGTGGATTTATGGTTTTGTTTCTATTATTAACATCACGTTCATGAACATATTTCAATGGGCTTTTTTCTATTAGCTCTGGAAGGGCACTTCCTAGAAGTGAAATTGCTGGAGCAAACTATGCACATTTTTAACATTTTTGACCAGTTGCCAAATTGCCCACCAAAAGGGTTGTTGCTTTAACTTTTAGTGATGCTTCCAATATGCAGATACATTGTTCTGGATTTGGGGGGTGGGGAAGAAGGCTACAGGATTCTCAAACAATGACCTACAGTTCTGACTAAATTATTTCTACTATACATCCTTTTCTTGTATTGTAAGAGACCATTCCCACATGATCTCGGCCTGACATATAAGAAATCTACAAAGGTCATGAACAGTCATGAAGTGAAAATCAGATTTTCTGAAGGGGACCCTTTTTTATTTAAAAAGCTGAAGTTATGGTATGTGAACCCTGAGGACTAAGAAAGGCTACGCATGGCTAATTGTGCTCAAATTAAAAAATTTTTAAAAGCAAAAAGGCAGAGCCTAGCAGCCATTTCTGCACGGAGGTCTCTCACACAAACTGTGGTTCACAGACTCTGTGCTTTGCAGACTTTCTCTGCACTAACCTGCCCGTGTCCAAAGTACTGTATTTTTCCGTGTACAAGACGCCCCCCACTTTTCCAACCCAAAATTAAGAAATCAATATTTTAAACATGAAACAGAACACGTTTTTATTTAGCAACTACCGCAGGTAATGTTTACTTACCAGTACCATATTATGCAGCATATCACTTTATTTAGCCTCTGTTGCTTCACTGCTCTCTTCATCACTATTAGCTCCAGACATATCAATTTCTTCAACTTCTATTGTATCACTGCTGTCTTCTGAGCCACTGTCTATATATAAGATCATCCTCAGCCCTGGCCGGTTTGGCTCGGTGGATGGAGCGACGGCCTGCAGACTGAGGGGTCCCGGGTTCGATTCCGGTCAAGGGCATGTACCTTGGTTGCGGGCACATCCCCGGTGGGGCGTGTGTGGGAGGCAGCTGATCGATGTTTCTCTCTTATCGATGTTTCTAACTCTCTATCCCTCTCCCTTCCTCTCTGTAAAAATCAATAAAATATATATTTTTTTAAAAAAAATCATCCTCAAAAACTGGTGGCATTTTCTGAGTGAACTTTGTTCGTGTTCTCATGGCCAACAATAAGGCTCCTGATTGGAGGAAGCCTGTTTGACAAGATATGAGCAGCTACGCACCCGCTCGGCTCCCTCCTCAGCAGACTTCCATATATAAAACATCCCTCAATTTTCGGTCTAAGGATTTTAGAAAAAAATAGCATCTTATATATGAAAAAATATGGTAACCTGACTGCTTGCACTGTGTGTCTGCCATCCGAACCAGCCCTTATAAAGGAGTTCCTGGAGTCCTATTCCAACCAATAGGACTGAGGCTTTCCCCATCCAATCGGAGCTGTGCAGTTCTGAGCAATCAGAGTAGCTCTATTCTGACCAATCAGGGACCAGGGACAGGAACTTTTGTCTATATAGCTCAGCTCCCCTCTTGATGGGGAGCACACTTTCCACCAAGGACTGAAGGCTGCATTTCCCTGGGTGACATCTCAAGCACAGGCCGATTTTACTGCCTTGCAGTAGCACTATTGAGCTGTTCTACAGCAGTGCCCTTTCTACAGACATGCTGTATTACTGTTGAGCTGTTTGCACTAAATAAAGTTTCCTTCTTCACCACACCCCAAACTGGGGATTTCTGTTGGTGTTGAATTGGTGCCAACAACCATCAGTTGGCAGATAATCACCCTTTACTAACTCTGAAAGAAATTAGCTATGTAGGAGGACTGTAAAAGAGGCAATAAAAAAAAAAATACACAGTTCCATCTAATTCTTATTACTAATATTTTTCAAAATCTACCCAGGAAGAGTAAATTTAATTAAAAAGAGCTGTTTTATAATATTTAAGTTATCAGCAAATTGGTGTGTTTTATGATTACATAGCAACCACTTTTGCATTCAACAAAAGAAAATTGCAAAATCAACAATTTCTGCTTTTTAATTTTCTGTCTTGCCCATTAATTTAGCTTATTTGGGGTGGCCAAAGGAGGCCTAAAAAGAGACCTCTTCACCTCTTGATTCTCCCTACATGCCCCAAATCTCATTTCTTAAATACAGCTAAATTCTCTTGGTTTGGGAAATTCATTATTTCATAAATTCCTTCTAGAAATAAAAGTTGCTTCCTTTGCTTTTCAACGCATAACAATTTTTTTAAAAAAGGGACTGCCATAAAAGGGACTTAGTACTAAATGTATCTTGTTCTTTCCCCCAGCTGTGGCCAAGCCAGCAACCCTTCATGAAGTAGTTTCTGAAAATCCTTGTGGTTACTTCTCCCATTTCCCCACGGCCAGTTATACTAACATATGTTTTCATTTATAGCATTATGGATATTCTCTAGACAGTCAGTCTGTTGAAAAGAAATTAATCCCAGCAGTGAGCTATGATCCTGAATTCTCAGCAATTTCTTGTGAATTCAATGGTAAGGCTATTTATGCTGAGGCTGAGTATGAATGTGTAAACAGCTGACCAGGGCTGAACTATTATGCATTTGGCTTATCTGGCTTACATCTCCTTCTGCATTTAGAGCAATATTGGCAGAAGAATACTTTTCTCATTAAAAGACTCAACAACACATACAACAGACAAAATTCTTACAAGAGGGTCATTATCACCTGGACAGAATACCTACTTTTTGTTGAGCACCTACTAGGTGTCCAGAGTTATCTATTTCACATGTGCCAGCTAGTCATTTTGCAGGCCTATTGCTAACTCAAAAACAGACAACTATTATTGTCATGACTTTACAGTTAATGTAACGGCGACTCACCAAAGTTAAGTAGTTAGTTCAGAATCACACAATTATTAAGGGTGGAGCTAAGGTTTGAACACTTATCTCTCGTCCCAAACCCAAAGTGCTAAGACAACACAAACACCAATAATGGTGCATGGCATTATAAGATGGCTATTTGGCGATTGGGGAGGAGGACACAGTGCTTTTCAGGGATGTCCACTCATACCACCACTTTGCCCAGAAGCTCCAAGTCCCCAGGAGAGGGGAGTGAGATGAGGTGGTCTCAGAACACAAGTTACTGGAATGATCACATGGAAAAAAGGACCGAGAGTGTTATTTTCAAAATGTTCACAATGATCTGGTAAGCTCCAATCTGTGTTATGAAGAGAAAAAAATGCTGATCAATTTGTTCCAGAAATTCTGCCTCCACCCAATGCTGTATTCATTATGACAAACCTAAAATTCACCACACGGCTCAGTTTACATAAAAATCTGCTGTGAACTGATAAAGGGCTATAAAGTTGAAAGGGTCAGAGAGCCTGGGTTTGAAACCGAGGTTCAAAACTGAGGTTTGAAACTAAGCTCAACATTTACCAATGGTGTGTGTGACCTTGGGCAAAAACAGTAAAGGCAGCAGCAATCTACACAGACTGTGCAGTCATCCCTTGGAATTCTCGGGGGACTGTTTCCAGGACCCCTCAGGTACCAAAATCTAAGGATGCTCAATTCCCTTATATAAAATGTTGTGGAACAATTCATACAGATGGCCCTCTGCATGCTCAGATTCCCAATCGTGGTCAAAAACAGTATGTGTGATCCACAGTTGGTTGAATCTGAGGATGTGAAAGCCATGAATATAGAGGTTGTAACTTGTCAGCTACGTTTCATTACTACACACATTATCTCCTTTAATCCTCACAACCACCTTTTGAAGTGGGAATCGTTATCCTGTTGTGAATGGCAAAACCCAGGACACAGTAACAAATGTGGCAGAAGAAGGATTCAAATCCAATTTTTATCAAACATCAGTCTTTGATATGAGCCTCAGTTTCTTCACTGAAAAACCAGATCTGAATATCCAACTCATATTCAGAGGGATGCTACAGTGATTTCCTGAGACAACTTCCCAAAAGTAGGATGTTTTCCTTAAACAGGACTCAACAAACAGTAGCTACTTACTGATGTTTTCATCATCACCATTATCATCCCCATCATCATCATCACCATCCCCACCACCACCACCATCATCATCGTTGTCATCGTCATCATTATGTTTTAGAGAATAAAAAGGTAAACTTAGGGCTACTGTCAATAAACATTTAACAGCAATCCTTAACGCTTCAAATTAGTTTTATCTCCCAAAACACCCTTTTCAAAGATTAGAAACTTCACATTTTTCCTTACTGAACAAACGTGGCTTGAAAACTGCGTTTGTTGCAGCTAAATCAACATACAGCTATTAATTCATCGCAATCCACATTTATAGAATCAGTGCCAACCTCTGGAATTCAACTTACTCATAACCAAGTAGCTGGTTTTATTTTGATAAAAGCTACTTGAAAATCTCAGGGGTCCATGCTTGCCAAAATCAAGTGGAAAAATGTTGGGTGTCACACAGTTTGGAAGTGCTCTAAAAATAATACTCTGAGAATGTGAGGCAGTTATATTTTCCTCTAAAGTATAAATCATCACTAGGGCTCTCGAAGTCATGGACCCGAATAATCTCAGCAGGCTAATGGATAGCTTTCTTTAAAGACCAATACCAAACTTAGCATTGACTTACACATAAACCCAGGCCCTTGGGAGGCATACACAACTAAGCGGGTTGGTATGAGAGATAAAAGTCTTTAAAAGTGTTTAACGCACAAAGTACAGAAACAGCTGCCATTTTCAGAGGGCATGTGCTAAAGCAGCCCGTGAAAGGGGAGGCCCTGTCTTAAGTTATTGAGTGATACCACGTGCGTTAATTTTCTTTTAGCCTTGACATTCTCACACTAAATAATCAAGAAGTTTAGACAGACCAAAATTATGTTCCAGCAAGTATTTTTGAAAAATTCATCTGACAATAAAGTCACTCTAATATCTGATTATTCTAATAGTATCTCTATCTAATTAACTGTCTGACTATCACAATCTAGTATCTTTTTTGGTTGAATAGGGATCTCATCCAATCACAAAATCTAATGTGTGAATTTGAGGGCTCTTATAGTTATTTGCCCCCCTCCTCTCCCAGGATGGGGACTCCCTGTTAAGCGGAAGAAAGCCATTCACATCTCTTGAATAAAACTATCCTGGGAGTGCCCTGTGTCCTAGTTGAGAGAATCCTAGGCAGGAGGGGTAAATTCTGGCCCCGCTTTAGCCACCATTAGCTAAATGACTTTGGGCTAAACAGTTACCTGGTTTGAGTCCGGCTTTTCTACTTTGTAAATGGGCATATGGGGCTGGCCTTCCAGTTCTAACAGCCACTCGCCGAAATTCATGTTCCAAGATTCAATTTTGATATTGCTTACCTTTATGATTATTCAAACACTCATTTATTTTCAGTCATAAATTTGAAACTGTTACGTTTACAAGCATAAACCTTTTTTATTTATTCATTTAATCCATAAACATCTATGAAGTCCCTGCTATGTACCCAATGCTGTGCTTTAGGCTAGGAATAGACTGAAGATCAGAATCTAAACAACTGCTCTTTCCATGGTTAAATGCGAAGAGGGGCCTTGAACAAATAATTTAGAAACCAGTTATGCTATCGTTTATAATTACACACATGTGCCAAACTCTAAAGAGAAGCAAGGCAATGATTAACACAAAATTCGGGCTGTGATTACTTCTGCGAGGGGGAAGGGGGGTGTGGAGCAATGGGGGAGTAGCTCATCATGGGAATGTTATACTTTTTAACTTGGATGTTCATGTTATTATTTGTTACTATACTTGCACATTTTATAGCCTCTTTTGCAAATATCTCGTATTTCACAATCTAAAGTTTCAACAGATTACGTAAGAATAAAATCATGTACGAACCCCCAAAAAATTGGCATCGTAGAACATTTCTTTGGAATCTAAAGCATCCAAAACATAAATGATTTCAGAGTTCAATATTAATAGGTCGGATGCCACTTGAGATGACATGTTAAAGGACAAACTCAGCTTTGTTTGTAGTTTAATCCCACATTTCTTTTCAAAGTGCCAAAGTTCTTCCAATTAAGTCCATGGAGAGCTCCAATGTTGAGTGTTTGGAAATCACTGGTAAATCTCTTAAATAAATTTAAAGTAATGCATTATTTAACATACAAAATCACACATTCTTTTCTCTTTTATTAAATGCTGATCCAGATTTAAGACTCAATAACTTGAAAACTTATAAACATAAGTTTTATTAGGTTTTTTAAAAGGTCAATAACCTAAAAGATACCTGGGGAAGGAGCTGTCAATCATCATATATGTAACCGAAAGGATAGAGGCAGAGAACCAGTGTTCATTTCCCACCGGAATTTCATTTTTTAAACACCCTGACTGGAAGCCATCATTAAAAAACAGTATCGTTTCAGGTTTGCTCTCGTCTTTCTTCTTCTACAATCTCAAAGGCAGGTATGAACACAGGGGCCCCTGGGATCTTCCTGTCACAGACATTCACCTGGTCACCTTTCCGCCTTCCCGAGACGCAGCCCTGTGTGGTGGCATCAATCACTTCAAATGCCAAATAAATTATGTGTCATCACTTGAGAAGAGGACATGGGAGAAAACATAAGATTCTTTCTACTAAAATATCACTGTGGCATAGGAAAATGAAAGGTTGTCTAGACCAAAAGTTATATTTTTAACAAGTAGCCCTGTGCACGAATCCATGCACCAGTAGCTCTCTGCAGGGCCTGGCCGCTCGGCACCCACGGCCCAGAGGCTCTCTGCGGCCCAGAGGCCCATCCATGGCCAGGCACGGAATGCTTGCCTCGTCACTACAGCAACAAAGCAAGCATTCCACCAGGCACTCACACTGCCCGCTCTCAGCAGCCGCCCCCCCAGGACTGGTGGACTCCGGTGGGGCCAAGAGGACTGGGCACCGCCATCTTGTGGCTATGGGTGCTTCCATTTTTGTGACAGAGTGACAATTAATTTGCACATTACCCTTTTATTAGATAGGATGCCCTCGTACTCAAGTAAAATTGCAGAAAATCTCTTCCCTAAGTAAATGGGTCCAAGTCTGCAAAGAGGGTTTTAATATTACCAGTGTTTAAGTTCTTGCAATGTCAAATAAAAGTATCACACCACCCAAAATATTTTCCCCAAAAGTCCCTAACACATTAACAGGGAACTGTTATGCTTGCATGTTTCCAAAGGTGAAGTTGGAACAGTAAAGAGGTTTAATCAAAGCATCACCTGATATGTGCCCATTTGCATATAAGATACCTGGAAACTCCTACAGGCAGTCCTTGGGTTACGACGAACTCGATGTACGAACTCGATGTACGTCGTTTCGTGGTTATGTCGCCATTTCCCATTTATTTATAAAAAAATTAAGTTCCGTCATTTCGAAGTATGTACATATGTTCTTTATGTTTTTTATTATTTATTTAACACAAGTAAAGGTCAGGAATTGTTATCTTTCTTTTAAATTTTTTTTACTGTTTCACTTCATTACTGCTGTGTATGTGCTCCACGTGAGTGACTTAGGTGCTTATGTAGGTGGGTTCCGAAAATCGCGTTACCTTGTGCCATAGGAACGGATATCCGACATAACCCAAGGACCTACTGTATTTGATTATTAAACAAAACTGAGACACAAAAAGCAGTTATTGCTTAACTTGGGTGTTCATTTCATTGAAATACAGTTGATTATCATTCTTTGCTGTAGTTATGTTCTAAAAAGTTACTGCTAAATTGGGGAATACTGAACCAGTGCTCCCAGGGAAAATATAGGTTTAGGTTTGTAGGAGCCTCTGCTCTCAACATTTTCATCAACTGACCAATGCACAGCCTTGTTTTACGTGTTTCTGTTTAAAGACACCTAATATTAATTAAAATATTGATTCATGAACATTGAACTCGCACATGAATTTTCCCCACAGGTCACATCATAGCCCTCTTGTTCTTAGGAACACCAGAGAGCATTTCAGCTCTACACCTCGGGGCCATTTTCAACAGCAAAATTGCCAAGGAAAAGGATAAAAATGTGGACAATGTCCCCAGCTCTGCCTTCTTGTTTCAGCTCTTAGAGTTAACAGGTGTCCTTCTGGTGGTCTCTTTCGTGCCCCATTGTCCACATTTTTGGTCCTTTTTCTTGGTCCGTGAACCTGTCTCTATGAAACTGGAGATGTTGAGGATGTTGGTGTTTCCTTCACAGGGACCATTACGTTCATTTCCGGTCTTAGTGTCAGAAATCTGTGAGTCTCCTGAGACTTGGTTTGTTCTTATCACACAATATGTGCGTCAAGTGCCCAGTGAATATCACCCTTTACGATAGCTGGGAAGCTCACGGCTACATTGGTGGCTCACTGTAGGGAGTGATGGCATTCATTTTATGAACTGGCCTCATTCTTGGATCCAGTTTATATCTTGCCCTGATTCTCCCTATGCTTTGTGTGTGTTTTTTCTCAATCTACTTCCAATTTGCATGATCTATACTGAGTCTTTGTAACTAATTACCTTTAATCCTTTGTAAAGTTGCGGGGAGGAAGGTAAATAATCTAGCCTTTCCTCCACCTTCCCAATTTCCCCTGGAGAAGGTCTCTCGGCTCCTTTTGATTCCAACAAAACCCTGAGCGTATCTCCTCCGTTTTCCTGCCATCACCTTAGGTTAGTTCAAGTTGCTCTTGGTGTTTCTGTGGCCATCCATCCTCCCAGGATGTTTCATACAGCAGGGCTGTGGGTAGCGAGAGCCCACACAAGTCATACTGAGGACTGGGATGTCCAAGTTACTGACCTGGCCCACTCATGTAGGGCTCAATGTGACTTTCTCAAAGAGCAATTAAAGAAATCATACGTGGGAACAAAAGTAGATCCAGCCATGTCAGCCCGGTGTGTGGAAGGCTGCACAGAACCAGCAGGCCGCACACCGCGGGCCTGACACCCTTAGCGGATGGCATGCACACTCCTCCAGCTGTGTGCAGGAGAGGCTGTCTTCCTGAGAAGGCAGGTGTGCAGGACACAAGCACCCCCGCTCTCAGTTCTATGCAGAGAGTGCACAGGCAGGATACATGGGTTCAATGAACAGCTGGATTCTTTTAACATAATCGACAGTCAATGTTCCAGTTCAGGGCTCTGGTCTAGAAAAGCCCTGACAGAGCCTCTATTCATTAGAGTGCTGTGTTCTTAAGTGACGTCATTCTGTCTGTTTGCAGTTTAAGTACCTGGTTAAAGTTAAACTTTCTAAATGCCCCACTTATGGCATCGTTTCCATATCTGAGAGTAAGGACTTTGAGCTTTTTCAATTATTCCCAGGGAAGAAGAGAAGGAACAGAGTATGAACACACACACACACACACACACACCTTACTTTTGAGAATTATCTAACAGCAACAAAAAATTGAGTCACCTTTTCTAAACAAAAACTAAAGAATCTAATTTTAAGTTACAAGAATGAAAAGAGTAAGCTTATTTTCTTGATCTATCCATAACAATGAAAAATTCACTTCAAAAGTTAGGAGAGAAATGGGGCACATCTCTGTTTTTTCTGTACTATTTAAAATTGTCATTGCCAAATAATCATGTCATACCTTTGTGATTACAAGGTGAGTTTTTCTTTTAAAGAATCGTTCTATTGCCCCAGTGGTTGGCAAACCGTGGCTCGCGAGCCACATGCGGCTCTTTGGCCCCTTGAGTGTGGCTCTTCACCAAAATACCAAGGACTGGGCAAGTCTATTTTGAAGAAGTGGCATTAGAAGAAGTTTAAGTTTAAAAAATTTGGCTCTCAGAAGAAATTTCAATCATTGTACTGTTGATATTTGGCTCTGTTGACTAATGAGTTTGCCGACCACTGCCCTAACCGGTTTGGCTCAGTGGATAGAGCATTGGCCTTCGGACTGAAAGGTCCCAGGTTCGATTCTGCTCAAGGTTGCAGGCACATCCCCAGTAGGGAGGGTGCAGGAGGCAGCTGATCGATGTTTCTAACTCTCTCTATCCCTCTCCCTTACTCTCTGTAAAAAATCAATAAAATATTTTTTAAAAAAAGAATTGTTCTATTAACCCCAAAAGATTGCTCAAGTATTAATGATGAAATAAACAGCTGCTATTCTAACTAGTTCAGACCTAATCATCCACTTTACTCTGAGAAGAAAACTGAAGGAGACTTTTTCAAATAAGCTTTGAGTTTATGTGAGTAGAAAATGTCCCGCATATTACTCTTAATCATCTATTTCAATTTAAGTGTTCTCTTTATATTATTTAGGTGCTACAATTTATATATAAGACTTCATATAACTTCATATAAGACACTGAATTAAACACGGGAGCTGAAAATTTGTTTTCTTATAAAAATAACTGTTCTCATATAAACATCCTACAAAATGTTTACAAAGAAACTGGTAAGATACACATGAATTAAAACATATTTGACTAGCCCGCCTGGTATGGCTCAGCGGTTAAGCATCAACCTATGAACCAGGAGGTCACCAATCGATTCCCAGTCAGGGCACACACCCGGGTTGTGGCCCAATCCCCAGTGGGTGGTATGCGGAGGCAGCCAATCAATGATTCTCTCTCATTGTTGATGTTTCTACTTCTCTCTCCCTTCCCCCTCCATTCTGAAATCAATAAAAATATATTTTAAAAAACCACATTTGGCTATATTAGTCTTTAATAATCCATTATTTGAATTAAGTAACATTATGCAAAAATTACTGCAGAATTCTCAGAACACAGTTATAGAGTAAATGAGGTGTTTCTTTTAAATTTAAAACCTTTCAGGAATTGAACTGCAGCAATTCCAATTAACATTGTAAAACTAATGAACCCAATTAAGAGATCACTTGGGAAAGGGAGATGGTTCTTAACTTCACCACTAGCAATAAGCCAAATTCCTCTCTTCAGACTACTTTATGGGTGAAATAGAAGGAAATCTTTCCCTGGTATCAAACAGGCAGAAAGGCTTTCTTACTCCTCTGTAAGAGACACCAAATCTGAGGGAGCCCAGCCCCGCCCCAGCCCCAGACCTGGGGTGGGCCTCACTGTAAGGGGGCTTCCCTGCCTCAGAGACCTCTTCATCTACACACACACACACACACACACACACACACACACACACACACACACACACTTTTCAGGAAACCAACTTTCATCTGGCACTGAAATGTATTCATATCACATTTTAATATAACTTCAGCCAACGCCAATCATTTTCTTCAAATGAAATAATGAAACAGGACTTAAGTCTGAATGTGATTGAGAATAAGAAGTTCTTCGGTGATTGCTACTCCTAAGCTCCTACTTCAAGCCCAATTTAGGTAAGAAATAGAGCCTTTCCTTCAGATGAGCAAAAATACAGCCCTCTCCCAACTTTTCAATTATATGCAAATTGCTGGTTAAGTATCAAGTGTCTGGGCTTCAAACCACAGCAGCAGAGGAGGATGGGACCACTGAGCACAGCAACCCTCAGAGAGAAGAGAACAAGGCTCTTCTCTTAAGGGCATTTGTGGAAAATCCAAACTGCCAGTGAGCAATCAGCTACAATCAAATACAATAGGACTGTGTTTCCATCATAAACTGTACCCGATTCTATTCCACTTCAAAATTACGCAAAATTATCTAGTACATGATTATCTTTAATTGAATAAAAGGCCTCTCTGAAATTTTAATCAAGTTTAAATTGACCCAAAGGAACTTGATCATTGATATTCTTTTCAAGAGATTGTTTAAAAAAAAAAAAAGATTCTAGAAATACAGTGCTAGGTGGAGGGACAGTATTTGCTTCTTTTGTAATTATCGAGTAGCAAGATAGTAAGTTTCAGGTAGTAGTTTTTAAAAATTCTGTTTAAAATCACACTGAAACCCAACATGTGTATGCAAGGGTAGAGGGGTAAAAATGTAATACCCTTCTCAAAAAGGCCAACAGCAAAACCAACTTTAGGTCCAGTTTTCATTGCAAAAATAACAACAGATGGTCAATACTGAGATCCTCTGTCAAGCTGGAAAAACAGAATCAGTTTTCTAAATGGGCAATGCAGCCCTGGCCAGTGGTGCTCAATGGTGAGAGTGTCAGCCCGTGCACCGAAGGGTCATGGGTTTGATTCCCAGTCTAGGGCACATGCCTGGGTTTCAGGTTCACTCCCCATCCCCTGGTCGGGGCATGTGCTGGAGGCAACCAGTCGATGTGTCTCTTTCACATCAATGTTTCTCTCTCTCAATCATGTCCTTCCCTCCCTCCCTTCCACTCTCTCTGAAAGCAATGGGGAAAATTGCCTCTGGTGAGGATTAGCGAAAAAATAAAATTAAAAACAAAATAAAAGGGCAATACAAGCTATAGATTCTTCTTCTTCAATGGACTACAACCACAAGGTATCTCTTCATGACTGATTTCACCTCACAGACCTGAATAATTCATTGAGGGTGAGACATACTCCATAACACGCTGAGTTCTAGTTGATCTGAGCTGGACAAAAAAAAAAAACAACAACAAAACTAAAACAAAAGAACAAATAAACCTTTCAAAACCTAACCCCATATCCTAGACTGGGAAATACCATATGTCATTATTGAATTTTTGGAGGTGAGGCATCTTATTGTGCATCTGATTTTACACTATCACACTAAAACATAACAAAAACCACTGCTTACTACTATCTACAAGTCTGGGGAGAATGGATTCCAGTTCCTCACAAAAACAGGAAAACCTTTATACATAATCGAGCATGAGTCTCCTTGCCCATCAGAGAAAGAACAGTGAGCTTGGGACAAAAACATAAAAGTCAAAATGAGCAGTAAATAGTTTTCACTTCTCTCAGCGAAATGTCTAAAACCTAAGTTCTTTCCAAAGAAAACACATTTTACAGACAGTTATAGAAGCTTTGACTTAGGAAATTCACAAACATACACGTATCAAAAAATCTCTTCTGAACTATACTTATATAATTAAAGATAAAGTTAGCCTTTTACAAGATTGTGTGCATTATTCAACATCCTTGAACAGTGCTTGTCACTATGCTTTTCTGTATTCTTATATCTTTGAAAGAAACAAAGGAGGTACCATCATATATGCACGTACACATTCTCCTAGGTATTTCCACTACCTTTGAGGAGGAATAAAGTCTACTTTCTAAATAAAACCGAACAGCTTTGAGATTAATTACACTGCAGATATTGACCTTAATTGAAAGCACACACATATATATTTTTGTGTGTGTATATAAGATAGTATTATAATAAAGATATTATAATATGGATAGTATACGTATACCCACTAAACTTATGTTCACTGTCTTGATTTTTCTTTTTTTACGCAGTATCATTGATTGTATTATTTTGATTGTTTTCCAGCTTTATTGAGATAAAATTGACATGTAATAGATGTTTAAGGTATATATCTTAATGATCTGATAGATGCATATATTAATGTATATAATGTATTAACTAACCACAGTAGGATTAGTTAACACTTCCATAGCCTCACATGATTAGCATTTCTTTTGGAAGGGAGAACACTTAAGACCTACTTTCTTACCAGCTTTCAAGTCTACAGTACAGTATTGTTAATGATAGTCACCATGCTCTATATTAGATCCCCAGAACTTATTCATCTTATAACTAGAAGTTTGTACTCTTTGACTGAAGTCTCCCCATTCCCCCCTCCACCTCCAGCCCCAGCAACCACCATTGCACTGTGAGTTATATAATCTTAGATTCCACATATAAGTGAAATCATACAGTATCTGTCTTTCTCTGATTGACTTATTCCACTTAGCACAAGGCCCTCAAGGACTACCCATGTTGTTGCAAGTGGCAGAATTTCCTTTTTCCCCACTGGCTCCTAGGTATTCCCTTTTCCATTGTAGGTATGTGTGCGTACAGATCTACCTGCACCTGTGTGTATACATCTTTACCTGCACAAGGACACTTAGGTTGTTTCTATATCTTGGCTCTTTTGAATGCTGCAATGAACACAGGAGTATAGCTATCTCTTCGAGATCCTGCCTTAATTTCCTTTGAAATATACCCAGAAGTGAGATTTCTGGATTATATGGTAGTTCTATTTTTTTTATTTATTTTTTTTAGGAACCTCCTTATGGCTTTCCAATAGTGGCTGTAACAAGTTACAGTCCCATCAACAGTGTACACAATTCCTTTTCCCACAATTTCTCCAGACTTGTTATCTCTTGACATTTTGATAATAGCCATGTTAACAGGTGTGATGTGGTATCTCCTTGTGGTGTTTTCCCCAGTTTTATTGAGAAATAACTGACATACATCATGTATAAGTTTCAGGCGTACATCATGATGGTTTGATTTACATATACTGTGAAACCATTATCACAATAGATTCAAGCTAACATCCATCTTTTCATATAAATACAATAAAAAAGAAAGAAGAGGAAAAAATTGTTCTCCTTGTGGTGAGAACTCAGGTTTACTCTCTTAACAATTTTCCTACCCACCATGCATCAGTGTGAGCTACTGTCATCATGTTGTATATTACATCCCAGCAGGATAATCTAAAATTTAGTACTATTGCAGGCAAAAGCAATTTATTTTTTTAATTTATTGGGGGTGACACTGGTTAACAAAATTATACAGGTTTCAGATGCACAATTCCACAACACATCGTCTGTATGCCGTTTTGTGTGTTCACCACCCCAAGTTTCCTTCCATCACCATTTATCCCCCCAACCCCCATACACAGACAAAAGCACATAGAAAGCCACTTTCAATGCAGGTCGTAGATACTAATTTTCTGTTTCCTTGCGGGAGGGGAGAACACTAGAATTATTTATATATTAAAGAAATCCAGAACCTAACTTTCAGGGTGGTCCATGCAGAAACAGGTCATGTTTAACACGAAATGACTTTAAGCAGAGCCTGCCAGTGCAAGACACATGGTTACATCTCTTGCATAAAACTGAAAAATAAACAAGCTGTATGTTAAAGAACAGAATAGAGGCTTGCATTTTAGTCCAGATGAACAGAGTATATCACCCCAAAGAGGCTCCCCTCCCATTTACATGCAGTGTAGCTGAGTCCATCAAACACAACACTCTGGGGTGTAAGGGCCTCACCCGTCAAAACGGCTCATCACTTCCACACTAAACATCCGCCACAGGGTCTCCCTGGCCGCCTCCTGCACACGGCATGTATCTCTCCGCAAGCACTCTGGGCTCCTTCCTACCAGCTGAGACCCCTGGAATTCTGCCCAATGGGTCCATGGCCTTTTTTAAAACTTCACTTAGGGCTGATCTATGGCAGAAATCCCCCTAATCCTCAACTCCACCCAGCTCTTCACGACTCCCAGGTTTTACGTTCCCTCACTGCTCATGAATTTAGCTTATACCATACTCTAGTCATTTATATTTACCCATATGTTTTTATGCTGTAACTATTCGGCAGCTGTTGCATGTACGTGTCGCATTAGCATCTTAGCTAGGGAACCTGTCTTCTAATATCTTCCTACTGACTCACCCTCTAGAGTCCTGCCATAGCGTCCAGGATTGTAGATTCATATCATGTAACTCACAATGAGAAAGGAGAAAACTCAATGCGTGGCTTAAGGGAATACTGAGTTTCCAGATTATACTACATTATTCTCAGTCTGCTTCCCATTCTAAAAGTTTCACTGTGAACAAGGAGATACTGAAAAACTTGACGGAAGTAACCTCCACTCTCTGGGGTAATACCTGTCAATATGGTGATGGTGTGTGTTTGCATGGTTAAATTGTCATTCTCTGTTGAACAGTGAGGTAACTAACTTCATCACACAGGGAGTTTCAGGACCAGCATCAAGTTGTCCTCCAACCCTTCTTATCAAATGACTTCTTCTCCTTCCACCTCGTCTTTAATATGCTCATTTTCCACCAAAGGGCCCAGAGCAATCACAAACAAAAGACCGGGTATAGCCCTAACAGGTTTGGCTCAGTGGATAGAGCGTCGGCCTGCGGACTCAAGGGTCCCAGGTTCGATTCCGGTCAGGGGCATGTACCTTGGTTGCGGGCACATCCCCAGTGGGGAGTGTGCAGGAGGCAGCTGATCGATGTTTCTCTCTCATCGATGTTTCTAACTCTCTATCCCTCTCCCTTCCTCTCTGTAAAAAATCAATAAAATATATTTTTTTAAAAAAGACCGGGTATAATACTCCATTTTTAACTTGCTGGTCATAAATACCAGGAATGCATCCGTTCCTTTTCTTATTTGTTTGCCTCCCAAATTTCCTACATCTTCTTTCTTCTCTCAGAACTGCCAGGAGAGGGGTGAGAAATTCATGGTTCCCCAAACCCTTTAAAACACCCACCTTTTCCTGCTCTGCCCCGAGCGCCACTCCAGCCATCGCTGTGGAGACAGAATCACTCGGAGCCAACGAAGCAAGCTTCGGGCGGTCACTCGCTGACCCTTCCAAGGCCTCACACCGAATATTTCATGCATAATTTCATGTTCTTTTTTGAAAGGAAGGCCTCACAAATGGTGCGTCTGCCCTGTTATTAAATTCACACTTTAGCCACCAGAAGGTACAGGGACTGGCCAAAGTGCCTCCTCGCCCTGGGCCAAAGCCCAACCTGCTCCCAAACCTGCTCCGAGGGGAAGAGAGGGAGGATCCCTTCCCATTCCAAGGGCTGTCTGAGCAGGAGGTAGGGACCCTCCCCTCCTCCTAACTCCCCGACTTGGCCACCTTCCCTCCATGGACTGATCATGCCACAGCATCGTCCTGTCTCTGTATCATCTCTCTCCTGCTAGGGGTCCCTGTCCAGTGTGACCCTGGCTCACCCCCTCCTTGCGAACCTCCTGACCACAGACAGCAGCCCTTCCCTCACTGGCCTCTTCCTGGAAAAGCTCCAGCCCAGCACAGAGAAGCACCACCACCATGTGCCCAGGACTCTGCACGGAGTGTCCAGCTTGGAGCTGCAGTCCGCTGACCTCCTCCCCCTGACACGTCACCCTAATTCAAAAGGACCTTGCTCTCTTCCGCTGTCTCCCTGAGCACACCTCTATACACAATGCCACTGGCCATCCAGTGGCCCAGCCAGAAACCTAAGCATCCTCTTCCCTGTACCCCCCCCCCCAAATCCACCTAGTCCCCCCACTGTGTCCTCTATGCCCGGCTCCAGCTGGTCCGCGCTCCAGCATGGTCTCCTGCAAGAACTTCTGAACAGCTCTGCCTAGCCCTGACCTCGGCCCTCTCCACACTGGAGGATCAGCCCTTCAGCTCCCATTATGTCTCCGAGCCACTTAGCATTCTTTCTCAGTAGAGAAATCACTTAAAGTAACTAAAAATCTGGATAAAGGATAAACATCTTTGTCAATGAACTACCGCAAAAAAAGTAAGAGCACTCAGATACACAGAACAGGCAATAAATGGGACAACAGAGGCAATGCCCCTGAGGGCCTTTGCTAAACCTGGGGGACCCCGGTTTTTATAAGACAGATAGCACCTTCAGCGGGAGCATGGCCTGCCAACACCTTGATGTTGGACTTCCAGCCTTCAGAATGTTGAGACACTAAATTCCTATTGTGTCAGCCCCCAGTGTGTAGCACTGTGTTTCCGCAGCCAGAGAAAACTAACACAGTATCTGTTCCACGCGTGGTCCTAAGGGGTGGGAAGCAGCAGTGAGCAAAACCAGACATGGTTTCTACAGAGCCCAACAATTAAAAATTAAATTACTAAAAAGATATCCAATAGTTGTAAATGCATGTAGGAGGCTTCTGTAGACCAATGTCGACAAAGTATGGTCTCCAATATGTGCTTCACAACACTGCCTCAGAACTATCCAGAATAATTACATTATGTTCAGAATAGCATGACCACTATTACAAAATAGTGAGGTCACAGAGAAATAAACGATCACTTTAGAAACCAACTAGTTAGTGTCAACAAGAATTTTTTTAGATTTATGTATAACTAGAGGCTCAGTGCACAAAATTCATGCACGGGTGCGGTCCCTAGGCCTGGCCAGTGATCAAAGCGCGAGTGTCTGGCGTGGAAGGGCAGGTTCCAGCTGACCTCTGGGCCCTGGGCAGCACCTGGGCCCCTGCTCACACCCACCTTGGCCTGGCGCCGCACACTCACCTGCTCCACCATCCACCATCCTGTCGCAGTCCCGCTCTTGTCGGGGCCTGTCACGTCGTCAAAGCCCGCTGTGTTCCATGCCACCCCCCTGGTGGTCAGCACATGTCACAGCAAGCGGTCGAATTCCCAGTCTCCCAGTTGAACAACCGCCCGAGAGGACAATATTAGGCTTTTCTTATGTAGGATGGCTCACTCCAGGACTGCAAATAAATACAACCTTCTCTCTAAACACTCGCCACCAAACCCATTTCCCTTTTCCACTCTGAACCAAGACAAAAACCTACCGAGCAACATCATAACCATCAAAGCCAAGAGACTAAAAAATGTTTGATCTACTTTTTATTACTCAGTGAAAGGCACAGGAAGAAGGTGAGTTAGCTATGCTTATCCTCTGAGCCTGGCATGTGCGTTAGTTCTCAGCCTGTTTCCTCCCACAGCCTTCAAAATGGTTGATATTATCTCAATTTTATTATAGCATAATAAAATGTATTTTGTTTGATATCTCATTAGAATTGAAAGATATGACGACCCTTGGCTTAGGAAAGGCATTTTTATAAAACTAATGTTTTTAGGAACATTAAAGAAAAGTAGGGAGGTTGGCAATGTGTCAGAGTGTCTGGGTCACACCTGGGGCGATGGGCTCAGAGCCCCTCCCAGGTCAGCCTGCTATCTCCAAATGAGGCCATTTTGTTACAGACGGACTTTCAAAGAGATACTACAAAATCGTTGTGCTGCATCTTCGGCTATTTGTCCATACTGATTTCTTTCTTTTTAAAACATCTGAGATTAATTCCAGGAAATTGGTATAGATAAGAAAAAAATCAGAATATTGATAACAAACATAATATAGCTAATAATATTTGCTCTACTCATTTTTAAAACTGAGAAAGTACATTTTTAAAATTTATAGGTCCCCAAAACAACAAAAAAAAAGAGTTAACATTTCATTTTAAAATACTCCGGCCTATCTTCACAGATGTCTCTCTCAAGCATACTTATATGATCCCTAATGTGGGTGGGCCTCATCCAATCAGTTGAAGGCCAGAATAGAATAAAAAGGCTGACCCCCTCCCCCAAGAAAGAGGGCATTCATTCCCTATGACCTGAATGTTGGGTTTTTCATCGAGGTCATACTTCAAATTCCAGTCTGCTGGCCTTCAGACTGGAATTAACACCACCGGCTCTCCTGGGTCTCCTGCTTGCTGACTCACCTGAGATCCTGGGACTTGTCAGTCTCCATAATCATGTGAGCTCATTCCTTATTATAAATCTCCTTCTATGTAATACATACATACACACCCTACTGGTTCTGTTTCTCTGAAGGACCCTGGATAACACAGATTTGGCAAGCTACTCAGTTTCATTATTTGCAAAATGAAACAATATCAACCAATTTGAAGGCTGTGTGAAGAAACAGGCATTGAACTAACACACGTGCCAGGCTCAGTCAAAGGGAAGGGGGCAGGGCAGGCGGCTGGTACCACCACCAGACCCAGGCTTACACAGAGCATGCCCAGTTACAGGCAGTGACCTGCTCACAGAGAAGCAAATGCCATCTTTTTAAAAGCCCAGATGGTTATAAACACATTCGTTAGAGTAAATCAGAGACAACCTAAGAGAATCAAATACAGAACACTCAAAGCAGACATCAGCAGTCCTAAAAATACAAGCTGTGAAAAATCACTGCGAGTGACAACTGAAACACCATTTTGACAGAAATGTTCATATCATCAAAGCCAAACGTGGAAATTATGAATAAATACATTCTAAGGCTGTTCGGAAATAGATGAGATTGCTTCCTTCTCTCCCATCTAACCATTCATAGACACACCTGTGAGCATAAAACACCACGTGCTCACAGTACCCAGAGTCCACTTCAGGAAACATTATTTCCTTGTTGCTGCAGCTCCAAGTTATTCCGAGGAAATGATGAATTTACTTTCTCACATACTTCAGACCAGCCATCCGGAACAAACCCTACCACTGAAAACTACTGATAATTTGAGAAAGAATTCTCAAATGCTATTTTTAGCTGCACTGCTAAACTGGCAAGAAAGCATAGGCCCAAAACCAAGGGGACAAGGGACCCCAAGAGTGGCACGGAGCACTGAGCGCGACCAGCTGGAACTGAACCCGAGGTAGGACAGCCCTCATCGCCAGATGGAGACAAATTCACCAACAGGTCTTCCGACCAGCTGGGCCTGGGTGCTTCTGTCCCCAGGTGCAAGGGACTGAGGGTGGGCAGAGGCAGAGGGAAGGCGGGAGCACGTCGGACACGAAGTCCAAACCCAGCCATTCCCCTCAGATGCGTGAGAAAGTCGGGTTCAGAGACGACTCTGAGTTCTGAGACGTCTGCCATGTCTTCGTGGCACCCCCATTTCAACATGGAAGAGAAGATTCTAAATTCTATGACCACACAAAGAAAGCCAAGGCGCTGAGTTAATCAATGGACACAAAACACTGTGCTAACTGCAGAGGAGCTGGGCCCCAGCTATTATCAATCCCATGCCTCAACCTTGCCTGAAAGCTGTGTCTCTTCCTCCACCCCCCCCCCACACACACACGCGTGTACACACACACACACACACACACACAGGGGTGCTGGCTACTCCGGGAGAAGCTCTGCCTCTCCTGGGAGTGGGCCTGTTTGCCTCCACCATCATGGAAACGCAGACTATCAAACTGTCTTGGCGACTTGGCGGCAACACCGTTCTCCCCAATCTAGGCCTTGAAATGCACTGTGTGCAACACTCTTGCCCCTTGGAGCAGGGGCTGCAGTGTGGAGGTCAGAGGAACAAATAAGTAGGCTATGTTTTTCATCTTCAGTAAAGAGGGTGTTTGCTTCCAATGACTTCCTTTGTTCTAGAAAAAGAGAAGGAGCCCACATCCCAGAAAGTGAAAAAGAACAGTTAAACAACTAATTTGGAGTAAATTCAAGAGAAAGGTATTTCTCGGGTACTTGACAAAGAATATGCTCAGCTCACAGAAAGAGGAATTAGGCAGCGAGGTGGGGAGAGGCCTGGGTACACCCCACCAAACATGTCTTATGGGCACAATTAAGTACAGACAACGGCCCCCAGGAACCGAAGCTAACAGACGTGCAAGGGACTTATTTCGTGGTCCTTTGGCCTCTTGTATTGGGGGTTGCTCCTCCAGACAGCACACCAACTACCAGTTCGACAGGGCATGCTGCTATCCTGAAAGGTATGGGGGGGAGGGAACAGCAGGTGGGGGGGGAGGGGTAGCCAGGAGCCTACAGTCAGAGTTGGGCACTAGTAGCTCTGTAGCTGAGACCAACATGGAACGTCATATTTCCCTCCTATGTAGACATGTGCCAAAGACTTTGAGACACGGAAATCCAGCTAGCAAACCAGAATGAGAGCGCCCCTCTCTGCCTCTCTCTCTCAAACCGAGGAGCAAGTACACATTCCCACTTCTCTGTCCTTCCCCATCCCTCTCCCTTCGTCCCTTTGGATGCCCACAGAATCTGAGGTTCAGTAATCATGTGCAGCTGAAAATACGACTGCTTGTTATTTTTAAGGAACAGTGCCAAGTAATTAGAGCTTACATTTTAAAATATGGCACAAACGGGAGTGCATACATGTGTACATACATGCATATATTTTGCAAGTGTTTTCCTGATTCTGAGAATCAGTGGGTGCAAATAAGAAATATTATCAGCCGCATTCCTCTGTTAGACCAAGTCCAGCCCCTCTCCACCACTGCCCTTACTCACCTGTCCCCCCAAATAAGCTCTCCATAAAGCAGCACAGTCTTAAATGTCCAATCAGAAATTTTAGAATAAATAGGCATAATCAGAACCCTAGTCTGGAAATAGATTATTGATGCAGAATACAGACTAAGTAGGTTGTAATAGGCAGAATTTAAAATCAGGCTGGACAAAGACCATCCTAGACATCTGGTAAGTCTATTGTGTAAATAAAGGCCATGGTAGGTAGATTATGCTCTGAGTATACCTGTCTACAAAAAATTAAAGTCTACTGTGTCAGGAAGAGCAAAAAAAAAAAAAAAAAAAAATGAAGTGAGGTACCCAGGGTACCTGGGCAGAGGTGGGAAGACATTAGTTCTCAAGTCAAAAGGGTTTTTATTTCTCAAATCCACCAGCTACTTGATTGGCGCCAAGGGTGAGCTGTAATTTTGCAGTTATGCTTGGAATTTCAGTAAGCATGAGGCTAAGGTCTCAACTTCAATTCTCCCAGTGTCTACAGCATCTTCAGTGAATTGTTTAGCTCACATTAAAAGTGGTACTTTTGAAAAGTTTATAACATGGAAAATTATTATACATATAAACGAATTAGGCTGCATCAATGTGTCCTTGGTAAAAATTAGCCAGGGTGTGGGTGTGGAGATGGTCAAATTAGGTTGAAGCTGGTGTATCTGGCAGGAAAAGCAACCTGAATGACTGAATGGCTATCTATCTAGTTTGCCAAATGTTTTCCTAATGTTTTCCTTATTTTTACATTTAAAGCTGGAGCTTTATCCATCTGAAAGTCTTTCTTGTTATCTGATTTGAGACGGAAAAAGTAACACAGCACCACTTATTAAGAAACCATTCTTCTTTTCCCACCCAATTTAAATACAATTTACCATATATAAGTTCCCATATGTACTAGGACTCTTAATTCTATTCCTATACCAGTACTTAATTCTATTCCTATACCAGTTTTAATTACGTGGCTCTAAAATTCTAACATTGGAAAGAGCAAGCCCCAGTTTACATATTTCAAAATGATTCTCATTTATTTATTCAACCACATGAACTTAAAATCATTTTGCCTGGTTTCCCCATCCCCACCACCTATGAAAGTGATGCTCCGGTTGCCAGGGCATAAAATGTGTACATTCCTTTGGAGAGAATAGTTAATGATATTATCTTCCTATCCAGGAGTACGGTGTGTTCTTCCACTATTTAATTCTTGTTTAAATTCCTTCTTAGAGCTTTCCTTCTATCAGACACACTCCCTCCTAGTTAAATTAATTTCTAAGTATTTTTTGCTCTCTGATAAGTTTAACTTATACTGTGGGTGGTTTCTTTTCCTATTTTTCTAAATGTTGAGTTTTCTATAATGAGAGTGTTGCTTGCATTATGTTTAAAATTGAGGGCAATGGGGGATTACATTTTTTAAAAGTGTTTGAAGTAGTAAATAGACAAAAGCCATGCTTCCCGCTTGGTTTTCCCATCCTAGAGCTCACAGGCAGGGTGGTGGAGGGAACGCCGAAATCCCCCGTTTACCACGGCTTGTCCTCCAGGGACTTCTCTCTCTGATCCAGTGCCAAGGACACAACTGAGAGCCCAGAGCTGCCTTCTCTGAGTTTTTCACTCTTTCTAATGTCTGAGAGTTTAAGTCCCAATAATCTTCCTTTCTGGTTTCATGACCAATAGGGAGGCCAATAAGCCACTTCCCCACTCCCAGCTTTCCTCAAAGAACAGTCCATGAAATCCAGCTTCCTAGGCCTAACAGGGTTCCCCAGAATTCAACTCCCCGTCTAAGAACAAGGTTTGAGAACGGAGGTGAGATAAGGTGAACGGAAGTCACTGTGCAGCACTCAATGGAAGACATCATCAAACGGAGGCTGGTTTCCCTTAAGAAACAGCTGGCCTGCACACAGCTGGCCTGCACACAGCTGACCTGCACCGGATATAAAACTGCAGGACTCGGCCAAGATGCTAATGCAAAATTAAGTCTTGCCAGAAGAAAATGGAAGTTGGTCAAGTGACAGCTTGGTTACAAACGTCAACTTTTTCCTGATTAGGGAAGAAATCCTCAGAGTCAGGTGTAGACACATTTACGCACACCAAGCGAAGGTGTGAGATAGCTTTCTCACTCTTTCCAATTGCCGGCTTGAAAAGGAAATACACAGGAGAAGATTCCCTGTGGAACTGACAGCTGGAACGTTCCCGAGATAAGCAGGGCATGTTTATTTGAGAGGATAATCTAAGCAGCATCTGATATCTGAGCACTAACAGGAGATACCAAAGATTCATATATAATGCTTTAAAAAGTCGGTCCACCACCATCTTTGAAGTTTGAAAGGAAGTAAAAACTATTCCTTAGAAATTCAACACTTCCTCACTGAATTAAGTGGTGAGCGGAGTGAGTCCCAGAGCCTCTCAGTTTCCCCCAAGAAGTCAAACTTCTTCACACATACAGAATCCTCCTACAGTGCCTGTAATAACAAGTAAACATAATCTCCTAATCATGGTTCCCATGAGGAACCCTCCTGGCCCTTCCCCCACTCTCACTGGCTCCCTCCCAGGGGTGGGTCTTTATCTATCTGACCGCTGAATCTGGGGAAAGGATCTGGGTCTTCTTTCCAACCTTTCCTATTTCTGGTCCGGCCTGCCTCCTAGCACAGCGTGCCCAGTCTGGACAGCTCTCACCTCCGGGAGCCTGTCTGTGTGACAGTGACTGGGGGGTGAGTCTGTCTGACCCAGGCACAGTTATCAGCACAGCCAGCCAGCCGAAGTCTAGTATTGACCAGTCTTCGGGCTGACGTTATGATGTGTGGTGGATACGTGCCTCCTCAGTTGGTTCTGAACTCAGGAGAAGGAAGAGGATGCTATTAACACCACCCCCTCTTTAAACAATCCCTTTATTTCAACAAAGAACTCTATATAAACAAAAAACTAAGATGGGCTGAATGAGGTGCTTTGCCAATGCCCTCCACTATCTATGCCTTGCTAAGAAAAGCCTGACCCCTGGGCCCGAGAGTTAAACCCATGGCACCAGTGCTCATTTAGGACCCCAAAACCTGCAGCATCAGGCCTAGGAGGGCAGGCAAACCTGAAGACAGAGGTCCTCCTAAAGGACAGACACCCCACGAAAGGCCTTCATGGGGTCCTCGCCTAATCTTCTGTAGACAGGGAAACTAGTAGGGTCTTTTTCTGGGGGAAAATCAGACCATACTATCAAAAATATCATTCCCTCTATGAAGTTTCCAAGCACTGCACTCTCAGCAGAAACGTAATTTGTAAGTACATGATCTTTTTTTTTTTTTAGTTGATTTCAGAGAGGAAAGGAGGATAGAAAGATAGAAACATCGATGAAAAAGAATCATTGATCGCCTGCCTCCTGCATGTCCCCTACTAGGGCACGAGTCCGCAACCTGTGCCTTGACAGTGAATCAAACCATGACCTCCTGGTTCATAGGTGGAAGCTCAACCACTGAGCCACACCAGCTGGGTGTAAGTATATGATCTTTACCTGACTTACTACTTAGGCACATTAGTGACAATTTAAGGAATCTACCTTCACAGCATGGAAATCTAAAAACGACTTCAATTTTCCCTACAAACCCTAGCAGTTCTCCAAAATAACATATATATATATATATATATATATATATATATATATATATATATATATATATATATATGCCTAAGCAACCAAACAACTGTTTGACTGGCAGCTATGATGCGCACTGACCACCAGGGGGAAGATGCTCAATGCACAGGCATGGAAAGATGGAACAGACTGACGAATCTCAGAGGGAAGGGAGGAAGGGGGAGGGCAGGAAGAGATTAATCAAAGATCTTATATGCATACTAGAGGCCGGTGCACTGATTTGTGTACCGGTGTTGTCCCTCAATCTGGCCTGTGGGGATTGGGCCGAAATCGGCAGTCCCATATCCCCTGAGGGGTCCCAGATTGCGAGAGGACGTAGGCCAGGCCAAGGGACCCCCACCGGTGCACAAATCCATGCACCAGGCCGCTAGCAGTAAATGAAATCTGAGCACTGCACACCAACCCGTGGTTTACAACAAGGAAGACTTAAATGGGAAAGGGAGACTACGTGAAGGAAAGATAATAAGGCTCCAAAGATTCATACAAAAAACCTAAGTGACAGGGCAAATCCTAAAGAGGATATTTTATTTTCTACAAGAAAGAGAAAAATACCATGGTCCCTTTATGAATCCTAAGACTGCCATAGAAATGGATTACAAACCAGCATCTCAATGGGAAAACCTATGTTGCCCTATAAACCGCTTTATTGCTTCGGTTGTGCTTCCCCAGCTGACACTAAGCTTGTCCAGGGCTTTATTTTTCTACCATGACTTTTCTATCCCTCCCTACCCTGGTCTTAAGAATGCATTACGTATCTTCTGTCCAAATATTAGCTTGGCCCAGGAAGTATTTTGGAGTTATCCTTGCTCCCCAAGCCCATCACAGTGAACTGCTAAACCCATCCCCTGTAATCACAGAGCTGTGGACAAACGGGAGGTAATTTCTCTGAGTACCTCGCATACTCCTAGACTCTTCCTTTTTGAGACCCCCTCCATCCATCAGTAACAGTACGTTTCCCAAGGTGTACAGTATGTTCTGATTTTATAAAAAGACATTCTCAAAGACAATGGGGCGGTTGCTTTTTGTTTGGCCATGGTAAGCTGCCCCAGTGACTCTTCAATAAGCCCTCTTCTATTAGCCAGAATCATTTTCGGTTGCTTTCCAATTCAAAGACTCTTGACTGAGAAAATACATAAAACTACAGAAATAGCATAAAATATCAATAGCTTTGTCTGGTTGGATAATGGGGGCTTTTTTCTTTAAGTTTTATGCATTTTCCCAGTTTTCTACAATGAACACAGATTGTTTTAGGGGTAAGTATTAAAGGGACGCAAAGGTTTTACGGTTCATTTTTTTTAAAGACCAGATGTTTCTCTGGTTCCCACTAAATCCTCTCTCGCCCCCCCTCACTCACCATGGAGGGACATACCAAATTCTCTGCGGCAAGTATAAAGCAACGACTTATTTATCCCATGGCCCCTGGCTCTTGGGTATGACCAGCAACCATCATGCAACCTCCTAGGAATTGTCAATAAGCCATCACAACTTGGATTTTGAAGAATGCATTTTCCCCCCTCTGAATAATTCTTAAAATGCACACAAAAATTATATATTCAACCTACTTTTTCTTTTTTATCTACTTCTCTAACTTGCAATGGCTTATTGACAATTGCAAGGAGAGATAAATGAGGTCTAGTAACTCAGGGGAGATACTGCAAGTTCCACAGCTCTCCTCCCATGTTGCTGAATCTCCCTTCTAGCTTCCATTCTATGCTGTGCTGTGACTTGATCCCCTAAGAAAAAATACTTATGAGATTATGCTACAGGTCCAATTGCCACCGTAAGTAAATACTATTTTGGCCTATTTCACCTTCACAGTCAGATGAGACCTTGCAAAGGAGGAGACAGTGTGGGTAGGGCAAAAAATAGAAAACATATCATTTGCCGGGAATTAATTAGAGCAAGGTCCAAATGGTATGTCTTGGCAGCTCTCTGCCTGAATGTCATACATTACTCAAAAACAATATTTAATTACAGATCTGTGTGCCAAGTGCAGCAAGAAGATACTACTTGGCTTGCTTACTGGAAGGTATGTTTTATGCAATATTAAAAGGCTCTGTTTCTGAGGTTATTAAGAATCTATATCAGCTCGTCAGTTCACATAGAAATTGCCAGAAAATAAAAAATGCATAATACCTTTGTTAACTTCAGTATCATCTTGAAATTATCTTTGCAAAGTCTCCTCAATCGTTAGATAGTCTAAAATTCAGCAAACAATGCAACTGGGGGTGAATTGATCCTTAGAATTAAGTGATTTGCAAAAGGTCCCATGAGTAGATCAATGAACAAAGAAGGTCTATTAACTTCTTACTCCTGGTATATGCAAGACACACACTAGCAGCTGGGGAGGTCACAAAGAACCCAGCTCCAGCCTTAAAGGATTTAGCCTCTCTCTGGGAGACAAGAGCCATAAATGTTACTAATGATTCAGAAATAGGAGGTAAACAACCCATGATGGTGAGACTTAACTGTTACCTTGGCTATCTTCAAAGCATCTTCATCAGTCATCTATAAAGCTAATGTCACAATACTTGCAAGGTAGTATTTTAGCTCATGTCTTTTGCCAAAAGTTGGATCTATTTCCACAACCCCCAACACCTGACTGATACACTGTCAGGATTCAACTGAAGTACAGTGCAGTGAAAATGAAGGACTAGACTATTTTCCTCAAGAGCTGAAACCAGCTGTGGCTATTTTAACTAGTTTCCAATTTTTTTAAAAAATTGTGGTTAAAAAAACATCCTATATAATAAAAACCTAATATGCTAAGTGTCCGGTCGACCGGTTGGCCGCTCAACCAATCAAAGTGTAATATGCTAATGATATTCTAAGGCTGCTCAACTGCTCGCTGTGACGTGCACTGACCACCAGGGGGCAGACACTCTGATTGGTAGGTTAGCTTTATGCTGGGCCAGACAGGCATGCCCTGGAGCCCTCCCGCGGTCCCTCCCTGACTGGCCAACCTCCCGCATCCCTCCCCGGCCCCAATCGTTCACCGGTGGGGTCCCTCAGCCTGGCCTGCACCCTCTCTCAATCTGGCACCCCTCGGGGGATGTCGGAGAGCTTGTTTCGGCCCAATCCCACAGGCCAGGCCAAGGAGGAGGTGCAAATTCATGCACCGGGCCTCTAGTATAACATAAAATTCTATCTTAACCATGTTAAATGTACAGTTCAGTAGTGTTAAGTATATTCACATAGATCTCCAGAACATTTTCATCTTGCAAAATTGAAACTACAAGTGCCCATCAGTAGATAATGGATAAAAAAGCTGTGGTACATCCACAAAATGGAACACTATTCAGCTGTAAAAAGAAAGAAAATTTTACCCTTTGAGACAGCATGCATGGACCTGGAGAATATTATGCTAAGTGAAATAAAACAGAGAAAGACAAGTACCATATGATTTCACTCATATGTGGAACTGAATGAACAAACTGAACTAATAAGTAAACTAGAGAAGATTCACAAATAGAGAGCAGGCAGATAGCTCTAGCGTGGAGGGATTGAGCCAAAAAGAGAAAGAACTCATGGACACAGCCAACAACTCTCCACTTCCCCTTCCCCTACCCACTGGCAATCACCATTCTACTTTTTGTCTCTGAATTTCACAACTCTTGGTACTTCATATAATTGGATTCATATAGCATTTGTCTTTTTGTGACTGGCTTATTTCTCATAACATAATGTCCTCAAGGTTCATCCATGTTGTAGCATGTGTCAGAACTTCTTTCCTTTTAAGACTGAATAATATTCCAAAGTATGTATATACCACATGTTATTCATTCATTTTTTCAATACACATTTGGTTTGCTTCCACCTCCTGGCTACTGTAAATAATGCTATAATGAACAGATATACAAATATATCTTCAAGATCCTGATTTCAATGATTCTGAATACATGCCCAGAGTGAGACTGCTGGATCATATAGTAATTCTATGTTTAATTTTTGGAGACACCACCATAATATTTTCCATAGAGGCTGTCATTTTGCATTACCACCAACTGGGCACAAGGGTTTCAATTTCTCTACAACCTCACCAACACTTGTTATATTTCGTTTTTTATAGCAGCCAACCTAATGGGTGGGAGGTGATAACTTACTGCAATTTTAATTTGCATTTCTCTAATGATTCATGAGTCATTAGATAATCATTGGAACGGGTACAACTGTCCAAAGACTGAGAGAATTCTTGGGTAACAGTGAAGGTTTATTTTTTTTTTCAACCTGGACTAACACATCAAAGGCACAGAATCAGAGTGAAGGGCATTAGAAACGCAATAGGATGGCAGTAGGAGGTCCTTCACAGTGACTCTCCCATTACTGACTCACTGAAAATTTCTGGAGGAGGAAGGAAATTACTCAAAACCAACCTACTCCTACAGTTCACTTCATTGAAACGCCAAGGTTTCTCATCTAATATGGCTGTCCATATTACAGATCTCATTTTAATTACGTATGTGTGTGGTTTACAAGTGTGGAGAGCTGAAGGTCTCTTCCACTTACTGGGAAAATGTCCCATTCTCCATTGTGTTCCAAGGGAACCAGAGCAGAAAACCGGATACAGAAGTGGCACTGCTACAAGGCACAGTGGCAAAAGGCCCAACCATTTCTCAAATGATGTTTCTTTCATAAAGAAGCCAAACAGTGTAAGTTGCTATATGTTTGGGTTGAGTTATCTCCCCCACAATTCATATACTGAAGTCCTAAGCCCCAGTCCCCAGAGACGTTATTTGGAAGCAGGGTGTCTGCACATGATCAAGTTAAGATGAGGTCATTAGAATGGGCCCTTAACCAATATGACTGTGGAGAAACTGGGAGACACATACACACAGAGAGGGAATGTCATATGAAGATGAAGGCAGAGATTGGCAGGGATGCATTACAAGCTAAGGAACATCCAAGATTGCTAGCAAAGCACCAGAAGCTGGGGAGAGGCCTGGAGCAGAATCTCCCTCACAGCCTCAGAGGGAACCAACCCTGCCTACACCTTGATCTCAGACTTCCAGCCTTTAGAACTGTGAGACAATAGATTTCTGTTATTCAATCTGCCCCGACTGTGGATCATTGCTACAGAAGCCCTAGCAAAGAATACCTATTTTTAAACAAATGTCAAATTGCATCATTAAGCGAGGAAACAGGCAGGAAACAGACTGCAACTGAAGTGTCACCTTGATGCTACAGCAGAAAGTGGTGCCAGTAGGACTTACAAACATCACTGACTGCCCCGGAGGTTCATGTGGGTACAGGGCACAGAGAAAACGGACTTGCTTTAGTCTAGTACCTTGTGTTCCACCAAACAATGACCAAAAACAAAACCAACACCCCAGGAACCTTAGTCAAGCATTTTCGGAGCCAGGCAGAGGGCAAAAATAGGTTGGAGACTAAGCAATGGTACTTGTACCCACATAAAACCTCCCTCTGAATGGCCCTGGTTGGCAGGACGCCAGAGGGCTGCTTGGCAGTGTCTCGGTTTCTGTTGAACCAGTTTTCTGGAGGAAATTAGGGCTTTATTTTCTAAGACCCATGTACCTTGCAGGAGCTCTAAAACAGAAGCAAGGCAGCAGTGGGTACTAATGGAAAAGCCCACCTTAGGAAACTGTCTTTGGAATGGAAAGGTAGGGGGGAAAAGAAGACCATCTTTTTCCTTAGGGGTTCCAAAAGTTAGGAAACACCAAGACTCTGCTTGGAATGAAGGTTTTCCTCTTCAGATGTGAAGAATGGGTGAGAGCTCCACACACCAGGAGGCTCTGAGCGCTTCATCACGTGCTCAGCCACGGGAACTCCAGTCACACAGTGAAAATGATGAGCTATTAAACACAACTGAAACCCAATTAATACAGGACCAGTCATTCTCGCACTGTACTGTATTACGAAACCAGACCTTCCAGCTCTAATAAAACATGTCACCTTGGTACTTAGAAAAATAATTAAATCAGGCTAAGGGATGCTAAGATGGCTAACTCATATATTCAGTATATGTTTCAACTCACTTATATATTCTGTATATGTTGTGTGGTTTATTTCTCTTCACCATCTGGATTCCACTGATAAAACTGCTATGAATTACATAAAAGCATGTCCATGAATCACAGAACTCACATGTGAAGAAAAGGTACCTGGTGTGAAGCAACGTCCTGCAGGAGATGGGACAAAGGATGGCGGGTCAGTGGTGTAAAGGGGAACACATCCCCTGGGACTGCGGGGACAGAAGTGAAGGCAGAAAAGGCGGACAAGCTTACGTTTTAGAGGTCGGACCTTGATGGAGCCCACGAGGGCGGCCTCGATTCTCTGTGCGGTAGGAGTCTTGGTCATCTCCTAAGAGAGAAGGTGCCCCGGCTGCTCTCTCTCTGCCCCAGCTGGCTCACCTCCCCACACCACCCACCTTGGCTCCCCTGTGGGCTCTGGTTGGGATCAGTGATGAGAGGCACCGATGGGGGCTCATCACCCGCCTCCTCCGGTTCCGTCCTGGCCCTGCTGTGGCCTGGCTCCTGCTCGCCGGCCCCTCCTGCAAGGCCACACAGCATGACCACCTTGGGAACCAATCCCTCTTCTTGCCCCCTTCAGGGCTAAGGGTGATAACAGCTTCCCACACCTGCTTCATTATCCCTTACTGCTTCCCCGAGTCTTCCTGTCCACGCTTCTATGAATTGTCCCATCATTGAATTATTTCCATGTAAAACCTTCTGGGTGTCATGTGTTTCTTGCCGTGAATCTCACTGGTGGAGGTCACAGGAGTGAGAGGACTTGCAAGGTCCAGGAGGTCTGTAACAGCCACCACGGGACCCAGGAAAGTAGAGGCCAGGGGCACCCTTTTATAGTAGCCAGGCAGCTCTGAGGACCCGGTGAGATCTGAGTGTGTAAATGTACAGCGGCAACAACTCCGCAGTGGTGTAATTTTTTCCAACAGCTCTTAACTGCCCGGGTGCAGCGGCCAAGAAGGCAGGCGCTGTGGCTGCTGCCAGAATCACAGCAAGGAAGGGAGGATCTGAGGTGCTGACGAAGGATGAGGACCCTAAAGGCTGATTCGCTGAGATCTGAACAGACGGCACGGGGTCACGGAGGCCTGGGGGCCTGGGAGAAGAGCATGGACGTCACTATGAGGCTAAAGGACAGGTCATGTAATGGGAGGGACAAGAAACAGAGGCAGTCAGTCAGAAAACCAACTCAACACCAGCACTGGAAAAAGATCGCAACACCGGGCGTGAGCTTTCATTGAAATGTCACTAAATATTGACTACTGGACATCTATCACATTCCAGTGTCCCCTGTCCCCTGAGACATGATCAGTCACACATGCCTTTTATGTCTTACTTCTGTCGTTCTACATACTCAGAATTTGGAATTAAGGGATTCTTTACGTTATCTACCAGATAGACTTACACATAGTGAGCCCTAACGTGTGTGTTTTTCCAAAAAATATTACAACGGAAATCTTTCTTTAAAATTTGCAGCGAGAACCAAGACTAAACTGCTTTATTTTAAAGAGTTGTGTTGAGGGATATCCTTCTTGAGGCTCACGGTGAAACACATGTTCTTTTCTTACGGTGCTGAACATGCTTCTGTTGGGGGTTGAATTGTGTCCCCCAAATTCATGCGCTGAAGTCCTAACCTCCAGAACTTCAGAATGTGACCTTATTTTGGAAATAGGCTCTTTACAGATTTAATTAAGTTAAAATGAGGTCATTAGGGTGAGCCCTAATTCAATTGGACCGGTGTTCTTATAAAAGAGGGAAATTTGGAGACACCCACATAGGGAGAACACCATGTCAAGAGGAAGGCAGAGATTGGGGCACTGAGTCTACTAGCCAACGATGCCAGAGACTGCCAGCAAACCACCAGAAGGCAGGAGGGAGGCGTGGGACAGATTCTCCCTCAGAAGAGACCAACCCTGCCAGCACCTTGATCTTGCACTTCGAGCCTCCAGAACTTTAAGAGGATAAATCTCTGTTGTTTAAGTCCCCCAATCTGTGGTGCTTTGTTACGGCAGCCCTAGGAAACGAATACAGATTTTAACAATGAGTAGGGTATTGCTGTCATACCCTAATAACCAATGCTCTTTGGTCTTGTTTTCCAATGCGTGAGACATTCAGTCTTATGTCTAGGTTAAAGGTACTTGAGCATTTGAGTTCTGTTTGCTGACAGAAACACATTCGGACAATAACCACTGGAAGACTGCACGGTAGCCAAATGCACCTTACAGCTCACCTCATAAGTAAGTTGCATCAAAATTAAACAAGCTAATGAGAGCAATCACCCCTATCCTTGGCAATGATTTTGAAAAGAGTCTGTTGAAGATGCTGTTTAAATGTTTCCCCGACCTGACTTTCAGTTAGGTATGGCAAGTAGCTTCTAGATGACAAGGAAATTGAAATGCAAAGAGTAAATATAATTTTATTATATAAATGGAAACCAAGCAATCAACCTCCATTTGATACTTGCAGTCTGTACAATTTACATAATCACTATGACTCTCGGAGGTTCCTTACAGAGCCACAGATTCTCCTTTGTGATTAAAATAAGGCAATGCCTTTTATTAGCAACGGTGGCAGCGCGCCTTTCCCGTCAAGTGAAGGAAGGCATTATTTCTAGTACAACAGTTGTTACGGAGAGGCCCGTGCCAGCTGACTTCCTAGCCCTCTGGGACAGCGGAGCGCTCCTAGGTGGTGAGGCTAAGGACTGCCTCTGTCCTCCACTCTCTGGGTGCTCCCTTCCCACCGGCTGCCAAGTCCAGGAAATTCTACCTTCTCCGCTTCTCCCGTGTCTGTCAGTTCCTGGCATTCTGTCTGAGGCCCTTATCAGTCTCCATGCTTATAGGACATGGCAAGTCCTCTGTTCGCTGGGTGGGCCTCCTGCAGACTCAGCCCTGATCAATATCCTACCCACTTAGGAGAGCCTGTCACGCATCTGTCTCCGGGAACAGCATGACTGACATGCTGGGTTATCCTCCCTAATGGGTCCTCGTAGCCCAGGACCATCTGACAGCAGGAAAGCAGAGTGTAAGTGGGGAGGTGCTGGGCCGGGACCCGGCTCCTTGTCCCCAGCTCTAGGACCTAGACCAAGTCCCTTTTGCCCTGCAAGCCTCATCCGGGTCAATCATGCCTACCTCCTAGGGTCACGGGTCAGCCATCAGTGAGAGAGCAAATGCACAGACTTAGCACAATGTCTGGCATATAGCAAGGGACTTTAAAAAGGGTAGTCATTATTTTTATTCATTTTCTTATCACCAGCAAGCACCTTGCTTCGTGTGTCCATAAGCATGTGTGGAACTCATATCATGTTTCCAAGGTCACATTCCAAAAAATAACACCAGAGCCACAGAATTCCATTGTGGGTATCTAGGCTAACTTCCTGTTTGTACAAATGAGAGATAAACCTACAAAACTCTCACAGTTATAAAGTAATAAAGACTTTTAGAATCGCTCTTTTACACAATCATTTTAGGTACAGACGATCCCAACTTGGTTAAATCACTCCATATTTTTCATAGGAGTTAAAACCATGATATCCAAATCAAATGTTCAACAAATAAGTGAATCATTAAAAAAAATCTAATAATTTAAAAATCAGTCTGATTTGTATGTCATTGTGTTTCAGACTGACATTCAAACAGGAGTTGTCTAACCAGCAAGGCCTTGCCTCACCTGGGCCCACAGAGTCCATGCTGTGAGAGCTGACCCAGAGGGGCTGGAAACCCAACGTCCAGTCTGTGCTAGATGGAAGCAAGGTTCTACCAGGAAAATCCCTGCTCAAGAACATGGAGGTGCTCTGGGCCAGGTAAGTAGAGACCAAGAACTCAGCACAAAGCAAAAATACACATAAAAATTATAAGCTAAAAGAACACCCCTCGATTTTATTTTATCCTCACCCAAGGATATGTCTTATTGATTTTTAGAGAGAGAGGAAGGAATGGGGGGAGGAAGGGAGAGAGAGAGAGAGAGAGAGAGAGAGAGAGAGAGACAAACAATGATGTGAGAGAAAAACATTGATCGGTTGCCTCCTGTATGTGCCCAGAACAGGAATCAAACTCAAAACCTTGGTGTATGAGACAACGCTTCAACCAACTGAACCACCCTGCCAGGGCCACCCCTCAATTTTAAAGCTAACCTAACTAAAGCTCAGAGAAGCTAAAGATACGTTGTTAGTTGTTTTAAAAAAGGAAGTAAATGTGCTTGCCAGAAATTGAGAATTCATCTCCACTATCCAAGGGTCACTTCATTCTTATAGCTTTTCGAAAGCCACTTAGGGTACATCTGTTTCAGGTAATGAATCACCCTCCAAAGAAAGAACACGTCTAATGTGAGACTAACAAAAAGCTGGGGGGAGGGGAGGAGAATTACCCCACCTGACATAAGTATGCAATTTTTTATTTTAAAGTGTTTTCACATGCTTTCTTCTTTCCATTTCATCTACCCCAGTGGTCGGCAAACTCATTAGTCAACAGAGCCAAATATCAACAGTACAACGACTGAAATTTCTTTTGAGAGCCAAAAACCGACTTCTGCGCATGGGCCACGAAGTTTCAATCGCACTGTATGTGCGCGCCCGCACATGGTATTTTGTGGAAGAGCCACACTCAAGGGGCCAAAGAGCCGCATGTGGCTCGCGAGCCGCGGTTTGCCGACCACTGATCTACCCAACAGCTCTACAATAAAAGTAGGATCCCCATTCTGATAAAGAACAATGATGAACCTAAAGCTTAGAATGAAAGAAAAGAAAGACTAACTTTAATGAGAACTTAATATGTATTCAGAACTCTGCAAAGTGTTTGTACAGAAGGTATTTAGGAAGTCTCCTTAGTTAGAGACAAGGAAATAGATTGGGAATGGTTATCTATTCATCCAGAGCCACACAGCTAACAAGCAATGAAGCCAGGATCCAAGATCCTACACTTTTCCCTTTAACCTTGTTTCTTATAATTAAGAAAATGTATCTCCATTTAAAAGAGAGGAGAAAAGCCCTAGCCGGTTTAGCTCAGTGGATAGACCACTGGCCTGCAGACTGAAGGGTCCCGGGTTTGATTCCAGTCAAGGGCACGTGCCCAGGTTGTGGGCTCGATCCCCAGTATGGGCCGTGCAGGAGGCAACCAATTGTTGATTCTCTCTCATCATTGATGTTTCTCTCCCTCTCTCTCTCTCCCTCCCTCCCTCCCTCCCTCTCCCTTCCTCTTTGAAATCAATAAAAATGTATTTTTTAGAAAGAAAAGAAAAAAGGAGAAACAAAGCAGTTTCTCTGACTCCCTGCATTTTCTCAGGATGTTGGCCCCTGTAAAGTCAGATACAGACCTTCTCAATGACAGTGTATTCTTTTTATTTATTAGGTTCTACTGAGTGATTCTTTTTTCAGGGAGAAAATAGCAAACAGCTGTTTGAGAATTCCTGCCATCAGTTCAGGGCTCCAGAAACGGCTTTGATCACAAGCGTCCAGAGTTGAAAGGGGCACACACAAGCATTCCGGGCCAACGTTTAAATTCTGCTCTCTGCTTCTAAGGAGCTAGCAAGGAAGGCGAACAGTATTGAGCCGAAATGATTTATGAAAAAAGTTTTAATCTATTAAAATAGCCTTTAAATTTACCCTCATGAGGCCAGGCCCAGACAGCACCATTTATCATTCAAGTGAAATAAAAGTCAGAAGGGGCTATGCAAAGCAGAGTGGACACATAAATACGGTTTCAGAAACTTTGCTCATAAAAGGAGCCAAAAGCAACACTGATAAGGGGAAAGAAACGTTGACTTATTTTTAAAAAGCTGAGTGAACTTGTGAAATTCCTTCTCCTCATTCTGGTTTAAACTGGAGCTGCTTAGGAGGCAGTGAATACAGCTCTGGGTACGCAGATCTCCCTTCTGGTTTTAAGTGGCCAATTAAATTTTATTTAGGTCTCACCACCGCCACCGCACCCATCACCTCCTCTTACGTGCATTTCGTGCAAGATAAGACTAGACTTTGGGTGGTGAGCACACAATGCAATGTGCAGAAGACGTATTATAGAATTGTACACCTAACACTTAGTGATTCACCAATGCTCCCCCCAATAAATTTAATTTTTTTAAAAAGGAAAAAAAGTAGCCCTGGAACTCATAATATCTACCTTCTAATATCACTATAATCAGGTCAACTGGAGGGAACAAGCCCACGGCCAGGGAATGGTAATCTCAAGGGAGTAAGAAGCAAGACGTGTATTTAAAATGTACATCTCGCCTCTTTGGGAACAAGGGGAGAAGACTTTCAGCATCTTATCAACGAGGGCACATTCCCCCCAGGATGGCTGAAATAAAAATTAAAAAGGGACACATAAGTCATTCAAAATAAACAAGACAACGAAAAGGAAGGTGACTTCCTAAAGACACAGTTGCTCTGAGTGAGCACAAGCCCAGCTCGAAGCAGAGCCTCGGCTTTGCCTGATGTAAAACACACACACACAGAGCCTTTCAGAAAAGACACACTCCTGCTTGCCCTTTCCCTGATCTCATGCCGCAGCAGACGGAGAATTCCACAACCATGGGAGGCCTTCCCCGGGATCGCCAAGCCCTTGAAGAACAGGCTCTCAATTGATGTCAAGCCCAGGTTTCACTGACAATTAAAGAAATTAAGTGACTGCTGCATTTCAAAAGGTAAGAAAATGAAAAAATAAATGTTTCATCATTGAAGGGCTGACAGTATGAGACTCCTAATTAGGTCTCAGAGAGAGTGGAGGCAATTTTGCCCCTAGTAAAAACCTTTGCAGTCTCTATTATGACACGCTGGCTAATTACTCCTCTTAAAATTTCAGATGCCTGTTTTAGACAAACCTGTTTATTTACTACTACTAAAGTGATTTCTAGAAAATACGTAAGTTCTTTCAGTCTGCTCTCTCCCAATGTCAAGTGGCATATAGTTTGGTCCAATTTAGTTCAGTGAGGTTTATGTGAGTGACCCTCTCCCCTCCACACATACAAATTAAGTCTTCACATTTCCTGATGCCCATAAGAAGCATATCATATACACTGAGTGGCCAGATTATTATGATCTCTGAACGCCGTGCATGAATTCGTGCATGGGTGGGGTCGCCAGCCTGGCCAGGGGGAGGAGACATGAGTGGTTGGCCAGCCTGCCTACTGGTAGAACTCCTGGTCGAGGGGACAATTTGCATATTAGCCTTTTATTACATAGGATATACACTGAGTGGCCAGGTTATTATGCATTCAGAGATCATAATCATCTGGCCACTCAGTGTATAAACCATAGCATACTGACTCATCCTCACCACTATTCTTTTTAGCACTTACCAGGTACATGTAACTACTGTGTCTAATCAGGCTTTGGAAGGTGAAAGCAAGGGGTTATTAATTAAAAATACCTTTCCTGGCCCTAAGCGGTGTGGCTCAGTGGATAGAGCGTCGGCTTGCAGGCTCAAGGGTCCCAGGTTCAATTCCGGTCAAGGGCATGTACCTTGGTTGCAAGCACATCCCCAGTGGGAGGTGTGCAGGAGGCAGCTGATCGATGTTTCTCTCTCATCGATGTTTCTAATTCTCTCTCCCTCTCCCTTCCTCTCTGTAAAAAATCAATAAAATATATTTTTAAAAAATAAAAATACCTTTTCTCAGTTTACCATCTGCCGGAAGAATTAACAAATCTAGCCATGGAAAAGTTAAATAATCCATCAACAAAGATATCAACACAGGCCTGGCCAGTGTGGTTCAGTGGTTGAGTGTCAACCTATGAACCAGGAGGTCACGGTTCAATTCCCAGTCAGGGTACATGCCTGGGTTGCAGGCTCAGATGCCCAGTAGGAGGCATGTAGGAGGCATTGATCAATGATTCTCTCTCATCATTGATGTTTCTCTCTCTCTCTCTTCCTCTCCCTTCCTCTCTGAAATCAATAAAAATATATTTAAAAAAGAAGATGTCAACACAGGGTCCCAACTTCGAAAAAAAGAAAATAAAGAAAAGAAGCCTTGGACCAAACACCTTTTTTTGCAGATGAGCAAACAAAGTCTCAGCAGGGAAATATATAAAGGAACTAATTAGGGAGAGAAGCAAGACTAAGGATGGTGACTCAAAGTCTAATTAGAGGTACAGACAGTAAGTACTATACGAAGAGAAAGGTAGGACCCCAGCAAGAGCCAGGGTTGGGGGGAGGCCTGGACAGTTCGCGGCATTTTGATCTATTTGTTAGAAGTACAGGATGAGTGGTGCTTAGGACGGGGACAGACCCAGAGCAGCAGGAAGGAAAGAACGTGGTGACCTTCCCTTTGGGAGCTGTTGGAGGTGTGTAGGCAAAGACCCAGTGGGGTGAGGCAGTGGAAGCCCATGGATCTTATGAGGTGGCGCCCAGTGCAGGGAAGGCAGATGGTGTTGCGGTCATGCGGGCTGAGTTCCAATCCCAGCCCTACCTTAACTCTGCAAATGTGAGGAAGTGACTCAAAGCTTTCCCCAGGGGTTCCCTCATCTCAAGGAAAAGGGAGCGCCAACCACTTCTCATAACGTGTGAGTTAAATGACTGAACACAGGTGTGGGTCGGTCACAGGTAATGGAGTATGTGCTGGGTCCAGGCCCTGTTCAGGTGTCGGATCTAATGATAAACAAGAACAAAAGAGGCCTTGCTCCCCAAAGAACTCACACTACCTGCGGGAAGCCGAAAATACACACGTAAACAAAGAAAATAATTTCCTGGCACGAGATGCTCATGCAGGAGGGGAAACACCCAGGAAAGTGGTGGTGGTAACAATGGAAGTGGCTCAAGAATCTGAGCCATCGACAGCAGACCCTCAATGAGGGTTCCCTCCGCTCTCCCGACCTCCCCAACTCAGAAGTCCATAATTTACCCGCAGGCAGCTGGAAGCTGTAAAAGCATGGAGTAAAGTGATGACAAGACAAAAAAGGCACAGTGATTGTTTCCTGGGATGGCCCTGGTTGACCGTTGAGTTCTTCCTGCCACAATTAACACTGTGGTACAACTTCCTAAAGGCGTCACCACTTTCCACCCGCCTACACCTCTAACTCCTGCTCACTCTTCAACAGAGACTAGGGGTCTCCTTGACACCCATGAGCATCTTTCCCAGCCATTCTCACCCCGGCTGCTCAAGAGAAGCAAGATGGCTTCGTTTTATTTCCTCTGCTCTTCTTGGCTCTTCCCGAGAGTGACCTTGCTAATGAAAACACACAAACTGAATAAACACTCGGAGAAGAAACCATCTGCTTATCCTAAACACGTCAGGAGGAAGCGTGTTTGTTTACCAGCAGGGTCATGAGGACAGGACACATAAAACCTTCTCAGGGACCTTAAGGGGTGATGATACTGGTGGGGGAGCGGAGGGGCGTCATTAACCCTTTCAGATCCTCAGAGTCCGTTGGTTTTATAACCTCTGGTTGGAAGAGGAAGCTGCATATATCATAAACCACAGGGTGAGGCTTATTTGCACAGCTTTTTCCACATAAAGATGATATAATGCCGAGAAAGAACTGACTCTCTATGTCATTATTGTTTTCGACCTTTCAACTCTGCAGAGGAAATACCTAAAAAGACTGCCCAAGTTCAAGAGCTAAGGCAGTGGTAAAACTAGCTACAGAGTGGAAAGTCTGACGCTCACTACTGCCGAGGCCTCTGAAAAGGTTAAACTCTTAAATAATTTTTAAAGGCTATAAATAGCAAGGGAGGCAATCTTGGAGAGTATTGGTTATCTGTGCCAGGAAATATTTATGGAATTTGCATTTACAATGACTACTTTGCCCATATTCATGGTCCACAATAAACGTCAAAAGAAAAGGCCCAGGAAATTCAATCCCCAAGGAAAAAAATGGATCGGAGAAGAATGTTCCCAAAGGGAAACTGTAATGACTTCTGGCCGTGTGCCCTGCTCATCTGTGTGGCAAATGTGAATGAGCAAGGAGAATTCATTCTCTTGGGGCACCCAACGAAAGGAGGATCACGTGTGGGCCAGGGGAACACTTCCAGGGCCACTGAGCCTTGATGAATTCACAGCATCAAGTTTTGGAGCAAAATTTTAAAGCAGTTATGGGGAGCTTGTGGGGTCTCTTGCAATCCTATGTCCCTCTCCTCCATCCTGAGCACAGGGACTGAGTCACCGGGCCAGCTTGCTGCCTTCCAGCTGGCTGTTTCAGTTCTTCAAGAGCATAAGGTAGCAATTGAGAATCAGCTTAGTCAATAAAAATGCTGATATCCGCCTTTCTGCAAGCACTTGTAGAAAACATCTGTTGCCCACTGGTTGAGAAGGAACATTCTAACCAAACTAGAAAAATAAAAATAAGATATGAATGGGTGAGGCATGTGAAAAATTAACCATTAATTCTACTTGTAAAATAAGCTCATTCCGACAGTCAGTCGGCAAACATTTAGTGAGCACCTACTGCAAAACTGATGCTATGCTGGGTGCCAGGGATGAGATAAGGTCCCTGACGAGAAGCCAGCAGTGAGGTGGCAAACGGACGTCGATACCACTAATCATTCTTGTATTAGGCTCATAGTATGTGCCAAGAGTCGGTCCAAACACTTCAGTTGTATCAACTCCTTTTATTCTCAGAAAATAAGGTAGGGCTTATTATTAGCCTTATTTTACAGGTGAAAAATCGAGATACAAAGAGGTTAAGTGCCTATTCAAGGTGATCAATAGGTTAGTAGGAGAAGATGGGATTTGAACCCAGGCAGTCAGGCTCCACCCTAATAGGTGTATGAGCAAACAGGTCTGAAGGAGTGAAGAAAAAGCCCCAGCCCCCGCCTCAAGGAGTTGGCATCTGGGTAAAACTGACAGGGCCTTTAAGGGTGCATAGGAGTTTATGGGTGGGGGGTTGCAGGGTGAAAAAGTTTCCCTCCAGGCAGAGGAGTTACAAATACAAAGCACAGACATAAGAAATTGTCAAGTAATGTAATTTTAAAAGGTGAAAACATATTTCTATTCCTGTTTCTCAGAGAGCTCCTACAGAATTCCTAAACAGTAGGTAGCTAAGAACAGAGTCTTGACATTCTTTGGTTTAGAGAACTGAAGAGCTGCAATTGAATACAGTACAATGCTTCCTGTAGTTTGTGCACACAACAGCAGCATTTGATCGCTCCCGAGTCCAAACCACATACAGGAACACCATTTAATAGAATGTGTTGCTACAGACTTGGGCCCAGAAGTCTTAACAGAACCAAATAGGAAATACTGAAACTAAATACCTCACCAAACCAGTCTGGCAATACAGAGAAAAAGTTACAAGGGGGAGGGGGGGAGGGGGGAGGCAGGGGGCAGGCCATGCCTTCTAAAAGGCCTAATTCTAACAGGCTAGCAGGTGCGCTCCTCAATTCAGTTTTACAATTTCAGCAGATTAGCAACAGATTTGTTCACCAAAATACGAAGCTGTTCCCAAAGCCTTGCTAGATACGAATTTCAAAACAAGAAACTTAGAAAGACACAAAGGTTGTCTGCGATGTGCAATAAATTGGTAGTTTTACACATAGCTATTCTGAGGCTTATCTTTCCCTGAGACAAGGATAATTCACACTCGCTGGACAATATTCTTTGAAACAGATATAATTTAGTGAATCATATCACGTAAATGATTAAATGATGGGTTACAGATGTGGATGCCAACTTAAATTTCAGCCGCTCTAACCAACAGGAATAATAGATGGATCGGCTCCACTTTAAAAACAGGTTACGTTCCCCAAGTGTGTTTATAAGTTGGCTGTTTGGAATTTGAGAGCTATTTTCTTCCCCAACAATGTCAGAGGTGGTGCTTAGTACCCGAGCCAGAACATGGGAAACGAAAGCCAAAGTGTGCTGGGAGTTCTATGGACTCCGACCCACATAAGGGATAATGGTTCCCGAGGAAAGTGCAGTCCTGGAGATCTGGCCACACACACCCAGCTCTCCCAGCCTGGGAACGAGAAAGCCTCCATCGGTACATGACCGGTGGGTCCCTCACCGCCAGCAGGAGTTCTAGTTATGGAGGAGGCCGGAGAAGGATGAGGGCGGGCAGGGGGCAATGCGGCAGGGACTCTGAAGAAAACAGTGGAAGAGACCAAGGCTGGCGGTTCTCCACCGCCCAGCACCTTAGCTCTGCCCCTGAGGCGGCGGGCTCTTCCATTCCAGAGCTGCCACACTGAGGCCGTGGGTCAGGGTTTCTCTGCATCCCACCCCCCCCACCCACAAACATGGGCGTCAACTTCTCTTCTGAATGAGAACACTCGTGCAGGGCTTTGACGGTCCTCTTGGGGATTTTTCTCACCAGCACCTTAGAGCAGTGGCACGCGCACACGCACAGAGAAAGTGCCTGTGATAAGCAAATTAAACCGAGATCCAGCCACAAGACTCCAATTCAAACAGATATAATACGTATGCATATACATGCACATATATATTTGTATCTGGAAAGTCAGTAAAATTCAAGTGATGTGCCCACTGATAGCATTATATAGGCAGTTCACGCATAAATCTAAAGATCAGACAGCTCAGAACCAGAATGGGTCAGAGGAGAGTGTTGGGTGGGTGGGGGGGAGCCGGGGGGGGGGGGGGGGTAAGGAAGATGCAGAAAGAATACACACACCCTCTTCCTGACACCTCATGCCACTGAAACATGAGATGACCGCCCCCATGCTGAAGGCTGCTCACACGCTTGAGTTCAGATACACCCCAACTTACTGGAACTTCAAATGCCTCCTGGGTGTCATCCAGCATTTGGATTTTGATGGACATGAGTTTTCCTGAAGGTGTCGGAGGCGGCTTCTGTCCATGTTCCAAGGTACTGATCCCTGAATTCTCTGGGGCCCCCAGTCGCGATCCTGGAGTTGGCTTCTGCTCTATTTCTCCCATGATGAAAGGTCATATAATATCTGCAGGAAGCAGTGAGAAAGAGAAATACATCAATCAGAGCGGAGACTCGGAGACACACTCATTTACGCCACCTGATAGCACTTGTCGTCTTCCGCCCTTCATCCTGGGAATGTCCCCAAACCACGCCAGGGTCTCCACTCTCTGCATAGGAACCACACAGGGTGAGGCTTCAGTCCATTGCCTAACAATGTCACCTTATCCACTCAAGGCATGCAAAGAGAGGTACATGGTTTACTCTTCTGCATATTTTTACATATTTCATCCTTTCCTCTTTACAGTAAGCGCTTCATTATTCGCGTCATAAATTCAATTGTGTTCAACATAACGCTAGGCACTACTTCTTATACATTCTGAGTCTGGCGGGAAGATAATGAATAGAACCTAAGCCATATCATTAGCATCCATTAAGTACCTTTTACAGACACACTAACATACTAAATAATGTGAGTATTATAAAGATAAACAGATAAAACATACATTGTGGCTCCCGAATTTATAATCTGGTTGAGGAAACGAAACATACACTCACACAAACACAGGTGAAATAATGTAGGGTCTTTCTCTTGATTTCTGCTTGTTTCTATGATAATTACCTCCTAATTCATTTCTTTCCTACCTCCCACCTTGTACCCCCTTTTCCAAGCGCACACTATAGTATCAAGAGTTGTTTTCCTAAAAACAAAACACAATCATCTTTCCCTCCCAAACTGTCCACTCTTATCTCCTGCCACAACCCCACTCCTCCTTCTCCCATGCCCATCTCGCGCCAGGTCATCACATGTGTAGCTCTCTCTGGCTGAATGCTTTGCACTCGTCCTCCACCTGGAAGCTTCTACCATCGCTTTAACATTCAGTTCAAATGTCTCATCCCTGACACCTGGGCAGAGCTCAGGTGGTGCTGCCACTCTTGCTCATGACCTGCCAAGCTTTTTCTGCTCGGCAGTCAATTCCATCAGCATTTGCCTGTTTACTTCCCCCATGACATCATAACCCTAAAGCAGAAACCAAACCTTGAGTATTCTTGGGACCTCAGCACCCTCCCAGGCACAATGCCTGGCACAGAGCGGAGCTCAATAATGGCTGCCTGATGTCTGGACCAATCAGCCAGCACATTTATACCAAGCACGGCCAATATCTTAAGTGTGACCGAGCACAAAGAAATGAGATTTCAATGTGAGATGAAGTGGTGTTGATTTTTAAAGGGATGTGTGGGCTTCCATCAAAGAGAAGGTAGAGATTCAATTCAATTTAGTCTCAGACGTTGGGTAATACTTGAAAAGAAACAGAAATACTAGAACACAAGGAGAAGGCATGCCAGGAATGCCAACGGCACCAACAAGGCCATGGGACAGATTTACGACGACATCTGGGAAGAAGAGGGAGAATTAATGCTGAAGAGTTAAAGACGCATTTGGAAAATAGGTTGGAATCGGACCATAAAGAACCTCAAATGCCTAGTTGAGAAATATGGTCTTTACGCTGCGGGTGGAAGGAAGCCACTGGGGTAAGAATAATGACACAACAGTAGAACGTCTGAAAAATGAATCTGAAAATAATATATACTAAGAAGTGCAAACAGAGAGACGGATGGCAGGGGCCGGGGGTGTCCAGTTTCAAAGCTACTGCAACAATTTGTGCTTCAGGGGATAACTTGGACGGCGGCAATGGGAATGAAAAGGTGATTGTGTAAAACCCACTTTTGTGGAAAAATGAACCCGATGCTGTAATCGGTTAGCTGCTGAGGGCAGATAAAAGTATAATAACGATCAGAAAGTTTTACATCAGGGCAGAGGGGAGGAAGCAGGCGAGGGAGGTATGAGTTTGATCAGGGACGCTGTTTAGGGTTATAAAAGGACATACAGTAGGCTGTGGGGAAGGTGGAGCCGTGAACTGTGGATCCAGGGTCTGTTTTGTACCAGTGAAAGTGAAGGCAAGTGGGGGGGTGGGGGACAGAAACAAAAAAGCAAAAATAACAAACATGCCCAGTCAAGAGGCCTGTTATTTGCCGAACTGTGTTCCCCCATCCCTAAATGTATGTTGAAGCCCTAACGCCCAGTATGTCAGAATGTGACTGTACTGGGAGAAAGGTTCTTAAAAGAGAGTTAAGTTAAAACAAGGCCATTAAGATGGGCTGTAATCCAATCTGACTGTTGTCCTTTTAAGAAAAGGGAATTTGTACAAAGAGACACTGGGGATATGGGAACACAGAGGAAAAGACCATGTGAGGACACAGCCAGAAGGCGGACGCGTGCAAGCCGAGGAGAGAGGCCTCGGGAGAAGCCAATCCCGCTGACACCTTGAGCTGAGACTTCGAGCCCCCAGAACTGCGAGAAAATAAATTCCTGTTAAGACACCCAGTCTGTGGTACTTGGAGACAGCAGCTCTAGCAAACATATACAAGGGTCCGGGGAGAAGACGGGGAAGAAGCAATGACCCAGTGACCCCCGTGACAAAGAAAGCCATGGAAGGGGCATCACGAAGTCGTGTGTGGTGGCAGGTACAGAGCAAAGTGCTGTGTTACTCGCACATTTGAAAATGAGTCTCCCTTCAGCAAGTTTCTTCAAGAAAAACCATTCGGCCGAAACCGGTTTGGCTCCGTGGATAGAGCGTCGGCCTGCGGACTGAAGGGTCCCGGGTTCGATTCCGGTCAAGGGCATGTACCTTGGTTGCGGGCACATCCCCAGTAGGGGATGTGCAGGAGGCAGCTGATTGATGTTTCTCTCTCATCAATGTTTCTAACTCTCTATCCCTCTCCCTTCCTCTCTGTAAAAAATCAATAAAATATATTTTTTTAAAAAAAAAAGAAAAGAAAAACCATTCGGTTTGTTGTGTTAGCCGTAGATTCTTCTTGCCCAACTCACTCCTCCTGAAGGGTCAAGTTTCCCCACCAAATTCCATATGGAAACACCTCCCTCCCTGCTCAGCACAACCTCTAACATTCTCACCAAGACACGGAGGGCTGGCCCCAAGGTCAGCAGATCAGAAACAATGGAGTCACCTCAGACCACTGAGGTCCTTAACTCCAACCACCCTGAACTAAAAAGACATGTCATTTCATCTGGCAGGAAACGGATCGCCACCTAGAAGACAGTCTTTACTTCTTACTTCTTCCACACACACTTTCCCTACCAACTTTCCACCACAGCCTGGGAGCAGTCATCATTTGTTCTTATGCAATCCTTTAAGACAGGACACCTGCAAGGCAATGCTAGTTAAGGACCGGCCTTTCTGAGAATTGCTCCTGCTTTTTTTAATGCCCATCTGTGATTTCACAGATCTGCTATGTAAGTACCTTTCTAATTTCTGCCCCAAATAAGCTTTTTTTTTAAGAACCTACTTCTAATCTGTTTGGCTGTGTGCTGTGTGCTCTGCTTAATTCATCTATCAGTCTTGAGAGATGTGACTAGACGTTGCTTATTTATAACTAGAGGCCCGGTGCATGAAATTCGTGCACTGGGGGGGAGGGGGGTCCCCTCAGCCCAGCCTGCACCCTCTCCAATCTGGGACCCCTCGAGGGATGTCCGACTGCCCATTTAGGCCCGATCCCCTCTCACAATCCAGGACTGCTGGCTGCCAACTGCTCGCCTGCCTGCCTTCCTGATTGCCCCTAACCGCTTCTGCCCCCAGCCTGATCACCCCCTAACCACTCCCCTGCCAGCCTGACTGATGCCTAACTGCTCCCCTGCCGGCCCAATTGCCCCTAACTGCCCTCCCCTGCCAGCCTCATTGCCCCTAACTGCTTTCCCCTGCTGGTCTGGTCCCCCCCCCCAACTGCCCTCCCCTGCAGGCCTGGTCCCCCCAACTACCCTCCCTTGCAGGCCTGGTCCCTCCCAACTGCCCCCCCCCCCACTTGCTGGCCATCTTTTGGCAGCCATCTTGTGTCCACATGGGGGCAGCCATCTTGTGTGTCAGAGTGACAGTCAATTTGCATATTACTCTTTTATTAGATAGGATGCCTAGCATAGTGTCCTACAACGAAGTGAAAAAATAAAAAAGTTCATATTTGCTCAATAAATCAAATCTGGATGGTAAACATTTAATTAATTGTGAGATCATTTGTGTTTAAAATAATCTCCAAAAACCAGAGAAATTACTTCCCTGTATGTTTTCTGTTGGTTGTCTCATGGTTAAAAATACATGCACCTCCAGAGAAAACTATGACATCAGTGCAGTTGCCTCCCTCCTTCCCAGCCATTCTTTGCACTTCTCCTTACTTTGGTGTTGATCTCTCCCTACCCCTCCAAGCATCCTGCCTTCTTTGCCCTGCACACCATCAGAATGAGCAGGCCCTGATGCTGGGCCTGGCCACTTTGCCTCCTACAGCTCTGGGTCAGAGAGATGTGGGTCTGACTGTGGCGCTAACTCCCATCCAGAGAGCTGATGGAAGGGCCTCTTCTCCCATCTCTAGGGTGCCAGCGCCCCTCCCTACAAATTCTTTTCTTCTGGCCTACTCAAGCGAAGAGCGAGGCCCCTCATCCCCTAAACCAGTGGTCGGCAAACCGCGGCTCGCGAGCCACATGGGGCTCTTTGGCCCCTTGAGTGTGGCTCTTCCACAAAATACCACGGCCTGGGCAAGTCTATTTTGAAGAAGTGGGGTTAGAAGAAGTTTAAGTTTAAAAATTTGGCTCTCAAAAGAAATTTCAATCATTGTACTGTTGATATTTGGCTCTGTTGACTAATGTGTTTGCTGACCACTGCCCTAAACTAAATCCTGGCTCTCCCTCTGGCCCACGATCTCCAGATAAATATACAGGGTGGGCAAAAGTTGGTTTACAGTTATAAATACACAAAACACATAGTTTATTCTTATTTATTTATTCATTCATTATTGTATTATTTACTATTAATATTATTATTATTAACCTACTTTTGCCCACCCCTGTATACTGTCACTATTAGGACGTTGGCCTTTAAAAATCAAATCGAGTTAGTGATTCATAGATACTTGGTACCTTAATTTCCTTTCCCTTTAGTCTTTGAATGACCTCATGCTTATATTATTTCTACTTCTGGATGTTAATGTTTAAACAAAGTATGTCGCACTGTCTTTTCGTTTTCATACTTGCATGCAGACTGTTGCTGTACATGGAAATACTGTTTAATTCAACTATAAACCCAGCCAAGAGTTCTGAGTTGAGCAGCCTAAGAATGTCAAGGGAATATCTGAGGAACACTGGCAAGTCACAAATGGGTAACCACAATGCATGCTTGATATCAAAACTGGGGAGTCCAGTCATACAGCACAGCCTTCTCGGTAAACACGCCTAACAAACCCAAGCCTCCTGTTTATAAACATCAAGCCATGCTCTATTCTGGTTATTCTGATTTTACCTCCGTAACTTCCTCTGGCTTCTGATTTCCTTAAAGAAGAGTCAGAGTAAAGGAAATTACTATTTCTTTCCTTGTGATACATTTTCTACTATCATCATTGCAGACCTGAAAATAAAAGGCTGTTTGTGAAACGACGTTATTCTTCAGAGATATGTGAAAAGTTGTTCAAAGGAAAAAGGAACCACAACACAAAGTACTAAAAATTGTAACGGGTGGAGAAAAGATAGAAAACTGGAGTTGTCTTGTCCTTGTATCCTGGCTTAAAGACTTCCTCTTGGAAGTCACCCAAAGACAAGAAGGAGCGCACACACACCAATGCAACTCCATCCCCGAGGAAACTAGAAGACATCTGCTACTCTGCACCACAACTCTGACCTGCCAGACTTCAGGAAAAGTCAGACAGAGGAGAAGGAAAATGCTTTACGACGCTCACCATGCCTGCAACACTCTCCAAATAAGTAGAATATCCTTAGCAACAAACCCAGCGCTGGTTTTCTGGAAACGAGGGAAACAGATGTGCAGATTAGCACTAAAGAGATTCCCTGGATGCCGTGTGGTGGGAAATCTTCAGAAGCACTGGAGGTGGACCTGAATGAGAAACTACACAGCCCAGCCATAGTTGTAGGAAGCAGTCTATTGCTGAGGCAAGGTGAAAAAGACAAAGACAGCACTGGGAATACCACAGTCTCAGCAAGCAAGAGGAAAAAAAGGTTGAAAAGATTACATGTACACACAGACACACACACACACACACACACCTGAGGTCACAAGAATTTCTACTAGCATGGGACACAGACCTGGCTCCTGGCTCTCGGGAAGCTCTTACAAATAGCTACTTCATAAAGAACTCGCCTGATAACAAGAGGTGACCTTTACAAAGATGTGTTAGAAGAGCAAAATGAAAAACACCCACCAAAGAAATGTTGCATATAACAGATCAAAATTTTGCCCGGGTAAAATTTTGTTAGGTATTGTCATAAACTAACAAAGCAATGAAATAATCAATTCTGTAAAGAAATATATAAGAAAATGTACAAGAGTTCAGGGAAGTTATGGGAAAATATGAAAAGGAAATAAAGTATGAGGGCAGGCCCGAAGGGTGCCGGGAGGGAGCAGAAAAATTTGTAAAAATATCATTGCTATAAACTGAATACTTGTGCCCAACTCCCAAATTTGTATGTGGAAACCTAACCCCCAACGTGACGGTATTAGGGAGTGGAGCCTTTGGGAGGTGATTAGTTCATGAAGGTGGAGCCCTCGTGAATGGGATTAGTGCCCTTAGAAGAGAGCCTCCCAAGACCTCTCTTGACCCTTGTACCATGTGAGGCGGGTTCTTACTGGACACCACCTCTCCAGCACCTTGATCTCAGGCTTCCCAGCCTCCAGAACTGTGAGAAATTCATTTCTGTCTGAGGCAGTCTGTGATAGCAGCCAGAACTAAGACCCCTGGGTGACTCTAACAAAACACATTTTACATTAGAAAAAAAGTGGGAGTCTGGATCCATGTTCTTTGAAATCTGACCATCCAGGAAAAATACATGTGCTATTGTCCTTCTGCAGAGAGGTAACTTCTGAAATATGGAGGGATTCATGAGGAGAAGGAAAGGCCATCTAGATCTAGTAGACAGGAGAAATAGGAGCCAGCAAATGGGATTAGTGTCCTTACTTAAAAAAAAAAAAAAGCTCCAGAGAGCTCTCGTCTCTTCCACTATGTGAGGACACAGTAAAAAGCCATCTATGAACCAGAAAAAGGGACTTCATGAGACAACGAAGCCACTGGCCCTTGACCTCAGATTTCCCAGCCTCCAAAACTGAGAGAAAAATGTCTGTTGTTTATAATTTCTCTAGTTTATGGTACTTGATTATAGCAATCCAATCAGACTAAGACAATCACCAAAATGGAAGTTAGCCAAACAAAAAAAATATGCACTGGTGAAAACATGAGGGTTTTGAGGGGGAAGATTGAAAAATATTAAAAAAGAAAAATGATAGATGTGGAGAGACAAACAGAGGAAATCCAACAGACTCTCAATTGGTGTCCATATAAGGAGAAAAATTTAAATGGAACAAGAAAAATATTTTAAGGTAAAATAGTTTAATAATTTCAGAAATAAAAGATGATTCTCCATAATAAATGAACATACCATATCCCAGAAATAACTAAAATGATGAACACCAAGACATTTCCTGTGTCACCACTGATCTTCAAAAATTAAGAAGGAATCAGCCCTGGCTGGTGCAGCTCAGTTGGTTGGAGTGTCATCCCATATGCCAAAAGGTTGCGGGTCCAATTCCTAGTCAGGGCACATACCAAGGTTGTGAGTTCAATCCCAAGTCAGGGTGGATGTGGAAGGCTACCAACTGATGTTTCTCATATCAATGTTTCTCTCTCTCCCTCTCTCTCGCTCTCGCCATTCCCCTCACTCTAAAATCAATAAGCATGGATTTTTTTAAAAAAGGAAGAAGGAGGAATCATTTAGGCATTTAAGTAAAAAGTTCAAAAAAATATGAGGGACAAATATTCAAAATTATTCACAGCAACATTCAATGCTTAAATGTCCAAAATGTCCTCAAAGAAATAAAAAAGAAATCAAAACTTTAAACCTGGCCCAATTTTTATTCAAATATAGTAGCCAAATATTTTAAATAGCCAAGAACTTGGGAAAATTTTATCCAAGTCCAACCAAAGGATAAAATTCAGCAAAACAAGAGGTGAAAGTTAGTGGTGAAACACTGAAAAATGATTATTGGTAAACTTTATGTTTATACAGTAAGAGGAAGACTAAAATAATTGTGATAGCTACAGAAAATTGTAACACCTGACAATATAGCAATAGCAGAACAAAAACTGCCCGGGGACGGAGTAGAGTGGGTAAGAGACAGTTAACTGTAAGCACATGTTTTAAAATTGATAATAAAAAGAGAGTTTAAATCTCCAAAGATATACAAATGGTTAATAAGCACATGAAAAGATGTTCAACATCGTTAGTCATTAAGAAATATGAATTACATCCACAATGAGATAGGATTTCACACCGACTATAATGAATAGTAACAACTATTGTGGGGAATGTGAAAAAAACTGGAATTCTCATGCTCTGCTGGTGGCTGGTAGCAACATAAAATGTTGCAGACATTTTGGTGAACATATTGGTAGTTTCTTTAAAATTTAATAAAAAATTTAGCATATAACCCAGACATTGGGTTTTCCTAGTGACTCAGAGACTCCCCTCCTATGTATTTTCCCAAAAAGGATGAAAACGTATGCCCACACAAAGAGTTGGGTGGATGCAGATGATCATAGCTAAAAACTGCCAGCAAGTGGAAAAAACCCAAAAGTTCATCCACTGGTGAATGGATAAACAAAATATGGTATATCCATACAAGGAACTATTTATTATTCATCAACAAAGAAATGAAGTACTTATACATGCTACAACACAGATGAACATCAAAAAGATTTTGCTAAGTGAAAGAAGCCAGATGCAAAAGACTACATAGCATTTGACCCTATTTATATGAAACTAGAAGCCTGGTGCACGAAATTCGTGCACGGGGGGAGGGGGTGTTTGTCCCTCAGCCCAGCCTGTACCCTCTCCAATCTGGGACATCCCTCTCACAATCCAGGACTGCTGGTTCACAACTGCTCACCTGCCTGCCTTCCTGATTGCCCCTAACCACTTCTGCCTCCCAGCCTGATCACCCCCTAACCACTCCCCTGCCAGCCTGATTGATGCCTAACTGCTCCCCTGCCAGCCTGATTGCCCCGAACTGCCCTCCCTGCAGGCCTGGTCACCCCTAACTGCCCTCCCCTGCAGGCCTGGTCCCCCCAACTGCTCTCCCCTTCAGGCCTGGGTCCCCCCCCAACTGCCCTTCCCTGCAGGTCCAGTCGCCCCCAACTTCCCTCCTCTGCCGGCCTGGTCTCCCCTAACTGCCCTCCCATGCAGGCTTGATCGCCCCCAACTACCTCCCTTGCAGGCCTGGTCCCTCCCAACTGCCCTCCCCTGCTGGCCATCTTGTGGCGGCCATCTTGTGTCCACATGGGGGCAGCCATCTTGTGTGTTGGAATGATGGTCAATTTGCATATTACTCTTTTATTAGATAGGTTATCCAGAAAAGTAAAATCTGTAGAAACAGGAAATGGTTGCCTGGGGTTAGGGACTGGAGCTGGGACTGACAGCAAAGGGCCAGAGGGATAGAGATCTTTTGAAGGGTGATGGAAATGTTCAGCAACTAGACTGTGGTGAAACGAGATTGTCATACAACTACATGAATGTACTAAAAACCTTTGAGTAGTACATGTAAAACAGGTCGTTACGATACGTAAACGGACACACCCAAATATTCTTGTGAACACACAGAACCTCTGTGGAAGGACCAAGAAGTAATTGGTAGGAGCGCTGGCTCGGCTGAGGCAACCAGCCAGGTGAAGGGCAGGACTGAGAGGGACTTAAGACCTGCTTGTCACTGTACACGTTCTTTGGACCTTGTAAATTTTTGTGCCATATACACCTATTACCTCTTTAGAAATAAACCATTTTATAAAATGAATGACTCGACTACGACGACATCCTGTCAGCGACCCCAGCCCCATTCCGAGCATGCAATCTAATGAGATGAAATCACAGCAAAGGGTGACAATGGTCAAAACAGGCTAATAACCAAGAGGAACTTGGATAGGAGTTTCCCCACCAGTTCTAAATATGAGCCACTTAGAAATACTAGGTCGAGAAAAAGCCATAGAGAGTGTTTATTCACAGGGGAAGCAGCCCACGAGGTAGCTTGTAAGGCGCTACAGGGCTGGGTTCTAGAGCCACCACGTTGAGCATGAAGGAGCCTGCATCTGCCATTTTGTGGGGACAAAAATCAGCTACGTCAGACATCCAGGAAGGCAAAGGGCGAAAGGCCAGTGTGATCCCCACCAGCTCCATTCATTTGCCTCTTACCTTAGGAGCCAGACACTGCCTGGTGACAAAGCCACCTTGTGCTCCTGCCCCCCAGGGAGCCACAGACCAGGAGGTGACCCCTGGGGACTGCAGGGAGGAGATAGGGAGGAGATACCCCAGAAAGGCTGCCGGCCAGGCACCATCTCAAGAGCACAGCCAGCCAAGTTTGGCTTTTCACAGGGACTTTAGATAAGGGGTTTTGAGAAAGTTCAAAAGCAACTATCTGTGCGGATGGATTTGCTTATTTCAAAAAAGTCTGTGAGCAAAAGAAACAACTGCAGATCAGCTGTTTTACATCAACCAGACACTTCAAACAGGCCAGAGGCTGTTCGGTCTGTTTGATCATTTGGGAGAAGGAGACCAGGATACTGTCTGTAAGTAGGGGCCCCATTTCACACGCAAAGTAAAAAAAAAAGAGAGAACTAAACTGCGGAAGCTACATAGATTATTTCTTCATTCTTTCCTTTCAATCCCTAGGAAAATGAAATTAAGTTACATAGGCCATCCTAAACGCTCCTGACAAATCTCTGGAAAACTCAGAGCAGAAGAGAAATTTTCTCTTTTCACAGAGGTCATTTCAAAAGTCTACTTTTAACCATATCCCTTTTTCTACTCAAAAACTTGAGTCTAATCAATACCGAGTTAAGTGTGAAAATTCCCAGCCAGGCATTTCAATAATTGGCCCTGATTTCTCTCCTTGTAAATAAACTGTCTCCTAATCCAGCTGGACTCTGTTCAGCACACCTGCATTTTCCTGGGGCTGTGCTGCTGCTGTTCTGTTTTTCTTCCTCCTAAATACTGTCTTGTACCCAGCTCCAAGGACTCCTCCTCCAAAAAGCCTTTCCTGATGGACTCTTTCTTTCAGGGGCAAAAAACCCCAACACCTCACTTGACTCTCCCTGGAGTTTTGTTGTGTATTTACCACTTCCTCTCCAGGCCTTTCTCCTCCTCTCCTGCATTGTCAACTAGAGGAGAAGTCCAGAGGGTCTGGAAGGGGTCTGGCTGCATTACCTGGGATGTCTTGTTTTAGTGCAAGAGACCGCCCTAGGCTCAGACCAGGAGACGTGCGAACTTCAGGAAGTCCTGTGTCCATTCCACCCGTCACATTCCTGGCCTAGAACACGGAGAGAAAGCCGACCATCTACCACAGGGCTTCTTCAAATGTGGTTGCAACTCAGCCAGCAGCATCAGCCCCACCTGGGAGCTAGTTAGAAATGCAAATTCTTCGTCTCAGCACAGGCCCGCTGCAGGGGGTGGGCCCAACCCTGGGTGGCAACAAGCCTTCCAGGAGGTTCTGATGCAGGCTGCACAGAGGTTTCCAATGAGAACTCCTTAACACAGAGCAAGCGTTTACCTGGCTAGATAACTTCACCAAGGACACCTCTCTGCTCCACGTTTCACACTCGCACCAAACGCAGAGTACCTGCTTTTTTCAAAAGCTCCCAGCAAGAAAAAGTGGCGTTCCTTTCCAATCAAAATTTTTTTTTATATATTTTATTGATTTTCCACAGAGAGGAAGGGAGAGGGACAGAGAGCAAGAAACATCGATGAGAGAGAGACATCGATCAGCTGCCTCCTGCACACCTCCCACTGGGGATGTGCCCACAACCAAGGCACATGCCCTTGACTGGAATCGAACCTGGGACTTCTCAGTTCACAGGCCGACGCTCTATCCACTGAGCCAAACCGGTTAGGGCTCCAATCAAATTTTAATCTAACAAATCGTTGCAAACAAATAAATATGAACAATTTTAGACACTTTTGTTTGCATTTTCACTGATTTGGTAGAGCATGTTTCCTCCATTAAGTAGACAGGCGAAGACTAAAACATGAAGAATGGAGGTGGAAGTAAATGATGTGGGAAGAGAAGGCTCCTTTACCCTAGTAGAAAAAAATAAAAAACCAGGAAACCAGAAAGAAATCTCCAATTTTAATGATGTCAATTTCTTGATAATTCTGAGTACAAAATTCCACTTTAGCTCCCCCTTCCATCCCACCTTTAAGTAAAAGGACAGGGTAATAAAATGTAAGGAGAGTCTGGTCAGTGTAGCTCCATGGTTAAGCATCTACCTATGAACCAGGAAATGATGGTTCTATTCCTGGTCAAGGGCACATGCCTGGGTTGCGGGCTCCATCCCCAGTAGGGGGTGTGCAGGAGGCAGCCGATCAATGATTCTCTCTCATCATTGATGTTTCTCTCTCTCTTTCTCTCTCCCTCTCCCTTCCTCTCTGAAATTAATTTTTTTTAAAAAAATTTTTAATGTAAGGAGCGCCCTAACCAGTTTGGCTCAGTGGATAGAGCATCGGCCTGTGGACTGAAGGGTCCCAGGTTTGATTCTGGTCAAGGGCACATGCCCAGGTTGCAGACTCAATCCCCAGTAGGGAGCATGCAGGAGGCAGCTGATCAATGTTTCTCTCTCATCGATGTTTTTAACTCTCTATCCCTCTCCCTTCCTCTCTGTAAAAAAAAATCAATTAAATATATATATATATATATATATATATATATATAAAGAATGTCTTTTAAAAAATAAAAATAAATAAAAATGTAAGGAGATAGGTGGTCTTCTTGAAGACAAGAAACCAGCTTGCAGCCTCTCCCAATTACCCTGTTCCAATGCCCCTGCAGTGTAAACGGGCTGCACTCTTTCTTTCTTTTAAGAAACAAGTAACTAAATTTTAATTTATTTTTATTGTTGACACTATTACAGATGTCCCCATTTCCCGCCCCTCCCCTTTTGCCCACCTCCACCCAGCACTCACCCCTGCATTTCTTGGGCTGCAGCCAAGCTCACTCTACTTAACACACATCATTCCCATCCACTAACTCAAGTCCTCTTTCTCTGTCTTCAATTGACACTGATCAGCCTTCCCAAATATCTGTGGAGAGCACCTAATTCTTGTTTAGCCCATAATAAGGTGCAGTATATTATTGGATTTGCTTGCTCGATGTCGGAAAATAACAGGCTGCTTAAAGTGTACTATCATTCAAGTGTCACAATAATTGGGATCAGCATTACCAAGCATTCAGGAGAACCTATTATGTTTCAACAACTACACTTAGCACTATAGGGGACCCAAAGCAGTCATATGGCACCAGGCGGTTTGTCGTTATGGGATGTACACTCTATCAGATGAGAGGACAGGCACTCAGAGATAATCGGTGAAGGCAACTTGTTTACTTCTGACAACAGGTGTATTATGTGAACTTTAAAAGCTACAGAAACAGAGAATGCCACCTCAATGAGAAGTGGGAAGTCACCTTGGGAAAAGGCTGCTTTTCACCTGAGGGCAAGTGAAACAGTATGGATAAGACACATTCTTGGAGGAGTTCCTTTTAGCATTCAATAAGGGAGTGCCTAGCCCTGGCTGGCTGGAGCACGGCTGGAACATTGTAGCATTGTCCGTACACCATATGGTTGTGGGTTCAATCCCTGGTTGGGGCACATATGGGAGGCAACCGATCTATATTTCTCTCTCAGATTGCTATTTCTCTCCCCCCACCCCCTCCTTCCTCTCGCTCTAAAAATCAAATTTTAAAAAAACATATCCTCGGGTGAGGGTTAAAAAAATTAATAATAATAAGGAAATGTCCACCATGTGCCAGGAGTTGTGCTGATGATTGATACAGACCACCAGAAGCAAGAAATCAGTGAAAAGAATAGGAGAAAGGCAGTTGAGAGGCAGCTTTTAGTCTGCCTGAAATAACAGGTCAAGTGTAGGAAGTTCATTTGATGGACTAGAATGAGCCATTGTGACTTTTAAGACAAAGTGAAACTATGCAGTTTTAAGAACAAAATTGACAGTGAGATGTTGGCTAGGTTAAGACACAGGTCAATTAGGAAACATCTGTCATACACCATGCAAGAAAGGATGGTGGGGATAATGAGAATAGATGGAAAGGAGGCATACTTTGGGAATACTTGGACATTAAGAATCTTTACAAATTGATGACGAATTAGATGTGGGAAAAGAAGATGGAATTATGGGCAAACCCAGAACTTAGACGCAAGAACAAGGAAGTGCCGGGAGGTCCACGTTGTGGCTGGCTGAAGGTCACGGCAGGGTGTGATGTTCTAAAAATCATTACCTCCATTTCCTCAACCTTGCTACCTCCTCTCAAGTGCTTACTTTCTTCCAAGTGTGGTGTTGATAAGCTGAGCATAGGAACCTGAGATTCAGGAATGCATACCAACATTCATGAGTTGGAAGAGGAAGTAGAATCAGTGAAGTAATCACAGAGCCTCGGAGTTGGAGGGACTTTGGGAGAATATCTATGACAGCCTTCTCCCTGAAGGATGAATCCCATGGTTATAAAAGACTGAGCCTGACACTTCTCTAAAATCATTGCATAAAGACAAGGAAGCAAGAGCATCGGGAACCAGAGCTCGAACCAAATGCTGAGCACTGTGGAGGCATCAAGAGGAAGAATGAGGACTAAGAAAAGTTCATTCATTGGATCCGGTCTGATCGGGTAATCACTGGTATGAAGAGTGTCAGCTGAGAAATGGAGGCAGAAGCCAGGCTGATTATTAGTAGTGCAGATAGCAAATATATTATTCTACACTAAAAATTTTTAATACTGTAGTTTTTAGAGCAATTTTGTTTCCAGGAAAATACACAGAGCTCCTAAATTCCTTCTTTATCCCCACACACAGTTTTCCTATTAACACCTTGCACTTGTTACAACTGATGGACCGATAGTGGCATTGTTATTAACTCAGTTCCATAGTTTGCATTAAGGTTCTCTCTTTGTGCTGTAGTTCTGTGAGTTTTGACAAATGCAAAATGTCAAGCATCCATCATTATAATATCATACAGGACAATTTCACTGCCCTAAAAATCTCCTGTTCCCCATCATTCATCCCTGCTCCCCTGCCCTGGCTGTCCCAACAACCACTGATCTTTGCACTGTCTCTACAGTTTTGCATTTTCCAAAAACTCATACAGTTGAAATCACACAGTATGTAGCCTTTTCAGACTGGCTTCTTTCACTAAGCAACGTGCATTTACGACTTCTCCATGTTTTCTCATGGCTTGATAGTGCATTTCTTTTTATCACCGAATAATATTCCATTGTCTGGATGGACCAGTTTGTGTATCCATTCACCTTGTGAAGTACGTCGTGGCTGCTTCCTTTTGGGGCTACTCTGAAATGCTTTTCAGTTACAGAAATGGGAGAGGGTAGATGTAAGGTAATAGCTCAGCGTGAGGTCAGAAAGAAGAGGCAAGTCCTTGGGCTTCGTGAGCCGACACTGTGTGGTCAATTTCCAGTCCTGTCAAGCCCGTATCTTGGCAGGCAATTTAGCTTATCTCAGTTCCTAGGAGATAACTCTCCTCCTTTCCTTCATGAGAAAATGACAGGACTTCAGAGCTTCTAAAATGTAAAAGGCATTAGGTATTTTCTTCAATAAACTACAAAGCATTGTTAAGTTTGTTTCCAAAATAAGCCAGGCTATTCCCAACGGCCTCGTTATCCAATCAGGTTTTAGTAAAAAGTTATCCCACAGCCTACCATTCTCTGCTGAGGTTTCAAACGCTCTGGAAATGATGCTGAGGAGAGAAATGCCGAACATGCCCTGCCACCTGTATCACATTCCACTGACATCTCTCCTGGAGTGAGGAATGGCCCTGCTTCACACAACTTTAAGGAAAAAGAAAGCATTTCCTAAAGCTTACCAAATCCAATGAATCACACAGGACAGGGCTTCCCTTCAGGGTGTGAAGAGGAAGGCAACCTCGGTTAAACCATTAAAGAACAGACCATTACATTTTCTCACAGTTCCAATGTTATTTGAGAAATAAGTTAGGCAGTATTATCATAGGTCGAATGATACAATAAAATACAATAGGAGTGTAAAGGGTATCGCATCCTGGAATACTTCCCCTAGAATTCATTATTAATTTAAACAGTGAAATGTCAAGGAAAGAAAAGTACATTAAAAAAAAAAATGAAACCCCTTATGAAAAAAATGAGAACTTTAAATGTCAACCTGGTTAATTAATAAGACACTTAATTAAACAATGTTGTCCAATAAAAAAATTAACAATTATGAATAGCACATCTTTGTCATGAATTGATGAAAGGGAAGAAAAAAGATTTAGACACTATCAACTATCCACCAGATTCTAATCCTAATTTTATGCAATTTTGAAGGTATTATAACTTATAATCTTTCCTGGATTTTAGGCTTCTCATTCACAGAACGTGGAAAAATATGCTATTATTATTTAACCTTAATCAACAGTTATGTAGCACTTTATAAATACTAGCTTATTTAAATCTCACAGCCATCATTTGGTAGATACTATTACTGACTCCTTTTACAGATGAGGAAACGGAGGCAGAAGAGATTAAGTCAACTTTCCCACAGTCCCCAGCTGGTAATGTGGAAGATGTGAGGCCAGACTGCAGACCGGCTGGTCTTCACCATCATGCCCGGGGCCCTCCTGACCCTTTAAGTAATCTCTGTAATTGTCACCCTCTCTTATATTCCCGTAAGCTTATAATTCAGTCATGTTAGATGCAATTATGGTCTCCACCAACCTCTCACCTTTTCTGGCACAGAGATGCCAATCAAGCTACTGGGATAGCCAGCCATGTAAGCTACTAAGGACACCAAAGGGGAAAATCCATCAAATAATCAAAACGCTTATCAAATTATTACTAGACCTATACAGAGAATGGTGTACTGGCTGAATTGTGAATTTTTTTAATGTCTTAAAACCTTCCTCTCTCTACAAGCAAGGATTTTTCACAAATGTCTATGCATGCAGTGGATCAGAGCGTCCACGGAACACCAAGAGAAAGGCCCTTATCTTCCCCGTGCCTTCTGGCTTGTGCTATCCTGGGACAAGGCTCCGGAAGCCCTTACTGAAGTCTGGGTTCTTAGAACCAAAGATTCCCAACACACAGGCAAAAGCATCCCTTTTAAATGCAGTTAAAGCTGCAGAGCTGCATGGGGGACTGAGTCACACACAGTAGACACTACCAGGCAGAGTCAAATAAAGCCCAAGGGGGAAATGAAGATAACTCTTCCTCTCCCAAAGCAAACACTCAGTTCCCATGGAATACACTGCTTGCTTTACACGAGCAAACACAAATCCAGATACAGATCTGATTCACAGCCACAGGCCATGAAAGAGAAAAGCTGACAGCAAAGCGGGGCTGAGGAGTAAGTTCCAGATCACTCTCCCACTCAAAGGACAAGTCAACGTGTGAAATGAGACATCAAAGCGCAGGACTTCTATCTCAAATCATTTCATCTCCTTACAGAGTGTTTTCACCTAATAACAGGTACCATTCATCAAGCACTTATTTGCTTTCTTTCATTTACTGTTCAAAATTCTACACAACCACCACATGGAGTAGGTAGGCACAAAGTTTTACTCGGAGAATCTGTTAAAAATTAGAACACCGAGAAGGGAAAATGGAACCCTAAAACAGCTCTTGGTTAAAGGCCTGGCCCTGGTCTGACCGTTCCCTGGTGGGGTCTCCCTCATCCTCCCCACAGCCTAAAAATGGTGCCACTGGCTCTGCTTCCCAGAGGGAGTGTCCGAGGCTCACACAGGTGAGCAGCCAAATTCTAGAAGGCACCAACATTCTAGTATCCACTCAAACAAGCCATTCGTGAAGGAAATACCAACCTACCCAGAAGAATAAATAAGAACAGAAACAACAAGTCTCTAGACAGCAAGAACTGGCAAATAAGGAACATGCTTTTTCTTATATTATACTTTCAAATACATAATCATACCAATTCTGCTGGAATTCAAAAATTTACTAATACATAAGTTCTATGTATATGGTATACATAAAATTAGACATAAAGAACAAAGCAAAACCCAACCATCATTTGCAAGCTCAAATACCCTGTATTATGTTAAGTCATTGGTTGGGGAAAAAATTGTTTTGAGTCACTAAGAATATTTTAACATTGAAATGTAAATACCAATATATGGTGTTCTACCAAAGTCCCATTGAAAGGAAAATATATTGTCCTCTATAGCAATATTAGCAAGAAGAATGAAGAGAGTTATCTAAAGAATTTTTAAACTGACAACATGATACAAAAACAAACTAAGAAAAAGTAAAAATTAAACAACAAAAAAGTATATACATATCTATCAACAAGTGAATCTAAAAATCAAGTGAATAAAAAATCTGATGAACAGACTGGACTGATGAATATAATAGAATCAGGGACATAGAAAGTAGTGGACTGACAATTCTCAGGGGGAAGGGGGTGTGACGGGTGCGGGAAGAGATTGGGCAAAAATCTTACACCTATGGATGAAGACGGTGGCGGGAGGTGAGGGCATGGAGTGGGGTGGGGAATCAGGTGGAGGGGAGCTATGGGGGGAAAAAAAGAGGAACACCTGTAATAATCTGAACAATAAAGATTTATTTAAAAAAGAAAAAAGAAAAAGAATAGCCTGAGCCCTAACCGGTTTGGTTCAGTGGATAGAGCATTGGCCTGAGGACTGAAGGGTCCCAGGTTCGATTCCGGTCAAGGGCATGTACCTTGGTTGCGGGCACATCCCCAGTAGGGGGCGTGCAGGAGGCAGCTGATTGATGCTTCTCTCTTGATGTTTCTGACTCTCTATCCCTCTCCCTTCTTCTCTGTAAAAAATCAATAAAATACATATTTTTTTAAAAAAGAATAGCCTGAGAAAAAGGGAATTTTTCAGTTTTACTGTTTATTAAGATGATATAGAGGTACAACATAGAAAGAGAATTCATCTGGTTCATAGGTCAATGCAAAATAACATTACAGAAAGGGGACTGTTGTAAAATAGTTTTAAAAGAAAATAACAAAGGAGTGGAGATTACTTTAATCCCACTACCACTGCAGACATCTAGGCATTGCTAAGCAATACTTCTTTTGCAGGTCAGCTCAAAAAGAGAAAAGCTAATGTAAAGGCTATGGTGGACAAGGTCAAGAAAACCAAAGGAACAGGAGCAAGAGGAAATGAGACATGGTAACAGGCAGAAGGCAGAGAGAGAGAGCAAATCTTAGTCACTAAACATAGACATTGCTAGTAAAAGAAATACTGCACAATATGAAGATAGAAAACTTAAGTGAGAAAGAAAAAAATAATTAAGCTTTTCAATAAGACTCATCCCCAAGGCTTCTGTTAATTAAAATCACCAATCTCTGCTCTTGTTCCTAAATTTCTGACAATACACTACTACATTTGAAATGTTTTCTGGGGAACTGAAAATAAAGATTTAAAATATATTTATTATACAGGCCTCAACCTAGTTTTTACATTAAAAATTCAACTATGCCCAACTTGAGAAGTTTTTGTAATGTGCATGGCAATATTAAGTACACAATCTGTGTATTGAATACGTATTTAATTTTAATATATTTGGTTTGGGAATTTCCATTCTTACATAATCTGCCTAACTAGTTTATCATTTATCCAAATTCTTGTCTGTACTGCTCATTATAATACGAGGTGTCTTAGCAGAATCTTTACTTATTCTCACAGGATCAAACACTGTCTACCTGTAACAATGACCAACGTGTGGCAAAATAAATAAATAAATAAACAGGCATCCTCTGTGAACTTAGTCTAAAGCAGCCGACCGTAATCCAGGCCGACATTAAACATTTACTTAGGAAAATATTAAAAAGGCCTTAAAGTATAATTTAAATGCTTTTCTTGTATTGTTTCATGATTACAAAAAAAAAAACAAACACAAAGAACTCATTTCTGACCATCACAACCTGAAGAGGCCTGCCTCAGCTGCCCGTTCTACATCAAACTCCTCAGAGGGCAGGAGTCATGCCTCCTGCTCAGCTCTTACTCCTCGTTCGCAAGCTCATGTCCATCAGCCAGCACCCAGCAGGCTCCCCAGCCCTGGTCCACGCTCTGAAAACGTAATGGTAAGTGACCTGGAACACACAAGAGGTGAAGAGAAAGAATTCTGTCTACTACCCCACACACAGGGAAGCTGTGAAGCCAACGCAAGTCTGACACAACTCGACGGTGCTGGTGCTGGGAACCTCTGTGCGCCATATCAGTTTGCAGCCACCCTGCAGTTTCAACTCAGCTCAAAAAGAGAAGAGCTAATGAGGTCCGTGCTTTCCCCACCATGTAGGGGAATTAAAGGGTCAGACTGACCCCACTAGGTGTATCTTGCCTACCCAGAGCAAGTGCTCCTGTTTAAGACTCCTGTCAACCGCTCAGGGGCTCAGCCCTAGGAAGGGGGGGAAGGGGTCCTCCAAAGTGCAGTAACTGTGGCCAGCTCAGCTCTCACTGTCCTCACAGCCACAGAGAGGCCCACATCAGACCAAGCAAACTCGGGCAGTTCAGGAAGTAGTCAAGGCATGAACCCTCAAGCCCGTGGTCGGCAAACTGCGGCTCGCAAGCCACATGCGGCTCTTTGGCCCCTTGAGTGTGGCTCTTCCACAAAATACCACGGCCTGGGCGAGTCTATTTTTGAAGAAGTGGCATTAGAAGAAGCTTAAGTTTAAAAAAGTTGGCTCTCAAAAGAAATTTCAATCGTTGTACTGTTGATATTTGGCTCTGTTGACTATTGAGTTTGTCAACCACTGCCTTAAGCTATCTCCACCCTCACCTTTGTACCTTGAAACTGCATTCATTCAACAAGTATTTATTGGGGCTTCTTTCTTACAGGAGCTGTTCTAGATGTTCAGGCGAGAGCTGTGAACAAAATAAGAGTTCCTAGTCCAGGCAGCATGGCTCAGTGGTTGAGCGTTCTATGAACCAGAAGGTCAAGGTTCGATTCCCTGTCATGGCACATGCCTGTGTTGCGGGCTCGATCCCCAGTGTGGGGTGTGCAGGAGGCAGCCAATCAATGATTCTTCCTCATCATTGATGTTTCTATCTCTCTCCCCCTCTCCATTCCTCTCTGAAATCAATAAAAATATATTTTTTAAAAGAGCCCCTGCCCTAACGGGTACGCATGGGTACTGCCAAAATGCGGAAGATGGGACAGCTTCACTAGGAGAGGCAACACACCCAGAGCATGACCAACTGCCATGTTCAAGTTGGTAACACCGCCAACTCACATTCAGCAGAACACACACTGCGCCCATTGGAAGAAACGTTAGAGCCTGGAGATACCACATGCGAACAATTTTCTTCTCAGGATTTTTGTTTTTATTTTCCTTAAGCCACAACTAAGTCTTAATGATTTGAATGACTCCCTAGACAATGATCACCATATAAATGTCATATAATAGAATGATATAAATAAAGGTAAAAAAAAGGTGATAGACAAAAAATAAAATTCTGGTCATGGACATTACATCAATAAGAGGAAAATGGGAATAAGAGAACTATCCATTTCATCATCAGACCTCCCCACTAGAATATCTCACAGCCAAAGGGTTTTTGCAAATATAGTCTCCACTCCCACATGGTAATCCATACATCTGCCCAGATTAAAATGTTTTCAACTCAACTATAATTGTGGTCTCTCCTACTGAACCGCCTTTCATAGCTCTCCATTACCTACAAAATTGAATAAATTATTTCCCCTGCCTGACATTCAAGGTCCCTCCCTCCCTTAGGGTGACCCAAGCTCACCTTCCCAGACTTTACTCATCTCTCCTCAGGACACAGAGCCCCATTTTCCTACCTCTGCTGGGACCATCCTTCTCCAAATCCCCACCTGTCAACATTTTGCTCCTTTATCAAAGATGCCCTCAAGTGCCACATCCTCTATGAAATTTCTCCTCTTCCTCTCCATTTTAGTGCTCAGATCATATTGGACTTCTCTTCTGGCACTTATCACAGTATGCCTGATGTTATGATGATATCTTTAGATTTAACTGGGCTATCACATCACACTCTAGACATCCAAATATATGATGTCCTAAAAGAACACCATCACAAAAGAGAAAGCTCATAGAAAGACATACTATCTGCATGGGACAGGATACAATCATCCTCAGCCATTTTGCAAAGTTATATTAATTTCCAGGTCAAAAAAAAATGATGAATGAACTATACAAAATGATGACGATAATACCTCAGAAAATAAACAAAGATTTACCATCTGATCCAACAATTCCACTCCTGGGTATACAGTATATCCAAAAGTGAAAGCAGGGATTTGAGCAGATAGTTGAATACCCATGTTCATAGGAGCATTAATCACAATAGCCAAAAGAAGGAACCCAAGTGTCCATCAGTAGATGAATAGATAAACAAAATGTGGTACATACACACTATGAAATATTATTCAGCCTTAAGAAACAAAGGAAATTGACACATACTACAACATCGATAAACTGTGCCAGACACAGACCAATATTGTTATGATTCCTCTTATATGAAGTACTAAAAGAGGCAAATTCACTAAAACATAAAGTAGACTGGGTGGCCAGTGGCTGGGAAACGTGTAATGGGGTGTTGCTGTTTAACAGATACAGAGTTTCAGTTCCAGAAGATGAAAAAGTTCTGGAAACGGATGGAGGTGATGGTTGTACAACAATGTAAATGTATTTAATGCCACTGAACCATAAACTTAAAAACTATTAAAATGGCAAGTTTTATGCTATTATATTTTACTGCCACAACAAAAGAAGATGAATGAAAAAATGTCAGAGGGTCAAAATCACCTGGAATGTATTAAAAGGGTTAAGGAGCCCTAACCGGTTTGGCTCAGTGGATAGAGCATCGGCCTATGGACTGAAGGGTCCCAGGTTCGATTCCGGTCAAGGGCATGTACCTTGGTTGCGGTCACATCTCCAGTTGGGGGTGTGTAAGAGGCAGCTGATCGATGTTTCTCTCCCATCAATGTTTCTAACTCTCTATCCCTCTCCCTTCCTCTCTGTAAAAAATCAATTATATATATAAATGTATTTTTTTAAAGGGTTAAGAAATATATGCCACTTTTCAGGAATGGTGTCCATCCATTCCAAATGCCAAGAAATTATGTAACAAGGAGCAGAGTACTTGATCACTTGCCCAAGGCTTCTAGGGGTATTCTGATCATGTGGGACCTTAAACAGAAAAGCAAGGCACCCCAGAATAAAGTTCCAGAGCAAACAGCACCTGGACCAACCTAGTTAACCCTAATGCCCGAATACTTTCTTTACTTACTTGTTGAGAGTTCTTTCCATGCTTGTGCCATTCAATGATTCCTAGGGAATTTGAAGGAAAAAAATCCGAAGCACTCACATATCAAGATACATTCTGAATCTACCTTTATTATCAGAGAAGACAAAGAAAGGTATACATATCCAAAGTAATTTGGTCTTCGTAAAATCTTATAAGACGACATGCTATATCTTGGATTAACACCTTCCTACACATGACAAGTAAAAGTTTGTTTCTAGCCTTTGTGTATATGTATGTATGTCTATGTATTTCTATCTGAAAGAAGAAAACAAGGAGAGAGAAACTGCCTTTGTGAAAATAAAATAAAAATTTTTCAGTCAGCAAACCTATAAAAAAAAGAGGGAGAGTTCTTTCCAGCGGTATGCTAGAGCCAGTTTGTATCAGCTCATAAGAGCAACTTTTCAGACATTTCTACCAGCCAGTTGTTAAGTACATTATTTAAAACTATACTATATAAAGTTACACTTAAATGCCCAGCCAGCGTGGCTCAGTGGTTGAACATTGACCTATGAACCAGAAGGTCACAGTTTGATTCCAGGTCAGGACATATGCCAGGGTTGCGGTCTCGATCCCCAGCGAGGGGCATGCAGGAGGCAGCCAATCAATGATTCTCTCTCATCATCTATCGCTCTCTCCCTCTTCCTTCCTCTCTGAAACCAATAAAAATATATTAAAGACACCCTTAAAGTATACTTAAAACAAAGGTAATAAATACTCAACTGATATTACTTCCTAATTATTTTCCTACATTTCTACTATGATCTTGAGGTTACTCTCTGCCTACTGCATCTGAACAGCGACAGTATTCCAGAACAGTGTGCTACTGCACACCCCTTCCCGTGTTCAATGACGTCACATTTGGCCAATGGTGGAAATATTTACACCATGGAAATCAGTGAACCAATGGACCAGAGTGCTGTTTTGTTTTTCAAGAGAGCTTGTTGCTAAACTGGTTCTTCCCCATTCAAAGTACCTCATCAATAAAATTATGTACCTGTCAAAAAATAGTCGTAAGCTTCAAGGTGACCAACCGTTACTACGAACCCAAAACATAAAAATGAATTTTATTTCAATCCACAAGTAGGGTAACTGAAGCAATCTTTAGAAAGGGGAGTTTCTCACAAATTCTTAGAGATTACTGAGATACCCTAAAGGACGCAGAGCCTACTACCGCTACGTAGCGTCACCACAGGAATAGAATGGTTTTTAGAAATCGGGAAATGGCATTTTGGGATTTTTTTTCCTTCCAATGTTTTTCAATGCTGTCATACATTTATAAAAAGCAAAAAGAGGATCATACTACACATACAGTTTAATAAACTGCTTTTCAATTTTAATATAGTGTCAATAATTTTCCAATTATTAAATAATCTCCCTCACCCTTATTATAGCATGCTAGAGTGCCGGTGCACAAATTCGTGGGGTCCGGCCGGCCCACCCCAATCAGGGCCGATCAGGCTAGGCAGACCCAGAAGGGGGGAGGGGACGCAGGAGGTTGGCGGCCCTGCCCAACCCCCCGATTGGTGGGGAGGGCCCAGTCGGGGGCAGGGCAGGCTAGGGGAGGGGCCACAGGTGGTTGGCCCGCCTCCTGAACAAACTCCCATTGAACTCCCAGTAGAGGGGACAATTTGCATATTAGCCTTTTATTATAGAGGATAACCATAAAATCACATATTAAAGTACTTGCTAAAGCTGAAGGAAGATAATTCTCAAGGTAAAAGAAATAATGGAATTGGTAAAAGGACAGTGGAGGCAATAAATATAAGTAGATGTTTCACAATCCTCTCTACCCCGGCCTTCTGACCCTCAACATATCTCACACATCAGTTTTTTTAGCATACAGCACAACCTCATTCAAATATGAGTAATGATGGAGTAGGAACACAGGCAAGAGGCAGATAATAATAATGCATTGTGAAAATAATCAACAGGAGTGGCTACATAACGAAAATGTAGGTTCCTTGTTCAAAAATTATTAAGAATTTCAAAGCTGTAACAGCAGAGCAGTAAGTGTGTGGATGCACAGGTCACACACCCATGAAGCCAGCCATGAAAAGCAACAAAAGAAACAGACTACGAGTTCACACAAAAACAGCTCTCCATTGTCTGAAAAATATTAAAGATAAAATTGTCTCTCATGGCTCAGACATTAGACATGAAGTTTCCAAGAATTTATTATCGTTTATATAAGAGATTTGTTTTCTTTAAGGTATTACATATGTGTCCTTATTCCCCCATTGCCCCCCACACACACACCCCAATCATGCCCTCACCTCCCTGGTGTCTGTGCCCATTGGTTAGGCTTATATACATGCATACAAGACCTTTGGTTGATCTCTCCTCCTTCCCCCCACCCTCCCCTACCTTCCCTCTGAGATTTGACGGTCTGATCTATGCTTCTCTGGATCTGTACCTGTTTATGTTGTTCATTATATTCCACAAATGAGTGAAATCATGTGATATTTATCTTTCTCTGACTGTCTTATTTCACTTGGCATAATGCTCTCCAGTTCCATCCATGTTGTTGCAAATGGTAAGAATTCCTTCTTTTTTATAGCAGCGTAGTATTCCATTGTGTAGATGTACCACAGTTTTTTAATCCACTCATCTGCTGATGGGCACGTAGGCTGTTTCCAAATCTTAGCTATGGTGAATTGTGCTGCTATGAACATAGGGGTGCATATATCCTTTCTGATTGGTGTTTCTAGTTTCTTGGGATATATTCTTAGAAGTGGGATTACTGGGTCAAATGGGAGTTCCATTTTTAGTTTTTTGAGGAAATGCCATACTGTTCTCCACAGTGGCTGTACCAGTCTGCATTCCCACCAGCAGTGCACGAGGGTTCCTTTTTCTCTGCATCCTCGCCAGCACTTGTCATTTGTTGATTTGTTGATGATAGCATTTCTGACAGGTGTGAGATGGTACCACATTATCATTTTAATTTGCATCTCTCAGATGATTAGTGACTTTGAGCATGTTTTCATATGTCTCTTGGCCTTCCTTATGTCCTCTTTCAAAAAGTATTTAGGTCCGTTGCCCATTTTTTGATTGGGTTGTTTATCTTCCTTTTGTTAAGTTATATGAGTTCCCTGTAAATGTTGGAGATTAAACCCTTATCGGTGATAACATTGGCAAATATGTTCTCCCATGCAGTGGGCTTTCTTGTTGTTGTGTTGATGGCTTCTTTTGCTGTACAGAAGCTTTTTATTTTGATGTAGTCCCATTTGTTTATTTTCCCTTTAGTTTCCATTGCCCTAGGAGCTGTATCAGTGAAGATATTGCTTCGGCATATGTCTGAGATTTTGCTGCCTGTGCATTCCTCTAACATTTTTATGATTTCCCGTCTTTCATTTAAGTCCTTTATCCATTTTGAGTTTATTTTTGTGTATGGTGTAAGTTGGTGGTCTAGTTTCATTTTTTTGCATATATCTGCCCAATTTTCCCAACACCATTTATTGAAGAGACTGTCTTGACTCCATTGTATGTTCATGCCTCCTCTGTCAAATATTAATTGAGCATAGTGGTTTGGGTTGATTTCTGGGTTCTCTATTCTATTTCATTGGTCTCTATGTCTGTTCTTGTGCCAGTACCAGGCTGTTTTGAGAATAGTGGCTTTGTAATACAGCTTGATTTCTGTATTGAGATCCCTCCTACTTTGTTCTTCTTTCTCAGGATTGCTGCAGCTATTCGGGGTCTTTTTTTAAATCCCAGATGAATTTTTGGAGAGTTCTTTCTAGGTCTGTGAAATATGCCGTTGGTATTTTAATGGGGAGTGCATTGAATATATAGATTGCTTTGGGTAGTATGGACATTTTAATGATGTTGATTCTACTAATCCATGAACATGGTGTGTTCTTCCATCTGTTTATATCTTCCTCTTTTTTTTAAGTGTCCTGTAGTTTTCTGAGTACAGGTCTTTTACCTCCTTAGTTAAGTTTATTCCTAGGTATTCATATAAGAGATTTTAAATGGAGTAAATTGGCTAAAGAAATGGATTAGAGAAAATTACAGAATGGAAGTAATACAACTATAACAATAAAATATGGAGTAAGCACTTGAACACACAAACAAACCTAAGGAAATCACCCAAAATTAAATGGGCAGAAACAAAGGTACATAAATGATTACAAGAACAGATACTAGATTTGGAAGACGAAGGAGATATAACACAGCAACGATAGTTCTTGAAAAGTGAATACTTAATATGTGCAAAAAATATTAAAAGAGCTAATAGAAGAAAACTTTCTGAGGCAAAGACAACCTTGAATCTACAGACATAAAACCACCCATGCCCGGACAGGCTGATAAAGCTCAAATTCCAAAAGAATGAAAGAATCCCATAGGCACATCCCACGGAAACAGCCGGTCATGTGGGAGAGAGAAAAGCATTACCCTGGCCTCAGCCTTCTCCTCCAGAAATACCCAACGCTAACAAAGAATGGAGAGAAATGTCTGAAAATCCAAGGGCAAGAAAATGTAACCCAAGACTCGCTACTCAGCCAAACGGTCCTTTAGCTACAAAGGCAAGAAACAGCCATTCCGAAGCAGTTAGGAGTTCAGGAAACACAGTACCCACAGGACTTAAATCTGACGATGAAATCCAGCCAAACTAGAATGAATCAAAATTTTAGAAAGTCAGAAATGGCAAAACCATGGTAAAAAGTACTAAATCCATTTTTTTAAAAAAGGACTAGTAAAAGAGCTATGGGGATTGTGATATTAGAATAGAATACAAATGCTATAATCCTTTCCATTGTAAAATTCATAATTGATAAAAATTGGGAACTGGCGGGAAAAGAGATGGTATAAGGTCAGGGCTAATTTTTTTTTTTCGCCTTTTAAATGAGTCAGTATGTCTCCATTTGAAACAAGTAGTTTATGAGAAATTATTCCAATCACAACCTTTTGTCTATTTTCTTATAAATTAAGCTACTAAAAGATATCTTCAATCTCCCTCAGCAATTCTTTTCATCTCACTTCAATTTCTTTTTCTTTGCTTTAATTGAAGTCAATTTTATTTTATACCTTTAAGTAAAATAATATGTATGGTACGATTCCATCCATCCTTCTGACTTTACCTATAGCAAACTCTAGATGGAATTCACAAAACGTTAACATTAGAATTTCTGAGGAGTCAAAAGCTCTATGCGGATTTTCAACTGTGCAGGGGGTTGGCACCCCCAACCCCTGTGTAGTTGAAGAGTCAATTGTATTTCTAAATGGTGAGTGAGTGTTTTAATTTCTTCTTTCTTTTTTTTCTGTAATAAGAATGTATTGCTCAACTGGTGTGGCTCAGTGGTTGAGTGTCGACCCGTGAACTAGGAGGTCACGGAGGTTGGATTCCAGGTCAGGGCACATGCCTGGGTTGCGGGCTTGATCCCCATCAGGAGCATGCAAGGGGCAACCAATGGATGTTTCCCTCTCACATCGATGTTTCTCTCTCTTTGTGTCCCACTCCCTTCCTCTCTCTCTAAAAATCAATTTAAAATTTTTTAAAAAGAATGTATCATTTCCCCCCAAATAAATTACTTTTTAACAACAACAAAGAAAATCTTATCATTACTACCTAAAAAAATGAATTTTACTAGTTTTGCTCTTCTCCATTCCCACCCATGCCCATCAGCCCAGGTCTCAGTCAGGGGCATGGTGGTGGTTGAAGGCACAGTAACCAGGCTGGGGTCAGATCATGGCTCTACTGATTACCAGCTTTGTAACTATGCACATGTTGCTTGACCTCTCTGTGCCTCAGTTTCCTCCTATGTAATAGCACCTACCGCTCAGTGTTGTTTTGAGAAAACAATACCAGGGTGGACAAAAGTAGAATTACAGTTGTGAGTATGTAAATCAGAGCTTATTCATGTATTACTATTTTTAAATCTACTTTTGCCCCACCCTGTATATATAAAGTGCTTAGAGCCACGTGTGACATATATACGGTATGTGCTCTAAAAGTGTTGGCTCTTATTATTCAAGGAGGGAAAGTGGCAGTGGGGTAGGAGACAGGCAGGGAGTCCAAGTGCCCCAAGCAGTGAGTCATTTCATAGACTTTCTCTAAGAACGGTCTTGGCCAAAGCTAACACTGTGCTGCTCCTATGCAATGAGTCACGGCTCCCCACCCCCCCGCCATTCCTGTCAGTCCTGTCAAAGGGTTGTTTTATTCGCTTCTCAAGCCTTCCAAAAACATTTGGAATCTGCACAAAAGAAGAAATATGAAACTTTCAGGCAGTGATAAGAAGTTCTAAGCTTCGGCCCCAGGGTTTTCTTGGCAACTCTGGCTGGAGTTCCTGTCACAACATTCAGGTGTGCTTCAGAACTCCCGAGGTCACGGGAGACCCAGCTACAACTCAGGAGCTCCAGCAGGTGCTCCAAGACATCAGCCCTTGAAAACATCCCAAATACACACAAAAACAATATGTATGTTGTCCCACTTTAAAATAACAGAGTAAGTCTCACTGATTCTTTGCAAAGTTAAAGCAGAAGGGCAAGCCCTGCAAAGCATTGCAGCCACTGGGTAACTTGGCTTAACAGTGCACAGTTGAACAACGAGTTAACATTGTACTCAATTTCCTGTCAGTTTTCACTGTGTACTTTTACTACCTGAGATACACATTCTGGAGTTGGAAAGAAGAAAGCCAGGACTCTGGTGGAATCCATACATCCACTGGCAGCTGAGTCCTTCCCATCACCACACCAAGATCACAGCTGTGGCAAATCCCTGGCTTCTGCTTCAACAATTGCGAATAGGGATGAGAACACTCTCCTTTGAGTGTAGTCTGTCACAGCAAACTGGAGGAAAGTGAACAAGGCATCCTGGGGACTGTGGTCACCAACACTTTATTCCCTCTAAATCGGGGTCCATTTCACTAGTCTCTCACCACATCACACCCCCACCGCCATCCTTGGTCACAGAGCCCATCTGCCAGGCTGCAGTTAACACTAAACAACTAGCCCAACCGGTGTGGCTCAGTGGCTGAGCATCGACCTACGAACCAGGACATCATGGTTCGAGTCCCCCGTCATGGTTCAATTACCCGTCAGGGCACATGCCCTGGTTTGGGGCTCAATCCCCAGTAGGGGGCATGCAAGAGGCAGCCAATCAATGATTCTCTCTCATCATTGATGTTTCTATCTCTCCCTCTTCTCTGAAATCAATTAAAAATATATTTTTAAAAAATGAAACAACTAACTCTACTTTCCTTTTGTTCACTGAAGGCACAGGTAGTAACTGGTCAATAAGTCCTCTGATCAGCATGAGGGTGCCTGTTATCACACCCAGGTGACAAAAATCTGGCCAAGCCAAATACTTGAAAGTTTTCCTTGATTTGCAGGAACTTATTGATGCCCCGCCCCCTCCCATGACTACTTCCAGCAATCCGTGACTGAGGGACTCTGGTATAGGCTTTCAGAAATCCTGCAAGTACCTCCCAGGCCTGCATGCCCATGTTGCAAACCCCTTAAGAATCCAAAGACTCCAAGTTGAGAGATAAAAACCTAGAGTACATGAAAATCAAAACGTGAAGAAATTTTACCCAGGATGACTGATATCCTGAAATACACAAAACTCCTCCTCTAAGGAATTTTCATAAGTACCATCTAAAATTTAAGCAAACCATGGAACAATCTGCCATGGACTATTTACTTATGCCAACTGCCCATAAAATCCCTCTCCTGCTTTGCAAGGGCAGAAAGCAAGAACAAATTACTTATTTAGACCTGAGATTTCCCGGCTTAGCGCAAAGCAGGAGACTAAAATGCAATGCAATACAATGATGCTGAAGTTGAAAGAGCTGACTGAGTGAATTGGGTTTTGTTGTGTGTTGTTTTTTTACATGCATATCCAACATTAGAGCTAACACATCAGAATGACAGGCATCCTTAACTGCTTTTATTTATGAAGCAACCAGAATGCAGATTTCCCCACTAATCTACTGCACTTTTTCACGGTGTGATTATGCAGCACTACGAATGCATCTTTCTGGCACCATTTGTCGGCCTGCCTTCGCTATTGGGTGGCTGTCGGTGATGCGGCTGTAATAATAAATACAATAGAGTGAATCTGTGTTCCCTCACTCTGGCTTTCAGAAATGTGCTAAATTATCCCATATTCTCACTGGGCTCTAAACCCTCCACCCTATCTGATTTTGCACAGATGTTCAAGAAGAAATGGGGTTTTGTTTTGTTTTCCTTTAAATGAATGTCAAGGGCCTGGCAAAGTACTGTACAAAAAAATGCCAAAGTCAGCACTGTGTTGAAAAGCTGATTATTAGCTCACTTCCTTCTCTCTCCAGTTCCTCCACTTCCAAAAAAGTAAACATGGAAACTATCACACTAGCCCAAGGTCTTTAAATAACCAGGAAGTAGGCAGGTTATAGGTAGTTTTTCTCTGTTCCTTTACGCTGAACTTTAAGAAGCTCTCGGTACTGTGGGTGTTTGAAGGGTGCTTTGCTAGAGGCAGCCCTGTGGTTCTCATTCTTTTGGCTACAGTCCCTGGGGAGGGGAGGTCGTGGGGAAATTCCGAGGGGTCACATAAGCACGTAGTGACACTGGTCAAGTAGCCTGAGACCAGTCCCACCTCCTGTACCAACCCCCATGACACCCTATTTCCAGAGCCTTGCTTATTCACCAGTGTCCCCCTCCTTCCCATCACTTCCTCCCCGTGCACTCCCCAAGCAGCCAAAATTATTTTTAAACCTATAGCCTGGTGTCTGCTGGATTCCTCCTCAGAACCGCCTCATTCATGGCTGGTCACAACTAGACTTCCCAGACTTGTTCCCACCCCGCCCCGCAGAACAGCACCGAGCAGAGGAAGCACAGAAGGATTTCCAAATTCCAAGTTGTCAGAGACATCTTCCCTTTGTCCCATCCAGCAGAGAATTGCTGAACCGAAGTGAGGTTGGCAAGCATCCACAGAGAGAGTGAAAAATCTGCGGTCAAGAGATGTATTAAAAAAACACACACACACAAAAAAACCCAGCTCTCGGCATCCGACCTAGTTCACGGCGACATGGCTAAACGCACCAAGAAGGTGGGACTTGCCGGTAACTACGGGACCCGTTATGGCGCCTCCCTCAGGAAAATGGTGAAGAAAATTGAAATCAGCCAGCACGCCAAGTACATTTGCTCCTTCTGTGGCAAAACCAAGATGAAGAGGCGAGCCGTGGGGATCTGGCACTGTGGTTCCGGCATGAAAACAGTCGCTGGTGGTGCCTGGACCTACAAACCCACTTCTGCCGTCACAGTGAAGTCAGCCATCAGGAGACTGAAGGAATTGAAAGACCAGTAGAAGCTCCACAGTTTGAAACACTGCGAGCCTATAATAAGAGGGTTAATTTATATAACAAAAAAAACAAAACAAAAAAAACCCACACAGAACAAACCTCTCAGACAAACTGTATTTAATTTTCTGTGCGATAGTGAGAAAGACAAGATGGAAAAATGTGAATGAGTGAACGTGCTGATACATGCAGAGGTACAGGTATGTTTAACAGCAAACCTATCATATTGACAAATCATATGTATTCTCTTCGACTAATCCATAAATACTGGACTGAATCTGCACCCTTAGAAAAGGAAAATTTTCAGTAAGTTTTTAACAATTTAGGTCTGGCGTTATTACTGCTTCTACAGTAAATTTTTTTTTTATCATCTTCTACTGGACCTTGGCAAAAAAAAAGTGAACTTTCAGTTGAACATGGCAGATAAGTCACATGCCTTCATCACTTCTCCCTCCAAAAATCCTACCAAAGTGACAGGAAACCTAACATTTTAAAGGAACAAAACAATATATAGCAGCAGAGACAAGAGCAGACAAGACATTTAACTGACTACTGGGATGACGAGAAGCAGAGAGAAGGAAGTGATGATTTATAACCTGTAGGATGTTCAGAGAGGTTCCAACAAATAGGCCAGTTCCCATCTGTGTCCCTGGGAGGCTCCTGCTGAAGGGAAGGGTGAGGAGTGGGGTGGAACAGAGGATGCAAATCAGATACAAAGGGATGGACCTGGGGGCCCTGCTCCCCTCCCCATCTGCCCCAATTGCCAATGAAGAGGTGTATTATCCAAAGAAGTTGAGGGACAGGACTGAATATCCAAGAGTAAATTTTGTTCTACTTATTTTTTGTCACAATTGGATCTCTTTAGGGTGTCAACTTAGATAAAGGTGCCTCCCTCCTGTCTGCCCACGTGCTCCATTCTGAGCAAAGACACCGATACAATCTTTAACCTAACCTGTAAGCAGTGGTCTTCAGTCTCATCTCTTCCGAGGCACAACAGGCTGAATTCAAATATATTTGTCTTTCCTTTGAGATTGTCCTCAACTCTTCTCCATTTCAATAGATCCCTTCTCTCTTTTTGCTCCTCTGCAAGCAGACACATTTATCGATGGCCTTCTTTCTGCCTTCATGCCTTTTTATACCATTTCCTTTTGTTGTTTATGGAGTGCTTTCTCACATCTCGTCTCCTTCAGGAAGTATCCTCGGTTCAACTCCTATCTTGTTCTCAAAACGAATCCCTCTACCTTCCTACACAGATTAACAAATGACTTTCTCACTTTCCCAGACACTCAAGCCAAAACTCTGGAGTCACTTTTGTTTCTCCCTTTCCAGAATCCCCTGCATCTAGTCACTCTAAAAACAAACAACAAACAAACAAAAAAGCGAAGAAGTTAAGCCAGGGAGATCAGAAACTCACGTAACACCAGGCACAATGAAAAAGAGTGATGCGATTCAGGCCTGAAAACGCTGCAAGAGGTGGTGGGAGTTAAGGAAGAGCATACTTACTCCCCCTGGGACCCAAGTCCCCTTCCTCCATCCTGCTTCCCGAATACGCAGCTTATCCCAGGCTTATCCCAGGCAAGGCTGGTGGAATTATTCTCTGGAGAATCTGAATGCACGCATATTGACATTGGAGGGTTTCTTCCAACAAAAAGACCAGTTGCTGCCTCATCACTTTAAAGAAAAATCAACAGTTGACAAGCCCTGTCCACATATCTGATTTTTTGTTCCTTACTCTTAATATTTGCTCTTAATAAATAGCCTAGAATAAGCAAACATTTAAGGAAAATCTACAAAATGAAAGTTGGGGCCAAAACACAGAGGAGGAAAGCCCTCGAAAGCAGGCAGACATTGCAGGAAGCAGAGAGGGGAAATTCTTTTAATCTAGAATTAATATCCCCAGAGAGAATACCATGTCTCAAAACATAGGGAGAGATGCTATGAAAAAAGGGCAAGAGCTCTTAGAAATTAACATACAGATAACATACAGATAACTGAAATTTGTCTTTCTCTAGTTAGTTGGCTAATTTGAGGAAATTTCGTAGAAAGTTGGGCAAAAAATGAGGCAGACAGAGGAACCAAGATGGCGGCATAGGTAAACACCTAAACTGCCGCCGCGCACAACAATTTCAAAAATACAACTAAAAGACAAAACGTCTACCACCCAGAACCACGGGAAAGCTGGCTGAGTGGTAGATTTACAACTAAGAAGGAAAGAGAAAGGAGAACAAACGCGGAAAAGCTGAGGTACGGAGGCGCGCAAAGCGGGCTGGTGGCGGGCGACGGGGCGCGAGGCTTTTTTTCCAACCCGAAGGGAGATAAGCTCCCAATCACTCTGAAATCCTATTTCTGGGACACGTGGGGGACCCAGACACGTGGAGAAGCTGGACTCTCTGCCATTGGGTCGGAAAGTGAGGGTGACTTTCTTGCAGAGGTGCGCCCAGCAATCATTGTTTACTGCGCTGGAGCGTGGGACGCGGGAACTTGGAAACGCGGAAAGGCAGAGACGGCTGACGGCAGCCATTGCTGTTTGCTATGCCCTAACCTAGTGACGCCCTGAGACCCTGCCCCGCCCTGAGACCCCGCCCCGCACATCCTACAAACCTGCCCAGGCTCCACACAGCGGCTTTTGCATATAAATGGCCTGTTCTGTGGAAGCTTAACCAAATAAACTGCAGCTCCAGTCAGACTGCTCCAAAACCGCCAAACCCCAAGCAAAGAGGAGAAAACTGTAGTTCTTGCTGTAGCTCCTGCTGGGTGGCGTCAGATAGTAGCTGACCTGCACCCCATTGGAGATCCAGAATCTAGGGTATCTAGTGGTCGGTGTGAAACGACACCAGATTTCAACCACTCTCATAAGGGACACATTCAAGAGGCAGACTCAGTGAGCACCAAAGTCCTACTGGAACAAGTCCTGCCCCATAAACGTGTCTCCAGCACAGCAATTCTTCCATTATAGACACAGCGGGTCCTCACAGCCAATTGGCCTGGAGGTCAATTCCTCCCAGTGACACCAACAACAATCAAGAATTAACTACAACAAGGCTGTACACACAGCCCACAAAGGGGTGCACCAAGAGGGTCCACCTCAGGTAACTGGGAGGCTGACCAGTTGAACCAATAGGACACCTAGTACACAAAGCTACCCTACCAACTAAGGGAAGCAGCGAAAATGAGGAGGCAAGGAAACAGATCCCAAACGAAAGAAATGGAGAAGAACAAACGAAGGGACACAGTGTTCAAAACCACGATTATAAGGTTTTTCAAGAATTTCATGGAAAAGGCCGATAAATTTAATGAGACACTCGAGGATATGAAAAAGGACCAACTAGAAATTAAACATACACTGACTGAAATAAAAAATATTATACAGAGACCCAACAGCAGACTAGAGGAATGCAAGAATCAAGTCAAAGATTTGGAATACAAAGAGGCAAAGGACACTCCTCCAGAGAAGCAAGAAGAGAAGAGAATTCAGAAAGTTGAAGATAGTGTAAGAAGCCTCTGGGACAACTTCAAGCGTACCAACATCAGAATTATGGGGGTGCCAGAAGAAGAGAGAGAGCAAGATACTGAAAACCTATTTGAAGAAATAATGACCGAAAACTTCCGCCACCTGGTGAAAGAAATAGACTTACAAGTCCAGGAAGCACACAGAACCCCAAACAAAAGGAATCCAAAGAGGACCACACCAAGACACATCATAATTAAAATGCCAAGGGCAAAAGACAAAGAGAGAATATTAAAAGCAGCAAGAGAAAAACAGTTAGTTACTTACAAGGGAGCACCCATAGGATTATCAGCTTATTTCTCAACAGAAACTATGCAGGCCAGACGAGTGGCAAGAAATATTCAAAGTGATGAATAGCAGGAACCTACAACCAAGACTACTCTACCCAGCAAAGTTATCATTCAGAATTGAAGGGCAGATAAAGAGCTTCACAGATAAGAAAAAGTTAAAGGAATTCATCACCACCAAACCAGTATTATATGAAATGTTGAAAGGTATTATTTAAAAAGAGGAAAAAGAAGAAAAAAGTAAAGATAAAAATTATGAACAAATATGTATCTATCAACAAGTGAATCTAAAAGTCAAGTGAATTAAAAATCTGAAGAACAGAATAAACTGGTGAACACAATAGAATCAGGGGCATAGAATCGGAGTGCATTGATAATTCTCAGGGGGAAAGGGGTGTCTGTGTGGGGGGTACGGGAAGAGACTGGACAAAATCATACACCTATGGATAAGGACAGCGGGGGGGAGGTAAGGGCAAAAGGGAGGGTGGGAACTGGGTGGAGGGGAGATATGGGGGATAAAAAAAAGGAGAAACAATTGTAATAATCTGAACAATAAAGATTTATTAAATTAAAAAAATAAAATAAAATAAATAAAAATAAAAAAAGAAAGTTGGGCAAAAAATAAATAGATGGAAATGTTAAAAGATAAGTAGGACATCTTCTAAAAGGTCAAATAATCAAATAAGAGGAATTACAGAAAGATTTTTTTTAATTTTTTTTCCCCCTCAAGAAATGTCCCAGAGCCCTAGCCAGTTTGGCTCAGTGAATACAGCATCGGCCTACGGGACTGAAGGGTCCTGGGTTTGATTCCGGTCAAGGGCACATGCCTGGGTTGCAGGCTCGATCCCCCGTAGGGGGAGTGCATGAGGCAGCCGATCAATGATTCTCTCTCATCATTGATGTTTCTATCTCTCTCTCCCTCTCCCTTCCTCTCTGAAATCAATAAAAAATATTTTTAAAAAAAGAATGTCCCAGAGTCTAGATAGACAAGCGTCTCCAGATTTAAAAGAAAAGCAAATGCCCGGCATAAGTAATTTTAAAAGGGCCCACTGAGATATATACCAAAAACTGTGAAACTTCAAAATATGAGAAATTAAGTGAGGATTCAAAAATGTTTCAGAGAGGAGAGAGAAAATAAATCAAATACAAAGGATGCTAGACGACAATGGAGCAATGTCTTCAAAATTTCAAAGATATTAGTTTCCATTTTTAATTCCACATGTAGTAAAATTATCAAGCAATCCTAAGCAGACATTAAAGACGTTTTTACATGCACAGAGTTAAAAGAAATTTACCTCCCTTGAACCTTTCTGAGAAAGCTACTGAAGTATGTGTCCTACCAAAACAATGGCATAAACCATGATATTAAAGGATATGGAATCCAGAAAAGAGTGAGCCCAGGAAAGGAGACCAGTTAAGGAAAGTCCCTGAATGATGGTTGTATACTAACGAGGACTAGAGTACAATCATTCAGACAGGAGTTGGAGGATGGGGATGTGGCAGATGATGTATAAGTATACAACAGGGAAAAAAGATGAGGAATTGGTTTTAAAAATGGTAAAAATTAGTTGCAAGAAAATTTACAGGTCTGTTGAAGCTTTTTGGAAGAAATTAGCCATCCTATATAATAAAAGCCTAATATGCTAAGTGTTAGGTCATCCGATTGTTTGTTCAACCAATCAAAGCATAATATGTTAATAATATGCAAAGGCCGCTCAACCACTCACTATGACGTGCACTGACCACCAGGGGGCAGACAGTCAACCGATTGACCAGTCGTTATGACAGGCACTGACCATCAGGGGGCAGACGCTCCAACTGGTAGGTTAGCTTGCTGCTGGGGTCCAGCCAATCGGGACTGAGCGAGACGGGCCAGACACACCCTGGAGCCCTCTGACGGTCCCTCCCCAGCTGGCCAACCTTCCGCATCCCTCACCAGCCCCGATTGTGCACCGGTGGGGTCCCTCGGCCTGGCCTGCACCCTCTTGCAATCCAGGACCCCTCAGGGGATGTCGGAGAGCCAGTTTCGACTCGATCCCGCAGGCCAGGCCAAGGGACCCCACTGGTGCACGAATTTGTGCACCAGGCCTCTAGTGGGTACATAAAAAATCAAGTAACATTTTACGAAATGAATTATCTCCAGGAAAAACAAAGTTTGTGTTGTTGTTTTTTGTGGTTTTTTTCTTTTGGGGGGCGGAGATTTACTCAGTGATAATAACGTATATAACAACTACTGCATTAACACTGTACTATAACTACATGGAGGGGGAGGGCAGGAGATAAGGGTTCAGACTGCTGTTACTGTCTACAGCAGGAGTTACCAGGGACCTGGAAGTTTTAACCACTTAAACAGCCTTTCAACTCATCATCCTGTGTTCATATGTTCCACCAAAGCTAGAAGGTTTCCCTACACACTGAGGGACGGGCTCCACCAACATGAGAGAGAAAATGCGAAAAGAAAAAGACACAGGCTGTAGGAAGTAGATTTCATAAAGAGAAGCAAGGGGATTCCCAGGGTAATGCCAGAGAGATCTCTGATGCTGATGAGGTCAGAGAGAAACCCAGCCCAGACTGGAGCAGCTCAGAAGACTTCAGACTAAATCTTCTCCTGGATAAAACACAGCATCTCTGAGCAACTGATGAACGGGAATATACGGAAAGGGATTTAGGCATGAAGTGAGAGCAGCCCTGGAATGAATTAGGTAAGTATACGGAAAATGAAGCAAAGGAAAAGCTAGATGATTATTAACTCCAAAGAAAGCAAAAATTGAGCAAAAACGAAAAGCAGCCATGGTATGAACACAAGCCACATGACTCACTGCATGGCTCCGTCGTCAATAGTCAAAGCAGAGCATTGCAATAGCATGACCGCAAGTCCTGAGCTACTGGGAAGTGTGTCTTTTATTCTTGTATAGCTGCACATCATTACCTACTATGATTGGGAAAAAAATAAAGTTAGAGCCCATATTACTCTTTGAAGCAACATAAATTTTAAAAACTGAGCATTAAAGTTCTAAGAAAATATGAGATTTTTTAAAAATGCTCTCAGACCAAGGAAGATCTCTCTCTGTAAACATGATCTAGACTCAGTTGCCATACCAGTAAAGGAAAAGACTGATGAAAGTACAAAGCCAAAAAGCAAAGTACCAAGCAGGACAGAGCATTTGAAATACATCTGATGAAGAGCTAATCTTCTCCAGGTGCAAAGGAACTCATACACATCAGTAAGAAAAATATTTACAACCTAACAGAAAAACGAGCAAAAGACAGGTAGCAGATAGACAGCGAAGAAAATCCACATGGTTTGCCAACAATGAAATGGCGTACAATCCCAACTCGTAATAAGAAAAATGCAAAATGACAATTAAGAAAAACTGGCCTCTGACTGATGAGATTAGGAAAGGTGAAAACTTTAGCAGGCAGTTAATCACCATGATGAAGGGACTCTGGATCCAGACTGCCTAGTTCACACGGCCACTTACTGAGGGTGGCCCTGAGGCAGGTTACGGCCTGTCTGTGGCCTCGGTTTCCTCATCTGGAAAGCTATGATAATGAGAGTACCTCTAAGTGTTGCTCTGAAGGTTAAACAATACTTGTAAAGCACTTGAAACAGTTCCTAGCACAAAGTAAGCACTACATAAGAGTTTCTAAAACAAACAAGTATAAACTTTTGGAAGACAACATGGCAATCTCTATCTATATTAAAAACGGCAATCTCTATCTATATTAAAAACAAATACACCCTTTGACCACAGATCCCACTTTTTGAATTTATATGTCAAATAGACTCACAAAAAGACATCAAGGACCTTCACTGCAGTATTGTTTATAACAGCAAAATATCCTAAACAACCTAAGTGTCTATCAATAGGGCAACTTTACAGATAATTAAAGGCACCCCTATAAAATGGAATGTTATGTGCCACTAAAAAAAAATGAGGCAGATCTGTATATACCAATACAGAACAACTGGCAGGGTGTATTAAGTGAAGAGAACAAAATACAACACTATGCAGTGTATGCTACCATTGTGTTGTCTATGCATAAACTATTTCTGGGATAATTTTTTTTAATGGTGAAGATTATCATACAATGCTCCTACCAGGTGTGTTTCAATGGGCAAGAATCATGAAAGATTCTTTCCAAAATGGTAGAAAAGTCTTCTCCCTTAAACAGAGTAAACTTTCCCCATGTAACTTTATTTTCACTATTTACTTAACAAACCTTGTTCCCACAGCATTGTATTAAAACAAACTTCAGCCCTGGCCAGGTGGCTCCGTGAGTTGGAGCATCATCCTATACACCAAAAAGGTCACGGGTTTGATTCCGGGCCAGGGCACATACCTAGGTGTCTATGGGAGGCAACAGATCAATGTTTCTCTCTCAGGTCAATGTTTTTCTCTCCTCTCTCTCTCTCTCTCTCTCTCTCCCTCCCACCCCTCCTCTCTCTAAAATCAATAAACACATATCCTTGGGTGAGGGTTTAAAAACTTCATCCTGACAAAGTTCAAATGGCCTTGAACTCTGAATTAGTGGGGTTTAAAACCAAAACATGTTGGTGCGCGTGTGCAGTGGTGTGCTCACAATATCTATTAATATTTCAATAGTTACAAGTCCTCTTAAAGCACTGATGTTTCTTTCAAATAAATTCCTTTTCTTTAATATCAGCATAACGTGCCAAATTACAGTACAACTGTAAGTTTTTTTTAAGATAATTAAAAATAACTCAAAAATAGACTCAAGAATTTTAAACCACATTAGGCATCACAGTATTTTGGAGATGAATGATAAGATGAAAGGAATATCACTCACTTTGGACAAACCTCACTGCTGAACACCTGTTCGAGCAGACTGGCTCTATAGAGACATGGAGACTTCCCCCTCACACAGAAATACACGTTAGATGACTGAGGAGGACGCCACAATAGTAATAAAGAATGCTATACAATTCTTAAAACAATTAATAATGTGAGCTTGTTTCCAATGAAACAAAAACCTCAGCCCTATAACCGATTAATAATGCCTCCACTGGATTCCTGGCAATAGGCAAACACGCATACAAAGCGAAGGCCACAGATATGTCACTCGGTTGAATAATCAAATACAAATCAAAAGAGTACAGAGATCCAGAGCCCTGACTGGTTTGACTCAGTGGATAGAGTATCGGCCTGCAGACTGAAGAGTCCCGGGTTCGATTCCCGTGAAGGGCACGTGCCAAGTTTGCGGGCACAGTCCCCAGTGTGGGGCGTGCAGGAGGCAGCCGATCAATGATTCTCTCTCATCATTGATGTTTCTATCTCTCTCCCTCTCCTTTTCTCTCTGAAATCAATAAAAATTAAAAATAATTTTAAAAAAAAAAAAAGAGTACAGAGATCCAATTAGGAAAAATCAAGGGACTTTGACTTCAGCATCAATCCACCAAGAGCAAGACTTTCTGGCTCTTTTGGTCTCAAACTGAAATACTCTTTCCCCATTCTCAAAACAAGCGTCCCTGAAATGCTGCCCAGGGGTGTCAGAGCCCAGATGTTCATCCAGCCTCCTTAGGGTTTAACAAATGGCATTCCCTCGCGAGGGACCAAGGTGGCCAGAAAATCAACGTTCATGGTGGCAAATGCCCAGATGCCAATTTCCTGGCCTTTTCTTCCCCTCCTCTCCCCCACAATCTTAAATGCTATTCGGTGTACTAGTTGCCAACAGCATTACTTATAGAATCAAGCAAAATGGTGATTTACTCAGAGTTCAAGTAAAGAGAGGCAATCAGAGGTATTGAAAAAGGCCATGCCAGGATGAATTCACAGGTAGTAATGTAGGATATCGTAGTCTTCAGAAAGTAACTTTTTGCCTCAAAACGAATATTTGTCTTGAAGATCTGGAAGCACCTCATTTGCATGGCACCTCAGCCATTCCGGGAACACTGTTCAAGAATCTCTAATGTTACAGCTGCTAAGCAGGGTGTGCCTGAGAGGTTCACAGGAAATCCAGAAGCTAAAGGATGAACCGTGTCTAAGAGGTAGAGTGATGTATAAATTTAGATTTGGATCCGCTTGTGACTACAAATTCAGAGCTCTTACAAACAGCTGGTGAAGTCAGCTGAGGTCTGAGAAGTCCAAGGTAATTTTACCCAGAAGCCCCAAAAGGCGGTCTTATTTTCCTTCACTCAACAAAGACTTAGTGACCACAGACAATGGGCCATGGCCGGTGCGAGGCAGTAGTTACAGAGAAGTACACAAAAGAAGCCAGCGCCCGCAGGTCCCAGGGCAGAGGCGCTTTCCCCAGCACACACACCGAGAAGGCAGGTGCGTTACTGCTTCTCCCGGCCCTCACATGGAAACCCTGCCCCGCTCTGCAGCCCCCAAGCTGGCTGTGCCCCCAGGAGCTCTAACTGCCAGAGCCTCCACCAGAATTGGGTGTTTCCTTGAACATTCCAGACTGTTCTAGAAACACTCCTGCTACAGTTCTATTTTCTAACTCCTGAGAAAGGCTAACACTTCTAATAAAAAATGGCTCCCAAACCCACCCCCAAAGCCCATTGAGGAATAAAAAGCCAGGGATTAAAAAAAAAAAAAAAAAAAGACAGCAAGGTGGAGTCTTGACAGCCCCTAAATCCCTCTAAGCACATTCTGGGAACTCGCCACATGATAAATATTCAGAAAGCAAGTCATCTGGGACCACCCCTCCCCACAGCCGGCTCAGCGGCATTCCTCTGAGAAAGGTCAACAGGAAATGACCTCACAAGACCTTCACCCTTAATCGCATTAATATAAGGATAACCAAGCAACATTAAGGAGAAGGAAATGCACGAAACACATGTACAATGTATCACAAATTGGAAAAATCCAGATTGTGAAGGAGGATATTAATCTTTGATTAATAATGTCTCACAACCAAAGGACTTGTATGCATGCATGCATATAGGCCTAACCAATGGACACAGACAACAATGGGGTTGAAGGCATGAATTGGGGGGGGGGGGGGGGGGTGGTAATGGGGAGATAAGGACACATATGTAATACCTTAATCAATAAAGAAATTTAAAAAAATAGAAATAAAATATAAAATTAAAAAAATAATAATAATGTCTCACAAATCTCCCACACAATATTCAATGTGCAGATAGATGCCATTCTAGGTTGATGGGCATGGCAAGAACGGCCATCATTTTTCCTTAAAAGACATGAAACACTACTCTCAAGTGTGTTGTGTAATCCAAACCACCAAGTGGCCAATTCCAAGCAGATGTCCTGCACAGTCACCTTAGAAGGAGGTAAAATTCACATCAATTTAGCTGCAGGATTGACACCCATCATCAAATCTAAAGGCCTTCAGACAGTTCATCTCTCACAGTGATTTGATATGAACATTAAGTCACTTTCCACATAATTAACAGGTAGAAACCCCTTTTCTCATAGATAATGTTTAAATGGCAGATGAAAATAAAGCCTTCCAATAAATGTATCGGTCAAGATGCTTTGGATGGCAATGACAGAATTAGAAAGTAAGTAAATTTATTGTTCAGTACACTAAGTGCAGAGTCGTATTACTTAGTATACTACATTTACTATTATTTAGTATATAAGCTCCGGTTCAGGAAGATCAGAGTCAATGATGCCCACAAGGACTCTGGTTCCATCTTCCATCCTCATCCTCGTCTTCACCTGAAGGCTAGTCACAGCATAGCTACTATGGTACCAGGTGCCATATCCAGTCTAGTCGTTGGGTCTCTCGTTTTTCTTTTTTAATATATATTTTTATTGATTTCAGAGAGGAAGGGAGAGAGACAGAGAGATAGAAACGTCAATGATGAGAGAGAATCATTGACTGGCTGCCTCCTGCACGCCCCCTACTGGGGGTGGGGGGATTAAGCTCGCAACCTGGGCATGTGCCCTTGGCCGGAATCGAACCTGGGACCTTTTAGTTCGCAAGCTGACGCTCTATCCATTGAGCCAAACTGGCTAGGGCCGTTGGGTCTCTTTTTAAGAGCAAAGAAACATTCCCCAGAACCCCCTTCCAAGACCTCCTGGATGCTGGAGGCTCCTGGGAAGAATCTTCCTTCAGGACAAAAGGAGCTTGAAGAAGCCTGTGCAGTGATTAACCTGACAACACCACATGTGTGCTAGTATGAAGCTTGGAGCTGCAGTAACCATCCTATATAATAAAAGCCTAATATGCAAATTGACCGAACAGCAGAACAACCAGTCACTATGATGCACACTGACCACCAGGGGGCAGGCACTCAATGCAGGAGCTGCCCCCAGCCTGCAGGCCCCAGGCCAGCCAAGGCGGGTGCCAGCGGGCACCGCCCCCCTTGCCCTGCCGGTTGCCCCGCAGAGGGAGGTGACCAGGGGTGGCAGCAGGGGGCGGGACCGGTGAGCGGGCAGCATCAGGCCGGCCAAGGCAGGTGCCAGTGGTCCCCTCCCCCCCCGCCCGCCGATCACCCTGCCGGTTGCCCCACAGATCGGTCCTGATCGCCAGCCAGGCCTAGGGACTCTACCCATGCAGGAATTTTGTGCACCAGGCTTCTAGTTACCCATAATAGCTTATTAGGGTATTAACTTATTAGTTGCCAGTCTTATTAACCACCAGGCAACAAGCCCAGATACAAAAAGCAATATGCTGGGAATGGCACGGTGAAAACACAGAAAGAACCTGGGTCCCTGATAATGCTGTAAGCTACGACACCCAACTGGAACCCCCTTCTTCTTATTACTTGAGGCAACCAAATGTCTGATGGCTTAAACTGCTGTCAGACATTCTAATCGCACTTGGAGATATATGTCCCTTTGAGGTCTCAGGGAAAGAGCACCAATAACTTGCCCAAACATCCCAAAGATGCACGATGCAGAAGGGCAGATGACTGGTTTCTATGGCTACATGCCCAATCCTTGTTCCCTTTGACACTGTCCTCTAACTTCCGTATTCTAAAATAGCATAGGGTTTTCATTACAAAATGTTAATTCAAACCAACCAATCTTTATTTACCTTCTATGGGTAAAAGAAACAAAAATTAGGAAAACATACTTTCTGCCCTGACAATGCTTGTTATTTGGTTCAGAAACTGAGAATACACAGATAATAAGATATCACTACTGCCAAAATAGAGGAGCTATAAAATGCAAAGCCTTTTATAACCACCTACATGAGTCACACTGACCTCTTTTTAGAATGTAAAATTTTGTTTTTACCCAGAACCTCATTTTTTATTGATTTCAAAAATATTTCTTTCCCACAGTCCTTCTGTGTGCTAAAGAACAAACACAACTCAATTTAAAATTTTAGAAATCTATTTGATCAGAATTTTAAACACCTATTTCCCCAAACTTTCAAAATAGCAAGCTGTTTTTTCATTTTTACATCTTTTCAACTCATTTGTAGTTACAAAAGAACAAACTGCTCCATCACCCTCAAGTACAGTAAATAGTCTGATCTCTTCAACAGACCAATACTAGTCTATGCCTTACATGCAAAAATGTGTTATTTTTCAGCCCTAGCTGGTTTGGCTCAATGGATAGAGCATCGGCCTGCATACTGAAGGGTCCTGGGTTTGATTCCAGTCAAGGGCACATGCCCAGGTTTCAGGCTCAATCCCCAGTAGCAGGTGTGTAGGAGGTAGCCGATCAATGATTCTCTCTCATCATCTCTCTCCCTCTTCCTTCCTCCCTGAAATCAATAAAAACCTTTTTTTAAATGTTTCCTTTTTCAAAGTTGAATAATGCCCTAACCTTTAATAACTTCAATAATTAGACCATGTACAATGTTTTCCTAATAATTTTGCTCTGCAAAGGATACCATTAAAAAATGAAAAAGTTTAAAAAAAATAAGATGACATTATGTACAGCTTATTGTATGTCAATTATACTCAAAAGCTATATAAAACAATCAGACAAAAAAAGTTAAAAAGACAAACAAGATAATAGACACTTAACAACAGATATGTAAATGGCTAATAAGCATGTGAAAAGCCATCATGAGTCATCAGGGAAATATAAAAGTGAACAATGAGATTCCACTACACACCCAGCAAGCAGAATGGCTGAAATGAAAAACACTGACCATTTCAGGTGTTAGTGAGGGTCACAGTGACTGGACCGCTCACACACTGCTGGTGGGAATGCAAAATGGCACAAACACTTTGTGGGGGGGAATGATAGCAGTTCCTTTGAAGTTAAGCATACACCATTATAAGACCCATCAATAAAAATGAAAGCAGATCATACAAAGACTGTTAACATATCTAGCTCTGTTCATGATAGCCCAGACTAGAAACAACCAGAATGGCCAAAGGTGACTAGATAATCAAATCGTAGCATATCCAGACACTGAAATACTACTGAGCAAGAGAAAGGAATAAATTGATAAGAGGGCGAGAGGAAGGAGGCAGAAGGAGTAGAAAGAAAGGAGAAAGGAATAAAAGTAAAGGAGACAAAAGAAATTATACCTAGACATAGTGAAAGTGCAGAATATCAAAGAATTCTAAAAGGAGCCGGAGAGAAAAAACAACAACAGGCTATTTACAAAAAACAATTAGCCTGACAGCCAACCAGCCAACACAACATGGCAGCAACAACAATGGAACCAAAAGACAGCTGACTGACGCAGGAAAAACAATCCAGAATTGCACACTCAGGTAATCGATCACTCCTAGAACACAGATATTTAAAGGCACACAAAAACTGAGGTTACCACCAAGACATACTCACTAATGGAACATCTAAAAAATTCCTCTCAGGAAGTAGGAACATCATCACAGAATCAAAGTTTTGATGTATAAGAAGGCATGGTGAGCACATTAAATCTATACAGATAAGAACTACGTATACACAACAATAACAATTTGAAGGAGGCTAAGAAGTGAGAAGGATATATACAAGAACAGGCACTAAAAGGTTAATGGTAGGCTTGAGTAGTAGGTGCAGGATTTCAGGTAAGTATTACTTTCTTCTTCACGCTTTTATTGTCTGATTTAAAAAAAAATAAATAAATAAGCCTATTATCTTTTTACCAAGCTTTAAATTTTTAATTAGAATGAAACGGAAACAAAATCAAATATCAAATTTTCAAATTCCCACAACAGCAACCTACCAGTGCTGATATCAAATTTCCCTTAAAAACCTTAAAGATTAATTTGAAAGAACATCAAAAACTAGGTTTACTTATTCACTCAACAAGTATTCACTAAAGGTTTGCTTATGTGCTAGGCACTACACTACATCCTGAATTAATAGGATGAGAACAAAATAATGGAAGTCATCATGGATTTATGTCTTCTCTTATAAAATACCTGTGTTGAAAACCAGAAGTCTGCGTGTAAAGTGAAGTTATTCTTTTGGTAAGGAACATTACTGTAAAAGACAAAAAGGCAATAGTTACAGCAATCTAGTCTGGCCTATGGTTCTTTTGTTTGAAAATGTATGCACAAATATGCCCAATTTTACACATGAAATTAATTCAGTGTCAATGATGTATCCTCACATTAATTTAATTGCCAATCTTGCAATCTGTCTATGATTTCCATCCCACATTTAAATAAGAAAGCTGCGGTTCTGAGTTGACTTCACAGGCAGCACAGTTTTAGTCACATTGTATTTGATGGTCCCCTGGCTTATTTCACAAGTTTCAAAAACTTAGAGCACCTTATTTACTCTATATCAATCGCTCACTTCTGTGCAAAGTATCCACTTGGCAAAACATTGTTAACGGACTTAACCCAGGATAAGGGCAGCCTATAAAAGGCCAGTTCCCCCACTTTGTACTGAACATTACTTAGGGGGCCTCTTGATTAAAAACAAAGGTTGTATTTGGCATAAAAGGCCTGGCGAAATCAGTATCTCAAGTAATGTGAATAGAAACCATTGGGCGCTGATCTTCCTGGACATGTGGAAGTGGTTAACACAGTGACCTGGCAGAAACAGCGGGCGCAGGGACTATGATGAAGTGAGGCCACAGTAGAAACTCTAACCACTCAAGAGCAAGAAAAGAAATTGATCCACCACTTCCCAGGCTTGGCTAGCCCTCCTTTCCAGGGAGAGCACCAAACAAAAGAAGAGATACAGCCCTAGCTGGTTTGGCTCTTTGGATGGAGCATCGGCCTGTGGACTGAAGGGTCCTAGGTTCGATTCCGGTCAAGGGCACATGCCCGGGTTGCAGGCTCGATCTCCAGTGGGGGGGGGGGGGGGGGGGAAGGGGGCGGCGCGCGTGCAGGAGGCAGCCGATCAATGATTCTCTCTCATCATTGATGTTTCTATCTCTCTCTCCCTCTCCCTTCCTCTCTGAAATAAATATATTTTTAAAAAAGGAGGAGGAGGAGGAGGAGAAGAAAGAAGAAGATGAAGGAAGAAGGAAGAAGGAAAAAGGAAGAAGGAAGAAGAAGAAAGAAGAAGAAGAAAGAAGGAGGAGGAGGAGGAGGAGGAGGAGGAGGAGGAAGAGGAGGAGGAGGAGGAGGAGGAGGAGGAGGAGGGGGGGGGGAGGAGGAGGAGGAGGAGGGGGGGGGGAGGAGGAGGAGGAGGAGGAGGAGGAGGAGGAGGAGGAGGAGAAGGAGAAGGAGGAGAAGGAGGAAGAGAAGAGGAGGAGATACAGACAGCCACAGGAACCTGCAAGCCCACCACCGCGCCTCCCAGGCCGTGGTCACCAACACCTGGGCTACCTGTGCGCCTAAAGTAGAAAGCACTCAAGCGACTGTGTTTGGGTTTATATGTGCCCCTCTCTTATCTGTAGCATCTTCCGTTAGAGGGGAAAGTGCTTTCCTCAAAATACCAGGCAGTTCTCTGCAATAAGCAAGGCCAGTTACAACAGGTGTGTTTCGAATGCTGTCAAAGCACTTCACCAGGTACCCATGAATCCATAAAACTTCCCTCGTCCTCTGTAAAAGTCACAGTGCCACCTTTCCTAAAGAGTGCTCAGCATGCAGCCACAAGGCTCTTGTCTTTTCTCCACTGTCCTCTAGAATGGAAAAAGGTTTTCTCTTTTGATTTCACCCTCCTCATAAATATGTATCATTTTCCAAATGAATTAAACTCCTATGTTCAATGAATGTTAGAGGATGAATTCCACTTTTGGGGGGGAAAAATACACATTTCAATATTCTATTTAATTCTTATATTTTAAAAAAAGACATTTCCTTGGACGGTTTCTTTCATGAAAAGAAAACCAAAAACACTTATAAAATCACTGCCATAAACCAGAAGAAAAATGTCTAGGGTAGGTTTTTAAATCTCCTTTTGGTAAATTTGACAATAGAGCAGCGTTAATGTCTTATCCACAGAGGAATTAAATCCATGTATACATTTCAGGAAGAGACACTCTCACTGGGAAAAGGGCATTATAAACCTAACTCCAGAATTCCTGCAGGGACAGAACTCCTAAACGAAAAACCACACCCCGCTCACAGCGGGGCTTGCTATAGAACCTGTGAGCCTAGGGCCGTGGTCGGCAAACTGCAGCTCGCGAGCCACATGCGGCTCTTTGGCCCCTTGAGTGTGGCTCTTAGACCACTGCCTGGGCGAGTCTATTTTGAAGAAGTGGCGTTAGAAGAAGTTTAAAAAATTTGGCTCTCAAAAGAAATTTCCATCATACTGTTGATATTTGGCTCTGTTGACTGAGTTTGCCGACCACTGCCCTACGGGGCACAGCTACACCATCACCAAGTATTTCAAGTTTCCCATCCTCATAAAAGAAACAAGAGAATGGTGTGGCTCAATGATTGAGCATCAGCCCATGAACCAGGAGATCGCTGGTTCGATTCCAGGTCAGGGCACATGCCTGGATTGTGGGTGGGATGATTCTCTCTCATCATTGATGTTTGGCAGCCGGTCAATGATTCTCTCTCATCAATGATGTTTCTCTCTCTCTCTCTCTCTCTCTCTCCCTCTCCCTTCCTCTCTGAACTCAATAAAAATTTGGATAGTAAAAAAAGAAGGAAACAAGAGATTCTAGGAAGAACTGGACTGGAAAGGCATCACACTCTCCCCCAACATTTCACTCACCAAGCCTGCCACTGGCCAATAATGTGTCTATTTATTTTTCCCAGAAGCAGATCTATTAGCCAGACATTCCAAAAACACAAACATTTCGTTGTGCTTGGAGTAACTCCAATATTGGTGCCTTGCTGCAGAACGATGCTGCAGGAATATAAAGTGAGCCATGTGAACGATGAACCCACAGATGCAGTGCATGGTCACAAACTGTCATCCCCAGAAGAATCAACCCTCCGGAAAGGAGGGTACACCCCCAGCAGGGGGGCTGTGGGATGGGGGGAGAAAGCCAAAGATAGGAGACTTCAGAAGGTCCCACCTGATCCAAACAATGAAGGTAAATTTTAAGGCAACTCCCCCAAAGCCCTCAGGACTGAAAAGGCCTTTCTGCCTCCTCTCCGGTTTAGGCTGAATAAGAAAAGCAAGACAATGCTGGAGGGTGTTCTGAAGTGGGCTTGGCAAGTCACCACGTGCAAAGCACATTGAACATGACCCAAAGCTGGGCCCGGGGAAGGCACAGCCTGCTGGGTGGAGGAGGAGGGGGTCCCTAAAAGCCATGGCTCTGAGGGAACGAGGGAACAGGCAGGGCCAGGCTGAGCAAGTCAAACCTGGGAAACTAACAAGAAAGACATTAACAGCAATCATAAAACGAAACAGCCAGAGGCCACCGGGGCTCCCCAGAAGGCACAGGGAGACAGGCTGAGACCGCTAAACTGTTCCAGATGAGACTCAGTCTCTCAACATCTCCAGGGGCTGATGTGATCCCAGGGTCCTAGTTTCTTTGTGAGGCCCACCTCTCTTCTTTTTTGGGGGGACCCTGCACAGACCCCAACAGCCGCTGGACTCGAACAAAATCCAGACTCATTGTGGTGAACTCATTTCCCCCCCCTCAAATAAAACAGACACATACACACACACACTTAAGGGTCTGGCCAGATCATACAGCTGAAGTTTCCGGAACTTAAATCTTAAAACCACAATCAGAAGTAGTTTTGAAATGCTCACCACAAAAAATCTGTGTCCTTTGCTTTTAAGAAAAAAGAAAAAGCATCCTGTTCTCCATAAAGGCAGGAGGTAAAGAGACAACATCTAACTTAGGCAGTGGGTGTGTTCCTCTTTGTCACCCACCGAGGTCCTCGCGCCGCGCGTGGGAGAGCTGTGGGCACCCGGCAGTGCGGTGGCACCGGCGCCGGCGGCCACCTTCCCGGCCGGCGATCTGCTCCAGGGGCCGAGGTTGCGGCCGGAGGTCCGGAAGCGGCGTCCGGCGCTGTCACCGCGCCGGGTGGGATGGGACGCAGAGGGGGGGAAGGGCGCCGCGGGGTGGAGGAGGCGAGAGAGGACGAGCGCGGAGCCCGGCCGGCTGAGTACGCGGAGGTGAGAAGGGTGCAAAGGGCAGCGCGGCGCCCGGAGGCCCCGAGCTTAGCCATTGTTGCGGGGACTGCGTTGGGCCCGCGGGCGCCTCTCCCGCCTTAGTTGGGGAAGCCGGGTCCCACACTCCGCCCGCCTCCTCGGTGAAGGACCCCCCCACGGGCCACGCTCCCACCTCCACCCGCGCCCCCGGTGGGTCGGTTCCAGGCGCCCGGACTCGCACAAGTTGCCGCCCGCCCGCCCCACCGCGGTCATTGTTCCCCGCGCGCCTCCTACCTCCACGGCGCCGGCGACTCTGGCTCCTACTCCGGGCCTCCGGGCTCAGTGGCTCCGGGCCCCCGGCTGCAGAGGGCGCGGCGGCTTCGGGCGCGCGTGCAGCAGGGGCGCTCGGCTATTAATACCCGCGGGCGGCGGCGGCGGCGCGAGCGCGCGATCAGGGCTGGCGGTGGCCGGCCGAGGTCCGAGCCATCAAAGGTGGCGTGGAGCGGAGGGGAGGGCGGAGCAGGCAGGGTGGGTGGGGAGCGTGCTCAGGGTCGCCATGGCCTCCTCGACGCCGGGCCAAACGCCACTCCGGCAAAGGAAGAGCGGTACAAAGCGGGCGGTGGCCGCGTCCCCGCCCCGCGCCCCAGCCGAGCGCCCGCAGCCCTGCGCCCGCGCGGGACCCGCCGCCTCCGAGGCCGGCGAGCGGGAAGTGAAGGCGGTCGCGCCCCTCCCCGGACCTGGGCCGGCCCCTCGGCGGGGGAAGCAGGGGCGCCGTGCAGCCCGAGCCGCGGGGACCGCGGGAGAGCCACAGCCCCCTCCAGCGTTCAGCCGGCGACCTGCGCGCCCGCACGCCCCGCCCTGCTCTGCCTTGGGGGCAGGTGCGCCTGGGGCCGGCGCGCCGGGAACGCCCCTCCCTGACCCGGACGAGCACACCTCAGATTTGTGCCTTACTTGGTCCTGGGGCCGGAGCCCGTCTCTCCGCGCTGCGCCACCCGGGACACGCCAGTCCTGCTGCTGTGGTTGAAAATGATACAAGGAGAGTGAGAGAGACGCGCAGGGACAAAACCAGGAGCAGCTGGAGGGCGATCCGTAGCGCGGGCTCTGCAGGTCACTTGTTGAGGACCTGCCAGGGGGCGCACCGCTGGTGTGCCCACCTGGGACTTGACGATGTTGCGCTGGGAGTGGCGCTTTGCAGGCACCCACGAGGGACTTTTAACCACCGAGGGGCAGTTGCTATCTCCCCCTCACCCTCCTGGGAGGGCGCAGCGTCCTCCACCCAGGTGAATCCCAGAAACACACACACACACACACACACACACACACACACACACACACACACACTCACCCCCTCTGGGGGAAAGGCGTGGAATATTTTAGAAACTGGTTTGCAAATTCTTGTTCACCTTCAGGGTTTCTGGAAGTCCATAAAGGCGGGGAGCAAGATTCAGGACCGAGGAGGCAAGACCTAAAGGGGGACAGGTCACTGCCCCACCCCAGCTGGGAGCTGCCGCCTTACCATCCCCCCTTCCTGCGTTCCAGGTCTCACTTGCTCTTGTCGCTGTCGACCCTCTCCTGGAGAGGGGAAAAGGTCTGAGGGCAGCAGGCTAGAAAGGAAAGCAACCCTCTGCTAGATCCCCAGGCTAGCCGGCATCTGCCTCTGAAGGCCCTGGCTCCAGAACTCTGGTCGTTTTGCAACGTAGAGGAATTCTGTGGCCTCAAGCCTGGAGGTTGGATTTCATGGGCAAGGTCACAGCTGAACCCTCGATGACAAGGAGCAGGGCAGGGCCTCCTTGAAGAGTGGCTGACACAAGAACAGCTCGGTAGAAGTAGGGGTATTTGTACATAGCTAGTGTGAGTGGTTTCTGGAGAGGAGCAGAGACATATTTTGAGGATGAGGTACTGAATTGTATTTGAAAAAAACAAAATCTGCCTGCGTATTTGGTAAAGGTGGAAGTGAAGAGGGCCATATAGGCCTCAACCCTAAGAAGAAACAGCAGGTTGTGGTTGAAGGGAAAGAGCGGTCCAGGGTTGGCTCTGGTCTAACCGGTTGTGTGACTCTAGAGACTAACGTGGATCAGAGGTTTTAGGCCAGTGGTTCCCTAAGGATGGTCCTCAGACCTGAAGCAGCACCTGGACATTAAGTGCAAATTCTTGGGCCCCACTTTAGACCTACCTTCTCAGGTTCTCCCATCTTGTGTGCATTAGAATCACTGGGAGGGCTAATTTCAACCATCTTGTCAGATCTGAAATGGGGCCCAAGAATTTGCCCTTCTAACAGGTTCCGTGACAGTGCTGGGCCTACACTTTGAAAACCACTGTATGCGGTGATGGATCTTAAATTCATAGAATCACCTAAGATTTTTAAAAACCTGAATGCCCTAGCCAAATATAGGATATCCCCCCAAAAAATGTATACACACACTTTCAATAATTATAAAGGCGGTGTTTATTAAAATACATTTCATTTTCAAAATGGAGTTATCAGCTGTTAAAGTGGGTATACATTTTTCTTGGGGGTCGGGGGGAGAGAGACACCCTGCATGTCAGTATTTCTGGGGCTGGGATCCAAGCGTATTTTTAAAGTTCTGCAGGTGATTTCAATGTGCAGCCAGCTTTGAGAACAATTGTTGTAGACAGAGCTTTTTAAACTTTAAAATATGTATGAGTCACCTGGGAATCTTGTTAAGATGCAGATTCTGGTTTAGTAAGTTTGAGACTCTGTTTCTACCAAGCTCTCAACTTCTGTGTGTTTTTGTTTGTTTGTTTGTTTGTTTTGCGAGTCCAGGGACGACACTGCATAGCAAGCAAAGTGCCATGCCATACCTCTCAACTAGAAAATTGTAGAACTCACAGAAAATTAGAAAAGTGACATTTATCCAGTCACCATCTTTGGACGACAACTATTTTCTATAGTGTTTCTTTTATCTTCTTTCTAGTGTAGAATAAGTTGTGCTCTTTTGCTCTTAGCATACATATAATTGTAACACAGTAAGTCCTCACCTAACATCATTAATAGGTTCTGCAACTTTAAATGAAACCAATTATACCAGAGGCTGTTTGGTATTCCTATGGCATCGCAATGTTACAACAAAACAATGTTGAACAAAGGGATGTTATTCGAGGACCTATTATATAACATCTGATGCTGTTTTATTATCTTATGATTACCAGTATTTTTTAAGGGAAAGTGACTTTTTGTTTGGTTGGTTTTTATTTATTTATTTTAAAATCTTTATTGTTGCCCTAGCTGGTTTGGCTCAGTGGATAGAGCGTTGGTCTGATGACTGAAGGGTCCCAGGTTCAATTCCTGTCAAGGGTACATGCCCGGGTTGAGGGCTCAATTCCTAGGGTGGGACATGCAGGAGGCAGCCAATCAATGATTCTCTATCACCAATGATGTTTCTATCTCTCTCTCCCTCTCCCTCTCTGAAATCAATAAAAATATATGTATAAAGAAATAAATGCAAAGAAACTCAATGTTTTTTATTTTTTAAAAAATCTTTATTGTTGAAAGTATTACATGTGTCCCCTTCTTTTCCTCATTGACCTCATCTACTGGCCCCCACCCCTGCCCCAGGCCTTCACCACACTATTGTCTGTATCCATGGGTTATGCATATATGCATACAAGTTCTTTGATGGATCTCTTCCTACCCACCCACCCACCCCTGCCTGAGGGAAGGTGGCTTTTAAAAGAGATGATCCAAGAGAGTTTGCAGGCTGAGGGTAGGAGCCTGTGGGGAAAGAGTTAATATAGGAGAAAAAAGGGGAGGCTTGGGGGCTCCAGCTGAGAGAGGCTGGAGTACCCCCAACCCCAGTTTCCTTCCAGCTCTCACGAACATTCTGTGCTTTGTACTTAAACTAATTGAAAGCACTTTTTAAATTCTTCTAACGGTAAAGCCAGGGGTAACTGGCCTAGAAAATCTGCAACCTGGACATTCAAACCCTGAATAATTAAGGTGTTCCCTCATCATTTTGTGCCATTTATGCCTAACTTTCAAGCTATAAAAATTTATAATTAGGGGACCCTTTCCCCCCTCCCCACATGGGAGTCTGTTCTGTGGCACTCTTTTCCCCTCCCCACGTGGGAGTCTGTACTTGTTCTTTAATAAATTTCCACCTTTGCTATAAAAAAAATTTATAATTACCTTGATCCTCTTTTAACCCCATTTTACAGATGAGGAAACTGAGGCCCAGAGGAGTTAAGTAACTTACCCAAGGTCATACAGCTAATAAATGGTAGCAAAGGGCTTCAAACTCAAGTAGTAAGGCTCCAGAGGCCATGCTCTTAGCCACAATGCTGTGTTACGGCTCTAGAGTCATAAATCTAGGACAACTGGAGAAAAGTATTAAAAATATACTCCTTTTAGGATAGAAAATAGAATAGGATAAAAGTAAGGACTTTGGGTCATTTTTTTTTTTTTCACTTTCCTTTCAAAAGGAGAAATTTAGGAGGAAACCGGGGGGAGGTCATAGACTGCAGTCCTTTTGAATCTGGCCTGTGATCTTGCCTTTCGATTCTCAGAGATTGAAAGGGTACATACGGGGAAAGTATATCCATGTTGATGGTCACTTGAAGCATTTATATTGTTCAAAAATGCATTGAGAATTGAAATAGGAATGGGGGAGGGGGGGTGAGTATACGTGTGTGTATGTCTGTCTGTCTCCACAATCAGGACAGCAAACCCCTCTTTGGGTTATTGACTTCATGTATGATGGCCAATGCAAAATCACTCTACTGCTTAGAAATCTGTAATAAGAGTTTCATAGTTTTTTCATAATTATCCCCTTTTAAATATATATATTTTATTGATTTCAGAGAGGAAGGGAGAGGGAAAGACAGATAGAAACATCAATGATGCAAGAGAATCATTGCTTGGCCAATTCCTGCAGGGTCAACCTGCAACAGGGCATGTGCCCTGACCGGGAATCAAACCGTGACCTCAACCACTGAGCCATGCCAGCTTAAATTGAACTTAAACACATTTTAAGGTAAAGGAAAGTTCTTCCTGCCCCACATTCCAACAATTGCTGCTGAAAATCTATAAGCTAAGGCACGCTGCAGGGTTGTCAAAGGATAAATGAAAGAAATCAACTGCGTACTTGCCCCTCCCTAGATAGGATGGACAGCTGGTCCACAAGGATGCCGGCAACTCCAAACTTTACTCTTCCCTCAACACAGCAAAGGGCACTCAGCCAATCCCCCTAAAACCCCCCATTCCCACCAAGTCTGTGGGGAAATTTTTTTTTATGAACTGGTTTTTAGGAGCATTTTTATCCTCCTGCAGGGGATCAAGGCTGCTTAATTACAGCTCTTAATCCTTGAAAAGAAGTGAATCCTAAATACAACCACGCTTTTTCCCTAAGCAGTGGGATGTTGCTCTTCCCAGCAACAAGAGCTCTGTTGTTTAGCTCATTAATAAAAGGGTTGAAAGTAGACAAACAGCAATAAACTAGTACTTGGTTGAATTATTCCTTTTTATCCTTTTCATACAAATTGAGAATACCAGTAGAAAGGAGGAAATAAAGGTGTATAATTCATTAAATAATTGCTATCCTTTAACAAATTTAAATCCCTATATACATTGAAATATAATCTAAATAAGTGTGTAATCAAAAATAATCTCTAAATATTTGTTTCAGTTCTGAATGAGGAGTAACCAAGAGAAATGGACTTAAATGACAGTGATCTGAAGTCAGTTAAGTTTTTACAAGTAGTAGTTACGCAATACCAAAGAAAGATAAAAATTTCCTTTCCTAGAAATGCTTAAAAATAGAGCAGATTTGTATATTACCAGTTGCTTTTCAGGACTGCCCCAAACATCAAGATAGTAATTTTTTTTTTAATGGGCAAAAGATTTGAATAGACACTTCACAAAAGAAGATATGTGAATAGTCAGTGATTAAAGAGCTTATTATCTGTCTGGGAAACACAAATTAAAGCCACATTGAGACACACTGCACGCCTACTAGAATTGCTAAAATTAAAAAGATTACCACCACCATCAAAGTTTGATGAGGATGTGGAGCAACTGAAACTCACGCTAATGAAAATGCAAAATGGTACAACGACTTTAGGAAAAATCTGCCAGTTTCTTATAAAGTTAAACACACTCACTGTAAGACCATGAAATTCCACTCCTATGTGTTTGTTTACCCAAGAAAAAGAAAAACATATGTCCACAAAAAGACTCGTACAAAAATGTTTGTAGCAGCCCTATTAATAAAACTCCAGATGCCCATCAACAGGATGGAAAAGTGAGCTGGGGTCTATTCACACACAACAGACTTACTACTCAGCAGTAAAAAGAAATATTGCTACATGCAACGACATGGATGGATCTCAGGAGCATTCTGTTGAGTGAAAGACACTTCACACACACAAAAGGTACATATTGTACTTTTCTGTTTTTATGATATTTTACAAAAAACTCAGAATGGAGGCTGTCTTCGAAGAGCAGAGGATGGAGATTGGCTGGGAAGGTACATGAGAGAACCTTCTGGAGTGACTATAATATACTTACCTTGACAGAGGTTTGGGTTATACTGATGACTGTATTAAAACTTAGTGAATATACAATTGATTTGTGCATTTCATTCTATTTAAACATTACCTCAAAAGAAAAGAAACAAGTACAGAACTTTAATAAAAAGGGGAATAAAATGTTAATAGTAGAATCTTAGTGGTGGCTAGAAGCATGTTCACTATAAAATTCTTTCAACTTTGTTGTAATTTTGAAATTTTTATAATAAAATGATGAATTCCACTCCTAGGTATGTGCCCAAGAGAAATGAAAACATATGTCAACACAAAAACTTATATATGAATATTCATATGAGCATTATTCATGATGACAAAACATAGAAAAACCCAAATGTCTATCAGATGATGAATAGATAAACCAAATGGGATATATCTGTACAATGAAATATTATCCTATATAATGAAAGGCTAATATGCAAATCGACTGAATGGCAGAACAACCATTTGCTATGACGCTCAATGCAGGAGCTGCCTCCTGGTGGTCAGTGCGCTCCCACAGGGGGAGCGCCGCTCAGCCAGAAGCCGGGCTCACGGCTGGTGAGTGCAGTGGCAGTGCTAAGGACCCCTCGGGGGATGTCCGCCAAGGGGTCCTGGACTGTGAGAGGGTGAGGGCTGAGTTGAGGGATGCCCAACCCACAGTGCACGAATGTCATGCACCGGGCCTCTAGTATTATATGATTCCATTTATATGAAAGGTCAGGCAATAGGCAAATTTTAAAAAACAGAAAGTAGATTAGAGGTTGCCTCAGACTGGGGGAGTTGGAGGGAAATGGGGACTAACTATTAATGGATAGGGGGTTTCTTCTTGGGGTGATGAAAATATTCTAAAATTGATTATGAAGATCATTGTGAAACTGAATATGTCAAAACCCATTGAATTGTACATTTAAAATGAGTGGTGAATTGTATGGGATATGAATTATAACCAATAAAACTGTTATAAAAAATAAAATACTGGAAAAAATGATCGGGATCAGCCTTATTATTACACAATTAATTGCCCTATGAACTACAGATCTCTTCATCGAGAGCAGGGGTGGGGAACCTTTTTGCTGCCAAGGGCCATTTGATGATATTTATAATATCATTCGTGGGCCATACAAAATTACAACTTACAAATTAGCCTGCTGTATATGGTCAAACATTTAATTAACTCACCCCAATGCCTTGGTAGGGCCAGACCAAAGATTTCTTGGGCCTTATTCGGGCCCAACAGTCTGGATGTTCCTCACCCCTGATCTAGCTGAAGAGAAGGCATCCTTGTCATGTTTTCTAATATGTGCATTTTAATACAAATTTCTTAATGACTTTCTAAATTCACGAAACATATGAACCTGGTATTAAATCTTTGGTTTGTCAAACTCTAACTGAAAGACTAACATTCTAGCAGATGTTTTTCTTGGTGAGTGTTTTTTGGGGGAGGAGGGTATTATTTCTTTATTTTGGTGTTTGGTTTCTTTGTTTTTTTATTTGTTTTCACAATTCCTACTTACAAATGTCTCAGACAGGGGAGTTGGAAATACCTAAACACTTTCTTCTGGTCACCTCAGGTAGCTGTAAAGTCCCAGAAGAATAGAGAGACACAGGGAATGAGAGTACATGTGAAACGCAAAAGTAATTATGTATGTAAACCAGTGGTTCTCAAACATGGGTGCATAATGGAATCTTGGGGGGTGGGGATTTAAATATCTCAGTTACCCGTGAATCATCCCTCCCCCTCCCGGAGAGCCAGATGTAACTGACCTGGGGTGCAATCAGGATTTCTAAGGCTTCCTAGGAGATTCTCATGTGCAGCCAGGTTGAGAACCACTGTCCTAGGACCATATCCTGAGCTCGCAGAGGCAGCCGAGGCTTAGCGCAGAACCTTAGCTCAAATGGTGCCCCCAAAATACAAGAACCTCCAGCAGGGGTGAGTGTGTGCAGATAGAGGGAACAACATGGCAGAGCACGGCGTCATCATCCCCTTTTAAATTTCAAAAAAGAACACATTATCTGATTCTAAATCAAACTCTATTTTAAAGGGTATTTCACGAAAAGCTTTCCTATTCCCGTCCCCACATTGCTCAATTCTCATCACATTTCCCACCCCAAAAGAGGCCCCTTGTCAATAGTTTCTTCTTCTATTTTTTTTTTAAGAGAGGCAAGAGAAGAACATGGATTTGTTGTTCTACTTATTTATGCATTCATTGGTTGATCCCTGTATGTGCCCTGACCAGGCATGGAACCCACAACCTTGAGGTATCAGGACAATGCTCTAAACAGCTGGGCTGCTCAACAAGGTCTCATAGTTTCTTCTTTTTCTAGAGAATTCAAGCCAATCCCAATATATGTTCTTTTTTCCTTTTAAATACGATGGTAGAACTTCATGCTATTTTTTTTTTCTGGGAAAATCTTGGAAATAATTTCACATCACTACTTAAAGAGCTTCCTCACTTTTTATGTCTGCGTAGTACTCCATTCCTATCTGGTATTATACCCAATGCTCCCATGAGTAACGCTGTGCCATTCTGTACATGTATGAATATAACTGATGCACTTTTCCAAATTGCCCTTCCCGGGGTTGTTGCAACTCACACTTAGACCAGCAGCGCATGAAAGTTCCTGCTGCCCTAGCTGGTTTGGCTCAGTGGATAGTGCACCCGCCTGCGGACTGAAGGGTCCCAGGTTCGATTCTGGTCAAGGGCACATGCCTGGGTTGCAGGCTCGATCCCCAGTAGGAAGTGTGCAGGAGTCAGCCGGTCAATGATTGTCTCTCATCATGGATGTTTCTATCTCTCTCTCCCCCTCTCCCTTCCTTTCTGAAATAAATAAAAATATATTACTAAAAGAAAAAAAAGAAGAAAGGAACTTCCAACTTCCCCATTGCCTCACCACAAGGTGGACTATCACAGTTTTATGTGTGTGTGTTTTTCAGTCTGATAGGTATAAAAACGTATCTCAGTATATTTTGGGTTGCTTGTCTTACTTCTTACTTGTGAAGTTGTATGTATTTTCCTATGTTTAAGATCCTTTCTTACTTTCTCTCCTATCATTGTTCATTCAGCAACAGTTTCAAAGAAAGAGATGATCTCCTCGGGGCATACGATTTCACCTACTGTCCACACAATCCAACCATTTAGCAATTCTAAGCGGAACAAGGAGGTGAGTGGGCAGATGGGCACTCAGAAAGGTGGAAGCTTTCCATCCTTGACAAAAGGGACTCACACTATTTACATACCCAAGTGGTCATTACACACCATCATTCATTCATTCCTATACTATTAATTGAATGCTTACTGCTCTATACAAAGCATAGCCTATGAATGAAATGTGACAGAAAGGAGGAATTAGGATGCACAGCTCAAAATTACATTATAATTGTAGAAGTCTTTCTACCAATATTCCTACAAAGTTCTTTTCTTATGGGTATTGATGTGCAATTAAACCATCATTAGCCATAATTAAACTACCATTTCATACTTTTCCCATTTTACTTGCATTAAGGTACTCCAAACTGAACTAATTGTCCAAAATTTGAAATTATGCTTCTACAAATAAAACCTTTACACTTTTAGCATTTTCCCACAACCTAAAAGAAGTAAATTTCTGGTTTACACTTAACTATTTCCCCGAAGCCTTTTCTGACTTTATGTGCATTTATTTTCTTATTTGGTTTCTTTTGATGTAAACTAGAGACCTAATAAGGACTTTCTAATGTCATCTAGTCAACCCCCAGGCTCCTTGCTAGACAGAGGCTATCCGTCTTTTTTATTTTAAAACATTTCCAAGGGAAAACCTCTAATTTTTCTCACTAATTCTTCCATTCCAGTTTTTATGATCCAGTCACCTAAAGAACTTTCCACCACCCATCGCCTCAAAATGATCTCATTGACCATCTTAACGTAATTTGATGCTGATTACTCCTACGTTTTTCTTCAGCTCTCACAAATTAGTCATCAAAACAGATTCATACTGTAATTAACTGGCGACTTTGATTTTATTTTCCATAGTGGAATGAGTAGACTTTGATTTCTTTCCATGGTGGAAACAACTCTATATTTGTTTCCAAATCCGGCCATTCAAAAGTACCACTTAAATCAATTTCTATTCCAAACTCCATCCCACCTGGCAGGAAGAGCTCACCCTCAGTCATTGGGGAGCTGACCTCAGTCCCGCCCCTGCACCTCTTATAGGACAGCAGAGTCCCAGCAGCTCACATAGCACCAAGGTATCAGGGAGACCTTCTGGGGACCACGTCACTGCCGTGGGCTGCACGTTGGGTCGGTGCAATAGCTCTGGGACTCCCCTGCCCTCTTCGTGGGACCACAGGTGAGGCCGGGCTCTGCTGCCTGCAGGACCACAGACCCCTCTTTCCTTCTTCGTTTGGAGGAAATCCCTCACTCTTTTCTCATTTCCTTTCAAAGCACTTCCTCTCTTTCCCCTGTTGCCATAGAACATTAAACATAATTGGGGGGTTGGCTTTTGAAAATCTGAATATCTTCAAAGAGATGTCCACCGTCCATTTATACCTCAAGCACCTGCGAGCACATGGTGCGCCAGGCTGTGTGCCAGGCGGCCCCTGCCCAGGAGGAGCTGGCAGTGCAGCCAGGGAGGCGCACTGGCTGGCCGCAAGCACGAGAAACTGCCAGGGAAGTGCCGTGAAGGTGGGACGGGGGCCCGGGAGGCAGGGGCCCCCAGAGGCCCAGGGCATCGGGAGCCTCCGGGGAGGAGGGTGCACTAAGCTGGGGCCTGAAGGGGTAGGAAACAGGTATCGGGCTTGGCAGGGAGTGGGAAAGACGGTCCCGGCAGCGTTTATTCCAGAAGTGCTATTCTCAATACTCTTTGCTCAAATACTTGTGGCATTAGTGACATCTTGCAGCACCCCAACCCTTGCTGCTGAGATTCTGAGGACATTTGAACTCTCTTTTCTGTCTTCCTGAGGCTTCTGGGGTGTTTTCTAATATAAAACAACTAGAGGCCCAGTGCACAAAATTCGCACTGGGTGGGGGCGGGGGGGCCTCAGCCCGGCCTGCGCCCTCTTGCAATCCGGACCCCTCGGGAGATGTCCGACTGCCAGTTTAGGCCTGATCCCACAGGGATCCCTGTGGGATCATGCCTAAACCAGAAGTCAGACATCCCTCTCCCAATCCAGGACCGATGGCTCCTAACCGCTTGCCTGACTGCCTGATTGCCCCTAACCGCTCACCTGCCTGCCTGATCACCTCTTACCACTCTGCCTGCCTGCCTGATCGCCCCTAACCACTTCTGCCTTGGCCCCTGCCACAGCAGCTTCGTCCGGAAGGACGTCGAGAAGGTTGTTCGGCTGTCTGGTCTAATTAGCATATTACACTTTTATTATTATATATAGTTATTATCTACTTAATGTTCTTTACATTGCCTTCTAACTGCATTTGATGGTATATCAGTTAAAGTTTGTCCTTAGAGCGGTCTCTTTTAACCATGAATGATAACCTACCTCGAATGAAAATTTCCTTTTTTGTGTGTGGGGGAAAGTTATTAAAATCAAACTCCTTTTATTGTATTTGCCTTACTCTTCTATTACCTAAATCCTGGGGAACTGGATTCAAACTACATTGACTTATGGATGTTGCAGTGATAGAGTTCATCTGATTACATTTTATGTGACTTCCATTTTATAGTGTTTTCATGAGGAGTAAACTGAGTCTTCTCTATTGCCCTAAACCTCAAGGGATTACAAAGGGTTGGTTTGGGAGTAACACAATTTATTGTCAATTAGCCCAAAATAATAACCCAGGAGAGTGTGTTGTGGGGAGGAGAGACAGATGCTCTCTCAGCAAAATAAAGCCAGAGTATTTTCAGCAATACTGGAATCAAAGTCATGTTAATACAAGAAATGTGAATCCGTCTAATGGACCAGATGGAGAGGGAGGAGAGGAGACTCTTCAAGGAAAATAATTCCCACAGGGGGAAGATGAGATGAGGTTGAATGACTAAGAGAAAACTAGGTAAAGCCTGCTGTAGAGGCACCCCCATTTTCCAACTTCTTCCTCAACACTTCCCCCACCCCCATCCTCAGGAGCAAACTCTGACTAAGAAACTAGGGAGGCCAAAACCCACGAGGTCCAAACCCACTCCTTTGGGTCTCTGTGATTGGGCCAAAGGAAAACCCATTGATGGATGGCTGAGACTTCGACATCTGCACAGCATCGGAGGATCAAGGCGCTGAAACACAGAATAGGGGCGGTGAAATCGAGACGCCGCTTTGCTCAGAAAACTACACTTGAGGACTCTCACCTAAAGAAAACCTAAGTCTCTGAGAATTATGAGAAAAGAGCCAAAGAGAATGACGTGGGAACAAAATAGACATTACAAAGTCAATGGTGGAAAAACAAAATCCAGAATCTGACCTCAACCCAACAATCCTTTTTGGAAGAAAGTAAGACATTTCTGTGCCTTGGTAGAAGTGGTGAGTGGCATCTCTAAAATAAGTACTCGCTAATATATTGCAGTTTAATATTTTGTTATTTAAAAGAAGGAATAGTAGAAATATTTTAAAGAAATACATATCCATTAAAACCAATGGTAACTAAAAGATTAGATTGGAACATAAACATTATTTTGTCTTTTAAAAATATTTTTATATTATATCAAAATATCTTAGGATAATATATAAAATCAAATGGAAATATATGAGAAGTGCTTCAAGGTCCTAATTTTAAAAAAGATATTACATGAGAGTATTGTTAGCATTGCTGTGAGTGAGAAATACTTTAAGGTACTTATAACAAATATATTGCATAAGAGTACTGATAGTATTGCTATGAATCAACATTCCTAGAATTTTTTGAGTTTAGTAGACCATAAAATGTATGCTGTCCAACTCTCCCATCACTGGCCAGATGTCTCTTATGTTTATGTGCTATCTTGACTCGGTTACATACTGGCAATGTAACCTTGAACATCTAACTTCATTTTTTATAGCCTTTGTTTCTGCATTTGTGGCGATGAGAATTGCTTCTTTACATGGCTTTTGGGAGGATTAAATAAAACCACACAACTAAAGCATTTAAGCAAAAGAAACATTTTTCTTTAAGATAAAGGAAGGAAGGAAGGAAGGAAGGAAGGAAGGAAGGAAGGAAGGAAGGAAGGAAGGAAGGAAGGAAGGAGAAAGAAAGAAAGAAAGAAAGAAAGAAAGAAAGAAAGAAAGAAAGAAAGAAAGAAAGAAGAAAAGAAAAGAAAAGAAAAAAGAAAAGAAAAGAAAAGAAAAGAAAAGAAAAGAAAAGAAAAGAAAAGAAAAGAAAAGAGAAAAGAAAAGAAGAAAAGACAAACCCAAATACCCAGGAGAATATCCTGCCGGGAAGTGGGAGCTGACGTGGCCACATATCTCTGTCTCCCCAACATTCCCTTTCCCTTGGAGTTTTCTCACGTCACGGACTTCCGCCAGCTTTGCTCTTGCCCCTCCTTCTCTGTTGAACCTACCTAGTGGACTTCTGTTTTATTATTTGAGCATCAGCCTGCCTCCCCCATAGATGTAACCCTACATCATCCCACCCAGGCAGCCTCTGAGGGGGCCTGGGATGGGTACTCAATCCGAGACGGACCAGGTGTCCCTGAGACAGCACAGGCACGTGGACCTGGAAATGGAAAACACCGAGTGGCCAGGAGGCCACGTTAAAATCAGTGGCTAGAAGGGAAACAAACATGTCACCACCCCTCCATTCCCTGCTCGGAAGCACAGAAGCAGCTGATTCTCTCCCTTCTTACTGCCCGCTTAACCTACTGAGCCACAGGCGCAGTTGATCAAGGCTTGACTGCTACACCTTTCCAGGGCAATGAGCAGTGCACCCTCTTGTCCCCACTGCACAGGTGTAAGCATCCTTACCCGGCAGTGCAGATGGAAAAAGAAGTCACCCCACCCTGAAATGGGAAATCCTGCAAGCCTGCTTTTTTCAAAAAGCCCGCCTTTTCTCAAAAGCCTGCCTGTCCCCAGACTATAAAAGCAGCCCAGTAGAGCCAGCGCCCCCCGCCCCCGCCCCGCCCCAGCCAGAGAACCTACCTTCCTTTCCTCTGTGCTGCCTCCCTTGTGCTCAAGCATAAGCTTAATAAAACCTGTCTGGAAATTTCTCTGGGCTTTCCTCTTGATTTCTATCTTGGGGAACCACAAGCTCCCAAGGCTGGTAACATCCCTTCCCTGACAATTTGGAACGGGGATGTAAAAAAAATGTTTAGCCCTAGCCGGCTCAGTGGATAGAGTGTTGGCCTGCAGACCAAAGGGTCCCAGGTTTGATTCTGGTCAAGGGCACGTAATTGATTGCAGGCTCCTCCTCGGCCCGGGCCCTGGTTGGGGTTCGTGCAGGAGGCAACCAATTGATGTGTTTCTCTCACATCGATGTTTCTCTCTGATTTTCCCTCTCTCTTCCACTCTCCCTAAAAATCAATGGAAAAATATCCTCAGGTAAGGATTAAAAAAAAAAAAAAACAAAAAAAGAAACTGTTTAGTCTCTCTCTCTGTATCGCTATTGCAATGTCGTGTAAACATGGAAGTTGTTGTTGACAACTGTTTTCTACCATAGGAGCCGGGAAACAGAAGCCGTTAGTGTGCGTATGAAAGAGGAGCGGTGCAGATACTCAGCGGGAGGCAGAGGGAACGAGGCAGAGGGTGGGTTCGTTTCCCAGGGCTGCCATCACCGGGTGCCTTAGACTGGATGGCTTCAAATGTCAGAAATGTGTTCTCTCACAGCCTGGAGGCTCGAGGCCTGAAAGCAATACTCCCTCTGAAGGATCCTGGGAGGGTCTGCTCCACGCCTTTATCTTTGCTCCTGGCGTTGCCGGCCATCCTTGTGCTCCTTGGTTTGCAAACACATCCCTCCAGTCTCTACCTCCGTCTTCACATGGCGTTCTTCCCTCTGTCTGTCTGTGTCTCTTCTTCCCTTCCAAAGAGGACCCCGTCCGATTGGATGAGGGCCCATCCTACGCCAGGATGGCTTCATCTCAACTTGATTACACCTGCAAAGACCCTATTTCCAAGCAAGGTCATGTTCACAGGTACCAGGGGTTAGGGCTTCAACACACCTTTTGGGGGTACACAATTCCACCCAAAACAGAAGGCGTTCTGGGCCTGCCCATTGCTCGGGGGCCCTGGTTCCACCTCGAGCCCAGCTGTAGGGCCTTCGCATTCCTGGCAGTGCTCCAGTGACGGTCCTGGGGTCGGCGAGGCAGAGCCGGTTTGTGCTACTTATTGTCACCAGAGTCCTAATTAGTGTGCTAGACATGGCCCACCCCTGCTACTGTCTCCTCTTTTCACCGCATGCTGCAGCCTGTACATTTCTTCACTAAATGCCAAAGGGACAGAGTGAGGACAAATACGAAGATTTAACTAACAAAATGCAGGTTTCTAACTTGATTACTGGTCTGTTTATGTGCCTGTGCTACTACACCTGATGTCTAAAGACAGCATTTTCCACCCTCGCTGGTTTGGTTCAGTGGATAGAGTGTTGGCCTGCGGACTGAAGGGTCCCGGGTTTGATTCTGGTCAAAGGCACATGCCTGGGTTGTGGGCTCAGTCCCCAGTAGGGGACATGCATGAGTCAGCTGGTCAATGATTGTCTCTCATCATTGATGTTTTTATCTCTCTCTCTCCCCTCTCCCTTCCTTTCTGAAATAAATTAAAAAAAAAACGTTTTAAAAATATTATACAAAGCCCTAACCCGTTTGGCTCAGTGGATAGAGCATCGGCCTGCGGACTGAAAGGTCCCAGGTTCGATTCCGGTCAAGGGCATGTACCTTGGTTGCGGGCACATCCCCAGTAGGAGGTGTGCAGGAGGCAGCTGATCGATGTTTCTCTCTCATCGATGTTTCTAACTCACTATCCCTCTCCCTTCCTCTCTGTAAAAAATCAATAAAATATATTTAAAAAAATATATATTATACAAAATGAAACCCCATATTATACAAAATGGTGTTTCATTTAAAAATTTACACCAAAGATAGTAAGCACTTCAAAATTTATTTTTATAAAATCTTATGAATGAGGAAACTGAGGCCTTGGAAGATGGTGGATTTGCCCAAAGGCCCACAACCCAAACCAGCAAACCTGAGACTGGAAACATGTTCTCTTCACCACCCCTCATGATTAAATTCTGACAACTATATTCCGTGTTAAGACAAAATGCGAGTGTATTGTTTTACAGCGTCTACTGATAACATCGTTTGACTTTTCAGCTCCCAGAGAGCCTCCTCTGCAGCAGGCACTGAACTAAATGCTCCGGAGACAGAGAGCGCCACCAGCACCTGGAAAGCACACTCATTTAATGTCATTATTATCTTGGAGAAGCAGGAAGCAGACTGTAAGTCAATCAAGGTCCCACCCAGCGATCTCCACGCAAGAAACCGGTGAGCTCCTTACTCCCTCATTCCGTGTTTCTAAGAGTTCCTAACCAGACTGTATCTCCACTGTACATGCAAGTGTCCTTCTTGTTCCCCCCTTTGTCCTCATCTGCATTTCTGAAATAAACACTGAGTTTAGGGGGGAAAAAAAACATATTATGCAACAAATGGCATGTAAAAGAAATAAAGGGATTTGATTTTAGATTTGAAAAGACTGAAGAGACAGAACAAAAGAACATGTGTGAAATTTGTTTAAATCCCAATTCTAACAAAAAAAATTGCAGAAAGACTTTTTGAGACAATCAGGGAATTTTTATTATTCTCTGGGTATTGTGATTCCAAGAATTATTGTTAATTTTATGAGGTGTGATAAATGGCCTTGTGGTTATGTAGAAAATGCCTATAATTTTTAGAGACACATTATGAATAATGTAGGAGTAAAATGACATGAAATCTGAAATGTGAAATGCATTGTAAAATATTACAGTAAGTGGGAAAAGAGGAAGCAAATATGACAAAAATCTTGATGATAACTTAATGTAGGCTTTGTTTTATGGGAATTTATTCTACTATTATTTCTAATTTTGTTTGAAATTTTTCATGGTAAATTTAGAGGATACATGTGAGTAAAATACCTACAGTAGTTATCACAGGATAACCTGTCTTTGTTATGTGACAATAATGTTAACTCAAACATACAGTTTGTATTAGATAACGTCTCAATTGAGTTCCTGGTACTCTTGACTATGGCAGCATATTTTTAATTTGCTAATGTCTATATATATATTATTGATTCAGAGAGGAAGGGAGAGGGAGAGAGAGATAGAAACATCAATGGTGAGAATCATTGATCAGCTGCTTCCGGCACTCCCCCTACTGGAGATCGAGCCCTCACCCCGGCATGTGCCCTGACAGGGAATCGAACTGTGGCCTCCTGGTTCATAGGATGATGCTTCAACCACTGAGCCATGCCGGCCGGGCTCAATAATGTCTTTAAAGCAAATCCCAGACATATCATTTCACCCAGGCATCTTTGGGAGGGCTTCCTCAAATCAGGAATGGAATGAAAAAAATCACTGCTTTATGGGGGTTTCATTCTGTTACAGACAGTTGGGGGTCAACAACAAGTCAGGAAATTAATAAATATTAACATATCAGTTGGTGGTAAGTGCCAACAAGAAAAATAAAGCAGGGTGAGAGGACAGGGAATGGGGGCAGTTTTAGATTGGGGTGGTCAAGGAATGCTTTCCTGCTGAGTGATATCAGAGCAGAGACCTAAACGAGGGAGGAGACAGGCTACATGATCCTGTGGGGAACAGCACTCCAAACAGAGGGAACAGCAGTGGTGAACATACAGGCTGGAGAGGGTAGTGGGGAGAGAATAAGTGCCAGGAGGACATGAAACAGTCAAATGTCATAGGGACTGACTGGGAATGGAGAGCAGTGTTGGACAGGGTGGTCAGGGAGGACCTCCCTGAGGAGGTGACTTAAGAGCAGAGACTTGCCCGGCCGGCGTGGCTCAGTGGTTGAGCATTGACTTGTGAACCAGGAGGGCATGGTTCGATTCCCAGTCAGGGCACATGCCCGAGTTGCAGGTTCAATCCCCAGTAGGGGGCGTGCAGGAGGCAGCCAATCAATGATTCTCTCTCATCATTGATATTTCTTTCTATCTCTCTCTTCCTCTCCCTTCCTCTCTGAAATCAATAAAAAAAAATATTTTTTTTCAAAAGAGCAGAGATCTGACAGATAATAAGTTGCTATACGTAGAGCAAAGTAGTGCACTGTTAATTCATTAACCAAACATAAGATAAAACGAAGCCCTCGATTTTGTACATGAATTATTAAGCCTAATCTTCCTGTCCTTTCCTCAGCAAGAGGTTTGTGCATTGTATTTATGTAATAACCACATTCTCTAGTTGTTCTATCTGATGCTTTGACACCGTGAGGCCTTGCTGGCTCAGGAGGGACAGCACATTTTGGGACTAACCACCCTCTGGAGATAGTAAACTAGCCTGCAAGCGCACCTTTCGGAGGCAACCCAGAGCCCACACTCCCAACCACCTCCTTCCCTGGGAGTTTACACTCTGCAACAGTGGTCTCCATCTTAACCACCCCGGGCCAGGTACCAGACAAGCAGGGACAGCCTCTGTGCCCAAGTCCGCTGGAATTATCCAAACCCGCTCATCCTGCCTTCCTTGTCTTTTCCAAGGAAACCTCGATAAGGCTCTTGGTCTGCATTTCCCCTGGCTCCCCTGCTTCCCGAATGACCCCGCGCTTGACCCCGCGCTTCCCCGTGCGGCCCTGCATGGCGGCCCTGCCTGTTTCTAGCGGATTGCGAGTATAATAAAAACTCCTGCCTTAATGTTAGCCATTTCCGTTTCTGCGTGTCTTACCAACCCTAATTACAGCAAATCCCGGCTACATTTTTATTTATTTATTTTTCTTAATATGTTTTTATTGATTTCAGAGAGGAAGGGAGAGAAAGAGAGAAACATCAATGATAAGAGAGAATCATTAATTAGCTGCCTCCTGCACGCCCCCTACTGGGGATTGAACCCGCAACCCAAGCATGTGCCTTTGACTGGAATTGAACCCGGGATCCTCCAGTTTGCAGGTCGACGCTCTGTCCACTGAGCCAACCCAGCTAGGGCCCGGGTACATTTTTAAACAGTTTACATTTATCTTCATTACTTTCTTCCTGTGAGCCTTGGCCCAGTGTTCCAAGCTGTCACCATCATTTGAAACTCTTCTACCACAATGCACATCCCTCCCAGCTTTGTTTTTGTGTCATCTGCAGACTTGCAAAATGTCTCCTGCATGCCCACTCTCGTGCAATCTCACATCACATCACTAGGAGGCGTCAGGAGCCACACCCTGTGATATTCCCCTAGAAACTGGGGGCAACTTATTTTAATTTCTCTAAAATCTCCTTATCACAGGCCTCACATCTCTCCACCTTATAACATGAAAGATGATGTCAATGGCCTGGTGAAATGAAGAACACTGAACTATAGCATCACTTTACTCTATCAACCTAGAGTCAACTTCAAAAAAATCAAATGAGATAAATTTTGTATGACATGCTTAGTCGATCCAGATGGTCTTCCAGTAATTATGTCATTTCTTAAATGCTTGCAAGAAATTTTTGCCAAACATATTAAGGTTATAGGTTCTGGAATTTCACCTTATACTACCAAATTCTCCTTTTATTTTATTATTATTATTATTATATTTTAAATATATTTTTATTGATTTCAGAGAGGAAGGGAGAGGGAGAGAGAGAGAGAAACATCAATAATGAGAGAGAATCATTGATCGGCTGCCTCCTGCATGCCCCCCACTGGGGATCAAGCCCACAACCCAGGCATGTGCCCTTGACCGGAATCAAACCCAGGACCCTTCAGTCCGCAGGCCAACGCTCTATCCACTGAGCCAAACAAGCTAGGGCCAAAATTCTCCTTTTCAAAAACTGGGACTCCTCTTTGCTGAAACTAAGATTTGTCACTTGTTTGCTCCATAAATTTTCATTTTATTGATAAAATGTAAGGGAATTTGGGAGTATAGCATGGCAGTGACACTCATTCAGAGCAAAGATGTAATTACTGGTGAGTCACGACATAATATTCCCAACATGTTAAAATGAGTAGATTCTCATTAGTATCAAAACCATGAATATTACCCATAGTTTAGAGAATCTGAAAGGAAGCAAACTTAAAACTGACAAATATAAAATTAGAAACAAACTTGTGTTGTTGTTTTTTTTAAGTTAATCTGTATTTTTTTTCCAGCCTCTACTCCCACCTCAAATACAGTGGAATGCTTTAACATTTCCCAGGGACGGATCTCCAATTAGAATATGGAAAGTGTTAAACCAATGCAGGTTTCTATTAAAGCAATGCATGCTGCTTTAAAAATAAAATTAGTCTCTACAAGGACTTGAAAGCTCATTTTTCTTTTTAATTTAAAGGCTAGAAACTAGCAACTTTACTTCAATTAAAAAGAAATTATTATACTCTGCCTATTCTGTGTTTCATGTGGTTTTATTGCATGCAAGGGCTTTTTTTTTCTCAGCACAACAAAGAAAGGTTAAAAAGTCTCTCAAAGTAACAACTTTTGCATTCTTTTCATTTAAAAAAATTTTCAAATTTTGAATGCCCTTTCAAGATTTAGCCCTTTATCAGGGAAAAAAAAAATTGTAAAACCTTGTTTCCTCCTCCAAAACATGTGCTCTTCCCCTCTTTATTCTAACACGAGGGGGACAGCAGACGGGAGTGGGCTCCAGGTCCTGCAGAGGAAGCCCGAGGAGTCATCGGTGTGGTTTCAGGGCCAGTACTTCAGCAGGAGCCCTGCAGCTCTGCTAAAGCACAGAGAGCATCGGCCAAGACTAACTAGGCCAACAGCGTGAGGAACCCAAGAGAGAGAAAAATCAACCCCTAAAAGGTAAATGTTGACCTAATTTCAAGGCAGGTTGGTAGTAAAAATGTTATATAACACCCAGGGAAAACAATATGTATATAAAGCAATATGTATATAAGTGAGCCATGATGAAAACAGGGGATGCTTTTTAAGGTCCCGGGAGAAAAATATTAAACAGTATTTAAGGACCAGATGATATTTACCTGTGGATTGCTTCTGCCTCCTGAAATGTGTATTTAATTGCTTTTAAAGGTTGGTGTGATTGGATCAGTGGAGGTTTTTGTTCTATCTGACGTAGGAGAATTGAAAAGTGAATGTCAAGGCTTTTGGCAGCGTCAGCCTCTTTGTGATGTGGGAGAGGTTACTCAGCAAAGGAGCACACAAACAACCCGGACTCTGAACAGGGAGGGGGTGCCATCATCCCTGGAGGCTGTCACCTTGAGGGAGGGACAGCAGAAAGTTTATTTGTTTGTTTGCTCACTCGTCCTTTCATTCACCATTCATTTTTCCTCTTCTGAAGAAAAATTTCAGACATACACAAAAGTAGAAAGAATACTATAATAAACTTTCAATGGGCGACTTCAACATTTACCAACTCTTGGCCATCTACAACCCATTCAGGCCTCTCCCCATATACACACAATTGGGCATTATTTTGAAGTGAATTCTAGGTAGCATATAATTTAATCTGTAAATATTTTGGTGTATGTATGACTGTTTTTCTATATAATCACAATACGATGACTTTCACTAAAAATATTCATATTGAAATTTCCCCAGTTGTCTCATAAATCCCATAGATAGATAGATAGATAGATAGATAGATAGATAGATAGATAGATAGATAGATTTCAGAGAGGGAGGGAGAGGGGGAGAGAGCTAGAAACATCAATGATGAGAGAGAATCATTGATTGGCTGCCTCCTGCACACCCCACATTGGGGATCGAGCCCACAACTCAGGCATGTGCCCTGACCGGAAATCCAACTGTGACCTCCTGATTCATAGGTCGATGCTCAACCACTGAGCCACACAGATTGGGCTCATAAATCCCTTTAATGTATAGGTTCTTCTGCCTGTTTTTTTTTTGTTGTTCTTTTTTTTTTTTTTTTTGTGTGTGTGTGTGTGTGTGTGTGTGTGTTTCTTGATTTTTTAATTATTAAAGAAATCAGGTCGTTTGCCTTGTAGTTTCCCACATTTTAGAGTTTGCAACAACACTCTTGTGGTATTAATATGTTCCTCTGACTCCAGTATCTCCTGTAATTGGTAGTTAGATTTAAAGACCTGATCAGATTCAGTTCAATTTTTCTTGTTTTGGCAGGAATACTTCATAAGCGGATATTGTAGACTTTCAACAGGAGGCAGATAATATCTGGTTGTCTCTTTTTATGCGGTTTATGCTTATTGACTATTCTTGCCTAAATGATTTCATTTGCGAACATTTGGACACTAAATATTTTTCAATGTGGTCATTAAATCATGGTTACGTGTTCAAAAATAAGTTTTTATTTTTTATAGAAGCATACTAAGTATTTACAGATAATCTAATGCTATTATCCTTCACTTATAGAAGCTGAGATGAAACACTTCTAGAAAGAGAAACTTGTAGTGGAACACAGTTCATACTGGAAAAGCAGACCACAGGACTCATCCTTTCCTCTTAGTTACCAGTTTGCAAAACAATAAGTTGGTTCTTTAGGACTCAGAGGATTGGTGAGTTATATTTTTAAACAGCTGTAATATGGACTCATGATTTTTAGCATATTTGATGTGTGACCTAGTCTCTTTTGTCCAAAAACTTTAGACACAGCGGTGGACCTTCCCCACACGCCACGTGTGTTTATTAAAAAAAATGTTTTTCCTAAGTGGCAGCCCTGAGCAACTTTAAAATAATTTTTGTGCGAATTTTCAGCTGAAAATATTCAAGAACACCAGAATTGTGAGTAACATATTAATTTTTACAATATTCATTGCAAATTGATTTTTTAAATTAAATTCAAAATAACATGGCGGGTGGGGATGGTTTCCATTTGGATGCATGGCAGTTAACTGGTTAAAGATAGCATGCACACGCCCATGTCGATAGCAGCATTCGTCACAATAGCCAGAGATAGAAGCAACCCAAGTAACCATTAACAGATAAATGGATAAGCAAAATGCAGTATCTGTAAATCTATATATATAAAAGCCTAAGTGACCAGCTGACTGGCCAACTGGCCAGCAGCTATGACACACACTGACCACCAGGGGGCAGACACTCAACGCAGGAGCTGCCAAGCGACAGCAACTTTGCAGAGTGCCCTCTCGCATTCCAGGACCCCTCAGAAGCTGTCGGACTGCCGGTTTCGGCATGAACCCCACAGGCCAGGCCGAGGGACCCAATTGGTGCATGAATCTGTGTACCAGTCTTCTAGTAATGAAATATTATTCAGCCTTGAAAAGTGAGGAAATCCTGTCACATGTTACAACACAGATAAAACTTGAGGACATTATGCTCAGTGAAATAAGCCAGCCACTAAAAGACAAATAATGTATGATTCCACTTATCTGAGGTAGCTAAAGTAGTCAAACTCATAGAGACAGAAAGTAGAAGAGTGGTTGCCAGAGTCTGTGGTAGCAGGAAAGGGGAGTTATTGTTGAACAGGTATAGTTTCAGTTTGGTAGGATAAAAAAGTTGTGGAGATTGTTTGCTCAGCAATGCGAATATACTTAACACTGCTGAACTGTACATTTAAAAGTGGTTAAGATAGTAAGCTTTATGCCATCTGTATTTTACTACAGTTAAAAAAATAATGTGCCCAATTAATACATCTGAGAGAGAAGAGAGAAGTTTAAATGATCGTACTTCGAATGATCACGGTTAGCTGGAGTCATAAATGTTTTAACTGACCTGTCACACCTACTATCATTTATTATCAACTTTCCTACTGATCTGGAGACAGTATGGAACTTACTGTGCGACCACCATGTGCCAAGCACTGTGCCGAGTGCTCTAATGCATTAGCGTGTAAGCCATGCAGCAACCCTAGGAGGCATGGTCAGAGTGGTCAACAGTTTCCAGAGGCACCGAGCAGCTAAGCAGCCCGCCTACACCACACAGCTGGGAGGGCAGATCCAGATCCAGCTGTGTCTGGCTCCAGACCCCGGCCCTTAACCAACACAGACATTGCCTCCCTCAAGATGAAGATGGCTCTTGCCTTAACATATTAGCTAATGATACTAGTGTATTTATACAATGTATAATTAAACAAATGTGTGCATGTCTCCCAAATTTTACTGGTAGGGTGGCCATCACAAAAATTCGGAGACCAAATTTTGTATCTGGTGCCTACTCAAACTGAGACCTTATCTAACTGGGAGTCCTGTCTTTTTGTTTGCTATATTTAGCAATTTTATCTATACTAGATAGCAGGATTCTACCTTATTGGTCTTTGGATCCCACCAAGTGGTACAAGAGTTGGCACATAATAGGTCTTCAATAAAATTTGCTGATTAAGATTGGCAAAACCTTGATAACTGTTGATCTGGTCAGCATGGGGAAGCTGGACTAGCTATATAATTTGCAAAATAAAAATGCAGGCCCCCTTGTTGAGAAATTATTAAGAATTTCAAGACCGTGAAGCTTAGCATTAAGCACAGCACGGGGTCCTTCCATGGTGGAGCCAGCTCATACACTCAAGAAGTTGTCCCTGCTGGGGTGTGAATACCCAGCGATTCATTCTACTGTTCTCTCCACCTTGCTATGTTTTTTAAATATATATATTGAAATAATAACATGTTTTCAAAGTTTTTTGATTGACTAGATCGTCCTTTGTAGGCAATGGCATATCATGATATTTCTCAAAGTGTAATCCCCAGGCCAGCATTATCAGCATTACCAGCAATTGCTTTCTTTAAGCAACTTTTATAATCAGGGACTCTGAGGGTGTGGTCCTGCAGTCTGTTTTATGAAGTCATTTAGGGGATTCTGAAGCTTGAGAACCACTGTTGTGTATGTTGCCTAAGGTCACACACATTTAGTTCTTAGAAAACCAGTGTCAGGCTGTGAGCTAAATCTCTCTGCATTACTCAGGCAACCACAAGACAAGGTGGGGCCAGAGAAGCATTTACTCAGCAAAAGCCCATGCACTGTGTGCTGCCCTAGTCTAGAATCCTCACTGAACAAAAAAACCGAGCCCCATAACCCCGGAAGATCACTGTGCTAAAAGGTATAACCCTGAGGGGCCAATCAGCAGCCACCACCAGTTAGAGCACTTCCTGAAGACATCACCGAATCACAACTCAGCACATCCATTGATGGTTAAAAGGATGGCTGGGTCATTCAACACAACATTAGTGCTTGCTAAAGTCAGTTGGATGTGCTGAGGTCCTAACCCCAGGTACCTGTGAATGTGACCTTATTTGGAAACGAGGTATTTGCCGATGAGATCAAGTTGAGGTCATAGTAGGGAAGCCTGGGCGCTAATCCAATATGACTGGTGTCCTTATGAGAGGACTGATGCACGAAATTTGTGCAAGGGGCTTGGCCCTTGCAGCCCTGGCCGGCCCTCATCGCAGCCCTGGCTTCATCCGGAAGGTCATCCAGACGGTCGTCCGGAAGGTCATTCTGTTATTCAATCTAATTAGCATATTAGCTCTTTATTATATAGGATGAGAGAGACACAGAACTGTTATGGACTGAACTGTGTTACTTGCAAATTCATATCTTAAAGCTCTAATTCATATCCTGAAGAGGTAGAGAGGCCAGAAACCAGCTCTAATGGCTCCGTGATCTTGGACTTCTAGCTTCCGAAACTGTGAGAAAATTAATTTCTGTTTAAGTCGTCTGGTCTGTGCAGTGGATCTGTATTATGGGCTAGGTCCGTCCTAGCCGATAATATAGATCCACACCCGGGGAGAATGCCACTTGGAGGTAAAGGTGGAGATAGTGGCTGCGTCTGCCAAGCCCAGAGTCTATAGGACTAAATCCTTCAGAGTTAGAGCCAAACTAACAAAGTGATAAGTGAAATATCCTCTACCCTCCTACCTTGACCAATATTCCTTCATACTAATATGAAGGCCCGTTCTTTTTTTTTTTTTTTTTTAGCTTTATTGTTGAAAGTATTACATATGCCCCCTTTCCCCCATTGACCTCTTCTAGCTGAAGGCCGAGTTCTAATGGAAGAACTGTTGGACTTTCCAGAATCCTCTGGGAGCTTGGAGGAGTGATGCCTGGCTGAAAATACCTCGGCTTGTTAAGAGTGAATTATTTCTCTCTGGAGGACTGAGGAATGACAACGGATAGCAAGCAACGATAAGAACCAGAGACCCAGCATGGCATTGCTTTGCTGCTTTTCCTCCATAGACATAAACATTGCACAATTTCCCCTGGGGTAAGGTGCAGAAACTTTTTTTCTACTTTTCAGTTAACAGGGGATTTGAGTCCCTTTTAAAAATGGTTTTACTATTCCTCTGGGTCAGATTCCCTCTTTCAAAACAGTAATTAGATTATGGTGATACACTGAAACTAGCTCTCTTCAATAACATTTGTATTTGTAACAGTTTTAATAGAATTCAAATGTTTATTACTACCTATTTCTGCAATCTAGCTCTTTTTCCCAGTTTTCATAGAAATGTGAGTAGGCTAGTCAGTAGTTAGGGGGTCTTTTAAGACCTTCAGTGTTTGGGGAAGAATTGAACCAATATATTAGAGTAATTTTCTGTGCAGCATGTACTTAAATAACAAAGTAGGGGGCAGAGAAGCAAGCCAGTATTTCCCTTTACTTTGACTTAATCCATCAGTCTCAACCTATACATTTTACATAAAATCTAGTGATTTTTGAAACACAGTCTAAAGACAGAGTAAACTTCCCTCAAAGAAATGATATTGGAAATTTGGAAGATGTCACAGATGTGGACTCACAATTGCTTTTACTAGGATGAGCTTGATAACTCTTATGAATGCTGCCTAAATGAACTTAATATGTGGCGTGGAGGTTGGCAGGAGTCATAGCCTGGCTGAACACTGCTACTGCTTCCGGACTTCATGGTAGACAGCTGTCCTTTAAGAAAATTAATGTCATTCAGAGTGGATAACTGCATTCGCCTGTGTAACTCTTTCCTTCCGTCTGGCCCTTTACAATGTGTCCTGGAAAGTGACAGCTTTATAAACCAGAAAAGAAGAAGGAGAAATGCAATTTGATGATTATAAGCTGCCTTTATTTTTAGAAAAGAAGTAATTTCTTGTAAAGGTTGCACAAGGCCACTCAAAACCTTGTGATGCCCTATTGAAGGATGAAAGGAATTTCAAGTAACCATTTCCCCATCCATTTTTATCTGATTTACAGGAACAGAGCTATTGTGATGTGACATTTAAGAGTTTCTAAATGAGAGACAAGGTGAAATAATTGCTATGTTTTGGAATAAGCTCCGTTTGACTGTGCATTACCTATCACCTTAGGAATTTATCAGAATCTCAAATTTGATACTCTATCTTATATACTTGAAAGCACAATCTGGTCATGTCCCATAGCTAGACAGACGGTGCTAATCAAATTCAAAAGGAACTAATCCTATATAATAAAAGCCTAATATGCTAAGTGTCCAGTCGTCCATTCAACCAATCAAAGTGTAATATGCTAATGATATGCTAAGGCCACTCAACTGCTTGCTATGATGTGCACTGACCATCAGGGGGCAGACAGTCGACCAGTCGCTATGACATGCACTGACCACCAGGGGGCAGATGCTCTGACCAGTAGGTTAGCTTGCTGCTGGGGTCTGGCCAATCAGGCCTGAGCGAGAAGGGGCCAGACACTCCCTGGAGCTCTCCCACGGTCCTTCCCCAGCTGGCCAACCTCCTGCGTCCCTCCTTGGCCCCAATCGTGCACTGGTGGGGTCCCTTGGCCTGGCCTGCACCCTCTCACAGTGCGGGACCCCTCAGGAGATGTCGGAGAGCCGGTTTCGGCGTGATCCCACAGGCCAGGCCGAGGGACCCCCACTGGTGCATGAATTCATGCACCAGGCCTCTAGTAATATATAAACCAGAAGGCGGGCGGTTAACTAATTTCTGATGATAAATGAACTGATTTATTCACATCCCTTTCCGTATGCCTCTGACAAGGCTTAGTTATCCAGCCTGGGTCCTCATTCCCAGGCACTGAGGTTCTTGGAAAGCCACGTAAGCAACCAGAAGGTTGCTTGGTAAGCACAGAATTGGAGATTTTTTAGGGCAACTTCATTCACATTACGGTGAGACTCAGAGCACATGTCTCCTGATCAGGTGTCTCCTTCCCCCAGGATAAATATTTTGTAGTTTTGAAATTCCTTTTCATCTTTTATCATGTTCCTCCCTCATGATCAGGATAGATTCATATTTATCTGGGATCCAGTATACTTATAGAGAGAGTCAAGGCTTTAGTGCTATATCCTATGAACTAAAACCATAGATAGTTAAAACCCGGGTTCCAAAAGATATGTGATCAGTGCTGGGGCCCCGCCAGCAGGCGAGGGGATCCCAAGGCAGGTGCTGGGCATGGAGGCCACGGGGGCATAGGCTACCAAGGAGACAAAACTGAACCTCACGTCACCCTGCTTGGCCCCGGAGGATGGCTGGTTAGCCAGAGATGGGTAAGATTCCTCAAGGAAGGAACAACCTAAGACAGGCACAGTCACAGAGGGGCCATCAGGAGAGAATTTGGGGATCAACAGAGGTGGGGCACAGACCCTCACCCCCCCAACATTGCAGGGGCCTGAATCCTAGCCCCTTCGGAGGGAGGTCTCCTGCCCCCATGGCTGCTTCGTGCTTCCCATGCCCAGCTCAGATCAGGACCCAGGTGACCAACAGAGACTTGGCCGACAGCAGCTGCCCTCTCACTCCAACAAGAATTGTTTGAGTTGCCTTGTACCCATGGTGTGGGGAAGTGGGTTTACGATATCTAAATCCAGCCTACCACCAGGAATGCTCAGGACCTACTCAAGAAGGCAAATAATCCCTTCCACCAATATTTACAGGGTAAAACAAGATTATTGTTAGAGTAATAAATTTGACAGTAAAATAGTAGTCAAGTTTTCAGGCAAATTTAAATTGGCTAGTTGAAACAAGTGAATATTCTAGAAAAATTAATTGTACCGGACAAAAAGGTGTTCCTAAAGTGTCAACTAAAATTTTTATTGGTACTTCATCTCATGATAAAATTGTGCACCATATAATGAACCTAAAACAGTAATATTATAGTGCAAAAACTTAAAATTTAAAAGCCATCAAGACTACATTATAAAATTTTCAAAAGCCTCCTAACATTTAAATCAAAAAAGGAGGGGATAGTAGAGGAATATCATGTAAGGAAAAATATCCTGTAAGTAAATTACATCTAGAAAATTAATACTTTAGAAAATTAATTGTAAGGCTAAAAGCAAGACACCCATGAAAAACACACAAGGTGACAAAACAAGCCAGAGGAAAATCATTTGGGCAAAAATTGAAAAAGGATCCCCAGTCAAATTTATAGAAAATATTCCTTTATTAACCTTTGGTCGAGAATATGTTTGTATATTTTCAGAAAACAACTCCGAGACCATGTGGATTCCAGCAAGAGAGGAATCGACAGGACTACTCCAGCCATGAAGACAGAAGAGAAGCAGTCCAGAGACGGAAGACGCTGATGTGGCCTTCCCATACTAGCAATTAGCAGCTGTGCATCACTGCAGATTGCCCAGGACCAAACCGGACAGAGTCGGACCTGCATTACCACCATTTGTCCACCATCCAGAACTGAAATGTCAGTGCTGACATGTACACATAAGGAACTGTTGGACATTGAAATTGGGTCTCAAAAGAACTGTTGGCCCAGAAAGAAACTCACTACACACTGATTCATTTGCCTGTCACCATAACCATTATTGCTTGTCTCATTTTCGGTTCTTATAAGTGTATTTCTAATAGCACATGATCTCACTCATCTAGGGGAAATAATGAACAACATAGACTGATGAACAAGAACAGACCCAGAAACAAGGAGGCATGGATCAGACTGTCGGGCCTCGGGGGGGGGGAGGGTAGGGAAGGGTGGGGGTAAAGGGGGAGATCAACCAAAGGACTTGTGTGCAGGCATATGAGCCTAACCAGCGGTTAAGGTCAACAGGGGGGTGGGGGCATGTGTGGGGAGGGGTGTGGGATGGGAATGGGGGGACGAGGACAAATATGTGATACCTTAATCAATAAAGAGATTAAAAAAAAAGAATAAAATAATCCACAGATAAAAAAAAATAAAAAAATAAAACCATAGATAGTTATATTTAGCTCTTCCGAATTTATGCTGATTGATGTCAGACAACTCTAACAACACATTAAACAAATGAAACCCTAAAGTGATGAAGACCCAGATCGTCCATCCATGGACTGTAATTGATCAGTTTATCCCAAGGAAGCAGAGGAGTCCTCTGATTGACTGGATATATGTGCATAAGGCCAACCCTTTGCAAAAAGATGAACATTATAGGGGGAGGGGAAGAATCAACATTCTGTGAAGACCAAAGAGCAGTTTAGAGAACAGAAAGGGAGAGAAGGGCAGATATTCATGTTGGAAGCTTCAGTGTTATGTATATTTTACCACAATTAAAAAAAAATTGTTTATTAAATGAAAAGCATGGAGTGAAAAAAAGTTTTCCTCTCACTTCATTTTCACCCCATTCCAGCGCTACATGAGCAAGAGTTCATTGACGGTACTTCAAGAACAAAGGGATTTAATATGAGGAATCCAGTGCTTACAAAACCTCTGGCAGGGCTGGAAGAGGGACAAAGGGCTGCCCCAGCAGTTACAGAATTCAAGGGCAGCCACCATGGCAGTGAACCAGAGTGCCAGAGTCACCACACGGCCTCCCAGCCTCCACAAGTGGCTTCTGACACTGGGACACGGGGTTGAGCGGCTGAAGTCCCACCACCCTGCTTACCAACTGAAAACAGCAGCAGGAAGATGCCCCGCCCCTTTCTTCTGCTTCCCAAATTCAACCAAGGAAACTACACTCTCAGAATCCTAGTTGCAAACGAGTCTGGGAATGTAGTATTTGTCTTTCCAACCTCCTCAGTTGAGGACGGCACCTTAAAATGAGGGTGGGATGGAGATGGAGCGAGCCATCATTCAATTCAGCACACCTTCCCACCATTGCCAACGACTTGGGGTCTTTCTAGAGATAGCCCATGAATAAGTAAGTGTGATCATAGATCTACCTTTTCTTTTTCTTTTTTTCAATATGTTTTTGATTTTTAGAGAGAAAGGAAAGGAGAGAGAAAGATAGAAACATCTATGAGAAACATCAACATTGATTGGCTGCCTCCTGCATGCCCCCTGCTGGGGATTGAGCCCTGACTGGGAATCGAACCAGTGACCTCCTGATGCATAGGTTGATGCTCAACCACTGGGCCACTCCAGCTGGTGATCTACCTTTTCTTTACACAATGGTGCCATGCTACTCACATTGTTCTGTACCTTGCTTTTTATTCACTGAATACAGCATACGTCAAGAATACAGTTCTAGGAGGGAAACCAAGATGGTGGCATAGGTAAACACCTGAACTGCTGCCTCGCACAACAATTTCAAAACTACAACTAAAAGACAAAACAGACATCATCCAGAACCACAGGAAGGCTAGCTGAGTGGAAATTCTACAGCTAGAAGGAAAGAGAAAAGCACACTGAGACTCACAGGAGCTGTGGAAGTGCAGAGGTACGAAGGCGCGCGCATGGAGAGGGCTGGCAACTGAGGGCTGGCTTTCTCAATCGGGAGGGAGACCAAAGCTCCCGACTGCTCTGAACACCAGTTCCGAGCGAGACTCTGGGGACCCAGACTCATACGGGGAGAAACTGGACTGTCTGGCAGTGGGCAAAACTCAAGGGCGGCTTTCTCTCAGAGGTGCTTGCAGCGATTACCACGGGACACTGACCCAGGGGCCTCTTAGGGCAGGGCTGATGGGAAGCCATTGCTGTTTGCTCTGCCCTGAGACTCCGCCCCTTCCAAGCTGAGCGCAGAGGCTTTTGCATGTGAATGGCCTGGTCCTTTGAAATCTAGACTTACCTAACAAACTTCAGCTGAGTCAGTGAGACCCAGAACATCCATTGCTTCACAGCTGGGCCTCATCTGGGCACCTCCAAAACCCAAACAAAGAAGAGGAATTTGAAGATCTCTCCATAGCTCCTGCTGGGTGGCCTCAGGCAGTGGTTGATTTTGCACCTCCTTGGAGATCCAAGAGCCAGTGTACCCAGGGGTCAGAGTAGGACCATCCAGATTACAACACCTCAGATCCATAAGGGACACACTCAGGGGGCAGACATAGTGAACACCAAAGATCCACTGAAGCAAGTTTTGTCTCATAAGGGTGTTTCTAGCACAGAAGTTCTCCCAGCATAGATACAGCTGATCCTCACAGCCAATTGGCCTGGAGGTCAATTCCTCCCAGTGATACCAATAACAATCAAGGCTTAACTACAACAAGACTGTGCACACTGCACACAAAGGGGTACACCAAGAGTGTCCACCTCAGGTGACTGGGAGGCTGAGCCACTGGGCCCTATAGGACACCTACCATACAAGGTCACTCTATCAACTCAGGGACACAGCCAAAATGCGGAGACAAAGAAACATGTCACAAATGAAAGAAATGGAGGAAAGCAAATGACTGGATATAGAGTTCAAAACCACGGTTATAAGGTTTTTCAAGAATTTTCTAGAAAAGGCTGATAAATTTAGTGAGATTCTCAAAGATATGAAAAAGGACCAACTAGAAATCAAGCATACACTGACTGAAATAAAAAACAATATACAGAGATCCAACAGCACACTAGAGGATCGCAAGAATCAAGTCAAAGATTTGAAATACAAAGAAGCAAAAAAAAAAAACATCCAACTGGAAAAGCAAAAAGAAAAAAGAATCCAAAAATATGAAGATAGTGTAAGGAGCCTCTGGGACAACTTCAAGCGTACCAACATCAGAATTATGGGGGTGCCAGAAGAAGAGAGAGAGCAAGATACTGAAAACCTATTTGAAGAAATAATGACTGAAAACTTCTCCCACCTGGTGAAAGAAATAGACTTACAAGTCCAGGAAGTGCACAGAACCCCAAACAAAAGGAATCCAAAGAGGGCCACACCAAGACACATCATAATTAAAATGCCAAGAGCAAAAGACAAAGAGAGAATATTAAAAGCAGCAAGAGAAAAACAGTTAATTACCTACAAGGGAGCACCCATATGATTGTCAGCTGATTTCTCAACAGAAACTATGCAGGCCAGAGGGAGTGGCAAGAAATATTCAAAGTGATGTATAGCAAAAACCTACAACCAAGATTACTCTACCCAGCAAAGCTATCATTCAGAATTGAAGGGCAGATAAAGAGCTTCACAGATAAGAAAAAGCTAAAGGAGTTCATCACCACCAAACCAGTATTATATGAAATGCTGAAAGGTATTTTTTAAGAAGAGGAAGAAGAAAAAGGTAAAGATAAAAATTATAAACAACAAATATGTATCTATCAACAAGTGAATCTAAAAATCAAGTTAATTAAAAATATGATGAACAGAATAAACTGATGAATATAATAGAATCAGGGGCATAGAAAGGGAGTGGACTGGCAATTCTCAGGGGGGAAGGGGTGTAGGGGGTGCGGAAAGAGACTGGACAAAAATCGTACACCTATGGATGAGGACAGTGGGGATGGGTACGGGCAGAGGGTGGGGTGAGAACCAGGTGGAGGGGAGCTATGGGGGGAAAAAAGAGGAACAATTGTAATAATCTGAACAATAAAGATTTATTTTTAAAAAAGAATACAGGTCTACATCATTCTATGTAACATGAAAGTGCAATTTTGAAGACTTAAAAAATATTTGCCACATACTTTAAGGGATTAGATGACATTCCTGGTGATTTCACTTTTCACTTGATTGCTCTTTCCTACAGTAACACATTTTTAATGCAATAGTTTGAGTAGAACAACCTTGACAGAACTCGCCTTCATACTCATGAAAGTTCTGCCATGTTCCAAGAAAAAATGGTCTTTTGATAACAGCATGCTCCCCTTCTTACCTCATAAGGTGCTCTTTAAAAAAAAAAAAAATATGTCTTTATTGATTTCAGAGAAGAAGGGAGAGGGAGAGAGAGATAGAAACATCAATGATGAGAATCACTGATCAGCTGCCTCCTGCACGCCCTCTAGTGGGGATAGAGCCCACAACCCGGGCATGTGCCCTGACTGGGAATTGAGCTATGACCTTCTGGTTCATAGGTTGGCTCTCAAGCACTGAGCCAGGCCAGCTGGGTCTTAAGGTGCTCTTTAAACAAATTATCTCTGTGTGCAACTGGGGCTCCAGCATGCTGGAGATGATGTAGAGTTTCACTTCAGTTATCACACCCAAAGCCAGAAAGAGCCTCATAGTGAAGAGTTGCAGGTGCTACTCTGTCCAGGTGGCTTAGCTGGGCAGAGCATCGGCCCATACACCAAAAGGTTGCAGGTTCAATTACCGGCCAGGACATATACCCCAGTTGAGGCCCATGTGGGAGGCAACCCATCAATGTTTCTCTCTCTCTCTCTCTCTCTCTCTCTCTCTTTTTCTCTCTCTTTCTCTCTTTCTCCCTTCCCCTCTCTCTAAAATCAATAAAAACATATCCTTGGGCCCTGGCCGGTTTGGCTTAGTGGATAGAGTGTCGGCCCTCAGACTGAAGGGTCCTGGGTTTGATTCCGGTCAAGGGCACGTACCTCAGTTGCAGCCCTGTTCAGGGCATGTGTGGAAGGCAGCCAATTGATGTGTCTCACATTGATGTTTCTCTCTCTGTGTCTATCCCCACTCCCTTCCACTCTCTCTGAAAAGTCAATGGAAAAATATCCGCAGGTGAGGATTAACAAAAAATAAAACAAAACAAAAACATATCCTCAGGTGAGGATTAAAAAAAAAAAAAGAGTTGCAGGTGCTGACAGCTGGAAGTCAGGCCGGCATTCTCAAAAACGTCCCGGCCAAGGAGATGTGGGCACGTCGCTGATGCTTCTTCCACAGCCTGAAATCTATTTTAGCCACAACCGAGGTGATTTGCAGGACATTCAGACAGAATGTGCAGTAGGGCAGGTCCCCATTTGGTCTAGAATAGACAATATGACATGATTGGTGTCCTTATATGAAGAAGGAATTTGGACACAGACATGCACGGGCAAAGAAGAAAACAAAACCATGTGAGGACACAGCAAGAAGGTGGCTATCATGAAAGCCCGGGAGAGAGGCCTCAGAAGAAACCAAACCTGCTGACACCTTGATCTTGGACTTCTAGCCAGAACGGTGAGGAAATGAACTCCTGTGTGTACTTGGTTATGGCAGCCCTCGGGACTAACACGGGAGCCTACAACTTCCAGGGACAGTCCCTTTCATTTTGGGGCTCTCCCAGTTCAAAGGATTTTTTCTGTATGGAGTAAAACCCTGCTCCCCGTAACTACTTTTATTTCTGCCTGTTAGAGCAACCCAGAAGAAATCAGTTCCCCTTCTTTTTGTGAAAATACTCAATTATTCATAGAACCAGAGAACTTCAAAGCCAGAAAGTATCTGAAGAGGTCGCCCGGGAAGCACCGCCAAAGGTTCACATCCCACTGCTGGTCACAAAGGCAGGAGGGTGCTACAAAGACCCATGGTTTTTCTATCAACTATCGAAGTATAAAGAGGAGGCTGCCAACATTTAAACATCCTTCTTAAAGAAATAGAATTTTGGTTTTTATTCATGCTGTCACCTGGCTCCTTAATAATAATTGGAAGGATAAAATATTAATTGATTGATTAAATATTGATCAAAGGACTACTGAGCACATCCTTCATTTTGGGTTTTTCAAAAGCAGAAGCTGAGATGGAGTTAGAAGTGCAAGCAATTTATTGGCAGGCGGGGTGGGGTAATGCCTGTGAGAGGTGAGGGAAGACAAATGAGAATTAGGCAGAAAAGGGTTCAGATTTTGGTGCTAATCTGACACCCAGAAAGAGAGGAGGAAGGAAGCAGGATTGGGCAGAGAGCCTGAGCCTGGGTTTCAGGTCTCAGAGACTTGCCTAACCCAACTAGGAGCTCAGAGATGGTCCATGAGAGGAGTCCTGCTGGGCAGAAATGGCCAGGCTCTCGTCCTCCATCTGAGCCCAGTCCTGGGCTGCGGGCTGCCTGGGCCGAGTGTGGCTTCAGTCTGAAAGCGGAGGTAGAGCCTAAAGGTGCTGCAGCTGGGAGCTACTGGTTCCCTGCACCTCCCACTGCTCCACCACAAGTTCTTCTTGAAGCACGAGCCCAGGTGTATACCCCCCACGGCTGCCAGTATACCCACACTCTGTGCTCTCGTGGTTCCTCTCAAAATAGGGCCTTTCCATACAGTCCAGGTGTGATGAAAAGTAGAGTGAGACATTCCCTGTTCTCCCTCCCTGTTCTCTCCGCGTCTAGTGATCTAGCTGGAGTCTGCATGGGGTTTTCTAACAGCCTACTACCCTGTTGGTTTATAATTAATCACAATCAGCCATGCTCCACTGACCTACGTCTCTATCCTCTGTTTTGTAATGTTGACTCAGTACCCAAATATAGGCATTTCATAATGTGGCCAAGATTTCCAAGTCATATCTGACTAGCCACTGGTGCACCTGTTAAGATTTTTACTCAATTTTAAATCCTTTATTTTTATTTTTTAAAAACACAGAATTTTATGTCCTTGCCAGTTTGGCTCAGTCAATAGAGTGTCGGCCTGAGGACTAAAAGATCCCGGGTTCAATTCCGGTCAAGGGCACATGCTGGATTGTGGGCTTGATCCCCAGTAGAGAACGTGCAGGAGGCAGCCAATCAATTATTCTCTCTCATCATTGATGTTTCTATCTCTCTCCCTCTCTGAAAATCAATAAAAATATATAGGGTTTGATTCGGTATTGTTGTTTTTTTGATATAAAAAAACAACAACACCGAATTTGAAAACCATTTGAACCAATCAGTAAAACAAAACAAAAACCCTAGAATTTTACAAGTAATAAATGCTTTGGCTTTGTTCCTAAGTTTAAGAGAATTAACACAGATCTTTAGTTAAATAGAATAGATTACTGAGGACAGTAAATTATTACAAACATGGCAGGTAAAATCAAGCACTATTCTGATCATAGTTATAAACCTGACATAAACTATGAACTTGAAGAGTTTCATGTGACAAATGTTATTTAAATTATAAGTGAATATTCCCTAGAAGTTCTAAAATTGACCTCTTAATTTAAAATAAAGCCCTTTGTCCTTATTAACAAAGAATTTTTAAAAGTTACATACTAAATATATAGTTAACTTAAATTTTATGGTAATAGGTTTGTAAATATTCAGTAACTTTCCCCTATTTAAAAAGATTAATGGCTGGCTAAAAGCTTGTCTCTCAAAGAATCTGCATCACCTTTTCTTTTCATTAAAAAATAAAAAATGCCCTAGCTCAGTGGTCGGCAAACTGCAGCTCGCGAGCAACATGCGGTTCTTTGGCCCTTTGAGTGTGGCTCTTCCACAAAATACCAAGTGCGGGCGCGCACATACAGTGCTATTGAAACTTCATGGCCCATGTGCAGAAGTCGGTTTTTGGCTCTCAAAAGAAAATTCAATCATTGTACTGTTGATATTTGGCTCTGTTGACTAATGAGTTTGCCGACCACTGCTCTAGCTGGTTTGTCTCAGTGGATAGAGCCTCGGCCTGCGGAATGAAGGGTCCCGTGTTTGATTCTGGTCAAGGGCACATGCCGGGGTTGCAGCCTAGATCCCCAGTGGGGGGGCATGAAGGAGGCAGCCAATCAGTGATTCTCTCTCATCATTGATGTTTCTGTCTCTCTCTGAAATCAATAAAAATATATTTAAAGAAAAATTAAACTGCAATTAAGGCCTGTAGTGTCTGGCTTCAGTTACAATCTCTTGCCAAGTTTGAATGAAAGAATATGGGGCTTATAATGTTCTGTTTCCACATGACTAATTCTATTCAATTTTACCCCAGTGTTGAGCTGAATGATTTAAGTATCTCTATATATAAAACCCTAATATGCAAATAGACCAAACAGCAGAACTGGTCTCTATGATGTGCGCTGACCACCAGGGGGCGCACGCGGAACATGGTGGGCATTGGCTGCGGCGGGATGGTGGAGCAGGTGAGCAGGGGCACCAGACCAAGGCGGGGCACCGATCGCTGTCATCGGGGCGAGCCTCTGGTGAAAATTCTTCTTTGCTCCCATGCACCACGGTCCCACCCGGCACTCGCACCTGCTGCTGGCGCCGGCCCCACTCACACCCACTGCTGGCACTGGAGTCGCTTCTGGCCCTGATCGCCCCTCAGGGCTTTTCCACCTCCCCCTGCTCCTGAGGGGCAATCGGGGCCGGCAGCCGCCTCTTGCACCCACTACCAGCGACAGCTCTACTCACACCCACTGCTGGAGCTGGCCCCAATCACTCTGCACCGTCTGCAGGTGCGAGCGGGGCCGGCACTGTCAGCACATGGGAGTGGCAGTGGTGGGAGTGGAGCTGCTGGCAGACAGGGGACTGGGGGGCTGCGGCGGGAGGGGCCGGACTGGGGCTCAGAGGATGGACGGAGACCTGCCCCTGTGCCCACCGCAGCCTCATGGCCCACAGTTCCTTTCAAGGTGCATGACTTCATGCACTGGGCCCCTAGTCTTTACAATAACATGGTAAATGTCTATGCATAGTCTCCCCGTCAACTGAATGATACTCAGGAGGCAGTAACTGTAGAATGGAACTTCCTCTCTTTGATATTACTCTCATTTTTGGTAAATTTGACAAAAGCACACTTGATTTTTTTTATTTTTATTGCAACCTCACTTAATTCAATTTCATACCTATACTTTTGCTTACATGTCATTTATTTATTGTTGTTTAAAACCTCTCCTTTATTTGTTATCAATAGCTGTTTGTTTTTAAAAATAGTTCATTGGTTTTTGGAGAGAGAGGAAGGGTAAAGAGAGAAACATCGATGTGAGAGCACAACATTGATCAGCTGCCTCCTGCACAACTCCGACTGGAGATCGAGCCCCAAACCCAGGCATAGGCAACCTTGCAGTGCAGGGACAACACTCAACCAACTGTTCTCTCCCATTATTGATGTTTCTCTCTCTCTCCCCCTCTCCCTTCCTCTCTGAAATCAATAAAAATATATTTTTTAAAAAGAAAGAAAAAACAGCTATTGAGAGCAACATCAATAATGAGAGAGAACCATTTATCAGCTGCCTCCTGCATGCCCCCTACAGGGGATCAAGCCCACAACTTGACATGTGCCCTGACTGGGAATCAAAACTGCAACCTCCTGGTTCATAGGTCGACATTCCACCACTGAGCCACAACCGGCTGGCTCAAGAGCTGTTTTTAAAGCAAGTTCTCTTTGCTGTTTTTACTTTTCCATTTTTTTAAAATATTACCAGAATCTTCTGGTCCTCAGTATTAAACATTTGTTCCAAATCCTCTTGGCAAGAATCAACGTTATAGACAACTCTATAATGTTAAATAAATACTTAAAAACTAGACATCATGAAATCTGGAGTCAGAAGAACTGGTTTTAAGTTTCCATTATTTTTCATCTGACCTGGGACAAGTAATTTAAACTCTCCAAACTTCAATTTTCATAGTCATAAAATTGTGATAATAATACCTTGTGAAGATCACATAAAATAACAGTTAATATATTCCAAGTAATTACTACTTACCAGACTCAGATCTAAGGGCTTAAAAGTATTAACTTATTTGAACTTTACAACCCCATGATAGTACTATTATTTACCATAATTTTGTAGATGACAAAAATGAGGTACAGAGAAAATTTTAAAAAGAAAATGAGTCTGCCCTGGCCGGTGTGCTCGATTGGAGTGTCATCCTGTACACCAAAAGTAGGGCAGGTACTGGGTGGAGGGGGTCAATGGGAGAAAATAGGGGACATCCGTAATACTTTGAACAATAAAGATAAAAAATTTTTTTTAAGTTGGCAGGTTTGATTTTCTGTCAGGGCACATACCCAGGTTGCGGGTTCAATTCCCGGTCAAGGTACGTACAGGAGGCAATCGATCCATGTTTCTCTCTCTCAATCTCTCTCTCTCTCTCTCTCTCTCCTCTTAAATAAATAAATAAATAAATAAATAAATAAATAAATAAATTTTTAAAAAAAGAAAAGAAAAGAGAAACAAGTCTGAATTCACATAGATAGGAAAATGTGGAACTGAGGTTTGAAGTGTTGGGAAGGAAAACTTTTCCTCTACCCTCTTATGTTCATACACTGAGGGCCTGCGAACTAAACAAAAGACAGATGGACAGGAGAAAAGGCATACAATTAATAACATTAACATGCATGAGAGTTCGAAGTAAAGAATGAAATTCAAATGAAAATTTGACTCAGGGGCTTATATATACCATTTTAACAAAGAAAACGGGGTTTGGGCTTTGGTGCGTGGTAAATCATGGGGAAGTGACTAGGACATACATGGGAGAATAATGGACGCGAAGGGTTATTTTTAGGAAGGCCTGTGTATGCAAAGGCATCTCAGCGTCAAGTCCCTGTCTCCAGTGATGGAGGTTGCTCTTCTTTCTCTGGTATGGGGGACACATCTTCACAAAAGCAGATTCATGCCCTGCTTTTAGGCAGATAAGAGGGGACAGAGAACTCTTGCTGCATCTGTTGACTCACAATTGCCTTCTGCTCAAGATAATCCTCACACCAAAGTGGCCTATTTGGGGGATGGCACTTTCTGAGCTCCTTCAGAAGATAAGAAGCCTGTGTTCAAAACCTGTTGTTTGACCACGACACCACATTGCCTCTGTTACAGTATCTGCAAATGCTTTTTTAACTATACAGTGCCGAGCATGTGTGTTCTACCCACACATATTGTTCTATGTATTATAATCTATATCGTCCATGCAAATGCAGCAGAATGTATCTTTAAACACCTCATAGGGCATTTCATTATTCATTGACTTACCAGCTACTTCACGGAAGCACAATTAGATGAGTCAAAATTATATGGGTAAGTAGAGCGAAGTAAGCCAAATCAGTGACTCCCAAACGTGACCGAGCATCAGAAATCAACTAGGATGGATTGCAAATTCTTGGGTCCCACCCCAGAGCTACTGAATTTTCAGGGCGGGCCCAGCAATCTGGAGAAACAATAGCAACAACAAAAGATCCCCCAGATGATTCTGGTGACCAGTCAGGTCTGGGAATGACCAGACTGGCGGATGTCTTGAGATCCCTCACGACAATGTGATTCCATGAATCCCGAAGAAACTTCTTGGCTCGGTGGTCAATTTGAAGCAATTTTCTACTGCCTGACTTGTCACATATGTACTCAACTCACTTCATGAGTAACTGAACATTCTCTAGGGACTACGGAAGCCACATAATGAATTTCCCTAGGAACACTGGAGGCAGGACTGACTCATTGTGATTTGTCACAGCCCTGTGAATGAGGAGGCAGGTTGGTCACATTTTGAACTTTCCACTGGGTTGCATCACAGACAAAAAAGCAATTTGCACACGTATGATGTGCAATGCCATGTACAAGTAAATAGCAAAACTCTTTTCTTCTTTTTTTTTTTTTTTAGCAAAACTCTTTTCTACAATTATAAGCTGGGTTAGTAACTGGTTTACAGAAGTATAATCACCATTAGAGAGGAATTATTTTATTTATCATATAAATGTTACAAAAGCTATTCCAACACAGTAGTTTCAAAAATGTGTCACTAAATGCAGCTAAATATGAGAAGCTGTTTTTATAAGAATTCTTGTTTTTCACTAGGGACTTAAGGTCAATGTCTGGCTGACTAGGAATCTGGGGTAAAAATGAGGGACAAGAAAAATATTCCATACTAGAGGCCAGGTGCACAAAATTCATGCATGGGAGGGGGGAGGTCCCCCAGTCTGGCCTGCGCCCTCTCGCAATTCGGGACCCCTAGGGGGATGTCCGACTGCCGGTTTAGGCCCAATCCCCCGGCAGTCGGACATCCCCCTCACAATCCGGGACTGCTCATCCCTAACTGTTCACCTGCCTGCTCGCCCCTAACCGCTCATCTGCCTGCCTGCCTGCCTGCTCACCCCTAACCACTCACCTGCCTGCCTGTTCAGTGTGCATCATAGCGACCGGTTGTTCCCGTCATTCTGGTCGTTCCGCCATAACAGTCACTTAGGCTTTTATATAGATAGATAGATAATAAAGTCATAGATGTGATATTTTACTGCTCGTTTTGTCATTTTTCATACCATGTGACTTTTTAAAATGTACTAACATTTTTGTTATTTGAGAAAACGAATATGATAAATAGCAAATAGCACACAAGGTGTTCAATAAAAAAATATGTTGTTTTCACCTCAGAAACCTAGCCCTTAAACCTTCCCTCCCCACAGGCAACTGATACTTATCTCCTACGCACATATGAGTGTGTGTGTGTATGTATGTGTGCACACGTGTGTGGGCACCCCTCCTTGGTGAATTGCAGGGTTCTGGGTTTGAACTCTGGCTCAGCTGTTAACTGTGCAACATTGACCAGGTTCAGTTTTCTCAGTTGTAAAAAAAGGGGATAAGCCTTGGCCCGTGTGGCTCAGTTGGTTGAGCATTGTCCCAAGCACCAAAAGGTCACTGGTTTGATTCCCAGTCAGGGCACATGGCCAGATTTCGGGTTCAGTCCCCCACCTGGATGTGTGTGGGAGGCAGCCAATTGATGTTTCTCTCTCTCTCTCTCCCTCTCCCTTCTTCTCTCTCTAAAATCAATAAAAACGTATTAAAAGGGGGGGGGATAATAATAACATCTACCTCACGGTGCTTTTAGAGGATTAAATAAGCTAATGCATACAAAGTGCTTGGAACTGAGTGGGCATATTACAAATAAATGTAAATGCTAGCTATTTTTATCATTATGCATGCGTCGCTGTGCTTACATCAGTTAGAACACATTTCAGCTTGCCTCACTGTGAGTCTTACAGACCTGCCTCCTGTCTTCATGGTGGCACAATGCCCCGTGGCACGGATGGGCCCGTGTTATCCACCATTCCCTATGGTAGACGTCTGTTCCGTAGCTGAGGTTCTGCTTTTACAAACAGCCCTGCACCAAACCTTCCTGCACGTGGGGCTTTCACTACATGTGCCAGTGTATCCAGAAGGCATATTCTCGAAGGAGAGTTGCTGGGTATGGCACCCACCACTCAAATCAACATTAAATGGGGCTACTGGCTGGGCAATAAGTGAGTAAGTACTCCCTGGAGTACTTTTCAAGTGCTCCCTGGAAATGACTGTAAGACTCACGATCACAACCTTCTTTCTATGAAAAAGAATCTCTGAAAAGATGGTGTGCAGACAGTACAAGCAGTCCTGTGGTGAAAGGGGGACTTCAAAATACGATTTAAGAAGCTTTCTCGATTCCCAGTGACAGTGTTTTCACTGTCTCACAGGCAACCACAAGCCCTCCCTCCACCCCAACCCCCACCCCCCGCCAAAGCCCCAGTCACCGCATCTGGCACATTCATCAGGCTCATGTTAAACGGTGTGTTTCAGTCTGGGGCCAGGTGTGAAGAGCAAGATGCTAATAAGCCCAGGTCACATCAGCGGCCGGCCATTTAGCCACAGACAGGGTCCTGGGTGGTTACTCCTGGGAGAAACCTTAGTGATCATGAAAATTGCTTCCTTCATTTTTCAGATTTCAGGGAGTATGTGTTTGCTAAAAGCCTTAGAACGCATTTCCTGCTTGCTGTTCCCGTGATGTTTCTGCTGTGCTCCCGTGCTCCCACCGTGTCTAAAAGGACACCCCTGAGTGAAGTACTGTAGCTGCGGAGGTGTGTCTGTCTGTCTGTCTGTGTGTGTGCGCACACGTGTGCAGTATGAAGTGACAGTGAAGTGAGCCTTGCCATGCAGAAAACGTACCTTGGAATGACTCACTATTTGTGGTCAATGTGAGGAGCAACTACCTGGATAATTCCAGGCAGCTGTTCGTGAGGCAGGACACCGGATGAGGCATTCTTATTTCCCTCCCTTGAACTTTTTCTTTTAACTATTAAAAATGTTAAGCCTCTGTGAAGTAGGGAAATTGCTTAATAAACTCTTCTGTACCAGTCACCCATCTAACTTACTAATGCTCAAACACTCCTACTTCGTCTATGTTGGGTGAAGCTTTCATAAGACATTCCCAGGCCTACTTTGGAGGGGCTCTGCCCTCTCTAGCTGTTCCAGTTGATTCCGGCAGCAGCAGGTCCTTTGGGCGTTTTGTTGTTGCCTTAACTAAAATAAGCACAATGCTGATGTGTAAGAACTGAATCTGCGGCAAAAATATTATCACTTCAGGAGCAATCCTGCGCTACGGCCCACAGCTCTGAGGGCATTAGGCCTTTTATAAGCACACGGAGAAGACACACAGTTGATTATGTTCATGTCTAATGATACTAGACATTTGTTACTACCCTTAGGTGTCTTCTGTAAACGATAAGACCATTCCTGACTGCTTGGCTGAGGACATGGCAAGGCAAAGTGCTCTTGCCTGAATATGGTGCAATATTTCTGGCTTATTGGTCTCCAGGGCCAGCATCTTTGCTCTGATATTCAGTGCAATAAAAATAAAGTATTACCTGAGGGGAAGGAGGAGTGGAAGAATAGGGAAGGGTCGTGAAACGAATGGTTGTTGGTGTTTGTTTGTTTGTTTTCTGATTGTTTTTATCTCACACATTGGGCAGAGAATTGAATGATTTCTTACTTTCAAATAAGATGGCAGGTTGAATATACCCATTAGTCTCCCCAACTTCCTAAATCTTCAGTAAAGAAATTGTTTTTTTAACGAAGGCATAAATAATTAGGACAAAAAGGATGAAAAGAGGAAACAAACCAAATTTTGGAAGCTGGAAAGGATTAGATAAAGCAGATTGACTTGCTGGAACCTAGAATTTTGAATTACAGACCAGTAGTGGAGAAAGCTGAGAACAAACCAAAATACACTCAGGGGCGCTGCCACCAAATTATCGGTTTCATCTAGAAGAGGTGAAGGAGGAGCTAAATATAGGATTATTAGAAGACTGCTTCAGAAGCAGTGAAATTCCCAGTTCCCTTCTCTGTTTGCCTCTGGGCTGTGGAATACCAGACAGAGTTGAAGATAGAGTTGCCAGGTTATAAACAGAGGATCACATGTGAATGTTTCAACTTCCCCAGACATTTTCTCCTGAGCCCTGAATCTGACTCCCCAACCCTGGCATGTTTCTATCTTTTTTTTCCTCTCTCTACCTCTCTGAAATCAATAAAAATATATTTAAAAAATAATCAGTAGTTTCCGAAACCGGTTTGGCTCAGTGGATAGAGCGTCGGCCTGCGGACTCAAGGGTCCCAGGTTCGATTCCGGTCAAGGCCAGGTGCACAAAATTCTGTACCTTGGTTGCGGGCACATCCCCAGTAGGGGGTGTGCAAGAGGCAGCTGATCGATGTTTCTCTCTCATCGATGTTTCTAACTCTCTATCCCTCTCTCTTCCTCTCTGTAAAAAATCAATAAAATATATTTTTAAAAAAAATCAGTAGTTACAAAGTAGCCATTGGGATGTAAAGTGCAGCATTGGGAATATAGTGCATAATATTATAACTACATAAGGTGTCAGATGGGTACTAGGCTTATTGGGGGATGATTTAGTAAGCTATCTAAATGTCTAAACACTATGTTGTACACCTGAGATTAATATAATCTCTATATATAAAAGCCCAGTGACCAGAACAGCGAAATGACCAGAACGGCCAGAAGACCAGTGGCTATGACATACACTGTGGCAGCCAACCAGCCTGATCCGGGCCCTGATCACCCACCCTCACCCCGGCCGGCCCGGCTGCTAATCGGCCCTCAACACCCTGATCAGGCGTGGGGCCGGCTGGCCAACTGTCTGCAGCTTCTCCCCACCACTGGCCCGGCCTGATGGGCCCCCTTTGGGGCAGGCTGGCCAGACCCCACCCATGCACAAATTCATGCACCAGGCCTCTAGTATTATAATATTGTATGTCAACTGTAGTTGAAAAATAAAAAATGTTTAACAAATAAAAAAGAAAATAATTATCACAATTATATTGATAATTATAAATAATACTAGTGGCCCGGTGCACGAAATTCGTGCATGGGGGGGAGGGAGGTAGTTCCCTCAGCCCAGCCTGCACCCTCTCCAATCTGGGACCCCTCAAAGGATGTCCTACTGCTGGTTTACAGGGATCGGGCCTAAACCGGCAGTTGGACATCCCTCTCGCAATCCGGGACTGCTGGCTCCTAACCACTCACCTGCCTGCCTGCCTAATTGCCCCTAACCACTCTGCCTGCTGGCCTGCTCACCCCCAACTGCCCCCCGCTGCCAACCTGCTTGCCCCCAAATGCCCCCCTACCAGCCTGATCACCCCCAACTGTCCCCCGTGCCAGTGTGCTCACCCCCAACTGCCTCCCCTGCTGGCCTGCTCGCCCTCACCTTCCCTCCCCACTACCCTGCTCACCCCCAACTGCCCCCCTGCTGGCCTGCTCACTCCAAACAGCCCCACCCGCTGTCTTGATCACCTCCAACTGACCCCCACTGACGGCCTGCTCACCCCCAACTGGCCCCCTGCTGTTATGCTAACCCCCAACTGCCCCCACCCGCTGGTCTGATCACCCCCACTGCCCCCCCCCCCCACAGGTCTGATCACCCCCAACTGCTGTCCCATCCTGGCCTGATCACCTATAACTGCCCTACCCTCTTGGCCTCTAACCTCCTCTACCTCGGCCCTGCCACCATGGCTTTGTCCAGAAGAATGTCCGGAAGGTCTCCTGGAAGTCCTCCCAGTCTAATTAGCATATTACCTTTTTATTAGTATAGATTGGTGCATGAGTGGGGGCCAGCTGGTTTGCCCTGAAGGGTGTCCCAGATCAGGGTGGGGGTTCCCCTGGGGCATGGGGTGACCTGGGCAAGGGGCCTGTGGTGGTTTGTAGGCTGGCCATGCCCCCATGGGGTGAGGGTCCCTGCTGGGGGTGCCTGGCCAGCCTGGGTGAGGGGCTGATGGCTGTTTGCAGGCTGGCCATGCCCCCTAGCGAGGACCCTCACCCCATGGGGGCCTGGCCAGCCTGGGTGAGGGGCTGAGGGCTGTTTTCAAGCTGGCCACACCCCCATCAGGGTTGGGGGTCCTGCTGGGGTGCCTAGCCAGTCTGGGTGAGGGTCTGATGGCCATTTTCAGGCTGGCCACGGCCCCAGGTGAACCAGGCCCCCAGCCACTCCTTGAGCAAAAGCCAAGGCAAGCAGGAAGCTTGGCTTCCTCTGTCACCAGGGGCAACCCAAGTCTCCTGCTCGCTCCAATTCTGTGGCCACCACCATTTTTGTTGGGTTAATTTGCATACTCGCTCCTGATCTGCTGGTGGGCATAGCGGAGGGACAGTCAATTGCATGTTTCTCTTTTATTAGTGTAGATCATATTAGCTACCTAATAAAAGAGTAACATGCTAATTGACCGTACCTTCACGACACCCACAAGCCAATCAGGAGTGAGTATGCAAATTAACCCAACAAAGATTGCGGATTAATTTGAATACTCAGGCCCTGAGCGGCTGGGGGTGGGGTGGGATGCTTGCGTTGTTGCCATGGTGATGACACAGACATTCTGCACCACCCCAGCTGCTCCGGGCCTCTGGGTAGCATGGGAAGGCAGAAAGGCGGCTCCAGGCCAGAGCGGGAAGGCGGCACCAGCCAGAGCGAAGGCACTGCCGGCAGCCAGGGGAAGGAAGGTCCATTCTTGCATGAATCTTCGTGCATCGGGCCTCTAGTAATAATTATAAATTATTATTAATAAATATTAATATATTAGCAAGCTAGTGTTATTCCTTCCAGATATTTTCTTAATCTAACTAAAGTAACACAATTTGCATGGTTCTTTGTAATGGTGCCTTTTGGGATATATTTTGAGGTTCAGTTCTTAAAGTGTTTTATTTCCCAATTCCAAAAGACATGAAATCTGACTATCTTGTATTACTAATCTGATGAATCAGAGTAATGGTTGTTTTATAACAAAGATCTAAACACCGGGCAGATCTTCAGTCATAAGACTTACGAATGACTGTAGTATAGTTATTTTTTTGCAATAATTTATTCTTAACAACTTAAAACAATAATAATTTCAGAGGAAAATCCACAAAGCTACAGGTCTCTAGTTACAGTTAGCTGGCTGTTACAGTGACTTATCTTTGAAATATACTCATTCTCTTCAGAAAATAGAAAAAAATAGATTTCTCTTTGTACTGGTACAATAATATTTCCTAGCCACTTAAAAACTATATTCTCTTTTCTACAGAGAACATAAGATTGTAGCCATGCTGTCAAGGATTCCAGCACCTCTCTCTGTGGTGGGCTCTCACCCCTTCCTTTACACCCCTTCATACCCCTTCTTCCTGAAGCCACAGGCTCCAGCCAGCCGGCGTTCTCACTCAAGGCCATGGTGCTGAGGAATCTCTGAGCAACCCGCAGGGAGCCTGTCACCACACATTTTAATTTGCGTCTGTCTCTTGCTGCTCTGGGTATTTTTTCTCCTCTCTGTTCCAAGAAACATGATTCTGTCTTTCATTGCTTCAGGGGTTCATTAATGGTTTGGGGGATGCTGAGCCCAAGCAGAAAGCTCAGGCAATGCCGCAGAGAATCCCACCCCCTCTTTTGGTTGAGAAAGCCCTTGGCTTTGAGAGGAGATGGGCAAGCTAGAGAAGGATTTGGGAGGCAGAGGGAGGGAGGGGCACATGCCCGGTTGCAGGCTCAATCCCTGGTGGGGGTGGGGGGGGGGCGTGAAGGAGGCAGCTGATCGATGTTTCTCTCTCATTGATGTTTCTATCTCTCTCTCCCTCTCCCTTCCTCTCTCTCTAAAATCAATAAAAACATTTTTAAAAAAGAATTAATTGACCTCCTAAGTCTAAAGCCTTACTCCTCAAAGTGTGGTTCATCATCCAGTAGCAGCATCACCTGGGACCCTGTCAGACTCTGAGCCCATCCCAGACTTACAGAATTGCAGCTGAACAAGACCGCCAGGTGATTCTCATGCACTTAAAAGGCTGAGAACCACTGGTCTAATGAACATTTCAGCACTGCTGACTTTAATAAACTCAGCACATATCAAATTGAACTTACCATCATCTTTGCTCCTTAAAACCCTAGTCACGCAAGTCAAAAGCTTGGGGACAGCCTTGCCTCCACCCCCACCCTCACCCCCACCTTTCAAGTCCAATCCATAAACATGACCTGTTGATTCTCTTTCCTTAATATAACCCACATCTGTCCCACTTTTCTTCTCCCATCCACTGCCTCCAGGTCCGCATATTGTTCTTTCTGAATTATGGCATCATCTTCCTACTTGTCCTCCCAAACCTGCAGTCTGTCCTTCTCAGGGAGCCAGAGTAGTTTTTTAAAGCTGCATAGCTGATCCTATCACCCCCCTTAAAATTCTTCAACACTCCCCATTGCCTTTAGAATTAGGTCCAAATTCTTCACCTGGAATGCAAGAACCTTCTTATTCAACCCCTGCCTACCTGTGCAGTCACACCTTCCTCTGCCCTCAGCTCCAGCCACTCAGGCCTCCTTTTCTACGTCCCTGAATGCAGATTCTCTTCCCTCTGCCAGGAATTCCCTTCCTGTCTTCCTTTGCCTGGAAAACGCCTCTCTACCCCTGGAATGTAGGCTTAGGTGCCAATCCCTGAGAAGCCTTCTCTTTCTTAGTCTGGGGTAGGTGTCCCTTCCTTGCCTCCTCATACAGCTGAGTGGAGCCCTGTGACGCCTGGCACAACCCTGTTTGCTTGCCCATTTTCCCTGTAAGCAACTTGAGGGCCAGGACTGTAAACTTGACCTCTGAATGTCTGCTCTTAGAATGGATCTTGACTCATAGTAGGCACTCAGTAAATGACTGTTGAATAAATAAATGAATGAGACATGAATCTCACTATGGATCTTTAAACATGGTTTGCAATTTCTTTGGAGGGATAGTTGGTTTCATTGTTTTCTTTTGTTAAATCATTAGTATGGTTGCTTTTATATCATTTTAGTTCCTCTTTAATACCTTGTTGTTATATATTGTATTTCCCATTAAGACAAAAGATAATAATTTGCATCATTAAACTTCCCCTACTAGTCCCACTGACAGATTTTTCTTTTCTCTGAGTCTACCTTTGAAATGCAAATTAAATTGTCCATTTTTAATGATCCTTGAAATGGATGGTTTTTAATGGTAGCCTGTTCTGTTCTGGAGGATTTACAAATGCAGCTCTTCTACTTTCAAAGCAGAACAGTTTGATAGGGTAAATGACCCAGGATGGCAATGCCTAGGCCTAAATTGCTCTCTAAATGTCTTTCCTGGTTTTTCAGTTGTAAAATTGAGGCTTTCTTGTATTCACATCTCTAAATGGCAGATGCCTTCCCCTGCTGCCTGCGTTAACTTTTCAAAAATATTGTTTAGTTACAGAGAGTGGTAGAGAAAACCCTATTTACCATGGCACCAAATAAGATAAACCACTCAGGAATAAATTTAACAAGATATTGCATTGTAAGGCTTGAAATTCCACATGCTGCCTTGGTATCTTTGAGCCTCACAGGGTCCCAAAGACTTAGCCATAGTTCTCCTGCTCTTGTCAGATATGCTGACCTCCTCGTGGGAAAGGATCCCTGAGTTTATTCAAACAAGCCAATCGCATTCTCCTGCAGGAACCAGGGGGCACCTCTGGTACTACAGCGTCTGCCTCCCACAGTTTCTGGTTCACTCAGGTCCTGAGTGCAACCCTTGGGCGGCCACACAGCATGTGGTGTCCTCCTGGGCTGCGAGCATGTGTGACTAACACACTGCTGTCCATTTCATGTGTCCAGTGTTGGTGCTGTGTGTCCAGCTGTTGCACACTATTTAGGATGGGGAAAGCCCTCCTTAAGGTGGAATAGATAGGAGGTGATCAGAACAGATACGTGCAAAGGTTATATGAAGAAGAGTTGCAAAATATTATACAGGAAAGGGCTACTAATATATAAAAAAAAACTTCTAAAAAAAACGAGGGGCAAAAGACTAAAAGTACAATAGAAAAATAGGACTAACATGTACAAACAATTCACAAAAAATGATATAAAAACTGTTCTCAAACCTATGAAACAATGTCCAAGCTCACTCAAAATAAATAACACTGAGATACCATTTCTCACCTATCTAACAGGCAAAGAATATGACAACATATTCTGTTGTCAAGGTTGTGGGGAAATGGAAATTCATATATTGCTGGTGGGCATGCACACCAGCATAATCTTTCTGGAGAGAAACTTAGCAGAATCTAACAAAGCTATATATGCACTCTCACTTTTTGACCCAGCAATTCAGCAATTTGACTTCTAGGAATCGACACTGTGGATATGCCTCCAACAATGCATAAGATTATTCATGGCAGCATTGACTGTAATTGTGAAACATCAGAAATAACCCAAGTGCCCACATGTAGTAGAGTGGCTGAATAAGCTGTAGTAATCCAAGTAATGGAGTAATACACAGCTATAGAAAAAGAAAGGAATGCCTCTATGAAGTGGTATGGAGTGACTTTGTGAAGTAAAAAAGCAAAGAGCGGGAGCTTATGTATAGTAAGCTAAGCTTCTTGTAAGAAGGAAGAGATTTTAAGGAAACACATCTGTATCTGCTTATTTGTCCAAAAGAAATAGAGGAGGGGTAAATCAGGAACTAAAGAGACACCAATTATCTATGGTGGGAGGGATGGGAAAGGAATGAGAAAAGGAGGCGAATGAAATCAAGGCATGATGGCTATGGAGGGACTGACATTTCTCTGAGTATATCTTTGGTATTGCTCTGATCCTTAGAACTACAGTAATGATTCATGCACCCTTCAAACACAAAAATAAAATATAAATGCCAACAGATCATCCTTAACTGTATCGCAAACAAATCACCAACAGCACTGAAGGGGATGTTCTAGAAAAATACTAATGTAGGTAGCTTTGGTAAACGATACTTTTACCGGACACCAACAGAACAGAACATCTATATATATAAGAGGCTAATGTGCTAAGTGTCCTTCCCCCCGTTTGGCAATGATGTCACATAGCAACACCTGGCTTTCTCTCCCTAGTGACAACTAGCCTCCTTGCTGTTTCTTCAGCCCAGGAACACAACTTGCTTTATAGCCAGGTGGAAACACTTTACACTGTAACCAAATGTCTGTGAAGTGTTTTCTTGTGCCTCATCTCATTTAATCCTCACAGAAGTCCTAGAGTAGGTAGATAGAAGACTTGATGGAATCCTAATTTCTTTTCATTGGCCGGAAAACGGAGATTTAGAAAGTTTAGAAACTTGACCCGAGTGAAAATAAGTAAGAAATGGTGGACCTTGAAAATGACCTCAGGTTTTCTCACTGCACAGAATATAGTTAAACACCGCTGCAGTTAAATATTTTACCCTTTGTTCTCCCTGCGTGATCTACAATAATAATCTGCTTCATGTTGATATTTACTGCTGTGTTGCTGACAATTACCTGAAAGAGAAGTTGGAGTGCTTCACTGGGCTGGAAAAAGTTTAGCTAAATCAGAAAGCAGGTCTACTTAAGCAAGTTTGTTCTATATCTATAAAAGGCTAAGTTGACTCGCACATGCGTGATACATATAATGCTCTCGCTGGCACCAATTGCATGCGTATGTTTCAATTTGTCATTGTCGATTGTGAATTTGGTTGACACTTCTAGTATTATAGAGAAAGGTTGAATAGCGATATTCAAATATTTCTTCTAATTAATTTCCTTTTAATGTGCATGAATTTGTGCACTGGGCCACTATTCATGTTATAATCTTGTTAGTGTGTTTCTCACAGTGGTATGGGTTAGTGGTTCCAAAATTACTAATGGTGTACTAGAATTGAGCAAATAAGTAAATACACTCTCCTATTTAATAAAAGGCTAATATGCAAATTGTCCCTACAGGCAGGAGTTTGACCAACCAGGAGTTAGATGTGAGCTGACCACCCGGGGGCGGTGCAGAACATGGCAGTGTCGGCAACGTGACACTGGCAGCAGGCATCAGTGAAGGTGCTGCCGGCCCCGATGGGCCCTGACAAGAGCAGGACTGCAGCTGGATGGTGGAGCAGGTGAGCAGGCGGCGCCAGGCCAAGGCGGTTGCAAAGGGAGGCCCTGGCCATCAGCAGCAGGCAGCTGGGGAAAGGGAGGCCCCGGCCAGTGGCCAGCAGCTGCTAGGGACCCTATCTGTGCACGAATTTTGTGCACTGGGACTCTAGTCTATATATATAAAAGCCTAAGCAACCGAACAATTGGAACAACCGGAACAACTGGTCACTATGACACGCACTGACCACCAGGGGGCAGACACTTAACACAGGAGCTGCTCCCTGGTAGTCAGTGCGCTCTCACAGCGGGAGTGCCGCTCAGCTGAGACCTGTCCCGGTGGCCCACCAGCCCGCTGGCAGACACTCCCTCCCTCAGTAGTCCTGCAGGTCCAATCTCCGGAGAATGGGACAGGCACCAATGGACCGGTGCTGCCGGCATGATCCCGACAGTGCCGCGGGCCTCCTGGAAGTCAGCCTCGGGCACCGCAGCAGCTTCCCCTCCCTAGATGCTCCGCAAGGGAGAAACAATATAAAAGTGGCACCAGGTGGCTCCCTACAACCGGCGCAAATGTCAGTGGGATGGATCCGGATCCTGGGCCAGCAATGGTGTCCCACCGCCCAGCCAGAGGGCCAATTGTGTCCCGACCTCCCCATCCCTATGGGGACCCCACCTGTGCACGAATTCGTGCACCGGGCCTCTAGTAGATAATAAAAGCCAGGTTTTTCATCACTGGAAAAGGAAGTTCCAAAGAAAGGCTAAAATGGACCCTGTGGTACTGGATTAGTGTCAGAGATATCAGTATAAATTCATGGTTTTAAGTAAGTACACAGACAGATATAGAAATATCCATGCAGCTGTGTGTGTGCTGTGTGTGTATGTGTGTGAATGTTGGGTTAGTTTATATGTCTACATCTCCTTCCTGACTTTGTCTATTGAAAGGGCCTGGAAGCAATGACCCTTCCTTCCACAACAATGAGAACACCTGGCACCCCAATCATGGTTTCTAAACACCTTTCTCCAGCAAAAGGAACCAGGGCTTCTTGGGGAAGGGGTTCCTTAGTTCCGGGGCTGGCAGGGAAAACACAGGATGATCTTGGCACATCTTGTGGCGCCAGAGTAAGGAAGTGCTCAAAAAAGCTCGGGGGAGCTTGTTTGAAAGAACACAGGACTCAACCTGAAGGGGCTCCGTGAGGAGCTGGAACAATCTGAATAATCAATAAATAAATAATGACAGTATTGGATTTCAGCACCTAGAATAAAATGATACCCATGATTCCATATTGATAGAAATTATCAAATATATGGGAGAAGGTGCAGCTCTTCCTTATAGAAGAATTCCAATTAATTAAGTAGAAGAAAATAGAGAAATAAAAATTGCCACTAGGCTAACACATAATTGTGGCAGTCAAGATCCACTGAACTAATAGATGCTAAAATTAGCAGGTGAAGCTTTGAGAGGTAACAGGATGTTGGCCTAATCTGAAAGTATCTCCCTGGGAAAAAGAAAGTAACTTTACAGTAGAGAAAGCCAATAGACACCACCACAACCAAGCAATCAAGGGAAATTAACGTCACCAATAATAAGGTATTTTGACATCAGGCACCATTGTGTCTACTGTACTGAAAAGGGCATAATGGCTTTTCTGTGATATTCTTGCTAACAACCATAACATCATTCTAATCATGAGAAAACATTACACAAACCCAAATTGAGGGATATTCTACTACATAATTGGCCGGTACTCTTTAAATGTGTCAAGATCATGAAAGACAGGGAAAGACTGAGGAACTATCACAGACGGGAGGAGACTATGAAAAATAACAATAAATACAATGTGTAATCCTGGATAGGGTGCTGGAGCAGAGAAAGGATATTCATGGAAAAACTGGTGACATTTGAATGAGGTCCATAGTGTGTTTAATCATATTGTTCCAAAAGGTCTGGTTTTGATCATTGTACCATGGTTATGTAAGTTGTTACTATTAGGGGAAGTTGAGTGAATGGTATATAGGAATTATGAACTGTTTTTCCAACTTTTGTGTAAGTCTAAAATTAGTTCAAAATTAAAAACTTAGCCCAGCTGGTGTGGCTCAGTGGTTGAGCATTGATTGACCCAGGAACCAGGAGGTCACGGTTCAATTTCTGGTCAGGGCACATGCCTGGGTTTCAGGCTCAATCCCCAGTGGGGAGCATGCAGGAGGCAGCCAATAGATGATTCTTTCTCATCATTGATGTATCTATTCTCCCTCTCCCTTCCTCTCTCTGAAATAATTAAAAACATATTTAAACAAAACAAAATTAAAAGCTTAAAAATATTTAGGAACTAGATAGACAGACACAACTTTCATCTTTATTTGAGGGTCCTTATATTGCTGAGTATAAATTGCATTCTCTAGATCTTGATGCTGAAATGCTAGAAATTTAAAAAAAAAATTTAAGAAATGAACAGTTGCAATGGAGAAATAGCAAAGGCCATCGGAAGGGTACAGATTACCTTTCAGAAGTGTCCACCTGAGTGACAGGAGACAGGAGCACTCAGCTTTTGGCTCTTGTCCTCCACTGGCTAAGACGGAGGGAAATTCACAATCCCTCTAGTTCTGGGCTGTCCTGTCTTCAGCCAAGTTTTTTTTTTTTTAATCACCCTTTGCCTCCCCAGCATTGAAAACAACTCACAGGCAGAACGTAGACAGAACCTGAGATAGGACATTGGCAACACAAGGCAACACTTACTTGAGAGGACTACACCGGCATATGCTTCAGAAAAACCAGAGGTGTTGAGGGCTGCGATGCCAGAACCACTGGAAAGAGGTTGAAATCTCTGTTCACAGAGCCACTGTGGGAAGCAGGAATGACCCACACTGCAAGGAATCCAATTCTGCCAGCAACCACATACACTTGAAGAGGAGGCCGGGCCTTAAATGAGACCCCAGCAGCCTCTGACACCTTAATAACAGCCTCTGGAGACCCCGATGTTAGGCTAATGGTTTCTGGGCTTGACGTGACAGACACCATCTTAGGAAGCATGTGTCTCTGTGACCACCAGTTTACCCCGGGAGGGGAAGGCCTGTGTCACCTGAAAGGAATGTTCTTACATAGGTAAGTAGGCTCGTTAAGTTGTTTACTGCTTTGGAGTATAAAGCTCTTACAGCAGGTGCCACTTAGCTACAAGCCACCTGTGATCCCGCAGGCTCTGTATATCAAGCCCCCATCACCTTTCAGCTTGGAGATCCACTATTTTGTCACCGCCTAAGACTGAATCTGTCTGGAATTTTGCTTAATAAACTCTGTTTAATTCTGGAGTTGCCACCCTCTTCCTTTGGTCTCTTGGTCGTCCTCCTCCGGAGGCTGGTTCCAGTACACCTCGGGAAAATTTTCCCAAATTGTCCTGAGAAAGGACTCAGCTAAGCTGGGCCCAGACTCCTGACCCAAAGACACTGCGAAATAACAAATGGGTGCTATTTTAAGCCTCTAAGTTTGTGCTAATTTGTTACATGACGATAGAAATGAAGACAACCATCTCATAGAAATGTGACTGGTCCTTCACAGCTTAAAAACCTGGTCTAGGTAGCTACTAAAGTTAAACATACACCTGTCCTATGATTCAGCAATTCCAAGGAAAATTAGTATGTTCACCAAAAGCCATGTACAAGAGTGTGCAATGTATCACACCTGTTGGAATCGCTGTTATCTAAAAAAGACAAGATAACAAGTGTTGGTGAGGGTGTGGAGAAAAGGGAACTCTCATGCATTGTTGGTGGGAATGTCAACTGGTGCAGCCACTGTGGAAAGCAAAAATAGAACTACCATATAATCCAGCAATCCCACTTCTGGGTACATATCCTAAAAAAATGACATAACTATCTTGAAGATATAGCTGCACCTCCATGTTCATTGCAACATGATTCACAGTAGCAATGTAGTAGCCAAGATGTGGAAACAATCTAAGTGTCCATCAATAGATGGACAAATAAAGAAAACGTGGTGTGTATATACAATGGAATAGTTTTCAGTGATAAAAAAAGAAGGAAATCCTGCCTTTTGCGACAACATGGACAGACTTTGAGGGCATTATGCTAAGTAAGATAAGTCAGACAGGGAAAGACAAATACTGTATGATCACACTCACATATGAAATCTGAAATAAAATAGAAAAGACAAACTTATAGAAACAGAGGGTACAATTGTGGTTGCTGGGTCTGGGGGAAAGCAGGAGGGTACTGAGGAGATGTTGGTCAAAGAGCACAACCTCCAGTTGTAAGATGAATAAGTCCTGGGGATGTAATGTACAGCATGGTGCCTATAGTTAACAATACTGTACTGCATACTTAACCTTTTGCACTCGGATGTCGAGTGTGACTCGACACGGTTAGCATTAAAATAAAGGAATCGAGAAAAAAGCAAGCGAGTGCAAAGGGTTAAAAGCTGCTAAGAGAGTAGATCTTAAATGGTCTCACCACATACCAAACAGATTATAATTGTGTGAGGAGGTGGGTGTGGAGGTGTTAAGTAACCTTACTGTGGTAATCAATTTGCAATATATACATACTAGAGGCCCGGTGCATGAAATTCATGCATGGGGGAGGGGGTCCCTCAGCCCGGCCTGCACCCTCTCCAATCTGGGACATCCCTCTCGCAATCCTGGACGGCTAGCTCCTAACCGCTCACCTGCCTGCCTGCCTGCCTGATCGCACTAACTGCCTCTGCCTGCCTGCCTGATCGCCCCTAACCCCTCTGCCTGCTGGTCTGATTGCCCCTAACTGTCTCTGCCTCGGTCCCCACCACCATGGCTTTGTCCAGAAGGAGGACTGAATGACCAGAAGATGTTCAGTCAACCCGGTCTAATTAGCATATTTTATTAGTATAGATAGCAAATCATCATGTTGTACATCTTAAATTTACACAATGTTATATGTCAATTATACCTCAATAAAGCTGGGAAAATGGGGGAATAAAGCTAAAAAAAAGGAATGTGCAATGAAGCATTGTTCTTTTTCATTCCTTTTTTATTGTGGCAAAATATACATAACAAAATCTGTTTAGTGGCATTTAGTACATTTATACCATTGTACAACCATCATGACTATTCATCTCCAGAATTGTCTTTTTCTTCCTAAACTAAAACTGTGTAGTAATTAAACAATAACTCCCCATTCCTCTCTATCCCCAGCCCCTGAAACCATTATTCTCCGTTCTATCTCTATGAATTTTACTACTTTGGCACCTCATTTAAGTAGAATCATATAGTATTTATTCTTTTGTGACTGTTTTTTTCACTTAGCATAATGTTTTCAATGTTTATCCATGTTGTAGCAGGTGTTACAATTTCCTTCCTTGTAAAACATGAATAATATTCCATTGTATGTATAAACCATATTTCGTTTATCCATTCATTCCCTGATGGACACCGGGGTTATTTCCACCTCCTAGCTACTGTGAATAATGCTGCATTGTTCTTTAAAAAGAATCTAAATGTTCATGAACAGTTGAAGAGATAAACACATTTTGGTACATTTATTCAATAGAATACTACATGACAATAAAACGAATGAATTACTCTCACATGCAACAACATAGGTGGATTTCACAAACATAATGTGAAGCGAAGAAGATAAAGCTAGGCACAAAGCATCTGTATGCTATTATTCCATTCGCATAAACACAAAACAGGCAAAAGAAAATGCAGTGTGAGAAGTCCAGACAGTGAGCACCGCTGAGGAGGAGGAAGGAAGGTCTCCATGAAGGGGCTTTGAGGAAGTTCAACAGAAAGGTGGGTTCATGGGTGTTCACTTTTATACAATACATTGATCTGTACCCATCTATGTTTTATGCGTTATTCTGAGAATCTACTTTAAAAGTTTAAAGAAATAGGTCTTCATTTCACCAATATAATATTGTTTTCTTCAGTAAAATCTGTAAATGAACCAAGTTCTCCTAGAACTTGAGATTTTTGTGTGATTCCCTTTCCCCAAATCAGAAATTCCAAAATTAGAGGAGTAAAAAAAATAACATTGCATGACAATGAACAGTAAGTTCATAAAGAACCTTTTTTTTAAAAAAAATTGAGATATCATGGAAGAAAATACCATGAAAACAGTAATCCTATGAGAATTCTTAAGCATAGTAAATTTGAGACTTTGTCTTTATGAAGATACTACAGCTTATATAAAAACACCCATCTATATATAGAAAATCCTAATATGCAAATAGACTGATCAGCAGGACAACCAAACAACCGAACAACTGAACAACCACTCGCTGTGATGTGTGCTGACCACCAGGGGTCGCATGTGGAACATGGTGGGTGTTGGCAGCAGCTGGCAGAGCCACAGTGGGATGGTGGAGCAGGTGAACGGGGGTGCCAGACCAAGGCGGGGCATCAGTCGCTGTCATTGGGGTGAGCCTCTGGTGGTTACTGAAAACACTTTGCTCCCACACACAGCGGTCCCACCAGGTGTTCACATCTGCTGCCAGTGCCCACACCTGCTGCTGGCACCAGCCCCACTTGCACCTGTTGCTGGCGCCTGGTGCCAGCCCTGATCTCTTGGCGCTGTCAGCGGGTGCGAGAAAAGCAGCTTCCAGCCCCGATTGCCCCTCAGGGCTTCTCCACCTCCCCCTGCTCCTGAGAGGCGATCAGGGCTGGCAGCCGCTGCTCGCACTTGCTGCTGGCGCTGGACCCACTTGCTCCATGCCATTAGCAGGTTCGAGTGGGACCAACCCTGTCAGAGCATGGGAACGGCGGCGGCAGGAGTGGGGCTGCTGGCAGACAGGGAACGGGGACTGTGGTGGGAGGGGCCAGGCAGGGGTGCGGAGGATGGGCCGAGACCCTCCCCTGTGCCCACCGCAGCCTTGAGGCCAACAGTTCCTTTTAAGGTGCACAAATTTGTGCACTGGGCCCTAGTTAATATAAAAGATTCCAAAGAAAAAAAGTCAAAATACATATTTAACACTTTGTAAGCCCTAAACTATTGAGGGGAGGGGAAAAGATGGCCAACTAAATCTTAAGAATATAGAACTATGGAAAATTCCTGGATCAAATGGTGCTCCAAATGGAACCATACTTTGTCAAGACATACAAATTAGATATATTTTTTAAAAGGAAATAAAAAGTTCTGAATAATTGTAATCCCTTCCAAAAAGGAAATCTTAAATTAAGGGGAAAAGATTCTAATAGTGTAAATAAGTCTGGCTCAGGAAGAAAACTGACCAACATATCCAAGATTCTGTGCACAAAAGTAATGATACATTTTTAATAATAAAAAAAGGCTATAAAAACAGTGCATTCTCTGAAATGGCTTTAGTAAAGGCTCCTTCATGGGTACATAAAAAGTTCCATTGGTTTGTTCACTTTCCAGCATTTCTCACTGACCAATTCCAAAGAAAAAGGGCCATTTAATACAGGGAACTGCCCACCGGCTGTTGCTGTACAGGTGGTATGGTGCTTCTCACTGGCTGTATCAAGGTTCACCTGGTTTCGTTCTTCTTTGCTTTGAAGTTCTAAAGCTAACCTCACAGCCAGATACTTGGAAAATGATCAACAGTGGCATTACCTGAAGTCTTTATGTACCTTGTCTGTGCACTGTCATCTTTTCCCGTAAGTGTGGGAGGAGCCCTAAATACTAACTCAATTTCCCCAGCACCATCCATGACTGGATTAGTTGCCATTGTTGCCCAGAATCTGGTGTTTTAGTCCATTTGTTACTGGGTCCTGCTTCCTGCTGGCTGTGTGTGGACGCGTTGCTACAGTGAGAACTGTCACCATTGTCTCTGGCCCCGCTACCGCCTTCGATCTGTCGCTTCCTGGCTCCCTGTCGTCTGTTCGTGGCCTGTACTTCAGTCCCTCCTCGATGCTGTGACCCAGCGCTTGCTCTCTGTTGTGCTTGTTTCTCCTGGTTCATACTCTCTCTTGAGGAGCTTCACACTCATCCTGGACAAATTCTGATGATGAGTGCATCGAAGTTAGGGCCTTAGTGATCTTTTGGAAACTCGCTTTTTCCGACACGTAGGACATTCTTTGTTGCCACTGCTGAGGGCAGTGATAACGCAGTCTGGCAGAAACGACGTAAGCACTCCTTTGTAGTCAGGGTGTTCTTCAACATATCCCAACAAACTGGGACATTAATTCACTGCGTAGACTTCCAGGTGAAGCCACAATTTCCAAGCCATCCGTTATTGCTTCCTGAGGTGTTCCTTGTAATTCATATAAACCGAGTTCCCATGTTTTGCTTAATGGTTTAGTTCCATTCTTCTGCACAGCCTGAGACATTGCGACTCCCGCCCAGCGGAGGACTCGGCTGGCAGCGCTGGAGCCAGACTCAGATACAAGCACCCCTACCCTCCCACCTTTGGCAGTGGAGCTCAGGAAATACAACATGGGATGCTCAATATTCATGACAGACCGCGGGGAGAGGGGGGGAAGGAAGGAGCAAGCAGAGCGAGGAAGGGGTGGAACCGTGGGACAGGGACCTGCTGGGTGCATGACCTCAGCCAGGTGCTGGCCTGGAGGTCCCCCAGCTGCAGCCCATTTCTGGCCACCTGACCCCACCCCCAGCAGCCTCCCCCTTACCTAGATTTTCTAATTTATCTTTGGTTATCTATAAAACTATAGTCTTCTGTGTAGGAGTAAGACTATACAAACAAATGCATTCAAGCAGATAGCTTCTCTCAACTCCCTCTTGTATTCACAAATTGAAAATGAAGTGTAGCCTGGCCAGCATGGCTCAGTGGTTGAGTATCCACCTGTGAACCAGGAGGTCACAGTTCGATTCTGGTCAGGGCACATGCCAGTGGGGGTATATGCAGGAGGCAACTGATCAATGATTCTCTCTTCATCACTGATGTTTCTATCTCTCTCTCCCTCTCCTTTCCTATCTCTGAAAACAATAAAAAATATATTTAAAAAAAGAGAGAAAGAAAATGAAGTGTATTATTTTCTAGGCTACCCTAAATAAAGCCTTCCCATGACAAATGTAAAAGTTTCTAGGAGATCTTTGTATTGGTAAGAACATATGGGTTATGTGACAGGACAACCAAAATATTTTGCAGAATGAAGAATGTAGTGTGTAAATACTTTTCTAGCTAGCCCAAATTCTCAGCTCCACAGAATTAATAATTAATTCTTAAAACTGAGAGCCTTAAAATGTGAATGCCTTGTTCAAGTCCCTATAATATCACTTCGTCAGCCTTAGGTTGAACATTAATGGTGATGAAAAGCTCAGGTCTCCATACAGTACCCGTTCCTCTGTGGATACATTCTATTTACTGGTAACCTTTTCCTTTGATAGACCCCACCTGGGCTTTTACAACTTTCACCCACTGGCCTGAGCCTTGCCATCAAGAACTAGGGAAAACAAGCCCAGTCCCTGTGGTGCACATAGGGACTCCCTCCCCGGAACTTATTACATCTTTCCTCGTCATGGCACCATCAGATTTTATTGATTCTGGTGGAGATGGTGCCTACTTTTGCCCAGAAGTCAGTTCTCTGAGAGCCTACTGCACCCTCAGAACACTACCTTCTCCACAAATGGTTCTTAAGAATCAGCTGCAGTAAGAGGGAGGGATTCATGTTAAAATCCCAGACGAATGGTAAAACCTTAATTCCAATCCTATATAATAAAAGAGAAACATGTAAATTGACCATAACTCTGCTACACTCACTAGCCAATCAGGAGTGAGTATGCAAATCAACCCAACAAATATGGCGAGTTAATTTGGATACACAGGCGCCAGGCAGAGAGCAGAGCGGGAGAGCCGGTGGAGAGTGGAGTGGCTTGGGGAACTTGGCTCCCCAAGCCACCAGATGGAGAGCAGAGAGGGAGAGCTGGCGGCTTGGAGGACTTGGCAGAGCAGGAGGCCGTGGGACAGAGATAGAGCAGGAAGGGGAAACCAAGAGTGCGGAGAGCACCAGGAATTCTGGGAATAGTAGTTCTGGTGGCAGACAGATCTCCTAGACTCTAGAGCAAAGTGAGCCTGGAGCAAGTTACTGTTGTGATGGGGGATGGAGGGAAAGCAAAGGTGAGAGACACAAGTAAAATCAGAGTGTCGAGGAAAAATTAAAGGGAAGATATCCTAAAACTTCCAGGAAATCTCCACCAATGAAGCAAAGAAAAAAAAAAGCCTCCATTATTCTGTGAGCAACAAACCAAACTGGGTTGGGGTCTCAGACAATTAGCTCATATGATTGCAAAGACAGACAGAAACTCCCGGATTGGAGAGGGCTCCCCTGAGGGCTCCCAGACTGGAGAGGGTGCAGGTCGGGCTGAGGTACCCCTCCGCCCCCCCATGCACGAATCTTCGTGCACCGGGCCCCTAGTTATGAGATAAAATAATGTTACCTCTTATTAACAAAATATCAAGTCTCAACAGACATAAGGACACAGCTTATTTTTGCAGAGATGATAATAGTGAAGGAGAGGATGTTGATAATTTGGGATCAAAGAGCCATACTGATTTTTCTGGAATCGTAGCCTTTGCTTGATATAGACTCATTATCCATAAGGTGGTCTTTCCGTTCCCTTAGCCTGGCATTGAGCCCTTTACAGACAACTTAGGTATGTAAAGAATGTAGCCTTTTAAGCAGGATTTATCTGTTTAAATAGATGACAAATATTACTGAGGACCTACTGTGTGCCAGGCTTTCAGCCACATGATGGTAAAATGGCATTAAAACCTACACAAACCTGTGGTTATATTTCCTTCTTTCTCATATTTTTCCAAAATGAAAATGACTTCACTGTTGTTTATGATAAAAAAAATATGTAATATATAGAAACTTCAAATAATACAGAAAGATATAAGCAATAAAAAAAGTGGTTACTTTTCCTACTATGCTGAAAGCATGGATGTAAGAACACCAACCTCATGAAATTGTTGGGAGGGTTACATGAGAGAACACATGTGAAAATTTCTAGCACATAGTAGGTCCTCAAAAGCAGGGATGGATCAAATGGAATATAAGCTTCAGGTTTCCTTATTAGTATAAGCTCCTTCTGAGGCCCCTAGCAATGGCCATCAATTTTTGTAAAATGTGCAAAAGCAATATATTTGTGTATTCTTTTTCTTAAAGAGCCCCACTTGCATTGTATAACTTTCAAGTGCACCAAATCTGGAACGTCCCTGCTATAAAATTGTAGTTGCTTTCCTTCCTTTGATAAACAGCAAGATCATGTTTTGCATCTACTAGGAGAGGCGTGTGGGAATGTCTGAGGCCACTGTGACTTTGCAAGTCTCAGCCTAGCACCATATCTCATTTTTATCTCACCCTCAAGGATTACAAACTTACCCAGCCCATGGCTTAATCTTCATTAGTGAAGACCACTCATTCATTCTGCGAAGCAATAACAATGGCTGACACTTTCCTGGGACAAAGAACATTGGGAAGAACATTGCGTTGGCAACCTGCTATGCTGGATATGCTCCATAAATTTAAGTGCCTTCTCCCTTGCCTACAAACAACAATTGAAAATAGCTTCAGATGTCAGCAAGTTGGATGAACAAAATAAGAGATATTTCTTCCCTTTTTTCACCTGTGCAATTAACCTCTGAAACTACTAACTCTTATTATTAAATCTTATTTTGGCCTGGCCAGTGTGGCCCAGCGGTCGTGTTGATTTATGAACCAGGAGGTCATGGTTCTATTCCAAGTCAGGGCACATGCCTGGTTGTGGGCTTGATCCCAGTGTGGAGCATGCAGAAGGCAGCTAATCAATGATTCTCTCGCATCATTGATGTTTCTATATCTTTCTCCCTCTCCCTTCCTCTCTGCAATCAATAAAAAAAAATACTTTAAGAAATCTTATTTTGGAGGAAGCTGAGAAAAACAATTCCATTTTAATGCAGAAAAACAATCTGAGCTTGTTTTATTTGCTTCAAAAGATTGTTCAGGTCATTAAGGACTCATGGGAAGAGAGTCTGTCTACACAGCTAATTACCTTCATCACTGGCTGTCTCCATGGTTCACGCATGGCAGTAATGAGGCCTAGGCTTTGGGTTCAGTACCAATGTGGACAAGTTAACTTTGCTCCTAACAGTTACAAACTGCTCCTCGACCTTGGCCTTCTTAAAAATGCACGCCACTGGTCCCAAGACGGCCTGGGTGAAATAATATGGTTATGTCCGTCGGCACAATTGGAAAAACAATTTAAAAGTACCTGACTCATTGATCTTGGATTATCAATAGATGAAGGACAGAATTAGAGGATTTTTAAGGAAATGAGAAGGGAGAACAAAGTAACATATAGCAAACATTATAGACTGAACTAGGGTCTTCTTTCAGTTTTTGCTAGAACACCAATTCACAGTCATTAAAAATAAACAAATTAGAGTTATACCAGTACTTGGATCTATTTCAGTAGGAATTTCTGGTGAAAAGAAAAAAAAAAGCAAGATCTAGAAGGCATGTATAGTATGATCCCATTTTATAAGACAACTAAAAACCCTTGTATATGTCTATGCATAAATGACATATTTGTAGGGAAACACAGTGTTAAGTTGAGTTTCTCTGAGGAAGACATGATATGAAGATACAGGGAGGAGAGAAAAGAAGAGAAGCCAAACTAAAATGGTTCTCTAGGGAGAACACACACACACACACACACACACACACACACACACACACACACACGAGAAAGACACGGGATTATGGAGGCTGGGGCCACAAACTACCATCTGTGAACTGGAGAACCAGGAAAGCTGGTGGTAGAATTCAGTCTGAGTCCTAAGGCTCAGAACCAGGAGCACCAATGTCTCAGGGAAGGAGAAGATGGATGTCCCAGCTCAAGCAGGAAGTAAATTTGTCTTCCTTTGCTTTTTCGTTTTATTCAGGCCCTCAGGAAATTGGATGATGCCCACCCTAATTGCTGAGGGCAATCTTTTTTGCTCAGTCTATGGATTCAAATGCTAATCTTTTCCAGAAACACCCTCACAGAAACACCCAGAAGTAATGTTTTACTAGCTGTCTGGGCATCCCTTAGCCCAGTCAAGTAGATACGTAAAATTAACCATCACAGTATACAATGACTTTATGCATTTCATACATTTCAGTGCAATGATATGTATGTGTTCATGAGAATTTTAAAATTTTTATTCAGGTGAAGTTCACATAATATAAAAATAAAGGAAAATTTTGGTGGTATTTAGTGCATTGACAATGCTATGCAACCATACTTCTACCTATTTCCCAAATATTTCCATCATTCAAAAATAAAAATCTGGATATTCCTCCTCTCCCTGCAACCCCTGAAACCCACCATACTACATTTTGTCTCTAAGGATTTACCTATTCTAGATATTTCCTATAAATGGAATCATACAGCATGTGAACTTTTGTGTCTGAGTTCTTTCATTTCACTTAGCATGTTCTTGAGGTTCATCCATATTGTAGCATGTATCAATACTTCATTCCTTATCATGGCTGAGTAATATTCCATTGTATAGATATACCAAATTGGTTTATCCATTCATCTATTGAGGGACAGTTGGGATGTTTCTATGACCATCCATGTACTTGTATTTGTTTGAGTACCTTTCTTTCAATTCTTTTGGGTACATGCCTAGGAGTGGAATAATTTTAATTTTTTAATCTTTTGTTTATAAACAACAGAAATTTATTTCTCACAGTTCTGGAGACTGGGTCTATGTTTAATTTTTGAGGAACCAGCGAAGTGCTTTCCACAGTGGTAGAACCATTTTGCATTCCCACCAGTAATACGAATGTTCCAATAGGATTTTTTTTTTCATTAAAAAAATAAAAGGCACTTGGAGCTCCTCAAGGGCAGTGCTGACAGGGAACATAGGAGTGTCCATGGGATGAAAATTACCTTCGGCTTTGGGCCAATTCCTTACACTCCTCAGCGTCCTCGTTGGGAAATACAGAAATTATGACATCATGAAATACTTGAGCATTATATGAAAAAACATGAGAATGCATGCTCACTGGCATATGTAGATAATCAGCAATAGTTAGCTAAATTTCTAGTCTTTACCAACAGGAACATCCATTGTAGTTGAAAAGGTAGTGGAAACCAAGTTAGACGTAGAGATGATGATCCTCCCCAAAAGAGTGAATTTCCAAGACAAGGAAAAAGTTTCTCTAGGATACTTCATCAAGCTGAGGGCACCCCGTGCTGGAGGCAGTGTGTCTCATGGTGTAAAAAACACAGCCTTTCAAGTCAAATAGTCCTGAGTCCACAAACTGAAGTAGTCAGAATTCCTTTCATTGAAAGCGACAGGCACCCAACCCAAACAGCGATAGAAAGAAGGGGGACTTGCTGGCTATGGCAGAGATTCCCCAACAGTGTATTGTGCATGGGTTACAGGTTGCGGGATATTCCTCCCTTGGGCTCTGGGGAAGGGATGGGATCAGCCAGGGCTAGCACCTAGAAGTAAGAACATGTAAGACTGATCAGTGACTCTGCTCTCCTTGGCATAGTTTCTTTGCATGGTTTTCCATTGTACACCTGCTGTCTCATGTAGCCTCTTGGGCTCCTACTCTCCATCCCATATTTAGAGAAAAAAGGGGACTTGCTTCCTCCAGGGCACCGGTAGAAAAAGCCCACGTGTATTCTGATTGTCCGGCTTGCTCCACCAATTCTCATGACCAGATGACTAGGTATTGCAGTTGGCCTGGCTTGGGTCAGGTGTCCCATCCCTTCTAACCATAGAGATGGGATCATGTAAGAAAATGGCAGCTCCCTTATCTAGAGAGGGAGGTTGGAGGAAGAATGGATCCTCAAAAGGAGATGGACACAAATATTTTGATGACATCCAATTTATTATCATTGTTTTCTATGGTTTATGCTTTTGATATCATGTCTAAGAACTCTTTGCCTAGCCCTAGTCCTAAAGAGTTTTTCCTATGTTTTCTTTGACAAGGAAACATAGTTTTACATTTTGCATTTAAATTCATATCCGTTTTTGAATGAATTTTTGCACCGATCTATTTCTGGACTCCCTTTTTTCTTCCATTAATCTATGTGTCTGTTCCTCCTCCAATACCAGCTGTCTTGGTTGCTATAGCTAGATAGTAAGTCTTAACATCAGGCAGAGTATTTCCTTCCACTTAATTCTTCTTTGTCAAAATTGTTTTGGCTATTCTAGTTTGCCATTCCACTGCCAGTGATAGGAACCCAACATTTTAGAATTAGATTGTATATTTTTGAATCAGATTGTCTATATCTACAAAAAAATTTGCTGAGATTTTGATAGGACCTGTGTTGACTCTACATACCAATTTGGAGAAAATTGACATTTCACTATATTGAGTCTTCCATTCCATAAGTCCATTATATCTCTTTATTTATTTAGATATTACCTGATTTATTTCATCAACATGTGATTTTCAGCATACAGATCCTGTCCTATTTTGTGCTGCAAAAGACACTCTTATGAGAATGAAAAGATAAGCTACCAACTGGGAACAATATTAGCAAATCATTTATCTGACAAAGATCTTATACAATATATAAAGAACTTTCCAAACTTGACAGCAAAAACCCCCAAACAGATTAGCAACAATCCAGTTGTAAAATAGGTCAAAGATATAACCAAATATTTCACCAAGCAGGAGATACACATGGCAAATAGCACATGACAACATGTTCAACATCATTATCCATATTATACTGTAGTTCACACAAACCCTGATCATACACAGAAATTAAGAAATTGAGTGTTCACCCTGGCTGGTTTGGCTCAGTGGATAGAGCATTGGCCTGCGGACTGAAGGGTCCCGGGTTCGATTCCGGTCAAGGGCATGTGCCTTGGTTGCGGGCACATCCCCAGTGGGGGGTGTGCAGGAGGCGGCTGATCGATGTTTCTCTCTCATCAATGTTTCTAGCTCTCTATCCCTCTCCCTTCCTCTCTGTAAAAAAATCAATAAAATATATTTAAAAAAAAAGAAATTGAGTGTTCATGTTGACTGCTTAGTGTGGGAGGATTAAGACCATTTAAAAATCCAGTATTATGCCCAAATTATGTCTTTGTATCATATATAAAGGCTATCATTTTCTTCAGAGGCATATGCCAAATTTATAACAATGTAAAAAGTAGTCACCATATTATTTCCTTTCAGCAATGTAAATACATAGAGATAGCTTAAACTGTATTTTAGGGTAACAAGTTGTTTTTCATATTTTCTAATATTTATCCTCACTTATTCTCTTAATCTTACTATGTTATTATTTTGATCACAAAACTCTCATGGTTTCTCCACATTCTTTTTAGTCATTTGCTTACTTGGGATCTAAACATTGCTTTAAAAATAATGCTAGATATAATATAGCAATGAATTCTTTCCCACACTTATTGAAGGTCAAATAATTATTAGGCACTAGATGTACAGAAAATATTTTTCAATTATAATTTACATTCAATATTATTTTGTATTAGTTTCAGGTGTACAGCATTAAGGTTAGAAAATAAAATACCTTACAAAGTGCTCCCCACCCCCCCACCCCCCGCCATAACCTGGCACCATACATAGTTATTATAATACTAGAGGCCCGGTGCATGAAATTCATGCACGGGGGTGGTGGTGGTGGTGGTGGTGGTGGTGGTGTGTGTGTCCCTCAGACCAGCCTGCACCCTCTCCAATCTGGGACATCCCTCTCACAATCCAGGACTGCTGGCTCCCAACTGCTCGCCTGCCTGCCTGCCTGATTGCCCCTAACCACTCCCCTGCCAGCCTGATAGACACCTAACTGCTCCCCTGCCAGCCCAATTGCCCCTAACTGCCTTCCCCTGCTGGCCTGGTCACCCCTAACCACCCTCCCCTGCAGGCCTGGTTGCCCCCAACTGCCCTCCCCTGCGGGCCTGGTTGCCCCTAACTGTCCTCCCTTGCAGGCCTGGTTGCCCCCAACTGCCCTCCCCTGCTGACCCAGTCACCCCTAACTTCCCTCCCTTGCCAGCCTGGTCACCCCTAACTGCCCTCCCCTGCCGGCCTGGTCACCCCCAACTTCCTTCCCCTGCTGGCCTGGTTGCCCCCAACTGCCCTCCCCTGCAGGCCTGAGTCCCCCCCAACTGCCCTCCCCTGCAGGCCTAGTCGCCCCCAACTGCCCTCCCTTGCAGGCCTTGTCCCTCCCAACTGCCCTCCTCTGCTAGCCATCTTGTGGTGGCCATCTTGTGTCTACATGGGGGTGGCCATCTTTGACCACATGGGAGCAGCCATCTTGTGTGTTGGAGTGATGGTCAATTTGCATATTACCCTTTTATTAAATAGGATTACTCACTATATTCCCAATGCTGCACTTTACATCCCTGTGGCTATTTTGTAACCACCAATTTGTATTTCTTTATATATATATATATATATATTTTATTGATTTTTTTTACAGAGAGGAAGGGAGAGGGAGAGAGAGTTAGAAACATTGATGAGAGAGAAACATCAATCAGCTGCCTCCTGCACACCCCTACTGGGGATGTGCTCACAACCAAGGTACATGCCCTTGACCGGAATCGAACCTGGGATCCTTGAGTCCGGAGGCCAACGCTCTATCCACTGAGCCAAACCGGTTAGGGCCAATTTGTACTTCTTAAACCCTTCACCCTTTCACCCAGTCCCCTAAGCCTTCTGGCAACCATCAGTCTATTCTCTGCATCTATAAGTCTGTTTCAATTTTATTAATTTTGTTCTTTATATTCCACATATAAGTGTAATCATATGGTATATGTCTTTCTCTGACTGACTTACTTCACTTAGCATAATACCCTCTAGGTCCATTTGTGCTGTCCCGATAGTAAATTTCATCCTTTTTTTATTTTATGGCTGAGTAATATTCCATCATATATATGTTCCACATCTTCTTTATCCACTTGTTTATTGATGAGCACCTGGGTTGCATCCATATATTGGCTATTGTAAGTAATGCTGCAATGAACATAGGTGGTACATATGTTCTTTCATATTAGTGGTTTGGGTTTCTTCATGTATATACCCATAAAGTGGAATTGCTGGGTCATAAGGCAGTCCCATTTTTAATTTTTTTAAAAATAGATTTTTATTGATTTGAGAGAGGAAGGGAGAGGGAGAGAGAGATAGAAACACTAGTGATGAGAGAAAAATCATCTATAGGCTGCCTCCTACATACCTCCCACTGGGGATCCAGCCCACAACCCAGGCATGTGCCCTTGACCAGAATCGAACCTGGGACTCTTCAGTCTGCAGGCTGACGCTCTATCCACTGAGCCAAACCAGGTAAGGCAATTTTTGATTTTTTGAGAAACCTCCATACTGTTTTCCACAGTGGCTGCATTCCTACCAAGAGTACACGAAGGTTTTTTTTCCTCCATATTTTTGCCAACACTTGTTTGTATTTTTCTGATGATTAGTGACATTGAGCATCTTTTCATATGTCTATTGGCCATCTGTACGTCCTCTTTGGAGAAATATCTATAAAGGTCCTCTGCCCATTTTTAAATTGGATTGTTTATTTTTTTGTGTGTGTTGAGTTTTATGAGTTCTTTATACATTTTGGATATTACCTCTTATTAAATGTATCATTGGTGAATATCTTCTTCCACTCAGTAGGCTTTTTATTTTGTTGATGGTTTCCTTTGCTGTGTATAGAAAGGATGGGTTTTTAAGAAAATCCTCCAAAGTGAAAAATTTTCAAAGTAATTTTACATAAACAATAGCTCAGGCCTCAAGCCTTACTTACTACATTTATGTTGTTAATTAGATTATTTGTCCCAATAATAGAGGCATGTCAGTAAAGAAAATGCAAACACATTAATAATTAAGCCAGGAGAGAATCATTCCACTTGGGAATTATTTTCTATCTTTTTACCCCAAAGGCTCTAATTGTTCATTGTTATAACATGCATTTCTTGCCTATTTATGCTCTGAAAGTTGACCACGGGAAGATAAAAGTATAATCCTGACCAGCACCAGGGAATGGCAGCCACATTGTACACCTGACGACCGGAGAGAAGGCCTCAGTGTTGAGGTATTTCTAAATAACTGGTATAATCTTTAGAAACAGCTTCAGTATAAGTTAGTCCCCCAAATGATGAAGCTCAGCCACTGTCCTTTTAACTTTTTAAGCTGTGATGTTTCTCTGCTGCCCCCTCAAGGTTCTCACACTTTTCTCCAGAGACAACATTTTAAATAACCGAAAATACCACCCCCAAATAAGCATAAAAACCATACACAAGGTGCTCATAATGCAAACGTCTGGTAGCCTCAATTAGTAAAAAATGGTAATATTATCTTCTACATACTCATTTTGTGCGGTGGCTATTACTCATACTAGGGGCCCAGTGCACGAATTCGTGCACCTTGAAAGGAACTGTGGGCTTCGAGGCTGCAGTAGGCACAGGGGCAGGTCTTGACCCATCCTCTGTGCCCCGCCCAGCCCCTCCCGCCACACCCCTGGTCCCCTGTCTGCCAGCAGCCCTACTCCTGCCACCTCTGCTCCCACGCGCTGATGGCCCCAGCCCCGCTCACACCTACTGATGGCGTGGAGCGATTGGGGTCCACGCCAGCAGCAGGTGCGAGCAGGGCCGGCGCTGTTAACGGGTGAGAGCGGCGGCTGCTGCCCTGATCACCCCTCAGGAGCAGGGGGAGGCGGAGAAGCCCTCAGGGGCGATTGGGGCCGGCAGCCACCGCTTGCACCTGCTGATGTCACTGAGTGATCGGGACCGGCACCGGGCACTGGCAGCAGGTGCGAGTGCTGGGCGGGACCGTGGCGCATGGGAGCAAAGAATGTTCAGTAACCACCAGAGGCTTGCCCCGATGATAGTGACTGGCGCCCTGCCTTGGTCTGGCACCCCCGCTCACCTGCTCCACCATCCCACTGTGGCCAACGCCCAATGGTGGTCAGCGCACATCGTAGCGACTGGTTGTTCAATTGTTTGGTCTATTTGCATATTAGCTTTTTATTATATAGGATTAGCAAAACTCAGGGATGATGAATCTTTAAAATGTATAATTAAAATGACATTTCACATACATTTTAAGGTAAAAGAGCAAAACCTTTTTTAGCTGTCTAATGTTTCTTAGACTTTAAGATATCCACAGCATAAATTAGTAACAATAAAATAATTTAATAGACATTGTTGAGTGTCAACTTGCAGGTCTTGTAAGCTATTTGTAAACAGTATTGGAAGCAGGCTCGCTGTGGTTTCGTAAGGCATAAGCTGTCTCTGGGACAGCTTGTTTCCCAGGCCTTTGCATTCCTGACCTCACTGAATTCTCAGAGCAACCCTGCAAAGTAGGCATTTCCCATTTTCCACTGAGGTAGAAAAACCACAATGCCAAGTACAATTTCCAATGCACACACTTAGTAAAGAATACATGTGCAGTTCAAATCCACATGGGTCTGACTTCAAATTCTATGCTTTTTCTAATACATGCTTCTCTCCATATGAAAATAACGTGCATTTATTCATTTTTTTAATTCAGTCTTCTATTTTCCACTCTCCCTTCCACTCAATCAATTTAGCGAGCACCTGTTCCACATAGGCCCTGAAGAGAGTTGAAAACTCTAGTGTGGAAGGCAGCTCTAATCCAAGTACCCCATGCTTAGATGTTGCTGCACAACAATGTGAATGTACTACTTCACACTACCAAACTGTGACCTTATGGTTAAGATGGTAAGTATTTTTTAAAAATATATTTTATTGATTTTTTACAGAGAGGAAGGGAGAGGGATAGAGAGTTAGAAACAACGATGAGAGAGAAACATCGATCAGCTGCCTCCTGCACACCCCCTACTGGGGATGTGCCCGCAACCAAGGTACATGCCCTTGACTGGAATCGAACCTGGGACCTTTCAGTCCACAGGCCGACGCTCTATCCACTGAGCCAAACCGGTTTCAGCAAGATGGTAAGTATTTTTAAAAAATATTTTTTATTGATTTCAGAGCGGAAGTGAGAGGGGAAAAGAGATAGAAATAGTGATGAGCGAGAATCATTGATCAGCTGCCTCCTGCACGCCCCCCTATTAGGGATTGAGTTCACAACCTGGGCATGTGCCCTTGACTGGAATTGAACCTGGGAACTCTCAGTCCACAGGCCTACTCTCTATCCACTGAACCAAACCGGCTAGGGCAAGATGGTAAGTTTTTTAAAAATTGATTTTAGAGAGATAGGGAGTGGGGGATCGAAACACTGATGAGAGAGAAACATCAATATGGATTGGTCCCCAGGGCCTGGATGAGCTGCCACAGTAACACCTACAACCCATGTCCTCCCTCCCCGCCCCTCCAGGCCCCCTCCCCCCAGCACTCTGATTAAATTATTTCATTGAGCTGTCACCAGTACTCTCTACCACATACCAGTCAGAGGAGGCCTTTGGAACATCCCTAAGTCACTGCTTAGAAATAATGTAATCCACTCTCAATAGCTCAGATAAAGGCCAAAATAGGGTGTTTGCAATGAAAACAGGTCCAGGTGTGAAGCAAACTCTCCTAGCACAGTAAAGCAGAAGCAGAGACAAAGAAAAGCAGTCCCTTACCTGCGAGTTGAGGCAACAGTTTTCAAAACAGCAGAAAGCCTGTGGGTCCAGGGTCTCATCAGGTGGGGAGGGAGTTGGGGCTGTAAGGGATGGTGATTGGTGTCACATGCCAGGAGGGAACAGGCGCTGCTGGCATCCCTCCAGCGTCGCAGGCCTCGGATGACGTTTTGAAGATGCTCATTGCATTGACATTGGGCAGTTTAGGGAAGCACTTCACTTTGGGGTGAGGGGATCCCTGAAGGCCAGCACAGAGCCTCTGACTCAGTATCTCTGGTGACAGAGACCTAGAGTTTCTTTTGCAGGAGGGGAGAAAGAAGTGATCCCTATTGTGAATCAGAAATTAGTGTTCTCAAATACAACCTCTGTTCCTCCTCAGGATCCTTCACTACCCAGGCTACTCATTGTTCTCTAGAGAAACAATTACTTATTACTTCAACCCATTATGAAGCCTCCACAGTTGTGTTGCTATTTTATAACTTTACTTTCTTCCTGAAAACCAGCTACAATACGAGCTTAGTGATCATTTACAGTAGTAACTTTTTCCATGAGACCCAACTCAAGAGCACTAAAAACATTGGTGGAGTTTATTTTTCTGAAAATAGAACTATCTTTTCTGACCCTTTAATAATAAACTTTAAATATTTTTTTAAATCAAAATGCAACAAGGTCATAACCCTCTACATATTCTTTCCTTATCTTCTGTCCAAAGGGGGCTTTATTTCGATGGCTAAATGTTTAAAACTACGTGAAAGGTGTCAGCTGAGGCCAAGAGGAGATGTGTATGAGAAAATATGGGAGCCAAAATTTCAGTGATTAAGCAGCAGCCTGTGCAGCTGGGACAAACATAAGCAAAGGCTACCTGCCCCCCTAGGAGGTTTCCAGGTAAACAAGAGGGGAACTGCCTTTAGGGGTTGGGGCCAAGCTTCTAAATGGGCTACCCATAACTTGGCACATTCTTCTTCACTGTCAACTGAATTGTGACTTAATAGCAATATTCCCTCCCGTCACCCACTGGTCCCAAATGCCCCATTCTAGGCCATCTGTCACACAGCCCAGGACAATCCCAACTGCTTGGCAAGGCTGGATAGAAAGTCTTACCCAGAAAGGGTTTTTCAATGACGAGGAGTGGACATATTGTCTCTGATGGTTTGCTAGAAAGCCTACACTGAAGCCACTGGGTGCTCACCCTATTTGCATTATGTAATGAATCTTATTTCCCTGATTTCTTCCTATCATACTCTGCACCCTGTACTTTTCCTTGCTATGAGATCGTGTGTTACCTGATGGCAAACCACGTGCTTTCCTCGGCACTTTCACTTTCTTGTTACATGACAATAAAATTCTTGACTGGATTCTTGATGGTTCCTAAGTACTGCATTTTCCATGGAATAAATATGACAAGTTAACTAGTTGTAAAAACACATGCTATCTAATTTAACTCTCTCTTGAAACATGTGTACTCATAACAGCAGACTTGCACTGTCAGACACTCTTAGGTGTTTCTATAGATTATCCTATATAATAAAAGCGTAATATGCAAATCGACCGAAGGTGAAACAACCAGTGTGGGGCGGGGTGGGGGTGGGGTGGGAAGGACCGGGCCAGTGAGCAGGTGGCGCCAGGCCGGCCAAGGCCAGTGCCAGCGGGCAGAGGGAGGGAATGGCAATTGCGGGGGGGGGGGGGGGGGGCGGCGGCGGTGGTGGTGGTGGTGGTGGGGACCAGCAGTGGCGGAGGGGTGATGGGGGGGGGGCTGTCACTGGCCCAACTGGCCCATCTGGTAGCCTCCTGCAGAGGGAGGGAATGGTGATTGGGGGAGGGGGGGCTGTCACTGTCCCAACTGGCCCATCTGGTAGCCTCCTGCAGAGGGAGGCCAGGCGGCGGCAGTGGCAGGGTACCCTGATCAGCCGGCCCAGTGGCCCAGTCGCCTCCCACAGAGGGAGACCAGACTGCGGCTTAGGCTTGCTCCCTGCAGGTCTCCCAACCAACCAATGGGTGTTACAGTTGAATTGTTTTAGTAGTGATACACAGTGAGCTTAATAAGCAGTTAGGGCCTTGGCCAGTTTGGCTCAGTGGTGAGAGTGTTGGCCCATGTACCGAAGAGTCCAGGGTTCAAATCCCGGTCAAGGGCATGTAGCTCAGTTGCAGGTTCAATCCCTGGCCCCAGTTGGGGTGTGAGTGGCAAGTAACCAATCTATGTGTCTCTCTCACATTGATGTTTTTCTCTCTCTCCCACCCTCCTGCCTCCCTCCAACTCTGTCTAAAAAATCAATGGGGAAAAAAGCAGTTAGGGCTATGTGAATACTATTATTCCTTTTTACAGAGAAGGGAACTAAGGCACAGGTGAATCTGTCCAAAGTGTCAATACATGTACAGTGAGATTTTTGAACCCAGTCAATGGTTTTTAATCAAGTTATCAAGCAAACCATGGCCTGTTTTTGGAGTTTAATGAGACATAGCTACACCCATTTGTTTAGCATTGTGTTAGGATGGCAGCAAAGTCGAATTTTTTTTTTAAATAAGTCTTTATTGTTCAGATTATTACAGTTGTTCCTTTTTTCTCCCCATAGCTCCCCTCCACCCAGTTCCCACCCCACCCCATTGTCCTCATCCATAGGTGTTCAATTTCTGTTCAGTCTCTTCCTGCACCCTCCACACACACCCCTCCGAGAATTGTCAGTCCACTCCCTTTCTATGCTCCTAATCTTACCTTATAAAATAGTAATATGCAAATTGACCGCACCGTCGCTACACCCAAGCCACACCCACCAACCAAAGCCACACCCATCAGCCAATCAGGGCGAGTATGCAAATTACCCAACAAAGATGACGGTTAATTTGCATATACTGAGGGAGGGAGGAGTGAAGACTGAAGACAACTTAGAAGGAAGAGGGAGGAAAAGCGGAAAGCAAGGTGGCTGCCAGAGGGAAAGCCCGGGCGGGGCGGGGCGCGGCGGAGCGCTGCGGGGTGGAGCGCGGCGGGCGGCAGCGGCGCGCGGGTGCAGGTGTGGTGGCCCCAAGGCTGCGGCAGCGGCAGTGCACGCGGCCGAAGCGGCAGCTTGCAGGATTGAATCCTGCAAATGGGCTACTAGTTCTATTATATTCATGTTTATTCTGTTCATAATATTTTTTATTCACTCGATTTTTAGATTCACTTGTTGATGTGTATTTGTTGTCACTTTGTTCATAATTTTTATCTTTATCTTCTTCTTCTTCCTCTTCTTAAAGAATACCCTTCAGCATTTCATATAATACTGGTTTGGTGGTGATGAACTCCTTTAGCTTTTTCTTATCTGTGAAGCTCTTTATCTGACCTTCAATTCTGAATGATAGCTTTGCTGGGTAATCTTGGTTGTAGGTTCTTGCTGTTCATCACTTTGCATATTTCTTGCCACTCCCTTCTGGCCTGCATAGTTTCTGTTGAAAAATCAGCTGACAGTCGTATGGGTGCTCCCTTGTAGGTAACTGCTTTTCTCTTGCTACTTTTAACGCTTTGCACTCGCTTGCTTTTTTCTCGATTCCTTTATTCTAATGCTAACCGTGTCGAGTCACACTCGACATCCGAGTGCAAAAGGTTAAGATTCTCTCTTTGTCTTTTGCCCTTGGCATTTTAATTATGATGTGTCTTGGTGTGGTCCTCTTTGGATTCCTCTTGTTTGGGGTTCTCTGCGCTTCTTGGACTTGTAAGTCTATTTCTTTCACCAGGTAGGGGAAGTTTTCTGTCATTATTTCTTCAAATAGGTTTTTAGTATCTTGCTCTCTCTCTTCTTCTGGCACCCCCATAATTCGGATGTGGGTACACTTGAAGTTGTCCCAGAGGCTCCTTACACTATCTTCATATTTTTGGATTCTTTTTTCCAGTTGGGTGTTTTTTTGCTTCTTCGTATTTCAAATCTTTGACTTGATTCTTGCGATCCTCTAGTCTGCTGTTGGATCTCTGTATACTATTTTTTATTTCAGTCAGTGTATGCTTAATTTCTACTTGGTCCTTTTTCATATCCTTGAGGGTCTCACTAAATTTCTTGGGGGTTTCTAGAAGACTCTTGAGTAACCTTATAACTGTGGTTTTGAACTCTATATCCAGTAGTTTGTTTTCCTCCATTTTTTTCATTTGTGACATGTTTCTTTGTCTCCGCATTTTGGCTGCTTCCCTGTGTTGATAGAGTGGCTTTGTGTGCTAGGTGTCCTATAGGGCCCAGTGGCTCAGCCTCCCCAGTCACCTGAGATGGACGCTCTTGGTGCACCCCTTTGTAGGCTGTGTGCACAATCTTGTTGTAGTTAAGCCTTGATTGCTGTTGGTATCACTGGGAGGAATTGACCTCCAGATCAATTGGCTGTGAGGACCAGTTGTGTCTACAATAAGAGAACTGCTGTGCTGGAAACACCCTTATGGGGCAGGACTTGCTTCAGTGGGGCTTTGGTGCTCACTAAGTCTGCCCCCTGAGTGTGTCTCTTACGGATCTGAAGAGTTGTAATCTGGTGTGGTCTCACTTTGACCACTGGGTACACTGGTTCTTGGATCTCCAAGGAGGTGCAAAGTCAACCACTGCCCGAGGCCACTCAGCAGGAGCTAGAGACATCTGCAGATTCCTCCTCTTAGTTTGGGGTTTAGAGGTGCCCAGATGAGGTACAGCTGTGAAGCAATGCTGACGAGCCTTAGGCCTTCTTTTGGAAGCTCTGGGGTTCTTTGATCCAGCTGCAGTTTGTTAGGTTAGGTTGCAAAAGGCTAGACCATTCATATGCAAATGCCTATGCGCACAGCTTGGGTGGGGTTGTAAATTGGGTGGGGCGTGGTCTCAGGGAATCACAGGGCAGTGCAAATAGCAATGGTTGCCCGTTGGCCCTGCCCCGGATAGGTCCCTAGGTCTCTGTGTCCTGTGGCCCTGTGCAGGAACAATGAATGCTGCGATCACCTCTGAGACAGCTGCCCTTGTGTTCCAGTCTGATGCCAGACAGTCCAGTTTCTTCCTAGACGAGTCTGGGTCCCCAGAGTCTTGCCCGGAACTGGAGTTCAGAGCAGTTGGGAGTTTGTATCTCCCTCCCGATTGAAAAAGACCACAGCGTACCCAGTTGCCCATTTCCGCGCGCGCCTCCATACCTTCGCTCTTCCATACCTCTGCACCTCCTACCAGTCTAGATGCGCTTTTCTCTTTCCTTCTTGTAGAATTTCCACTTAGCCAGCCTTCCCGTGGTTCTGGATGATATGTTTTATCTTTTAGTTATAGTTTTGATGTGGTTGTGCGAGACATTAAGTTCAGGTGTTTACCTATGCCACCACCCGGCAGCGAAGTAGTTTTTATTTTATTTTATTATTATTTTTTAATATATTTTATTGATTTTTTACAGAGAGGAAGAGACAGGGACAGAGAGTTAGAAACATCGATGAGAGAGAAACATCGATCAGCTGCCTCTTGCACACCCCCTACTGGGGATGTGCCCACAACCAAGGTACATGCCCTTGACCGGAATCGAACCTGGGACCCTTGAGTCCGCAGGCTGACACTCTATCCACTGAGCCAAACCGGTTTCGGCAGCGAAGTAGTTTTGACAGAGACCTCAGACCTGAAATATCTATATTAAAAATATTTACTATTTAGTCCTTTAGTGACTTTATTGATTCCTAGTCGTAACCATTCAACACCATAATCTTTCAAGGTGCACCTTAAAACCGGGAATGTTAGGCTGTGATTCAATACTTACATTTTCTATCCATCTGTCACAAAACTTACAGGGAAGAAGGGGAACTAATTTCTAAATAGCAAATGGCACTAGGCTTGATTTCCATTAGCTTATGAATGTTAGTCAAGAGGACAAAAATGTCTAAATCAATCAAGAGGTAACAGGGAAAGATCCAGAATTATCAAGGAATGCTTCACAATTCTACTCTGCTGCCTCAACTGGAATTTTAAAACCATTTTTGTGTATGTGTGTGTGTGTGTGTTTAAACCTACAAACAATATTGTATTGCTTTTGGTTTTCTTGCAGATAAAAAAAACTTCCTTCTAAAAAAATAGTGATAACTCATACCTTTAGGGCTGAGAAAATGAAAGATGGCAGGTTTTAGCTATTACTCGTTTTAGGCAGAGAGAGGTGATTTCTATGGAACAAGGCAAGAACCAGATCATCTGATGCAACGCTCACAGGTAGAATGAAGCAGTTCTAATTTAAGTAAAATATTTACCTAGCGCCCGCCTGGCCACAGTGGCTGTGACTGAGTGTTGACTTATGAACCAGGTTACAGTTCGACTTCCGGTCATCCTCAGAAGGAATCATGCAGGAGGCAGCTGATCAGTGATTTTCACCATTGATGTTTCTCCCTCTCTGAAATCAAACCTATATTTAAAAAACACACAAAACATTTAGCTAGCTCCTTAGCCTTTCAAATTGCTTTAATTCTAAAGAAGCAATCATTCAAGAGATAATCATAAAATATAATGCCTACAATAGCACTGTAAATAGGCACTACCCCCCATGTATTCTTAAAACTCCAGAATTATAAAAAAGTTGCCTATTACAACACTGTCAAATTAGTTTTGATTTTACTTTTCAAATGTACAGCATTAAAATACACCAAATGAGTTATGCTAAAAATTTCTAACATTTGTGCATCGAATTTACTTAAATTCTGTTACAAAATACCCAGAAAATGTAAAAGCCACGTGTCTTTTCCCCTCCATAAATAGCTCAGGTTCATAAATGTATCATTACTGGCTGACATGCAGCCACTAAATTTGACACAAAAGGCAAAATAAAATTTTCATCTTGTGTAGACAAAATGAGGTATTAAGTTTCCCCAGATAAATACTGGGTTAACACATTTCAATTACTTTTGAGCCCCAGATTGCAGGCTCTTGTCCCAATAACAACTTAAATACCAACCTTCCCTGAATAACATGATTCATCTCCAATTGTCTTTCTTTAAATATATTTTTATTGATTTCAGAGTGGGATAGAAACATCAATGATGAGAATCACAGATTGGCTGCCTCCTGCACACCCCACACCAGGAATGGAGCCTACAACCCGGGCATATGCCATGACTTCCTAGTTAGTTCATAGGTTGACTCTCAACCATCGAGCCACGCCAGCTTGGCTCCAATTTTTCTATCAAGGATTGTTAGTCTGCAATTGACTTATGCCCATTTAGTTCTCAGACCCTTCTTAGACCCATCTTCTGAGTTTCCCATTAATATTTAAACTAGCTGCTAAGAGGTTCTTAACTACAAGCACTTTGCAAACACTAGACTTTCCAAAACAATGTAGCCATCTTCAGATCATACTTCCATCTGAACTTAGGCAGGCATGCCCCATTTCTACCATGTTTTACTAGTAAGTGTAGCAATAATTAAAAAAAAACCCCAAATTGCTCCAGTTGATTGGCTTTTTAAACTCTATGTAAGAAAGCAGAAAGGGGCTGTCTTCACACATTTACTCCAACAAGAATACAGAGTGTATAGACAGACAACAGTATGGTGATTACCACAAGGAAAGAGGGAGTGGGGGAGATAGAGGAGGGTATAGGGGGGTGATAAAAGGTAATGGAAGGAGACTTAGCTTGGGTAGTGAACACACAATACAATATGATGTATTATATAGACTTGTACATCTGAAGCCTATATATTTTTATTAACTAATGTCACCCCAATAAATTCAATAAAATTAAAGTTTTTAAACATAAAATAATTCTATAGAAAACCCTAATATGCAAATTGACCAAACGACTGGTTGCTATGACGCACATTGATCACCAGGGGGCAGATGCTCAACACAGGAGCTGCTCCTTGGTGGTCAGTGTGCTCCCATAGGGAGCACGCCACTCAGCCAGAAGCCGGGCTCACGGCTTGTGAGTGCAGTGGCGGTGGCAGGAGCTTCTCCCATCTCCGCGGCAGTGGTAAGGACTGCTAGGGGGATGTCTGCCTGCCGGGTTAGGCCCACTCCCTAAGGGATCCCAGACTGCAAGAGGGCTCAGGCTGGGCTGAGGGATCACCCCAGTGCACAAATGTCGTGCACCAGGCCTCTAGTATGGGGTATAAAGTAGCTCCAAATATTACCCCACACACATTATTAATGTCAGATAGGTACATACTAAAAGCAATGATTGTGATGAAGTAATTCAACACGTTATTCTGCCAGACACAGAAGCTTCTGGGCTAATAGTGTGCTGAAAACTGAAAATATATTTGAAAGGTATCTGCTACCAAGTGAACCATCTTAATATAATCTGCTGTACTTTCTATTCCATTTCAGATTTAGTTTTAATAAAGTAATGCAAATCATTTAAAGAAAAAAACCTTTAATTTTAATTCTGATCTAAGCATAAAATGCATTTATATATCACCGTTAAATTTAGTACAAACTATAAAAATGTTAACACTGATGTTTCAACAGAAATCTATTAAGATCCTTTAGAAAAACTAAAGAAACAACAAGTCATTTACTGCTGTGAGGTTAATACATAAAGGAAAAAACATTCACACATTTTATTGAATTTATCAGAAAATAATTTGTCATATTTCTCATAAAATTAAGTTTAAAAGTTGTGTGTGGCTCTATAGCAATTACAATTTGCAATGAAAACACTAAGCCAAATCTTTTATCTAACCAGAACAATCCTAGTTTTAAAAAAAAATCACTAATTGTGAACAGAGTAGATGATGTAGCATAACTTAGTTTAAATCAAAGTGGAAGTTGGTAAAAACTAAATGTTTTCAAGTTTGACTGGCACAAAGAAAATATAAGGGGAAAAATAAAACATTCAGAGCCATAGTTACTACTTTAAAAAAATATTAGATTATTCTTATAGTCAAAACAAATGAATCAAAGCCAGACCGTATGGAATTTTTACACAAACTTCTTTGTATTTCAATGTTGTTTATTGAGGAGTGAACGAGAGACTACTGCCAGACATGCCAACGACACTTCACATTCAAGGGCAGGAAGCTGAAAAGCTTTCGGAACTGAGTCACCACATCAGCCTTTTGGGAAAAAGAACCCGGTGACGTTAAATATGACATCTTCGTGCTTGTTTTTGTCTTCAGCTTTTCCCTCAATTTTTGGATCTACTAGTTTGCTGGGTAGCCTTCTTTCTACCCTACAAAAGACTCACACTCAATTAATAGAATTAACACTAGGTGTATAGCAAATTATTTTAATACACATCTATGCTGAATAACGGATCTTAAAGCTGATGGTCTTAAATTTCCTTATGTCTAATGAGGAAATGAATTTAATTTCCCTTTCACTTTCAGATGGGTGGGTTAGACCAATAGAAAAATATTCTTCAGTGCTACTGTAGGGCTTACGGGGACTTCTTCAGTGGTATGATAGAAAGCCATCTGAACACCATTCTGAAACCCAGTGCTTCTCTTCCTGCTGTTGTGGCTTTGCAGAAGAATGGCCTACACACAACTCTACTGCTCTCTTTTGCTCAAAAACAAAACAAAGAAACCTAAACAAAAGGGTAAACGTTTATTCGGAGTCAGTTTTCTGGTGGTGATCTTAAGGTCCTTCAAGCAGAATTCAGGAGCTCCTGTATGGCCGCCTGATGCTCAGGACTGAGGTGTGCTATGCATTCAGTCCACAATCCTCCAGAAGTCTAGGGAAAAAACCATTTTCACAGATTTAGATCAAGTGCAATCAATGATCATTCAGAAATATTTTAATAATCACCATCTGGTGAATGGCAATAATGACAATGTACTTTCTTTACAAATAGATTAGTTAGATGAATATCATTGTAAAAGCAAGAAATCGGTTCATTTCTTTAAAGTTCATTGCACTCACAGTAAATTTTCTTCAGTTTTGCACAGAGAAAGCTACGCTAGGTAGGTGACCTAGTAAGTAACCAACACACATGAATTTAGGGAGTAAAAATAATTTAAAAATATAATGCTTTAAGCACTGTAAATACACACTCTCTAATCTATTAGGAGACCAGGCGCATCTTCTTTTCTTCACAGATATGCAGACAAATCTATACTAATAAAAGGGTAATAGGCCAATTAGACCCAGTCGACCGGACATTTTTCGGTCATCCGGTTCTCCTTCTGGACAAAACCATGGTGGCGGGGGGCCGAGGCAGAGGCGGTTAGGGGCGATCAGGCAGAGGGGTTAGGGGTGATCAGGCAGGCAGGTGAGTGGTTAGGAGCCAGCAGGCCCGGATTGTTAGAGGGTTGTCTGTCTGTGAGAGGGCAGTCGGACATCCCCCGAGGGATCCCGGATCAGACAGGGTGCAGGCCGGGCTGAGGGATCCCCCTCCCATGCACAAATTTCATGCACCGGGCCTCTAATTTATATATAATGAGTAAGTGCTAAGCACCAACTAAAAGGTTCAAAATGTTTCAAAAATGTAAGACATGTTTTAGTTGTAATATATAATGAAGACATATATTTATATATAATCTATCTGAGGCTTGGAGTCAGGAGAATATAAAAATAAAATTTCCTTAGTTCATTAGATTGCTTCTTGTAATAGAGAACATGAATCCCTACCCCAAAAACCCAAACAATTTTTCCCTCTTGCCCAATTTAATCAAATCAGCTTACCTGTACTTGGCGAACTACATTAGCCAGACGTTTGGCACAAGGATCTTCATGTTTAATTGCCTCATGCATTTCTCCTTCTGCAATTATACTGAATATTTTGGGTAGATTGGTATTGTTTGGGCCAAGAACGATTGGATGATTACTGACAAAAGAGAAGAAAATCATTATAAATAAAAATTACAAGGAGAAATCACTCAAGCACTCATATTTGAGTATAACTTCCCTCCAATAATGAATTTAGTTGTTTTTTACAGAATGATTATGCATTCACTAAAATCAACTACCTTTTAAAATTCAGTAGGAGAAAAGCCAGCTAATTTTACTTACTAGCTCTTGTTTCTTTCCATGTAAATTAGAAAGAAATACTGGCTCATCTCTCAGGGCTGTTTTAAGGGCCAAAAATAGACTGCTCTAAGTACTTTAAAAATGTGACATAAAAAAAAAAAATCACCCAAAAAACAAGATATTAACATGAATAACAGCTCTTTTTTTTCTTAAATTAATTTTTATTGATTAATTTTAGAGAGAGGGGAGAGTGTGAAAGAGAAAGCCTGATTTGTTGTTTCATTCATTTATGCATTCATTGGTTGATTACTGTATATGCCTTGACCAGTGATCACAGTCACACCATGGCACATCAGAATAATGCTACAGCCAATCAAGCTACCTAGCTGGGGCTAAGAAGTGCATGTTCTTTTTTTTTGTTAATCCTCACCAAAGGGTATTTTTCCCATTGATATTCAGAGAGAGTGGAAGGGAGGGGGAGAGACACAGAGAAAGAAACATCCATGTGAGAGACAAACATCGATTGGTTGCCTCCAGAGATTGAGCCCAGAAACTGAGGTACACACCCTTGACTGGAATCAAACCCGAGACCCTTCGGTCTGCAGGCTGGCACTCTATCCACTGAGCCAAACCAGCCAGGGCAAGAATAACAGCTTTTTAACACAAATTTCATTTACGTACTACAAAATGGTTTCTAAACTAAATTTAAAGTCAAATGCTAGATAGGCATTTTGAGAATGAGCCAGGATATAAACTGCAGGCAGGTTTACTGCAAAGAAATACAACAGTGAACCGAACTAGAATTCCCGAGTAGTAGTCATTTCCAAGGGAGATGATCAAATAGCATGGTGGAGAACTGGTCACTTCAGAGGCAGATGTAGGTAAGGAGTGTGTGGTCTCCAGGAGGGCTGTTAACAGCAGTAATTAATAGTGACAGAACCCAGATCTGACTAATATTCAGGAAAACTTGTATTAGAAAACAAACCACCAGAGAACATGCCTTTGATTTAATAGCTTCTGTAGCCTCCAGGTTGTTGTAACTCTTACATTTACTCATAGGCACAAAATAATATTAATAATGCCAAGACCCAGGGCCAGATCTTGATTGCCAGTCTGGTATACTTGCCCGTATCACGGATTCTTGAATCCAAACAAAAACACCTGAATTCCAAAATAATGGTATTAACAATGTACCTCAATCTCATTCTACTAATAAATTATATTACATCAATTATACCACAACAAAAAGGAAATTTAATCTAAAGCCAAGTAGATAGATAGATAGATAGATAGATAGATAGATAGATAGATAGGGTGGGAGAAAACTTTAGAAGGAAACCTTAAAATATCAACATTTTATAATGCCTCATCTGTTGAAATTAATTCCATAAAGAATAACCCAAATCAGATTATGAGGCCATCTTAACTGTAATATATTTTGTTAATATCTACATATATATATATATAAAAGACTAAGTGATCATCCGACTGTCCAGGAGGTATGATGTGCACTGACCACCAGGGGGCAGATGCTCAATGCAGGAGCTGCCGAGCTGTGGTGACTTGGCAGTGGTGGTTCTCGGGTGATGCACTCCAGAGAGGAGGAGGGAGCCCAATTCTGGGGTGCGTCATCAGAGAACCGCCCTCTTGCAATCCAGGACCCCTTGGGGATGTCGGAGAGCCAGTTTCAGCCCGATCCCCACAGGCCAGGCCAAGGGACCCCACCTGCCAGAGGGACCCTGCTCACTCCGCAGACGCCCTTAGAGCCACGGAGCCACCCCAGCTGTGGCTGGCTGGGAAGGGACCATGGGAGGTTGGCTCCAGGGTATGTCCAGCCCAGTCCCGCCCCACCGGCCACCTTCTAATTTATTTCCTTTCAATGTGCATAATTTGTGCACCGGGGCACTAGTGATTTTGACAGCAAGCATTATTACAAACCTACAGACCTGAGGGTTGTGCACAAGAAGCACTGTTTTATGTGAAGGGCAAAGAAATGAGGTCTACCTGTCTCTTTTCTTACCTTTCAATCAGATCGCACAGATAACTGAAAGTCTGAACAGCTTCTTCTTTATCTTCATGTAGTGGAAGCCAAGACAACCAGTGCGGCAGGACTTCTTCAACGTTCACACAGTCAGGTTTGAACTTCATAATTTTCCCTACTGCTGAGATGCAGTTCTCTGTAGCATTGACATTTTCTTTGGTCTTGGAATCAACAGATTGAATAACTCTTACCAGCAGTGGAAGTGCTTCTAAAATAAGCATTTGAAAAAGGCCAGTTAAAACCTCACATTTTCTTGCAAATGAACATAAACATTTATCTTTGGTCCAGTTATTGGTTATAATGAAGAAATGTTCAAGTGTAAGGAATGTTTTGTTATCTTGGCTACAAACATAGTAATGAAAGGGGGATCGCCCCGACAGAATCAGGAACATTAGCATTCTGTTAACTTAGAGACCCCAAGAAGTTAGTAGTCCACCCAGATTTACCACTCTCCTGGTCACCTTAGGGTTCCTAAGTTTTTAAAAGCCGCCCAGCTGTATTCATGTTAAACGCACAGGGACCTCCAATATGTTTAAAAAGTTTTAAAAGTGATGTCAGAGGAATGGCAGCGTGAAAGGTTCTCTTGGCCTCCCCCACGAAACTTTAGCAAGTTGATCAACTCTTAACTCAATAAAGGATTCTCTGCTCAATATAGAGGCATGCCTGAGACCTGTGCATTGAAGCATCCAATGGTGGGCGAATGGGGAGGTGAGAAGGAAGAAAAGCTCATCCTGGAAATGGGAGGAAGATGGTGGTAGCAGGCACTTCCTTTGGTTGGGAGGAACAGAGTCTCAGCAGGCACTCCATGAGCAGTGAGACCAGTGGCTGAGCCAGCTGAGACTGCAGCAAGGACACAGTACAGGGGTTCTGCCGCTGCTGTCTGCTAAAGGAACGAATCCAGAGTCCTGCCATACCACCTTGGACTCCCAAAACTTGCCTCCCATCGCCCATGGTCTTGTGTGGAGCATATTATCTGCAAATGGAGAGCTATTGCAGCAGAATCGCTGGCTCCCTTTTCCCTCTGTAAGCAGGTCTGGAATCACCATTACCAAGAGGCAAAAAACAAAAACAAAAAACAACCACACCCCTAAGCAGCAGGGCTGTACAACAGCTGTGGAGGTCAGCTGTAGGATTTCAAGAGGTAAAAATCTTGTGATTCAGCACCACCTACTAGAAAATAGTAGAAGACCTCTTGCGAGAAAGCTGCTAGAGAAAGGCCAATAATACACAGATGCCTAGAAAGAAGAGACCAGCAAATACTATGAATAACCATGGTAGTGAGTAAGCTCAGAAATAAAAATCCCCAGAAAGCAAACTGGAACACATGGAAATATGTGACAAAATATGAGAAAATACTGACAGGCAATTCAATGCAATCAGAAAACAAATTAGTTAACATTTCATACTTTACTAAAGAGACTGAGACTTTAAAAAAAATCCTGGAAATGAGCATTCAATTATGGAGATTAGGAGTCAACTACTGAGCATAGGAAACAGAGCAGACCAGATGGAGAGAAACATTAGTGATGTCGAAGTAGGAATCTAGAGATGATGCAGAGGGAAGAAAAGAGAGACCTGAACATAAGAAGGAAAGGGAGAAAGGGCGGGAGGGAGAGAGAGAGAGAGAGAGAGAGAGAGAGAGAGAGCGAGAGAGAGCGAGAGAGCGAGAGAGAGAGAGAGAGAGAGAGAGAAAAGGAAAGAGTGAAAGAAAGAAAGCGAGCCTGGCTGGTGTGGCTCAGTGATTGTCAACCTAAAAACCAGGATATCATGGTTTGATTACCAGTCAGGGCACATGCCCAGGTTGAGGGTTCAATCCCCAGTGTGGGGTATGTAGCAGGCAGCTGCTCAATGATTCCCTCTCATCAATTGATGTTTCTACTCCCTTTCCCTCTCTGAAATCAATAAAAATATATTTAAAAAAAAGAAAAAGGAAGAGGACTATAAAAACTGACTCCATCAGAAAAAGCAATCTTATATAATAAAAGCCTAATATGCTAAGTGTCCAGTCATCCATTCAACCAATCAAAGTGTAATATGCTAATGATATGTTAAGGCCGCTCAACTGCTCACTATGACATGCACTGACCACCAGGGGGCAGACGCTCTGACTGGTAGATTAGCTTGCTGCTGGGATCTGGCCGATCGGGACTGAGCGAGACGGGCTGGACACGCCCTGGATTGTGCGAGAAAGCTGCTAGAGAAAGGCCAATAATACACAGATGTGTATTATTGGCCTTTCTCTAGCAGCGTGCCTCCCTGGCCCCGATCGTGCACCAGTGGGTCCCTTGGCCTGGCCTACGCCCTCTCACAATCCGGGCTGAGGGATGCCCCCCTCTAGTGCACCAATTTCGTGTACCGGATGCCTCCCCGGCCCCGATCGTGCACCAGTGGGTCTCTTGGCCTGGCCTACGCCCTCTCACAATCCGGGCTGAGGGATGCCCCCCTCTAGTGCACCAATTTCGTGTACCGGGCCTCCAGTATGTAAGAATAATAGGCATAGCAGAAGAAGAGAGGTAGAAAAGATCAAAGAGCCTATTCAAACAAACAGTGGATGAGAACTTCCCAAACCTATGGAAAGAACTAGATCCTTGAATCCAAGAAACAAACACAACTCCTAGTTACCTCAATCCAAAGAGGCTCTCTACAAGGCATATTGTATTAAAACTGTCAAAAATAACAAAGAAAAAATTCTCAAAGCAGCCAGTGAAAAGAAGGAAGTGACCTACAAAGGAAACTCATCAGGGTATCATCAGACTTCTCAGCAGAAACTCTATAAGCCAGAAGAGAGTGGAACCAAATATTCAAATGACTGAAAGAGAAAATACCAGCCAAGATTAACATACTACAACTAGAGGCCCAGTGCATGAAAATCTGTGCACTCGGGAGGTCCCTCAGCCCAGTCTGCGTACTCTTGCAGCCCGGAACACCTTGGGGGATGCCCACCTGCCGGCTTAGGCCCACTCCCAGGGGGAATGGGCCTAAGCTGGCAGTCAGACATCTCTCTGGCAGCTCGGGAGCCCTCAGGGGATGTCTAACTGACGGCTTAGGCCCACAGCCCACAGGAATCAGGCCTAAGCTATAGTCAGACATCCCTAGAACTGCCGAGGAGGCGGGACAGGATCCCGCGACCACTGCTGTGTTCGCAGCTGTCAGCCTGGCTTGTGGCTGAGCGGAGCTCCCCCTGTGGGAGCGCACTGACCATTAAATGGGACAGCTCTCCTGCATTAAATGTCTGCCCCCTGGTGGTCAGTGCATGTCATAGCGACCAGTTGTTCTGCTGTTAGGGTCAATTTGCATATTACCCTTTTATTATATAGGATAATATATCCAGTAGAGTTATCTTTTAAATATGAAGGAGAAATAAAGACTTTTCCAGACATACAGACGCTGAGGGAATTTATCACCAGAAAACTTCCATTGCAGGAAATACTCAAGGGGGTTATTCCACCTGAAACAAAGAGCATAAGGTCACAACACTATGTATGAGTAAGATCAACTTATAGCATAAACAGGGATAATTTGTAACAACAAAAACATAAAAGGCGAGGGGATAAAGGTCTGAACTGGCAAAGGAGGATGGAGATCAGATGCATATATACTGCTGTATATATGCAACTTTTCCATAAACCTAATGGTAACCACATACAACCTCCAAAACAGACACATAGCTTAAAAAAAGGAAAAAGAAACAGAGAAATGAAGTATAAAATACCTCCAAACAAAAACAACAGACAGAAACACAAAGGAAAAGAACACATGGAGTCACAGAGCTACCAGAAAATAAAGAATAAAATGGCTATTGGAAATCCTCATACATCAATAATTACCCTAAATGTAAAGGGACTGACTTCACCAATAAAAAGGCCGAGAGTAGCAGACTGGATAAAAAGAAAAAACCCAACCATATGCTGCTTTCAAAAGACGTATCTAAGCTGCAAAGGCAAAATTAAACTCAAAGGGTGAAACCTGGCTAGTGTGGCTCAGTGAATTGAGTGTTGTCCCATGCAATAAGAGGCTCTGGTTTGACTGCCAGTCAGGGCACATGCCCTGGTTGCAGGCTTGATCCCCAGTAGGGGGTGTGCAGATGGCAGCTGATTGCTGTTTCTCCCATCTCATCGATGTTTCTCTCTCTCTCTCTAAAATCAATAAAAGCATAACATAGTTTTTTTTAAAAAAAGGTGATTCTTCAAGCAAATAACATCCACAGAAAAACAGGTGCAGCCCTAGCCAGTTTGTCTCAGTGGATAGAGCATCGGTCATCAGACCAAAGGGTCCGGGTTTGATTCCAGTAAAGGGCACGTACCATGTTTGCAGGCTTGATCCCTGGCACTGGTGGGGGCACATGTGGGAGTCAACCAATCAATGTGTCTCTCTCACATTGATGTTTCTATCTACCCTTCCCTTCCACTCTCTCTAAAAATAAGTGAAAAAATATTCTCAGGTGAGAATTAACAACAACAACAACAACAACAACAACAACAACAACAACAACAAAAAGAACAGGCATAGCCATACTTACATCCAACAAATAGATTTCAAGGTAACAAGAGACAATAATGGACATTTTATAATGATAAAGAAAGACACTACATCAAGAAGACTTAACTATTCTTGAAAAATATCAGGAAGCACTGAAATACATAAAGCAGCTACTAACAGAAAAAAAGGGAGAAAGACCAAAACACAATCATAGTTGGGGACCTTAATACTCTATTGAAAGTGCTACATAGATCATCCAAACAGAGAATCGATAAAGAAATACTGGCCTTTAAATGACACACTAGACCAAATGGACATACTTGACATTTACAGACCTATTCATCCCAGAACACCAGATTATACCATTCTTCTCCAGTACACATGGGACATTCTCAAGGATAGACCATATGTTGGGTCATAAAATTAGCCTCAACAAATTCAAGAACATTGAAATTATACCAAGTATATTTTCTGACCACAATGCCTTGAAATTAGAAATCAACTACAAAATAGAAGTAAAGAAACCCACAAATGTGTGGAGATTAAACAACATACTACTACAAAATGACTGGGTCAAAGAAATAAAAGGTGAGATCAAAAGATATATAGACAAATGAGAATTTCAATCTGATATAACAAAACTTCTGGGATGCAGTGAAAGCAGTAATAAGAGAGAAGTTTATATCATTACCAGAGGCCTGGTGCACAAAATTGGTGCACGGGTAGGGTCCCTAGGCTTGGCCAGAGATCAGGGCTGATGTGTGGAGCAACTGGCAGGGTAATCAGAGGGCCCCCGCTGGCCCCCGCCTTGGCCTGCCTGGCACTGCGCACTTGCTGGTCCTGCCTCCAGCCAGTCGCCTCCCTTTGTGGGGTGATCTGGGGGGTCCCCGCTGGCACCCGCCTTGGCTGGCCTGTGGCCTGCGGGGTGGGGTGGGGGCAGCTCCTGTGTTGAGCGTCTGCCCCGTGGTGGTCAGTGCGTTTCATGGCAACCAGTTGTTCTGCCATTCAGTCCATTTGCATATTAGGCTTTTATTATATAGGATGGGCCTATCTCAAGAAACAACCGAAATCTGAAATAACCTAAAATTAGGAACATTACAAGGATGCCCACTGTTATTCAACATAGTACTAGTCAGAGTAATAAAGGCAAGAGAAAGAAATAAAAGGCATCCAAACAGGGAAGGAACTGTCGCTTTTTACAGACGACATGATTCTGTCTTTAGAAAACCCTTAAAGACTCCACCAAAAAACTACTTGAAACAATAAACAAATACAGTCAAGTGACAGGATACAAAATCAATGTGCAAAAATCTATCGCCTTCCAGTATACTAACAATGAGACCTCAGAAAAGTAAACAGAAAAAATAATTCCTTTTGCAATTGTGACCAAAAGAATAAAATACCTAGGAATAAACTTATCAAAGAATGTGGAAGACCTATCTACTGAAAATTACAAAGCATTATTAAAAGAAAAAAATTAAAATGGCCATATTAACCACAGCAATATACAGATTTAATGCAATACCCATCAAAATCCCAATGTAATTTTTAAAAGAAATCCAACAACAAAAACCCCATCAGATTTGCATGGAACCACAACACAAAAGACCCTGAATAGCCAAAGTAATCCTGAGAAAAAAGAACAAAACCGGAGGTATCACATTACCATACTCCAAATTACACTACAGAGCTATGATAATCAAAACAGCATGATACTGGCAGAAAAACAGACACACAGATCAATGGAAATGGGCAGATAATTTTTGAAAAAGGAGCCAGAAATACACAATGGAGAAAAGAAAGCATCTTCAATAAATGGTGCTGGGAAAATTGGAAAGCCACATGCAAAAGATTGAAATTAGACTACTTTGTCCCCATGTACAAACATTAATTAAAAATGGATCAAAGACCTGATTATAAGATCTAAAACAGTAAGTCACACAGAAGAAAACACAGGTACTAAACTTATGGACTCTGGCTGTGAGAACATTTTATGAATTTGACCCCAAAGGCAAGGGAAGTAAAGACAAAAATAAATGAATGGGACTATATTAAACTACTTTCTGCACAGCAGAAGAAACAGACAATAAAATGATGAGGAGGCAGACCAAACGGGACATGATATTTTCAAACAATAGCTCTGAAAAAGGTTTAATATCCAAAAAATATATAGAACTCAATACCAAACAACCCAATTAAAAAATGGGCAGAGGACCCAGACAGACACCTCCCCCCAAAAGACATATAAACGGCCCACAGATAATATGAAAAGATGTTTAACCTCACTAGCAATTAGGAAAATGCAAATCCAAACTACAATGAGATACTACTACCCCACACCTGTTAGAATGGCTAATATCAATAAGACAAGCAATAACAAGTGTTGGAGAGGTTGTGGAGAAAAGGGAACCCTCATTCACTGCTGGTGGGAATGTAGACGGGTTCGGTCACTATGGAAAACAGTCTGGGGATTCCTAAAAATATTAAGAATAGAGTTACATATGACCCAGCAATCACTCTCCTGGGCATACATTAGAAAAACTCGAAACATGTATTTGTGAAGATATATGCACCCCTATGTTCATTGCAGCTTTATGCATGGTGGCTAAGACATGGAGCCACCAAAGTGTCCTGTGATAGAGGATTGTATAAAGATGTGGTACATTTATAGATATAAAAGCCAAGCGGCTGGAACAACCAGTCACTATCAGCAGCCGGGCCAATCAAGGGCCCCAATGGGTGGCCCCCCCAACCTCCTGTGGCCACTCCCCCCCCCCGCTACATGGCCAGGCCCAGCCTGCTCCCCCCCACCAACCCCTCCTCCAGGCCGATCAGGGGTGGCCGGCTAACCTCCTGCGTCCCCTCGCCACTGCTGGCCTGGCCCCGATGGCCCCCATCAGGATGGGCTGGCCGGACCCCACCGAATTCGTGCACTGGGCCTCTAGTCCTATATAATAAAAGGGTAATATGCAAATTGACCGAACAGTGGAACGACTGGTCACTATGGCACTCACTGACCAGCAAGGGGCAGATGCTCAACGCAGGAGCTACCCCCTGGTGGTCAGTGTGCTCCCACAGGGGGAGCGCCGCCTCAGCCACAAGCCGGGCTGATGGCTGGTGAGTGCAGAGGCGGTGGTTGGAGCCTCTCCCGCCTCCGTGGCAGCACTAGGGATGTCTGACTGCGCCTTAGGCCCGCGGGCCTAAACCATCAGTCCGACATCCCCCAAGGGCTCCCGGACTGCTAAAGGGCGCAGGCCAGGCTGAGGGGACTCCCATTGTCGTGCACCGGGCCTCTAGTGTATACATAACGGAATACTACTAGGCCATAAGAAAAGATGAAATACTTACCATTTGTGACAACATGGATGGACTTTAAGGATATTATGCTAAATTAAATAAGTCAGAAAAAGCTAAGAACCATATGACTTCACTCAAATGTGGGATATAAAACTGAAACACATAGACAAAACAGCAGTGTGGTGGTTGCCAAAGGGAAAAGTATGGTGTGTGTGTGTGTGTGTGTGTGTGTGTGTGTGTGTGTGTGTGGGGGCAGGAGGGGGATTTGAAGGGCGTCTGGAAAGATTATTTGACTTTGGGTAGTGGGCACACAGTGCAATATACAGATTTTGTATTACAGAAATATACACTTGCCCTGATTTGGCTTAGTGGATAGGCGTGTCGGCCTCCGGACCAAAGGGTCCTGGATTCAATTCCAGTCAAGGGCACGTACCTTGGTTGCAGGGTCCTCCCCAGCCCGGGCCCTGGTCAGGGCTCATGCAGGAGGGAACCAATTGATGTGTTTCTCTCACATAGATGTTTCTGTCTTTTCCTCTCTCTCCCACTCTCCCTAAAAAAACCATTGGAATCCTCAGGTGAGGATTAATAAATAAATAAATAAATAAAAAAGTACACTTGAGCCCTGACCTGTTTGGCTCAGTGGATAGAGCGTTGGCCTATGGACTGAAGGGTCCCAGGTTCAATTCCAGTCAAGGGCATGTACCTTGGTTGCGGGCACATACCCAGTAGGGAGTGTGCAGGAGGCAGCTAATGGATGTTTCTCTCTCATCGATGTTTCTAACTTTCTATCCCTCTCCCTTCCCCTCTCTGTAAAAAAATCAATAAAATATATTTAAAAAACAAACAAACAAAAAAACAGTACACTTGAAATCTGTATGATGCTATTAACCAATGGGACCCCAATAAATTTAATAAAAACATTTTAAAAAGTCCCATGTTAGGGCTGTGATATATCCCCCAAACCCAAAATAAAATCAAGGTGGAGAGGCACTGATTCCATTCACATTTCATTTCCATTTCTATGAGAATGGAGGCTGTAAATTCTTAAGGGCTACAGATGAAATTTTTGAAAAAGGGAAAGAGAATAAAACAGAAATAGGTAGAGAATGTTTGGGGGTACAGAGGGAGCATGAGGTAAAAACAAAAGGGATACCTGGAAGGACATGCATGTAACCAAATAAACATCAGTACCTGTACAAAAAGGACGATAGTTATCTCCACCATACTGTGCCATGACTCCCAGGCCATACGCAGCTGCTTGCCTGACTTCTGGGCTGCTGTCACATACATATTGGAGCATTGGCCTTAAGAAATATTCTGCATATTTAAATGAGGCAGGACTACAGTGTTCTATAACATCATCAAAGATGCATAATCCCCATTGTCTGTCTGGCCATGGTCTATGTGGACACTACAAAAGAGATACTCTTTTAAGCTTTGAATACTGAAGTACATACAAATACAAATAAATACATAAATAGTCACTATAGACTATTGGCTTCCACAAATATTCCTGATACAGGCAAGGAAAAACAAAAGCAACAATCACTTCTTGTGAATAAAAATCCTCAAAGTACTATACAGATTTAAATAAGTAAAGGTTTAAAAGCCTTGTGTAATTTGTTACGGAATTCCACAATGTGACACTACCATATACCAGGAAGAACCGACAGTGGCAACATTGTACATACATTTACTTTATATTTAAAAAAACGAAATATATGAGGCTATCACCCAGAATCTGATTACTGGTTGTCATAACTGAATTCTGTAGGGTCCATTGCAAAAAATGCAATCATTCTGTTTTCATTTATTAATTTAGTAAGTCATAGATAATCTGACATTTAAAATCACATTTATGTCTTTAGATTATAATTTAATTGAACTATGGAAAGACCAATTAGCAAACTTAAAGTACACACTGAGTGAGAAAATATCCAGGGGAATGCAATAATTTTGATAAAATTAAAGATGCAGTGAAAAAATGTGATTTCTAAGACCCATTTTAATTTCAAAGTATAAGTTCCCAAATGCTGCAATGAAAGAATTCCAAATCAACTATCTAAAATAACTGTCAAGGAGAGGCAATACTTACAATTAGGTTGACAATTAATGGAAGCAGCTGTTCAAACCATGGTAACACCTTTTCCTTGTAGCTACTGAATATTGAGTGTAAAATGTCTGACACTTTGGTCAGAATATAAACATCATTATCATCCTAAAACAAAACACACTCATATGTATTAAAAAGTATCCCCACTATTAACAATAACATTCATTTTTTTAAAATCTAAGAAACATAGAAAATTAAATTTCTTATCACTTTCTTAAAAGCATAGCAAGAATCTGAGGTTACCTCAATGATTGGGTGTTATGCCTCTTATCTATGGAAAGATAAATGTTTGGCAAGTATTGTACTGCATTCACTGCAGATTTTTCTTGATACACAGTAAAATATATGTGACTGAAAAATTATCCAAAATTTCAAAGTTCTGAAACAAAGGGGTTTTTAGTTTTTTTTTCTCCCCCCCCCAAGAACATTTCTAATTTTGGAGTGGGATGGTGGGTCAGTTACTTATAACAGCTCATCGACTTTTGCACAGCAGCATGCGAGCACCCTGCAGAGAACTGAGAAGACCTGGTCCTCCAGGATGGCAACATGCCACATATTCTGGATTTGAAATACACAGCTGAAATATGTTTGATGGTGTCAAGTGGTTTGATGAGGAGAGAAGTGAGTCACAAGGTGAAGAAGAATTCTATTAACCAGTGCATGTACATTATTTACTAGAAGGAAATCTGCATTATCCTGTGGTCCATTAGAAAGACAGCTGATGTTACAAAAAAAATCTGGCCTTAAGCCCTAGGTCTTCAACAGTGTGTGGCTTTAGGCAGTCATTTATCATCTGAATTGCATTCAAGTATCTTTAACATAGTGAAAGCATCACCAAATACAAACGGTTGTGATAAGGAGTATTTAAAAGAAAATACCAGATGAACTCCAAAGTACTTTTATGTATGAAGTATTGCAACAAAATGCACATACAGCATTCAAAACACAAATCAGCTAATTTCAAATTACTTATTCTCTACACACATGAATGAAATATGTCAGTCTTCTGCTAAAGATTACTGATAATTACATCAGAATGACAAGTCAGATGAATTAGAGACTTAAGCATTTAAAAATCTTCCAGATGCAAATGATTATGTAAATTAATTTCTTAACATTTTACCTCATCTTGTAGTGACTCTTCCACCTGCTCATCATAGTCTTCATCTTGTCTTTTAACTAAAACACACCCAAATAAATGTCTTTTTAAATGGTCATCAAAATGGTCAGGTATTACATTAAAAAATAAAAGCATAAAAAACTTACCTTGCCGCAATTCTTGATTTTTAAAATGTTCTTCAAGTTTAGCTTTCAGTATACCTCCCAATTCTTCAAAGTGTTCATTATTAAGGCATCCATCTCCCATTACTTCAATGCACTAAAATGAGGTTGAGCAAAGAAATCAATCCATTAGATTTATGTGTTTTTAAGAGTCAAAAATTAAACTTCATTAAGAATCACAGAGAATCTGAGAAAAATTAACATAATTCAGTATCCTGGAAACTATTAAGTGAGTAGATACACTTGTGTGTTTGTTTGTTTTTGTTAACATGCCAGTATTTAAAAAAATTTTTTTTAAATACATATTTTTAAAACTTGTCCTTGGCATATCTTAAGTGCCAGGCATTATGCTAGTTGCTGAGGGTTCAAAGATGGAACAGACCAACTCGCTTCTAGGAGCTCAATTACACATATCCTCTTTAAAAGACAGCAGGGGAGAAAAGGTAAGTCTGCCATGAAAGGGCATTACAGGCAGAGGGAGTAATATGGGCAGACAAAGATGTTACAGAAAAATCTGACCTTCTTTGGAAAAATAAAATAAATTTTAAACTGCAGGAGTGTAAATGGGGCAAATAAAGATGCTGAAGAACTTTTAAACCAAACTGTGGAGCAAGTTATGAAGCTGTGTGCTATGGTGGTAACCAAGAATACGGGAAAGTGAATGAGACTCAAATAAAGGGCAAGTTAATTCTTGAGACAAGAACTGGGAGGAAAAGAAAGAGCGACTTTTGGAACAAACCAACTAATGATATAAAAAACAGCACGAAGGAGAGAGAAAGCAACAGGGAGGAAAAAAGAGGAATATGGGAGACTAGGACAGAAACTACATGGGAGCTGGAGATGATACTCAAGCCTGGAATACTAGAGGAGCTACTCTTAAAAAAACAAAAGCAAACAAAACACACAATACAAAATGACAATAAAACATTAAAAGAACTGAACGGTTTTGACTTAAAAAAATTTTGTTATAGCCCAGCTGGTGTGGTTCAGTGGTTAAGCATCGACCTATGAACCAGGAGGTTGTGGTTAGATTCTGGTCAGGGCACATGCCTGAGTTGTGGGCTCGATTCCCAGTAAGGGGTGTGCAGGAGGCAGTCAATAAATTCTACTCTCTCATCATTGATGTTTCTATTATCTCCCTCCCTTCCCCTTTGAAATCAATAAAATCCCCCAATATATTTAGCAAAACTAATAAATGAACACCCAACCTTATACATATTTTTAAGAGAAAAATATTTACCTTTGCAAAAGAATGCATTATTTCCGAGAGGACATCTGAATCTGGTTCTGTGCCAATAGCCTTGATTAGAGCATCACACATAAAATGCCACATCTGTGTGAGATACTCAGGACCTCGAACTCTTGCACATTCCAGGAGCAGAGGCATGGATTCTGCTGCTGCCACTCGAACACGTTTTATTGTTAAGGAAATGTAATCATTGTCCTCAAAAGCCTGTTCTATCGTTTTTGCTCACTGAGTTAACAGGAGTGCTAGGAAACTTCTATTTATCTAAGACTGCCATCCAAGAGCTTGTGTTAAATATGACCTGTGCATAAAAATAGAAGTCTCCCTGCTCATAAGGCATACCTCCTGTCTTTTCTGTCACCTACAATATAGCAAGAATGAACTTCCAATGTAAACCAAAAACATAAAAAATGACTGTGAAAAGACCAGTGGGACCCTTGGGGTCTCTTCCTGTACTAGCCTTTTTAGTTTTCAATGATTAAGTTGCCTCTCCCTATCAAACACCATTTGTAAAATGAGGTCTCAAGATTTCCTCTTGAAAACAATGTTTTGTCCTTTTGCATCATGGGAAGTGTCTGCTGGGCAAAAGCCTCTTCTGTAAAGGACACTACACAGAATACTTCATGAGGAACCACAACCAAGGACTCCAGAGGCAACAGATCTACGTTGGGATCTGGGCTCTACCCCTCTGTTCAGTTGTCCCTTTTTATACCCATCTATAAAATTTTGTGTGTGCGTAAAGGCATAACAAAAATGCACCTATACATATTAATTATTATCATTAAGTTGAGGAGTGAAACATTTAATATGCAGATTTACCAAGAGATGTTTCTCCCCAAAGGTGCTACCTTCATTTGAAATGTAGGATTCTGTGCTGCAGTAAGTTAAGGATTAGTGGGTTTCTAACTTATTATGAAAGGTCTTACTTTTTTAACATTGCAAAAAGACATTTAGGAAAAGTAGCAATTATATACAATGTAAACATTTGCTAATAATAAAATACCAATCCTTAAAATCCTTCAGTGGGCCATTGAAAACTGCCAACTAGAGGATAGGTAACGTTCTCTTTTTTCGTGTTTTTGGCACAAGTGAAACAAAGAACCAAGTTTTTAACCTGAAAGCACAGTTAGCACAAACACAAACAATAATGATGATGTACCCTTCAGTTAACACAAAGTTTAATAATACCTGCACAAGCTACAATTTAACTAAATCTAGACATGTTTTTGCATTCAAATATTGTAGGATATCATCATGGAAATAAAATTTCAGTAAAGGGACCATCAGTTTGACAACCTGTTCGGTATATTCCACAAAGCCTTCCTTTAACTCCTTAGCATAGCAAACCTGAAACCAAAGTATTGGAAAAGAAATCAAGATCCACATTAGTTTACAGGTATTTTTATTCACAAACAGCAGAATCTAAGGACCAGAGAATGTTGTGTCCTGACTAGAATTACATTTAATGCATGCATGACTATCAAATTAGTCTTGTAACATAAAGAGATAAAATGGAAAGCGCCATGGAATGATTATTGTATATACAGTATATTGTCATTCAAAGTCGGGAATACTCCTTTTTTTTAACTTCTCGTGTAAATTTATCAAGTTTCAGCACTCTTATAATGAAAATACTCCCAACAAAATATATCACTTAAGAAAAAAAACAATTTAAAGATATAAACCCAAAAACTTAATCATAGCGTATCACTTATTTTGTAAATCTGTAGCAACAGGCCCATGCTATTTTGTAAAAATTCATTTTAATAGTGAAGTACATTAAACCTCACTGTCTATAACATGCTCATAAAGAAATAAAACAGAAAAACCCAAAGATTAAACACACACTCCATAATACCACAAGATAATCATTGTGAACATTTTAATTTTGCTACCATGTTTGTTTATACAACTGAAAAGATACCAATTTTATTTTTAACATCATGAGTACATTTCTGTTCATTCAAAAAATATTCCTGGCTACCTACTTATACACTAAGCACAAAACACAAAAATCCTTGCCTCCCATGGCTTTGTAATACTCCAAAGTATTGTAATTATCGATCACCTTCCTAATAACAGGCATTCAGGCTATTTGTTTTTTTATTAGAAAAAGCACTGATAATGAAAAGTTGTATCCACATGATTTCTTCAGGATGAAAATCCAGAAGTAAGTGTTGGGTCAAAATGTTTCTACATTTTTCAAAGAATATATTCTTGCTCTTCAAAATAGTTTTCTTAACATCTATTAAAAGCATTGCTATCATATATATATATATATATACATATATATATACACACATACATACATGTTTTTATGAGTTGTTAAATAATGTTTAAACATTATCACTTACCAGCATCTGACAAGCAGTTGATTTTTCTTCCAGTCCTGCAGTTTTAATACCAAAACTTTGCTGGTCTCCAAGGTTCACAAACTCCCAACCATCATCATCACTCATATTCTCCATGTCTTGGGCTATTACAGAGGGAAAAAAAACAAATTCATGTTAAAATTAGAAACAAAGAGAAATTTTACAATTCCTGTCTTCATGAAGACACTTACTATCTAAAAGGGCTACTTCAGGCTTAATTGAAGCTGTCTTCATTAAAGGCCCCATAACCACTGGAAGGTATTGCTGAAATTCTTTTCCAAGGATTTTGCACATTCTGGCCCATGCTGAGATCATGTAAGAAATCTGGGGGGAAAGTGAAAAATTAAATTAATTTAAAAAACAATAGGTAAATAAGACAAAGAAAGTAATTTCCTATTTCATAGAAATAATGTTTTATTTTACATTCATGGCTTTTAAGCATTTTCTAAGGTCATAAACTTAAAATGTTCAGAAATAATAACAAAATCACTGGGAACCTCTACACTGGAATATAGTCACAGCAAGTGAAGCAATACAGAAAGACCAGGAGGATCATATCTATTTTTCCTACGTTCAAGAAGCAACATAGTTTTCTCTACTATCACCTGAGTCATATAAATAAAACCTACTTAAAATCCTAGGCACTAATTTCTTTTGAAGGTAGACACATTTTATTTGACTTTGTATCCCTACTGCCTTGTGTTCCATCCATTAAACATTAACACCCAAGAAACAAAACATCTCTTTCTCGTAGGTGTTGTAATTTTCTGTGTAAGTGGCTGGTCTATTTGATACCTCTTCTACTACTGTGTTTACATAGACTTACTTATCTGTAGAGAATCTAGGCTCTGTAACCCAGAAAGGGATTTTTTACTCCCCTATATCTATTTATGTATCTATCTCACATACATTGCTTCCCACTCCTAATTTAGAAAAACAAAAACACAATTTTGAGTGTAAGGGAAATAATTATAGTGTGGCTGTGTAAAGCCAAAATTTAATCCAACTATTTATTGAGTGCCTGTGTTATGTTAGGCATTCTAAGTACAATTAAGATTAGGAAAAAAAAAAAAAAAGATTAGGATGAACAATTACAATTATTACAGTGTCATAAGTACCCACCATTGAAACTGGTACTGGATGTGAAATATAAGCAGGAGTTAGCCAGGTTGAGTGGGGGAGGGTTCTTTCTAAGTCAAAGAAATATTTGTTTACTAGTATTCATAGGCAGAGAGAAGAGAGCATAGCATGTTCTAAGATAGTTAGGTTTCTGCATTTCTTTTCTTTTAACAGGGGAGAGGAATTCATGTGGCATTCAAAGGACTAGGAGACATCCAAATAGAAATGCCTAGTAAGTGTTTGGATAAATGAAGCCCAAATTCAGAGAAAGATCTGGAAGTCAAAAGAAGAACCGAGGCCATGATTGTGAATGACACTGCTTGAGGGGAATGAGGAGAAAAGAGGGCCTAGGACAGACCCTCAAGAGCATCAAAACATGAGAGTAGAGAAGAAGGAGCAGCTACAGCAAACTGAGAAAAAGTAAAAATTCAATTAAAACTATTTAAGTGCCTATTTTATGTTACGCATTGTGAATACTTATGAGAAGTTGAAGTCAAACCAGTGAAGAATGGTTCTGAAACGTGTGGTTGATATTGCTCAGGAAACCTATTATTCCATTTATTTTTTTTAAAAAAGTACATTTAACCTTGCACTAGCTGAAACTCCTAAATGGATTAGGATGGAACATATTGAGGCTGCTTTACCTGAGGATCATCATCTTCCATATCACTGAAGTCTGTCTGGGTCTTCAACAATAGCTGCATCACATCCGATGCATCTTGCATGAACTAGAAAAAAATATTTAAGAAAAACAACACCAATATGACTCTTGTATATCAAATCAGAGAGGTACTTAATGTTTCTTGTGTAATAACAAAACTTGCCCAGAAGATCTATTACATTTCCCATATTGGTCATAACCCCTCAGATAAAAGTATTATGTTGAAAAATTTTCACCATATTGCAACAGACTTAGTGCTCTTTCTAGAAAAATATATTCTGCTAAAGTCAAAGTGAATTGCAATATAAAAATTATTTCTAATGGCATCAAATTTTGGTCTATGGCTTATGCATTTCCAGCAGTAAAATGATAATCCAAATCCAGAAGGAAAATTTTGGATTGCTCCATAGACCTACATGATTTTCATTTAACTGTGGTTCTGGCAATCTCTATTGTATAAACAGGCAGTGATTCAAAAATACTTGAAAGCCAGATATACAGAGTATGTAAAATAAAAATGTTTTACTGGTTAGCTTCTCGGTATCCCACAGAAAACAATTTATAAGGTAAGTTAATACTGATGCTGGTTTTAGAGACCACAGTGAGGGGTTCTATGTCGGTAGTTCTGAGAATCAGAACATGAGGGGTGGATGACAGAAGAATTTCTTTTGGATTAGCTTTGACAACTCTGAGTTGTTGGCTGGGAAGAAAAAACACATTGGCCAATGCTCCTTGGTAATTACATTCTGAAAAGCTATATATATAAAGATTTCTCTCTTAGGACACCCGTTTTAAAAAAAATATATATTTTTATTGATTTCAGAGAGGAAGGGAGAGGGAGAGAGATAGAAACATAATGATGAGAGAATCACCGATTGGCTGCCTCCTGCATGCCCCCTACTGGGGATTGAGCCTGCCACCCAGGCATGTGCCCTTGACTGGAATCAACCGGTACCATTCAGTCTGCAGGTTGATGCTCTATCCACAGAGCCAAACCAGCTAGGGCCACCCGATGTTTTTTAAGTGAACAGGAAAGCAACTGGAATGTTCCAAGGAAATGTTTAAATGAGTGAAACTAAACATGGATCCTGAACTCCACATGCTCCCAAGAGATAGACTGTACATGTGGTAAGAAAGGGGGAGGTCTCAAGAGTATAACTTGAATTAAAAACCTTAATATTAACAATGAAAAAATGAAGGCAACAATTTAGCCTATATAATAAAGAGGTAATATGCAAATTAACCCTCACGCCCTCACAAGGTGGCTGCCACGACCAGGCTGCCAGGGGGATTAGTGAGGGACAACCAAACGACTGAACAGCAGGCTGCGTGGGGCAACCAGGCTGGCAGCGGGGGATGGGGGTGGGGGCCAGTTAGGGGCAACCAGGCCAGCAGAGGGGAGGTGGAGGGGGGCAGTGAGGGGCAATCAGGCTGGCAACGGGGGCAGGGGCCAGTTAGGGGCGACCACAGGCCAGTGGTGGTGGTGGTGGTGGTGGTGGTGCAGTTGGGGGCGACCAGGCAGGCAGGAGAGTGATTAGGAGCCAGTGGTCCTGGATTGTGAGAGGGATGTCTGACTGTCGGTTTAGGCCTGATCCCCGGGACATCCCCCAAGGGGTCCCGGATTAGAGAAGGTGCAGGCTGGGCTGAGGGACCCCCCACCCCCGCCCTCTGTGCATGAATTTTGTGCACCAGGCTTCTAGTTTATATATAAAATGGGAATGTGAGGATAAGCTGATGGGAGGAAAAAAAGCACCCAGAAAACCACTTATCAGAAGGAAAAAACCCTCTTGCACCCTCAATGCCTCCATAGACAAATTATAGTAAATTCAACATACTGTAAATCACTTACTTTTTCCTTCCCAACAGCCAGACCAATGAGACTGATGCATTCAATAGTTTTTCCTCTGAGAAGTCGAAGTTCCTTTTGAACTGCATTCTCAACAATGTGCTTTAGTGATGGCATAAATAAGTCATAGTAGGGGACAAACTTTTCCTCTGCAGTATCTGCAACTGATGCAATAGATGTCACAACTTGTTCCAAAACTAGCTTGGTGCCTTTTTGAATCAACTAGGAGAAGGAAGACATACAAAATACATTAAGTAAATGAGAAATTGGAGGAAATACTCCAAGTTTCCAAATGCTTTTCTGAAATAGCAAGATGAAACCACTGTTCAGAGCCAGAGTGAAGGTAATAGGTTTTAGAGCAAATTTAAGAATCCCTGTTGAACTATTTATGTGGGATCTCTCTCTCTTCAGTTACTATAGGCCTCCTTACTCGTTATCTCACAGCACAGCAAGTCTTCGAGCACAAATTTGCCATCAAATGCTTATCCTCCTTATTCATTTTTTTTCATTTATTCCCACTTACTATGTATTTTGTGCTGTCCTACTATGTCAAGGAGGAAATTCCCTTTTTTGTTCTATTCCTTTATCTTCTAATTGGATTCTTCTGAGAAGATACACTAATGATGCTACTGGTGCACTCTTTTTCACTCACTTCGGTCTTCGATGTGATGATCATCCTTTCTCCTGAACCAGAGATCTACAGTATTCTCTGACCTACGCAGTAATTAATACTAACTGGGTATTCGTAGCTGGGCTTATGCCATCACCTGGTAATATTATATTTCCTTGTGGATTCACATGAATACTTGCCTTAGTAACTACACCCAGATTTTCTTCTCCCCATCTACTACAACCACACTCTCAGAGAGTTCCTCACTTGTATTGGGTTCCAGCACAACTTTAACCCTTTGCACTCGCTTGCTTTTTTCTCGATTCCTTTATTCTAATGCTAACCGTGTCGAGTCACACTTGACATCCGAGTGCAAAAGGTTAATTTATTCCCTCCTTCTTCTGTATCTCAGTAACTGCTCCATATTTAATGTTTAAGAAGGAATGTCCTTCCTTAGTTACCCTCTTTTCATAAAACTCTTGCTCACATCGTTTATCCTCCTCTCCATCCTATCTTAGCAACTACTTCCTTCAGTCTACATCTTACACATTGACCCTCTGCAGGAAGGGGAGGGAAATATACAGACGCTCTTGTTCTTCACACTTCAGCCTAAAATCACATTTGATTCATCTATTCCTGACTTAACCAGCCAACCAATCTGCCTTCAACCTGGATATACATCTTTGTCTTCAGATACGCTCATGTTCCTACTCTGCTATCATATGGATGTTATCATATAGTACACCCTTTTTGTTGCAAATTGATTTCTTTGCCTTCTGAGACATTGTATCTCTTTTAAATATTAAATTTATTGGGGTGACATTGGTTAATAAAGTTCAGGCATACAATTCTCTAATACATCATCTATATATTTTATTGTGTATTTACCACCCCAAGTCTAGTCTCCTTCCTTCACCATTTATCCCCCTTTCCCTCTGGTAATCACTATACTGTTGTTTGTGGCTATGAGTTGTTGGTTTGGTTGTTGTTGTTTTTTGCTTATCTTGTTCTTCAGCCTGTATCCTCCTGTTCTTCTTTAGACCAGTGCTATGCAGAGTGTGGTTTGTGAACTTGTCTGTTACTAATTCTTATTAAAGTACAGAAATTGAGTGTTAGAAATTTTATAGCAATCTGACTAACTTTATATTTGCTAAATATAATAGTAAAAAAGGCTTTTATGTCCTTTTTATTTATTTCATTTTTTATAGTAGCAATTTATTTTCACTATACTTGAAAACTGAGACTCAATCTTTGCTTCTCTCTCTTTTTGTTCTCACCCGAGGATATTTTTCCATTGATTTTTAGAGAGAGTGGAAGGAAGAGGGAAAGACAGAAACATCATTGGTTGCCTCTTGCCTGTTCCCTGACCAGGGCCGAGGAACCTGCAATCAAGGTACGTGCCCTTGACTGGAATTGAACCCGGGACCCTTCAGTCCGCAGGCTGATGCTCTATCCACTGACCCAAACTAGCTAGGCCAATCTTTGCTTCTCTTATTTGCATCTTTCTTCCCACACACTGCTGTACTAACACCATTCAACTGTTTGTAGGCTGCCCCTCTTACATAAGCTATAACTAAAACCATCTTCCTTTTGAATGGCCAGGTCTTATTTTAAAAACAACATACTTAAAGCAAAAAAAAAAAAAAAAAAAAAAAAAAAAAAAAAAAAAAAAAAATATATATATATATATATATATATATATATATATATATATATATATATATATTTTCCACATGTCTATTTCTGTGACCTGGTTTAGGAGATCAACATTTTTTACATCCTTCTCTTTCATCTTTTGAAATTCAAACTGGCAGAAAGAAACTGCGTACTTCTCGAGACATGTCTTTTAGTCACCTCCCCCCCCTCCCCCCCCCCAATTTCCACAATTACCATCCAAGCTCCCTGAAAAATGATCATGATGCTCTTGACTCTGCCTTGTTTTCAAGGCAATTCATATACTGATTTTACCTAACCTTTAGGACATATCTTCCCTAGTTCTAAAACTGGATCATTTTCTGGTCAGGCCTATAATGTCCTTCTAATTTTCTATTCTTTTTTCTTTTTAAATAACTTTACAATGTTTTAAAATTCATTTTTAGAGAGGGGAAGAAAGAGGGACAAAGAGATAGAAACATCAATGAAAGAGAAACACCATCCATCGACTGCCTCCTGCACTCCCTCTAACTGGGAATTGAGCTTGCAATCCAGGCATGTGCCCTGACCAGGAATTGAACCGGTGACCTCTTGGTTCCTGGGTCAATGCCCAACCACTTAGCCACACTGGCCGGACCCAACTTTCTATTCTTGATAGCCATGTTGAAAAGTCCCCCTGTTCCCATCATATTAATCTAAATTAACATCTAAATAGGGGGGTTAAAGATCTTAAAATTTACCTCCTGAAGTTTAAGTACCATGATGGAATGTAGATGTTTCACCAAATTATCCAAATACGGAATAAGCAGTGACTTGGGACAGTCCTCCGTAAAGTTAATGAGAGCAGCAGCAGCATGGGCCTGCACTCGCTGATTGCCTTGGTCTTCCATGGTCTGTAGTAGAGCTGCAATCACCTGTGAAAGGAAATCACGTAAGCATACATTTTGAAATGCTACCCCTCTTCTTAGAGTTTGAGCGTTTGAGGACTTGTTGCTTACCTTCTCATGGAATTTCTTTTGGAAACCAGGTGCAAAATCTGTAGCCATCTGTCCAACTGCATTACAGGCTGCATACCTCACTCTTGGATGCTGGAATATACTCCTTGGTATTAGTAAAGGCTTTCTATTTTCCATTTGAAACTACAGTAATAATTACGAATCAAACAGTTATTGGTACTTACAGGATCCTGAAGAAAAAGCAAAACAAAATTTACTATCTCATTTAGAATTCCTTCCATTTGCTGGTGGCATCCTTCCCCAATGGCAGATAAAGCCATTAATCCTGCATGTCGGTATTTCCAGTCAGCTACAGAGAAAAAATTGCAAATAAAAGAACAGCAATGAGACACTACAAACATGTCATTCTAGCAGAAGTATTAAAAGTTCTCCTTACTCTGAAAAAGAGTAATGAAATATTTTTATATATTTATTAATTTAAAAAATGGATAGAAAAAGTACCTGACTGTATTATTTCATTGTAATAGTGGTTATGTCACACAAGCATTTGCATGCCAAAGGTTAAAAGACAAAATAGAAGCAAAGAGCTTATCAGTATTTATAAACTCTTAAAATAAGAGACTTTTCCTCTGGTATTTTATTATAAGCAGTAAATGCCTGGATCTTCTGTCACACACTGCTGCTTACTGAATACAGATTTGTTGATTTCCAAAAGAAAAAAAAAAATCCAAAGAGAAAAACGTGCTGCTTTTAAAGAACTTTTATTTAGTAATATGGTAAATGAATATGGATGAGTCTTATTTGTATTCTAATATAATAATGTGTACTTGCTTTTTTATTAACAGAATATTCACTAAGCAATGTTTATTTTTTTACTAGACTTCACATCCTATTCTAATATGTAATTTCCCTGACTCTTATGTCTAAAATTCCTTCAAGAACAAAGCAAGATACACATAAATACAAGGTAGGGCAAAAGTAGGTTTACAGTTGTGAATATGCACAACAGTTTATACTTGTATTATTTATTAATTATTGTAGTTTTCCACATGAATTCAGCTAAGGCATCTAAAAATATTTAAAAAATAGCAAAGACATTCTTTTAATATTTTTTTGTTTTAGAGGAGTCATTCTTCACAAAAATGTTATTTCTGGTAATGTATAATGTGTTCCTTATTATTTTTAAATAAAGATTTTTAATATTTGTTTTAATTTCTAATACAAATTGATATAACACACATAAAGAAAAGCACTCTGGAAATCTCAGTAATTTTTAAGCGTGAAGGCATCTTGAGAAGAGAAAGTTTAAGAACTGTTGGCATAAGGGTTAAACCACATTGTAGAAAAATCCTAAAATATTTCATACTACATTTTTCACTTTGGGGAGCCTGAAACCTATGTAAAGATGAACTCTGTTGTAACTAATTCTACTGTAAAAACTTTCTGAAAAATTGCTAATATTGGTGTTAAGTATTAAAACTTTATCACTTATAAATTTGTATGTTTTTAATGTGTTTAATTACTCAATATACCAGTAAACCAAAAATGAGTCAACTGAGGAATAATAATCCTAGGAAACCAATATATCAATTATCTTTTACTAATCTGTGCATACTGTACTTACTAATTAAAATTAAAGAAGAAATGCAATAAATACTTACTGATATAGAAAGATATCTATATTTGATTCAGAGATATGACACATACATTCTCTATGTGCAGTGTCTGAAAGAATGCTGAGCAAATGGGATGGCATGGTATGGGGATTTGGAAATGGTTTTTCTCTGAATTTTAAGATTTAAAAAATTTTGCAGTTCATTATTTAAAGCAAAGACAACAAAACTTTTGAAAAATAAAGTGGAGTGTATGTTACTAAGAAATATATACCATTTGCCATTGTTAAAGCACTTTTCACATAAATTAAATACAGCTTTGGATTCTAACCGTAATCCTGGGCGCAGGGCTAGCATCATTTTCCAGTTTTATACATAAGAAAATAAAGACTCACTGAAAGTCATACATTCAGCAGTAACAAATCTTCATGTGTCCATTGCCATACAAGTAAAGCCTTCTTTACTAGTTAGTAAGTTGTAGCAGGACTTTAAAAGTCAAATTCTTGAACTCCAAATCACAAAACCACACCCACAACAAAACAATCCAAAAAGTCTGAATCAATGGAAAAACAGTTAGCTGGTTGGCCTTGTGCAAAATGTCTCTGGGCTTTACTTTCATCTTAAAATGAAAAAGCTAGATTCTTTCTAGCAGCAATTAGAGGTTGAGCAATCTGTGATGCTATCTGTCCCTATCCTTTTGTGAAAAACCCTTAAAAAAAAAAAAATGCAGGGAATAACCCTGGCTGGTTTGGCTCAGTGGATAGAGCATCGGGCCTGTGGACCAAAGGGTCCCAGGTTCCATTCCGGTCAAGGACATGTATCTTGGTTGTAGGCTCCTCCCCAGCCTGGCCCTGGTTGGGGCGTGTGTAGGCGGCAACCAATCGATGTGTTTCTCTCACATCCATATTTCTGTCTTTCCCTCTCTCTAAAAGATCAATGGAAAAGTATACTCTGGTGAGGATTAACCCAAAACCACCCCACCCCCCAAACACAAAAAATTCAAAGGATTAAAAAAAGGAAAAAAATTATTATTCAAGACCCAAATGTAAAACCACATCATTAAAAAGGGATCATGGTTTTGGGCAATGCCTTTCAGGATAAATAAGAATCTTATAGAATAAGAAGGAGTAAGGTAAACAGTCTAAGGGCTAGCTAGAGTTCTTAATATTTCAATTTCATTTGAGGCTGGTATTGTAACTGTTTTACTACTTTAAGATCCTGAATCAATCGTTTGCCCCTCAAATTTGTCTCCTATAATGTACTCTATATGGTGAGTCTGTATGGCATGGTCATATTCCAAAACTGCCCCTGCCAATATGCATAGATAAAGAAAGAGAGAAAAAAACGGAAAGGGGGTGAGGAAGAGAGGCAAATAAAACACTCTCAGAGACTTTTCAACAGTGGCCACCTCTGAATCTAAGGGACGGGACTTTTAGTTATACATTTCTGTATTTGAATTAAAAAAAAAATTTCAAACACATTTACTTTGTAATTAAAAAAACAAAAACACCCCCACAAAAAACATGTAGACAATGTTTGGTATTGATATGACCAAATATTTATTAGGAAATACTAGATATTTTTTAAAATAAAAGATATTGAATGGAGATTATATAAATCAAATATGCTCATAAAATTTTGAATCAAATGTTTCATAAATAGTAAAATAATATCATCTTAAATTTAAATCTAGATGTTTCTGGCTAAAGAGAAAACTAAATTTTCCTTAGAATTTATATATTTTTCCTATAGAATTAGGCCAATACTGAGGAAACTGGGGTTATTTTTAATAGTGAGGAAAAATATTCTTTGGCTTAAGACTGAATGGCCCCAAAGACAACTAAATAGAATTTTATCAACATAATGTAAAAATCAGGTTAAACACAGAATATAAAAAGGCAAAGATTAATTTTTAGACACAGTCTAAGCATTTGTTAAGAGTTTCTGATTCAGAAAGCAATTTTCCATTTAGCATTTGAAAGAGAGAGCTTACGATTTTGAAGCATCTGCATAATGTGTTCCTTGATCATGGGCAAAACGAGCTTTCCACCAAGTCCACAAGCCATTCGGTCCAAAGCACTCTCACCAGCAACTGCATTGCTGCACAAAACAGCATGTAATGTACTCAATATATTCAAAACACACAAGAATAGTACACTATACAGACATATTTCTAAACATGGATTGTTATTAAACTAGGATTGAAAAAGAATTAAGTCAAGCAGCCTTCTGAATGTATATAGTAAGTTGTGAGTTAAAAACCCTAGAGTTAAAAAAGGGGAGGGAGGCAAATAAACTTATCATGATTCACTGTAGTTTAATAAGTCCTATGTCCAAATTTTATTTTTCAAGGCTCTCTTTCCCCTTCCTCTCTCTTTACATGCACCCCCCCCCCCCCCCCAATGTCTAACAAGCATTAACTTCTGATACTTTCAAGACGCAGAAGTGTGTGCAGAGCATTTAGGAGAACCTTGTGTTTCTCATTCCCTGGACACGTATCCTTCAAAATGACCAGTGAACAGAACAAAGAAAACTGAAAGGGGGCTGAGACTGTATATGATTTTCTCCTCACTGTGAACTTATTTACCTTTAAAGGGGTGTAAATTGCATTGCCAAAAATTATGTGTAAGTGAAACTCCATCCCAGTGTTTTCACTGAAAACTGAAGAAAACCAGGCATAAAAGCCTTTGCACTGTCTTATAACTCTAAGATCAGCAGTGAGTCTGTCATGTGCATAATCTTTAACTGTTATGAAGATAAGACATACAGGGGTGGGCAAAAGTAGCTTTACAGTTGTTTGTATGGAAAACAATACAGTAATTGATAAATAGTAATATAGAATAAACTGTTTTGGATACTCACAACTATAAACCTACTTTGGCCTCCACATGTGTACAAAGAAAAGGCTACAAATTATCTTTAGAACAGGTTTTTAGACTTAAACTGATCTTGAAAATAAATACATGACCATTTACTCACAGATAAGAAAACCTTATTCACCTAGTCCAGAAAAAATAGCTTCATAAACCATATAAATTCAAGGGCCTTTTGCAGGGCAAATTCCAGGCCAGGTAGCAGCACATTAGAGTAACTGAACCAGGGAAAGGAAACCAGATCTGAGCCCTATCTTTTCTTCAGCCCCGTTAGGTTATTTCCAGTGAAGGACTACTTTCATACACTCCAACACAGTATTTCAAGTCAGAACTCAGTCATTTTTAATAATGGGAGTTAGCCTCAGAAGCCACCATATATTCTATAAGTCAAATGTCTTTCATTTCTAGTATTCTTATAGTAGCTTATACTGACTGCTAGCCTTTCTGGGAATAATTTCCGTTCTTTTTAAGAAACAGAGATAGTATGATACCCTGGGAAGACTAAGAGAAATGGTAGTAAAGCCCAGTCTACTAACTGGCTATGCAATATTGAGCAAATCACTCAACATTTTCTCTCCATTCTGTATCTATAATATACCTATAAGACTACTGAAATAATAAAATTAACAGATCTCTGAAGTGCTGTTTCATGTACATGCAAGGGGCCATCATCACTATTGGGACAGTAAATATAGATTTTGGTCGATTTTTCCATAGGAATCTATATTCATGGGGGACTCCTAAGTCACAACAAATAAAATAGCAATTCCAGTGTTATGTCACCTAGTATACAGATTACACCACCGTCTCCTCTCTAGCCTCAAGTTAGATTGGGGTAGAAAAGATAGCTACTTTAAAATATTTACAAAATCGGATGCAGAAATGCATACAACAAGAAGCCTAAGTGTCCCATATTCCAAACTTAAAAGTTTAACTTCAAGTTACGGAACAGAGTGGGAGAAAGGTGTGGGCCTCATAAGCCTAAAGCTCTCATTGTCTTTCATGTTGCTCTATCCTGTCAAGGAGGAACCTTTATACAGTATTTATTGTGTATGATTGATTACCTGTCAAAATCATCATCTTCTAGTTCATCTGCATTTGCCCAGTCCTCATCCTCTTCTAGATCAACCATCATTGCTAACATCTGAGGAACTAAAGAAAATAATTTCATACCTGAAGAACATGGCTATTTTTATTTTGTCAATATCATCATTTACAAACAAGAATCTCACTAAGTAAAAAATGAAGGATTTACTTTGCCTCTAAGAGAGTGAAACAAAAAAAATTTTTTGCCTTTGCGCCCAACACCTGTTTTTAATTTTAACTGTTTGTGGGTTTTGTTGTTTTTTTTGAGGGCCACATTTACTTTACATCTTATTAAGAAGTACATTAAGAATTAAAGTCAAACTTCACAAATCCTACTGTATTCTCTCCCTTCCTCACCAGAAGTGAGCTCCATAATAAAAAATCAAATGTTTCCATTGCCAAACTGTTTTTACACTTGAACTATAGACCTCTGTATTTACATACAAAAGAGCACTATTTCAAGATTGTACTTTATATATAATACACTAGAGGGCAGGGAGAGGATTCCTTCAGCCCAACCTGCGCCCTCTTGCAGTCTAGGAGCCCTCGGGGGATGTCTGACGGCTTAGGCCTACTCCTCAGGCACAAGTTGGACATCCTTAGCGTTGGTGCAGAGGTGGGAGAGGCTCCTGCCACTGCCACCAGCCATGAGCCCAGATTCTGGCTGAGTGGGGCTCCCCCTGTGGGATCGGGCGGAAACCGGCTCTCCGACATCCCCCAAGGGATCCCGGATAGTGAGAGGGTGCAGGCCAGGCCTAGGGACTCCCCCCTCCCCCCGCACCATTATCAGGGCCAGGGAGAGACACGGGAGGTTGGCCAGCTGGTGAAGGACTGCGGGAGGGCTCCAGGGCGTGTCCCCAGCATTAAGCTAACCTACAGTTTGGAGCATCTGCTCCCTGGCAGTCAGTGCACATCATAGCAACTGGTTGACCGGTCGACTGTCTGGTCCCTGGTGGTCAGTGCATGTCATAGTGAGTGGTTGAGCAGCCTTGGCACATCATTAGCATATTTTGCTTTGATTGGTTGAATGGCTGACCAGACACTTAGCATATTAGGCTTTTATCATATAGGATTATATAGGACTAGAGGCCCAGTGCACGAAATTCGTGCACAGGGGGCAGGTTCCCTCAGCCCAGCCTGCACCCTCTCCAATCCAAGACATCCCTTTCACAGTCTGGGTATGCTGGCTCCTAACTGCTCACCTGCCTGCCTGCCTGCCTGCCTGCCTGATTGCCCCTAACTGCCCCCCCCCCCCCCCCGCCAGCCTGATCACCCCTAATGGCTGATCACCCCTAACTCGCCCCCTTGCCGTCCTGGTCGCCCCCAAATCCTCCCCTCCCCTCCGCCGGCCTGGTCACCCCAAGCAGCCTGCTGTTGAGTTGTTTGGTTGTCCCTCACTAACCCCCCTGCTGGCCTGGTCGCCCCAGGCAGCTTGCTGGTAGTTACTGTTGCTGTGATGACGTCCCAGACAATTTGCGTATTTCTTTATTATTAGATAGATGGTATCTATATATATAAAACCCTAATATGCAAATAGACTGAATGGCAGAACAATTGGTCACTATGATGTGCGCTGATCACCCGGGGACGGAACATGGCAGGTATCGGCTGCAGTGGGATGATGGAGGTGAGCGGGGTGTCAGACCAAGGTTGGGCGCGGGTCACTGTCATCAGGGCGAGCTTCCGGTGGTTACTGAAAATTCTTTGCTCCCACGCCCTGTGGTCTTGCCCGGTGCTCACACCCACTGCCGCTCACACCTGCTGCTGGCCCAGATCGCCCCTGAGGGCTTCTCTGCCTCCCCCTGCTCCTGAGGGGCAACTGGGGCAGCAGCCGCTGCTCGCACCTGCGAATGGCACTGGCCCCAATTGCTCCACGCCATCAGAAGGTGTGAGCGGGGCCAGTGCCGGTGCCATGAGTGCATGGGAGCTGCGGTGGCGGGAGCAGGGCTGCTGGCAGAGAGGAGACCAGGGGCTACAGCGGGAGGGGCTGGGTGGGGGCACGGAAGATGTGCCGAGACCTGCCCTTGTGCCATAGCCTCGCAGCTCACAGTTCCTTTCCAAGGTGCACGAATTCGTGAACTGGGCCCCTAGTCATACTATATGTATCCTCTGGCAATTTTTTTTTCTCATAGCATTCCATTATATAAACACTATCCTGTTGATGGACATTTTGGTTGTTTCCAATTACAAATTTTACTTTGATGAAATTCTTATACATATCTCCTTGACAAGTGTGAGTTTAAGTACCTACAAGTATCTTTTTCATCAGCACTAAACTGCTCTCCATAGTGGTTTTATAAGCTTGCTAAGGGGAGTTTAAAAGACCTGTCTTATTTCATCACAATGTGTGAAGAGTCCTAGAACTGTAAAAATGTCTTCTCCTATCTACACGCTTCATCAATACTTGATATTGTCAAAGTTTCCAATACACTATATTCCACAATTACACTTTTTATTGAGACAGAGCAGTGTTCTTTAGCTATTTTAGATTACTCTTTTGTGAATTTCCCGTTACTAACTTTTGTCTAATTTCTGGATAACAAAACTTTGTTGACTGTGTGCACTGCAACTATTTTCTCCAGTCTGTAGTATATATTTTAATTTCACTTAAATTGGTCAGAAAATTGTTTTCCTTTTTGCAAATTTAGCAATGTTTTTACATATATGGTTTTTAAATCAGTCTTTTAAAAAATCCTTCCCTACTATCTATCAAGCTTTACTTGTAAAATGTGTCTATGGCCTAGCCGGCGTGGCTCAGTAGTTGAGCGTAGGCCTATGAACCAGGAGGTCATGGTTCGATTCCCAATCAAGGTACATGGCCAGGTTGAGGGCTCGATCCCTAGTGTGTGGCGGGCAGGAGGCAGCCAATTAATTCCCTCTCATTATTGATGTTTTTCTCTCTTTTTCCCTCTCCCTTCCTCTCTGAAAGCAATAAAAACATATTTAAAAAAATAAAATGTGTCTGCATTAGTTTATAATCAACCCAAAATTGGTTGTTACAGAATATTTAAGATTGTGGTACTTTTAAAAATAGAAATAACCGGTCACCCCAATGACTTTTGATGAAGTCAGTTTTGCTTCCACCTGAGTGGTTCTGCTCCCACACCCTTTTGCTCCACCCAATGCATTTGTCTACACCTGCACCAGCAACAAATTCTAAATCTTCACAGCTGATAGGGCAAGACCTCTATTTGGTTTAACAAAATTCTCTTTAACAACATTTTACTTGAGAACCTATGTTCTTCAACATAAATTGGGATTTTGAGTAAAATTACACTGAATTTATAAATCCATTTGAGGAGAATTGATATTTAGTTCTTTCAATGTTTCTTTTGTTCTTTCAATATCACATACAATTTTCTCCATAATTTTTTTTGATTTCTAAGTATTACAAGTCATGCCTGCTATCATGTTACGTTTCAGAGAGCTGCAGCAAAGCCAGCAAGTTGGGTACATACATGTAAGTATGTAAAGAGATGCACTTCCCCAGACACTTCTGAATTTTAAAGGACATTAACAAACCTGTGAACTTATGCAACTCTTAGCACATTTATTCAACAATCTTCCTACATTAATATAAACCGTTTAAAGATCTCTGACTTACTAGTTTGTGCAACAATATTGGTATGTTTTCTTAACATAGCAGCCGCAGTCTCAGAGAGGGTCACAATTACTTCAAGGGCAAGCTGGCGTTGCATATTATTGAGGCTAGTGTCTCCACACAACTACAAGGAAGACACATTTGCATATATTTAGTAGTTTATTCACTGAAAATAATAAACACAACATTTACTGAGGTATTTAATTTACCTTTAGACTTAGCTGTAAAGTAGCTTCCAAATGAGGACGCAAATACTTTGGAACAGTATCTGCAATCTCCACAAGGGATTTTAGGACCGAATCATCATTCTGGTAGCACGAATCATTTACAGCCTAGAAAAGATGAAACAGAATGTAAAGTTTGGTAATAAACTACTAAAATAGAATGGAAAAGTTAATGTTTTATCATTGACCTAAACTCTTTACAGTTTAATGATAACTAAAGAAAAATATCTACTAAACCCTCTGACCCATGCAGAATATTTCAGTTTTACCTCCTCTAACTCCTGTCTAGCCAGTTTGCAATAGGGTTGCTATTTCTCTTAGGAGGTGTTTTCTTGGTTGTCATGACTAAAGATGGGCAAAAACAAGGAATAGTAGATATCCTCCATTTGTGTCACAAATGCTTCCAAGGAATTAACAAGACCTTCTTATCATGCATCTCACAAGATCTTAAATATAAAACACAAAATGAACTTACTTATAATAATAAGAACCTGAAACCCAACTCACAAAATATTTTGCATAGTTTTAAAAATGTACTGTGAAAAAAAAAAAAAGTGCCGTGATTCCCTTAAAAAAAAAAAAAAAATCACCTAATCTACTATATCTTTTGTGGTAGTCATGCCCTAGCATTTATACGTAGAAAGCATGCCATTTTTATTATATGTTACTTTTTATTTTTTTTATTATTATTATTATTTTTAATTTCTTTATTGATTAAGGTGTCACATATTTGTCCTCATCCCCCCATTCCCATCCCACACCCCTCCCCATGGATGCCCCAACCCTCTGTTGAACTTAAGCATTGGTTAGGCTCATATGCATGCACACAAGACCTTTGGTTGATCTCTCCCCCCTCCCCCCACCCTCCCCTATCCTCCCTCTGAGGCCCGATAGTCCGATCGATGCCTCCTTGTTTCTGGTTCTGTTCTTATTCATCAGTCTATGTTGTTCATCATTTCCCCTAGATGAGCGAAATCATGTGTCACTAGAGATATACTTATAAGAATTGAATGTGCGACGAGCAATAATAGTTATGCTGACAGGCAAATGAATCAGTCTGTAGTGAGTTTCTTTCTGGTCCAACAGTACTTTTGAGACCCAATATCAATGTCCACCAGTTCCTTATGAGTACATGTCGGCACTGACCCCTCAGCTCTGGATGGTGGACAAATGGTGGTAATGCAGGTCCGACTCCCTCTGGTTTGGTCTCGGCCGGATCCAGGGGCACGGCTTCACCCGGATCCAGGGGCCCACGGCCTCACCCGGACCCGGGATCCAGCCTCACCCGGATCTAGGGGCACACGGCCTCGCCCAGACCCAGGATTCAGCTTCATCCGGACCCAGGGGCGCATGGCCTCACCCGGACCCAGGGGCGCGTGGCCTCTCCCAGGCCCAGGGTCGCGTGGCCTCACCCGGATCCAGGGGCCCACGGCCTCACCCAGACCCGGGACCCAGGCTCAACCGGATCCAGGGGCCCACGGCCTTACCCGGACCCGTGGCCAGGCTCACCCGGATCCAGGGGCCCACGGCCTCACCCGGACCCGGGGCCAGGCTCACCCGGATCCAGGGGCCCACGGCCTCACCCGGACCCGGGACCCAGGCCCACCCGGATCCAGGGGCCCACGGCCTCACCCGGACCCGTGGCCAGGCTCCCCCGGATCCAGGGGCCCAATCTTACTTTACCTTCTCATTGAGGCAGGTGTCCTTAACGTAATAACTTATCCTTGACATTCAATAATGGGAATTAACCATAAACTATAATACAAACTGCTATAAACCTTCTGGTTAAGGTTAAGAACTGCAGTCTGATTTGGGTTTGAATCATGCAGGATTCCACCACTGTGACCTTGCCAACTTTCTTATCCCCTCCTCCTTAATTTTCCCTTATGTAAAACAGGCATTTAATTTCATAGGTTATTTGGTTGATTCAATGGAAGTAACCCATGTGATTACATATTCAATAAGCTTAAGTTGCTTATATCATCTGCATTATAAAAAACTCTGAAACTCTAACCTAAGTATTTAAAAAGACTAAGAACCTATCAAAGCTAATAGATGTAAGTTCAAAGTGGACAATGATTTGCATGTTTTGTTCACTGCTGTATCCCCAGTGCCTAGTACCAGCACATAGTAGACGATGTATACTTACTGAATAAATGAATGTAACTCTGATATGCATTTATAAAACTACAGAAACCAATGAAGATATAATTATCACCTATTTTAAATGGTTTTCTTACCTGTAAGAATCCGGGTAACAAGTCTGCAAAATGTTTGAACAGAGCAACATTATGCTCATTTGCAAGTATAAATGCAGCTGTAGCTCTAGCAGATAGTGTTCGGATCTAAAATGATGAGAGTAAAAAATATCAAACATGAGACATTTTTAATGGATGCAAGTTCAGATTTGTTAGTAAGGATGAAGTTTTCTCTTTATCATATTAATAAAACTATTTATATACAGACTAGTGGCCCGGTGCACAGATTCGTGCACATTGAAAGGAAATTAATTAGAAGAAATATTTTAATATTGCTATCCGCCCTCTCTATGATAGAAGTGTCAACCAAATTCATGACAATGACAGAAACACACACGTGCGATTGGCACTAGCAAGAGCTTTATATATATAGTGCATGTGCGAGTCAACATTTATTTTTAAATTGCCAGTGGGCATCATATGTACTAGTCGGCCGGTCGGTCAGACATACATACATGCAGTCGGTCACTTAGCCTTTTATATATATAGATTTGGGGGTGGGCGGATAAAGAATTATAAATTAGTCATCTGGAAAACCAGATGGACTGAGCCCCCAAATGGCACCAACCTAGTATTTATATTTTAAAGTATTAAAGACAATCTCCAAATACATAAATTCTTTCACAAGTTAGATGTTATCTTAAATTAGGTGTTAATATTAAGGAAATTGAAATGATTTACCGCTGGATGTTCCTGATCTTGCATACATTGAACTAACATCCGTTTGATGACGTCTAAATAGTGCTGCTGTTGGTTCCCAAAAATTCCAGGAAAGTTCCTAAAAAAATGATTCAAAGTGTTTTTTTTAAAAAACTACATTACATCTGCCCTGGCCAGATAGCTTAGTTGCTTAGAGTATTGTCCTATTACCCCAAGGCTGTGGGTTAGACCTGCAGTCAGGGCACATACAAGAATCAACCAATGAATATATAAATAAGTGGAAAACCAAATCAATGCTTCTCTCTTTTTTCTTCTTTCTAAAGTCAATAAAAAACAAAAAGAAACTACATTTCATCTTAGTAAAGTGATAACTAGAATATTTAATTAAATGTCTACCTGACTCAAAAGTGTGTATTAATCCTTAAGGTTGAAAAATACCCATCCCTCCAAACAATCTTCTTTTGGGGTTGGGTGAATAGAAACAAACATAGTGGAGGTGATTAGTCTGGGAGTAGGGGGAGACCCAGGTGTACATGATTAAGCCGCCCAGCCCAGCCTAGCGCTTTCTTCTTATGCTCTGTCTCAGTGGGAAGCTAACCTAAAGTGCAGGATGGGACAAGAGCAACCACGCAGTTGCACATGGTAGCTGCAGTAACCATGTTTTCTCACATAGTCCGCTCCTAGTCTTGGTGATCCAGGCTAGTTTAAGTTCTGTTCTACTTTAAACTAGGTAAACAAACAATACTTTTACTTAATTCTCTACTCTGGATTATTGATATAAATAAAATACATCTGACAAATAAAGGAGAAAATGGTGTTAATATCTACCCTTATCCTCTTCAGATGCTCAAGGTATACCTTATTGAAAAAATGTATATAATCCTTAAAATTTATAAACCAAATTTTATTTTAAATGCAGTGAACTGTATAACATGGTAGGGCAAAATTTTTCTTAATGCAGATAGTTACTGCATTCTAAACTTCGATCATCTGCTTATAAATACACAGCAGTTTATTAAAATATTACATTTTTATAAAGCTTGACCACAGAAGACCCAGAAAACAAAGGGATGCATGAGCCTTTTCTTTCTCTTCTTCAAGATGCCATTCCTAAAGCAGCTTTTTACAAGCTACATTTAGTACTGTGTCCATTTTAAAGCCAAAGAAACTGTTCCAGAATGTTTTCAGAATAAGAAAATAAAATAAAAAAACAAAGCTCCAGCCAGGGCGGGCATGGCTCAGTGGTTGAGCATTGATCTATGAACCAGGTTCGATTCCCGCTAAGGGCACATGCCCAGGTTGTGGGCTGGATCCCCAATGTGGGGCATGCAGGAGGCCGCCGATCAGTGATTCTCTATCATCACTGATGTTTCTATCTATCTCTCCCTCTCCGTTCCTCTCTGAAATCAATAAAAAAAAATTAAAAAAATAAAGCTCCAGAGAGCCCTCATATACAAATGAGGATCATAATATGAAATAAAAAGCTTTGGGTTTTTTCCCCACCCCAATTTTACTTCCAACACAAATACAAAGCTTATCTGAAAGATTTTTAAGAATAAAAAGTTGTTACACTAGAAAATAAAAATGTGCTTTGTGTATTCATGACATTAACATTTTCAAAAAATCAGATCTATATATATATATATACCAGAAAATGTGAAGGGCAGCTTCCCGCAGTCCCATATTTTGAGAGCTGACTGAGTCAAAAAGGAACTTCAAACCTTCAGGCCATTGGTTGTTACCATCCTCATCTAAAAGTAAAGAAATCCAGGCATAAAGTGTGTAAGTCAGAACTTCAAATCATTAAGGGCGAATCCTTTCATTATAAGCCTCATTCAAAATATAGTAGTAGAAAATGTCATTTGCTCTATATTAAAAAAAACTTCTAACACAATTAGGTTCTTTAACCTAAAAATGATATAATAATCTTATAAAAAGCAATTGTTTATATTTGGGTTACATAGCACAAGTATTAAAAGGGGTCACTTCTAAGGAGTGGGATTTGGAGAAAAGGCATCACTGTGACTATTTGATTGGTTGAACCTTTGTATATATATACTATTGCTATTAAAGAGTTTAAAAAGTAGGCAAAGCTAACATATGGTAACAAGGTCTTGAAACCAAAATAATTATTACTTTCAAACTGTAGATGATATAGGAGTGGGAATCCCAGTACCCAGAGCAGGGTGCTCACGCTTTCCAGTTTTAAGTGATATCAGATTTTATCAATGTATTTACTTTTAAACAAGATTTTAAAATACAAAATTTTTGTGCTACTTTGTAATAAAAATGAGCAACCACAAAAATATACTGCATTAGTTAACTCACCATTTATTTATACCCGTACAAAAAATGTAGAGTTGTAGAAACTGCAACTGCACTTTTTCTTGTTAAAAATTTCCCTCCATTATTTGCTGACTTTCTGAAATGAGTGCTACTTAGTGAGATTAAGAAAAATACCCTTCACCTATCTCTTTAACATAAAAATGTTGCTTTGAGCAGTAATAAAATAGCTGCTTAAAAGAAAATACCTATGGCCCTGGCTGCGTAGCTCAGTTGGTTAAGAGCGTCATCCCGATACACCAAGGTTGCAGGTTCAGTCACTGGTCAGGCACATACAAGAGTCAACCAATGAATGCATAAATAAGTGGAACAATGAACTTATTTCTTTCTCTCAAACTAATAAAAGAAAAACTTTTTAAATATATTTTTTTATTGATTTTGAAAGGGAGAGGGAGAGAGAAATAGAAACATCAATAATGAGAATCATTGATCCGCTGTCTCCTACAACCCAGGCATGTGCCCTGACCTGGAATCGAATGGTTAACTTCCTGGTCCATAGGTCGACGCTCAACCACTGAACCACACTGGCCTGGCAATAAATGAAAAAAATTTAAAATACTATGAAGAGAACACCTTGAAACATTTTGAAAATGTTTCTATTATCAAGTGATTGAGTTAAAAAATAATGTCACCTATAAAAACTCTTATCTGTACAGTTAAAATTTTTAAAAATAAGCCTTAGCTCAGTGGTTAGAGTGTCCACCCTTAGACCGAAGGGTCTCAGGTTCGATTCTAGTCAAGGGCATGTACCCCAGATGCAGGCTCAATACCTGGCCCTGGTCACAGCACGGATGGCAGGCAACCTATTGATGCCCCCCCCCCCCCCCGCCCCCAAGTCCCTTCCACTCTCTCTAAATATTAATTGGAAAAAAATCTTCGGGTGAGGATCAATAAAAAAAAAATAATAAAATTTTAAAATAGGATTTCCTAAGCTTTTTTAAAAATTCAAAATTAACAGTTTCATCCTGATCAGTGTGGCTCAGTTGGTTGGAGAGTTGTCCCATGCACTGAAGGGTTTTGGGTTTGATTCCGGTTGGGCACATATGGGAGGCAACTGACTTATGTTCCTCTCTCTCTAAAATCAATAAAAATACATACTAAAAATATTGTTTCAGCCCTAGTCGGTTTGGCTCAGTGGCTAGAGCATCAGCCTGCAGACTGAAGGGTCCTGGGTTCAATTCCAGTCAAGGGCATGTACCTTGGTTGCAGGCTCCTCCCTGGCCCGAGCACATATAGGAGGCAACCAATCAATGTGTTTCTCTCACATTGATAGTTCTGTCTTTCCCTCTCTTTAAAAATCAATGGAAAAATATCCTTGGGTGAGGATTAAAAAAAAAATTGTTTCAGTGGGTTTTGAATGATTTTAGTAGTTGATATTAAGGAATTGGTTATGGTTGTTTTTTTTACTAGCACAACCAACAATGTTCTCCCACTTAGCCCTTATCATAGTGAGATATCCTTTCAACCTTTGAAAATGTCACTTAAATGAATTAAGTTTAAAATTACATTTAAGGATCTGTCAAAAAAAATAACAAATATTCAAGTAATTTATTAATATTTTCAGAGTGACCAAAAAGTCTTGACTGTTGATAAAAAGCAATTTTAGATGTTTTTCTTTTATCTCATCCTTTAAAAATACTTTTGGGTATTTTATCATGTAAATAGTATAATAGCACATAATTTAGAAATACAGCCGAGACCGGTTTGGCTCAGTGGATAGAGCGTCGGCCTGCGGACTCAGGGGTCCCAGGTTCGATTCCGGTCAGGGGCATGTGCCTTGGTTGCGGGCCCGTCCCCAGAGGGAGGTGTGCAAGAGGCAGCTGATCGATGTTTCTCTCTCATCGATGTTTCTGACTCTCTATCCCTCTCTCTTCCTCTCTGTAAAAAATCAATAAAATATATTAAAAAAAAAAAAAAAGAAAAGAAATACACAAATATAATAGCAAAAGCACCTGGATTCCACTAATTTCTTCTTGTATTGGCAAGTCTATAAAGTAGGCTATAAGTCAGCCTATGCTTTCAAAACTGTACAGATTAAGGGGGAATAAAACCAACAATTTTCCCCTAACCGGTTTGGCTCAATGGATAGAGCATCGGCTTGTGGATTAAAGGGTCCCAGGTTCGATTCCCGTCAAGGGCATGTACCTTGGTTGCAGGCACATCCCCAGTAGGGGGTGTGCAGGAGACAGCTGATCGATGTTTCTCTCTCATTGATGTTTCTAACTCTCTATCCCTCTCTCTTCCTCACTGTAAAAAGTCAATTAAAATATATTAAAAAAAACAACCACCACCAAAACCAACAATTTTCAAGCTAACTAAAATACTAATTCTACACATGATAAACACCAATGGTATGACTCCATTTCACAAACATCTATCATTTTGGCCCTAAATGCAGAATCCATAATCACTCTCATTTTGAACAGAATAAATGATACTCAGGTTCTTGTGAATTTTCCTCTACAGATTCCACTTAAAAAGGAAAAAAAGAATATAACACTTGATCCTTGAACAATGTAGTAGTGAGGGCGGTTTAGGGGTACCGACCCCAACAGAAAATCAATTAACTTTTGACTCCCCCCAATTTGTCTCTCAGTATCCACTGGGGATTGATCTTAGGACCTGTGTCAGGTAACAAAATTCAGGGATGCTCAAGTCTATTACATAAGATGGTATAGAACAATGCATACAGTCAACCCACCGTATCCAGACTCCCAACAGCAAATTGCAAAAACAAAACAAACAAACAAACAAAACCCCATATAAGTGGACCCATGCAATTCAAACCCATGTTACTCAATGTCAACTGTGTTTTTTCTTTTATAACATAACTTGAGACCTGGTGCATGAATTCGTGCACGGGTGGGGTCCCTTGGCCTAGCAGGCAATCGGGGCTGATCAGAGCCGTCACGCCCAGTCCTGATCGGGCCTATTGGGGCCAGTGGGAGGGACTGCGGGAGGTTGGCTGTGGGAGCGCACTGACCACCAGGGGGCAGCTCCTACGTTGAGTGTCTGTCCCCTGGTGGTCAGTGCGCGTTATAGCGACTGGTCATTCGGTTGTTCGGTCACTTAGGCTTTTATATATATAGATAATAATAAATGCATTTGCATACAAACCTATTAAATTTCTGGCCAACTCTGCAGCAATATCACAAATTTTCTTCCTCATGCTAGACTGTGTTTCCATTTGAATAATCATTAGTAGTTCACTCTTGATGGCAGTCTGGACATCAGAAGGAAGAGTTGGGTAGACTTCATCAAATGCAGAGGACAAAAGACGTCTTAGGAGAACAGCAGCCATTTGTCTAGCCTATAAATAGATAACATTGTTAATAACTTAGTGTCTTCCTAAAGGAAAAATTTCCAACAAACTAGATTCCCTCTGCCATTTATGTATTTCACTACTCTATTTTAATCCTCACCCAAGGATATTTTTTCCATTGATTTTTAGAGAAGATAGAGTGGAAGCGGGGAGGACTGGGTGAGAGAGATGGAAGGAAGGAGGGGAAGAGAGAAACATCCATATGAGAGAGACACATTGATTGGTTGCCTCCCACACACACCTGACAGGGGGTGGGGGTTGGGATGGGGTGTGTGTGCAACCAAGGTATATGCCCTTGACCAGGAATTGAACCTGTAACCCTTTTTCCTGGGGCTGATGCTCTAACCACCGAGAAAAACTGGCCAGGGCTCATGACTCTTTATACAATTCATTCCAAAAGCATTTTATTAGATTTTGTAAAAAATACATGAAAGTATTTCTAATCACATTAGCCTACTATATAAGAAAATACCACCCAAAAGTATTTTTGTTTATAGCTGAGTAAAAGACCTGAACATAAACCTGTTTAAAATTCCTATTTTTAATACACTCTTTGGGGGAGAAAAACAGATCTTAATAAAAACTGTATTTCCTATTTCTCTATTTGGCACTCACTCTAGTATCCAAAGTGCATCTTCCACATAATCACATACTCCCATCCTGGCCTATCTTGTTATATTACTGACTTTTCATTAACCTCTTTAGATAAAATGCTATCAAATCTATTTATGTCTATGCTTTATTCATGCAAACAAATATTTTAAGTTCCCAACTCCAAAAAAAATGATAATCAATCTCAATGTGCATATTCTTATCCCATTTTCAAACCTGAAGAATTTATTTAAGTTTGGTGTTTCCTGTATAATATTCCTTTAGATTATCAAAGATTATCAAAAGTTGACACAAACACCATTCTAAAATTTGATACTAAACCCATAAACCAAATTATACATGTTCTTTTTCTTTTTTGGGCTACAGCTATTCTTTATCAAATTACTTTGGGACTATGATCAACAAAAAGCGTTAAGCTATACAAATAAAATTTGCCAATTTTTTTCACCATTTACTTTTCACTGAGAAATCTTTTCATCTGAACTACTTATAACAGATAGCAAACTTACTAAAACATTTGTACTCTAGCCCTAGGCTGGTTTGGCTCAGTTGATAGAGTGTCGGCCTATGGACTGATGGGTCCCGGGTTCGATTTTGGTCAAGGGCACATGCCCAGGTTGCAGACTCAATTCCCAGTGGGGTGGGGGTGGGGGGATGTGCAGGAGGCAGCCAATCAATGATTCTCTCTCATTTCTATTTCTCTTTGTCCCTCTCCCTTCCTCTCTAAAATCAATAAAAAGAAAAAATCTGTTACAGTCTCCCATTAGACCATGATTAAAAAAAAAATACTTTATATGCTAGCCCTAGCCAGTTTGGCTCATTGGATAGAGTGTCAGCCCGCAGACTGAAAGGTCCTGGGTTTGATTTCTGTCAAGGGCACATACTTCAGTTGCAGGCTCGATCCCTGGCCCTAGTTGGGGCACTGCAGGAGGCAACTATTCCATGTGTCTCTCTCACATGGATGTTTCTCTCTGTCTCTCCCTATTCCTTACACACTTTCTAAAAATCAATGGTATAAATATAGCCTTGGATAAGGATTAACAACAAAAATTCAAAGTGGTTAAAATTCCTATAAAAGTGGCTAAAATATTTCTATTCCCACACATATACTGTAAACAATGAAGCCACAATAAAAATGCTGAGGCCAGTTCACAATCATCTAATTCCTAAGTCAAATCAAGATTTAAATGGGTTTCAATATAGGTATTTTTTAAAATCTTCACCTGAGGATTGTTTCTATTGATTTTTAGAGAAAGAGGAAGGGAGAAACATGGATGTAAGAGAGAAACAGATCAGTTGCCTCCCACATGTGCCCAGACTGGGGATCAAACCCACAACCTTTTGGTGTAGGGGATGATGCTCCAATCAATTGAGCCACCTGACCAAAGCTCAATATGGGTTTTTAAAAGTAAAATTCAACAATTTTTATATTATTCTGTTTTAAAATTTGTTTTGTAGCTGTGCATCCTCCCTGTGGGAAGCGTGCTCTGGCCTTTCCCCTCCCCTCCTTCTTCTTCCCAGGTGTCCTAACCTTTGCCTTTCTTTCCCCTAAGCTCCAAGGGCACTTCTTTTGTTTCTGTAATGTTTCTTGAGCCTACACAGCCCACATGGCTCACTTCTACTACCTCTGTAACTTTTCAAATAAATTTTCTCTTATAATTTGAAAAAATAATTGTCTTGTAGCTAACTTGCATCTATCTTCAAGAATTAAAATAGCCAACTTTTTGGAGACTTAAATTTATTGTTCATATTTGACAATCATTTTGAATTAAAGAATAGATATATGTTTTCTCGATTTGGGTATTTTAATGCTTTTTCCAAAATAAACAGGATATTCAAGTCACATTCAATGTTATACACAGATATTACTTTTGGGAAGAAAGAAATTAGCTATAAATTCATAGAAAACCAGGAAAAACTATAAATTTGATTTGGTAACTAGTTAATCTGCTAAAAGCCATGATTTTAAAAGGACTCTACAAAATGTCCTTTATTCTCCAAACATTTTTATAGTAGATATTTCTCTCCATTTAGAGATAGCTATAAGGATAACATTTTAAAAGAGATAAAAAGTATTTTTTTTCAGAATATTTAGCAACACATTAAAATACTGAAAGAATTAAATTTCTTCCTTTAAAATGAACTGTCTTGAGCTAGAAAATTTTTTATAACCACAGAAATCACTTATATTTAATAATTTTAATGTAATTATTTTTAAAATATTAACTTCTAAATATCCTGGACACATCATTTGACATGGGGGATACATCATCGTCATTTTTAATACGAGCACTTAAAAATTTTTTAAATTCCAAAATAGCTTCTAGCAAATAAGTTCAAAGTTCTGATAATGTCTACACAGTAACAGTAGTCCTCACTATCCACTTTGACCACCATCTAACACCCAACTTAACTTATAAGAATATATTCTCGCCCTAGCTGGTTTTGCTCAGTGGTTAGAACATCGACCTGTGGACTGAAGGGTCCCTGGTTTGATTCCGGTCAAGGGCACATGCCTGGTTGGCAGGCTCAATCCCCAGTAGGGGGCGTGCAGGAGGCAGCCAATCAGTGATTTTCTCTCATTATTGATGTCTCCGTCTTGCCCTCTCCCTTTTTCTCTGAAATAATAATAATAATAACAACAACAACAACAACAACAAAGAATATATTCTCAAATATGACAGTACCTCCTCAGCAGCTGTAGTATTTCTGATGGCCTGTAAGAGGAATGTGATCTTTGACTGGCCTGGGATATTCTCATAGGTTTCCTACATGAAAAAGAAAGACATGAAAGGTTAGAATATAGTTAGAAAACATCCTGAGTACACCAGAAAAAAGAAATGAAGGCTGGGAAAGATACATGCATGCGAAGTCATATAATCTAGGCCTGGTGTTAAAATTTCCTCCTATACCATAAAATATACTTCAGATAGGTTAGGGAAAAAAAGATGTTCAAAGAGTTACTTATTAAATTCCTTTCTACCATTATCTCTTAAGATTTTTTTGACGCACTTTTGATCCCCTGATTAACAAAACTCAAGGCCTATGAAGGTATTAAGTGTGACTTGAGCTACCATGCTGCAAAGTAAGTACTCACTATCTCCTAGATCATGGAAAACTGCTTATCTTGTCAACATTTTTAGATCAGAAGATATGGAACTGGTCCAAGTGAGCACTACTTTCATATGAAGCAAGTCAGAAAAAGGGAAAATGTTCAAATTCTTTATGCTACCTTTTTTTTCAAGCAAGGATTATACTAAAACCATATTATACACAAAAAATACATATAGTCAGAAGAAATTTGGCCAGGAGATTTTATTAGATTTTTGAAATCTAGGTTTTGAGACTAAGGACACTTCTCTCCTTTTCTATTAATAATGTCAAATGAGAGCAAATTGGTTAACAATAAAAACTAAGTTGACACCAAAAGACAGATGGTCAGAGTGGATCAAAACACAAGACCTAAGTATATAATGTCTACAAAATTAAGTGAAAGTATTATAATGTCTACAAAATTAAGTGAAAGTATTATCCATGTGCACGTATAAAAATTCTAACAATAGCAGTCTTTTACTATGGAAAATAAATCATTAATTTAAGTACACTTTGAATTGCTTTCCCCAAGGAACCCCTTTAAACTGATCGACTAGAATTGGCAATAAGTAAGTATAGATAGTCCATTCTCATATATCCACTTCAAGGGTATAATGTAGATAACATGTTAATTTTGTAGCAGTCTAAGTTCAAAGAGCTTGCCTGCTGTCTACTAGCTACCACCCCATAAAATTTACCTGGTTTCTCTGGACAGAAGTGATAAGGACAAAAAAGAGAAAACAGGGTTTCTGAATCCATATCTACGTTACACTTTGATTGCTCCATGGCATCCTGGAGATACTGACATATCCTAGCCTACATAATAAAATGCTAATATGCAAATTGACCAAACAGCGGAACGACCGGTTACTACGATGTGCACTGACCACCAAGGGGCAGACGCTCAACGCAGGAGCTGCCCCCTGATGGTCAGTGTGCTCCCACAGGGGGAGCGCTGCTCAGCCAGAAGCTGGGCTCACAGCTGGTGAGCGCAGCAGTGGTGGGAGCCTCTCCCGCCTCTGCAGCAGCGCTAAGGATGTCCCCTGAGGGCTCCTGGAAGGCGAGAGGGCACAGGCCAGGCTGAGGGACCCCCGAGTGTATGAATCTTGTGCACCGGGCCTCTAGTAAGGAAATAAGGCTCAGAAATGAAATGACTTGCCCAAAGTAGACCTTGGTCTTCTGAGGCTAACTGCACTCAAAATCTCCTTGGCACTAAATGCTCTCTGGGTTTCACCCTTGGGGGATGACTCCACCAAACAACCAGTTCTATTTATACAGCACTACATAGTTTTCAAATTTCTCAAACATTATCTCAATCTAGGGAAGAACAAATTTGGTAGAAAGAATTCAAAATCTTCTGATAACCTCACGTTTCTCTCAAGTATACAAGCACATAGAACATAACAATGCTGAAAACTGTAGCACAAAGCAATCACAACTGAGAGAAAATGGCTTGAATTTATTTACCCAGAAATGATGTAATTTATGTAAAAATATTCAAAAGATTGCAAAAATAGATATACTTTGAGATTTTTCACTTAATCTTTATCAAAGCAACTCAAAAACCAATATAGCCTTTTCATTTATACATAATCTCTCACAGTACACTAAAAATATCTTTTTATTCCTTGTATCTTGGCTGAGCCCCTGGTGTACTGTAGATGCTATAAATGTTTAACCATTAAATCTCCAATGGCTAAATCAAGTTTTGGCAAAAAAAAAAAAAAAAAAAAAAAAAGGTCTTTATTAGTATATCACTCTCAGAAATCCTGTTAAAGAGTAATATGCAAATTAACCGTCACTCCATCACAAAGATGGCAGCACCCATAGCCACAAGATGGCGGCGCCCAGTCCCCTCAGCCCCGCCGCTGGAGTGTCTGGGCCTGTCAGCCTGGCCGGGGGTTGCGGGGATGAAGCGGTGAGGCTGGATCTGCCGCCGGAGGGGGCGGATCCAGCCTTGGCACACCGTCGCTGCTGGAGTGTCCAGGCCTGTCACTGACAGAGCCGGGACAGCAGGGCATGGGGGCTTCTTTCGCAGGGCGGAGGCGGGGAAGCCCCCAGGCCAGGCAGACGGAGCCGGGACAGCAGGGCATGGGGGTTCCTTAGCGCAGCAGTGGCGGGGAAGCCCCCAGACATGGCAGACAGAGCCCAGACAGCAGGGCTTGGGGGCTTCCTTTGCTTGGCGACTAAGCCCCCAGGCCCAGCAGAGAGCGGACAGCAGGGTATGGGGGCTTTGTCTCCATGGCTGCGGCGAAGCCCCCAAGCCCCGCAGAGAGCAGAGAACCACGGGGAGCGAGCCTAAGCGATCAGTAGGACATCCCCCTGACAGCTCCTGGATTGGAGAGGGTGAAGGTTGGGCTGAGGGACCCCCGTGCACGAATTTCGTGCACCGGGCCTCTAGTTTTCATTATAAATTAGAAATCAAGGAGGAACAGTTTAGCATGAGTGACACCTGACTCCTGAGAGGTTTCTCCCATTTGATCTGTTCCACTGTAGCATTTCAGATATAGTATTACAAAACATGGGTCAGGAAAATAGTTTGAAAAGGATAATAGTTTGATAAAAAGAAAATAGCTTTAAAATCTGGTGTAACTTTGTCGTCTTGGTTGGGTGGCTCAGTTGGTTGGAGCATCATCCCGTACACCAAAATATGGTGGCTTGATTCCCAGTCATGGCATGTACCCAGGTTTTGGGTTTGATCCCTGTTCAGGGTGCATTCGAGAAGCAACTGATTGATATTTCTGTCTCACATCAATGTTTCTCTCTCTCTCTCAAATAAAAACAATTTTTAAAAAGTGCCCTCAGGGGAGGCTTTAAAAAATTATTTTAAAATCCCATATAATAAAAGGCTAATATGCCAATCAACTGAATGGCAGAACGACTGGTTGCTACGACACACGCTGACCACCAGGGGGCAGACACTCAATGCAGGAGCTGCTCCCTGGTGGTCAGTGCGCTCCCACAGGGGGAGCGCCGCTCAGCCAGAAGCCAGGCTCACAGCTGGCAAGTGCAGCGGTGGTGGTGGGAGCCTCTCCTGCCTCCACTACAGGCAGGTGGTAAGGAGCGAGTGAGGGGTCCTGGACTGTGAGAGCCCTAGACTGCAAGAGGGATGTCTGACTGCTGGCTTAGGCCCAATCCCCTAGTAAGTAAGTAAGTAAGTAAATAAATAAATAAAAACTTTTTCTTAGTCTAAACAGGCCAAGTCCCACAAAGGCAGGTATGGTATCTTTTCCTCTTTGTATTCCTAGAACCTAGCACATTAGAGTATGAAGAATATTTCTAAGCAAATATAAAGAAAACTTCTAGGACTATTCCTAGCACTAGCCCAGGCAAATTCAATGAATGTCACCAGTGTCGTGGCAAATGAAATTTCAATTCCATTTGTTCTACATGCACAATCGCACAATATAAGGGAATTTTACCTCCCACCTTTCCTGCCCACAAAGGAGAAATGCTAACATACTTATCTCACTCATTCCATAAATATTTAGAGAGCCTATCTTGTGAATGGATACATAAGAGACAACTTTTACCCAGTAAACACCTGGGTTCCTCAAAAATCAGATGTAGTTTTCAATGCTACCCTCCTTCAATTCAAATCAATATTGCCCTCCTTCAATTTAAAGTTCTATATTAGAATCAATGAGGTATAAAGTCAATGGGAAAAATTAATTAGCCCTGGCCAGGTAGCTCAGTTCGTTGGAGCATCATCCCGCACCCCAAAAGGTTGTGGGTTCAATTCCCAGTCAGGGCACATACTTAGGTTATGGGTTTGACCCCAGTTGGGGCGCATATGGGAGGAAACCGATTAGTTTTTCTCTCTCTCTCTCTCTTTCAAAAATCAATTAAAAAAAATCCTCAGGTGAGGATTTAAAAAATTAATAAAAATATACAATCTATGCATATGATTGATAAAATACTTATTTCATATAAAAATGTCATCATGGCCCTAGCTGGTTTGGCTCAGTGGATAGTGTTGGCCTATGGACTGAAGGATCCTGCGTTCTGCTCAAGGGCACATATCTTGGTGGCAAGCTCAATCCCAGCCCTGGCACATATGAGAGGCAACCAATCAATGTACCTCTTCTCACGTCGATGTTTTTCTCTCTCTCCCCTCACCCGCCTCCACTCTCTGTAAAAATCAATGGAAAAAATGTCATCGGATGAGGATTGATAACAACAAAAAAAACGTCATCATGGATAGTTAACTCTGGATTACCTGTCAATTATTTATTCAATTGTTCATTCATATTAATTATATTTTGAAACAAGGACATTTAAATCATTTCTTCAAATAGTGTAAACATATTTTTGTAAAGTAAAAGAGAAAAATCCTTGAAGATTTTTAAATAGAAGATATAGAGCCTATCAAATGATTTATACAATGAAAAAAACTTAAACTTTTTAAAGTTTTGAAGTTCTTCAATGATTTAAATAATTACAATAAAAGAATCTTTTACTGTACTTAACTTCCTATTTGAATATAAAAAAAGTCACCTTAGTCAACAGTTTGGTATTTATGTGTCAACTAAGTATTTTTATTTTGATTGAGTAAATTACAAAGATATTTCCTGAGACCTGGCCAAGCCCTTAGTTAAAAAAAAAAAAAATTCTGTATTTGTTGTATCAGGCTGTGATAAAGGGCTCATTTTATAACGCAAAAAAAGGGTATTGGGTATCATTATGTGCAGATATTTCTTTTTTCAAATAATATTTTGCTTTCATTACAGATTAGCATGTTACTAAGTTATATGGTACCAAGGAGCTGCCCCTCTAACACTTACTTTTTTCTATGTCAAATGAAGAAAATCCTGTATTATAATATTTTACACATACTAAAAAAGTAAAAATATATTATTTGAATGTTTTCACTAGGAATAAAGAGACTAACAGTACTTATTTTCAATTGTTCTATATGAGAAAATTTACTGAGTGCTGCTAACTATCCCCAAAGTGATGGAAGTGATAAAAAATTTACAACAGGCACCAACTGGAATTCAAGCTGAACCAGACACATATTTTTGTTCTACAGAAGAGAGATTCCCCGCTAGGCTTGACAATAGAGACTTAAGCAACTAGAAGGAAGAGACAGAATTAAATTAGCTTACTAATTACAATGCTGTTCTGCTTTGCAACACATGGAAATTTCTATTATGGGTTGGGATTAAGAACTTATTTCTGTGAAAAATTACTTCTAGAGTTAGCAGAAAGCATTACAATGTTTTAACAGGCATTGTCACAAGAGTACAAGTTGATGCAACTAATAAATGCATATTACTTTTAAGGACAAATACTTTTAAGTATTCTACAAATAAACCTAGCAAAGTCTGAAAAGATAGGGATACATTTACTTCTACGTACAGCACTGTTTTCAAGAGCAGGACACTGGAAATCTCAATGTTCATTCACAGAGGACTGGTTGCATAAATAATACATCCATAGGATGGAATTCCTCATAGCTGCTTTAACAAAATCTCTTATGTGACAATGTGAAATACACTGAGTGAAATATTCAAGCTGCACAATAATGTGTATTAAAAGCCCATTCATGCAAAAATGAACATATACATACTAGTAAAGCTCTTTCAGGGGTGATTCACAAGACACTTAAAAGTGGTTACCTTTAGAGAATGAGAAGAAACTATTTGCACCACTTGAAATTTTACCCTGAACAGGTATTCAAATGTATAATAAATAAGTCAAAAGTCATCAGGATAAAGTTATTAGTTGCTTAAAGAACTGAACTGTCAATGTATTTACTTTGCTAATTATAAAAGCACTAAGTGGCCTGGCCGGTGTTGCTCAGTGGTTGAGCATCCGCCTAGGAACCAGGAGGGTGAGGTTAGATTGCTGACAGGGCACATGCCGGGTTGCAGGCTTAATCCCCAGTAGGGGGTATGCAAGAGGCAACTGATTGATGATTCTCTCTTATCACTGAAGTTTCTCTCTCTGAAATCAATTAAAAAAACACACACACATTATTTAAAAACCACTAAGTGTAACCAGCATTCTTAAATCTATTAAAAATCTATTAACAACACTGATTTTAAAGACAACTATAAATCTTGTGAGTCCACAGGACCTGTCCCCCCGATTTCACTAGCTATATGTAATATGTTTATTGACTCTGTAAAAAGATCTGGCTGAACATCCTTCACTGCATCATTGAAATCTTCAATCACAAGGTGGCAAAGAACTCCGTATATAACCAAGTTTGAAGATAGCTTCTGATAATGCACTTAAAAGAACGTTTCTGCCCTTCCCTTGAAGGGTCTCAAATCAATTGTGGTCTCAACACTGACAGTTTACCACCAGTCTTACATTGAACCAAGGGTGTCTTACTGCTACTTTGTAAATGAACTTGCAATACTGTCTTTTGAAACTATTATCACAGCTCCACATTTCGGAGGCCAGGAGCTGGAGGTAGTTTAAAAAAAAAAATGAATGATTCAGGTTAGATTTAATGAAAATGCAAGACTTAAAACCTATGGCACTGGCCCAGTGAAACAACGGGAGTCCCGGGACATCCCATTTAACGTTATGAGACCACCAATCTCTAGAGATCAAAGACTTCTCCGAAGGAAGAGCGAAGTAAGGTGGAAGCTGCTTAGAAGGAAACCAACCCTAAAGGTAACTTCACAAGACCTTGGGAGAGGTGGGAAACCCAGCTTCTGATACTAGGAACTAGAAGAGAGAAAGAGGGCTACGTGGACATAAGTGGAAAGAAGGCAAAAGGGCTAGACGTACATCTCAAAAGCAGAGGCTGGGAATAGAGGGGCAGATGGTAGCTCAGAGTGAGGGGGCAGCAGAGAAGCAGAGGTGATGGGTCAGGTAGCAGCCAGGGTTTGGGAGACCAAAAAGGTCGGGCTGGGTGGATACCATGGAGAAGAGCGAGGGAGGTTCCCACTGGGAGAAAGCGGGAAAGGGGTGAGGGGAACCCCGGGGTCCGCCCCACACCCCTCATCCCTCCCCGCCGCCCGGCTTCCCCATCTGGGCGGGGGCAGTGTGTCAGGAGCGGCCGCACGTGTGTGCGAGGGGCGGCGGGAGGACACCGGCGCCGGGCCCCGCGGCTGCAAGAGTCGGGAGGGCCCCGGGCACCCCCGGGGGCCGTGCGCCGCCTCCCACGTGGGCTGAGCTGCCGCCGCCCGCCGGCCCGGCCTGCGCCGCCGCGGCTGAGCGGCCGAGGCCCGGTGTGGCGGTGTCGCGGGGAGGATCGGCGCGCCGGCCGGGGCAAGGCGTCTGGGCGACGAGCGCGCTTACCTCTGCCTGTTTCCGGACCACATTGTCGGGGCTGAGCAGGTTTCCCAGGAGCAGGTAGAACTGTTGCTGCTCCGCCGCGGCCGCCGCCATTGCGCTAGGCGTGAGAGAGAGAAGGAGGGAGGGGAGACAGGAGCCGTGAGGCGCGCTGGCGGGCCGGCGGGAGGGGCGGGGGGCGGGCCCAGCGCGGGGACCGGCACCAGCTGTGCGCGCGGGACTAGCTGGGCCGGGCGGGAAAGGGCGGGGCAAAGGAGAAAGGGGAGGATGGGGTGGGGCCTGGCGACCTCTCACCCCGCCGCGGCCGCGGGCGTCGGCGCCTCATTGGCCCTGGGCGCGAGGGGCGGGGCCGAAGCCGCCTCCTCGGGAGCCACGCCGATTGGCCACGCACCCTGCGGTGCCGTCACTGGCGGCGCGTGGCGTGCCGCTGGGTTAGGAGTGGGTCAGGCTGGTCGGGACTTAGCAACTTGACTGGGGCCCTGGCGGCGTCGCGGGGGAGGCGGGAGGAGCCAGCCGGCGGGCCTGGCCGCGGCGAGGGGCTCGAGGCCCGGCCGGGGAGGAGGGGCCAGCTCAGAGCGCGGGAGATTTCGGCGCCGCTGGCTGGCCGGCCCCCATCCCCGCAGCCCCAGGAGCGCCCCCAGCTCCTGCGATCCCAAACCCCCACTCCCTAGGGAGAGAGCTCCTTTGAAACCCCATTTCCCACTAAATTCCACATCCATTCTCCCCCGACCGACCCTCTCCATCTGTCAGACCCTCTTGGCCGCCCCTTCACGCAGCCTGCGCTCCTCGTGACTCACGCCCTGGGCTGGCCCGGAAGAGGGGTTCCTCAGCCCTGGGCTCTCCCGCCAGGCCTCGCCCCGGCCCTCGGCGGTCCCGGCAGCCTCTGTAGCACACACGCCTCCACTCCTCCCCACCCCAGGATCCGTGACGATTTCCTTGAATCCCGGGCTTGGGGGTCCTGCTCTTTGGTGGCGAGAAGTTGAGCAGCACCCGTTTGTAGGGTTGATCTCTCGTGTCGATTGATTCCCACAGGTACTGGGGGGGCTCAGAGACCTTATTTAAAGTGGCAGCACGCTAAGGCATAGGTAATACCCCCAATCTCCCTTTGCTACAGGAACTGCCAAAAAGCAACGTGGAAATCAAAGGGCACCTCTGTTGAGCTCCCACTCTGCCCACTGCGTTGGGCTAAGGTTGACTGGAAAAAAAGAACACAATTCATTTTTGCTTCAAGAGGACACCACATGTCTGATGAGATGACACGTTGGTTGAGGTAGAGAGCACTCCACCTCTGGCAGTCCATAGTATTTAATTTAGGAAATTCAATTCCTGTTGGCTATTTTGCTGAAGTTCTGCTCTTCGGAAGTCGACTTAAAACATTTGCCTTGCCCTAACCGGTTTGGCTCGGTGGATGGGTAGAGAGCGGCGGCCTGCAGAGGGAAGAGCGTCCAGGGTTCGATTCTGGTCAAGGGCACATGCCCGGGTTGTGGGCTCCAGCCCCAGTAGGGGGCGTGAAGGAGGCAGCCAATCAGTGATTCTTATCATTGATGTTTCTCTCTTTCCATCTCCTTCCTCTCTAAAATCAATGAAAAAGTATTTTTTTAAAAACAAACAAAACAAAAACATTTGCCCTTTGGCGAATTTAAAACCTTGGCTGTACATTAGAATCTGGGCCACTGTGTCCAGAAACTCTGGGCAGAGGCCCTGGATCCCCATGCAATTGTGATTGTCAGCCAAGGTATTTTAAAGGATTCTAATGGATTTGTGGAGAAAACTCCCTTAGAAAGTTTTAGCTGTGACAGTGATAAGCTTCTCTATGAAAGGTTTACAGACCTATCTTTGTAGAATTGAAGTTTCTTAGATGTGACAATTTGTCATTTTTATAATACATTATTTCTTCAAAGATAGATCATTATGCACATTAATTTGGAATAGGGTTTTTTTGTGTGTGTGTTTTTTGTCTTGTCAGCAGTGGTAAAGTCTGGATTCTAAGGAGGCTTTTTCCTCACCTATCGTTATTAAGATTTTGGGAATCACATACTATAAACCATTTTTAATTACTAGGTTACCAGTGAAATAAGATAAATTGTCTAGAGGCTTACTCAAGAGTACAGCCTGATCTTCAGTTATTTTTTAACACCTGCTGTGGTAAGTGTTTTTATTGGCAGTGACTCTGGAGAGTACATATATTTGTTCAATAATTGTTAAATAATAGAAATTCCAACGTAAGTCTATAGATTTCAAAATAGGGAGCTTATTTCCCAAGAATAGATGATCAAAGGTAATGAGCGGTGAACTTGAGTGGATTTGGGTCTTTAGTTTCTAAGTAGTTATGTGAACTTGGGTGGGCACATAATGTCTCTAAGCCTCAATTACTCACCTATAAAATGGAATAATATTAAGGTATGGTATTATTAATCACAAATGTCCTAGCAATACATTATACTTGGATATCAAATGGAAGGATAGAAAATTTTTCTTGCTTACTCCTGATTAGCTGCCTCTGCTTTGGGCTGATTAACTGTGAATGGCTGGCTCCTGATGCCTTTCCCGTTAGCTTATTAGACCTGACACGACCTCTGTTAAGTTCTGGAGCGTATTTGCTTAGAGCGTTTAGAACCCCTTGTGAAAAAGGGTGAGGTTGGGAAAATGAAAGACTGGACGTTTCTTTCAACTGTTTTATGAAACCTAGGTAATTTAGGATTTTTTGATGTTTGTCAAAATTCTCTGCACAGTCTGGTCCTAAATCCTTAGAGAACATGCGAATCTTCTCCAGCTACTCTTCTTGGTTGTATGGACTTCCATGTTGATGGGAGTGTTCTAGACATGGGAGGTGGCTGGAGAAGTTAGGCTTATAAAACCTCTGTGAAAGCTTCTCTCAACTGTGGTAGAATTTGGTCTTGCCTTAATAACATTTCTGGCTTATTGGGAGCTGAATGTAAATAAAAGAAGATTCTACCAAATGAACAATCTGTAATTTGTTTAAAGTTGCCCCAGGACTCTAAAAGAACTACAACTACTTGTCCTGATAGTTGTAAGTACATGTGCTCTCTATGTCACAACTTATGAGGGTCAGTTTAGATAATATAAATGAACTATTACAGCCCTGGCCAGTGTGGTTCTGTTGGAGTATCATCCCATGCACAGAAGGGTCATGGGTTCCATCCCTGGTCAGGGCACATACCCAAGTTGTGGGTTTGATCCCTGGTTACGATGTGTGTGTGTGTGTGTGTGTGTGTGTGTGTGTGTGTGTGTGTGTGTATGTGTGGTGTACAACTGATCGATGTTTCTCTTCTATGAAGTGGAGATAGAAGTACCTTTCATCATGCATTAAAATACTTGGCATAGAGCCTGGTACAGAGTAAATGCTTAAATGTTAGCTATCATTACTAATGTAGATTGAAACCTCTAAAACTTGTAAATTTAATTCTGATTGCACATCTACCTGTTAGATTATTACGTGTGTTTTTTAGTTTTTAAAAATATTTTTTATTTATTTCAGAGAGGAAGGAAGAGAGGGAGAGAGAGGGAAACATCAATGATGAGAGAGAATCATTGATTGGCTGCCCCTTGCATGCCCTCCACTGGGGATGTAGCCTGCAACCCAGGCATGTGCCATGACTGGGAATCAAACCATGACCTCCTGGTTCACAGTTCCACACTAAACTGGTGAGCCACACCGGCCATCCTTATGTTTTCATAATCCTATTACATAAGTAGTCTTATTATGGCAATGCATAATAATTTGGTTAAGAAAAAAATTCAGTTTGATATGATCATCATAGAGCATTTTAAGGCCATTTTCAACATTAAATGCCATAGCTGCAATGTCCAATATAGTAACTACTAGCCATTATGGCTCTTGATCGCTTGAAATGTGTGCTTTTCTATCGAATTAAGATGTGCTTTAAATTAAAATACACACTAAATTTCAAAGACTTAGTAGGAAATTAAGAATAACTAACAATTTAACATTGATCACATGTAGAAATGATAATATACTAGTTTAAATGAAATATGTTAATTATATTTATTAATAAACTATAATTAACTATATTAACAATTTTGCGTATTTTTTACTTTTTAAAATATAACTACTAGAAACTTTAAAATTACATATGTAATTTACATTTGTGAGTCACATTATATTTTTATTGGACAGTGCTTTACTAAAGAATAAAATAACCAGCTAGCTGTACATAGGTGTTCTCCATACTTTGTTCATTAGATTTAGGAAGTGACTTGTCACAAAGTGAGCATCACCTACCTTATAGTGCTTTCTGTTGCTTCCAGTTTTCCGACTTGATTCTCAGGAATTTGGAGACATGGTACAGTACTTTCTGAGCAATTCCTTGCTGAGGAATTTCTTTTCCCTGCTGGTTTGACATTAAACAGATTTGTGAACCTTTAGAAGGTAAGTGACTCCAGATTTGATCTTGTAGAATAAATACTTATAACTTAAATCAAGGACTGATTAAGAGTTGGGGGAAGGAAGAATACCTTTTATTTTTTGATGTTGATTATTTTCCCTTAAATGTGGTAAATGAATTAAAAAACCCTGTTTGCTACATTTTAACACCCACCTGAAGTAAAAATATACTTAGAAGAATTTAAGTTTTTAAGTTCAATATTTTTCTTTAGAATATAGATAGGTTTAAAGAAAAAGGATGGAAAAAGATAAACCATGAAAAAAGTATTCAAGAGACCGGAAATGGTTATACTAATATCAGACAAAATAGATTTTATGATAAAATTGTTATCAGAGACAAAGGAGGGCATTTTATTATGAAATTTAGGAAGATCTAAACAAATAAAAACTCATTACATATGCATGGATTGAAAGACTTAATATCAAGATGACAATACTCCCCAAGTTGACATACAGGATTTAAGGTAATAACTGTTAAACTTTCAACTGCCTTTTTTTCCCCCAGAAATGGACAAGCTGATCTAAAATTCACATTAATTGCAAGAGACTACAAATAACCAAAACAATCTTGAACCCAACAGAAGTTTGAAGACTCACACCTTGATTTTAAAGCTTACTACACAACTACAATAATGAAGACACTGTGGTACTGGCTTAAGGATACACATATGGATCAATGGAATTGAATAGAGAATCCAGAAGGAAGCCTTATATTTGTGGTCAATTGATGTTTTATAAGAATTCTGTGATGGGTAATGTTTCAACTTGGCGAGGCTATTACCAGTTGTTGGGTCAAACACTAGATTTATGGATGTGATTAATATTTGAAATTAGTTGAGCCTTGGCTGGTTTTGCTCAATGGTTAGTGTGTTGACCCTCGGACTGAAGGGCTGAAGGTTCTATTCCAGGCAGGGGCACATGTCTCAGTTTTGGGCTTGATCCCAGGTTCTGGTTGGGCACATGCAGGAGGCAACCAATCGGCGTGTCTCTCTCACCTCAAGGTTTGTCTCTCTCTGTCTCTGCCCTCCCTTCCACTCTCTCTGAGGAATCAGTGGAGAAAGTGTCCTGGGGTGAGGATTGAATAAATGAATGAATGAAAAATAAATAAAATCAGTTGATTTTAAGTAGAGCAGATGAACCTCCACCAGGGGGGTGGGTCTCATCCAAGTAGTAGAGGCCTTGATGGAGAGCAGACTGAGTTTTCCGGAGAAGAAGCAATTCTGCTTCAAGTCTGCAACACAAACACCTGCTGGCTTGCTCTGCAAATTTCAGAATTCAGCATCAACTTTTACATGAAATTCACTTGCTGGTCTGCAGCTATAGATTTCAGTCATACCAGCTCCACAATAATGTAAGCTAATTTCTTAAAATAAATCTCTTTATATATATACTATTGATCTTATTTCTCTGGAGAACACTGATGGATACAGGTGCCAAGACCATTTAGTGTTGGAACAGACTTTCCAACAGATGTTATGGTACAACTGGATATCTACATGCAAAAGAATGAAGCTGGACTACTACTTCACACCATATATGAACCTCAAAACAGAGCCTAGACCTAAATGTAGGAGCTAAAACTATAAAATTCTTAGAAGGTAGCAGAGCAAATCTTCATGGCCTTGGACTAAGCAATCATTTTTTTTTTAGATGTTAACACCAAATCACAAAAGACAAAAGGAAAAAATAGATAAACTTTATTAAAGTTAAAAACCTTTGTGCTTTAATGGGTTGTCTTTTCATCAAGAAAGTGAAAAGAGAACCCATAGAATGAACAAAAAATTTGCAAATCATATATTTTAAGGGACTTTTATCCAGAATATATAAAGAACTGTTACATCCAATAATAAAGAGGCAACCCAATTCAAAAGTGGGTAAAACATTTGAATAGACATTTCCCCAAAGAAGATATAAGAAAACAAATGGCTAATAAATACAATAAAAGATGATCAACATCATTAGTCATTACAGACATGCAAATCAAAACCACAATGAAATATCACTTCATTTCCACTAAAATGGCTATAATAAAAAAGACAATAGCAATTGTTGGTAAGGATGTGGAGAAATTGAAACCCTCATACCGGAACCCTCATACATTGTCTATGGGAATATAAAATGGTGTATTCAATTTAGAAAACAATTTGGTAATTCTTTAAAAGTTACAGAGTTACTATATGATGCAGCAATTCTACTCCTGAGTATATGCTCAAGAGAAATGGTAACATGTCTACACAAAAAACTTGTACATGAATGTTCATAAAATTATTCATAATAGCCACAAAGTGGAAACCAGCCAAATGTACATCAACTGATGAACAGGTAAACAAAATGTGTGGCCATACAATGGGATATTATTTGGCAATAAAAAAAAATGAAGTACTGATACATACTAGAACATGGATCAACTTTAAAAACATGATAAGTTAAAGAAACCAGACATAAAAAGTGGTTCCATTTATGTGAAATGTCTAGAATCAGCAAATCCATAGAGACAGAAAGTAGAATAGTGGTTGTCAGGAGCCTGGGGATTGGGGGAGGGGAGCGGGGGGGGGGGGCGGGGAGGAGGGAGCAAGAGAGGAGGGGAGGGAATGTGGAGTGACTGCTAATGGACATGGAGATTCTTTCTGAGGTGATAACAATGTTCTGGAATCTGATAGTGGCGATGGATGCACAACTCTTAATATATGAAACCCTCCACGGTATGCTTTAAAAGGGTGAACTGTGTGGCTTGGAGCTCTCAGCCTTTCCCCACCTCCTTCTTTCCCAGGACATTCCACCCCAAGCACACTGCTGGAACCTCTCTTTCCTCTTTTGTCTCTCAAGGAGTCTCTCTCTCTCTCTCTCTCTCTCTCTCTCTCTCTCTCTCTCTCTCTCTCTCTCTCTCTCCCTCCCTCCCTCCCTCCCTCCCTCCCTCCCTCCCTCCCTCCCTCCCTTCCTCCCTCCTTCCCTCCCCTAAGCTCCAGGGGCCCTTCTTTTGCTGTAACCTCTTTCCTGAGCCCATTTCTTCTATGACTCACTTCTACCTCTGTGACTTCCTAAATAAACTTCTCTAAAAAAAATAAGAGGGTGAGCCCTGGCCAGTTTGGCTCAGTGGATAGAGCGTCAGCCTGTGGACTGATGGGTCCCAGGTTAGATTCCGGCCAAGGGCACATGCCTGGGTTGCAGGCTCCATCCCCGGTGGGGGATGTGCAGGAGGCAGCCAATCAATGATTCTCTCTCATCATTGATGTTTCTATCTCTCTCTCCCTCTTCCTTCCTCTCTGAAATCAATAAAGAAATATATTTAAAAAAAAATAAAAGGGTGAACTTTATGGTATGTGAATTATATCTCAAGAAAGCTATTATTTTTTAAAAATCTTAAGGAAATGGATCCAGATTTCAATTACTGTTTTTCTATTTTCACATATTTTTAACTCAGTTCAAAATACACGGATGATAACATTCATAACCCTCAAACCTTCTGAACATTCCTAAACCATTATTGGGGGTGGGGGGGGGAGATTCAGATATGATTTAGTCTATATATTTTCCTATCTATTTGCTATTTATAGCAAGTATCTTACAGTGTAGACACAATGACATACACATTTTACCTCATGCATTATGATGGCATACATAGTGGAATATTAATTGTGACATCAACCCACATCTTAAACTAGCATCCCCTGACAGGATAGATTTTTTTAATGGTCTAAAGTTCATGAGGAAGAAACAAAAGGAATTTTATAATATTCATATTCTTCAATTCTACCCACTCTGTGTAGTAGTATTTCATGCCACATTTTATTGTTAGTATTTATTCAACAAACATTAATATTTTTTAGCAAATATTTATTGGGCACCTTCTCTGCAGTAGGTACTCATAGGCTGTTGTGATTCAGTAGTGAGCAAGTAGACTGGGTTCCCACCTCCATGGAGCTTCCAATCTTTTCAAAGATAGCAGGCAATGAACAAGTAAACTGGGTAGACAAGATAATTTTATATAGTGACCACTGAAGAAAAGGAAAATGAGATCAAGAATGACTGGGGCAGAGTTGGGTGCTACTTTAGGGACATAGTCTTTTGAGGGGAGGTGATATTTGAGCTGAGACTTGAAAGATGGGGAGACAAGTGAAGAAATGAGGGAAATTCCCCCAAACAAAGGAGACAGGGGTACAAAAGTCCTAAGGCACAAATGAGTCTGGTGTATTCCAACAAGGAAAGACTATAGCGAGAGGGGAGTAAGCTCTGAGGGAAGGGGCTGGGGGTAAGCAGTGGCCAGATCACCTAGGCCAGTGGTCGGCAAATACGGCTCGCGAGCCACATGTGGCTCTTTGGCCCCTTGAGTGTTCTAACGCCACTTCTTCAAAATAGACTCGCCCAGGCTGAAAACCGACTTCTGCGCATGGGCCACGAAGTTTCAATCGCACTGTACGTGCGCGCCCGCACGTGGTATTTTGTGGAAGAGCCACACTCAAGGGGCCAAAGAGCCGCATGTGGCTCGCGAGCCGCGGTTTGCCGACCACTGACTAGGGCATTGTGATAGTTTAGTTGTATGACTTTCTAAGTGGAATGAGAAACCATTTGATGGTTAAGTAAGAGGTATGACCTGGAAATCAGCTTTAAAAGATCATTCTGGCTACTACCTAGGAAATGCACTGTAGGAGGCAGTGGGGAAGCTGAGAGAGCATTAGGAGGTCATCATAGGACTCCAGGTCAGAGAAGATAGTGGCTGGGACTATAGCCAACCACCGTGTCCAAAGTGGTCAGATTTAGATACTTTTCTTTTGGAAATAGAGCCAGATGTAGGGTGCAGAGGCAGATCCAAGTTTTGTGGGACCTGAAACTTACATAATTTGAGGGCCCTCTATGAGAAAAATAAACTGAACACAAAATGAAGTGCCTTGAAAGGGTTCTGTGCAAGTGAAGGGCCTGCAGCTTAAACTTCATGAGCTTCATGGGGGCTCCACCTCCGTCAGGGGTGAGATGGATATAGCAAGGATGCCTAGGTTTTGAGGCTTAGCAGTGGCGATGCCATTAAGATGAGAATGTGTTTGGGGTACGGTCTAGAAGGGAGAAAATAAGAGTCAGGTTTTCTTCATAGGAAGTTTGAGATGCCTCATAGACAAACAAGAGGCGATGTTCAGGAAGCAGTTGGGCAGAAGAACCAGGAGCTCAGGAAGAGGGCAGAGTTGGAAATATCAATTTAATTTAGCATATTTATGGCATCTAAAGCTCTAGAAGTAGATGACGTCATCTGAGGAAGAGAAAAGAGGACGAAGGACTCAGCCTTGAGACATCCCAACACTTAGAGGTCAGGCAGAGGAGGTATTTAATTCATAATACAGATATTGTAAGAGGGAGCTAGTGGCAGTACATTCACTAGGTCACCTTAAATTCTAATTCCCTTTTGATTGCTGATGGCAAGGGTTTCTTTAATACCTAAGAGTCCACTAAAATGTAAAGATAGTTGGAATACCAAGTAGGCACAAATGTTAAAGAAAAGTAAATTACACAACATTTTATTTTGAAGCATAGTAATCTCCATCTTGTATAAAACTGCTGTTTGAATTCTCTGCTATTGTTAGGTAGTCCCTATTCCTGTAAACTCTGTCACTGTGAACTCTGTCACTTTAAGACAGTCTCTTATTCTATAAAATGACTTTGGATTTAGTTCAAATAATAGAAAAAGATAAATTTAACTGTCTGACCTTGCAAGCTAGCCATCCAATGTGATAGATTAAAATAGACTAATACCGATAATAATTCCCATATTCTTACAAACTCATGTATTCAAGGTTACAACTGTCTGTAACAATAACTCACACAGAGCTCTTTGTAATATCAAAGAGGCTCGAAGGGTATAAATATGGGCAAACTTCCTGTATGTGGGGCTCAGAGATTTGGAAGAGACACCTCCCTCTGGGCCTCACGCAATAAATGACTCCTAATTAATTGGCTCATTAAGGCGTCTTGTATTTCATTCGATGATTTACAATATAACAATTTTAAGGGATTACTTTTATTGTTTGATACTTCGGGAGAAGTGGTATTTTCTTGGTGCTTCTCTAATCTACTTCTCCACCTCTTATTTACAAAGAATGTTTTACAAAGAAATTAGATCAAACTAATACTAAGGTGTCAAATGCTGTCCTCCCATCTCAATCTAAGACATATCTAATTAGTTTTATTGATGCTTAAGTTTGTGCTTGATTATCAGAAATAATATACCTGCTATTTTAGGTGCACCCTCTCTCCCAGGAGCATGCCTGCTTTCCCTTCCCCCTCTTCTTCCTCCACATGCGTGCATCTCTTAAACTCTGAGGGACCCAGGAGGCTTGTGGCCAGGGGAGCAGTGGCAGACAAGAGGTAGCTCCTCTTTGGCTGACCCCCTGAACCCATCTCCAAGGCTCCCTTTTCTCTGCCTTCTCAGTAAGCTCATTTCTGTCACTATGACTAATTTCTCAGTAAGCCAACGCTCCCACCTAGGCTCCCTCCTCTTGCTTCTTCTGTCCTACGCGCTTCCTTGTTTCACTGTTCCCAGCTTTAATAAACATACTCGCAAAATACCTACTATATATACACCTATTATTTTATTTATTTATCTTTAAAATATTTTTATTGATTTCAGAGAGGAAGGCAGAGGGAGAGAGATAGAAACATGAATGATGAGGGAGAATCATTGATGGGCTGCCTTCTGCACGCCCCCTCCTGGGGATTGAGCCCACAACCCAGGCATGTGCCCTGAACTGGGAATCGAGCCATGACCTCCTGGTACATTGTTGATGCTCATCCACTGAGCCACACCTGGCTGGGCTATACCTAATATTTTAAAGAATGCAGAAAAGGGATGGGAAAAGCAGGTATGTGTTTTAAGTTCTATCTGCTATGTAAAAAAAGAATAATATTGGAGCCATGCTATAAAAATGTTTGCATTATAGGAATTCAGCTATACCACAGGCCAAATATTTTCTCTTAAAACATAACTACATGTAGAAAATATTGATAGAATGCAGCTTAAAAATGTAATATGCATCCTTATAGCTAAGCGCCATCATTTGAAAGGGATCCCATTACATTATTAATCAGGCTGGTTAGACTCAGTTTGCAGAGACTCCTGCTCTTCCAGGGACTCTGCCCTTATGAATTGATCATTTCATGGTTATGAGATTGAGAATAAGGGCTAAATCTTTTCTAAGGAAAGAAGAGGACTATTCTATTTAAAAACTAGAAGAAAGTCATAATATTTAAGCTATTAACTTTAAAAGAAGCTTTATGGGTAAAATATATATGTATCCAATTTCATATGTTGATAGCTTTCAAAGCATAAAATCAATGTAAGGATAAAGTTACAGAGGTATTGTTTTATGTATTGATTTTAGAGAGGGAGAAAGAAAGAGAGAGAGAAAGAGAAACATCGATGTTGTTCCATTTATTTATGCATTCATTGGTTGATTCTTCTGTGTGCCCTGACTGGGGGTGGAAACCCCACCTGTGATTTAAAAAAAAAAAATGAAAGAAACCCCACCTGTGTGTATGGGGACAATGCTCTAGAAGCCAACTGAGGTACTGGGCCAGGACTAAGAGGTACTATTTTTAATAGGGTTGTCAGGGGAAACTTTTCTGAAGAGGTGACATTTTAGCATCTCAGAATAAATTGCTTCTTGGAACTTAATTTTGTGGAAAAGCAAAGTTATTTAAAAAATTAATATTAAAAATACTCAAATCTTTTTTTTAAAAGCAGGTTTTTAATTCATAATAAAACCTAACAAGATTGTAATCATTTTCTGAGAGTGCTTTCTATACTTTATCTCAGTGAATCCTCATATTTAACCAACAAGGCTTCAACGATTTTGTCATGAAAACATTTATTGGATCAGGAGGTCCTGGCTCCATTTGCAGCTTCACTACTAACCCACTCTGACCCTGAACTGGGCTCTCAATGCTTCCCTAGGCCTCCATTTCCTCATCTGTAAATTGGGAGAGTTGGACTAGATCCCCAGGGTATCTTTTCAGCTACAACATTTGAGCATCATTAAATCAATTATCTCACTGTGTTGAAATAGAGTGATGATTGCAGAGGCGACTTAGAGCTGCTGTTCCGGAAACCAAATTGCTCTGTATCTCTGGGACCTGAGGTCTTATATCTCTGCTTGCATTTTGGAAGATTTTTCTCCCCCCATTTTCCCTGTCAGCCAGCTGCCACTTACTGTAGCTGACAACATAAAATGACAGCTGTCTCTGCTTGTCAGCTGTTCTCATCATCTGGTTTGCTGTGTGCTTTGGAAACCAGGTACCCAAGTGCAGTAGATGGAATATGAATAGGCACAAAGTAGAGAGCTGAGTCTATTTCACATAGAGTACCATGCATGAGCTTGACAATTATTTGGCCACTCAGGTAGTTTTCATTTTGGGGTTCATAACTTTGTTCTAGAGGTGTAACTCTACTAGAATGCTAACACAAACCTTTCACTACTGGTATTATGGAAATCACACACACACACACACACACACACACACACACACACACTGAAGTGGCAGAAATTTAGGGAGGTCTAAATTAAACTTCCTATATAATAAAAGGGTAATATGCAAATCGACTGAATGGCGGAACGACTGGTGGCTATGACGCACACTCTCCCGCCTATGTGGCAGTGCTAAGGATGTCCAACTGATGGCTTAGGCCCGCTCCCCACAGACAGCAGGTCTAAGCCATCAGTCGACATCCCCCAAGGGATCTTGGACAGTGAGAGGGCGCAGGCCAGCTGAGGGACTCCCCCCCCCGCCCCCCCCCCCCCCCCCCGCCAAGTGCATGAATTTCGTGCCCAGGCCTCTAGTTATATAATAAAGACATTGCCACACTGGCCAGAGTGGCTCAGTGCTTGGGCATCCTCCCATGCACCGAAAGGTTGCCTGTTCAATTCCTGGTCAGGGCAATGCCTGGGTTGGGGCTTGATCCCCATTAGGGGCCTGCAGGAGGCAGCTGATCGATGTTTGGCTCTCACATTGATGTCTCTCTCTCTCTCTCTCTCTCCCTTCCTCTCTCTTTAAAAACCAATAAAAAAATCTATTTAAAAAAAGACATTGCCATTGACAAGTCCTCTCTATCTAATTTTCTTTGTAAGATGACATTTTGGCTATTTTATACTTAGTTAAGTGATTACATTTTAGGAGAAGCAGTTAAATAAGGTGGTTCAGCCCTGGCCAGTGTGTCTCAGTGATTAGAGCACTGAAGGGTCACAGATTTGATTCCTGGTCAAGGGCACGTACCTGGGTTGCAGGTTCAATTCCTGGCCCTGGTCGAGGGGGGAGGCAACTGATCAATCGATGTTTCACTCAAGTGCTCTCTCTCCTCTCTGCCTCCCTCCCTCCTTTTCACTGTCTCTAAAACTCAATGGGAAAAATATCTTTGGGTGAGGATTAATATACATACATACATACATACATACATACATACATACATACATAAATAAGTAAATAAAATAAAGTAGTCCATTAAGTATGTAGTCCTTTGACTACTTAGTGATTGATTTAATTTTCTACAATAAAAATGAATTATGTTTTTTCTCATTTACGAGTACATTAAAATAAAATGTACTCAGCCTCTGAGAGGACAGAACCATAATGTTTCTGTCCTTAGGGGCTTAAATGTCTCAAGTGTTTCAAAGTAAGTTCTGTTTAAAATGTTTGGAGAACCCATCTTAGGCCTCTATACAGAATATGGCAGGTTCAATTCCTGGCCCTGGTCGAGAATAATGTATAGAGGCCTAAGACGGGTTCTCCAAACATTTTAAACAGAACTTACTTTGAAACACTTGAGACATTTAAGCCCCTAAGTGTCAGACTGCTTTTAAGTACTTTTCCTCTATATAGGAAAGTTAGGTAAAATATCCTGGTGGATTAGATTTTGATTAATTGGTGAATAGAAGGTACAATGATCAAGAAATAAATAACATGCTCTGGCTGGGTAGCTCAATTGATTAGAACATCATCGCAATATACTACAGTTGCAGGTTTGATCCCCGGTCAGGGAACATATGAGAATCAGTCAATTAATGCATAAATAAGTGGAACAACAAAAATTGATATTTCTCTCTCGCTCTCTCCCCCATCTCCTCTCTCTCTCAAGTCAGTAAATAAAAATTAAATAAAAAGAAGTAAATATCACAATTGTAGGCGAAAATAGCAAGAGCTTTCTGTTAGAAAGGGGATAAAGAACACAATTAGCAGTGGCCGGAGACAGAACAAAAACACATTTGACAGTTACAGTCTTACTTGGGTGCTGCAAGGATCCTGGTCAGGGAAAACAGCTCTGCCCATTCATGGGTCCTGGAAAGGTTTCTCCCCGGAACCACCTAAATGAAAGAAAAACCCATTTTTACTGTTTCAGGATGGTTACACCGGTAATTAGGACAATAGTTTATATTCTTCTGGGCAACTCTAATAAAAAAAAAAAGCTACTTCAGTACATGGAGGTAGTCACTAGGCCATTTAAGACACAGTATCCAAGAATAATGAGCAATCATGAAATTCTCCTTCTTTCATTCTTGGTTTCTGTCTAGTAAGTACTCAGAATCCTTTTTTTTTCTGGCCTTGCCTCCTTCTTAGGTACTACTACGGGGATTCCAGAAAGTGACAGGGTTGAAAAGGCCCCCTGGATCTCACACAGAGAGACTTTCCTCCAGAATCACCCTCAATGATCCCTCAGTGTGGATTAAGTTCTTAAACTTTTTCATCTGAATTGGAGGTGTGGGGATGGCTTACAGTAGTCAAAGCTGTTCTCGGCCCTATGGTCGCTCCAGTCGTGGCATGTCATGAAGCCCACTGTTCTGGCCTCCTGGCTCAGAGACATCACCATGGAGACGTCTGACTGCAATTGTGACCCGCTGCAGGTGAGCAGTGCTGCACTGGGGCACATTTCAGTTTGTCCGCCAGGCACCCTCTATGGGCCGTTCAGGCATTCAGATGTTATGGGCTAAACCAACTGTCCCCAAAGCCATGGAAGCGAAAGGGAGCTCTGGCCTTTGAGAACTCAAGACAAACCTCATGATGTTTTGAGTTTGTTTTCAGACTGGAAACAAACATATCAATAACTTCAGTTTGAAACAGTAGTTTCTTTACCTATGGATTTCAATTCTGTTCTCCAACTTAATACTGAAAAGAGAAACTGATCTCTTATAGAGACAAAGAAAAATTTGTATGGAAGCAAAAGAAAATTCCCCATTAAATGAGTTTATGGCATTTTGTAGTTTAATTTTTATGTGACATATTACCTTAGCAGGTTTGGCCTAGATTGTCCTAGTCCTTGATGACCTAGTTTCACTACACTTAGAATTCCATCATTCTATTTATTAATTTTTGTAGATAATGAATTAAAACCAAACTTCTTGGTTTTTAGAACTGTTTCAGAGGAATCATTTCAGAATACTCAGGAATCATTTCAGAATGCTTCCTACCTATACCTGCCATGAGAAGTGTACTAACAGGTCAATGTATAGGATCAGACACAAATTCAACTAACTATAGTATTGAAAATTTTCAGATGGTGTCAGAGTAGGAGGATGCTGCACAGACATGGTCCCAGACACAAGACAGAATTACAATTGAAATATGGAAAGGCTTCCTGAATAATCAATGGAAAACTCACAGGAGAGAACCCTGATACCCAAGGACTGAAGGTGGAGACTGCATAGAGACTGGTAGGAGGGGTGGAGGCACCAAAGGGCAACTGAAGTCCTGCACTAGAGATTGAGAGGTATAGAGGACCTACCTATCTCAGCTGTGTGTGTGTGTGGGGGGTGTGCCACTGAAAACTCTGGGATCTAATACCAAAGCTGGGCTCTCCAGCAGAGAGCACCAAACTGAGGAGGGTACCCACATAACATCTAGCTGTGAAAAGCAGAGAGGTACTGTCTGCCAGGGAGTGGCAGCTGAAAGTTCGAGCACCCTCTTAAAGGGCCAATGCACAAAAATTCCCTATGGAGCCACCCATCTTGTGCTCTGGCAGAGGGAGGGTGAAGTAGACTGGAGCTATGAGAGCAGAACCCAGGACAGGGGACTTGGGGTATAGAACTCAGAAGGCAGACACCTCAAGTTTCCTGTGCTGAGTAATTCCCTCACACAGCAGAGGACATCTTTCCCATATAGACATCTGCCTTGCCTGGGGGGAAGACAATCAACACACCCTATTGGAAAACACCTTGCCCTGAGGACACTTAAGAGATTAAAAGTAACAATTAGCTTCCAGGCAGAAGCAACTGCCCCACCCTGTTGAAAAAACTCTCATCACACCTGAGGAATATTGCCTGGGGGCAATTCAAGTCAGAATCCTATTAGTCTGTAGACAGAGGTGGTCTCTGGAGGCTTTGAGTCTTTGCGTGATCCAATTAGTCAGAAGCAGCCTTTAACACTGTCCTGCACTAGAGATTGAGAGGTATAGAGGACCTACCTTAAAACATAGTCACAAACCTAAACAGACAACAAAATGAGGAAACAAAGAAACCCCCAAATGAAAGAACTAGCGAATTCTCCAGAAGAAGAGATAAATGAAGCAGAGATAAGAAATTTATATGAAACAGAGTTCAGAGTAATGATGTTAAAAATGCTCAACAGTATGAAAAAAGATATAGTAACTATGAAAAAAGAACAGTCTGAGATAAAGAATGACATAACACAAATAAAGAACACATTGGAAGGAATACACAGCAGATTAGGGAAAGCTGAGTATTGAAACAGTGAATTAGAAGACAGAGTTGAAAATATCACTCAATTAGAGAACCAACAAGAAAAAACAATTAAAAAACAGGAGGACAGCTTAAGGGAGCTGTGGGACAATGTGAAATGTAACAATATTAGAATAGTAGGTATGCCAGAAGTGGCAGAAAGGGATAAAGGAATAGAGAAGGTGTTTGAAGGAATAATGGTAGAAAACTTCCCTAACCTGGTAAAGGAAAAAGTCACACAAGTTCAGGAGGCACAGAGAACCCCAAACAAGAAGAACCCAAACAGATCCATGCCCAGACACATCATAATTAAAATGCCAAAAATTAAAGACAAAGAGAGAATCTTAAAGGCAGCAAGAGAAAAGAAAACTGTTACCTACAAAGGAGTTCCCATAAGGCTGACACCTGATTTCACATCAGAAACTCTATAGGCCAGAAGGGAATGGCATGAAGTACTCAAGGTAATGGAAAGCAAGGATCTGAGACCAAGATTGCTATATCCAGCAAGGCTATCATTCAAAATAGATGGTTAAATAAAGAGCTTCCCAGACAAAAAAAAAAAAAAAAAAAGACTAAAGGAGTTCATCACCACCAAGCCAGCATTACAAGAAATGCCAAAGGGATTGCTGTAAGGTATTGCTGAGAAGAAGAAACAGAGAGAGAAAACTAGCCATACAGGATTAAAATGGCTATAAATACCTCTCAATAATAACTCTAAATGTAAATAGATTAAATGCTCCAATCAAAAAGTGTAGGGTAGCTGAATGGATACAAAAACATGACCCAACTATATGTTGTCTACAAGAGACCCACCTCAAAACAAAAGACACACACAGGATCAGACACAAATTTACCTATGAAAGTGAAGGGATGGAAAAAAATTTTCCATGCAAATGGAAAAGAAAAAAAATGCTGGAGTAGTAATACTCATATCCGACAAAATAGACTTTAAAAGCATCATGCTAAGCGAAATAAGTAAGTCAGAGAAAGATAAATATCATATGATCTCACTCATTTGTGGAATATAATGAACAACATAAACTGATGAACAAGAATAGAGCCAGAGGGGGAGAAATATTCTAGAAACTAATAGAAGTAATCCTGTTAGTTGCAGATTTTTAATATTTCCTACAACTTTTGTGATATCATACTATGTTAGTACAGTTTTGGTAATATTATTATACTTAAAATCCTTTTATTCTTGAAATATTAATGTATATTGCATGTAATATTATTATATGTAAGATAATTTTTCTTGAATAATTGGTGTTTATTGCATGTAATATCATATTTAAAATTGTTTTTCTTTTTTTTTAAAATATATTTTATTGATTTTTTTACAGAGAGGAAGAGAGAGGGATAGAGAGTTAGAAACATCGATCAGCTGCCTCTTGCACACCCCCTACTGGGGATGTGCCCGCAACCAAGGTACATGCCCTTGACAGGAATCAAACCTGGGACCCTTGAGTCCACAGGCCGACGCTCTATCCACTGAGCCAAACCGGCTTCGGCTAAAATTGTTTTTCTTGAGATATTGTTTATTGCATGTAACATTATTGTATTTAAGATCATTTTTCTTGCATGTAACATTATTATATTTAAAATCATTTTTCGTGAAATAAAAAAAAAGGAAAAAAAAAAGAAAATTTTCAAACCAAAAAGTAAAAAAAAAAAAAAAAAAGAATTGTTTTAGAAGACCCTTTGAATGGGTCACATTTTTTTTTTTTCTTGGTAAAATGCCTTGAAAGCTCTTCCTTCAACACCATTCCTTGCTTCTTTATCCTCACTTCCGTGTAGTTTGTTCTGATGTTTTGGCTCATGGGCAGGGGTGATGGCAGTGAGGTGTCCTCATGGCTCAAGGGACCAAAGCCAGAAATTGTGCAGGTTAAGAATCAGTGACTGAGTGATTATAAGATGTATGAAGGACATTAAAAGAATGAATCCTAGGTGGTGTGCCTCAGTGGTTGAGTGTCGATCCGTGCATCAAGAGGTGGCAGCCATTCCCCAGACGGGGACATGCAGGAGGCAGCTGATTGATGTTTCTCTCATCAATGTTTTATCTCTCTCTCCCTCTTCCTTCCTCTCTCTAAAATAAATAAAAACATTTTAAAAAATAAAATAAAATCAGTGAACACAGCCTGAAGTGGACACAACAAAAGGCTGAGGAGACTTGATTTCTGCTTTTATGACTCAAGGTGAGATTTTGAAGTCACATGACCTCTCATGTATACATCTTCTTTGATATAAAATGGGTGTCATATAATCTACCTACCTTTCTCTAAGAAGTGCTCCCATTGAATGATTAAAGAAGAAAATATTGTAACGCAAAGATTTTAACAATGGTTTACATGTAATTCAAAATAAAAACAATGTTGTTGAAAGGCTTCTTTTCTTAGAGAAGAAAACTCAAATCACCTAATTTCTTTTTCAGCCATTTCACTTTGGTCTCATCATCTCTTTAAAAATGAATATGAGCCCTAGCCCGTTTGGCTCAGTGGATAGAACATCTGGCTGCGGATTGAAGGGTCCCAGGTTTGATTCTGGTCAAGGGCACATGCCTGGGGTTGCAGGCTTTATCCCCAGTAGGGGGCATGCAGGAGGCAGCTGGTCAATAATTTTCTCATCATTGATGTTTCTATCTATCCCGCTCTCTTCCTCTCTGAAATCAATAAAAGTATATTAAAAAATAGATTCCTTTCAAACTTGGCCTTATAAAGCCTATGTTAATTGTAAAACTGTTAAGCTTATTTCTATTTGACCCTTCCCTTACATTTTTACTAATTTCACTGTTAACTTGTCTTCTCTTTCTGGTCAGATCTCAGAAACCAGAAGTCAAGGGACCATATCCAATTTCTCCTTTGTAATGCCTCAATGCCTATAACAATGAATGTACCTGGTATTACTCTGTAAATACTGATGTTACTTGTTGCCTGGTAATGGAAGAGGTTAAAGTGCTAAATGTAAACATGACAGTGAAAATTTTGCCATTCAGATAGATATTTTGTATGGGCCTAATGATTCCCGAGAACCATAAAACTAATTAAAAGCATCTTGGGCAAATATCTCATGATATTTGTGAGGTCAATTACATAATATCACATGATATTCATGAGGTCAACTACATAATAAGGAGATAGAAAACTGAACAACAGACATAAGAATTTACACACCTAAATGAATACTGATCATTAAAGTAGGGAGACACTTTTTCCAATGACAGCACCATACCACTGCTCAAAATGATATGGAAATTCCTGTGTTGGGAATCCTGTGGAAAGTCCGAGTGTCACTTTTCTTTTCTTTTTAAATATATATTTTTATTGATTTCAGAGAGGAAGGGAGAGGGAGAGAGAGATAGAAACATCAATGATGAGAGAGAATCATTGATCGGCTGCCTCCTGCACTGAGGATCGAGCCTGCAACCCAGGCATGTGCCCTGACCAGGAATCAAACCATGACCTCCTGGTTCCTAGGTTGAGGCTCAACCACTGAGCCACGTTGGCCAGGCCGAACTGTTATCTTTCATGAGAATCAACCGCATGACTTACAGTCACACAATGTGGTTAATGGTGTCTCTTTTTTTCTCTCTCGGGAGCTACTGAATTATCAGCACATAGGATGTTTTGTGACTCCGGTACTGAGCCAATTACTGAATAATTGGAGTTAGGGATGGGCCTCCCTCGGAAGGAAAATGAACATCCGTTGAATGGAGACGGACACTGTTCAGGATGCTTTCAGTGTGTTATTGCAGCCTTATAACAGCTCATAGAGATAGGTGGTTCTTTGCTGAAAAATCAGGGTTGTTGATTCAGGAACATATACATTTGTCCTGGGCCCTGGATAAGTTCCAGTGGGCTGTGCAGTCTGAAGCTGCCGACAGGTGTTCCTCCTGCTGGGGATCACTTGGCACATTGTTTGCTGTTACTGGGAGGCCCTCTGGGGCAACAGCAACAGCTTCTTTCTCAACACAGCAACTAGAAGTGCGCACCAACAGCAGTGGTGGTTGCTAGCTTTGGCTCACTAAGGTGTTCACCTGGACAGGGGTCAGGCAGTTCTGCGGCTGACTTTGCTCCTAAAACCTGTCTTTTAGTGCTCAAAAAGAGCAACAAGAACTCATACAGCTGATGAAAGTGAAGAGTGATACAACCCTCTGGAAAATAGTTTACCACTCTCTTGCAAAGTTGAAAATAAATATACCCATGACCTAGAAGTTTCTTTCCTGTGTATAGTCTGTAGAAAAATGCATGCCCATGTGCTCCCAGGTACAGTAATGTTCATGACAGCATTGCTCATATATCCCCAAACTAGAAACAACCCAGAAAAGTCATCTGCAATAAAATGGACAAACAAATTGTAGCACATTTGTTTGATGAAACACAGGAGTACAGCCACACACATTATGGATGAAACTTACAAACTTGATGTTCAGTGAAAAAAGCCAGATTCAAAAGATGTCATATAATTGCTTCCATTTGCATAACATATAAGTTAGGTAAAAATATACTATATTTTTAGGGAAGCATGTATAAATGGCAAATATATAAGCAAAAGCAAGAATTGACTACCACAAGATCAATGTGGATGTTATGAGTGGAGAAGAGTGGGGATGGGGGCTTCTGGAATGGAAGCACTATCCTATCTTATGATAGGTGGTGAGTACTTTAGAATTCTTAAAAAAATATATATTTTATTGATTTTTTACAGAGAGGAAGGGAAAGGGATAGAGAGTTAGAAACATCGATGAGAGAGAAACATCGATCAGCTGCCTCCTGCACACCCCCTACTGGGGATGAGCCCGCAACCAAGGTACATGCCCTTGACCGGAATCGAACCTGGGACCTTTCAGTCCGCAGGCCGACGCTCTATCCACTGAGCCAAACCAGTTAGGGCAGAATTTAAAAGATTATTTCAAAATACTGTAATTACAGATTCACAGCAAATGCACAGATAGTATGGAATGCAGAAGGTCCTGAATACCCTTCACTATGTTCCTATTTTTAAAAAACGTTTTTATTGACTTTTAGAGAGGGAGGTAGAGAGAGAGAGCTAGAAACATTGATGAGGGAGGAACATCAACATTGATAGGCTGCCTCCTGCATGGCCCCTGTAGGGGATCAAGCCCGCAATCCAGGCATGTGTCCTGTTCAGGATTGGAACTGGTGACCTCTTGGTGCATGGGTTGATGCTCAACCACTGAGACACGATGGCCGAGCTACCATGTTTCTCTTAATAGTTACATCTTACATAATTAGAGTAAAAATTGAGTTGGTACACATATGTATATAGTTCTCTGCCATTTTATTACATGTGTAGTTTGGCATATCCATCACCTACAACTTCACACAGAGTGAATCTATCACTACAAAGATCTCCTTTGTGGTACCCATTTGTAGTCACCACCCACATCCTCTTCTACCTTCAAAGTCCCTGGCAACCATAAATTTATTTTCCACCTATATAATTTTATCATTTAAATAATTCACATAAATGGAATTGTGCAATATGTGACATTTTGAGATCGGCTTTATTCAAGCATAATGCCCTTGAGATCTACCCAGGTTGTGCGTATCAATAGTTTGTTTGTCCTAGCGGTGATTAGAGCATTGGCCCGTGGACCAAAGGGTCTCGGGTTCGATTTTTGGTCAAGGGCACGTACATTGGTTGCCGGCTCAAACCCTGGCCCTGGTTGGGGCATGTGAGGGAGGCCACCAATCAATGTATCTCTCTCTTTCTCCCCTCCCCCTCCACCCCATCGCTTCCACTCTCTCTAAAAATCAATGGAAAACATATCTTAGGGTGAGGATTAAAAAAACATAGTTTGTGCCTTTTTATTGCTAAGTAGTATTTCACTTTAGGATGTACCACAGTTTGTTTGACCATTCTCCTATTCAAGGACGTTTGTGTGTGTGTGTGTGTGTGTGTGTGTGTGTGTACGCGCATAAGTCTTCACTTCTCTATGATAATGCCTAGGAGTGTAATTGCTGGCTTGCATGGTAATTGTAGGTTTATGAGAAACTACCAAAGTGTTTTCCAGAGTAGCTGTACCATTTAATATTCCCACCAACAATGTGTGAGAATACCAAATCCTTGCTGGCATTTGGTATTGCCATTATTTTTAATATGAGCTGTTCTGATAGGTATGTGATGATAGATTGCCAGGGTCTTAATTTGCATTTCCTTAGAAGCTAGTGATAATGAACATAACTGACCGGGAGATGTTCTTTTGTCTGACTTAGGGAGGGGTTACTTTAGAATGGCCTATGTCCTTAATACTCAGCTCTGTATTTTCATACTTCACAAGACAATAATTAAGAAAAGAAGAAGGAAGGAAGAGCTGAGTTCAATATTTTAAGGTATTATTTTCCTTCACCCATTTTTTAAAAATAGGGCGACCAAGAGTAAGGCACTGAAGTAACCTGACCAGTGGCAGGCAAGATAGGGAACCAGGTGTTCCCAAGTGGGAATCCTGTGCTATTTTCAACTGACCTCTGTGTTAAACAGGCTTCCAAAAAAAAAAAAACAAAACTCCCTTCCAAAGCACATCGACATGGAGTCATTCAAACACAGGAAAAAATGTTATTATGCATATGCACGGCCTAGGAGTTTCATGTACTGCAAAGAGAAACATTCATATCAGAATAATTTTAGTAAAAAAAGAGAGACTAGCACCTCATTTTCAGGTAGTTTGGAAGGGCTTTGAAGAAGTGGAAATTAATGTCCCTTGAAAGGCTCTTTAGGGTGTGATCAGGAGAGGGGAGGGATGAGGCAGGAAGTTGTTATTTGTCATTATAAGCTCTTTGGTACTATGTCTTACTTTGATCAGAAAAGGAAAGGACAGGAAAGAGAGGAAATTTGGCATAGCCTCTTGTATTCATTTTCTAGAGCTGCCATAACAAAGTACCACAGACTGAGCAGCTGATACAATGGAAATGTATTGACTCACAGTTCTGTAGGCTAGAAGTCCAAGATCACAGAAATTAGATTCCTATATTTTAGAAAGATGTTAACACAAACAAACAAAAAGTTTTTGGAGTCAATTTATAGTTATCCACAAACTCAGGTATTCAAGATATGTTACTTCCTCATCCCAGTCTCCTGGAATTTTAAGAGTGAACTGAACATGGTCATTCTTTCTCCTGTAGTTTATAACAGTTTTTTCTTTTATCCTTTTCACTCACCTACTGTCTTTGACCTAGATACTGCCCATTGAAATTACACAGCACTGTCATAAGCCCTTTACATGGGTTAACCCTTTTAACTCAAATAACACAACAACCCAATGAAGTAGGAGCCAATATTCCCATTTTACAGATGAGGAACCAAGGCATGGAGAGGCTGAGTAACTTACCCCTCGTTTTGTTGTAGGCTGTGAGAATAGCACCAAGTGTTAGACTGGTGGGGTCAGACCCGATCTGGGTTCAGCAACCTCAGTACTAGTACTTGAGTTCCGGCTAGCAGAGAATTCAGAGCCAAGACTCAAACTATGAAAGAACATTTATTTGAAAAATCACAGAGGTAGAAGAAGTAATTCGTAAAAGAAAAGGGTTTAGGGCAGTGGTCGGCAAACTCATTAGTCAACAGAGCCAAATATCAACAGTACAACGATTGAAATTTCTTTTGAGAGCCAAATTTTTTAAACTTAAACTTCTTCTCACGCCACTTCTTCAAAATAGAGTTGCCCAGGCCGTGATATTTTGTGGAAGAGCCACACTCAAGGGGTCAAAGAGCCGCATGTGGCTCACGAGCCGCAGTTTGCTGACCACGGGTTTAGGAAACAAGTCATAGAGGTAAAGGAAGGGCCCTCGGAGCTTAGAAGTGAGGAAGGTAAAGGTAAAACTCCTGGCGGGATGGTGAGGGGGAAGGGAGGAGGAAGGGAAAGTTTAGGGTTCCTGGAGGGAGAGGCTCTGGGTCCTCTGTGCTAAGGGTTTTAAGGGTGGAGAGTTTAGGGGAGGTCCCAGGGGAAGATCTCAATATAATATTCAGTAGCTTTCCAGGTGTGTTCTTTCAGGGTCCAGGCCTCCACTGATTGGCTGGCCAGCACCAAGGCAGGGAATCATTATCCAAGGCACCTGGTCCTGAGGTCAACTGTGGCATCGCTTATCTGCTTTTGCTGCTTTTCTAGGCCTGGAGCTGAAACACAACTGAGGCCTTGATGTTATCTCGAGGGAGGAAAGGTCAGGGAGTCCAAACCACATGACCAGTGTATGCTAAGGGAGGAAAGGTCATCCTGTGGATGAGACTTTTGCTAGGCATCCAGGGCTTCCCATCCTGATGACCTTCTATACCTGGCCCAGGTCCTTGCTCTGCTTATGTCTAACTGCCTGCCGCAGTTTCAGAGCTAATTACCAGCAGGCTAAGCTGTGAATCCAGGTGGTCTGGTTCCAGAGCCCGTGTTCTTAGGCACTAGATAGCACTTAGGTGCTCTTTCTTAGAAAATTAAAACAACAACAGTCATGATAAGGCTTCCCATAAAGGTCAGCAAAGTACTCTTTACAGTTCCTTGGCATATGGCAGAGGCTGTAAGAATGTATTCCCCCCACTCCCAATTTTATCCTATATAATAAAGAGGTAATATGCAAATTGACCCTCACAAGATAGGTGCCTAAGACCAGGCCGGCAGGGGGGTTAGTGAGGGACGACCAAATGACTGAACAGCAGGCTGCATGGGGTGACCAGGCTGCATGGGGGGGGGGGGGGGTGTGTGTGAGGGGCAACCAGGTTGGCAGGGGGAGCAGTTGGCAGACCAGCAGGGGGGGCAGTTGGGGGCAACTAGGTCGGCAGGAGGGGTAGTAAGAGGCGAACAGGCCGGCGTGGGGCGGGGGGCGGGCAGCTAGGGGCGACCAGGCAGGCAGGCAGGTGAGTGATTAGGAGCCAGTGATCCAGGATTGTGAGAGGGATGTCCGACTGCTGGTTTAAGCCCGATCCCGGAGATCGGGCCTAAACCAGCAGGGACATCCCCCAAGGGGTCCTGGATTGGAGAGGGTGCAGGCTGGGCTGAGGGGACCTCCCCAAGCACAAATTTTGTGCACCGGGCCTCTAGTTGAGAAATAATTGACAACATTGCATAAGTTTAAGGTGTGCAATGTGATGGCTTGCTATATGTACATAGTAAGAAATGATTATCACAATGAGGTTAGTTAACATGTCCATCACTTCACATAGTTAACATCTTTTTCTTGTGGTGAGAACACTTAAGATCTATTCTCTTAGCAACTTTCAAGTAGACAATACAGAATTGTTAACTTTAATCATCAAGTTTCACATTAGATCCCCAGAACTTATTCATCATATAACTAGAAGTTCGTAGCCTTTGATTGACATCTCCCCTTTATCCCCAACCTCCCAAGCTCTTGGCACCATCAATTTACTCTTTTTCTATGAATTCAAGTTTTTTAGATTCTACATATAATTGAGATCATACAGTATTTGTCTTACTTGTATGAGTGTTATTTATCCCTTTTTGAAAACCTCTTAACATTCCTGTTCTTCCTTTAACATATTATTTTCCAAGACAAACATATTTGGGAATCACAGACTTAAAAATTACTGTGTTTGTTTAGAAATTATATAAACCATTGAAGTTGGCCTGTTGTTGAAATTTTTCTGTTGCTAGATTGATAAATGTCCCAAAGATAAAATTTTCTTAAAGAAAATACACAATTTTCAACAATGTTGCAATATTTCACTTGATCTGAGGGCAGACCAACTCTGGAGACATGCAATAATATGAGCATAAGAATGTCAACAGAATTTGCTTCAATTTCTGAATTCTGATATAGTTTTGAATTTTGGGGGAAAAAATTGGCCCCTCCCCTCATTAATCTTTTGAAAGTGAGATTTTTTTCCAGCTCATGGCCAGATTTTGTTCATTTTAATTGATGTTTTATTAAAAATTACACTGAGATTGCCTTCTGGAGATGGAGACTGCCAGATCTGGGATTTAATTTTTCCCTACTTGCAAGCTAATAAGTGAGCCTGTTAATGTTTCATGAGTGCTAGCAATAGGCAATGATTCCTGGGCTGAGATAAAGGACTCTATTATTCATTGCAGAGCAAGCAGCATGAGCATCAGCATATTTGCTTCAGTTTTCTTTGCCCGAGGTCCTATTGGGATAATGCGATGTGGCCCAGTTGACTGCTATCCATGCAGTAGATTTGAGACACAGCTGAGAAACATTGAGCTTGGGGAATCTACCTCTTTGAGAGCAAGCAGTAAGCAAACCGGCTCCTTGTCCTCCAGGAGATATTACCTCATCTCTCAAGATTACCAGCTGAGTAAACAACCCTGGCCCAGAAAAAGAGCAGATAGCGATGAGAGAACTTTTTATAATGTCTGGATTAGTGTCCAACCAGCTGTGAGTGGAGATTGGAAAAGCAGTGAGGAAATGTGGGCAGCATTGAGTAGTGGCATAACAATTTGCAAAACCGTTTTCTATAATAACTTGGGAGGAAGGAAATGCTACTAATAAACTTTCGGATCCGGCTAAAGAAATCACGAGGCAGAATGTTCAAAGTGTCAGTTTGTTGGTCCCAAATGCATATAAGGTATAGGAAGAGACAGATAAGGTCAATATTCAACTGTTTAATTTACAAGTAGTAGTTAGAGAAAACATAAAGGATCAAAGATTTGCTGGGCTGGAAAATAAAATTGTTTATTATCCCCAGTGTCCACAGCCAATAAAAGATTCTCAAAATGAAATGAGGCCAAGGGCCACAGTTCAAATTAAGTGTATGGTTATAACATTACTAGAGGCTCAGTGCATGAAATTCATGCACTGGGGGAGAGGGGGGGTCATCCCTCAGCCTGGCCAATCTGGGACCCCTCTGGTGATGTCTGACTGCTGGCAGTCAGACATCCCTCTCACAATCTGGGACTGCTGGCTTCTAACCGCTTGCCTGCCTGCCTGCCTGATTGCTCCTAAGTGCTTCTGCCTGCCAGCCTGACCACCCCCAACTGCTCCCCTGCCAGCCTGATTGATGCCTAACTGCTCCCCTGTCGACCCGATCGCCCCCAACTGCCCTCCCCTGTCGGCCATCTTGTGATGATGTGAGGGCGGCCATCTTGTGGTGACATGAGGGTGTTGTGCGAGGGCGCGAGGACAAACTAGGCTTTTATTAGTATAGATGCCTAAGTTCATTGAAAGATTTAAGGCAGTGCCAACTAGGCTCTCTCAGTAGACAAAATAGCACTGGCCCACTGCTGCCTGACTTATAACCCAAGATAGAAAGAGACCTTTCTAAAAAAAGAATTGTAAATGTAATTTTTGTCCCATTGAGTAGACCTGTACCAGATTAATAGGAAATCCATAACATTTTAAAGAGAGTGTTGCTGGGAAAAGCATTGCCAGCTCTGTATAGGTAGGAGGTCAACAGAGAAAACTACACAGCTGCAAAATGGGCCATTTCTGATGGAAAAGAAAGGTTGTCTCAGAGGGCTGAGCCAAGAACCCTGAGTGCAGAGCCAAGAGCCTCCTAGAGAAATTAATTTGGTTTAGCCAGGGAGCAGCAATGGACTCTAATCAAGAAACCTTCCCTGCTTCTGGTTTAGGGGAAAGTGGCAACATGAACCCAACTGCATTTCACAATAGCCATGGAACAGTGACTTCTATGTCAGTCCCAACCTCTCCTGTGGAATAGGAGTATCTACTGTGGTTATCCTGCCTTACTAGTATAATTTGGGTGTGTAAGGGGTGGAAAACTTGCCTTTTTATTGTGTAGGTGTCCAGATTGAGAGGAACTGTACCTAAGGACAGGTACCCAGACAGCCTCATTTGGACCTGGTACAGATGATGAGATCTTAGATTTTGAACATGATGTCATAAATGGATGAGACATGTGAGGTTTCTGGGATGGGTGTGACCGTATTTTGCATGTGAGAGGAAAATAAATAACTGTGGGCAGGTGGAAGATAATGAATGAATGGTAGCGTGTAAAAAAATGGGGATAATATTTTACTGGCTTTCCCATCAAGAAGTGAAGTATATTGTTCCCCTCTTGAATGTAAACTGGCCTTGTGACTTGCTTGGCCTAAGACTCAGGCAGTATTACAGCTTTAGCTCTCATCCCTTTTCGAAAGCTGCCCTGTGTGAAAAGCCCAAATTGGCCTGCTGGAGACATGTGTCTCAGCCAAGACATAAGTGAGGACATTTACCCCACTTGACCCTACTTGAGCTGCTAGATAACTGCAGCCACATGAGTGGCCCTAGCAGAAAACCTGATTGGCTCAGCCATCAAAAGCATTGGCCTACAGAATCATGAATAACAACAGCAAAATAATTATTTTAAGCAGTTTTCATATGGTTTGTTATGGTTCCAAAAATAACTGATACATAGCTCTTTAAAAATTTTTTAAAAAAATATATTTTATTGATTTTTTACAGAGAGGAAGAGAGAGGGATAGAGAGTTAGAAACATCGATCAGCTGCCTCTTGCACACCCCCCACTGGGGATGTGCCCGCAACCAAGGTACATGCCCTTGACCGGAATCGAACCTGGGACCCTTGAGTCCGCAGGCCGACGCTCTATCCACTGAGCCAAACCGGTTTCGGCCCGCTCTTTAAAAATTTTTTATTTGCTTTAATTGATTTCAGAGAGGAAGAAAAAGGGAGAGAGAGATAGAAACATAATAATGAGAGAGAATCATTGATTGGCTGCCTCCTGCACCCCCCACACTGGGGATGGAACCCACAACCTGGGCATATGCCCTGACCGGGAATCGAACCATGACCTCCTGGTTCATAGGTTGATGCTCAACCACTGAGCAACGCTGGCCCGGCATGATACATAGCTCTTGATGCAAATTTACCACAGGCATAAAATCCTTCTAGCAGTATTGGAATAAATGCTTATACGCAATTCAACCCTGTCTCTGCTTAATTGGCTCAAGTAGTGACAAGCAGCCTGGACCCATGTGTGGTCTGGTTTCATTTTCAAGTGCTTAAAAGAAAACACAAACTGTTAGTCTCTGAATCTGTTGAGATCTTACAGCCTCTGTTTGGCTCAAATAAATTTTTGTAAAATAATAGACAACATAGACTAACACACTTTAGGGAAGAAGAGGAAACTGAATATTTACTATTATAGAAATAAAAGTCTTATTAAAAGTAGCTCAAAGGAACATATGGATAACATTGAGAAAAGCAAATAAAATCCTATATAATAAAAGCGTAATATGCAAATTGACTGAACAGTGGAACAACTGGTTGCTATGATGTGCACTGACCACCAGTGGGCAGACGCTCAATGCAGGAGCTGCCTCCTGGCGGTCAGTGTGCTCCTATGGGAGCACCGCTCAGCCAGAAGCCAGGCTCACGGCTGGTGAGCACAGTGGCTCCTGCGGCAGTCGGACATCCCCCAAGGGGTCCCAGACTGTGAGAGGGCGCAGGCTGGGCTGAGGGACACTCTCCCCCCCCCCCCCCATGCACGAATGTCATGCACCGGGCCTCTAGTGTAATATAAGTGAGCAAATTTAAGAAGGATTAGTGAGAAATTGAGAGCTATGGAAGACAAAGGATAGTTAACATATGCATAACTGATTACATAAAAAAAGATAATTAAAATAATGGAACTGGAAAAATATTTAAATATATATTTAAGAAACATTTTAAGAAGTAAAGGCAGATTTGAATGTTCAGTTGTCCTAGAAAAGGAGAAAAAAACACATTCAGGGTATTTATTTATTTAGAAGTAGAAATCTTGAATCTGCTGTATAAAAGAACCCATTTATTTGACATAGACTAATCAACAGCAGTACACATCCTGGTAAAGTTACTGGTCTACAATGATGAAGCAAATCTAATGAACAAAATAGATCCAGAGACATGGATGCATGGAACAGACTGACAGATCTCAGAGGGGAGAGGGGTGAAGGGGGACAGAAGGAAATTAACTAAAGAACATGTATGCATATATGTATAGCCCATGGACATCCTATATAATAAAAGTCTAATATGCTAAGTGTCCAGTTGTCCGGTTGGTCATTCAACCAATCAAAGTGTAATATGCTAATGATATGCTAAGGCCGCTCAATCGCTCACTATGACGTGCACTGACCACCAGGGGGCAGATGCTCTGATGGGTAGGTTAGCTTGCTGCTGGGGTCCGGCTGATCGGGACTGAGCAAGATGGGCCAGACACACCCTGGAGCCTTGCGGTCCCTCCTAGCTGGCCAACCTCCCGAGTCCCTCCCTGGCCCTGATCGTGAACTGGTAGGGTTCCTCAGCCTGGCCTGCCCCTCTTGCAATTTGGGACCCCTCAGGGGATGTCGAAGAGCCGGTTTTGGCCCTATCCCACAGTCCAGGCCGAGGGACCCACTGGTGCATGAATTCATGCACCAGGCCTCTAGTAGGCAATAATGTGATGAAGACCTGGGGTGGGGCTGGGGTTGGGTGGAAGGAAATAAAGGGAGGGAAAATGGAGGACATCTGTAATTCTGTCAACAAACAAACAAACAAACAAACAAACAAACAAACAAAAAGAATCCTTGGCATTTTATGGGTGGGGAGGGGAGGACTTTAAGCCACTTAAAAGAGGGAAAAGATAGGTTGGGCTCTGATTATTCCACAGAAAAATCTTAGAAGATAATGGAGCTTTGTTCACAAAGCCCCAGAGAAAGAAAGTGTGACTAAACATTTTTTTTTTACCTAGCTATAGTTTTCAAATACAAAGGCAAACTGCAAATACTTTTGAATAATCAAGAGTGCAGGGGGTGTACTCTCCTTCCCAGGAGCACACCAGCACCTTTCCACCCCTTCATCCCCCACAGACATGCATCTCCTAAACTCTAAGGGACCCCTGAGGCTTGTAACCAGGGAGCAATGGGCAGCAACAGTTCGTCCCAGGCAAAACCCCTGAACCGGTTCCCAAGGCCCCCTTTTCTCTGACTTCTTAGAGAGCCAAAGCTGTCCCACCTAGGCTCATTTCCCACCGAGCCCTTCTGTCATCCTCGGCCCTTCTCTGTCTCACTGTCCTAAGCTTTAATAAATGTCCTTAAAAAAAGAAAAGAATGTAGGAGTTGTAGCTTTAATGAGTCCTTCTTTTTTTAAAAAAATTGAATTTATTGGGGTGACATTGGTTAATAAAATTATATAGGTTTCTGGTGTACAATTATACAATACATCATATGTATTTTATATTGTGTGTTCACCACCTTAAGTTATCTCTTCCATCACCATTTATCCCCCTTTGCCCTCTTCTACCTTCCCTCAACACCCAATGAGCTCTTCTTAAAGAAACTACTGTAAAACAAACTTCAGCCAAATAAAGTTCAATGTAAGAATATGAATCCTTATGAATATGAATCCTACACATAAGGGTAAGACTAAAACTGATTTCATTTAATGGTCGAGGAATGAAAAATAAGAGCTATAAACTTTGACAATGTAGAAATGATGTAGCTACCAAATTTTGGGAGGGTGAGATAGTGAGAAGGCATGAGGTGTTGTAATTTCAACATTTAATGACAGAGGTACAAGAAATCATTGAAATCTTGTATGTCAATGCATAGATGTATAAACATACTTAATGGATAAGGGTAAACACTAAGAAAAATATATGATTAACAAAAATGAAGTGATGGTGGGGATATGGTAAGAATAATATATTAATTTTATTGTTGCTCATAACAAAAGTAATGACACTGTCTAAAAACAGACAGTTAAGTAAATTGCATAGAATTATAGCTTTAAAGAATTTTTAACAATAATTGCCTCTAGGATGGAAAATGGGTACCCGGGTAGACAGGAGACATTTTTTTATTGTATATTCTTTTATATCTTTTGAATTTTGTTTCAAGTTCATGTTAGCTACTAAAAAATGAAAAGAATAGAAAAATACAGAATAATAAAAAAGCAAAGTTATAGTTATGAATGTGAGCATTGAATAAAAACACCAGATTTTCCAATAATTACCAAAAACACATATAATAAAAGTGTAAAGAAATCACAACCCATAAAATAAGAATATCTTTAAAGATAACGAAAATGTTAATAATATAAAGTAGACAGACAGAACTAAGACCAAATATATCTCATGTCAATAAATATAGGTGGGTTAGTTTTAATAACAACAAAATTAAGCAATTACTACACAAAACCCACTGTCTGTTGTATACAAGAAACAGATCTAAAACAAAGTGAAGCAGAAATTTGGGGATATAAAAATGTGCAATTGCAACAACCTAGTCTCAACCAATAGAAGACTGCATCCATGTAACAAAAATACATTTGCTACCATTTGTATCAAAAGGTAAGAAAATAATATCTACATAAATATTTGATATGCATAACTACCTGTCTTACATTTTGGATTTTTGTACTAGGTGCATGTATTACTCATTCTAAAGAGCAAGCAAATAACTTATTTTAAAAAGAAGATAAACAGCCCAACCGGCATGGCTCAGTGGTTGAGTGTGGACCTATGAACCAGGAGGTCATGGTTTGATTCCCTGTCAGGGCATATACCTAGGTTATGGGCTTGGCTTGATCCCCAGTGTAGGACGAGCAGGAGGCAGCCAGTCACTGATGTTTCTATCTCTCTCTCCCACCCCCTTCCTCTCTGAAATCAATAAAAAAAAAGTATTAAAAAAAGAAGATAATGTTGAGGACAATGTGGACTACGAATTTAAGGATATAAATGAGTCTTGAGACAAGAAGACTAGGTTAAATTTGAAAGGATCAAGCTGGAGGATGGGGGAAGTAGTAAGAATTGGATTTTACTCTAATAAACTGTTATATATAACTAATAATATGTTGTTGTCTTATTTTAAACTTTATTTATTTTGTACTTTTGGATTAAGATAAAGGAGAATTTGACAAAAGTCTTAAAAAACAGAAGATTCTTCTAAAAAAAGTTTTGCCTGGCTGGTATGGTCTAGTAGTGGTTGGGAGTCGACCTATAAACCAGGAGGTCATGGTTCAATTCTGGTCAGGGCACATGCCTGGGTTGTGGGCTCCATCCCCAGTGTGGGGCGTGCAGGAAGCAGCCAATCAATGATTTTTTCTCATCATTGATGAGTCTATCTCTCTTTCTCTCTTCCTCTCTGAAATCAATGAAAATGTAGTTTAAAAAAACAAGTATTTCTGCTCTTCCATTATTAGGAAACAAATATTCATAGCTGAAAACTTGAAAAATATACCGAGAGAGAGAGAGAGAGAGAGAGAGAGAGAGAGAGAGAGAGAAAAGAATAAAAGAAAAATTTCTTAACTGTAATACTGTAAGCTAGCCAGGGTTACACACATGCATATTTTGTAGAAAGGTCATTCTATACACAATTTTGTGCCTTGGAATTTTTTTAAAAGAATAGTTTATTGATTTTTTTTTAGAGAGAGAAAGGGACAGAGAGAGAGAGAGAGAGAGAGAGAGAGAGAGAGAAACCTCAATCTGCTATCTCCTGCAGACCCTCTACTTGGGGGTCAAGCTACAACTGAGGCATGTGCCCTGATAGGGAATCCCACCAGCAACTTTTGGTGCATAGGACGATGCCCAACTGAGTCACACCAGCTAGGGCTGTGGTGTGTATTTTTAACTTTTATGTTGTATATATCTATTTCCCAATGTTACTAGTACATATTCTTCTAAAATATGATTTTTCAATGATTACATATTATAATGCCTTATTATTGGGCATTTAGACTGTTTATAATTTTTTCACTTATAAATAGTATTGCAATGAATAACTTTGCACATGCAAATATATTTACATCACTGATTATTTCCTTATTATACAGTTCTGGAAATGGAATTGCTGGGACAAAGTAGATGCATATTTTTAACTTTAATACCTACTGCTAAATGGCCTTCCCCAAAATTTGTACCAATGCTATAGCTCAACTAGAAAAGCTATAGTTTTGAAAGTGGAAAAATATGAAGGAATACTTTCTTTATTTGAAACTTGCCTCACACAGTGTTACCATTCTTTGTCATCTTTGTAATTTTACTTGGTAAAAAAGGATGCTTTATTATTGATTAATTTGGATTTTCTCAATTACAAGAGGCCTGGAAATTTTTTGTATATGTATTGGTCATTTGTAAGTCTTGATTTGTTAGCTATATCCTCTTCAGCTAATTTTCTTCAATCCCTTATACAGTAAAAATTATATATATATATATATATATATATATATATATATATATATATATGCACACACACACAAACGTATACATATATACATACACACACACACACACATATATATATATATATACACATATATATATCCTATATAATAAAAGCATAGTATGCAAATCATTCCCTCAACCGGGAGTTTGTCCGGGAGTTTGACCAGTGGGCAGGGCCGGCTGGGGGAAGGGAGGGAGTACCTGGCCAGCAGTTGACACTAGGGACCCTACCAGTGCACGAATTTCGTGCACTTGGCCTCTGAGTGGCCAGATTATTATGATCTCTGAACGCATAATAATCTGGCCAGTCAGTGCATTTGTATTTCAAGTGGGTACCAAAAGTATTCTAGACTTTTGCTGGAGATCAACCACCTATTTGCCCTGAGCTTTCTATCAGCCAGTGAAAAGGGGAAAACTGATCAGGTGCACGATATATAGCAGTGATGGCGAACCTATGACACGCGTGTCAGCACTGACACGCGTAGCCATTTCTGATGACACGCGGCCACTGAGGCGGCCACATGCTGAGGATGAAACATTTGCTGCTCCTGAGGATGAAACATTTGCGAAATAATGTTTTTTCCTCAAAGTGACACACTACCTGAGTTATGCTCAGTTTTTTGGCGAAGTTTGACACGCCAAGCTCAAAAGGTTGCCCATCACTGATATATAGTATCTTTGATATCAAATAAATGAGGTACTCAAGAGAAGTACACTGAGTGGCCAGATTATTATGCGTTCAGAGATCATAATAATCTGGCCACTCTGTACACAGTATATATATATATATATATTTAAAAAAATCCATCAATAAACATTTCAAGCATCGAAAAAAAATAGCTAATTCTTTTTAATTATATCACAACTTTGGAGGGTATAGTATCCTAAAGGAAAACTACACAAGTTTGCCATTCAAATGTTCTTTTCTAATGAGATTCTGAAAATAGCAAAGAGCAGATGTGATTCTCTTCTTTCTATGGACCTAATGAGACATTCTACGTCATCTAGGAACATAAAAGTGACTATGGAGGAGTGCTGGGCTGCTCTGCACAATTTCTGGTATAAGAGTGAGGATCAAGTTGTCTGGATGATTAAATCCAGGCACACTATGAAAGCAAGAAGCTGGAGTAAGTAATGATAGAACAACCTTTTATGCTCCCCCATAATATATTTGTTGAGTGAATGAAGGCATAAATAAATGCCTCTTTCAAGGATGCAGAAAACTTGCATTGCTGGCTTTCAGCTTAGTAAAAGTAGAATTGCTCAGCCAGAAATTACTTTCAGAGAAGAATGCCAATGGTAAGGAGCTTAACAGTGACTCACTGAATGGTCTCATGCTCTTAACATCACTTATTTTTATTTATTACTATTACTAGAGGCCCAGTGCATGAAATTTGTGCACTGGGGGTATGTGTCCCTCAGCCCAGCCTGCACCCTCTCCAATCTGGGACCCCTTGGGGGATGTCTGACTGATGGTTTAGGCCCGATCCTTTTGGGATCGAGCCTAAACCGGCAGTCGGACATCCCTCTCACAATCCAGGACTGCTGGCTCCCAACTGCTCGCCTGCCTGCCTGATTGCCCCTAACCACTTCTACCTGCCAGCCTGATCACCCCCTAACCACTCCCCTGCCAGCCTGATTGACATCTAACTGCTCCCCTGCTGGCCCGATTGCCCCCAACTGCCCTCCCCTGCTGGCCTGGTTGCCTCCAACTGCCCTCCCTTGCAGGCCTGGTCCTCCCCCACTGGCCTCCCCTGCAGGCCTGGTCCCCCCCAACTGGCCTCCCCTGCAGGCCTGGTCCTCCACAACTGTTCTCCCCTGCTGGCCTGGTCTCCCTCAACTGCCCTCCCCTGAAGGCCTGGTCGCCCCCAATTGCCCTCCCCTGCCAGCCTGGTCACCCCTAACTGCCCTCCCCTGCAGGTCTGGTCCCCCCCCAACTGCCCTCCCTCCCCTGCAGGCCCTGTTGCCCCCAACTGCCCTCCCCTGTTGGTCTGATTTTCCCCAACTGCCTTCCCCTGCTGGCCTGGTCGCCCACAACTGCCCTCCCCCTGCCGGCCATCTTGTGGTGGCCATCTTGTGACTACATGGGGGCGGCCATCTTTGTGCAAGGGTGTGATGGCAAATTTGCATATTAACTCTTTATTATATAGGATATTATTACATTTTGTTGCAGATATTTAATAAACTCTTAATAAATACAGGTTGAACAAATGATAAAAATATATCATTTTTATTTTACAATTTTTATAACGATGTATTTAAAACTGTTCATTATTATTCTCTCTTTACTGATAAGGAATGGTGGCTCTGAGTTGTCAAAAGTTGAAGACTATGTCAAGACTCATGCAGCTAACAAGCAGCAAAACCCGGCTTAGGAATTGTGAACATCAAATGCAATAAATGCCCTTTTCTCAAGACTACACTCATAATTTCCACCTGGTTACTTTCTTGATCCCTATTAATTATGTGAAACTCAAATCCCTCAGTTGTTATTAAGGTTCTCTATAATCTGGGCTAACTCTTATACTCTAGTGTTATTCCCTACAGCTACCCCAGTGGATATTATGGTTACCTCTCCAAACCATACTCCTCTCCTTTGAGTAGCAATAGTGCATTTGGGGAGATTACCCTTAGTTCAGAAGTGTGTGCCTAATTGCTATAAAAATCAGCAAATCCTCCTGACCAGTGAATTGTTTTTTGTGAACAGAGTGGGAACAGTAAGAACACACTCTGGATGTGACAACTGCAGTCAGACATTTTTATCTACATCTTACAGACAGGGTAATAGACTCAGGGACTTTTCGTAACTTGTCCAAGGTCCTAGAGCTAGAAGGTGGAGGAGTTAAGATTTAAATGTGGGTTCAGTTCAGTGGTTCTTAATCCTGGCTGGGTGTTACTATCACCTGGGGAAGGTTTTAAACGATACTGAAGTCTGAGCCCCATCCTCTGACATCCAGATGCAGTTGGTCTGGTTTGGGGCACAGGCAGCATATTAAAGTCTCCCCAGGTGATTCCAATGTGCAGCCGGTGCTGGGAAACCATGGTTTGGTTGAACTCCAACATCTGTGCTATTTCACTGTAATATGAGCTTCTATGGCACAGGGCTAATAACAAAGGAATCTCTGATCCAGGGAACCCACTACCTAATGCTAAGCAAACCATCACAATACAGACAGAGGAGATGCTGGAGACAGCTTGGAGGAGGGAGAACAAACTCCTCAGAGAGGAGCAAGTTTGAGCTGAGCTGTTAGTATGGTTTTCCCAAGTGCTGGATATATAGTATATATAAACAGCGGTCGCCAAGGTATTTTCACCCCAGTACTAATAAAGTTGGCCATTGTTCCAAACACTTATTAGTACTAGCTAATTTAATGGGTATCACCATCCTATGACTAGGTGCTACAATTATTATTTATAATTGATTTGTCATTCTTAAGTTGTTTTATTAATATACTAGAGGCCAGATGCATGAAATTCGTGCAAGGGGCTCAGCCCTCACAGCTGTGGCGGCTGCCCTCGGCCCTCGCAGCCCTGGCTTCGTCTGGAAGGTCGTCCGGCTGTCCAATCTAATTAGCATGTTACACTTTTATTATTATAGATTATTATATCTCCATTTTACAGGTAAGGAGACCAAGACAAAGAGAGATTAAGTGTCTTGCTCAAGGTCCCACACAGGTGTAGGTGGGCTTAAATCCAAGCAAAACCTGAGAGCCCACCTGTGCTAACACCACATGACTTGGCAAAGGCAGGACTAAGAGTAGGGAGAGAAGAGGGAAGCCAGAAGGAAGAGGAAGTGGTAATCCAGACAGAATCGTAGCATGGGGAGGACAGGTGCTGTTAGACAGCAGAGGTCACTTTGGAGGGTCTTTACTGGCTGGGGCATGGGCTTGTGTTTTGGGGAGGGAGAGGTAGGCACCACATACCACACTCACGGGGTGGGCTGCATCCTGCGTTTTATTCTAAAGGGAGCCAGGGGCCACCAGAGGGACTGGGTCAGATTGGCATCTTAGAGAGAGACAAGAAGGGATGGATTCTATCCCAGTAGGAAATAGGGGCAGGTGAGGGCAGTGGTGAATGTGGCAGGAGACGGGTTTGGGCTGAGTTTAAAGGCAGGGCAAGGATGAAATTATATTGAAGCAAAAATGCGGTAGAATTGAGTTCTCAACTGCAGTGTGTCCATCATACATGCCACAGACTGCTTATATTTCTATGAAGCGCTGACATTTGATCATGGTTTCCTTAATAGTTACACAATCTGCCCTATTCTAGGAGAGCCTCCTAACTGGGGCACTCTTACTTGTTTGGGGGAGACACCTGGGATGATTGGGAAAGCTGGGAGTTGCTGTCATAAGAAGGAAAAAAGGCAAGATAGTAGATATAAACATGTTAGAATCAGAAAAATATATGACATCTTGTTTAAAAATTAGCTTTATTTATGCATACATGTTGAATACTTTATATCTGTTTAACTTATCACATTTTGTGTGGAAGTCAGGAAAAAAAGAGTCAAGAGATGTAAAAAATAAAATTCAGCTTTTGGGTGTGATTTGATCATCTATGTTTATTTTATTTTTCCTTAGCCTCAAAGGGCATGAGAAACAAAAGCTCTCTCCCTTGGCCTGAAAGGAATGGAGAGATAGAAGATGAGGAGGTTTTCTGGGGTGAGGCAGTGTTAGAGAGTAGAAATTTTTGAGCATGCTTTCTCCTAGTTGACTTAGCCTTGAATCCTAGCTGCACCTCACAAAATAGCCTTGCAAGATAGAACACTGTCAGCTTTCTGAAGAACAGGATGACCCTGTAAATAACATGGTCATCAATAACATGACCCTGACATTAAAAACTGTTTTGTTTTAAATTGCTTGCTCTGCAAAAACAAGATGTGGTAAATGTGCTTAAAAGTGGTCCTGCACAAAGGGTCAGGGCTACTCTCTGGATTCCCTGTGTGGAGAAAGGCAGAGCAGTCACTGGCCGGCTAATAAAGGCTCCCTAAATTTTAATTTGGTCTGGACTCCAGTAGTCGTTCACTCGCGTTCGCTCCACAACAGCAGGAAGAAACTTTCCTCTATCTTCAAGGCTCTTTCGGCTGTTGGTCTAATAATCACATCAGCAGGTGACGCTAATGAGAGAAAATCCCCAAATAACCAAATACACATACGCATAAGAACCCCACATACTAGTACATGGGAAAGTCAGAGACCCGCCCCCCCCGCCCCCCCATACATGAGAGGTTCAGAGACAGAAAGGGGAAATAGGTATATGACATTCTGAGCTAAGGATGAGGTGAGGTCATAAGAAGTTATTTCTGGTGATAACTCTTACTATGGGCAAGGCCCCCTAACTTAAATTCTTTGGGAGGTAAAAGTTTCTTCTGAACCAGCAGGGTCCTGATTGCTTTCAGCTCAAAATAATTCACAAGTCAACGTGGCACGTTTTGGAGAGGCCTGTCCTGAACCCCTCTACTGGCACTAGGATTCTTGTATAATTCCATGAAAAGTAGTCCAGATCCTCTTCTGACCAGGATCACCAGGCTTGTTTAGGGGGTGGGCTGCTGAGGCTCAAAAGGACTCACCTGATTTAGAAAAAGAGAGAAATATCAAGTTTCTTATATTTGAGTGGAGAGGAGTAAATATCTCATTTGCCACAGAGAAGAGGAAGAAAACTTTTTCTTTTTCTTTCTTAGACTACTAGAGGGAAGGGCTTAAGTGTGGGGGTGACGGAGAACAACTTGCCCATAGAGGGCAGGCCCGGTGGTTGAAATCTTAGCCTTGGGACATGTAAGACCTGATAGAAATGTGGCTAAGGTAAGCTAAATGGATGTGAAGCCAGATTTTGTAATATCAGTGTAAGTTGAAGTTGTGTAAGTGTTCAGGAGGCTCTACATAAATGAACTCTAAATTTTGCAAAAATACCTAGGAGGGCCCAGCCAGCATGGCTCATTGGTTGAGAATTGACTTATGAACCAGGAGGTCACAGTTCGATTCTTGGTCGTAAGAATGTGCCTGGGTTGTGAGCTCAATCCACAGTATGGGGAGTACAGGAGACAGCTGGTCAATGATTCTCACCATCATTGATGTTTTTATCTCCCTCTCCCTCTCTGAAATCCAGTAAAAATATATGTTTAAAAATGCCTAGGAGGAAGAAATGGATCTCCCTTCCCTTCTCCCCACACCTCTCCCTTAGGCATCAGCATAATGTACCTGATGATTGCTTTGTGGTTAAACATGTAATTAAATTTATTTATTACTAGTTTTCACAACCAATGAGACTGTTGTTGTTTTTTTTAATCCTCACCTGAGGATATTTGTCTTAGAGAGAGGGTAAGAGAGAGGGAAAGACAGAGAGAAATATTGATGTGAGAGAAACACATTGATTGGTTGCTTCCTGCATATGCCCTGAACAGGGCCTGGGCTGGAGAGGAGCCTGCAGCTCAACCGAGATATTTGCCCTTGACCAGAATTGAACCACGGACCCTTCGGTCTGCAGGCCAACACTCTTATCCACTGAGCCAAACAAGCTAGGGTGAGACTGGTTTTGATCTACATCTCCTAGCTGAATAAAATCAATGGATTAAAAGCTTAAATCTGTATTTTGGTTTAAACACTCTTCGACCATAAGATATCTCAGTCCTTGGACTTCATCCCAGGGATGGAGAGATTTTGTGTCTTTTAAATTAATTGATTCGATGTAGGCTTAAGGATTGTGTGAACAGAGCTCTTCGTATAAAATAATGAAAGCAATATTGACCCTGGCTCTGAGGTTCTGAAGAGTGTTAACAGGAGACTTCAATGGCCCAAAGCCACAGAGGCCTCACATGAATAATGAGAGGCCTATTTTACTCGAACAAAGGCAGTAAAAACATTTTAATCTTCTTGAGTCCAAAAAGGAGATCTGATGTTATCTCCTCAAGGGAAAATAATTTCATATGGTCATAAATATGCAAACTACTTTCTTTTTGCTCCAATTAATTGTTGTAGAATAGTTATTTCTTACATGACAGAAAGGCAAAAAGAATAGTATAATATTATTAGCATGTTACTGGGGGCTTGGGGTATCCCTTTCCTTACTGAGTGTGCGGGTGGTGTCCTTAAGATATCTTGAGAAAGTGAATTTTCTGAGACTCGCACAGGGGGGTGAGTGATTTGTATTTGTGTGGAATTACATTCTTGGATTTCCAAAGTCCCATGTCCCTTAATCCAGTCCTGGAAGAAGTGCAGTTGAGGATTTAGTAGGGCTAAAAGTAAAGTCATGTCCAGAGTTTCCTTCCACGTTGGCATTGGGTCCAGTTTAGTATTAGGCTAGTTGCAGTCCATTAGTCTGTCGTGTGGGTGAATGCAAGAGAGCAGGAGCATGAGAGTCCCGCAGGCCAGGAGTCAAGCTCAACACGCCAAGAGCCAAGAGCTCAAGAGCGACCAAGAGAGCAAACTTCTTTGGGTAGGGGATTAAATATCTCAAATCTTCCCTCGCTTTCAGTGGTCACTTCTACTCTGGCCAATGACCTGTTCCCTGGTGTGACTGACAGACAAGTACCTCCTCTATGTCACCAGACTTCCCTGGTGACATAGAGAAGATACTATGTCTATAGTATGCAGCGATTCTCTGCCCTGTTCAGTCCTTTCTCCCAGCAATCTATCTTTGGGGAATAGACCTGTGACTTCCTGGGGAGTGTTAAACTGCAGCTTCCTGGCAAAGTTGCACAAATGACATGCCTGTACTACTTGGATTTCCCTTTACTTTTTTCCTGTTATTAACAACTAGGTTAATTACAACAGTGTCAATAGAATTATAAATAACTAAAGGCTCGCTGCACAAAATTTGTGCATGGGTATGGTCCCTAGGCCTGGCTGGCAATCAGGGCCAATCAGGGCCTTCCTTCATTCCGCATCGCCCCCTGGTGGTCAGCACACATCATAGCGAGTGATTGGACTCCCGATCAAACTCCCGAGGGGAAACTTTGCATATTAGCCTTTTATATATATAGATAATATATTTAAAAACATAAATAACATTATAAAATAAAATGATCTTATATAATAAGAGGCTAATATGTAAATAGACTGAACGGTGGAAAGACTAGTCGCTATGATGCACCCTGACCACCAGGGGGCAGATGCTCAACGCAGGAGCTGCCCCCTGGTGGTCAGTGTGCTCCCACAGTGTGAGTGCCGCTCAGCTGACCAGGATGAGCAGCTGCTCCCACTTGGCTGACTGGGATGAGCGGTGCTCCCACAGTGGGCCGATCCCTGCAGGCCATGTCCTCCACCAGTGCATGAATACGGTGCACCAGGCCTCTAGTATATAATACTATTTTGTGAGTGGGTAACTGTTTTCAATTTATACACATAATGTCATACATATTGACCTACATGTTGATTTTTCTATTAAACATTGTTTTCCTGTGCTGCGCCAGCACAGCCAAGGGTTCGGCAAGCCTGAGGGAGGGCCGGCAAAGGATGAAGAAAAGACAGACAAAGAGAATAAGCTGGGTCTAGGTGGATCTTCTGTGCCTGGCTGAGGCCACAGAACAGATCCAGAAGGCAAGCTGAGCCTTTATTTTATAGTCAGAGGTAAACAAGGTAGTGGTCACCATAGTTACAATGTTCTTGTGAGTTTCACTTGTTTTGGCAGCACTTGCTGCACCTCCCACAGCCCATTAGCTACCTAGGAAGGATCTAGGGAGTGTCATAAGATCAAGCTTAATTATGCTAAGAGGGCTGTGCCCTCTAAGCTGGCACTTGTTTGCGGCTTTGCCAGCAGGTCAGTCCGAGGCTTAACCCTATAACCACTCCCTACATTTTCCAAACATATCCATGCTCACACAGGTAGATCAAGTTCATTCTTTAAAAAAAAAAATAAATTGATTTGTGACTTGCTTCTAGAAAAAAAAAGGTAAAAGGAGAAAGAGAAACATTGATGTGAGAGCAAAACATTGATCGGCTGCCTTCTGCACACCTCCTACCAGGGATAGAACCCACAACCCAGGCCAAGGAAGAGCCTCAGTGGTTAGAGCATCAGCCTGCCTACCAAAGAGTTACAGGTTAGATCCCCAGCCTCAGTCGGTCAGGTGATGTTTCTCACATCCATCTCTCTCTCTCTCTCTCTCTCTCTCTCGCTCTCTGCTTCTCTCTATCTTTTTCTCTCTCTGTCTCCCTCCCTCCTTCCCTTCCACTCTCTCTAAAAAAAAAAAATCAGTGGAAAAAATATCCTTGGGTGAGGATTAACAAACAAACAAACAGGCCAAGGAAGAATATTACTTAACAATCACTGTGTAGCAAATTACCCCACAAATAGTCACTTCACACGTATGGTCTCACGGATTCTGTGGGTCAGGAATCTGGAAAGGCGTAGCCTGGTTCTCTGCTTCAGGACTTCTCACCAGCTGCCAGTCAGGTGTTGGTCGAGGCTGTAGTTATCTCAAGATCCTCTGGAGAAAGATTCCCTTCCAAGCTCACTCATGTTGTTGGCAGGATTCAGTTCCTTATGGGCTGTTGGCTAGAGGCTTCCCTCAGTTCCTTGACATAGGGGCCTCTCCAACACCAGCAACTTGCTTCATTGAAATCGGCAAGCCAAGAAAGCAAGAAAGAATATAAGCAAGATGGTGGACATGGGTTTTTATAATCCCAGTTTGTATGTGATATCCCATAATTTTGCCATATTCTTCTCACTAGAAGCAAGTCACAAGTTTTACAAGGGGAAGGAATTGTACAAGGGAATGAATACCAGCAGGCGGGGATATTTGGGACCATTCTGGAAGCTGCTGACCACAGAAGGAAAATGAGATAAGGAAATATGTGGATAGAGTGAATGAAAGTGGCTGAGTCAGTAATGTTCATTCCTTTCCCCAAACTCTTCCATCATATCTTTGACTTCTATGCCCTAGTGTATAAAGGAATAGCAATTAAAGAAGAGGCCATAGTAGTCTTCCTATGCTCCCTCCTATATCTGAGCCTGCAGCACTTATAGGGACTCAGCAATGCCAGGACCTGAGGCTTCACTGTACACTTAGACCCATTCCAAGTCCAATGGTAGTTGAGTGAGGCAAGTAGGTACTGAGGAATGAGCCGTTTAGGAAGTTCAAAGTGAAATGCGAGGCAGGGAAGACTCCACAGTCAATTGCCCTTTGAATTGGACTCCACCATTAATCTGCCATGTTCAGTGTCCTGCTAAACCATAGACATTAAAAATGATGCACACGCAGCCTTACATTTGCTGAGATACTCTCATACTCAGCTGAGCTCATTTCAGAGCATTCAGACTGTACCACAATTAGTTGCTGACACTATCCTAAAATAATATAAAGTCAGGCCAGTAATTATACAGTGGAAGAAACTATGTATAGAAAAGCTCATTAATGTGTGGGGTTGTGCAAGCTTCTGAAATGGGAACATTTCAAACATGGTAGTGCTCATGTTGGTATGGGTGAAAATCCAACTGCAAATCCTTAGCGAAATATTAACAATATCTTTCTCCAAAAGCATCAAACAGGTTTCGGGGGTTTATGTGTCAAGATTAAAAGGGTCAGGTCTTTCCCAAGTTTACCTGTAGGTGGCACTGTAAGAGTAATCAAGGGACATTGACATAGCAGCCTTATAAAAGTGACCACAGTCATCCATCAGGATTACCATTGTCATCGTCATCATCATTGCTCCTGTGGTGTTTCTGCCTGGGAGGTCCTATAACGCCCCCTCTCCCCTCCCCACTCCCTCATATACACCTTGGTTTTAGGGGGTGTCCTGTGTGAATCACCACCACTCCATTCAGATTCCTAAGATACAGCTCAGGCAGGGCTTCTGTCAACTACACAAACTTTGCCTAAATAAGGTTTGACCTACTTCCTTGCCACTTTCATATCTAAGTAAGGTCTTGGCTTCTCCTTTCTAAAGTTGGAGTCTAAATTACATCTTAAGCAACTGTCTTCTGGGTTTCCTTTTGTTCACAACCAACACCTCACCCAACTCTCGATGTGCAAAGTAGCCCCTGACCATCTTTGCCCACTCTCTAAGTCCTATCCCTCCTCTGAGTGTTTTCCACTGCCCTTTCTTGACATTGCTTGAGAGCTCCTAGAATTCAGTGGCATTGTCCTATTTTTGTTATGTCCCCAAAGTGGGACACATACTAAGTTCTTAACATATATTTGTTGAATGAATGAGTAAAATAAAGAGGAGATTAATTAAAAAACCCCAATTGCACTTTCTTAAAGTTAGGGATGCAGAGAGGAAGAGAAATTTGCAATTTTTCTCTCACTAAAAAGTTTTACCTTGTCCTGTCTGGGTGGCTCAGCTGGTTGGAGCGTCGTGCCATATATCAAAAGGTTGTGGGTTCAATTCCCCATCAGAGGACATACCTACATTGTGGGTTCATTCCCCAGTAGGAGTTTGTACAGGAGGCAATGGATCAATGCTTCCCTCTTCTCTCTCTCTCTCTCTCTCTCTCTCTCTCTTTCTCTTCCTCCCTCCCTTATGCTCTGTTTTCTAAATCAATAAACATATCTTGGATTAAAAAATTTTTTTCCTTGACCTCGAGGATCTCTCCAACTTGGGGGAAGAAGAGAGAAGCTATGAGAAAGCCTCTTTTTTTTTTTTTTTTTTTTGAGGAAAGAGTGTTATATTATGCTCTCTTGAGAATGGCATGTTGGATATTACCAGAAATTCCCACCCTCACCATGGCCAGTGTGGCTCAGTTGGTTGGGCATTGTCCCATGCATCGAAGGGTGGCCGCTTGATTCTCAGTCAGGGCACATGCCCTGGTTCTGGGCTTGATCCCCAGTGGAGGGTGTGCGGGAGGCAGCTGATCAATGTTTCACTCTCACATAGATGTTTTCCCCTCTCTCTCCTACTGTCTCTAAAAATCAGTAAAAATCTTGCCTGGACAGCATGGCTCAGTGGATGAGCGTTGACCTATGAACCAAGAGGTCATGGTTCAATTCCTGGTCAGGGCACATGTCTGGGGTGCTGGCTCAATCCCCAGTGGGGAGTGTGCAGGAGGCAACGGATCAATGATTCTCTCCCATCATTGATGTTTCTATCTCTCCCTCTCTTTTCCTCTCTGAAATCAATAAAAATATTGTTAAAAAAACAATAAAAAAATCTTTAAAAAAAGAAATTCCCACCCTCTTCTTTGTTGACAGAGCCCTGAATATGTGATCCTCACCCAGTCCCAGAGGTAAATCATGATGAATTTAAGTGACAGTCTCAATTACATTGCTAGAAATACCTTAGGCCAGAATTCTGGCTAATGAGATCTGAGCGTACCCTATTTGGAGACTTTGGGAAAGATTTTGCTCACTTTAACAAAGAAAAGCATGGGGAATAAATGCTCTTATTCTTGACAAGATGCTGTTGGGTTGATGATCCAAACAGCGGTCGCCAACCGGTGGTCCGTGGACAACTGGTGGTCCGTGAGGTCCGAAAGGTTGGCGACTGCTGAATTCCAAATCATGCTTATGGAGAAATTTTGCAACCACTTCTGCACCAAATGTGAAGTACACTCCTCTGTCATTTTCACCCCAGTCTAAGTCATCTTTATCGGGGTCAGACCACAAAAAATCACAAAGAAGACCATGGTACATCAGTTGGTTGAGTAATTCGCCGAATCTGCTCCATAAATTGAAGATCTGTTGATAAACCTCCATGACAGCTAAATATTTTCTCATCTATGATGGTTGCTATCGGTAAACAGTTAAAGCAGCCTGTGAAAGTTTTCCATAGTTTAATGTTATATCTTCTTTTACATTCATCATAAAATCCATAAATTCCATTGATGCCAGGAATATCTACAGCTATCTTGTGGCTCAGAGATAAGACCTGTTGATATGTCAGTGAGGTGGACAGCCTCTGACTATTGGGGACATGGTGGAATTGTTACCGGGAAACCCCCTGGGTGGGCTCGGGCTGCCTGTCGCTGTGTCCAATAATGAAGGCACGGTTGAATCATATAAGGCATTTATTGAGAAGTCCAGCCAGCCAAATCATGCCTTACAGCAAGGTGCAGCGGACAGGATTATAAAGGGGAATAGGCTAGGGCAGTGGTTGGCAAACTCGTTAGTCAACAGAGCCAAATATCAACAGTACGACGATTGAAATTTCTTTTGAGAGCCCAATTTTTTAAACTTAAACTTCTAATGCCACTGCTTCAAAATAGACTCGCCTAGGCCGTGGTATTTTGTGGAAGAGCCACACTCAAGGGGCCAAAGAGCCGCATGTGGCTTGCGAGCTGCAGTTTGCCGACCATGGTGCTAGGGTGAGGCTGGGAAAGGAATGCAGCTACGTGCAGGCCCGGAGGTCTGCAGACATCAGCTACTGTCCTTAGTCATCAGGCGATGAGATGATGTTTTGACTCCATGGTCGGTCTGACCATGCTTATCGGTTCTGCTAGCTGGATTCACAGATGAATCACCTCCTCAATCGCTTTGCACAGGCCTTGAAAAGGAAACTTAAGAAAAACTTAACCCCCTATTCACATAAGTGTATGTGTTCTAACATTTAAACTAATATGATTATTTTTCAGATTAATTCAGGTGCTCTATCTATCCGATTATAAGTCCTCCTATCAGAATCATAGATTTTCCTAGCTTTGAAATGGACTTTCTTCTGGATTTACTGTAAAATAATAAATCCCTTATTTAAACTTCAATTAGTTGGGTCTACTCCATGCAGCTAAACGTATCACAATTGACACACCTCTTTCTGTAATGTTTTTCATGTGGAATATGCTGGATAGTTTCCCTTTACTCTTCCGGATTCATCTTCTACTCTTTCCCATCCTGGTTTCTGCTGTGAAAGGCTGACCTATATCAACTATCTTTTTGAGTTTGCAAATTATGCCAACATTTTTCCCCTCCAAATATTTGATATTTGAGGCTTCTTGTCAAATATCATGTTACCTGTAGTTTCCTTTTAATTTTTTTCCCCTGAATCCAAATTTGGTTACTCATAATTTGATTCCATGTATCAGTCAGGATCCCAACAAGACACAGATGGTTTACTCAGTTTTGAGTAGTTCGGGGAAGTTTTCTTACAAAGGTGTGGGCAGAGTGGTGGCAACCACAAGGTTAGTCAGCAAGTTAGCCAACCAGATTCTCTGCCTGAATCCAATTCAAGCAGATTCAAACCCAAAATCAGGTAGGAGCCTAGTTCTTCCTGGAGTGTTATTGGATCAAATGTCACCCACACCTCTTCTCACCCAAGTTCTTCTCTTTCTTCTAGAAGGATTTCAATTTATCCTTTTCAGGAAAGTTTCCCTGTTAACTAACCAACACTTCCTAAGCCTTCACTTTGAGTTACACTATATTGTCATGAAGTCATGAATGTTTGACATATATTGGAGTTCCTGGGAAGAGAGCACACACCTGGTACTTATACAACCTATCATTTAGCTGAGTAATACCATAATTATGACATATATCATACTTTAGTGTAATTACTATTATTGTGGCAAAATATGCATAATATAAAATTTATCATTTTAACCATTTTAAGTGTGTAGTTCAGTGACATTCAGTACATTCATTCATATTGTTACGCAACCATCATTACCATCCATCTCCAGAACTTTGTCATCCTCCCAAATTGAAACTCTGTACCCATTAAACACTAACACCCCTTTTCTGGCTCCCTCTTGCTACTAATTTACTACTGTCTATTTTACTTTCTAACTATGAATTTGACTATGCTAAGTACCTCATATAAGTGGAATCAATATTTGTCCTCTTGTGTATGTCTTATTTTACTTAGCATAATGTCATCAAAGTTTATCCAGGTTGTAGCATGTGCCAGAATTTCCCCCCTTTTTTGTATTAATCCTCACTGGAGGATATTTTTCCATTGATTTTTAGGGAGAGTGGAAGAGAAAGAGAAAGACAGAGAAACATCGATGGAAGAGAAACACATCGATTGGTTTTCTACTGCACGAGCCCCGACCAGGGCCCAGGCTGGGGAGGAACCTGCAACCGAGGTACATGCCCTTGACCAGAATCGAACCTGGGAACCTTCAGTCCACAGGCCAATGTTCTATCCACTGAGCCAAACTGGCTAGGGCAGAATTTCCTTTTTCTTAAAGGCTGAGTGATATTCCTTTGGATTGATATACCACCTTTTGTTTATCTATTCATCTACTGATCGACATTTTATTAAGATTATTTTTTAAGACAACCTTCCTTATCTATACTAATAAAAGGGTAATATGCTAATTGGACTGGACATCTTCTGGACACCCTTCCGGGCGGCTGCGAGGCCCTGGCAGCTGTGGCAGAAGTCCTGCCTCTGTGTGTGAGCAGCACAGGAAACACCTTTTCTGACCGCTCATTGGCTAAGCTCCCAGTACACCACTCACGGCGATCTTGGTAACTTGGGTAATAAGAATCCAAGAAGATGATCTAGGGTTTTTCCACCTCACTCCTGGAGGAAAAAATGGAAGTCCACTGCTGGAGGGGCTAAGAAATGTCGTATCCTGCCCTAGCTGTTTGGCTCAGTGGATAGAGCCTCGGCCTATGGACCACAGGGTCCAGGTTCAATTCTGGTCAAGGGAATGTACCTAGGTTGCAGGCTCCTCCCTGGTCGGGGCCCAGGTCAGGGCTCATGCAGGAGGCAGCCAATTGACGTGTCCCTCTCACATTGATGTTTCTCTCTGTCTTTCCCTCTCTTCCACGCTCTCTAAAAATCAATGGAAAAATATCCTCAGGTTGTGGTTAAAAAAAAGAAAGAAATGTCATATCATATGAAAGAGACATCTTGAAAATGCCTAAAGAAAGTTATCATTTTTTCATGGTGAAGGGACTGGAGTCCGTGTTGATGAAAACACCTTGGCAGCTGCGAGGGCCGGCGGCCGGCAGTGGCAGCAGCAGCTGGGTGTTGGGGTCGCCTCTTGGAGAGTAGGACATCCCCTGAGGGCTCCCGGACTGTGAGAGGGGTCAGGCTGAGCTGAGGGACCCCCCTCAGTGCACGGATTTTTGTGCACCAGGCCTCTAGTTAAAGTATAACAAACAAATAGAAAAGTGTCCCAAAGTATGCAACTTGGTGAATTTTCAGAAAGTAAACAAAACCATGTACTTACCACTCAGATTTGGAAACAGAACATTATCAGCAGCCTAGAAGCCCCCTTTGAGTCCCTCTCAGTCACTACTGAAACCTAATCACTGCCCTGACCTCTGTCTCCATCCATTACTTTTGCCTGCTTTTGAATTTACAGTGTGAAGTCCTTTGTCTGACTTCTCTTGCTCAACATTACATTTATTAGATGTAGCCATGTTGTGTGTGTAGCAGTAGTTTGTTTATTTATATCATTATTTCATTTCTGTATGCTGGGTGGTGCCATGGCTCGAAGGGTGTCTGGGGACTGAATGGTGTCCCTCTGGCAGGTGACATCCCTCAGCCTGACCTTCGGGGATCAGGCCAAAACTGGCTCTCTGACATCCCCTGAGGGGTCCCCAAGTGCGAGAGTTGCTATCGCTGGGCAGCTCCTGCTTTGAGCCTCTGCCCCCTAGTGGTCAGTATGAGTCATACCTACAGGCCGATTGGCCAGTCAGCCAGCCAGATGGTTGCTTAGCCTTTTATATATATAGACTAGAGGCCCAGTTCACGAAATTCATGCCCGGGGGTGGGGGTATCCCTCAGCCCAGCCTGCAACCTCTCCAATCTTGGACCCCTCGAGGGACATCCCTCTCACAATCCAGGACTGCTGGCTCCCAACTGCTCACCTGCCTGTCAGCCCGATCACCCCCTAACCACTCCTCTGCCAGCCTGATTGATGCCTAACTGCTCCTCTGCCAGCCTGTTTGCCCCTAACTGCCCTCCCCTGCAGGCCTGGTCACCCCCAACTTCCCTCCCTCCTCTGCTGGCCTGGTCACCCTTAACTGCCCTCCCCTGCAGGCTTGATTGCCCCCAACTGCCCTCCCTTGCAGGCCTGGTCCCTCCCAACTGTCCTCCCCTGCTGTCCATCTTGTGGTGGCCATCTTGTGTCCACATGAGGGCAGGATCTTTGACCACATGGGGGCAGCCATCTTGTGTGTTGGAGTGTTGGTCAATCTGCATATTACTCTTTTATTAGATAGGATAGAGGCCTGGTGCATGGATGGGGGCCAGCTGGTTTGCCCAGAAGGGTGTCCCGGATCAGGGTGGGGGTTTCCTTAAGGCCTGGGTGGCCTGGGTGAGGGGCCTATGGTGGTTTGCAGGCTGGCCACACTCCCCGGTGACCCAAGCGGAGGCCCTGGTATCTGGGATTTATTTATCTTCTATAATTGAAACTTTGTAGCCTTAAGCGGAGGCCAAGACAGGCCAGGGCTGCAGAAGCTTGACGTTCTCTACTGGAGCATTATCCCTCTCCATCGCCCGGGGCAACCCTAGCCTCCTGCTCTCTCCAGCTCCATGGCTGCCGCCATTTTTGTTGGGATTTATTTATCTTGTATAATTGAAACTTTGTAGCCTTAAGTGGAGTCCTGGGCCAGCCAAGGTGTGTGGAAAGCTTGGTTTTCTCCATCGCTGGGGAAACCCAAGCCTCCCTCCTGCTCTCTCCATGGCTGCAGCCATCTTGGTTGGGGTTAATTTGCATACTTGCTCCTGATTGGCTGGTGGGTGTGGCTTGTGGGTGCAGTGGAATGATGGTTAATTTGCATATTACTCTTTTATTAGATAGGATTCTACTGTTGGACTTTTGGCTTATTTCTAGTTGGTTTAGATAGAATAATATGGTTACAAACACTTTGTACCTGGCTTTTGATGTATATAGTAGTTTGTATTTCTGTTCTGTATACACATATTAGCAATTCAGTACCACCCCCAATCTTCCACCCCAACACCAAACAAAGCAAAACCACACACACTTAGGAGTAGAATTTCAGGATCCTGGAGGATGTATAATTTCAGGCTTAATAAATACTGACAAGAAGTTTCCATTTTATTTGTATACTTCCATCAGCAGCATATAAGAATTCTGATTTCCCCATACATTCACCAACACTTGAAATTGACAGCCTTTTAAATTTTATTATTTGGGTGAGCCTTGTTTTAATGTGGTTTTATTTGCATTTCCTTGGTGACTAACAATGTTGAGTATCTTTTTATATCTTTATTGGCTATTTTAGATGTGTTCTTTTGTGGTCTTCCTGTTAAAGTTATTTTAAAGCCATTTATTTAGTAGCAGTCACTTAAAAATTTAATAGACTTTATTTTTAATATGGTTTAGATTTACAGAAAACTTGAGCAGATAGTACAGTTCCCTTCTCTCCCAGCCACCTCCTCCTGTTATTAACATCTTACATTTGTATGGCACATCCATTACAATTTATGAACAACGTTGATAAATTATAATGAACTAAAGTCTGTACTTTATTCAGATTTCCCCACTTTTTATCTACTGATCCTTTTCTGCTCCAGGATCACATCCAGAATACCACAGTACCATTTACTTGTCATGTCTCCTTAGGTGTCTCTTGGTTGTGGCAGTTTCTTAGACTTTTATTGCTTTTGATGACCTTGACAGTTTCGAAGAGGAATGATTTTTTTTTTTTTTTTTTTGAGTAATGATATTTTGTAGGATGCTTCTGTGGACAAAAAGGGATTATATGCTAACCTGACTAATTCAGGGAAGGCCTGCATGGCGCTCTTGCAAACTCAAGAAACCTAAATTAACCACAAAGGATGGTCTGAAATTAAAGCCTTTAATTAAAAAGCAGTTTATAGTAGGTAGTCATGTCTTAGGCCAGTATCTTCCCAAAGATCAACTTTGATCTTTACTGAGCCTATTGTCCTTTTGCATCTAAGATAACATACCTGTGAAATGTCAGGGTGACTTGTAACTTCCCTTGTTCCAGATCCCTCGGGGCACAACCAGTAAGCAAGGGCGCCAGGGTGGAGACCACAAATTCCCTCATTGTTATTGTTTTCTTTTTTAATTAAATTTTATTTTAAAAATATATTTTTATTGATTTTACAGAGAGGAAGGGAGAGGGATAGAGAGCCAGAAACATCGATGAGAGAGAAACATCCATCAGCTGCCTCCTGCATGCCCCCTACTGGGGATTGAGCGCACAACCAAGGTACATGTCCTTGACAAGAATTGAACCCAGGATGGGGTTAGGGTTTTTGCTATCTTGTTAATTGTTGACGGTTAACTATCCTGTACCCACCTATGTAAAAGAAATATGGGTCTATCATTTTAATTTTTATCCAATCCCAGATGTTTCCTCACTTTGCTTTCTCCCACCTCCCTAATCTATCACCAACGGATTTCATATAACCCACTTACAGCTCCTCCTTTGATTGTAATGTAATATAAGGTGAAAAAGTGACGTTCTCTACTGGAGCATTATCCCAATATGTTGAGTTTCTGCTTCCTGGCAATTGTTGACAGTTTGGCTCAAATAAACTCATAGTCCGGCCAGTGTGGCTCAGTGGTTGAGTGTCGACCTATGAACTAGGAGGTCACAGTTCGATTCCCAGTCAGGGCACATGCCTGGGTTGTGGCTCGATCCCCTATGTAGGGTGTGCAGGAGGCAGCTGATCAATGATTCTCTCTCATCATTGATTTTTCTATCTCTTTCTCCCTCTCCCTTCCTCCTTGAAATCAATACAAATATATTTAAAAAAAATAAGCTCACAAAAATTCTTTACAGGTTTGAATGTTTTCATACATTAACACTTCTTTATTGGAATTTATCTGATATTTTCCTCATGATTATACTGGGGCCTGGTGTCTTGGGAAGAAGACCACAGAGATAATGCACCATTTTCATCACATCATATCAAGGGTACCTACTAATAAATATGATTTGTGACTATTGATGCTGACCTTACTTATCTGGATGAAGGTTTTTTACTGTAAAGTTTTTATTTTATTTTTCCTTTTCCTTACTGTTCTTTTTTGGAAGGAAGTTAATGAATGGTGAGTTATGAAGTTAATTTATTTATTTAAACATTTAAACTGCACCATGTTTTTAAAAAAATCCTTACCTGAGGATATGTTCTTTTTAAAAAAATTAATCAATTTATTTCAGAGAGAAAGGGAGCGGGAGACAGAGAGAGAAACATCAATGATGACAGATAATCATTGATTGGCTGCCTCCTGCATGCCCCCTACTGGGGATCAAGCCTGCACCCTGGGCATGTGCCCTTGACTGGAATTAAACCCGGGACCCTTCAGTCCACAGGCCGACGCTCTATCCACTGAGCAAACCAGCTAGGGCTGAAGTTAATTTTTAAATTATTGCAGGAGACACTTCTGTGGCATCTGACTAGCTCATATGATTTTATTTTATTTTTATTTTTTTATCACATGATCTCATTCATATGTGGAATCTAAAGAAAAAAATAAACTGATGAACAAAATAGCTCCAGAGACATAGAAGCATGGAACAGACACTCAAATCTCAGAGGGAAGGTGGGGGTGGGTGGGAAGAGATTAACCAAAGAACTTATATACATACTAGAGCATACTAGAGGCCTGGTGCACGAAATTCGTGCATTGGAAGGAGGTCCCCTCAGCCCAGCCTGCACCCTCTCCAATCTGGGACTCCTTGGGGGGATGTCCGACTGCCGGACATCCCTTTCACAATCTGGGACCGCTGGCTCCTAACTGCGCACCTGCCTGCCTGCCTGATCAGCCCTAACTTACCCCCCTGCTGGCCTGGTCACCCCCAACCACCCCCCCCCCCCCCCCCCCCCCGTTGGCCTGGTTGCTCCATGCAGCCTGCTATTCAGTTGTTTGGTCGTCCCTCACTAACCCCCCTGCCAGCCTGGTTGCCCCATGCAGCCTGCTGTTTGGTTGTCGGTCTGGTCGTGATGGCCCCTGGCTTCTTATATATTAGGATATGTATAGCCCATGGACAAAGACAATAGTGTGGTGAAGGTCAGGGGCAGGTGCAGCCTAGGAGGGGTCAATGGGGAAAAAAGGGAGACATCTGTAATACTTTCAACAATAAAGATAAATTAAACAAACAACCAAAAAAAGAGGCTTTGTACAATCTTCATTTCCTTTTCAATATCCTGGAGGCATATCTGGAACAATAGTTGTAGTACTGAGTATACTCTAATGTCAATCTTTTTTCTGTATTAATGCAAATCACATTTGTGTGAGTCTACTCTTTGGATTTTTAAAATGCATAAACATGGGCCTCAGCAGATAACACACTGAGGAGATCATTTTCACAAGTATCTTGCCATAAGTATCAAACTTTTCAGAGCTGTGTCCTTTGTGAAGATTCATTTTAGTTATCAAGATCTTTTTCTCTGTCGTTCATCCCCATGCCTGAGATTTGCAGTAATGTAGGCCCAGTTTACCATCACTGCCAAACACTCATAGAGGTTCCAACTTCCTGGTCAGGGAAAGGGGCAAAGGACTGATTCACATAAATAAACAATTGTTCTGAAGCCACAAGTTTAAGGAACTTTTTGATGAAGTCAATGAGTCCTTGAATGGTTCAGGTTTTCTCTACAACCCACTTCTTTGTTTTCATTATAGGATTTCTCCCACGGCCTTTAGCAGGATATCAATTTTTTTTTTTTCTTGGTGTCGCCAGCAGGTTCCTCTGTTCTCAGGGAGACTAAAGTGGAAGAGGGCTCTAGTGTGGCTGTTCTTGGGGAGACATCCATAGTAGGCCCTTCGCTGTCCACACATGAAGGAGGGAGCGGCAGCACGGCCTCTGGCTCCTCAGCCATCTTGTTCGGTCCCAACTTTATTTTTAATAGACTATTTCTGCTATGCAGCCCATATGCCCCAAGGAATCCTTCCTCAGCTCCCAGAGTGGGCCTAATTGCTCCAAGCTTAATCCATTCTTTCTTGCCTGTGATAGGCTCAGGAACAATGATGTGTGGAAAGTTGGCTAAGGCCTCCTGGAGAGTTCTTTGCTCTTTTTGGTATAGCTTTAGAAGGACCCTCTCTCCCACTGGATGTTGACATATATAGACTGGAACTATTGCACATATCTCCATACCAGTCCATTGAGGCAGCTGGGATGTAGAGGGGGGCAACCTAGAGAATGTAGGATATGGAGCAAGAATCATGCTGAGGCACACCCTATCTCTCCACCAGCGCTGCTCAAAACGTAGGGTGAACTGTTTGCCTCCATTCTGCGATGAAATAAACACAGACGTTGAGAGTAAGTGTTTAGAAAATTTTATAGTGATTTGACATTGCTGGGACATCTAAGTGTGTGACCAGTGGACTTGTGTTGAATAGGCTGTAGACCAGTATGGATATTGCTCAGCAAAAGGATGAGTTGAAAGTGGTGCCAACTGTGTACAAGTCTTATGCATTAGGGCCATGTAGCAACCTGAACTGGATTGGAAAAAACAAGCACAATGCAACAACAGCAACGGTCCTTCACCACAGTAGTCTGAGAAGCATTACTCAAAACTCAATAATTACGTTGAATCAATTAATTTCCCTATTGTTTAAGACCATATGGGTTCTATTTTCTCCAATTCACATCCAAAAGCATCTTAACTAATACAGTGATTGAATCCTATAAAAAGGCAAGAAACCACATAGTCACTTTTTCTAGGGTATACATGTTGTTAAATAGTATGTTCATATATGTCTGTGTGTGTGTGTGTGTGTGTTGTGTATGTATGTTTTCACCTAGTTATGATTTCAGGTGACCGTTTCTCAGTGTTAGTGACTGCAAAAATATTTCTTTTGGGTGTCTTTTGCCAGTTGCCGGCATTTCCCAGCTCTAGTTCTATGATTTGAATGGGATACCATCATAAAACACATGGGAGAGATTGTAGAAGAATAAAAGTTCCATTTACACCTTCAGGGGGAAATAAAAAGAGGAAGGAGAGTTGACTACATGCTGTTTTGGGATTATGTTTTTACCTTTGCATTTTATTATTTTTTATTTTTAAAAAATATTTTTATTGATTTCAGAGAGGAAGGGAGAGGGAGAGATAGAAACATCAATGATGAGAGAGAGAATCATTGATTGGCTGCCTCCTGCACACTCCACACAGGGGATCAAGCCTACAACCTGGGCATGTGCCCTGACCAGGAATTGAACAGCAACCTCCTGGTTCATAGGTCGATGCTCAACCACTGAGCTACACTGGCCAGCTACCTTTGCATTTTAAAACTTTTCTAATATTGGAAAAACATCAATGTAATTTCTAAAACAGTTTTTCTGTCACAGCCTTTATGAAGTCATCCAAAATATGTTATACAAATATTACTTATAGAGCTTTGCTATTATTTTTTCAACTGAAATGAACTAAGGAAAAGGCTATAATGAAATGATTGTTGTGTGTATATAAATAAGATAAATGCATTTGTTAATAGATATAAAACTTTTCTGACTATTTTTGATATTATTTTGATCCCAAAGGATTTTTTTAAAGAATCTGATAATTTTTCACATGGGAAATGACTATTTTCATCTACCATTTCAAAGATGATCTTTCTTTTTTTCCCTTTTTATATTATTTTTTAAAAAATTAAATCTTTATTGTTGCAAGTATTACATATGTCCCCCTGCCCATTGTCCCCTTCTACTCCCCACCCAGGCCTTCACGACCCTATTGTCTATGTCCATGGGTTATGCATATATGCATTCAAGTTCTTTGGTTGATTGCTTCCCACCCACCCACCCACCCACCCCCACCTTCCCTCTGAGATCCCGTAGTTTGTTCCATGCTTCTGTGTCTCTGGATCTATTTTGATCATCAGTTTATTTTATTCATTAGATTCCACATATGAGTGAGATCATGTTCAAGGATGATCTTTAAGCTAGTGATCTGGGAAAGATTTCTGTATAAAATTAAAATGTTTAAGTGTTGGTGCAATAGTGATGAAATGGGTCCATCTTTTCAGCTTTGATGAAAGGAAGCCACGTGACAATTGATTTATCATATGGGCTGCCATGGCCATTAAGAGCTCTGGAAGTACTTCTGGTGTTGAAGGATGAGGCAGATGGGGTGTTCTAAAGAACAACGAGAGAATTTATTTTGGCTTCAAAGCTGGTTACTATTATAAGAAAGAGAAAACTGGGCAAAAGCAAGCAGCAGCAGAAGGGATGGCCTCAACACATGAGCCTGATATATTATTTTAAGAACTTTCTTCCAAAGCCAAGTCCCCATTGCTCTGTGTGAAGTAGAAAACATTTTCTTTTTTAAAATATATTTTTATTTATTTCAGAGAGGAAGGGAGAGGGAGAGATAGAAATATCAATGATGAAAGAGAATCATTGATCAGCTGCCTCCTGACAAGGCCCCAATGGGGACTGAGCCTGCAACCTGGGCATGTACCTTGACCAGGAATCGAGTTGTGACCTGCTCGGTTCATAGGCCAACACTCAACTATTGAGCCATGCTGGCTGGCAGACCGGGCTTCCTTCCTTGAAAATGGCAAAAGTCACACTCTCCCTCTAGACTAGAGAGCACACTCCCATCTTTCTCCTCCCCTTCTTCTTCCCTGCAGACAGTTACCGTTGCCTTTCTCTCGCCCAGGCTCCAAGGGTCCTTCTGCCTCTGTAACTTGTTTCCTGAGCCTACGAAGCCCAGCTGGCTCACTTCTACTACCTCTAACTTTCTAAATAAACTTTCTCATAATTAAAAAAAAGGGGTGGAGCTTTTGAGTCAATGATATAATGAAACATTACATGATTGTCATGTACCCTGTTGGTATAGCCATCTCTATACATAAGTGGCATTTCTTAGCTGGTCCTCTGGTTCCATTGTTTTAATTCAGTTGTGTGATAGAGGGCAATACTCACCAGATATTTCATGGGCTCCCCCAGTTCTCAGTCTCCCTTGTAAATGAACTGGGGCCACATGTCTAGATTAGGCCACTGGACCATGAGTGAGATGAACTTTTGTCACATCTGTTTGCTTCAAGGCCATTATAAAACAAGTCTAGGTTTAGACATATAAAAGATACTCAATATCACCAATTGTCAGGAAACTGCAAACTAAAACCACATTGAAATATCACAGCACACCAGTCAGAATGGCTGTTATAAAAAAAGTCAACAAATAACAGGTATTGGCAAGGATGTGGAGAAAAGGGGACCCTTGTGTACTGTTGGTGGGATTATAAATTGGTGCAACCACTATGGAAAATAGTATGGAGGTTCTCAAAAAAATAAAAAAATTAAGAATAGAACTACCATATGATCCAGCAATTTCCCTTCTGGCTATTTATCCAAAGAAAATAAAAACACAAATTCAAAAGAACTCCTGTGTTCATTGCAGCCAAGATATGAAAGCAACCTAAGTGTCCATTGATAAATGAATAGGTAAAGAAGATATGATATATTCTATTATAATATACTAGAGGCCCGATGCATGAAGATTTGTGCAAGAATAGGCCTTCCTTCCCCTGGCTGCTGGCACCTGGGACCTGGGCCTTCGTTTTGGTCGCTGCTTCCACCTTTGCTCTGGCCCAGAGCCACCTTCCACCTTCGCACACTGCTCAGAGGCCCGGCCCAGCTGCCGTCATCTTTGTTGCACCAATTTGCATATTCCCTCCTTATTGGCTGTGGGAACCGCCATCTTCGTTGCAAAGTGATGGTCAATTTGCATATTCCATCTTTATTAGATAGGACTAGAGGCCTGGTGCACAAATCCATGCACAGGTGGAATCTGGTCAGCCTGCCCCCATTGGGCTGATCTGACTGGGCCAGCTGGCCCCTCCCTCTGGTCAAACTCCCAGTTGAACTCTTGGTCGAGGGGACAATTTGCATATTAGCCTTTTATTATATAGGATAGTATTTCACCATATATTATAATGGAATATTACTCTTCAATAAGAATGAATAAAACCTTGTCATTTGTGACAACATGGATGAACAAGAGGGTATTAGGCTAAGTGAAATAAATCAGACTGAGAAAGACAAATACTGCATGATTTCACTTACATGTGGAATCTAAAAATACTAAACAAATGAACAAATAAAACAAAACAGAAACAGACTCATACAAAGAACAAACTGATGGTTGTTAGAGGAGAGGGTTGTGAGAAAATGGGTGTAAAAGGTGAAGGAGAATTAGAGGTACAAACTCCCAGTTACAAAATAGTCATGGGGATATAAAGTACAGCATAGGAAATATAGTCAATAATATTGTAATACCTATGTATGGGGCCAGTTGGGTACTAGAAATATCAGGAGGAACACTCTGTAAAGTATATGATTGCCTAACCACTAAGCTGTACACCTGAAACTAATACAAAATAATATTGAATGTAAACTGTAATTGAAAAATAAAAATGAAGTGAAGACAGAAAAAAATAAAATAAATAAGCCACAGGGATGTAGTGTACAGCACAGAGGAATATAGTAAATCAGAATGCAGTAAGTTTGCACAGTGACAAATGCTTACTAGACTTATTGTGGTAACCACATTATCCTATATAATAAAAGCGTAATATGCAAATTGGCCCACCAGTGGAATGACTGGTCAGCAGGGAGTGGGGCTGACAAACAGGTGGCGCCAGGCTAGCCAAGGCACATGCCAGGGAGCAGAGGGAGGGCACAGCGATGGGGGAGTGGCAGCAACCAGTGGTGGCAGAGGGGTGATTGGGGGAGCAGGGCCAGCTACTCACTGGCTGGCACTGTCCCCTGATAGGCCTGCCCAGTTGCCTCCTGCAGAGGGAGGACACTGGTGGTAGCAGTGGCAGGGCAATGGAAGGCGGGGCTGGTGCCATCCCAAGATTGCCAGCCAGAATCACCTCCTGCAGAGGAAGGCCAGACTGTGGACATCCCCTGAGGGCTCCTGGACTGGGAGAGGGCACAGGTTGGGCTGAGGGACCCCTCCCATCCCCCAGTGCATGAATTTTCATGCACCAGGCTTCTAGTCCTATCTAATAAAAGCCCAATATGCTAAGTGTCTGGTTGTCCACTCAACCAATCAAAGTGCAATATGCTAATGATATGCTAAGTCTGCTCAACCACTCGCTATGACATGCACTGACCACTAGGGGGCAGACAGTCAACCAGTCGACCATCACTATGACATTCACTGACCATTAGGGGGCAGATGCTCCAACTGGTAGGTTAGCTTGCTGCTGGGGTCTGGCTGATTGGAACTGAGCAAGACGGGGCCAGACATGCCCTGGAGCCCTCCCGCAGTCCCTCCCTGGCTGGTCAACCTCCCGTGTCCTTCCCTGTCCCCAATTGTGCACCAGTGGGGTCCCTCGGCCTGGCCTGCACCCTCTCGCAATCCGGGACCCCTTGGGGATGTCAGAGAGCTGGTTTCGGCTCAATCCCGCAGGCCAGGTCAAGGGACCCCACTGGTGCACGAATTCTTGCACAAGGCCTCTAGTAAGGTATTTAAATGTTGAATCACTATGTTGTACACCTGAAACCAATGTAATATTGTATGCCAACTATACTTTAACAAAAAGTTAAAAATGAAGCCTAGCCCTGACCGGGTGGCTCAGTTGGTTGGAGTGTCATCTCACACCTAAAGGAGGCAGCTGAACAATGTTTCTCTCTCATCATTGATGTTTCTCTCTCTCTCTTCCTCTCCCTTCCTCTTTGAAATCAATGAAAATATACTAGTACATATACATAAAAAGAAAAGTTAGCATTATACTTTTATATGAATTTGGTGGCAAGATCTTTAGCATTTGCTCTTCCAGCTGAGAGAGAGCCACAGATTAATTTTTTAAATCTTTGATGTTGCCTCCCAGTGATGGTGAGTCTCATCATATGTCTATTGCAACTGGCCTTGATAACTTCCATCGGCTTAACTTCTTTGTCTTACAAGTGAACCTATGTGAAGGCAGTGGCGGTGCAGGTCTTTCTGTGAACAAGAACATCTCAGTCTGGCCTTTCCCTTGATTATGAACTGGTGAACTCCCGTTTTGTAGTATAAGTTGGGCAGGAGGACAACTAGCTCAATGGGATGAGTATGTGTGTAATCACCACCAGCTGAGCCTGCTTGTTCTCTGCAGGTCATGACAGCACTAACACCTGCTCAAGGGACAGGTGGTCTCAGTGGGAACGTCCCCTTTGTTGGCAGCTTCCTTCTATAGCTTGGGACAGCAGCTTCTGTTTATCTTGCTTTATCTCTGGGGTGCACTGTGGGCAGCTTAAGCAGTTGAGTAGCTGTTTGACCTTTGACCCCTCTCCCCAAGACCTGGGAAAACTGGTTAACTGGGCACTTTCAGACACTTACAGAGGAGTGCTGTTGCTACCGGCAAAGCAGATGACAGAGGTGGTTATGCATCCCATTTGGAGGACTATCTGGAAATGATAATTTGCTTTTGCTCTTTTTTAAAAAAATATATTTTTATTGATTTTAGAGAGAGAGGAAGGGAAGGGGAGAGAGAGAAACATTGATGTGAAAGAGAAACATTGGTTGGTTGCCTCCCACATGCACCCCAACCTGGGTATGTGGCCTGAGTGGGGATTGAACCCCTGACCTTTTGGTGTATGGGATGATGCTCCAACCAACTGAACCGCACTGGCCAGGACTGATTTGAATATTTTAAAACATTTCTATAGCATTTAAAATTTTGGTCAAAATAATATAGGTACATGTTTAAAATCAACAGGCCTGTGTCAGGCCAATTGCTATCCTAAATCCCATGATAGTTTATATACATAGAGGGGCTTTCTAGATTATTCTCACAGAAATAAATCTGACCACTAAAGGGCAGTCTAAATCTATACTTCTAGAATTCAGCAAATGTAAATATGACTGCAATATTAAAATTTTCTCCCATAGTGGAAACATCTTTTTTTTAATTAAAGGATTGTATAAAATCAATTTCTATCTCTTCCCTCTTTGTAAGAATAAATGAATTTTTCATATCTATGCAGATGGCACCAAATTTTTTGTCCCCTCTTGAATAAAAGTATGATATAATCAATAGTATGAAATTTATTCTCAGGGTTCTATAATTACTAAAAAACGTATCATCTTTGGTCTTCCTGTTTTAGCTTCTCTTACCTGACATTTTATTAATTTACTAATGAAAAGATCAAGTGTAATAAAAATTGGGGTAGTAGATTATTGTCATACATACATATATATTTCTAGAAAATTCTGGGCCTGATATAATTTTCATAAGAAACTATTACTCTAAGATAATTTAAGTGTCCTATTATATATAATATATCATCTGAAGCAAATGCTCTAGTTTTTATTCCAGTTCTTCTGGGAAAGATAAACAAGGCAGTCTATAGTGGAATAAGAAACAGATTTGGCTTTTGGGAGTTGGGAAAGTTCTGGTGAAATGCCAAGTGCTGAACTGCAGGTTTTCAAAATTATTTTCAAGCCTACAGATGTTAGGATATCACATATGAGCTCATGTCATTGCTTCAAACAGTGAAATAGGTCAGCTGCCCAGGTCTCTACGAAAAAACCCATGGAAATAGGTACTGTGTAAATCTCCTTTTCAGCCCAGATGCCATTAGCTGTGTAAAAGGTTTGAATATCATCAATACTATTCCTTGATTACCCTCTCTTAGTCTCATGGTCTTTTAAGATTGTGGTCATAGTTATTAAAAGATCTGATTTTTGTTTTCACTTTGGAAATTTTAAATTAATCCAGTACTAATATATCCATGGTAACCTTGGGGACTATTTTGAACAAAGCAACTCTTGTTCCCAAGAGATGTAGGCCTAGATCCCTTTAATAGCAAATCAGTATGGAATTCCAAATGCCTTTATTTCATTCCAACTCTAGTTCCTATGGTTGTTATGCCCAGAATCCGGGGTCCCCAAGAAAAACCACCAGGGAGAAAGACGAGTCCGATGCAAAAGCAAAGAGTCTGTATTCAAGCTAGCTTGAGCTCCGTCCCACACGCACACACACCGGCGCAGTGGCGAGGTGGGGGGAGGAGGAAGAGCCTTGGGAGAACAAAGGCTATAAAGCGGGGGGGGGGGGGGGGGGGGGGAGGTTCGTGGCCCCGTTGATTGGTCAGGGGGCAGGGGCAGGGGTCTGGTTACACGGGGGGGGGGGGGGGGGTACAGCTTGCCTAATTTGGACTGAGTCTACTTCTCTACATTCCTACTGGCAGGTTTATGCAACTGTTACTTTCTCGCGGTTTTCTAAGAAAAAGGAGTCATATACATAGTTACACAGGATGGAGGGTACAGTACATTTTGTGCTGTCCTGCTCTGCCCTTTCATTGGTGAACTAACTGGATGCACATAATGTGGGAAGCAGGTAAGTGAGCACAGTGGGAGGCACAGAGAGATTTCTAGATGCCGGGTAGAAAAGTGTGGGAGGAAGGCCGAGGAGCATGAGCCCCTTCCCTCAGAGGTGAAGAAAAAGCTCCCTCGCTCTTCTTTATTCAAATGGAGAAAATGCATTTCATTAAAACTGGTAGTCACTGGAGGCATCACAGTCCTTAATTTCAACTATACTACAGGTAGGTATACCTCGGACATATTGCAGGTCGGTTCCAGATCACTGCAATAAAGCTAATATCTCAATAAAGCAAGTCACACACATTTTTTAGGTTTCCCAGTATATATAAAAGTCATGTTTGCGCTATGTTGTAGTCTATTAGGTGTGCAATAGAATTATGTTTAAAAGCATTATTACATACCTTAATTAAGAATAACTTGTTGCTAAAAAGCGCTATCATGTGAGCCTTCAGTGAATTGTAATCTTTTTGCTGGTGCAGGGTCTCGCCTCGCTGTTGATGGCTACTGACTGATCAGGGTGGTAGTTGCTGAAGACTGGGTTGGCTGTGGAAATTTCTTAAAAAGACAACAATGAGGTTTACCACAGCTATTGACTCCTCCTTTCACAAACAATTTTTCTGTAGCATGTAATGCTGTTTGATAGCATTTTGCCAACAACAGAACTTCTTTCAAAATTAGAGTCAATCCTCTCAAATCCCTGCTGCTGTTTTATCAGCTAAGTTTACGTAGTATTCTAAATCCTTTAACGTCATTTCAGCAATCACCACAGCAACTTCACCTGGGTAGATTCCCTCTGAGGAAACCACATTCTTTTCTCATCCAGTAGAAGCAACTCCTCATCCATTAAGGTTTTATCATGAGGCGGTAGAATTCAGTCACATCTTCAGGCTCCGCTTCCAATTCCAGGTCTCCTGCTATCCCCACCACATCTGCAGTTATTTTTTCCACTAAGGTCCTGAGGCCCTCAAAGTCACCCATAGGGTTGGAATCAACTTCTTCCAAACTCCTGTTCATGTTGATGTTTTGACCTCTTCCCATGAATCGTGAATGTCCTTAATGGCATCTAGAAGGTGAATACTTCCCAGAAGGTTTCAATTTACTTTGTCCAGGTCCATCAGAGGAATCACGACCTATCGCAGCTATATCCTCAAAAGTATATTTTATAATAAGACTTAAAAGTTGAAATTATTCCTTCCTCCCTGGCCTGCAGAATGAATGTTCTGTTAGCAGGTATGAACACATTAATCTCATTGTACATTTCACCAGAACTCTTACTAGGTGACCAGGGGATTATCAATGAGCAGTAGTATTTTGAAAGGAACCTGTTTTTCTGAGCAGTGCGTCTCCGCAGTGGGCTTAAAATATTCAGTGAAGCATGTTGTAAACAGATGTGCTGTCATCCAGGCTTTGTTGTTCCATTTATAGGCACAGGCAGATTTAGCCTAATTCTTTTTAAAAAAATATATTTTTATTGATTTCAGAAAGGAAGGGAGAGGGAGAGAGATAGAAACATCAATGATCAGAGAGAATCATTGATTGGCTGCCTCCTGCATGCCCCCCACTGGGGATAGAGTCCACAACCTGGGCATGTGCCCTTGACTGGAATTGAACATGGGACCCTTCAGTCCCCAGGCCAATGCTCTATCCACTGAGGCAAACCAGCTAGGGCATAGCCTAATTCTTAAGGGCTTTGAAACCAGGCACTGTCCTCTCCTCTCTAACCGTGAAAGTTCTAGATGACATTGAAACAGGAATTTTGGGGGATGAAAAAGACAGGTTTCAGGAAATTTTAGAAAATTTGGAAATTAAAGGGACCATGAAGGAAGCACAGGGCTGCAGAGCAGCAGAAGGTATATTTCCATAGAATAGGGAAGCTCAAAAGCTGCAACAGGTACATTGCCATAGAATGAGGGAGCTGGGAACAGCAAAAGGTCTATATTTACCAAATAAAGAGAAGGAAGCCCTTCATCCAGAAGGAAAAGAAGAAAGTCCAAAGGGTACAGGGAAACAATCAGGAAGTGGGGAGGGGGGTGGGGTGGGAAAGAACCTCACATGTCCCAAGTGAGGTTCGACCTTTGAGCTCAGGAGTTACTATAGTAACCAGTCTAAGGGAATAGTGACCAATCAGAGGGGACATCAGGCACAAGGATCTGTAGCCTTTATAAGCCATAGGAAAAAGGAACTCTGTGGGACTCTTCCCCCTCCCTACGTGGGAGTCTATACTTGTTCTTTAATAAATCTCCACCTTTGCTATACCACCTTCTGTCAGTGGATTCCTTCTTCGACTCTGGAGGACAAAGAATCCGGGTTCCAGTCCAAAAATTCTGTATCAACATCATCTTTCAATAGAAGGCTGTTTCATCTACATGAGTATCTATTGTGTTATATTGTAAATCAGAAGACGCCTTAATCAATAAGCCAAATTAATTTGGAGTCTTTCTATTATGCTAGCACTAGCGGGCTCAGAGTAGAATACCTCTGTCAAATTCTGGGCCCCAACATGATGGAAGTCTTCTCTATTTATACTTTTTTTTTTAGCTATTTGTCTTTCAAATTTGGAACAAGACTTCCGGACCTTCTGAGAAAAAAGTCCTGTGTGCTGGGACTGGGCCATGAGACCATATCTCAAGGCCTGGCCTGGCGCCAGCACTGACAACTCTGTCTGGGCATAGTTTATGGCTTCTCTGGAATGGGAGTAGTGTTATTTTTCCTTATTATTTAAGCAAGCAAGCGTTTACAGAAGCCAAAATAGCAGGGTTAAAATTTCAAACAGCAGTTTCTACACAAGTTGGAGGTTACTATGCTTCAATTGTTTAGTGCAGCCACCTTCATTAATTATCTTAGCTAGATCTTCTGGAAAACTTGTTGAAGATTCTTCATCAGCACTTGCTGCCTCACCTTGCATTTTTATGTTATGGAGATGGCTTCTTTTCTTAAACCGCATGAACCAACCACTAGCTTCAAGCTTTTCTTCTGCAGCTTTTCATCTTTCTTAGTCTTCAAAGAATCAAAAGGATTTAGGGCCTTGCTTTGGATTAGGCTTTGACTTAAGGGAATGTTGTAACTGGTTTGATCTTCCATCCAGATCACTAAAACCTCTTCCATATCAGCAATGAGGCTGTTTCACTTCCTTATCATTTGTGTATTCTCTGGAGTAGCACTTTTAATGTCCTTCAAGATTTTCTTTTGCATTAACCACTTGCTCAGCTTTCAGCATACCTTCCTCACAAAGTTTAATCATTTCTAGATTTTGATTTAAAGTGAGAGACATATGATTCTTCCTTTCACTTGAACACTTAAAGGCTATTGTAGTGTTATTAATTGGCCTAATTTCAACATTTTGTCTCAGGGAATAAGGAGGCCTGAAGAGAAAGAGATGGGCAAAGTTTGGTAGGTGGAGCAGTCAGAATAGAAAACCATTTATCAATTTTTGCCATCTTATATGGGCTGGGCTTATTGCACCCCAAAACAATTGCAATAGTAGCATCAAAGGTCACCATAACAAATGTAATAATAATGAAAAAGTTGGAAATATTGTGAGAATTACCAAAATGTGATACAGAAACCTGAACTGAGCAAATGCTGTTAGAAAAATGGCATTGATAGACTTGCTTTCAATTTATAACATCTATGCAACATCTATGAAGCGCAATAAAGCAAAGCACAATAAAACAAGGTATGTCTGTAGAAAGCTACAGTAATAAAAAACAGACACAAAGGTCAATGGGATAGAATAGACAGCCCAGAAAGAAACCCAGACATAATAGCATATGATCAATTAATTTATGACATCCCTGGCTGGTGTGGCTCAGTTGGTTGGAGCATCACCTTGTGCACTGGAGATTCATGGGTTGAATTTTCAGTCAAGGGCACATACTCAAGTTGTGGGTTCGATTCCCTGTCGGGGTGCATATGGGAGGCAACCGATTGATGTTTCTCTCTCATATCCATGTTTCTTTCTTTCTGTCTCTTTGTCTGTCTCTTTTCCTCCCTCCTTTTCTCTCTAAAATCAATAAAAACATCCTCGGGTGAGGATTAAAAAAATTAAATTAATTTATGACAAAGGAGCAAAGAATATACAAGGGGGAAATAATAGTCTCTTCAATAAATGATGTTGGGGAAACTGGACAACCACATGCAAAAGAATAAAACTGGGCCACTATCCAAAATGAATTAAAGCCCTAGCCGGTTTGGCTCAGTGGATAGAGCGACGGTCTGCAGACCAAATAGTCCCGGGTTCAATTCTGGTCCAGGGCACGTACCTCAGTTGCAGGCTTCTCCCCAGCCCGGGCCCTGGTCAGGGCTCGTGCAAGAGGCAACCAATTGATGTGTTTCTCTCACATCGATATTTCCTTCTGTCTTTCCCACTCTCTTCCCCTCTCTGTAAAATATCCATGGAAAAATATCCTAGAGTGAGGATTTAAAAAAGAAAAAGAAAAAGATACAAAATGAATTAAAGACTTGAATGGTAGACCTGAAGCCCAGTGATCATGGAACCTGAGGAGTCCCATGATCAGCTGTCTACAAGCTGGAGACCCAGGACAGCTGATGGTATAATTCAGTCCAAGTCCAAAGGCCTGAGAACCAGGGGAGTCCAGGGTGTAAACCCAAGCCCAAGGGCAGAAGAAGAGATGTAATGTCCCAGCTCAAGCAGGTAAGCAGAAAAAAACTTGGGGGTTGAGAATTCCTCCTTCCTCCACCTCTAATTGTATTCAGGCCCTCAGTGTATTGGATAATGCCCAGCCACATTGTGGAGGGCAATCTACTTTACTGTGTCCACTGATTCAAATGCTAATCTCATCTGGAAGCACCCTCTCAGACACATCAGGAATTGTGTTTAATCCAGTCAAGTTGGCATAAAATTAAGCATCACAGCCATGTTGTGCTTCCCGATATGCCTTGATGTACTTACTCCTCAGGTTAATGCAGGGCAACCTGCATGGTGGTCTCTTTTCAGGGTTCAAAGTAAAGGAAAGGAGCAACCCTATCACCTTCTGTCACCTCTAATGAAGTCCCTCAGGCCACGAGCACAACTCAGGGAGTCACCTCCTGGTTGGTAGGGAGTGAGGGGTTCCCATTCTCCCTGTGCTCCAGAGCGGGGGGGGGGGGGGGGGGGGGGGCGGGTATTGCAGCCCTAGTTATCAATTCTAGCCAAAGGCAACTGGACACTCCACTTAGGCCTTGGTTATAAGCGTCTTCTAACCCAATTTTCTCCAGAAAGCCTGGTCTTTGGAACATTGTTGGGCATTTTCCAAGCCATTCATAAAGCTGGTGCTTTGACTATTGGTTCTTTCTATGATTTAGGTTGAATTACATGAAGACCAACATTTGACCATTTTTGACCTAAGAATAACAGCAATTCCATATGGTCCAATCCAAATGTTAAAGGGTGGAATTCCCTGAAGGGAGGGAGGGTAAGTCTAAAGCCTCTTGCCCCTGACCCTTTCACACTTCACATTCACAAGGTCTGGGACACTGCTAGCAAAGAATGTGTTGCACAGGGCCTGGGGGGAAACCAAGCCAGAGTTGTCTGAATTGTTGATGCAGTCGGGCAGCAGCTGTAGAGTTTATGCACTGACCATGTTACCCATGAGCTGCAAGGCCTCCCTCCACCAGGATTTATGATTCCCTGGCCTGTGGACATTCAGGTGGGAAAGAGCAGTTTGGCTTCTGCTCCTGGTGGGCTGACACACTTAGGCTTTCCACGTTGGGAGGTGGTTGCAGATTGCACCATGAAATGCGTCAGAGTGTGCATGTGAGTGTGCATGTGTGTGTGTGTGCATGTGCATGTGGGGCGGATAGTGGTGGTAGGCAGGTCTGAAAAGCAAAAGCCATGCATCTCTGTCCTTAGTACCCAGGCTTTTGAGGACACACGGGCCCCAGTGCAGACCCAGTTTCAAAGATAGCTCAGGGCAGTCAGGGAGGGAAGGTAGGTCAGGACACATCTGTACTCGCACAAGGAGCCAAAATAGTTCTCATTCCTGCACAGGGATGACGCAGAGCAGACATCATAGCTGTTTTTGTTGTTGTTGTTGTTGTGTTTTTTTTTTTTTTTTTTGTATTTTCTCAAATTGTTTTCAGATTTCGGAGTTCCAGTATCTGAAAGGAATAGAGCAGTAGCTCGTTGCCATCTGATAAAGCCACTGAGGTGCTTTTATTCAGTCTTAAAATGTGCCTGATCTGCAGCTCACATGGTGGCAGCAGCCAGTAAAAGCCTGTGCAGACCAGCTGGAAGAAGGCCAGTTCAACTTTGTGAAAATTTTGAATAATAGACAGTCTTAAAAGATGTGGCATTGTGTTTTATTTTTGTCACGTGTATATAGAGATTCAAGCTGTGTACAAAGTTGTGGGTAGAAGGTCTGTTGTACCTTCTCCTCTCCTGTCCCCACCTCCCTGCTACTAAAATTGCTCTTTCACCTGATGTTGGATGTTCCCATTTGCCTACTCTTCCCCCTTCCCCCCATGCCCTCCTCCCCCTTCCCCCAAACTCTCTTCTCCCTTCCCCCATGCCCTCCTCCCCAGGAGGCTGACCTCTGTGGATGACAGCTGGAATCCCTTGACTCTGGCTTTTAGTGGAAGATAGTAAAGTTAGGGGAGAGGGTAGGGTAAGGTGGAAGATTGGGGAGGGGAGGAGAGAGGGAGTGTGGGAGGAGATGAAGGTTGAGGAGGATGAAGAGTGGGGAGGATGAAGGGTGAGGAGATAGAAGTTGGAGGAAATGGAGGTTGAGGGAAATGGAGGGGGAATGTGGGGAGAAGAAGGGAGGGTGGGTAATGGAAGGTGGAGAGAGTGAAGGGTGGGGATACAGGGGAGAGTGGGGGTAGATAGAGGGTGAGAGGGATGGAAGTGGAAGAGATGGAAGGTAAGGGAGATGGAGGAGACATATAGAGAGGAGAGGGTAGGGTCAGGGAAATAAAGGATAGGGATGGAGGGTGGGGTATGGGGAGGAAAAGGGAGGGTGGGGGAAATAGAGGGTGGGGAAATGGAGGATGGGGAGATGTGGGAAGGTGAGGGGATATGGCAGTGGGGTAGATGGAAGGTAGGAGGAGTCAGAGGCACTGGTCCCTCTGCCCCCAGTCTCCGAAGGGCGGGGCTTGACAGTGGCTTCCTCCTCTTCTGAGACTCCAGATCTTGTTGGAAGGCTGTTTCTGCAATCACAGTTCACTGGGTTTTGGAGAATCTGTTCTTGTTTCTCCTTTAAGACTAATGAGACTTGCAAAATACGGGAAAAGGGGAAACTAGAGGCCCCTGGAGCCTAAAACTAAAACCAATGTGTGGGATACGACTTGGCTTTACTCGTATATATAACAGTTTGTATATCTGTTAATTATAAATATGTCTATTAATATAAAAACTAATTAAAATAATGTTAGAACTAATGAAGAATAGTAATTGATTACTATATTAGAAATAATTTTTGTAAAATGTCTGTCATAGTGAGTAGAACATAATATATATTCAATAAAAGATGGTTGTTGCCTTATTGCCTTCTTAAGATTCAAAGCGACTGAAATAAATATAGAACTGTGTTAAAAAAAAAAAAAAGACTAAGGGATGTTAGTGGCTTCCTGCCATTTCTAGCCCAGGGCCACTTCACTTTGGCCACTTTCCCATAAGTCTGCCCACAGCCTTGTAAATACTCTCATTAAACTCTTTGGAACTGCCATCTGTTTTCTGCTGGAACCCTGACCATGGTCCCCAAGGACCTCCTAATCCCCCAATTACCCAGACATGTTTCCGTTCTTATTTTCAGCATCCACTGTGGATACCTCTGCATTTATAAGTCTCCCCTCCCTGGCTTTCCCCCTTTCCCTCTCACTGGAGTGTCACCTACCTCCTAGCAGTTCCTATGGATAGTGGTCATGACATCGCCTGGTCTGTCTGTCCTATGCAGGCTGTTCAGTCTGGGCCCTTCTCTTTTCACTCTTTATGCTGCCCCTGGATGATAATCACACCATGGTTTTAATGTAGAGGAAGGAACTAACCCATATACTGCACCCCTATGAGTGAATAAATACCAGGTGCTTTATCTCATTATTTATTTGAATAGCAAATGTTTATTGAGTGTCTCCCATATGGCAGGACTATTCTGTAGATGGAGATATAGCTTTGATTCTTCACAGCAAAGTAGGTACTATTGTCTCTCTTATAGGTGAGGCTTCTGAGCCTCAGAGAAGTTAAATAATGTGCCCACCTAAGTCAGCAATGGGACTGAAGTTCATTTCCCTTCCTCCAAAGCCAGAGTTCTTCCTCTTATATTGAAATGACAATTGAGCGCCTGCACACCTCTTCTTTTACATGGAATTTGAGTTGAAGTTAGCAGAACCTTTACATATTCTAAAAATAGTAGAGTCTGACTTTGGGAGTTTCAACTGAACTGATTTTTTTTTTTTTTTTTTTTTGCTGATTCATTCATCAGAGGCATTTGTCTTACTCTGACTTTGAGCATGCTTGCTCTGTCATTCACTCTGATTCTAAAAATTACCCCTGGCTTTATTTTAGAATCTGGTATCCTGACAATACAAGATTAATTTAAAGTCAGAGTGGTGAGATGTATTTGCGAAACCTCTGCTCATAATAGAAATTGCAGCCTCAGAAGCTCAATTATTATTATTACTAGTGGCCCAGTGCACAAAATTCCTGCACGGGGGTGTGTGGGGGGTGGTGTCCCTCAGCCCGGCCTGCACCTTCTCCAATCTGGGACATCCCTCTCGCAATCCAGGAGCGCTGGCTCCTAACTGCTCGCCTGCCTGCCTGATCATCCCTAACCACCTCTGCCTGCTGACCTGTTCTCCCTCAACTGCTCCCACATGCTAGCCTGCTCACCCCCAAATGCCCCCATGTGCCAGCCTGCTCGCCCCCAACTGCCCCCCCTGCCAGCCTGCTCACCCCCAACTGCCCCCCCCACCCCCCGCCAGCCTGATCACCCCAACTGCCCTCCCCTGCTGGCCTGATTGCCCCTAACCACCTCTGCCTCGGCCCTGCTACCATGGCTTTGTCTGGAAGGTCTCCCAGTCTAATTAGCATATTACCCTTTTATTAGTATAGATTATTCAATTATCACAACCACATTAAAGGGAACAAAGGAGAGATGCCTAGAGTGTGGAGCTTCCATGTGGATCAAGCTTGAGTTTTAGAATTTAATAAACCTGGTTTCAAAACCTAGCTGGGTAATCTTGGGCAAGTATGTCAGTTCTCTGCATCTCAGTTTCCTCAGTTGTAACATGGGAATAATAGAGATGAGCAAACAGGATGTGTATAGTTAGCAATGCTTGGTGATTCAGGTCCTAAATCTTTGGCCAGCTTTTGGTGGAGACTGCAAAGTTCCCTTTGAAGAACCCTTGAATTACTATGGGGGAATCACTCCATTGGCTTCTCACCTCATACCCTTTAGAAAGCAGGATGAGCCATCTCCAACTTGTAAAAGGAGTACTGATCATTCTAAGATGGAAGGGTGTAAGACCCTAATCGCTTGTCCCTAAGAATCAAAGTTCAGAACACTCTTCTGAAAGGTCCAGGAAGACTCTAGGCAAGCCAGAGTGATAAAAACACCAAAATAAAATTACCAATAAGATGGAAAGGAATGTGACCTGGGAACTGCGCTCAGCCTTGAGTTAGTGAAGAATGCAGAGTCCAGGTGGCTCTTGGTCCCTGAGGAGGCTGTCATACTTTCTGCCTGTCCTTACCCAGTACTCCTGAGGGCAGAGTTGACCTTAGAGGAAGAAGCTCATAGGAATAACTTATGGCCCTATTTGAGGTGAAGTTCTCTCTTTTTTTTCTTAATGTAAGTCATTTTTTATTTTTCAATTACAATTGACATGCAATATTATATTAGATTCAGGTGTATACCCCAGTGTTTAGACATGACATAACTTACTAAGTGATCATCCTGATAAATCATGCACCCATATGACACCATACAAAGTTATTAGAATATTATTGACTATATTCTCTATGCTATATTTTACTTCCCCATGACTGTTCTGTACCAACCAGTTTGTACTTTTCAATCCATTCACCTTTTTCACCCAACCCCCATCTGGCAACCATCAAAATGTTCTCTGTATCAATGAGTCTGTTTCTGTTGTGCTTGCTCATTTATTTTGTTTTTTTAGATTCAATCATTAATAGATATGTATTCATTGCCATTTTATTGTTCATATTTTTTATCTTTTTTCTTCTCCTTAAATAAGACCCTTTAATATTTCATGTAATACTAGTTTGGTGGTGGTGAACTCCTTTAGCTATTTCTTGTCTGGGAAACTCTTCATCTGTCCTTCAATTCTAAATGATAGCTTTTCTGGGTACAGTAATCTTGGTTGTAGGTCCTTGTTTTTCATCACTTTGAATATTTCTTGCCAGTCACTTTTGGCATGCAAAGATTCTGTTGAGAAATCAGCTGAAAAGTCTTAAGAAAGTTCCCTTGTAGGTAACTAACTGCTTTTCAGATTCTCTCTTTATCTTTAACCTTTGGTATTTTAATTATGATGTGTCTTGGTGTGGGCCTCTTTTGGTTCTTCTTGTTTGGGAATCTCTGTGCTTCCTGGACTTGTACATCTATTTCTGTCACCAGGTTAGGGAAGTTTTCTGTCATTATTATTATTTTTTTCAAATAGGCTTTTAATTTCTTGCTCCCTCTCTCTCTCCTCCTTCTGACACCCCATGATTTGAATGTTGATATGTTTGAAATTGTCCCAGTGGCTCCTTACACTATCTTCCTTTTTATATATATTTTATTGATTTTTTTACAGAGAGGAAAGGAGAGGGATAGAGAGTTAGAAACATCGATGAGAGAGAAACATCGATCAGCTGCCTCCTGCATACCCCCCACTGGGGATGTGCCCGCAACCAAGGTACATGCCCTTGACCGGAATCGAACCCGGGACCCTTGAGTCCGCAGGCCGACGCTCTATCCACTGAGCCAAACCAGTGAGGGCACTATCTTCCTTTTTAAACAATTCTTTTTCTTTTTGCTATTCTGATTGGGTGGCTTTTGTTTCCTCAAATTCCAAATTGTTGATTTGATTCTCGGCTTTATCTACTCTACTGTTGATTCCCTGTAAATTATTCTTCACTTCAGTTAGTGTATCCTTCATTTCTTACTGGTTCTTTTTTATGGTTTCTATGCCTTTTTTTATGCTGTTGAGGAAGGTTCTCACTAAGTTAATTGATCATCCTTATAACCAATGTTTTGAACTCTGCATCTAGTAGATTGCTTAGCTCCATTTTGTTTAGTTCTTTTCTGGAGTTTTCTTCTGTTCTTTCATTGGGACATATTTCTTAGTCTCCTCATTTTGGCAACCTCCCTGTGTTGTTTCTATGAATTAGGTAGAGCTGCTATATCTCCTGGGCTTGGTAGAGTGGCCTTAAGAAATGTGCCCCCTCCACTACCCTGTGTGGGATATATTCACCTTCCTGTTATAGTTGAGTCTTGATTGCTATTGGCACAGGGATTTACCCCCAGGCTAATTTGTTGCAAGGACTGGCTTTGACCACTGACCACCATGGAGGATCAGCTGTTCAGGGGCCCACCCCACAGAGCAGGACTTAGTTTAGTGGTGCTCTGGTGCTTGCTGAGTCCACCCCTTGAGTGTGTCACTTGTAGAGGTAGTTGGGTAGTGGTGCTTTGACATGGTCTGAAGCTGTCTACCAGGTGTTCTGGCAATAGGACCTTCCAGGAGGTGCAGGTCAAGGTGAGCTACCACCTGTGTTCTGCTCAGGACCACAAGATGTGAGCTACAAAGTGATCTGCAGATGGCTGCTACTTGTGCTGGACTTGGAGGTGCTCAGGAGAGGCCAACCTGTGGACCAGGTTGGCTGCTGCTAGTGCTTGGCCTGGGGCCACTTAGCATGAGGTATGGGGTACACTGAAGCCAGATGTTGCTTGTTTGAGAGATTTTAAGAAAGTCTGGAGCATGAGCCAAGACAGGCCATTCACATGGAAAAGCTACTGGGAACAGCTTGGGAGGGTATGCAAGATGGGTGAAGTGGGGTCTTAGGGAATCACCAGTGCAGAGCAAACAGTGTAAGCCAGCGTTTGATATGGCACCTACCTGCCAGCTTTATTGGGGGAGGGCTCCAAAAAGGAACAATAGCCTCTATCAGCACTTTTGTCTGGTAGAACACTGCCCCCCAGCTCTCACCCTGATGCCAAAGAATTTAGTTCCACCCTGTTTTATTACCCAGAAACTTGGTCAAGAGAGGTTAGGTATTGCCCAATTCCTCAAAGTATAATATACTTAGAGTCTTAGAATCTTGGAAGTAACCTAGAAGCCATCTACAGTGGTTATTAAACATTTTCAAGCAGTAAAGACTTTTTTCCTTCTTGAACAATTTTTTTATGACATCCTAATATGTAAAACAAATAAAGCAGAATTTTCTTACAATACATCTTTTTAAGTTGAAATGTATTCTGTGACTTCTGTTAGCATCAGTCAGTGAGAACAGTAAAGCTATTTAAAAAAATAAAAAAAAAAAAACCCATAATTGGGGCTGTGGTATCTGGTTTCAATCTTCTATCGGATTTAGTAAGCGTCCATAAAATTCAAATCAAAATGCAAATTGAATCTCAGAAGTACCCCATGATATTCAGAATACCTCTAATCTAGCTCATCGCATTAGTCATGGACCCAGCAGGAAACAATTTGCACTCTCAAATTAGGGTGCTTTCAGGACAGTCTAAACTTATTAAAGCATTTTAAAAAGCTGGTATAATACCGCAGGGCAGGTAACAGTGAAGTTGTTACCACCAGTAGACCTGAGGGTGGAGGAGAGGGAGCAGTTGCCAGAGGATGGGAGGATATGACTGCGTAGAGGGCTGCTTTCTTGTGTGTTTTGTTTTATTCCTTACCTAAGGATATTTTTTTCCATTGATTATCAGATAGAGTGGAAGGGAGGGAAGAGGGGTAAGAGAAAGAGAGAAACATTGATCTGAGAGAGATGTATCGATTGGTTGCCTTCTGCACGAGCTCCAACTGGGCCCAGGGATCGAATCTGCCAACCAAGGTACGTGCCCTTGACCAGGATTTGAAGCCCTGACCCTTGGATCTGAGGGCTGACACTTTAACCACTAAGCCAAACCGGCCAGGGCTACAGGGCTGCTTTGGGAGAGCAGAAGGATCTTGCTGCTCCCAGTAGGCCTTGCAGGAAAAGAGCAGGGGGTAAGTATCCAGTCGCACTCTACTTCCTCCTTCTAACCTCTTCCTGGGGCTACTCACTGGTAAACTCCAACCAGAAACCAGAGGGCAAAAGAGACTTTGATGCAATTCCTGCATGTCAATCTCCTAAGACCAAGAGCAGGTTAGAGAGGGTGGAGAGTGAGAATAGAGGAACCCGTGGACATTATTAATTCCCCCTTTTTAAAGATAGCAAGAATGAAGGCTCAGAGAATTGGGATGACTTGCCCAAGATTAGGGGCAATGATAAGAATCTAAGTCTTCCAATCCCCACTTCAACCCTATTTCCACTATTCTTTTTTATCCCTCTAGTCTGAGGACAATTTTAGATTCAGAAATGCTAATGTCATCCATTGGATGTTTAGATCTGGAATTAAAGGGACAGGCTTAGCATAGTCTACTAATTTCCTATATAGGGGGTCAACTGAATCCAATGTTGTTATGTAGTTCTTTGCAAGTCTAAAAACAAACCACAGCTATTTAGGGAAATAATATGGCATGGAGCTCTTTGGAACTTCTATCCCACACTCTCAGGTCAGCCCCTTTCTCATAAGGGTCAGGAAGAATGTCAGCCAAACAATGTAAGGGAGTACACGGAACATGGGTGCTAATTCTGCCCCAGAAATATCCAGGAGGATCTGTGTCTGTAAAAGCCTAGCAGCTGCAGAGAGCTCTTGATCCTTGGTGACATTTGTACTATATTCAGCATGCCTCCCAAAGGTTCTACACTTGGCCTGCTTCTTATAGGACATTTGCCTTTAGAAAGAGCTTTTCTAAAAGAACATTCTTGTCAACAGGGTGGATAATGACTATAGCCTAGTACTTGTGGCTATGATTTGGAAGAATTAGTAATGAGGATCCCTTGACCATGAACTCAAAGACATTTGTGGTTTGAAATATGTTATGTGTGGTTGGTGTCTTATAATTTCTTTGACTTAGTTGTACACTAAGGAAGAGCAAGCTTTGTGGCTAGGTGAAGGCTATTTATTTATTGATGGTGGGGAACCTTTTCTTGCCAAGGGCCATTTGGATATTTATAACATTCTCAGGCCATACAAAATCATCAACTTAAAAATTAGCCTGCTATATTTGGTCAAACATTTAATTAACTCACCCCTAATGTTTTGGCAGGGCCAGACCAAATGATTTCTCGGGGCTTTATATGGCCTGTGGGCCAGAAGTTCCCCACACCTGGTGTAGGGCATAACAGTCAACTCACAAAGAAACCACACAAGCCAGAGTCTTTGCAAACCCTAAGCATCTTGGGTATCCCCTCACCATAGGTAACCATCACGTGGCTGCTCCTAGCTAACCTCACCTAACTTCCCCAGGATGCATTCTCATCTTGTGGACCAATTGTATCCTTTCTCCATGGTTGCCTCTTTCAGTTTACTGATGTCCTGTCTCGCCTTTAATAAGCTATTTACTCAGTCATGGTTGACTGGGGTATGTAGACATAAACACTGTGCATTTTTCTTTCATGGAGTGTTTAGGGCACTTGGGTAACCTTGGTATCCCAAGCAATTGAAGGGTCATTGTGACCTTCTCTCTTTCATTTCTCTTTTTTAAGGGCAGATCAGCTTCCTTTTAGTTGTTCAGATTAAACAGCACCAATTTGTTGTGCCTTGGGCAAGGCTGGTTCTTGTCTGTGCCGTTAACACAATTCATCCGCAGCTGTACTATCCAGGGACCTTGTTTTAACCTGGAACACTGTGTCGCTTCCCTTATTGTTTAGGATTAAAATGTACTGCAGTAAACTACTTAAATTTAAATGGACGTGACCACTAGACTATTCTCTGTAGGAAACAGTTTGGCACTAGAAAAGAAGGTCTTTTGGATATAATCTGAGAGAGTTCTTAAAGACCTTCTTATAAAAAGCGTCACCATAAATTATTCCCAAAGGGTGAACCTGCATGAACAATATCACCCGGTGCTGCAGTCCCATCCTGGATCTAGTGTCTAATGAAGTCACACAGTGCAGTGGGAAAAGGCCGGCCAGTGTTTCAGGACCACAGCAGGAATATCAGGAGAATCAGGTCTTCTGTAGGCCCAAGTAGGCTATTTGACCTTTTCATGTGCCAGGGGAGGAAAGGGTAACGAAGCCTGGGTCCCTGCTGTAAATACACATGCATTTTCTCACTTGATTTAAATGTAATGAAAAAACACCACACCAACCTTTAATAGTACAGTTAGCTTGGGTTCTTCTTGCTGATTCATTAATCCCTCTTCATTGCTATCTGTAATATCTAAAATCCTGTGTGATTCTAATGAATGAGCTACTCTATAATTACATCTATTGTAAATACCTTTTACTTATTTTATTCTATAAATGTCTCATTTACACTTAAAGGCACACATTTTCTTTCTCATCTTTTCCGAATAGGCAAATGTTACATAGTACATAGGTAATAGTAGGTTTGACCTATCTATTCAGCCAAATTATAATTTTATTAACAGGATTAGGATTTAGGAATAGATTTTTGTTTGGTGTATATTAATAGTTCAGTTTTATTTTGTTTGTTTTGCTAATCCTCACCTGAGGATATTTTTCCATTGATTTTTAGCAGAGTGGAAGAGAGAGGGAAAGACAGAAACATCAATAGAAACACATCGATTGGTTGCCTCTTGCATGAGCCCGGCCCCGGGGCCCGGGCTGGGGAGGAGCCTGCAACCAAGGTATGTGCCCTTGACTGGAATTGAATCTGGGACCCTTTGGTCCTCAGGCCAGCACTCTATCCACTAAGCCAAACTGGCTAGGCAAGCCTTCCATTTTAGATTTATAGAAATCTATAAATCTGTGCACTTAGGCCCCCACCCTTAGGATTAGTGCTTACCAATAATCAGTTTTGCTTTTTTTCTGTACATTTTTATGCGAAATATATTTGTTATTGTAATTAAGTACTTTATTGAAATATATAAACTGATAAAATATGAAGGTGAAATGAAAGAGAGTTGTCTTTTTTTAAAAAAGTATATATGTATTTATTGATTTCAGAGAGGAAGGGAGAGGGAGAGAGAAATAGAAACATTAGTGATGACAGAGAATCATTGATCAGCTGCCTCCTGCACGCCCCACACTGGGGATCGAGCCTACAACCCAGGTATGTGTCCTGACCGGAAATTGAACCGTGAAGTCCTGGTTGATAGGTTGATGCTTGCCAGGGTGAGAGTTGTCTTTTTTTTTTTTTAATGAAAACTTAATAGAATGAGTTGAGAAAGACTTAAAGGCAAGTGACTAAAAAGGGCTGTTGAATTAGGTGTAGGTGAGGCAACTACTAATGACTGGGAGACAATTATACACATCAGCTCTCAGATTATTCTCATGGTTCTTATAGTTACTCAGAATAGCAAACATAGGTGATCATCAGAGATTTGGTTTAAAAACAAGAGAGATGATGGGAAATCAAGTCACAGGCCCTAAACTAAAAAAAATGGCTTTGATCTGAACTGCATAATTTGCATGAAGTGCCACGAGTTTTACAGTAAGTAATACATGGCTTAGATGTTGGAGAAATGAGATGGCATCTAAATTTTGTGCATTATTCATGTGGAGAGATTATCTACTAATCAACTGCCTGCTCAAAAATTATATTTGAAATCAAAGTGAAAATTATGTAGTATTCTTTTTAAAATAAAATTTTCACCTTTGGAAAAAAATTCACCAACCAACTACCAGTCTTGATTGTGTTGAAAAGTGGGATTTTTACAGTAAATGTATTTTAAAATCTATAAGTAGGGTTATGGAGTAGGCATAGGAATGTGATAGAAAATTTAAAATGTCAGTACATAAAGACCAGAACTATAGATGAAATCTGTCCAATTAAAAACTCTAACATGCTCAGAGACCCAGAGCACCATTTTTTCATTCTTTGTTTTTAAGACTCTGTAATAGAAACAAATGTCGTGTTTTCAAACCCAAGCTTGCTAGTTGGAGTAGTGAGTTTGTGAGGCCCCTGTGCAGGAACACAGCCTACCAGAGAGGACTTACCTACTTTGGGCTGTAATTTGATTTTTGGTCTTCCAGATACCAAGATCACATTGGGAAAGATGGTGTAAATGATGGCACAGCAGTTATTAGTCATTTTACTATAAAATCTACTGGAAATAACAGTAATAATCTAACTTGAGTTTTATAATTTTTGTATTTTTTACCTTTCTATATTTTCAAAAATTTCTAAAGGGGAATTTTGATTTTAGTAGTCAGAAAATAAGTTATTAAAATAATAAATAATTTGAAGATTTAGAAATATTAAACTGTTTGCAAAAATTTTTTTAATCCTTACCGGAGGACATGTTTATTGATTTTAAAGACAGAGAGAGAGAGAGAGAGAGAGAGAGAGAGAGAGAGAGGAGAGGAGAGGAGAGGAGAGGAGAGGAGAGGAGAGGAGAGGAGAGGAGAGGAGAGGAGAGGAGAGGAGAGGAGAGGAGAGGAGAGGGGAAGAAACATTGATCTGTTGCCTCCAATATGTGGCCAGACCAGGGATAGAAACCACAACCAAGGTATGTGCCCTGACCGGGAATTGAACCCACAACATTTTGTGTGTGGGATGATGCTCCAACTCACTGAGCCACCCGGTCAGGGCTCTCTTCCACTTTTAACATCCCTTGTGATTACATTAGACCTACTCGAATAATCCAGGATGATCTCCTTATTTAAGGGATGGGAGATTCGCAACATTAACTCCATTTGTAACCTTAATTCTCCTTTGCCATGTAACTTACTACTACATTCACAGGTCTTGAAAAATAGGACATGGATATCTTTAGGGGACCACTGTTGGCCTACCACAATCATTATGAGTTTCTCTTTGCTAGTGTTTATATAGTATATCTCTTTGCTTTTAATCACATTTAAAAAAGATTTTTGTTGTTATTTCAGAGAGGAAGAGAGAAAGAGAGACAGAAACACCAATAATGAGAGAGAATCATTGATCAACTGCCTCCTGCACGCCCTACACTGGGGATGGAGATCACAACTTTGGCATGAGTCCTGACCAGGAATTGAATGGTGACCTCCAGGTTCAGAAGTCGATGCTCAACCACTGAGCCACGCTGGCCGGGCTACTTTCAATCATTTTGAGTCCTTGTGTCATAGATGTATTTCTAGAAAACAGCATATAACTTGATTCCTTCCTCCCCTCTCCTTTCCTCTTCCCTCTCCATCCCTTCCCTTCCCTCCACTCCTCTCTCCTGTTCTCTCCCTTTCATCCAGGGACAGGAAATTTTTTTTAATACTAAGTTTAGTCATTTTATATGTACTCTAATTACAGATTAATTACAGCTATATTTCTATCTTATTTTTTTGTACTTTTTCTTTGCCTCTCCCTGGCCTTTCTCTCTGCTGGCTTAGAAGCTACACATTTTATTTCTATTCTTTTGGTGATTACTCTTAAGATTTAACATACATACTTGATATTAAAAAGACCAAAGTTAATCATTCTTTTTATCTTCGTTCTACATATTCAAGAACATTTTACCTCTAATCTCTCCCCTGACCTCCCATTTGAAATGCAATAGGTCTCCAGCATCAATTGCAGTCCCTGTATTAATTTCCTAGGGCTGCCATAACAAAGTACAACCATCTGGGTGGAGAAAACAGCAAAGTTTATTGTCTCACAGTTGTGGAGGCTAAAAATCCAAGATCAAGGTAGGATTCTAAGAACTGTGAGGGAAAATCTTTTCCATGTTCTTGCCAGTTTCTGGCAATCTTTGGCATTCCTTGGCTTGTGGAAACATCACCTCGATCTCTGCCTTTATCTCAGAGTGTCCTCTGTCTGTGTCCAAATTTTTCCTTTTTATAAGGACACCAGTCACTTTGGATTAGGGTCCACCTGAATGACCTCATTTAACCTAACAAATTATATCTGCAATGACCCTGTTTTCCAATAAGGCCACATTTTAAGCTACTGAGGCTGAGGACTTCAACATATGAAAATTTGAGAGATACAAGTCAACCCATAATGACTCCTTACCTTGTTTTTACACACTTTAATTATTCATTATGTTTAGATTTACTTAATATTTATCCAATATTATATACTCCTTTGCTTCTTATAGATTACTCTTTTCTTCTGGGTTTGATTTCTTTTTCCTCAAGTACACCTAGTCTTGATTTGAAAATGTCTTTATTATGTCCTCACTCTTGAGTGGCATTTTAGTTGGGTCTAAAATTCCAGGCTGACAGTTATTTTCTTTTGGCACTTTGAAGATATTATTTTAGTGATTAAAATTTATTTTGTTATTGTTGTAGTCTGCAATCGATCTCATCATGGTTGCTTACTACAGTTTTACTACACTATGACTAGGAGTGGATTTATTTTTACTTATTCTGCTCAGAATTTACTGTTGTCTTGAATCTGCTGGTTCATGCCTTTTGTCATTTCCAGAAAAATATAGACTTTATAGCTTAGAATGTTGCTTTTGCCCCATTTTCTCTATTCTCTCTATCTTAATAATTTTTTCTAAAATTATAATTTTTTTATCAGATATCTTTTAAAAAATATATTTTTTTTATTGATTTCAGAGAGGGAGGGAGAACTAGCAACATCAATGATGAGAGAGAATCATTAATCGTCTGCCCTCCACATGCCCCACACTGGGGATGGAGCCTGCAACCTGGGCATGTGCTCTTGACTGGAATTGAACCCAGGATCCTTCAGTCTGCAGGCCAATGCTCTTTCCACTGAGCCAAACCAGCGAGGGCTAAAAATGTAAACTTTTATTGAAGAATAATATACATAGAAACATGCACAAAGTGTAAGTGTTCAGTTTGATGAATACTAAAATGTTTGAACACCCATGTTTAACCAGCACCCTGACCAAGAAACAGAACAATTCCAGCTCCTTCCGGTCACCATCGACCTCTCCCATTCAAGGTAAGCACATCTTTACTTCAGTCACTATAGATTAGTTTTATCTGTTTTTTGAGCTTAAAAAAAAAATAAAAAAAGAAACCATGTGGTATGGACACTTGTTTCTCTTTCACTCAACATTATGAAATGATCCATACTGTTGTTTGTAGCTATAATTTATTCATTCTTGTTGCAGTGTGGTATTTTATTGTATGAGTTCCATCTAGAACTTTTATTAGAAACAGGTTGGACCAATTTTTTTCATTCTTTATATCTTACCTTTCTTTTATATTTTCCATCTTTCTAACTCTCTGTTTCATGCTATGTAAATTCCTCATATCTTTATGTTCACTAAACCTCTACTAAGCTACATTGAATTTGCTGCTTAAGTGAACAATTTAATTTTGAATTTCAATGACAGTCTTTTTCATAATTTAAAAAGCTCTGTTTGACCCTGTTAAAAATATGCTTTTTTCCCTAGAGTGTCTATGTATTTAGTCTTTTCTGCTATGTTTTTATTAATCTTAAACATACTTCCTTAAACTCAGATGGCTCTTTTAAATGAAATTTTAGAGGATCTAACCTTGATATTTGTTGTGTATGTTGACTTTTGTTCTTGGTGTAATTTTTTTCTCATCAATTTTGTAATTTTAAAGTGAGAACTGATTGTTCAGGGAGTTTTTACATTTGAGGCAGTAGTAAAGTTTTGTTGGAGGATTTATCATCATGTATGCTTCTGCCTAGAGTCTCAGACTCACATGTATCATAAGGTTGGGGCTAGCTTTCAGATTAGTTTCTTGGCTTGGAGGTTTCTGTATTATAAAGGTAATATATATTTGAATATATATTTATGTATGTATGTATATATATATGTATTTCTACACTAATAAAAGAGAAACATGCAAATTGACCATACCTCTGCTATGCCCACACGCCACACCCACCAGCCAATCAGGAGAGAGTATGCAAATTAACCCAACCAAGATGGCGTGACCACGGAGCTGGAGCAAGCAGGAGGCTTGGGTTGCCCTGGCGATGGAGGAATCCAAGCTTCCCGCCTGCCCTGGTTGGCCCTGGCCTCTGCTCAAGGCTACAAAGTTTCAATTATAGAAGATAAATAAATCCCAGATACTTGCTTCCAGCCGGCCCTGGCCTCCGCTCAAGGAGGCACTGAAAAAAGAAAAAGAAAAAAAGGAGGGACTGGGAGCTTGGGTCGCCGGGGGTTGATCAGGCTAGGATGGGACAGCAGTTGTGGGTGATCAGGCTGATGGGGGGCGGGGCCATTGGGAGTAAGCAGACCAGCAGGGGGGCCAGTTGGGGGTGAGCAGGCCGTCAGTGGGGGTCAGTTGGAGGTGATCAGGACAGCAGGGGGGGCAGTTTGGAGTGAGAAGGCCAGCAGTGGGGCAGTTGGGGGCGAGCAGGTCAGTGGGGAGGGAAGGTGGGGGCAAGCATGCTAGCAGGGGGGGCAGTTGGGGGTGAGCAGGCTGGCACGGGGGGCAGTTGGGGGCGAGTAGGCTGGCAGGCAGAGTGGTTAGGGGCAATCAGGCAGGCAGGCAGGCAGGTGAGGGACTGGAGCCAGCAGTCCCGGATTGTGAGAGGGATGTCTGACTGCCAGTTTAGGCCCGATCCCTATAAACTGACAGTAGGACATCCTTTGAGGGGTCCCAGATTGGAGAGGGCCAGGCTGAGGAACACCCTCCCGCCCCCGCCGTGCACAAATTTCATGCACCAGGCCACTAGTATATATATATATTTGGCTTGAATAAAGTCCAAGCTGTGGTTTTGAATTCTCATGGGGGATTTTTTTCCTTCTGCTCAGAGTCCAAAATTATAGCAGACAACAACCTTTACCTAATAAACTATTTGTGATTCAGAGAATATTAAAAAATAATATGGTCAACAATGTGACTTCCACAATGGGGCATCTGACTCCATGACATAACAAGTGGACACTGGAATTTGAGGATGAATCTCAGGATTGGGACTTCAGTGAATTCTTTTGGAGGAATGGGGTAGGAGAGAATCTGGAAATTAAGCAAGGACTGGTAACAGGATATCAGAGAGGCAGAACAACATATGAGCAGGTGAAATGAGTGGGGTGGTCCTAGGGCTAATTTTCAGCACTCTGAGCATTTGTCTCAGTATCACATTTAAACTATCTTTATGCTTAGCTTGAGCTCTTCGCTGGACTGAGGCAGGTTCTTAATGACACAGGACCTGGCCAACGTCGTTTTCAAAATTCTGAATTATGACAAGTTGTCTGTAGTAGTGTCCTGTTGTCCTTTCTGACTTTCCCCGTCCTACTTGCTAGAGCCACTGTCCTTCCCCCTCTCAATCCAATGCCTCTAGGACAAGGCTCTCAACCTCAAATGCCTGTGGGGAGTGGGTAATGAGGCAGCTAAGTTAAATTAATTAAATGAGATGGAATGGTGACTCAGAGGCATGGCCATCCAAGGGCATATGACTCTCAGTTACAGCTTATTGTTATTAAATGGAAATGCACAGTCTGGGCTGGAAATTTGGATTTTTTTTAAAGAAAGAAAATATCTAAAAATGTTGGCAACTCGTTCAGTTATAAAAAATGTGCTGTGCTAACCAAAATACATCCGTGGGCCACATATGGCCTGCAGGCCACTGGTTTGCAACTCTTACTCTAAGATGCCTTCCACAGCCTTCCGGGAGCCTCAGTTTTCTCATGCCACGGCAGCTCCTATTCTCCCTCTGGCTACCTGTCAAGTAATATGTCCTGCTTTTCAGATTACTTGCATTCTCGATCCTCCACCAAATACCACATCCCTTGAATGGCCATAATGGAACAAATCTTCACTAATGTGTGAAGGATGGAGGGTTCCTCCTGTGGAGAAAGGGGAAAACTCCCCCTTCCCTCCTCTGGTTCTACTTATTTGTTGAATAATCAAGGCGACATGAGAAAGACTGATAAGAGAAAAATCATAGTGAATTCTGTGCACACAGGAACCCTGTAGGGGAGAGTCAGAAACCCTGAGTACGTGAGCGGTTCAGAGACTGAAAGAGAATGAGGAATATATGACCCTCTGAGCTAAGGAGGAGGTGAGGCACCTTGGGACCTCAGAGAGTCCTTGCAGGGTGATAAGAAGGGAAGATGTTTAGTTCAACAGACGTTTGCTCTGCAATAGAGCTATATAGCTCCTTTCTGGGGCTACTACCCCTTCTCTCTGATAATCTCTTATTAAGAGCAAGGCCCTAATTAAAATTCTTCTAGGTAGTTAAGGGTGGGCTGGGGGTGGGCAGAAGTTTCTGTTGAGCCCACAAGAGACCTGATGGTCTTTCGCTCAAAATCCACATATCACAAAGGCACATCTTGGGGTGACCGAGCCCCCACACTCCCAGGATGCAGTCCGTTGGGCTGAATTACAGTGGGCACTTCTGGCCCTGGAGCTCAGGGAGCAGAGTCTTGTGCGCATGAGGAATGCAGGCAGCCTGGAGCATCGTGGGCTCCGGAGCCAGATGATAATGCCTCCTGGCTTTCCACTTCGGAGAGGAGTGAGCCTGTCCACGAGGCTTCTCCCTCTAGGTAAGGTGGTCGGAAATGTACAATCAGGATAACAATTCCTGGCAGCTTTGCTGTGAGGCGGCTTTAATTTCAGATATGTACAGAAAGCTTATTTTGGTTCGGATGATGGGAAGCCTGCAAAGGGGAAAGCTCTTGGAAATCATCTAAGTCAAGCCTCTCACTGTGTGCATTTTGTAGACCAGGAAGATTTTGGTTCAAGGAATTGGTCCAAGGCCTCGGCTAGCCAAATCGGTAATTCATTTGCAAAATTTATTTTTAATGATAGATTTATGGTGGCATCGGCTATAATATCTCATAGCTCATCTGAGAGGCAACATGAAATGATTATTAAAGCAGGACAATTGCTCCAAAAATCTATCAGGTTAGAGTACTGGGGAAAAGACCTGGGTCCCCCTCATTTGTCATCTGGGTAACAGGTGCTTAACCTCTTTAAGCCTCAGTGTGGCTTAAGGGAGTATAAACATGGTTTCATCTCTTTAAAGAACTAAGACTAACCCAAGGTGATATGTTCCTGACTGGCAGAAAAACGGGTATCTCCTTCTCCAGCTGTTCACGAACCAAGGGTTAGAGCGGCCTAACGGGAGGGGTAGGTGGTTGGTGGCCAAGCCAGAGTTGATCAGTTTGCTGTTGCCACTGCTCTTCCTTGTCACACACTGTCCCTGTCAGAGCCACGGCTGAGCCCTCCACAGGCTTTCTACAGTTAAGAAAAGGCTGCCCCTCTGAGCAGACACAGCCCAGTGGCCTGAAACCTGGGCTAGATTTCAGCCCCCATTTGCTGCTTTGAGCTGTAGGTCCCTCACCCACCTCCACAAGGTGGCTGGGTCAGGGAGGACGCTGATGGCCTGACAGAAGGATGCTGGCGGGATGCGGAGTGAGGTCTGTGCTGGTCTCTGTGGACCTCTGAGGGCGGGCTGGTCCGGGGCCCCCTTGGGCTCACAGGGACACAGCTCTTACAGTTCCGCAATTTCAACTCATTCACCTGCCATTCTAGGAGGCGGGTGGCACCTGGGGAACACTCGAATTGAGAAGGCTAACCCCTATTTTGTAAAACTACTGTTTGGAATTCTCTGCTGTTTTTTTAGACGGCCTCTTATTCTAAAAAAACAACTTTGCTTTCTAGCCTGCTTGAATAATGAGGAAGATAAACTTAGCTGTCTGACCTCTGTAGGCCAGAGACTAGATATGCCCATACTCTCAACGCCATGCCAGGTGCATTTTTTAATTGGATAGAACTGTGTTGTTTTCAAGGCCAGTAGCCACATATCCACTAAGCGCACAGAGGGCTGGCTCTTGAATGCAAAGGGAAGTTCTGCTTGTAGCCTTGCTTAGAATTTGAATTCATTTTCTCTAAGCCCACCGGTGAATAAAGGGTGACTCCAAACTCTCCGAGCATTGCTTGCTTTATTCCGGTTCTCTGTAACAGAATGGTCTTCTTCTCCTCTAGGGTCAGCCACACACTTTGCCCTCAGAATACAGAGGGTCTGAGTCAGCCCCTTTCATGGACTCCAGCTCCATCTCCCTCTCCCCTCCTTATATTTTAGAGACCCACTGGAGAGTTACCCTCCTAAAGAGGACACAGATGACTTCTAGAACATGCCATGGCTGAGCAAAACATAAAAACAATGCAAGCTAAATTTCCCTCGAGATAGCTTCATACATGTAAGTGTTGTTTTGTATTGTTGTCTTTAATTTGCAGTTTATGCAGTAAATCAGATTGCTTGTGGAAAAAATAAGCTGGGTGTCATAGTCTTCAGCAGGAACCTCCAAGGATCTGGACCTTTCAGGAAACTCAACAAGCCTTTTTGGGGGTGCGGGGGAGGGGGGGTTTGGGAGGGGGGGTACGTTGGCTGTGGCTGTTATTTACACGTGAAATTGTGGTGCAGGCTCACCCTCCCAGTCTCCTCTGACATGTGATCTGTGTAAACAGATGCTGAGGTTTAGGGGCCCAGCCTGGGGCCACCCCCTGGCGTTGCTTTACCTGGGGGTTAGCTGCCTGTCCACAGGGCTTTTACTAATCAGCATTGCTGCTTTTTCCCCCATTCCCAACCCTTCAGCCACTCCTCACCGCCCCTCTTCCAGCTGGTTCTGTTAGAATCCACAGAACCACCGGACCCACGGCAGTTAATGATAAACAAGGAGGCTCATTTTCCTTTGTTTAGAATTCTAGCAAGACTAACCGATTAAAAACAGCAACAAAACTGCCGAAGCTCAGTTAAATCAAACCAAGGGTTTCGTGGAAACACCAGCCAACAAAACCAATAAATCATTAACCTGAACGGACCTGGGAGGCCCGTGGCCTGGCTTGCTTTGCCACGTGACAGAAGGTTCGGTGCCTTCTGACGCAGAAGGAAAGTTGGTCATGATTTCCCGGAGCGCGAATTCCCGTCTTTTTCCTGGGCTCTGCCAGCCTTGGGACCAAAGCGGTGCTCTGGCACCACCTAGTGGTCACTGCATGTACATCGGCTGCCATGCACGGATGGCCTCTAAGATTATCGTGACATCCTCCAGAGAAAAGAATGCACTTGGATGTCACCGAAGTGCAACCAAGAAAATGTGACAGATACCGAAGTAGACCTATTACAGGACCTTCCCTGCCTCTGACACCGACGCCTTGACAGTGCTGATGGGGGAAAGAAGTGGAGAGAAGATCTGGAAAACGTGTAAATTATTTGTGAAGTTGGAATTTAATTGCAAGTGAAACGGCAGGAAGTGAACCAAAGGAGGGAAGAGACAGGAGGAGCAGGAGCCAGCTCAGAAAGCTCTGCTGTTGTTTTGTTTTTGGAAATAGGGAACAAGTAGGGACTTTGGGGAGAGGAAGTCTAGGTTTTTAGAATAGCCTGCTGTCTGGTTTTCAATGCTTTTTGTCGCTTGATTTGCAATGGGTCACAGGAATGAGCTAGACCTTAAATCTAAGAAGGCTATGTTTTATTTATTTTACACACAAACATATGACAACTCATCGTGTTATTTTAATATTTTGGCAGCTGGGTGAGTGGAAAGTGAGAGGGGATAAACTTGTTCGAAGAATGGTGGGATGCCAGGGACAAACATCTGCTAGGTCTTCCCTGTGAGCAGGCACCTTCCCAAGGGTGCTCTGATGGAAGAGAAAACAGCAACATTGTCAAAGTGTGGCAGGAGGAGGGAGTGACATGAGATGGAAAGGAAGGTGAGCTGAGGCCACAAAGCCCCTGCAGGAGCCTCTGAAGGAAGCAGAAAAGTAATGAGTCAAGAGCTTTTGTACTGGATCCTGGCCAGTGTCTGCTTCATCCCTTCCCCTGGGGCAGGCACCACTTGGTGTCAGCAGCCCCGAAGGGCGGGAGCACCTTTTGTAAAGCAGTGTGACGTTCTCTTCATGGAAGTCAAATAAGCTGGTATTTTTCTTCATGGAATTATGCTGTTAGTAACATAAATTGTGCCGACAGGGATGCCTCAGTCAATGATGGGATACTCCTGAGAAGTGGGTCATTATGCAAACATCACACAAACTCACATGGTATTACCTACTACACACCTAGGCTATATGGTATAGCTTATAGTAACGAGGAGACTACAAACCTGCACAGCATGTTCCTGTACTGAATGCTGTAGGCCCGTGGTCGACAAACTGCGGCTCGCGAGCCACATGCGGCTCTTTGGCCCCTTGAGTGTGGCTCTTCCACAAAATACCACGGCCTGGGCGAGTCTATTTTGAAGAAGTAGTGTTAGAAGAAGTTTAAGTTTAAAAAATTTGGCTCTCAAAAGAAATTTCAACTATTGTACTTTTGGTATTTGGCTCTGTTGACTAATGAGTTTGCTGACCACTGCTGTAGGCAACTGTAGCACAATGGTATTTTGTGTATCTAAACATAGAAAAGTTATAGTAAAAATATGATATACTGTACTTTTATAGGACTGGCAGTGCTGTAGGTTTACACAGGCATCACCACAAACATGTAAATAACATCATTGTGCTATAATGTTAGGATGTCTATGATGTTAGGCCACTGGGCAATAGGATTTTTTCAGCTCTTTTATAATCTTACTAGAGGCCCGGTGCATGAAATTTGTGCACGGAGGCGGGGATTGTCCCTCAGCCCAGCCTGCACCCTCTCCAATCTGGGACCCCTCGGACATCCCTCTCATAATCCGGGACTGCTGGTTCCTAACCACTTGCCTGCCTGCCTGATTGCCCCTAACTGCTTCTGCCTGCCTGCATGATCACCCCCTAACTACTCCCCTGCCAGTCTGGTTGCCCCTAACTGCCCTCCCCTGCAGGCCTGGTTGCCACCAACTGCCTCCCCTGCAGGCCCGATCGCCCCCAACTGCCCTCCCCTGCTGGCCTGATCACCCACAACTGCCCTCCCCTGCCGGCCAGCTTGTGGCGGCCAGCTTGTGGCAGCCATCATGTGGTGGCCATCTTGTGACAACGTGGTGGTGGCCATCTTGTGATGACATGGGGGCGGCCATCTGTGATGACATGAGGGTGTCACGTGAGGGTGCAAGGGCTTTTATTAGTATAGGTGGGACCACCATTGCATATGTGGTCCATAGTTGACTGAAACATTGTTATGGGACACATGACTTTATTATGTACCTTTGTACCAACGTTCTAGGACTTTAGCAGGCTCTGAATGCCCACCATCCCTTCTTCTGATCCACCCATCCATCCATTCTCACATATTCAGGTCTGAGACAGACAGTATGCTAAGTATTGAATATTCAGTTGTGCATTTCTGAGATGGCTACAGTGCCACCAAAACTCGGGTTGTCATGAAGGACATCTCCAGAGAAACAGTGCGAACTCTGTCTCGGCAGTCCATCAGGGAGGAGACAGTGAATAACTCGTCAACCAGCTCCTGCCAATCTCCTGGGACATTAAACCTCACACCTTGGTTGTGTCACCTCCAGGGAGTCACTGAGAAGCCAGCTCCCACAGCAGCAGTGGCAGCATGAGCTGGTGGCACTTCCTGTCAGTTTGGTTTGCCTGTCTCAGATGATACCTCAGGCTGGGCTGGGCAAGCCAGTGCACACACTGAAGTGCCAAAAAACCCCTGAAGCTTTTTGTGCTTCAACCCTAACAGAGAAATCCCAGGGGTGGTAGGCAATAGACACAAGTGAGAAATAAGGAGAGGTGCCATCTGCTCTTTCCCTGAGTGACATGGGCCACCACCTGGCTGAGCAGGCAACACTTTACAAGAATAGGCCATCTCCTCAATGAAGATGGAAACATCTTTTCTGGAGTCTAGAAGAATGTGGTTGGTGCTGGATGAATATCCTGGAGCACTGAGAATGTTTCAGGGAGAGGATCACGGTTGAAGACTCTTGTGGCCGGGGTCTGGTCCAGTGAGTTTTAGTAAATGGTGAGGAAATGGGCCTAGAGCAGTCAACAACTTTGTCAAAGTCTTTTCTTTAAGTCACGGCAGACCTGGGATGAGAACCCGCATCCGCACACAGAGAGCCACTTACTCCTTTTGCTTTTGGGGAAGCTTTGTTATCCGTCATTTTGTACCAACCTGGGGCTCACTGAAGGTTTCAAGGGACATAGGGCCAGCTCCCTGCTAGTCTTTTTAGGCAGGCATCCACAGAAAGCAGAGTGATAGCCCAGCACCACTCCCTTCTTCTGGGCCAGCACTCAGATTTTCCTATGGGGGAATAACCCTTCCATTCTTAGTTCGGGGTTCAAGAGCGACCTACCCCGTCTGCTGAAACCAGAGGTGGCATGTCACCTGATCCTGGTCAGTGAGAGTGTCTCTTCTATCCCCAGACCCTGTACTTGATTGGAAAAATGGGCACATGTGTGTCCTGCCCAGGACTTTGGAAAGAGACACTCTTTCTATTGGGATGGCTAACTGGCTGATGTAAGTCTGAGACTGTGTAGGTTCATACTGTGGACAAAGGCTGCCCGAAAAGAAGCCAGACCAGAGAAAATGAGCTCAGATATAGAGTGTGAGGCTCCAGGCCCTGAAGTTCTGTTTTGAGCTATCGAATTCAGTTGTATTTGAAGCCAGCCACGCCTCTGGTCTTGATAGTTATTCCAAGAGCTGGTGAATTCTCTGTTTTGACGAAGCCAGGTTAATTGGGTATTTGTCATGACACCTGAGGGAGTACTGCCCAAAATAGAAAGTGTCTCAGTTTGATAACTCAGGTTATTAACATTGTACTAATGTGACCCCAATTACTAATTTAGTTCCTACATGGTCCAGTTAGCATTGCTGAGAGAAAGCTACACTCTTTGAGCATCTAAAAAAAAAAAAATTTGGGAAAGCAAAAATGCTGAACTATCCTAGCTGTGTGGCTCAGTGTTTGAGCGTCGATCCATGAACCAGGAGGTCAAAGTTTGATTCCTGGTCAGAGCACATGCCCGGGTTTTGGGCTTGATTCCCAGTGGGGGACCCACAGGAGGCAGCCGATCAATAATTCTCTCTCATCATTGATGTTTTTATCTCTCTCTCCCTCTCCCTTCTTCTCTGAAATCAATGAAAATATATTTTAAAACATTTTTGAACTATAGACCCTTCTTCACAACAAGCAGAACAATTCCTACTGAGGATGGATTAGCATTGCTATCTCTATATACAGAGAATAGAATGTTCTGGAAAAAATGTAACTGGTATATTTATTTATATTTCTAAAGAAAATGATTTCAACACTTTAGACAACATGTATCCTGAATTGCATTGAAATAACTTGGCATAATAAAACACCCGTGAATACTGAAAGGATGATCCAATTATAAAAATCAAATGGATTATGGACCAAATGCATTTTGTTAAATCATATAAATTTTTAAAGAGGGGTGGAATTAAAATCATTCAAAAGGAAGTAACTTTAACACTGAAAAGTAGTATTGTAGGAATTTATTTTCCTGCAAATAACTGTAACAATAAATGAAAATCTTTCATCAACATCTTTCAGTATCAACAGTGCCTCAGTACTAATCTGATTTCAGAATTTTGTTATTTTTAAGCAATTTATAACAGAACCAATTTCAGTTATGCATTTTGATACAATATGTTGTAGGAAGAAAATTAAACTTATGACACAGAGGAGGTGTGAAATGTGTTCTATGAATAAATTGGAAACTTGTCTGCTTAATCTGAAGACAGATTGAGACATCTATCAATAACCTTAGAGAAAAATGTCTCCCTGGTCTTATAATCAAATAAAAAATTTCAATTTATATCTCTAGGATGTGGAGGCTGCCAATTCTGACAGATTTTTAAAAGTCAATATTTCATATAGAGTTTGAATTGAGGTACTGAATAGATTATATTTCCAAACTTTTGAGAGCCATTAGAATTATGATAATATTAAAAATAGGATGCAGCCCTGGCGGTGTTGTTCAGTGGTTAGAGTGTAGGCCTGCACACTGAAGGGTCTTGGGTTCAATTCCCCATCAAAGGTACATACCTGGATTGTGGGTTCAATCCCAGGCCCTGGTCAGGGTGAGTGCAGGAGGCAACCAAAAAGTGTGTTTCTCTCTCATCTATCTCTTTCTCTCTCTACCCCTCCCTCCCTCCCTTCCAGTCTCTCTAAATATAAATGGAAAAAATATCCTCGATCAAGGATTAACAACAATAATAGAAAGAATGCAATATAACTCAAACATGTGTTTAAGGGTGATTGCATTAGCATATAAAACATTCTCAGCAGTGCTTTAGAGTCTGCCCACCAGCTATGTTCTTGAGGGTGTAGTACTGTATTTTTTCATGTATAAGACACCCCCCACTTTTCCAATCCCAAATCAAGAAATCAATATTTTAAACAGGACACATTTTTATTTAGTAACTAGAGGCCTGGTGCACGAAAATTCATGCACTCGGGGGGGTCCCTCAGCCCGGCCTGTGCCCTCTTGCAGTCTGGGATCCCTCGAGGGATGTCCACTTGCTGGCTTAGGCCCACTGCCCGAGGGATTGGGCCAAAGCTGGCGGTCAGACATCCCTCTGGCAGCCTGGGACCCCTCAGGGGATGTCTGACCGACAGCTTAGGCCCGCTTCCCGGGGGATTGGGCCTAAGCTGGCAGTCAGTCATCCCTCTGGAAGCCCAGGACCCCTCAGGGGATGTCTGACTGATGGCTTAGGAGTGGGCCTAAGCCATCAGTCAGACATCCTTAGCACTGCCGAGGAGGCGGGAGAGGCTCCCACCACTGCCACTGTGCTTGCAGCCATCAGCCCAGCTTGTGTGGGAGCGCACTGACTGCCAGGGGGCAGCTCCTGTGTTGAGTGTCTGCCCCCTGGTGGTCAGTGCACGTCATAGAGACCGGTCATTATGCTGTTAGGGTCAATTTGTATATTACCCTTTTATTCTATAGGATTACCGCAGGTAATGTTTACATACCAGTACTATGATATTATGCAGCATATCACTTTATTCAGCCTCTGTTGCATCACTGCTCTCTTCTTCATCACTATTAGTTCCAGACATATCAATTTCTGCAACTTCTATTGTAGCACTGCTGTCTTCTGAGTCACTGTCTATATATGTGAGATCATCCTCATAAACTGGTGGCATTTTATGAGCTAACTTTGTTCGTGTTCTCATGGCCAACACTTCTCTTCTCATGAAATTGAAGCACCATTTTGCCTTTCCTGTAAAATCAACAATGTTCATTTCGCTTGCAAACATTCTTGCCTGACATTGAATAAGCTTGGTTGACACCCATAAGCCACTCTGGTGCTGCTCCATAATCTAAGTCTTAAGCCTCTGCTCCAAGTTTGCCCGTTGTGCTAGTTTTCCTCTTAAGGCCTTCTTCTTTTTTGGCATCTTCAGAAGTTGTCCTTCCTGTTTTCTCCACTGTCTGATCCTACACTCAGTGGGAGGAGGTTCAAATTGTCTCTCTGCAGCTCTATTTCCATGCTCTTTTGCATAGCTGATTACATTCAGTTTGAATTTTGCAGAGTAAGACAATTGCTTACCAGTATTTATCTTTTTATTTTTTGACACCTTTATGGGCTCAGAATGCTCTGGTCCTAGTTGCATCTGCACACTCTCCACCTCCACCTCCAATTACGGCATCAGCTGATTTCAGTAACAATAAGGCTCTCGATTGGAGGAAGCCTGTTTGGCAAGATATGGGAAGCTACACACCTGCATGGCTCCCTCCTCAGCTGACTTCTGTGTTTGTATAAGACGCCCCTTGATTTTCAGTCTTAACAATTTTAGAAAAAAAAAATGGCATCTTAAACATGGAAAAATATGTTAATTCCCTTTAACCCTTTGCACTCGCTTGCTTTTTTCTCAATTCCTTTATTCTACTCGGGATTTAATTTTTTAAATACCCCAGATTTTACAAAGCGCGGCAGTAGAATAAAAAACTGGAGTTTCTTTTCATACAAACTTATTTATTTGGATTTTTTTAAATATTTCAAATTATTGATACATTCAAAGAGTATAAAAAGAGCTGCTACCGATGCAGCTCTTCACACTCGACATCCGAGTACAAAAGGTTAATTCAGAGTAAAATCTTGCTGTTACGTTTAAACTCCTCGAAAAATAAAAATAAAGCATTCTTAAAGACCCAAGAATCTTTGAATCATGGTGCATAAATCACCTAGATGTCATATCAACAGCTTTATTTATTTTATTAACACATTAAGCGCCCAGTCACCGGTGACTGACACTATACTTTCTATCTGGAAGACAAAACAGGCTGGGTGCTTAACGTGTTAAAATACTAGAGGCCTGGTGCACGAAATTTGTGCCTGGGTATGATCCCTTCCCACGGATGGCCAGCCAGGCCCCCCCCCCCCCCCGCCCCCGTCAAACTCCTGGTTGAGCTCCCGATGGAGGGGACAATTTGCATATTAGGCTTTTATTATATAGGTTATTTTTTGAGAGAGGAATGGAGAGGGAGAGAGAGATGGAAACATCAATGATGAGAGAGAATCATCTATCAGCTGCCTCCTGCATGCCCTACACTGGAGATTGAGCCCACAACCAGGGCATGTGCCCTGACTGGGAATTGAACCATGACCTCTTGGTTCATAGGTTGATGCTCAACCACTGAGCCATGCCGGTGGGACACATCAGCAGCTTTTAAAAAATAATTTCCAACAACTGCAAAGTAACTCATTACTTTCTTTAATATCATGTAGTTATTATGGAGTAGGACATAGTTAAACTAGTAGCTCCTCAAGGACTTTGATGACAGGTATATGTAAAGTCTGTGAGCTAGAAGTCACATTTTAAGTCATGTTAATGGCAGTGTTTGAAAAAAAGAAGCACCCAGACAACAAAACACCATGTGGTCTGACTTTGCGGTGGAGTGCCTTAAAAGAAAACTTTTGTTGTAGTTTTATCCCATTAATCATACTTAGTTTAGGCTGACATAAACACAATGATCATTTTCCTTCAAATTCTTGTAGGATGGATGCTGAACTTCTTCACAGTCTCAGTGTATTTCAGACATCAACTACATTTCTCCAACTCTTGGATAAGTTGAGAAGATCATCGTTTTTACTCCTCTGTAACCTCACACAGTCAAGGTATAATTTCATTCACTTACTTGATAAGCATTTATTGGGCACTCATGAAGCAGAATTCTATCTGGGATCTCAAGGAGCTCATAATTTCACGAAAAGACAGATAAATGAACTTCCAATGATAGCCCAGTGTCAAGAGTGCTCCATTGCGCAGGAAAGCTATCAGGTATATTGAAAAATAAAAATAGCTAATGTCTGGGTTCAAGGCTCAAAAACCTCCCCAAACCTTGGTTTTCCCATCTGTAACATGGGAATAATAACCCCTTCATAGAATTGTGGCACAGTGAACTGTAGAATATGATTGTCCACTGTTTCTTTCTTTCTTTCTTTCTTTCTTTCTTTCTTTCTTTCTTTCTTTCTTTCTTTCTTTCTTTCTTTCTTTCTTTCTTTTTAAATATATTTTTATTGATTTCATAGAGGAAGGGAGAGGGAGAGAGAGATTGAAACATCAATGATAGGACTCATTGATCGGCTGCCTCCTGCATGCCCCCTACTGGGGATCAAGCCCACAACCGGGAAATGTGCTCTTGACTGGAATCAAACCTGGGACCCTTCAGTCCATAGGCCATTGCTTTATCCACTGAGCAAAACCGGCTAGGGCTCTTTCGTGTGTGTGTGTGTGTGTGTGTGTGTGTGTGTGTGTGTGTGTTAAACCTCACCCAAGGATATTTTTCCATTTATATTTAGAGAGAGTGGAAGGGATGGAGAGAGACAGAGAAAGAGAAACACTGATGTGAGAAAGACTCATTGATTGGTTGCCTCCTGCATCAGCTGACGGTCTATCCACTGAGCCAAACCAGCTAGGGCTGTCCACTGTTTCTGAATTTATCTTACAGTTTAGTTACATGGAAACACTGACTCAATCAATCAATTGCCACCTATTACTTTTTCTGCTAATTTTGAATTCTTGGTGAAGAAATTTGATTAGCTCAATTTGAATCTGGTGGCTACTCCTGGTCCAGCGAGCTATGGCTATTTCTGTGTACACCCCTGTGAACTGGGGGATTTGTTATTTCATTGTGAAATAACAAATCCAGACCTCATCTGCTCTACTTACATGTAGGTTTTGTTGTGATTAATACAATGCCACCAATCAATCTAAATATTATATTGAGTTAACAATTTATTTCCACAGCTATCATCAGCGTGGCTATTATCCTGTAGAGTTCTATGAACTTTTTAATATTAAAAAGATGTTTTGAACTTGAGAAGTCTAAAACGCCTGTTCTAGAGAAGAGGCATTTACAAAAGCATTTACAGTGCTCCAGGTTCACTACGAAAGTGAGAAAACACAAGAGTTCTGGAGATTAGTTGCACAACAATGTGAAGGTACTTAATATTACTGAACTGTACATTTAAAAATAATTAAGATGGAAAATTTTATGTTATTCTACAGATTGACAAAATGGGAACAGGCACACACCCTTGTGGGTAACATTAAGCCTATAAAGAAGAAATCACCGGAGACTCTCAAAGTGTAGAGTGTAACAATTTATTTATTATCGCTGGTGGAACACCTCCACCTAGGGATGTTTTTTAGAATGCCCCTTCATTTTGTAATTAGAGACAGAGGCCTAATACTCACCAGGCACTGGGCTAAGTATGCGGTATAGCAGTCAACAAGACAATCAGAGTCCCTGCCACCTTTGAGCTTATGCTACAGCAAGGAGACCATGAGACAAGAAATGGCCAGTCAGTGCAATAAGTGTTCTAGTGGCTATAAGAACACATAGGAGAGATTCTTTACCTGGTGTGGGATTTGTTGGAGGAAGTGACTTGTAAGCCCAAGGATGAAGAATAAGTAAGAATTAGTTAGACAAAAACAGTAGAGAAAAGAATGATTCAGGCAGAGGTAATGTAGGGTGAACTCAGTGAATTGAAGGAAATCCAGAATGATTGGAGAGTAGGCTTAACATTATAGATATTTCCGGGATTAAGATTTGCTGGTTGGTTGATGTAGAACAATCAGCAAAAAATTTAGGAGGTTGGCAAGAGATTATTTGAAGTGAAGAACCATGACATGGAAGTTGAATTGGAGAGTAAAAGAAGACCCCAGGAGTTGAGAAGTTCAAGAACTGACCAGTAACAAAGGATTCATAAAAAAATGGGAAATGAAGAGCAGGTCCTGAAGACATAAAGCTTCAAAATGGGAAGCAGTCTAGTATGTTGGTTAAAGTAATGGGATCTGAAAGCCAACAGACCTGGTTTGAGCCCTGCTCTTTATTATAAATTCAACTTTGGGTATGCCAATCAACTTCTCTAAACTTCATTTTCTTATCTGATAGTGTCTGCTCATAGGGGTGTTATAAAGTAAACTTTTTTGATGGCATATAACCAACTTTATTTTATTTTATTTGTTAAAAATAAATTTTTATCGATTTCAGAAAGGAAGGAAGAGGGAGAGAGACAGAAACATCAAGGATGAGAGAGAATAATTGATCGGCTTCCTCTTGCACACCACACACTGGGAACCGAGACTGCAACCAGGTGATCAATCACAGAGCCATGCTGGCTGGGCTGCATATAACCAACTTCATAAACCATTTACCTTTAGGAGCCTTCAATGCATATTAAATAGTTACTACCATCTACTCAGCTCTGTAAGGGGTTTGTCAGTCTGGGACACATGGAAGAATGCTCTTATAGATTGTTGGAAGGAAAGGAATCTCTAAGTCTGCCTTTTCATTGTTAGTCACAGCAACTAGATAGTGCCTGCATATAGTAGATGGTCAACTAAAATTTGTTAAATGAACTAATGATTGAATAACAAATAAGTGGCTGAAATCAGTGCAGTCTTTTGGAGAATATTTTGGAAACACAAAGCTTAGAAATGTTGATACTCTTTGTCCCTGTGATTTACTTTATGGGATCCTAAATAAACACCTCTAAATATATAAAAAGCTTAATGCACAAAGATGTTCATTGCAATGCTAATGATAATAGTGAAAAACTGGAAATAACCTTAATGCTCAATGATATAGAACTGGTGAAATAAGCTTTGGTATATTCATTTGACAAAATACAAAATGTACACAATAAATTTATTTGTTATATATGTTACTATGGAAAATGCTCAAGGAATAGTGTTAATTGAAAAAGGCAGATTTAAACTGTGGTATTATCACATAATGGAAATATATCATATTTCTTGGAAAAATCAAATCTATGTATGGAAAAATGTTAGAAAATATACCCAAATGTTGGCGGTAGGACTCTGGGTGATTCCCCCCCACCCCCTTTTCTCCTTTGTTCTTCCCTCTTTCTATTTTTTTTCTTCAAACTTATACAACTTCTATGTGCAAAATTATACAATTAACTTCAGATAAATGAGAAACATGCCCATCAAATGAGAAAGGGAATCTGGGTAAAAGGCTTCATCTACCGTGGGGCTACTGTCTTTCCAGTCCTGCATGTCAGCAGCAGTGGGAAGTGTTGCTGAAAAAAGGGAGACGAAAGGGAAAAGAAAACAAGAATGGAAAAGGAAGAGGAGAAGAAAAAGAAGGGATACATAGGATAGTAGTGGGGACAAGTGGTGCTCTTGCTTTCCGACTCTGGTGATGAATTCCTGATATGTCTTTTAATACAACCAGAAGGACAGTTATATGGAAAGATCACACTGTCCCAGCAAATGCCCAGAACACGATTAATTGCATTTCCCTTTTGGTAGGTGAAGTTGCGCTGTCAAGAGCATGATTGGTCATGACCAATGTGACCATCCTCACAAGAAGGTCGCAGTCTCCTCTTTCTGGCTAACTTCTCCAATAGAAGCAGAATTGATCATTTTTAAATGTCCTGTGTATTTTGCATTTTGTAAATACAAAGATCACATGTAATGGGTTTTAGTTTTGAGAGAGCATGGGGAATTAAGGGATCATTTTAATCCAAACTCTACAAGTCACTGATGAGGAAGTTTGAGAGTTGGAGAGGGAACATGACTGCACAGGTGACATAGAATGTTAGCAGCAATCTGGGTTGATTCTCCATGTACAGTCTTGGCAGGCTGGTTGTGCTCTGTTCTGTTCTTGGAGACCTCCTAGCTGGCTTCTTAAGGCTACTCAAAGAGTGTCTCTTCTGGGGGACCTCAAATTTGTACCTAACATCTGGGAGTAGTCAGAGTGGAAGCTGCGTGGAAGAGCAATGCAGAAAAGGTTAAGGATTTCTCTCTTTTACACCATTCCAGGGGAGTACATGTTTTTCACTTAAATAATCACAACAATGATGGTAATGATGATGATAATGATGATGATGATGATGATGATGATGATGATGGCTAATCCTTATGCAAAACTTAGTAAGTGCCAGGGCTTATTTCAAATATTTTATATATTAACTTACTTCATCTTCTTAACATCCCTATGAGATATGAATAATTATTATCCTTGCATCTGAGGAAACTGAGGCACAGAGAAGTAGACAATTTGATGCCAAAGTCACTCTACTAAAAAGTGACAAAATAAGGATTTGAACTTCAAGTTGGTCAAGAGTCCATGTTCCTAATCACTATTCTATTTAAAAAAAAATAAAAGAGGAGTCCTAGCTGGTTTGGCTCAGTGAATAGAGCGTCAGCCTGCAGACTGAGAGGTCCTGGGTTCAATTCCAGGCAAGGGCACATGCCCAGGTTGCGGGTTAGATCCCAGTAGGGGGCATGCAGGAGGCAGCTGATGAATTATTCTCTCTCCTCATTGATGTTTCTATCTCTCTCTCCCTCTCTCTTCCTCTCTGAAATCAATAAAAATATATTTTAAAAAGAGAAAAAAAAGAGGAGGAAAAAGAGAGAAACAAAGAGGGAGAGTGATGATAGGGAGAAAGAAAAGTAGAAGGAAAGATAATAGGGAGTGAGAAGGAAGGAGGGAAAGGGAGATTGAAGCTTATTAGAGATATGTTCCCTAGAAAATACATGTCTGTTTACAGAAATGAGCTTATCTAAAGAAAACTTATTTAATTGCTTTTTGGCAAACACATTTTTGTAGAAAAACATTCCCAAGACTTTCTACTTACAATGGCTCCTTTATGCCCCAAATTCTTAGTAATGTGTTACAACATCAAGATTTAGGAACACTAATCCTTAAGCCTGGAACCTAAGGCTACTGGAAATCTTGCCAAGATCTTAGAATTGGTGGGTTTCCAATCTCTTCCCGTTCTTTGTGTTCAAGTCCAGGCAGATGGAAGAGTGGGAGTGGATATAAAGGCTGGTAAGAGGGAGTGATGCTTTATAATTATTGAGTCTCTTTGCAAATTTTTTAAGAAATGAATTTTTATTGATTTTAGATAGAGGAAGGGAGAGGGATAGAGAGATAGAAACATGGATGAGAGAGAAACATCTCAGCTGCCTCCTGCATACCCGCTTCCCACCCCACCCTGGGGATCGAGCCCACAACCCAGGCAGTAATTGAACCGTGACCTCCTGGTTCATAGGTCCACACTTAATCATTGAGCCACATAGGCCAGGCGTCTTTGCAAATTTTTATGCTTTATAACCAAAGGAGTTTATTTTAGTATTTTTTTGATGAACAAATAAATATTCCTATTTATAGTAGTGGTTACCCGGAGATGGGAGGGGGAGGAGAAGATGGGAGAGTTCAAAGGGGCATGACAAACTTTTGGGAGTAATGAAATGTTCATTATCTTGACCATGGTGATAGTTTTGTGTGTGCATATGCTGAAACTCTTGAAATTGTACAGTTTATTAAATATATGCAGTTTATGCTACATCAATTATATCTCAATAAAGCTGTTATAAAATTAGCCAGCATAAAGCAGAAGGTAGAGAAAGATATTTTGGGGCCTTTTCTGATGCTCCTGAAATTACATCAAGGGGACTATTACCTGCACTGCCTATATCTAAATTTGGCTGTATTTTGGTGCAGAAAAATAGGTAATTTCAATTCAGATTTCCTGTTTGAGAGGCTTCTGAACATACAATGGATGTATTTTGAATGGACCAACTGTTTTTGAGTTACTTTCCTATAGCCAGTCCCCAAGAAAGAACTGGCAGTAACCATGGAGCCAGGTTCCTTGTTCCAAATACCAGGGAGTCAGGTGTGAGGCAGCTTAAAAAGCTTTTATTTTTAATCTTATTTCTTTCCAAAATGAAATATATACCCTGTGTTGATGCTTTGGAACACTGAGAATGAACACAGATGGTAAATCAAATTTAGGGAGGAGGGATGTTCTATATAACTCCTAAATGCCAACTTCAAAACACTAGATGGCTCTCCTAATGTATTTTAGATTGGAGTTAAAAATAGGGCTCCTCATCACAATTATTGAGAAAGATGACAATCATTTTCCAAGCAGCGGGTGCATCCATATGGGCTCCAGCTGATGATGAAAAAAAAATGCAGTGCAGGCTGAATGAAACACTTTTAGAGATTAGAACTTCGGCTGTCTCTTTCTCCATAAAGGCTAGTACACACTGTGTAGAGCCCAAAGACTTGGTTGCTTTGAAGGATTCAGGAATTGATGTAAAAAAAATGGGCATGTATTATTTAATAAAAGGATAATTGTTTAAAAAATTTTTAAAATATATATTTTTATTGATTTCAGAGAGGAAGGGAGAGGGAGAGAGAGAGAAACATCAATGATGAGAGGAATTGTTGCAGAAAACCAGAGAAAAACCAAGCAATGCTTAGAGAGATGGAGTTACACTTTATTATTATTACTAGAAGCCCGGTGCATGAAATTCGTGCACGGCGGGGGGTTGTCCGTCAGCCCAGCCTGTACCCTCTCCAATCTGGGACTCCTGGAGGGATGTCCGACTGCCCGTTTAGGCCCGATCCTGGTGGCAGTTGGACATCCCTCTCACAATCCAGGACTGCTGGCTCCCAACTGCTTGCCTGCCTGCCTTCCTGATTGCCCCTAACCGCTTCTGCCTGCCAGCCTGATCACCCCCTAACCACTCCGCTGCCAGCCTGGTTGATGCTTAACTGCTTCCCTGCCGGCCTGTTTGCCCCCAACTTCCCTCCTCTGCCAGCCTGGTCACCCCTAACTGCCCTCTCCTGCAGGGTTGATCACCTCCAACTGCCCTCCCTTGCAAGCCTGGTCCCTCTCAACTGCCCTCCCTTGCAGGCCCGGTGCCTCCCAACTGCCCTCCCCTGCTGGCCATCTTGTAGTGGCCATCTTGTGTCCACATGGGGGCAGGATCTTTGACCACATGGGGGCAGACATATTGTGTGTTAGAGTGATGGTCAATCTGCATATTACTCTTTTATTAGATAGGATAGAGGCCTGGTGCACGGGTGGGGGCCAGCTGGTTTGCCCTGAAGGGTGTCCCGGATCAGGGTGGGGTTCCCTTGGGGTGTGGGGCGGCCTGAGCGAGGGGCCTGTGGTGGTTTGCAGGCCAGCCACGCCCCCTGGCAACCCAAGCAGAGGCCCTGGTATCTGGAATTTATTTTCCTTCTACAATTGAAACTTTGTAGCCTGGAGCAGAGCCAAGCCTGGGGCTCCCTCCGGGGTGGCAGCCATTTCTGTGGCAGTTAATTCACCTTCTACAATTGAAACTTTGTAGCCTGGAGCAGAGCCAAGCCGGCAGCCATTTGTGTTGGGGTTATAATTGAAACTTTGTTGCCTTAAGCGGGTGAGCCCGGCCAGGGTGTGTGGAAAGCTTTGCTCCCCCTGTTGCTGGCGGCAACCCTGGCCTGCTCTCTCAAGCTCCATTCTGCCGCCATTTGTTTGAATTTGTTTACCTTCTATAATTGAAACTTTGTAGCTTGAGTGGAGGCTTAGGCCTGCAATGGCTATGGAAAGCTTGGCTTGCTCTGTTACCTGGGAAACCTTGCTCTCTGTGACTGTAGCCATCTTGGATGGGGTTAATTTGCATACTCGCCCTGATTGGCTGGTGGGCGTGGCTTATGTAGCAGAGTGATGGTTAATTTGCATATTACCATTTTATTAGAGAGGATTATTACTAGAGGCCCATTGCACGAAGATTTGTGAAATAGGCCTCCCTTCCCCGGCTGCCAGCACTGGTTTTCCTCTGGCACCCGGGACCCAGGCCTTCGCTCTGGCTGCCGCCTTCCATCTTCGTCTGGCCGGAGTTTTCACTGCAGCGGGAGCCTTCAGTATTCGCTGCGGCTGGAACCTTTAGTCTTTGCTCCAGCCACAGCGCCGCTCCTGTAGCTCCCTCCACCCCCCACCCTCCCCCTCATAGCAGGTGTCCCTTCCCGCCCGACCGCTTCGCGCCTGCATGCGTGCTGCCCAGAGGCCCGGAGCGGCTGGGAGGGTGGGGCCACTGCCATCTTTGTCTGTTCACTAGTGGGGATAGGCAAACTAACATTTATTGAATGTCCATTCTATAGATGAGAAAAATAAAATAAATGTACACATTTAGCAATATTTGAGAATGACTAATTCAAAAATTTGTGCTTTTCTTTTTTACAGTTTCTCTAACCTTTCAGCGATTGCATGTGTCAAGAACCCCACAAAATTCACCACCACAGTTCTGGCTCTAAAACATCCTCAGGGTTTCAGCAGGGTTAAGATTGGCCATTTTGGCTTATATTTGTACTAGAGGACCAGCGCGTGATTGAAATTGCGTGAGGAGGCGCCCCACCTCCCGCCGTGTGAGGAGGGACCCCGTGGGGTGCCGGGCCGAGAGGTGCTCCATGCACCTCCTGGTGACCGGTTGTGGTGGTGATTCCATTGATGCCTTTTCCTTTCCTTCCCCGCTGCCCCGAGCTAACGTGCATGAGATTGCCTGAATGAAACTGTGGCCCCGTATTGCGTGGAGATTGCACTCCACAGGAACCTGCCTGGTCCAGGGAGGGTTGGGGTCATTCACTGAGGGAAAGGCTCGATTTAAATGAAGCCCCTGATTAGATAGGGCCGGCTGAGCCATTTGCGATTTTCAGAGGGTTTATCATCCCTTCTGGCTGTTTCCTTGGAAACCACAAACTCAAGATAGCAGTGGAATGCTGCATCCCCTTATCTGAAACCCTGCTTCTCTGGCACCGCGGGGGGCCAGGACCTGCACCTGACTCGTGCAATGCTGGCTGTCCCAGGAGTCAAGCCAGACCGGTGCTGCAGGGGGCCGGGACTCGTACTTGACTCGCAGTGTCCCCCGGTCCCCCTTCCTGTGTATGCTCCAGGGCTGCCTGAGCCGCCACACTGGCTTGGGCAGTCCCCCCTGTCTCTGTCTCCGTCTCTGCTCCGGGCCTCACCTGCGCGCGCAACCTCCTCCTGTCCGGTGGTGACCCATTACCGTGTCTTGGCCTAATTTGCATATTACCTCTCTCTCTCTCTCTCTCTCTCTCTCTCTCTCTCTATATATATATATATATATATATATATATATATATATATAGACTAATAGTATCACACTGTAGGGGAGGAAAAATAATTGTTTCCTACCCTTCTGAGTTCTTACCTGAGACCCCCATAATAAAAGGCAGACTAACTGTTAGGTCACTGAAGGAGGAACACATGAGGCCAAAAGTGGTAAAGAATTATTAGATCATCTGGATACCCAATGGGCTGAGCCCAAAATGGCACCAGCACCCAGGGACAGGGGAGTCAGAAATTTTAAAGGATTCTAGGTGAGCTTTTTCTGGGTGGAGAATTCTCTGGGCAGGTCCGGGATCCTGGGAAGGTCCACAGGGGAAGGATAATTGTCTTAGCAAGTGGAATGTGGTCTAAGCACAAGGGAATGTCTGTTGTGAAGTGCTCTAAAGGTCAGTTCCCAGGGGAGAGGGTATCAATTTAATTATTTGATCAGAGCTAACACTAAAAAGAGAAAAACAAGTTTATTAACATAACAGACACAAAAATTAGAAGTTTATTAACATGTATATCTCATGTATACACGGGGGATGAATGAGTAACTCTCTGAGGTGACTTAGAGTTCAGGGTTAAATACCATCTTAATAGGGAAAGGGAAGGGGAAATATATATTTTTTAAAAGGACAGTAAATAATTCTTAGGAAAGATGAATGGCAACCAACTTTTGGGCTCTACAAAAACAGATGGAGGTATGGGAGTTTGTGAAGAAGTTTGTCTGAGTGTGGGTCAACTTCTAGTCACCTCTCCTGTGACAAGAGTTAATCTTCCTCATTGATGAAACTCCCTGAGAGGGATCAAAGACAATTGATCTTATTGGAGGATCTGTCTATAGGTAGATAGGAAAGTTCTGGGAAAGCCTCTTCCTCCATTTGCTGCTTTTCAAGTGCCAAGGGTTCAAAATAATTAATATACAAAGTGGCATATTTTGTGGAGGCATATCCTAAACTCCTACAGTTATATTTTGGGACAGCAGATTCTGCAACCTTCAACACCAACTGTCAAATACATGTTTTTAAACGATTATTAAAAATCAATTATTGCCTGGCGGGCCTGGCTCAGTGGTTGAGCATCTACCTTGAGCATCAGCCGATTGATGTTTCTCTCATTGATGTTTCTATTTCTCTCTCCTTCTCCCTTCTTCTCTATGAAATCGATAAAAATATATTAAAAAATAGAATACTATCTCTAGTTTAAAAAATAATCAAAAGTGAATTTGCTCTAGTTTAACAAGGGATGGAATTAGCTTTCCAATGCCCTCATCCAGACCCAAACCTTCTTCCCCTCAATATGTCCCTTTTCCTAGGGAGCACAGTTTGAAAGCCTGTGCTATCCATTCTATCACTTGACCAAATACAGGACTTACATGGACATTTACATGATAGAGAATATTAAAAGCCAAACAATGGTGTCTATTCCAGGATCACATATTTATTTCTTTAGAAGCTTTACTCTAAGAGACAATATGGTCCAATTGCAAAGAGATTCCCCTCCCCCCGCTCCCCCCAGGTGGTCTGTGAGTTCACTGAGAAGATCACTTCTCTATCTCCATTTCCCTGCCTCTAAAATGGTTATATGAATAATAACAACCTCTCTTTTGTTTTCAAGGATACCAGGAAAGAATTCAAGTTCACAAGCTCAATTATTATGCAAAGCCAGAGAGAAATAATGAACCTAATTTGAAAATGGATGTGAGTAAACTTTTTTTTTTTTTTAATCTTAGACAAGCCAACATTTTCCTTGATGTCAATTTTTACAATATGCTTTGGCTTAGTGACTACTAATGGAGTTGTCTCCATTTTTGGATTGGAAAAAAAGAAATTGCTGGTGAAGTGACTCACAGGAGGTTCTTCTAAAGCAAACGAGGCCTTATCTTCCAGTTAAGGGTGATCTTTTGGGATGGTCTTTCTGGAAAATGGTCTCAGCTCAAGCTTCTTCTTTAAGCTCCACAGGGATGGGCAGATCTTGTGCAAGCTTATGGTCATTGAAGCCACACTAAGCCTACAGGTTGCAATGCTATGAGAAGTAGGTCATTCAGATTGTGGACCTTCAGTGCTTTGGCTCCTGACACTGCTCCCAAGAACGAGAAGAATTGATTTGGGATTTCAGCCCTGGTGTGTTAGGTTCTGACTGAGCACTGAATGTCACTGTGGGATGACATGTGCCCTGACTGGGAATCGAACCGTGACCTTCAAAGGTGGATGATCAATCACTGAGCCATGTTGGCCGGGCTGGCATGAGAGAAACCTAGTTTTCAAGGATCTGATTATGCAGTAGATGGATGATGAGTCAGTCATTTGGGTTTCTATCTCTTCCCTTCTGTTGCCTGATTTTAGTCATCAGGGAAAGGAAGGGAAGAAGAAGCACAGAAACGTCTGTCTGGGTTGACAGTTCCAGCAGGTTTGGCACAAGAGGGAGGTGGTGGAACCTATTTCAAATATCTGTGTGTTTTTTTTTCTAAATATATTTCAGACTCATAGAAGAAGAGAGGTAATCAGAATATTCCTCTAAGATAATGAATCCCATACTTTTTTATGGCTCAGGAAATTTATTGAAAGACAAACAATAAAAAACAAGCAATCATATAATAAGTAAATTATTCGGTAGGTTTTAAAAATAATAAGTCTATGAATAAAGCAAAAAGTAGGAGAAAGGAAGGGGGTGTGACAATTCAGACTAGCAACATTTCAAGGGCTCAATAGTCACATGTGGACACTGCAGATCTGAGAAATCATTACTCATGTTGATTCTCAATTATTTTAAACTTGAACGAAAGCTAGCTTGTCAAGATAGCTTTATGGCAAGGGGTATTGACAACACAGAACAGATTAGCCTTACACTTTCTTTTTAAGGAAGATAGATACCAGCTAGGACAGAAAATAAAGGCCGGAGGTAGAACTCTATTAAATAACTCAAGAGAAAGACATCCTTTTGCTTTCATTGTTTCTACAGAGAAGTCCACTGGAAGACTTCTGATGGTTCTTCATGATGGCATGAGAATCTTTCTCTCTCTCAAATATTTTTATTGATTTCATAGAGGAAGGGAGTGAGAGTGAAAGATAGAAACATCAATGATAAGAGGGAATCATTGATCGGCTGCCTCCTGCATGCTCCACACCAGGGATATTGAGCCTGAAACCCGGGCATGTGCCCTGACTGGGAATTGAACCATGACCTTCAAAGGTGGATGCTCAACCACTGAGCCATGCCGGCTGGGCTGGCATGAGACTCTCTTGATGGCAGGGAATCTTCCTTTGTTTATTTTGCCAGTGGTTTTTAAGGTTTTTGTATTTGCTTGGTTTTCTGCAGTCCTTCCCAAACGCCCTCCCCTGCAGGCCTGGGTCCCCCCAACTATATATATATATTTTTTTTTTTGTGTGTGTGTGTGTGTGTGTGTATATATATATATATATAGTTTTTTTTTTCAAATGTATTTATCTTGGGGTTCCTTAGAGTTCTGAAATATGTGACTGGTGTTTTAGCCAGTTCTGAAAATTTCTCAGCCTTTGTCTCTTCAAATATTTCTTCTATCCCACCTTCCTTATGAATCTACTCATACAAAAGTTCTAATTTGACTGGACTGGCAAATACTTCTAGAGCAAAAGTGGCTTCCACATTAGTTTAGTTCTCAGGGTTTGCAATTCTCATTTGCCTTTAACTTAGTAATTCCTTTCTAGCTGCTGCTCTTGGATGCAGTTGAGAAGATATTTTAAAATATTTTACTCAATATTTTTAGTTGTTTCCCATGGGAGAGTTTGCCTAACCGAATTTGCCATTACCAGAAAGTAAAACTTCAAAAGCGTTTAAATCCCACCCCATCTGAAATCAATTTTGGGGTACAGAGTGAAGAAGTGGAAATCTAACGTTTCCCTTAAATACATGGTAAATTTCTTCATTCTACTTTGCAGAGTACCTAATTTCCCAATCTATCTAATATGCCACCATTTTCATATAACAAAATACCAATTACACTTTGTTGGTTTCTGAGCTCTTAAATCTATATGATTGACTTAATTTAATTAAGCCAATACCATCTTATTTAGTCACTATAGTTTCATACTATGCTTACATATTTTCTAGGACAAACCTGTCCTTTATTTTCTTCTTTAAGTATGTAGGTGTATAATAAGTAGTTACTATCTTAGCACACTTTACTCTACCTATGACATTGATGTTCATTCTAGTCATGCCTGTATGTGATAGTTATGACTTATTTTGCTAGGTGCTGGAGATATAGAAGTTTAACACAAGATATCAGCTCTGGTGAACTTCACATTCCTGAGTAAAGAAGATACTTTGTCAGGAAAAGTAAAGAACTACATGAGTTAAATAACAAAGCCAAATAATAGAGAAGTTGTCTCATAAGGCATGTCTGCTTATAGTTCCAGTATCTCAAAGCAGGGCAAAGGAAGGTGGGTTTGGAGCTGAAGGGCAATAAATTAGCGACTGGCACACCTTCCATTATTTAAAACTAGAGGCATGAAATTCGTGCATGGGTAGGGTCCCTGGGCCTGGCCAGGGATCAGGGCCGATCGGGGCCTTCTGGCTGCTGGCTGGGGCCTTTCTTCATTCCATGCCACCCCCTGGTGGTCAGTGCATATCATAGTGAGCGATCGAACTCCTGGTCTCCCGGTCGAACTCCTGAGGGGGCACTTTGCATATTAGCCTTTAATATATATAGACTAGAGGCCCGGTGCATGAAATTCGTGTATGGGGGAGGGGGTGTCCCTCAGCCCAGCCTGCACCCTCTCCAATCTGAGACCCCTTGAGGGATGTCCCACCGATCGTTTAGGCCCGATCCCACTGGGGGATCGGGCCTAACAAGGTGGTGGGACATCTCTCTCACAATCCAGGACTGCTGGCTCCCAACTGCCCTCCCCTGCAGGCCTGGTACCCCCCCCCCCCCAACTGCCCTCCCCTGCAGGCCTGGTCCCTCCCAACTGCCCTCCCCTGCTGGCCTGGTCTCCCCCAACTGCCCTCCTCTGCTGGCTCGGTCACCCCTAACTGCCCACCCTGCTGGCCTGATCGCCCACAACTGCACTCCCCTGCAGGCCTGGTTCCCCCTTCCCCCCTCCCCCCCCCCCCGCAACTGCCTTCCCCTGCAGGCCTGGGTCCCCCCAAGTGCCCTCCCCTGCAGGCCTGAGTCCCCATCAACTTCCCTTCCTTGCTGGCCTGGTCTCCCCCAACTGCCCTCCTCTGCCTGCCTGGTCACCCGCAACTGCCCTCCTCTGCTGGCCTGGTCTCCCCCAACTGCCCTCCTCTGCTGGCTCGGTCACCCCTAACTGCCCACCCTGCTGGCCTGATCGCCCACAACTGCACTCCCCTGTAGGCTTGGTCCCCTCCCCCCCCAACTGCCTTCTCCTGCAGGCCTGGGTCCCCCCAAGTGCCCTCCCCTGCAGACCTGGGTCTCCCCCAACTGCCCTTCCTTGCTGGCCTGGTCTCCCCCAACTGCCCTCCTCTGCTGGCCTGGTACCCCTAACGTTCCACAACTGCCCTCCCCTGCAGGCCATCTTGTGGCGGCCATCTTTGACCACATGGAGGCGGCCATCTGGTGTCTTGGTGTGATGGTCAATTTGCATATTACTCTTTTATTAGATAGGATTTTACTAGGAAAATAGTAGACCATAGAGAATACAAGATATTTCTTAGCTCATATGTCCTGCTTTTCACTAACAAGAAGTGACAATATTACACCAAGCTAAAATCTGTAGTTTAATATACCTTTAGGGACAGAGAATAGATAATAAACATATGCTAACTCCACTAAAGCAGAATTGGAACCTGAAGAAGGCAGGATGGCTAGAAGCAGAGCACTTTGTGACTCACTGGGAAAGCTGGAAAGAGCTCATTATATATAAAGCATCTTTCATTAATTTCTACATTACGTATGTTGTTTGTGTGGCAGGAGGAGAAAAGAAAATGATTTGATTTAATATGTTTCTAAAGAAGAAGAAAGCTGAAATGCTGGTTTTGGTTCTATGTGTTAGGGACTATTGGGAATCCCAGTTCAGACTAACAATAGTTCAAGTGCTCAATAGCCATGTGAAAGCAGCTCCTCTCACCCTTGGCCACCTTTCAACTCACTGAAGCCCTCTGTCTCTCCAAGTCTCCTCTTCTCTAAGTCAAATATTCCAACTTTTGTTAACACTAATGGCACATGCAGAAGACATGGGCCCTGACTCTGTGGCCTTAGTCAAAACTATTCACTTTGAAACACAGGTTCCCACATTTGCAAAATGAAACATTTGAACCAGTGATTTCTAAGATTCTCTTGTCTCTGTAAAAGGTTTAAACAAAAAACTCCTTTCTTGTAGTCCTTTCTCCTTCATGAATGGACTTTATTGTGCATATATCTGTGTCACAGTGTGATTTCTGGAACTGAACTCATTAATATGGGTCAGCGTGAGGAATGCCTAAAACTCCTCAAGTAAGATCTATTGCCATGACCTTATTAGAAAACACAGCCCACTTTCTGAGCATGTTGGATTCAGCCCTGTGTAGCTCATTTTTGCTATAATATGTACAGTAAAGAAGAACAAATGGTACAATGCAGAATTGGAGATGGAGATGTCAGTCTCCGTCGAGAGTGTAAACTTAGAAGGCGGAGCCTAGATAATTTTCATCCTTTAATTTGGAAAAGCATCCAGCTCAGCCATGTGGCCATCTGTGTATTCTCAAGATGCTGGTTGAAGTGAGTGGATTATGTATGTTCCCATTTTGGTAATTACATTTTATTTTTTTCAAAGACTAATTCAATCTAGAAAAGTTAGAAGATGTTTTGGCTTGAGCCTCATAACTTTTGTAGCTCGATGGAAGTCACAATAAACTGGATAATATCTGTTAATTTTCAGATTTGAAACTTCTGTTTTACTCCATATGTCTAAAGGGAGTAAGGATTTGATTCACACTAACAAGCTTCACAAGAAATTTATGAATAATGCAGAGTGCCAATCTGTAAATCACAGGAAGGGAAGTATCAGACAGGCAAGTCTCAGTGTCTACCATGTGCACAGCCTCTTTTGGAGGGACTTGCTCTGCTCACATTTATTAAGAAAAGTGGAGGCCAATGGGCATGGCATGATCACATCCCTAGCGTGGGAATTTGACCCAAGGACTCAGTTTTATAGGCAGTCTTCCCCTCCCCCAACCTCAGCTTGGCTAATCAGTTTATCTATTTTGAAAATTTGGGTTTAAAGCATAGAGAAGATTTGCTAAAACTCTAAGGTTATTATGAAAAAAAAAAGTGGGAGAAACTTATGATGGGCTGTGTTCATGCTGAAGTTAAGAGGAAGTAGTAGAAAAGACAAGTCAATAGGAGTTGAGTGATAAGAGAAAAGCTATACAGAGTAAATAGAAAGAACCAATGGCCAGAGGGGAAAAAAACACAGATATGTAGAGATCTATTTGGAACCAAGTAGAGGCCCCAAGAATCAGAGGATACCCCAAAACCGAGTGCCTGATGATAGAGTTGTGTGTTACATCAGATGTAAACACTCTACCAGCGTGCACTTGGCAGAACTCCAATGTCAAATCTTGGTAAATTGCTGATACTTATGGTAACCAGATAAACATGATGTCTGTTTTTCTCTCTCTCTCTTCTCCAGTCCTAGCTGTATACTTAATATGTTCTGACTTTAAAAATTCATAATAATAATAAATATTATTATTACTTTCCCTAAGTAGCTTCTCCTTCATTCGCAGCAACTATTCCAGTCTCTTGACCAATTGATGCCTTTTTCCATTCCACAGACAAGCCTCGCCTCCATTGTCCAGAAAGAAAAGGCCAGCAGTACTCTATTCCTGAATCTTGTCATGTCTGGGACTATATTTTCCTCCTTCTGTTCAGTCCTGGAGATGCTGCTTCTCTTTCTGTTGAAAGCCAGTGCCATCTATCTGTGCTTTGGTCCTATGCTTTCCTATGTCCTCTGTCTTGCTCTGAATGTTATCACCTTTTTTATATGTTGAACTTTGATCTCTCTATTGCACTTTCTCTTCAATCTGTAAGCATATTAACAGGAAACCTTAAAGTCCCCCGCTCTATCAGCTAGCTTATAAATATAATGTTTTAAAAATTTTTGGGTAGATACCCAGGAGGGGGGTTGCTAGGTCATCTGGTAACTCTATTCTTAATTTTTTACATTACTGCTATTCTGTTTTCCAGTGTGGCTGTACCAGTCCACATTCCCACCAGCAGTGAATGAGGTTCCCTTTTCCCTCTCCAACACTTGTTATTACTTGTCTTGTTAATAATAACCATTCTAACAGATGGACGGTAGTATCTCATTGTAGTTTTGATTTGCATTTCCCTAATAGCTAGTGAAGTTGAGCATCTTTTCATATGTCTCGTGGCCATTTGTATGACTTCCTGAGAGAAGTGTCTGTTTAGGCTCTCTGCCCACCCCCATTTTTTGGATTGCTTGTTTGTTTGGTGTTGAGTTGTATGAGCTTTTAATATATTTTTTATATTAACCCCTTGTCGAAGCTGTTGTTTGCAAATATCTTCTTCCATTTGGTTTGGTTGCCTTTTTGTTGGAAACAACCAAAGTGCCCTTTGATAGCTGATTGGATAAAGTTTTGATAGCTGTGCCCTTTGATAAAGTGCCCTTTGATAGCTGACAATGGAATACTACTCAGCCATAAGAAAAGATGAAGTACTTCTATTTGCAACGACATGAATGGATCTTGAGAATATCATGTTACGTGAAATAAGTCAGGCAGAAAAGGTCAAAACCATATGATTTCACTCATATGTGGGATATAAAACTGAAAGTAAAATGAACAAACAAGAACTCACAGACATAGACAACAGTATGGTGGTTACCAGAAGGAAGTAAGTTTAGGGAATAATAAAGGGTAAAGAGGGTCAAATATATGGTGACAGAAGAATATTTGACTTTGGGTGGTGGGTACACAATGCAATATACAGATGATGTATCATAGAATTGTTCAATTGAAACCTATGTAATTTTATTAACCAATGTCACCCCAATAAATTTATTTTTTTAAAAAGTGAAATAAACATGTGTATATATTTTCCGCCTGCTCCTCAAACTTACTGCAATTCAACTTCTACTCTTCAACTTACCTCTGAAATTGTAATCACTAAGGCTGACAAATAGCAAGTTGGCTACAAAATCAAGTAGACATATTTTATTTTTAAAATCAGATTGCCCTATCTCATTGGGTACTTTTTACCACTCAATTCCTAAATTATCCAGGCTTTAGATATTATTCTTTTTTCCCTTTCAATATCTCTATTTCTTTTTTGGTCTTTGTAAAATTGGTTTCCTTTTTCACAGTGCTTATGTATATTAAAATGATCTTTCTATGGATCTATTTTCCCCCATTAGATTGTGAGCAATTTCAAAATAGAGATGGTGCCTTTTATATTCCCAGTAACTGTTTCAATCTTTTCTTTTCCTTCCTTCCTTCCTTCCTTCCTTCCTCCTTCCTTCCTTCCTTCCTTCCTTCCTTCCTTCCTTCCTTCCTCCCTCCCTCCCTCCCTCCCTCCCTCCCTCCCTCCCTCCCTCCCTCCCTCCCTCCCTCCCTCCCTCCTTCTTTCTTTCTTTCTTTCTTTCTTCTTCTTTCTTTCTTTCTTTCTTTCTTTCTTTCTTTCTTTCTTTCTTTCTTTCTTTCTTTCTTTCTTCCTTCTTCTTCCTTTTTGTGTGTGTGACAGAACTGCCCTATTGAATTACCCCTTGTTACAGTGGTAGGTAAATATGTTGTCAGTCAGGATTACTTTTGGTGGGTAGTAAAGACAGTGTCTAACACTTGTAAGGGATTTATTTTTCTCTTATAGCAAAAGGACAGAGCCAAGCTCCAAGGAACCAGAGCCCCTCTTCCTTCCTTAACATTCTTATATGGTCGTCATTCTCATTGAAAGACGGCTGCCATAGTTACATTCAGGCATTAATCTTCATTCCAGGAAGGAAGAAGGGGTACGGGGTTGAAGCATGAGGAGGCAAAGCCTTCTTCTAGTGAGGCTGTATCTTTGTATCCTGGAAGCCCTCAGGGATTTCAGCCTGCATCTTATTGGCTCAGCTGGTCTTTTTAGCCACCTGTAGCAGCAAGGAAGTTGGAATCAAAATATTTACCAGGACAGATGGCTATTGCTGCACTGAACACCACTGGAGTTCAGCTAGGAAGGAATAGGGGGGATGAATAGTGGTAAGGCAATTAGCAACTTTATTTTTTTTTCATAATTTCTTATTAATGATCCTAAACTTCTATTACTTCTATATTACTTCATGATGAGCAAGTCACAACTGATTACTTCCATTTATCTTATTTAATTCAATTTTAGATTGTTTTATTTCTGATCAGACTTTAGAACATGTGCTGGCCTCATCAGGAACACATTTGACATAGACCTCTGAAGTAAGCTTTCAGGAAAGATGTCCAAACATAGCTAATCTCCTCTATACTAGGTTGATTCTTATACATTTCAAGGTCTAGAGTTACGTTTTCTGACCCTGTCCCTAGATGATGGAGAGAATGTCTTGTTTTATTGTAAATCAGCGAGCTAGATACGAGACACCTTAATGAGCCAATTAGTTAGGAGTCATCTTTATTATGTGCAGGTTCAGAGCAGAATATCTCTGTCAAATTCCTTCTAGGTCTTTGTGTAAGTTATTTTTGCAGACAGCTTGTAACCTTGAGTAAATATATCTATACAGACAACTTATAACCTTGAGTACATATCATATCTAACAAACACCTGGCATGAGAATATTATCAGTATCAGCGTATCAGCCCCTTTAAATGGCTAGCTTGCAAGGTCACACAGTTAAGTTTATCTTTTCTATTATTCAAGCTAAAAAAACCAAGTTATTTTTACAGAATAAGAGACTGTCTAAAAATAACAGAGTTGACCTATGGAACAAGGGACTAGCAAGAAACAGCAGAGAACTTCAAAAGAGCAGTTTCAAACAGCAGTTTTCCCAAAGGAGGGATCATTACTATGCTTCAGTCTTATTTGAGATTCACTTTACTTTCCCAGAGTAGCTCCTTTCTCTCCCCTTCTCAGCAATTTCCCCAATCCCTTGACAACTGCCACCTTATTTTTTTAAAAAAATCTTAAGAGATAACCTCATCCTTTTTGAGAAAGTAAAGGCTGTTAGTACTTTATTCCTGTCTATCTTTTTGATAGAATAACATATATTCTCACAAGCTATATAAGAAGTTAAATGTATACATATTTTTGACATTATGAAACTCAATAATTTATAATATAAATATATCCCACATACTACAATATGTAATTACTATTTTTATATAATCATATGATTAAGTTATATAATATGTCTACTTTGTTATACTGTATTCATTTGAAATGTTATTCTTTTTTTCCAGTTGTTCTTTTTTTAATATAAATCTTTACTGTTGAAAGTATTACATATGTCCCATTTTTCCCCCCATTAACACCTCCAGCCCGCCCCCACCCCCCACCCCAGGCCTTCACCATCCTATTGTCTGTGTCCATGGGCTATGCATATATGCATACAATGTCTGGTTGATTACCTCTCACCCACCCACTTCCTTCCCCGCCCTCCCTCCCCCCCTCCCCCCCCCTTGCCTTCCCTCTGAGATTCTGCACTCTGTTCCATGCTTCCATGTCTCTGGATCCACTCCTTCCATCAGTTTATTTTGTTAATTAGATTCCACATATGAGTGAGATCATGTGATACTTGTCTTTCTCTGACTGACTTTACTGGGTCAAATGCAGCTCTGTATTTAGCATGATACTCTCCAGGTGCCTCCATGCTGTCTTAAAGGGTAAGAAATTATTCTGTTTTTAAAAAATATATATTTTATTGATTTTTTTACAGAGAGGAAGGGAGAGGGATAGAGAGTTAGAAACATTGATGGGAGAGAAACATCGATCAGCTGCCTCCTGCACACCTCCTATTGGGGATGTGCCTGCAACCAAGGTACATGGCCTTCACAGGAATCGAACCTGGGACCTTTCAGTCCGCAGGCCAATGCTCTATCCACTGAGCCAAACCAGTTAGGGCAAATTATTCTTTTTTACTGCTGCATAGTATTCCATGGTGTAAATGTTCCACAGCTTTTTTATCCACTTATCTACTGATGAGCACTTCAGCTGTTTCCAGATCTTAGCTATTGTAAATTGTGCTGCTATGAACATAGGGGTGCATACATTCTTTCTCATTGATATTTCAGGTTTATTAGGATATATTCCTAGAAGTAGAATCACTGGGTCTAATGGCAGTTCCGTATTTAAGTTTTTGAGGAAACTCCATTGAAACGTTATTCTTTATATGATGTTTAATAGATAGTGAACTGTGTAAAGCACTTTCTCTAGGGCAAGAGAGAGGGGCAGGCAAGATGCTGGAGGGAGAAGTCTAGCTATTCAGACAATAGGAAATATACACCAAATGTCAACTGAAGAGACAGGGATTAACATTCTAAAAACAATAATAGCCCAGTAAATGGTTTGATGAAAATTTTCATTTTGTCTCCTGAATAAACATCAAATCCACCAGATGGGGCTCTAGTATTCCTTTGGTTTTGTGGCTGAAAACTAAGAGAATTTGCCTGACATAGGAATATGCCTTAATAAGCAAATAAACATGATCATTGTTTAACATCCTTTAATACTACAAGGTGGTTTATATAGAAAGTGGCCAATTTGCTGAAAATTGCGGCATCCAAAAAGTTATTGAATTAAATCAGTTCAACTAGTTTTGAATTGAATCCTTTTACGAGCCTTTTTGTTTTTTCTTCTAAAGAAAACAAAGACACATCAATACACAAATGAGTGCTGGTTCTGTTCTGTCTTTGGAGTTACTGACATGTCTTAAAATGAGAATTGTTAAAAACTATGTTATACCATTGTGAAATTTATCATAGCTGCAATATACTCAGCCCTGTCTAGTTATGTGTTTTGATAGGTCATGCTGTGAGTGTTGAAATGTGAGGTTTTTGTCTTTTATTTTTCTCAGAGCAGGGATGTGGGTTCTACAAAGAAAACATTTTGCTGTTGTTTTCCTGAGGTTTAGATTCCTGAGCCTCTTCTTGGCCTTCTTTCTCCATGACTCATAAGTTTAGCTCAACCTGGAAAGAAGGCCAACTTGGGAAGATAGATCTGCATTTTGATTTAGAGGTTGGGTAGATCAAAATCATCGACTGGAGGCTGAGACCCGGATTAGAGATAACGTCACCCAGTGGAACCGTCCTGAGTTAGGACTGGGAGCCGAAGCTCACTGTCCCAAGCCAGCCAGTCACGAAGCACCAGCACCACCACTAACAAAGATAATTGCTGACACTCACCAACCGTTCCTACATGCTGTCTATTTTTCCTCCCACTGACCACCTGGGCCTGACGGAGGCTTCCTTTGGTGAGGACAATTCTCCGGAGAAGGTAGCAGCTGACACAGCAGCTGGGGATCGGGGGCACAGCCTGTCCTTCTCTGTACCTAGGGTCACCCGGCTGCACAGCTCCGGGAGCGAGACCTGGAGCTGTGCAACACCGCAGCCCTATTAATACTAACTAATCTTTCTAAAGAGGAAACGTGTTCTAATGGTAACAATTAGTCAACCTTTAGTTCTAGTATTTGAATTCTAGGAAAACTGTAAGTACATACTAGTAAACAGTCTAAATTGGCCCCTGTGGAACTAATGGCCCTTTTTTCCACATTTGTATCTAAAACATTAAAATAATTGTTTTAAAAACCAGATGTTTTTGTCATACCTGGTGCCATGGCCAACAATGAGAAAGATTTCTGAGGAGACAGAAAGGGGTAAAAACCTGACTCTCTTCCCCTTTGGAGTGTGGCTGGCTCAACCAACTGCTGGTGAGACACCTGCCTGGAAGGTAAAAATTGGGTTCCAGAAGGAATGGTAGGAACTAGTGTCAAGTGCTCCTTAGGACCTGGGAGGCTCTGGGAGAAATGCCTTTCAGGGATTCTCTCTTCCCTGTCCACCATTAGAGCAAGCAGGCAGCATCATCAAACTCAGTTTACAACTAAGAACTTGACTTGTCCCAGGTCACGTGGCAGTGACAATGGATAGGTGTTCAGCACTGCAGAGCCTGTTTTGAAAAATGAGAGATTCCTCATAGCAAATGAGAAAGTTGGAGGCAGACGGCACCCAGAGATCTGCCAAGAAGGCAGACAACCCCAGGGAACTCTGTCAAGGTGGTGAGAGAAAGGAATTGCACTTAGTGAACACTTACTATGTACCAGACTCTGACGCACGTAGAGACAGCACGTGGGTAGTGAGAAAGGACACAGGTTCTGGGATCTGATCCACGGAGATCACATCCTGCTTCTGTCATTACTCGGGCTGATAGTTCTGGGCAGGCTATGGAATCCTCTCTAAAGCTCAAACTTCAGTTTCTGTTGTAGAGCGGATGCGAGTGAATGACCACTGGAGCCCAGACCAAATTAAAATTTAGGGAGCCTTTGTTAGCCGGGCGGCCGGACGACCCAGCGACTGCTCTGCCATTCTCCACGCAGGGAGACCAGAGAGCAGCAGCGACCCTTTGTGTAGGACCACTTTTAAGCACATTAACCACATCCGGTTTTTGCAGAACAAGTAACCCAAGACGAAACAGTTTTCCCAAGCAACGTCAGGATCATGCCAATGACAACCATGTTATTCACAGGGTCATCCTGGTCTCCAGAAAGCTGACAGTGTTCTGTGAAAGAAGGCTACGTGCTGGGAAGGGGCCATGAGACTATATCTCAAGGCCTGGCCTGGTGTCAGCACTGACAATTCTATATGGGGCATAGTCCACGGCCTCAGTAGTGCTCAAAAATTCCCACTCTCCAACAGTTTCTAAGCTTTAAAATGGAAACAATTGTCCCTACTTCATGGAGCATTTCAAAGGATTAATGACTTGCATAAGGTGCTTATTTTACAGGTGGAAGGAAACCACTTCCCCAAGTCACAGAGCCAGTGAGAGAGGTGCCGAAGGAATTCTGCCGCAGGTGTCTGATTCCAAAGCCCTGGCTCTCCTGGTTGCAGGGCCTAGTAGAGATGAACCAGGGATGAGACGAGGTAGAAGGGCCAGGCTATGTCTCACCTTTCTGGTATCACCTCCCACTGTTCTCCCCGCTTATTAACTTCTTGAACTACCAGGCTGGCTCCACCCCAATGGGGATTCCATTGCCCAGCTACCACTTAACTCCCCCCTCACCCACTTCAAGTATTTGCTGAAATTTCACTTTCTCCTTGAGGCCTCTTCTCACCACCTGACCACCAGAGGAATCGTTTAAGAACAGAAAGAGTTCATCCACCTGGTGCTAACACTAGACACCGAGAATTGTAGTGGAGAAAGATTGGCTATTTTTATTATGAATGGCAACACCCAGGAGAACAGGAAGCTAATGCTTAAAAGCCTGAACTCCCCAATTGTGTGTAGGTTACAGATCCTATAGGGCAAAGTCACAAGATACTGGGTCGTGCTGGGAGCTGATTGGTCTGAGGTGCGTTAACGGTAATGAATCATTTCTTCATGTCTTGAGGATAGTTCTGAGCTGTTCCTCAGTGTCCTTCTGTCCAGTTTTATGGGACAGTAGCCAAGGGGTTGTTTCACCTACGGCTCAGGGACTGAAACATAACTTAGGCCAATATATTATTTTTAGCTTGCCAGAGGTCCAGAACGTGTGATAATTCTTCTGGTGCAGGCTACTGCCTTCTGTTGTGTTGGGGAAGTCTAGGGCTCTGAATAGTATAGATAGGTAGATAGGTAGATAGATAGATAGGTAGGTACAGAGATAGATAATCGATATACATTGAGTGGTCAGATTATTATGATCTCTGAATGCATAATAATCTGGCCACTCAGTGTGTGTGTGTGTGTGTGTGTGTGTGTGTGTGTGTGTGTGTGTGTGTATTAGAGGCCCGGTGCATGAATTCGTGCATGGGTGGGGTCCAGCCAGCCTGGCCAGGGGAAGGGGACATGGGCAGTTGGCCGGCCAGCCTGCCTGCTGGTCGAACTTCTGGTCGAGGGGACAGGACAATTTGCATATTAGTCTTTTATTATATAGGATATACACTGAGTGGCCAGATTATTATGCGTTCAGCGATCATAATAATCTGGCCACTCAGTGTATAGAGGGATATAAGGACGCACAGTTTCAGAATTTTCAATATACTTTTTTTTTTCTTTTAAAAGCTTCACCAAGGCAAGGATCCTTATATGTTTCCCCCCTCCACTGATTATATTCTGAGTGCTTAGAATGGTGCCTGAGACTTAATAACCAGTTAATAAATAATCTGACAAGTAAATAAATGTAAGATGAATGAGTAAATGGGGGGAAGGGCTGACAGAAGGTAAGAGAAAGATGAGCCCTAAAAGTAGGATTTTTGAATACTGAGTTTTAAGCCTAAAGGTGTTAAGATAACATAAAGCTCAGTTACTGAAACTGCAGTACAAGGTCAGATTTGACCATAGGCAAGCTTGAATTTCTGCTGAGTTGCATAACATTGAACTAGAACTTCTTACACCCTGCATGAGAGTCAGGGCTAGCCCCAGGTTTCAAGCATTGGCCTGCATCTTTTCATTTATCCAATCAGTCAACAAATATTTATCAATACAGCAGTGCTCCAGCACTGGGCTGAGTATATAAAGATGAATACAATACTGGAGCTCACAGGCTACTGGAGGAAATAGATAATCACAGGTCATTAGTTTATTTTATTTATTATTGTTGTTATTATTATTTAACTAGAGGCCCAGTGCACAAATTCATGCATGGGTGGGGTCCGGCCGGCCTGGCCCCAATCAACGGATTGGGGCCGGGCCTGTCGGGAGGAGGAGATCACGGGAGGTTGGCCGGCCAGCCCACCCCGACTGGGGCCTGATCAGGGCTGGGCCAGCTGGGGGGAAGGGTTGGGCGGTTGGCTGGTGGGCCCCAACCCCAATTGGGGTGGTGGGGTCTGATTGGGGGTGGGGCCGACTGTGGGAAGGGGCTGTGGGTGGTGGGCTGGCCCTCCCCACCCCCTGTTGGGATGGGGGGGGTGATCAGGGGCGGGGCTGGCTGGGGGGGAAGGACCTAGGGGGGTTTGGCCAGCCACCTCGGCCCCCGATCGATTGTGGTGGGAGAGGCTTATTGGCGGGGGGCTGGCTGCTGACCCTAACCCTCCATCAGGCCGGTTCGCTGGCTGCAGTGGGTGTCATAGCGACTGGTTGTTCCGGTTGTTCTGGTGTTCCGGTCACTGGCTTTTTGTATATATAGATATATTTTTATTGACTTCAGAGAGGGAGGGAGAGGGAGAGAGAAATAGAAACATCTATGATGAGAGAGAATCATCGATTGGCTGTCTCCTGCATGCCCCCTACTGGGGATTGAGTTCGCAACCCCAGGCATGTGCCCTGACAGGGAATCAAACTGTGACCTCCTGGTTCATAGATTGACACTCAACCACTGAGCCATGCCAGCTGGGCAACAGGTCAGTATTTTAAAAAGTTAATAAACTTGAGTATGGTGACAACTTGCACAGGGATTGGAGGTGTCCTATGACCACCGGCTGACCGAGGCAGGCAGGTGGACCAGGCAGACAAAAAGCTGGTGCTCCGAGGAGGCCAAAAATATGGCTTTCTTTCACACTGATATCCTTTAAATATCTTCTCAACTGTGTTTCAGTGAAGCCCCAGAGAAACAGTTGTTGTCTTGAAGTTGTACACAAAATCAGATTGATATACCAATTCACTTCTATGGGCTGAAATGGAGGAAAATGTTTCAAACCTTTTCTGTAAGTTTCCCAAGTTGACTGGAACCATTTCTCCTTTTTTCCAGAGTTGCTTTGGTAGGCTGTATTGGTTGGGCCCTGGGTAACAACCTGGCTGATCCCCCTTTGTTGGAATCTTTCCATATTTGTGAAGTTATACAGTATTTGTCTTTTTGTGACTGTCTTTTTTCACTTAGCATAATGTCCTCAAGTTTCATCCATGTTGTAGCACGCAAAGCATTTCCTTCCTTTGTAAGGCTTCATCGTATGTATGTACCAGATTTTATTTCTATATTCATCTGTTGGTGGACACTTGGGTGACGTGTACCTCTTGGCTATTGTGAATAGTGCTGCAATGAACATGAGTATACAAATGCCTCCTCAAGACCCTGCTTTCAATTCCTTTGGGTATATACCCAGAAGTGGGATTGCTGGATCATATAGTAATTATATTTTTATTGTTTTTTGAGAAACTGCCATACTGTTTTCCACTGTGTTTACATCATTTTACATTCCTACCAACACTGCATACGAGGTCCAATTTCTCCTCATCCTCTCCAACATTTATTTTCTTTTTTCTCAGTAATAGTTTTTAAGTTTGTGTCAGTTTTAGAAATCATGCTGATAAGAGTTATTAATGTGAGATATAGAATTATAAAATGAATGTGAATATTTATATAAACTTATTTTAGAAATATAAATGTAAAATATATATATATATAAACTGTGGTAAATAATAGGATGTGTGTTAAAGCAAACCTGGCATGGGTGGCCATAGTAAGCATATTTACAACATCATCAACTTATGTGAATTGAGTTCTTATTTATAAGATTAAACCATTATGCTACATTGTAATCATAACAAATTTAAAAATTATACAAAAATCCCATGTATATATAAAAAAATCCCATGTATAGTAAAAGACATTAAATCAATTCAGAATTATATCAAGTAAAAAACAAGTCTTCAAGATGCACTATACTTATTACTGTCTCCTGCCACCCTTTCAAATCTTCACTCCCTGATAGTAGCCAATGAACAAAACTTTGCTATATCCTTTTAGATATCTTCTATGCATATATCTATATTTCTACTTTGCTGTTAGATTTTACTTATACATATTGTTCATGAAGAATTTTATTTACTTATTTAGAATATTTTCCAACTTTACTGATATATAACATTGTATAAGTTTAAAGTACATAATGTAATGATTTTGTATATGTTCATATTGTGAAATGATTACCATACAAGGTGAGTTAACACATCCATCACCTCACATAGTTACCATTCTGTGTATATGTGTGTGTAAGAAGCAAATTTCAAGTATACATATGCACTATTGTTAACTATAGACACAATGCTACACATTATATCCCCAGAACTTGGTCATCTTACAACTGGAAGTTTGTGCCTTTGATAAGCATCTCTACATTTCCTCCGTCTCTCAGGCCTGGCAACCACTAGAAATTATTATTTGTTTCTATGAGTTTGGCTTTTTTAGATTCCACATATAAGTGTGTGGGAGCAAGCTTCTCCTCGATCCTGCTCGACTACGCCAACTGAGGGAGCACAGGTCCCCGGATGCGGGGTATTAGACGGAGACGACATGAGAAGTCACAGACAGAGAAGACAGACTTTATTGTAGACCAAGTAGCCATTGCTAACAAGCAGCCATCAGACAAAACAGTGCTTCAAAGGAGCCCCACAAAGCAGCCTCGCGAAGCAGCCACACAAAAACAGCCTAGCCTAGGCTGGTCAGGAACACATCTTTATACCAACTCAGACAAAAGAGGCTTCTTGCTAAATAGAGACATCAGTATTTGGGTTATGGATAGGTACGCCTGCTCAGTGTGTACAGTAAAACTGCGGTGTCATTGCCTTTGCACACATATATGGCAAATTGACTTTGAACATCCGGCGTACTCTGATTAGAGTTCCCACAAAGTAAGATCATTAAATATTTGTCTTTTTCTGTCTGACTTATTCATTAAGAATTTTAAAATGTGGGAAAATGACTTCTGCAACCATCTGCTTACATAACATCAAATGTGGTAGATAGAGAAAGAATTAAGAAAAATTAAATAAATTTATTTAACCTCCCTTCCAAAAATGTTTAAAAATGTGAATATTTTATTCAAGTGAAATGATTTTTGATAACTGCAATAGTTATCTATGCTCTGTCTGACTAGAAATTATTGTTGCCAATGTGATTATTCATGTTAGCATTTGGCTTTATATGATGGCTGAAATCTAGCACAGGGATCAGTCCTGCCTGGAGAAGTCATGAGTCATGGCTGCTTGCCCTTGATAATCCAGCCCAGCCAAGCAGAATGGCCCTCCAAGAGTCAGTTCTAGCATCTTTTTATTATCTGAAATGGTTAGGATATGTTCTTTCCTGGCCAAGGGTTCAGTTCTTATTTTAGTGAGTATAATGGTTAAGAGTTTAAGTTTTAATATAAAAAAGAGATATGGGTTCAAGTACTGGCTCTCTTTTATCTCTTTGGATCACATATTCATTCATTCATTCATTCATTCATTCAAGTGCCTGCTACCAGACACCATTTGTTTCAAACCATAAAGCACCATTTGAATGTTAATCTTTGTGTTTCATTATTGCTTTGTTGGTGGCTGCTGCTTCCTGGTACAGCACAAAAATAATATTCCCCACATACCCTTGATTCACCTCTTGGTTTAGCAATGCCTCATCACACTGTGACTAACCCAACATCTGCTTTAGTTGACTATGGTAAAAATAATTACATTATAATTTGGTTTTCTGATATTATTAGAAATTAATCACAAAACATCAGATTCGTGATATATTGTCTACCTCTGTAATTCTATGAATTCTGTAAACATCTAACTGGGTTTTTTAAAAAATGTGTAGTAAGATAATATCAAATAAAATGCATTTTTATAGGAACAATTGATTGAGTGTCCCTGATTACTTAAATTGATTTCATTTAAATCAGGACTACTGCAAAAACAAACAAACAAAACAAAACATGACAATTCCTTGAAAAAAAAAAGTAAAATGTAATACAGTAGGTCCTCGAGTTACATTGGAGATCCGTTCCTACGGTGCGACATAACGCGATTTTTGCCATAAGTCGGAACCCACCTACATAAGCACCTACGTCACTCACGCAGCAGTAATGAAGTGAAACAGTAAAAAAGTTTAAAAGAAAGATAACAATTTCTGACCTTTACTTGTGGTAAATAAATAATAAAAAACACAAAGCACATATGTACATATGTCAAAATGACAGAACTTTTTTTTTTTTAAATAAATGGGAGATAGCGACGTAACCACGAAACGACATATGTCGAGTCCAAGGTAACCCGAGGACTGTCTACCCAAATACAAAACGTTGTGAAGAATTGTAGTAAAGAATCTGACTCTATTTCTTGATATTTGACTGCTGGTAGCTTGTAAGCCTCATCCGCCTTCTTCCCCTTGTGCCTCATATCCAGGCAGGCTGATAAGAAAGCCTGGATACTCCCTTCTTTGGTGTCGATGGGAGGGTCAAATAAGTATGGGGTTACCCTCTCCCAGCCCCACCTCCTTACCACAATGAAACCCAGTCTCCAGCCCAGCAGCTGGCATGATTCAGTGGTTGAGCATCAACCTATGAACCAGGAGGTCACAGTTCAATTCCTGGTCAGGGCACATGCCTGGGTTGTAGGCTTTTGATCCCCAGTAGGGGACATGCAGGAAGCAGCTGATTAATGATTCTCTGTCCAATGATTCTCTCTCTCCCTCTCTCAAATCAATAAAAATATATTTAAAAGCAAGCAAGCAAACAAACAATCCAGTCTCCTTGTCCTGCTCTTTCAGGCATGTTTGGACCAGCTTGGGAGTCCGAATCTGCTCTCCCCAGAAAGCCTCATAATGTGAGTAATAAACCCTTTCATGCTCTCTTGGTGTGTGTGTGTGTGTGTGTGTGTGTGTGTGTGTGTGTGTGTCGTCAGCAGTCTTGACATTGAACCAAATTTTGAGTGATTCTACAGAGTGGCCTCAGTAAAAATAGCTTTCTAGAAAACATCAGATAAAACCCCTCCCATTGTTTACAGCTTCTAAACTGCATAAATGTTTTGCTAAGTTGGTTTATTTATAACAACCTGGTGGAACAATAGTCATCAGCAACATCCAGGTTGTCTGTCAGCACTTGTCTTCCCAACACCTCCCAGTTCTGAACCAGCCCTGCACTTCCAGGGATCAGGATTTAGATGTGTCTCAGTACCCATTGTGTGGTTAAGCTATCGACACATGTCTATCTATTGAGGCCCAGCATTCTCTTTAGTTCTGTTGAGATGGTCCAATCCATACAGTGCCTCAATTTCTCTCCTGACCTAGGAGTCTTGACCTAAACCCCACTTCTATTGAAGAAGGGGGTCTTAATATTTTCCCTGGCTGTATTCTGTTCTCTATTGTTCCAACCACTAACTGAATGGTCTACTGATGGACTGACTGCCTAAGATCTGACCATTCACATAAAACTTTCCCAGCTATTGATGTCCACCCCAAGCCAGCAGGATTGTCATGCTTCTTTGGACATGGGGGTTGGTGGGACTATGCAGGGACTGGCTCTACAGAGTTGGTACTTTCCCCAGCCCCATCTTTCTCAGTCTTGGTTTCTATATTGTTCCCTTATATATTCATTGTTCCCTTTTACCCTTATATATCTGTACATCTTCCCACCCGATTGCATACGCAAACATAGACACGTTCATTCTAGCTGTGTTACTTTTGTCTTATTATTCTTATGGCCAAGCCTGCCAAGCCAAGTAATTATACATCTGAATTTAAATTTTGTGTTTTTCTTGACTGTTTCTTATTTCACGATTCTACATTATGTTTATTTAATCAACTGGTCACAGAATTACCAAAATACAATTCCTAGTCATATTTGCCTCCATATAAAGCTATTTGGAACTATCCTTATGAACTTCTGGACCCTTCTTAGTGCATACACGTGAGACTGACTTCAGGAGAGGTATAATTATACAAGGAGTCCTTGAGGCTCCAAATCTTTCTCAATTGCTGTAAAACAATGCCTTTAAAGCTTTGTCTCTTGTATTGCACATAGTGTATATTGCTGTGTAACTAACTACCTCATAACTTAGTGGCTTTAAGCATACAGCTTATCTGTATGTTATCTGTATGTTATCTCACACAGTTTCAGTTGGTCAGGAATTCAGGGCAGGCCAGCTGGGTGTTTCTAGCTCAGGGTCACTCATGAAGATAAAATCAAGACATTGAGCAGGGCTGCGGGCATCTTAAGACTCGCCTATGGCTAAAGAACACGCGTGCAAGGTGGCTCACTCATATGGCTCTTGGTAGGAGGCCTCAGTTCCTCATCATGTGGTTGTCTCCACCGGCTGCCTGAGTGTCCTCACGTCATGGTGGCTGGATTCCTTCTCCCTGTATCCAAGAGCAAGCAAGATGGAAGCAGCTCTCTTGTGACCAAGCTTCAGAAATCACACATGGTCATTTCTGCATGATCCTATTGGTCACACAGGTCAGTCTTATCATTGTGGAGGGGATGACACAAGGGTGTGAATGTTGGGAAGTGGGGATCACTGGGGACATCTTGGAAGTGGATTACCACATCACTTTAGCTTAAGATTTGGTCCATTCAGATTCAAGACTCTACACGATCCAGCTCTTCCTTACTCTTCAGATCATCCCATGAGCTGCTGAATAATTTAAAGATCACGAGTCAGCTATAATGATGAGCATTGATTATGCTAACTGTTGATTATGGAGAGTATATGGCAGGGCTATTTCCTAAGAGGCTGGAGATGAAGCCATCCATGAAGGACAGCTTCAGGATTCACTGATTTCCATAGAAAAATCTGAGAAAGGAGACAATAAGAGAAAGGGGACGAAGAAGAGAAGCAAACTAGGTCTGCCTGCCTTTTCTCAGAATCCCAGCCAATCTAGCTGCCTTTACCTTTACACTTGGTGGATATCAGGATTGCAGCAATGAGCCAGGGCCAGCAGAAGCAAGCTTCTGTGAGCCAAGACTAACATCTTTAGAATAAAAGACAAATAGAACCATAATATTTCAGAGTGGAAAGGAACCTGAACAAAACAATCTCCTTATTTCATGGATGGTAAAACTGAGGTCCAGAGAGGAGAAAACAGCTTGTTCAAGGACTCATAGCCTTCAAGTAGCCTTATTGGAATTTGAACCCTTAGCTCCTTGGTCATTTTCCCTTTCATTATATAAGCACTTCACTTTTCATTAGAAACACTTGAAAAATGACTCATCCCATTTCAGGCAAATGGAAAGGATTAGGCATACCTTACTACTTCTCAAATTTGAACAAATGTACAATAAAATTTTTGAGATTAAAATTTTTTCTTAAATAATTTTTATATTGTTTTACCTAAACACATATAAACATATAACTAGGATAAAAATTCTTATGTTTAAAGCTCTCATAAAATGACTCAGTTTTAAAAACTAAGTTGGTAACATTAGTTGGATGTGAAATATGCTGTTATTCCTTGAGTTTAACTAAAACTAAACTGCTACCCACAATCTGAATATGGTAATAAGTTTGCTGTGCTTATATCCCCATAGGCTGTATGGTTAATCAATTTCCCACCACTTCTTTTTCTGTTTAAACTGTGGCAAACCTTCATTTGTATATAGCTCATTTTAGCATTAATTTTTTTCTCACTTAGTGATAATGCTTCACTTATGGATTAATCTCATTTCTTTATTCATTAGCCTCAATAGTTCTACTTGTCTCCAGCATACTGTAAACATAAATGCAAACATGAGCAATGAAATCTGGGGAGATAATTAGTTGTAAGGTGATTACTCAGAGGTTAGATTTATATTAATACTAGAGGCCCGCTGCACAAATTCATGCATGGATGGGGTCCCGAGGGGGTTAGGGAGTGGGCTGGGACACAATCGGCCCTCTGGGTGGGCAGTGGGATGCCCTTGCTGGCCTGGGATCTGGATCTGTCCGTTGACATTCTCACCGGTTGTTGGGAGCCACCTGGCAGCCACTTTTATATCCTTTCTTCCTTGCGGAACATCTAGGGAGGGGAAGCGGCCACGTTGCCAGAGGCCAACTTCCAGGAGGCCGGTGGTGCTGTTGGGATCATGCAGGTTGCGCTGGTCCCTTGGTGCCTGGCCTGTTCTCCGGAGATTGGACCTGCAGAACTACTGATGGAGTGGCTGCTGCTGGTCAGTGGGCCACTGGGATGGGTCTGTCAGCTGAGTAGGACTGACCACCAGGGGGCAGCTCCTGTGTTGAGCATCTGCCCCCTGGTGGTCAGTGTGCATATTAGCGACCGGTTGTTCTGGTTGTTTGGTTGCTTAGATATATATATATATATATATATATATATATATATATATATATATATATATATATATATTGAAATGAAAATATACCAAAAAAACCCAGAGAACTTGCAGCTCCCTGAAAATATGTCCACAAACCTTTGTGTTGACACCTCACACTGAAATTAAAAGAGACATTGCATAATGAATTAGTTTTTAGTCCTGATAGTATGTTCTAGGCATGATCTTGTTATCAAGAGTTACCTTGATTTAAAACAAAACAAGGGCCACTAACATTTGTTCAGTTGTCAACAACAATGTCTTCATTGCAGAGCTGGTTAAAGAATGTCCAGAGAACATGGGAATCAGTTTGCCTTTCCTTGTGTGATCCAGAGGAAAGGTAGGTGCTGAGGAAAGGGCGGAAGTTAGAGCAGAGGCTGGGTCTCCTGGAAAGAGCAATGGCAGGCTCCTTTGTTTTGAGCTTGCTGGGAAACTGATTAGGCTACTTCATAACTGTAATTTTGCTACTGTTAATGAATCATAATGTAAATATCTGTGTTTTCCGATGGTCTTAGGCTCTACAGCAGCGCTTCCCAACCTGTGGGTCGCGACCCACAGGTTGAGAACCGCTAGCAGGGTCGTCTAAGACCATCGGAAAACACAGATATTTTCATTAAGATTCATAACAGTAGCAAAATTACAGTTATGAAGTAGCAACGAAAATAATTTTTTGGTTGGGGGTCACCACAACATGAGGAACTGTATTAAAGGGTCGCGGCATTAGAAAGGTTGAGAACCACTGGATTAGGGAGTAAGGCAGGACTAAAACCAGATGCTGTGTGTGACCTGGGCTTCAGGCGCAAGGAGCTGCAGTTAATAAGAAAGAAAACGATGTCTTTTGGACTAACCTAAGAGTGTCTGCCTGAACAGTCTCACAAAACTTATTTCACATAAGCATATTTTTGATTTAAAAACCTCCGACTGCTGCAGCCCTATTTCAATGAGACTGACGAGCAGCATTCCACATCGGGCCACATGTCAAGAGCGGAGTTTGTGACTAACCCTCTCCATGTTGCCCTTCTGTTCGCAGGCATTCCACTTCTCTGAGCCAGTGGGAGGAAGCCGGAACACACTGTTCCCATTTCACTGTAACTTAAACAGAGAGAAAAGAGGCAAATGAGGGGTTTAAACTGAATTAATTAAGCCCAACATATTTCAGTGGAAAATTTAAAGGTGTGAATATTTGAGAAGTTTAGATGAACATTATATATTAACATGCTATCTCCACCTGTTGAAATATTTTTTTCTTTTAAACTTATCTCCAAAGCTACATTTTCCTGAAGACTTTTTAGATTCCCATCAGGTGGGATTCACCACCTTTAAGCCCCATGACCATTTATGGGGGTACCTCACTTAAAGCACTACTTTTTCCTGGGTTCTACATTTCTTTTAAGACAAGTTTATCCTCAGAGTGCTTTGTGATGATATGAACTCAGTGGAACTGGTTAGGTCACAGAAAACCCAAATAACAATGAAACATTTACAATATAATGGTTCCAGCCAGGATGACTTTCTTTCTTTTTTTTTTTTTTTTTAAGATTTTTTTAAAATTGATTTTTAGTGTGAGGGAGAGGAAGAGGGAGAGAAACATCAACATGAGTGGGAAACATTGATTGGCTGCCTCCTGCATGCCCCCTACCAGGGATCAAGCCCGAAACCAGGACATGTACCCTGACAGGGTAATTGAACTGGCAACCTTTTGGTGCATGGGAAGATGCCCAACCGAGCCACACCGGCCAGGGAGACTGTTTTTTTTTTTTTTAGTGATGTTCAAAAGTAAAGCATCCCAGATGGTAGTGGGCTCATAGAGGAGGCAAAAGAGGGAATGGAGAGCTTCAGTCTCAGCCTCATCTTCAAGATGGCATCAGGCAGCTGTTTCCAAGAACAGTCAAAATCCTGCTAAGGAAGCTGAAAGCAGTGCTTTGATTTGGGGGAGGGGTAAGTGTGCCCTAGTAAGTGGTGGGCCCTCATTTCCTCTCTTTCATCACTAAGGTCTTTAACTGAGGACTCCCTTGGCCTGGCCAGGTACGCTCCTGGCTTGGCTGTTTTGTATTGGATCCTCTCTTGGCAATAGCTTCTCTCCTGGGAACAGTGGTGGGCAGTGGGGCTCCCAGCAGAAAAGTCTCTGAGAGGAAAGGCACATGGCAGGAGAGTGACTATCCTGGTGTGTAATCACTTAGGGCTAAGGAGAAATAGTTGCTCAGGATCAGTTGTGGAACTGTAAATGATCTGTACCCTCTTATTTCTCTACTCTTTCCGCTGCATCATTTTGACCTTGCAGGACTGTGAATGACCTTAATCAAGGCTCTTGATTGCAGGAGAAGGCTACGATTGAAATGGAATTGTCAATCATTGCTAGAGTGCTCCTTGCCAGCAGATGCTGGGCTGGCCAAGGTTAGCTTGATGTGTGATGCTTGCCTGAGACATGTGATAAAGGACACACATTCCCTTCCAAGAGTTATGGGACGTGAAAATTGGGTAAGTGATTTTCTTGGGTTGGGTTGAGGTGTGGGAGGAGGGAGAAGAAGGAAGTCCCCAAATATAGGCTCGCCAATATTTTATTTTAGCATAGTTGGGGACCTTAGAGCTCATAGAGTTCAACCTCCTATCTGGTTGATTGATTCATTCAACTAATATTTACTAAGTGTTTATCATGTGCTAGGTTCTGGGGTACAATAGTGGACAGATCAGATATAAAACCCTGTCCTCTTGGGGCTTACCTGCTCGTATAGGAAGACTAATAATGAACATATGCACAATTAAATTATGTAATGCAGTAAAAAGTGATATGTGCTGTGGAAAAAAATGAAATAGGGTAGGGAGCTAGGGGTAGTCTGGTAGATGTGGTGAGGGTTGTCATTTTCAATAGGGTGGTCCTCCTTGACAAGGGATTATGAAATGTTTGTTTTGTCACTACCTCATAAGGAAGCCTCTTGCATTTTGGGGCATGGTCTCCTAGAAGTTATTTTTAAATATATTAAATTAAATATGCTTTTTTGTAATGGGCATCCATTGGTTTCAAGGCAATTAAATAATGTAGCATAGGGGCAGCGGAGCAACCTGGGTAAGGTCACAAGCGCTACAACCACACTACCTGGGTCGATTCCAGTTTTGCCACCGGCCAACTTGAACATTGTAACTCCTTCATGACTCAGTTTCCCTGTAATAAAATGAGCATAATAATGATGATAATACTACCTACTTTGTGGGATGAGCCTCATGTATTTGGTACATACCATATACGATAAAGCATTTCTTATTATCATTCAGAGAGTGTTGTGAAAATGACAGAAGTATATGACGGTGCCTATGTTAGAAAGCACTTAGCAGATATTATTCTCTTTCTGGGATCCTTTATCCCTTCCTCTCTCCCCCCCCCCCCCTTTCTCTTTCTTTTCTCTACAAAATCTTAGCCACCATCTCAGAGGTTCTATCAAGAGGCAAGAATTCTATAAATACTTTTCGATCTCTCTGGAAGCTATTGAACAGAGCTTCTAAGGTCCTCACTTGCCCAGCCCCTTCCAAGAGAGGAGCCCTAGCAATATGTTCACATGGTCCTGTTTTTGAAAATTTTGCAAAAGTAAGGTGTTCTTATGAGTGTTTTTCTCTCTTAAAGGGAGCTACCCATACTATTTAAATGTTACCCCTATTGAATCTGGATCTATTCCTATTATTAGATAATTAATTTGTTTATTCTTTTTTTGTAAAATATGTTTTTATTGATTTCCAAGAGGAAGGAAGAGGGAGAGAGAGAGAGAGATAGAAAAATCAACGATGAGAGAGAATCATTGATCAGCTGCCTCCTGCACGCCTCACACTGGGGATCGAGTCCGCAACCCGGGCATTTGCCCTAACTGGGAATCGAACCGTGACCTCCTGGTTCATAGGTCGACATTCAGCCACTGAATCACGCCAGCCAGGCCAATTTGTTTATTCTTTATTTACATTTAGAAAAGAAATAGGGAGAAAACAGAAGTGGCCCATTACTCTATTTTTTCAGAAAACCATCATTAACATGAAAAAGAAAAACAAACAAAAAATAAAGTAAAAGGAATACTATGCACCTGGTAAGATGATGCAAACACTCAATGAAAACACAGAGTAAAAATTTTTAACCCTGCTCTGAATCCTTAAAGGTCCTATCCTTAAAAATAACTACTATATACATTTTTTATTAAAATAGAAAAAATGCACACACAAGTACAATATGTGTTATATCTTAAAACTCTTTATATTTTATTTATTTTAATTTTATTTATTTTTTATTGATTTCAGAGAGGAAGGGAGGGGGAGAGAGATATATAAATGTCAATTATGAGAGAGAGAGATATTGATCAACTGCCTCCTGCATGCCCCACCTGCAACCCAGGCATGTGCCCTGACTGGGAATTGAATCATGACCTCCTGGTTTCTAGGTCGACACTTAAGCACTGAGCCATGCTGGCTGGGCAAAACTCTTTACATTTTAATTGCCCACTGTTTGAATCTTGCCTTCTTGTAATCTATATTTAGGTGAGATCTCCATAGTTGCAAACAGAGAGCCCCCTCAATCTCATTTTCTAGGAGTTCATTATATCAATATTTCACTTTTATAATTATTGAACCCATTGTTTGATATATGTTATTTCCATTTTACTGCTATAAATAATAATTTAGTGATGTCCTTATTTACATATGTGAGTTAAATTGTAAATTTATAAGGCAAACAAGCAAGACAATAGCACTCATAATGAGGAGAAAAAATCAATTAATTGAAATGAAGTAAGAATTAACATATATTATTAAATTTAGCAGACAAGGACTTGAAATAGTTGGAACGGCATTGCATATGTTGAAATAGCTAAAGGAAAGACTGAATATGTAAAATATTAGAAAGATCCAAATATGCAGAGATAAAAACTACAGTCTTTGAAATGAAAAAATACTGAATGAGATTAACATCATACAGGTGGGGCAAAAGTAGGTTTACAGTTGTTCGTATTTGTGAATTACAATGGATCTTAAAAACAATTTATTAATTCATGCCTTTGTTTTTATTATTTTCTTTCTTCTACTTTGCCTTGGCTTGCTTTGTTAATTTTTCTAACTTCTTGAGTCAAATCCTTAATTCATTTATATTTGTTTTTGTTTAGTAGGGAGATATGTCAAATGTCAGCAAGTGCTGAAACAAGAAATAATTTCTCAGGGAAATTCTGATTTGTCAAAAGGGGCACTCAAATTTGTCACAATTAAAATGCATACGTATGATTTTTTTCTCCATGGTTTCCAAAATTAAAGAATCTGTAAACAGTCAAACTTATAATGCATAAAATTTTAATTGATAATATGTGTAAGATGACATTTGTTGTTGTAAACATTAAGACAAGTTATGTCATTATTTCTTTGTATAAAAGAACCTTTAGTTACCTTACAGGAGAATTACTTTTTTCTAAAAACAGCTTATTGAGGTATAATTGCTAAAAAAACCCCACAACCCTGCATGTTGAATGTATTCAATTTGATGAGTTTGGACATATGCATACAACTGTGATATTGTTACCACAATCAGAATAATAATCATATCCATCATCTCCAAAATTTTCCTTGTGTCCTCCCCTTGTGTAGTAAGAACATTTAATATGAGATGTACTTTTTCAACAAGTTTTAAATGCACAGATCTGTATTGGTAACCACAGACACTGTGTTGTACAGCAGATCCCTAGAACTTATTCATCATGCAAAGCTGAGACTTCATATCTATTGAACATCTCCCCATTTTCTCTCTGCCCAGTCCCTGGCAATGGCCATTCTATTGTCTGCTTCTCTGAGTTTGATTATTTTAGAGACTGCATATAAGTGGCATCATACAGTATTTGTCCTTTTGAGACCTACTTATTTCACTTAGCAAATGTCTTCCAGGTTCATCAGAAATTGTTTAAAATATATATATTTTTTTATTTCAGAGAGGAAGGAAGAGGGAAAGAGAGAACCATCAATGATGATAGAGGATCATTGATTGGCTGTCTCCCACATGCCCCACACTGGGGATCTAGCCCACAACCCAGGCATGTTCCCTGACCAGAATCAAACCGTGACTTGGTTCATAGGTTGACACTCAACCACTGAGCCACACTGGCTGGGCCATCAGAATTTTTTTAATAGGAAAAGGAACTTATGTGAGTGGCTAGTCCATAGCCATTGACCTGAGGAAATTGTTCGACAGGGTCTTTTATTTTACACTAGAGGCCTGATGCATGAAGATTCATGCAAGAATTGGCCTTCCTTCCCCTGGCTGCCGGCACCGCCTTCGCTCCTGCTGGAGCCGCCTTTTTGCTCTGGCCCGGAGCTGCCTTTCTGCCTTCCCATGCTGCTCAGAGGCCCGGAGCTGCTGGGGCGGTACCAAACGCCCCTGGCCGCTTGGCGCCTGTGTATGCAAATTAACCTGCCATCTTTGTTGGGTTAATTTGCATACTCACTCCTGATTGGCTGGTGGGCATCGTGAAGGTATGATCAATTTGCATCTTACTCTTTTATTAGTGTAGATTGCTTAGCAAATCAAGGATCTGGAGAAGGGACTACAGCAATTTGTATAGAGAAATCAAGATTTCTCTAGGTCAGTGTTCAGCAAACTCATTAGTCAACAGAGCCAAATATCAATAGTACAATGATTGAAATTTCTTTTGAGAGCCAAATTTTTTAAACTTAAACTTCTTCTAACGCTACTTCTTCAAAATAGACTCTCCCAGGCCGTGGTATTTTGTTGACGAGCCACACTCAAGGGGCCAAAGAGCCACATGTGGCTCGCGAGCTGCAGTTTGCTGACCACGGCTCTAGGTGGTAAGGAACTGGGCCCCTAACACCTTTTTCCTATGGTTTAGTTTGCTAGGGTTGCTGCAACAAAGTACCACAAACTGGGTGTCTTAAGCAACAGAAATTTATTGTCTCATTTCTGGAGGCCAGAAGTTTGCTGTCAAGTTGTCAGCAGGCCATGCTGTCTCTGAAGGCACTAGTCCATTGTACGCCGTAAGCGTCTGTAGAGGCAAGCAGTGGACCTTCTCCACACGCCACGTGAGTCTATAAAAAAAAAAAAATGTTTTCCCTAAGTGGCAGCCCTGACCAACTTTAAATCATTTTTCCTGAGAATTTTCAGCTGAAAATATTCGAGAACATCTGAATTGTGAGTAATATATTTATTTTTATAGTATGCATTGCAAATTGATTTTTAAAAATTAAATTCAAAATATTGTGGCGTGTGGGGATGGTTTCCGTTTTGGACACGTGGGTTACTAGGGAAGGATCCGTGCCATGTCTCTCCCATAGCTTCTGATTGTTGGCTGGTCTTTGGTGTTCCTTAGATATGGGCACATCCCCTTGATCTCTGACTTCATCTTCACATGGCATTCTTCCTGTGATGGCAGATGTGTGTGGCTGTGTCCAAATTTCCCCCTTTATGAGGACATCAGTCATATTGGATTAGGGGCTCACTTTAGTATGACCTCATCTTAGCTAATTACAGGTGCAAGCAAGAACCTATTTCCAACGAAGGCCACTTTCTGAGGCACTGGGGGTTAGGACTTCAACATATGAATTTTGGGTGTACACCATTGAACTCAAAACACCCCGAGACCCAGGGTTAAGAGAAAGATATTGGGGTAGGCCAGAGTGGCTCTGTTCAAGCCCATTTTCAGGACAGGCCATGGGAATAAAGTTACTATAGGTAAGGAAATTGACAGGTCTAATGGGATGAAGACAGTCCAGGGTGAGGGAGGTTCTGAGAAGGGAGATAGTGTCCTGAGTATGGAGGCATAAACAGGCTCTGTGAAGGAAAACTTGTACCCAAAGCATATTGGGACTTAAAAAAGCTGCCAACTTATAAGAAAGCCCTGGCTAATTTGGTACTTGGGCTTTTGCATTGCTCCTGTGGTTGCAGTTAGAGGCGAGTAGCATGAGTTGGATGATGTTACGGGAGTAAAAGGGTACCTAGAACATTGTCTTGTTATAACTTGGTATCAGTTATTGCTACATAACAAATCACCCCAAAACTTATTTCTTGATTCTATGGATTGCCAATTTGGTCTGGGCTCAACTGGATGTTTCATCTACTGGTCTTTATATGACCTCACTCATATGGCTGCACAGCTGGGTCACCTGAGGACAAGGCACCTGCGGGCTGTTGGTTCCAGATGGCCTCACTCACATGTCTGGTGGGTGGCTCTGGTAATGCGGGCCACTGGGCCATGTTTGTTCAGTATCTAGCAGGCAATCCCAGGCTTCTGCACTTGGGGAAAGTGTCCCAGAAGCAGCAAGAGAAGACAAGCCCAAATGAGCCAGCACTTTTTGAGGTTCTGCTTATGTTCCATTAGCCAAAGCAAGTCACAAGACAAGGCCAGATTCAAGGGATGGAGAAATACAGACCTCACCTCTTTATGAGAAGAGATGCAAAGAATTTAACCTAAGGTTGTTTAGCAGAACCGTACTTCCGGGGAGTGAAACCTGGACCAGTGCAGGTTTAGAGTTCTCACAACTGAGGGTAACATTGGGAATGAGGCTGGAATTGCAACATTGATTATTGATGACCAAAGCAGCTCATATGAAACTGTTCAGGGAAACCTGGGACTGCCTCTCCAGCATCCTTCTGATCTGCCCATACTCTTGGGATTCTGTGAGCATTTGGTACACTGTTCTCTGCCACTTATAGAGTCACCACAATCCCCTCCCTTCTGACATCTTAGGGGAATTTCTTCTTCCATCCCCCCAGTGCAGGCCACTCTGGTTTTCCTGCTCTCTGTGGCTACAGCTCTTTTAATGGGTGGGTGCTCAGCAGCTTTGATGGTAGGCTTCAAAAAGAGACACTGATAATCTCAGAGGCAAAGGCGTCCGTATAGAGACCATGGCCACCTTCTTGCCCGGGAGGAGGACAATTTCTTTCCATCTTTCCAGGCTCCTATAGGAGCAAGAACAAATAATCACAAATTAATATCTCAATAAATTATCCTGCCACATTTGTTTACCCACTAAGTGTCGGAACTGTTTATCTTCCTTTCAAATTACTCCTGAGCTCCGTAGAGCCGCGTATTTTGTCTTGAAAAATTTATCATTGTGAAATTACTTGTCGCTGCTCCTCCGGAAATGTCAGGTTTTTGAATTAATAAAATGGAGCACCACAATAGAACAACTTTTTTTATGTGACATGTAGAACTCCGTCATTTGGATTAAGTAGAAATATCCATTAACATACACAGGTGCCTAGACAGATACTTAAAACATTAACAAAAAATTCTGTTAACACTTGGAATATTCAAATGGGTGTTTTGAAAAAAAAATCCAAAGGGATATCCAGCCCCCGACACCTCCTATTTTCCCCTGTAAGCTAACAAATAATGTACCCAGAGATGCTCTTAAAAATCCAGAATAAATCTCAACTCCTCTTACCTTGGGTTCTAGATGTGTGGTGTGTATACAATGACCAGGGCCTCCATGAACAGTTGTGTAGACTCCCTGGGCCTGTGGGGTTTGTCTACCCAGAGGGAATGACACCCTTTTCTAATTCTCCAGTAATAAAAAGTGGAAATTAGGATAGAAAAATGAGAGTATTTGATTTGGTTTGAATTTATATTTGTATGGTCAATAGAACTGTTATTTTTTTAAAGTTTGTTATCAATGTCCACTTCTCTGTCCCTTCAGAGGGTGAACTTTGTGGGAGTTGGAACAGTGTGTCATTGAACACAGTGCCTGGAGGGTGCTCAGTTAATGAACCACCATTCAGAACATTACACTGGGCCCTGTGTGGGATTGGGGGATGGGTGTAGTGTGAATAGAGCAGCTGTCACCAACAGGCCAACTACAATCTATTGATTGATGTCAAAATCATAGCTGGCCACACATCATCCTCATTTTCAACTTGTGCCTTCAGCCTCCTTGTCCAAGACCTTCTCTCTCCTTCTCTTTTTCCCCCACTTTGTCTTCTCTTTCCCTGCAAGGGCAACATCAAAGCAGATCCTTTTGAGGAAAGTATTGGAGCTGCCTCTATTCTACTAACATGGCCTTCAATTTGTTAAATGCAATAGGTATTTTTTCATTCAACATTTGTTGCTGTTGATTACATCATCCATTATAGAAACTTTCTTCCTCAATTTCTATGTCACAACCTCTTCCAGGTTTTTCACCTGCCTCTTAAGCTGCTCCCATTCAGGGTCTTTCACTCACTTAGTCTATTCTAGCTGCATTGTAAATAGTATAATTTAAAGACCATTCTCTTCTCAGTCTGCAATGGCTTTCTTTTGCTTAAGGATACAAACTTTATTTAAATTTAAAAAAATTTTCAATTACAGATGACATTTAATATTATATTAGTTTTAGGTGTACAGCATAGTGGTCAGACATTTACATAACTTATGAAGTGATTCCCCCGAATAGTCTAGCACTCAATTAACATGGTACATAGTTATTGCAGTATTATTGACTATATTTCCTATGCTGTCCATTGGTTTTCTAGTTGACAAAGCACCAATTACTTTTAACATACCTATGAAATATAAATTTACATCTCCAGATCCAGACCCATATATCCAACTACTTACAGATATCTTTTATTTAATATCTTACAAGCAATTCAAGTTCAGTATTCAAAAACCAAACCCATAATTCTCTCCTGAAATTTATTCTGTCTCCATTTTTCTCTTTCCTAAAGAGTCCCCTACTGGATAGTCAGTGCTCTTGTTGAGAAACTATGAGATATTCATGCTGCCTCATCTTGCTCTTCCATGTTGCCAATCCATTGCCAAGTTAATTTTTCTCCTAATCATCTCTCAAGTGCAGCTATATCTCTCCACCTGCACTTTTTATGCTATCATAATACTTTGACTCATCTGCTGATACAGTTGCCTAACAGGTCTCCCATTATCCAATCACTACTTTACACTTCAGTAGAAGTAATCTAAAAAAAGGTGACCCTTTTTATGTGACACCCCTACTTAAATGAAACCATGTGTCAATGGTTTTCCATCAAAATCCTTATGCAATCTAAGTTTGGACTTTCAAATATTCTTTACTTGTTAGCTATGTGAGCTATGAAGAAAAACTAAAGCAGGACACAGAGCTAGAGAGTGATGAGATCAAGCTATTTTAGATCAAGTCAGAGAGGGTTTCTCTGGGGAGAGAACATTTGAGCAGAAATTGGGATGTGGCAGGGGAGGGAGTCATGCGGAAATGTAGGGGAGGATGGTTCCAAGTGGAAGAAACAGAAAATGCAATGGACATAAGATGGAAATGATCTCGGTGGGTTTAAGGGGTAGGGAGGGGGCCAGTATGACTGGGGCCTAGTAAGGTGAGGTCAGAAAGGTAGGCTGGGCTCATAAGATGCAGTACTGGTAGACCTCCTAAGAATTCTGGATTATACACTGAGCATAATGGGAGGGTTTTGAACAGAGGAGGGAAATGCTATGACTTAGGAATGAATAAGATCCACCTGGTGGCCTTGTAAGGCATAGACTGAAGGCAAGAAAGGACATCTAGGATGGTGCTATTTTAATAGTCCAAATTGAGGGATGATGGCTGCATAAATTACAGTTGTAGTGGTGAGGGCAGTATAAAATCATGGGATACAGGGGATAGTTAAAAAATGGACAGGATTCACTTTTACTTTTTATTATGTGTTTTGCCTTTTTTTATACAACTATATAAAATAAACCACTTGGATCATCCATAACCATGGAAAACAAAAAAATAGCAAAAAATGAAAACCTACCAGAAAATTAAGTTTCCTGGACTTTGTTCTTGAAGACTATGAACACCGAGGAGCCAGACAAATTTCTACACATTCATAATATTAACTAACACCTATTTAGTGTTTATCATGTACCATGAGCTACTGAATGAGCTGTAAACATGATTTATTATCTTGTTTAATTATCAGAACCCTATGTGTTAGCTGGCCTTAACATCGCCATTTTGCAGAAGAGTAATAGAGTTGCAGGAGCTTGCCCAAGCCCCTACAGCTAGGAAGTAGCAGAGGAAAGATTGGAACTCAAATATCCCAAGCATGAGCTCTGGAGACAGCCCAAAATTAAGTCACTGTACGGGTTAGTTCATCTAGCCCTTCCATAAACCAAGAGCAGGTTTCCAAATGGACTGATGTTTCACTCCTAGGAGATTCAGTGCCACACTGGCGCTCATGATACAGTTCTTGCTCTTGAATTTTAATGAAAACTACTTGTAAGAATCAGGTTAGTATATAGTATTAAAAAAATCAAACACACACACACACACACACACACACACACACACACACACACACGTTATATCTTCTTTTCTTCATCTGATTGTGTTATATTGAGGTACCAGGCCCTTCCAAGGGACAGGTAAGAAAAGCTCCTCGAGATGTAAATAACACAGGTAAGGACCTTGTGAATAAATGAGAATGAACCAGAGCAAACTCAAATTTGGAGATTGCCCAGAGATTTTGAAAACATTCTAAGCACTTGTGATTCAAATGCCATGGGAATGAGAGCTGGAGCGTCTATCTGCTGCTGAAGGTCAGCTAAGCTGCTTTTTCCCTAGAGTGGCTGGGTCTGATATTCGTGCAAATATTTGCAGTGAGCATTGAGAAATAATTACAGAACCAACAATTTCTAAGTAACGTGGGAGTGGGATAACCTTCTGGGCAGCATGCTCCCTTAGAGCACGTCCCTTCCTCACAAACCTCTCCGGGGGAGGAAGTAGCCAAGCAGGAAGTGCCAGAGAGCAGTGCCGGGGGAAGGAGAAATCCGGTGCACCCAGTTGTGCAAAGACAACAGGAACAAAAGTAGGATTAGGCACCGGGAGCACCAGGATGCACTCTGCATTTACCAAACGGCTCTGACTCAGAGAAAGCATTGAGTGGAAAGAGAAAGGCCCTTTCTATTGGGGTGGGAAAGACAGAGGCTTCAGAAAAAGCCCCCTCTTGGTGATAACACCAGCAAGAAAAAAAGGGAAAGAAAGATCTGATTCAGAGCTGGCAAAACCTTTACGCACATACAACTGAGGAAGGATTGGTGGTTAAACCATACTTATTATACCTGCGTATCGGGTGTGTAATGTGCTGTGTGTGTATAATCTTGTACTCATGAAGAAACACAAAAACACATGTTTAAGTTGACTCCGGAGTGAATCTGCACATAGTTTATTCATAATGCTTTGGCTCTTCTCAGCGGCCCTATTCACTCGTTCAGCCATTCACTCATTTGCTTTCAATGTTGTGCCAGACACTCTGCTGGGCATTGGGTGTATAAAGACCACATGACACTGTACCTTTTGCAAAGATGCTCATAGTCCAGTGAAGGAAATTGTCCTCTTGTTACTGGAAGAATCAAACTACCCTGTCACCTGTAACAGCGAGGCTCTTGGGTAAGGTGATCAGATTTTAACATTGGTAAAGCGGGACACCATTGACCGGGGGGGAGGGGGGAGGTTTCTTTTTTAAAAAAAATATATTTTATTGATTTTTTACAGAGAGGAAGAGAGAGGGATAGAGAGTTAGAAACATCGATGAGAGAGAAACATCGATCAGCTGCCTCTTGCACACCCCCTACTGGGGATGTGCTCGCAACCAACGTACATGCCCTTGACCGGAATCGAACCTGGGACCTTTGAGTCCGCAGGCCGACGCTCTATCCACTGAGCCAAACCGGTTTCGGCCCGGGGGGTGTTCTTGATTAAAAATTTGGTCTATATTGTAATCACTTTTGGTTTTTTTAATAAAAGGAAATTCAGTTCTTAGATCATCATTGAATTTGCATCCTCTTTTCTTACTCATTATGTTAAAAATCTAAAAAAAATAATTTAAAATTATATTATAAACTAGAGGCCCAGTGCATGATTGAATCATGCACGTGTAGGGTCCCCTCCACGCTTTCCCTTTCGATCACAGGGAGCTGGGTGCCTGTCCGCTGGTGCACCAGGCGCCAGAGGCTTCTGAAAGGCCTGGTGCCTGAGTGGACAGGCACCCAGCTCCCACGCTTTTGCTTTTGATCGCGGGGAGCTGGGTCCCTGTCCGCTGGTGCACCAGGCCTTTCAGAAGCCTCTGGCGCCGCGGAGGCTTCTGAAAGGCCTGGTGTCTGAGTGGACAGGCACCCAGCTCCCACGCTTTCCTTTCGATCGCTGGTGCACCAGGCCTTTCAGAGCCTGGCAAAACCTTTACGCACATACAACTGAGGAAGGATTCAGAGCTGGCAAAACCTTTACGCACATACAACTGAGGAAGGATTGGTGGTTAAACCATACTTATTATACCTGCGTATCGGGTGTGTAATGTGCTGTGTGTGTATAATCTTGTACTCATGAAGAAACACAAAAACACATGTTTAAGTTGACTCCGGAGTGAATCTGCACATAGTTTATTCATAATGCTTTGGCTCTTCTAAGCGGCCCTATTCACTTCCCAAAGGCCTGCTGCCTGAGTGGACAGGCACTCAGCTCCCATGCTTTTGCTTTTGATCACGGGGAGCTGGGTCCCTGTCCGCTGGTGCACCAGGCCTTTCAGAAGCCTCCGGTGCTGCGGAGGCTTCTGAAAGGCCTGGTGCCTGAGTGGACAGGCACCCAGTTCCCATGCTTTCCTTTCGATCGCTGGTGCACCAGGCCTTTCAGAAGCGTCCGGCGTGGCGGAAGCTTCTGAAAGGCCTGCTGCCTGAGCGGACAGGCACCCAGCTCCCACACTTTTGCTTTCGATTGCGGGGGAGCTGAGTGCCTATCCACTCAGGCACTCAGCTCCCCCGCTTTTGATGGTCCGCGTGGCGGGTCGTCAGCTTGCTGCCCCAGAGGCCCCTTCTGTGCCTCAGCACAGCCATGGCGCAGATGCTGAGCTCGTGCCGCTGCTGGCGATGCAGCGCAGTGTCCCGCCGGCCCAATCAGCTACCCCGGCCACCCTGAGTCCCGCCCCCCTGTGCCTCCTGGCCAATCATGGGCATAGCGAAGGTACGGTCAATTTGCATATTTGTCTATTATTAGGTAGGATTATTATATACATATTGCTTAAAAACACAGTAACTAGGTACATAATTACATGAGCATATTTTATTGTTATTTTATAAATTAAATTAATTTAATTGTTATAAAGTAACTATATTTTAAAAATTATTTTAATCCTATATTTATTTCTAAATAATAACAATACTAACTTGTATTATTTTTCCTATGAATTTGCCGTAACATAAGTCGTAAGTGTCACTTTCAAGGCCGGCGCTAGACTTTTTGCTGCCACTATAAAATATAAATAATACGAGTACTGTCTGCTAAATTCAAGAAAATTTATGTATTTATGAAATAAATTACTTACCTAAATTATCTGAATAGCTGATTTGTAATGACATCACTTGTTTAACTAGCTTACTAGCACGCAGTACGATGTGTATCATCTGAGAGACAGTTACAAAATGTTTTCGTTGTTGCCAATCCCAAAAAATGCCATTGTTCATTAAGTCCAAACAACGGTGGTCGAATTCTAACAACTGATCAACAATGCGAACTTTGATAAGCAGTTCTCGATAATCAGTTCTCAACAATTATTTGTTATTATTAAAGTTTAACATTATAAAATTAACAAAAATAATATAAAACTCATATCCTGGCTAAATAGCCACATGGCCGCCAAAAACCGTATATTCCCTTCCCATTCTCCCACCATTCCCTAGCTTGTCGTGCATCCTTTCCAAAAATCGGGACTTTTTAAAACGCCATGGGACGCGGGACAAATTGTTAAAAACCAGGACTGTCCCGCCAAAAGCAGGACGTCTGGTCACCTTACTCTTGGGGCACTGCTGAAATAAGAATTTTCAGAAGCCCCCACGGGAGAATGAGATGTGTCAAAAGGCTTTATTTTCATGAAGTTACACTCCTCGGGTTCCAAAGTCCTTGGCTCCTTAAACCAGTCCTGAAAGAGGTACAGCTGGGGATCCAGTAGGCCAAAAACAAGGCCAGTGTCCAGAGCTTCCGTTTCGTGTTGCAGCCAGGTGTAGGTAAGCATCCAAGCAAATTAAAGTCCGTTGGTCCATTGTGTGGAGTCCCAAATGGCCGCGAGCCACGTGGGCCCAGAGGAGCACACCCCTGCAACAGGAGAGCCAGGAACTCGGCATGCCAGAGAGAGAGAGAGAGAGAGAGAGAGAGAGAGAGAGAGTAAACACCAAGAGTGAGCGCTCCTTTGTTTAGAAGTTCAATTATTCAGGTTTCGCATGCTTGCAGTGGCCACGGCCATCCTGGCCACTAATTTGTTCCCAGGTGTGACTGACAGGAAAGCACCTTCCCACATCAGTCAGACCTTACTGGGCATGCGTCTAACAGTGGGGCAGACTTGAAAAGTGCCAAATGCAGCTGTTTGGCAAAGCTGTATAAATGGCATGCCGATATTATCTAGTCTTCCCTTTAATCATTTCCTGTTAAATAATAACCAGATTATTACATCAGCATCACTTTGAACCGACAATTTTAAAGCAGTGAGTAAGATATATCAAGGGCTTTATGGAAACACAGATGGGTCTATTATGGGTTGAATTATGTCCTGTTCCCCCTCCACCCAAATTCATATGTTGACTCTCTAATTCCCGATACCTCAGAATGTGAGGTATATTTGGAGATAGGGTCTTTAGTGAGGTAATTAAGTTAAAATGAGGTTATTAGGGCGGGCTCTAATCTGACTGGTGTCCGGGTAAAAAAGTAGAACTTTGGACACAGACATGCACATAGGGAAAATGTCACGTGAAGATGAAGGCAGAGATTGGGGTAACGAACACCAAAGATTGCCAGAAAACCACAGAAGCTAGAAGAGGGGCAGAGAACAGGTTCTCCCTCCTAGCCTTCAGAAGGACCCTCCACCCAGCTTCGGGGAGGAGGACTGGAAGGCTTCCTGGAGGAGATGACAGAGCTGAATTTTAAGAATTGAACAGCAAGTTGATGAGTAAAGGAGGCTGGGGTGTGGTGTCAAATGGTATTCCAGTCAATGGAGGAGCACAGGGAAAAGTATTGAGATGAGAAGCAATGAGGGAGTGAGCAATGGGGAGATGTGAGAGCAGTGTTGGAAGCAGGAAGTAGGAAGAGGGAGATCAATGAGGATAGGCAAGCACAGGGCTGGGGGTGCACCAACACATGAAGACAAACCAGGCACGCTTCCTGGCCCTGTGGAGGGTGCGAACACAAGTTCCAAGCTGGGAACCCCTGTGGAGAAACCAAGCTCATGTCACCCCCCATCCTGTTCCCAATCACAGCTGGGCCTTGGTGGTTAGACCAGTTGCTTAGTGTCACAAGATTGGTGCTTTGAGGGGGACAAATCCTTGCTCAGTCATGAGAGAAGTAGGGTGTTTCTGGTTGGCTCAAGCCTCATTCTTGGGTACTGGGCGGTCTACCTCTGCCCTGTTTGAGGTTTCTCTCATTCAGAGACAGTGATTTCCTGCCCTTCACCAAGAAGCAAAAGCTCCCAGATGATGTTAATTATAAGACATGTTTAAGCATCATCGAAGGTCGTAGAAATGTCCTGATTCCTGATCATTTTTGTGCCTTTGATTTTCCTCACAATAGGACTGCTGCTAATGAAAAGGCTTTCCCTCAGCCACTTCGTTTGAGAAAGTCTGGCTTAATAGGTAGAAAGCAGTTCCTGTAAAGGCCACCTGATGTTCTGTGCTCTGTCCTCCTCACAGGACTCCGTGTGGGTTTGTCTGTATTTTCCACCTCTCTACATATTTCAAAGGACTCTTGTGAAAAGAGATGCTGCTCTGGGAGCATAAGGCTAGAAATGCACAAAGGTTTATTCTGGCTAATTAAGAAGATTTTTGTTTTAATGTCAACCCACTACCTTTTAGATAATCTTTAAAAAGTCTGGTGCTCTGGACCAGCGATCAGGCCATTGACCCCAGGAGGAGCTTTAAATTGAGGACATTTGTAACCTTTTCCTTTTATGTTTATTTAAAATTAAACCCAAAATAAAATATAGTGGCTGGCTGACACTAAAATATAGTGGTTCTTGCCTTTACATAATTGACTTAAAATCATACTTGAATCATACATTAAGTATCTTAGTTATGAGTAACATATATCTTTTTTTTTTTTTTAGAATGAAAACATGATCTTATAATCCAGGTAGTTTTCTCCTTAATTATTTTAAAAATTAGCATTATTATATACTTAAAAGGAATGAATTATGTTCAAAGTCTAATACTCTGTATTCAGAAGAATTAAATGGTCCACACGAATACATAATTAAAATTATTTACCTTTTGCGTCTGACATTTCTGCAGCACACCGCACTTCCATTTTCATTTATCAAATACTTAGTACTGGTGGAGTTCAGGCGGTCGCTCAGCACCAAAGAAGAGTCTGTCACTACTTATGAGGAACCACAAGTCTAATAGAGACTTATGTGCAAATATGGCAAGTGCTGTAACAGGAGTATGTGGCAGCTAAGCAAAGGGCATGGAGACCATATTTAACCTGGGACTTGAAAGATGGATATAGACTCACCAAGTGAAGAAGGAAGGGAGGCACAACTCAAGTAGAGGAAAATCCTGAATAAAGGAAAGAAGGAAGCAGATGTGAAGGTGGGCAGCACATGCTAGGACATCTAGAAGCCCAGTGTGACCAGGACATGATGCAGGGTAACAATGACTGAAAATGAGACCAGAGCGGGTAGGTGAGATTTAGATGGGGGGACTGTGCCATGAATAGTTTATGATGTCAGCATGGACATCCTGATCAGATTTGTTATTTTCAATGCTGACTGGCAGCACTTATAGTGGGAAGACAAGAAAGAGAGAGAGCAGCAGGAAAACCAAAGGAAGTGGTCCAGGTGAGGCATGAGAAGGCCTGGAACGAAAGTGTAAAGGTAGGGGTGGGAGGAATGAATGGGCTAAAGAGAAATTTAGGGCCAAGAACCCATGAATTGGGATGTCCATCTGGATGTGGGGGAGAGGTGTCAAGGGTGAGAACTAGCTTGAGACATGGTGCCTGCTATGGACTCAATTGTGATCTCCCCATTCATATGTTGAGGCTCTATCCCCAATGTGTCTGCGTTTGGAAAGAGGGCCTTGAGAAGATAATGAAAGTTAAATGAGGTCATAAAGATGGGGCCCTGTTCTAATAGGATTCGTGTCTTTATAATAAGTGACACCAGATAGCTCTTTCATTCTCTCGCGCATGTGAACACACAGTGAGAAGGTGGCTGATTGCCAGCCAGGCAGAGCCTGATCTTGGACTTCCCACCCAGGCTCCATAACCATGAGAAATAAGTGTGGTACTTTGTTACGGCAGCTGAGCAGACTAAAACAGTGCCATTAACTCATATAAAGGAAAAAATAGAGGACAGAAATTTTAACTGTTGCTTTATTTATTCATTTTTATTTAGGTTTTGGACACGTCAAGTATAAGATACTAATAAGGCAGACAGGAAGAGGTGTCTAGTGGGCAGCTGGAGATACAGAAGAGGAACAATGGGGAGCAGTGAGGTCAGGAGATAGTTGGGAGAGTTCTCAGTGTAGTAGATGAGGCAGAAGCCAGGGTTGTGAAGATTGCCCAAGGAAAGAATGTAGAATAAGTAAGAGAAGAAGGCAGGAAAGAAGCTGGGGAATCCAGACAATTAAGGACAAGTAGGAGAAGCAACCAGTCACAAGAGAGAGGTATTGTAGAAGCAAAAGGGGTTTTAAGGCCATTTGTTAATAGTGTCAAGTGCTGAACTAGGCTGAAGACCAAAAAATCAAGCACTGGGCTGGTAATTAGAGATAATTATTAGGAGCCAAGTCAGTGCAGTGCTATGGAAGGAAGCCAGTTTGCAATGGGTTGAGAATGAATGGGAGTAAAGAAAGAGAGATGAGGATAGACTGTAATTTTAAGATATCTGCTTATGTAAAGTGCAAGGGAGAGGTGGAGGTAGCTTGAGAGAGAGGCAAATGTGAGACACAGTTATATTTTTTTATGATTCTGAAACTCCACATTTATTTCCATTTTTATGGTGAGGAACCATGGACAGCTAAAAGAAACAAAATTGTATTCTGCTTTTATGCAAATCAACTCCTTTTATTATTTGGGATTTTTAGATGTCTGTTTTTGCCCATCAGGGGCAAATGGCCTGTCTCCTTTCCCTATAAATTATTTATCTCATTGGTTCATTTCTACTAACCTTCTGATGACCATCATGTTTTAATTGGGTGTGAGTGTGTATATGAGTGACTGTGTGTGTGTATGTTAGGGACAGGATCTGAACATACAAAATGATGCCAGAGGTCTATATTCTATGAAGAAGATCAGATGTTGTTAATGGAAAATTATACGTTTTTTATATATGTTACCATCACATCCACCACCACAACAAAACTATAAAAGAAAAAAAATATTGTGGCCACTTTTCTTTCAACTTCAGATTACAGTTAGAATTAAAATCCTAAAGAAAATATTTGTTTTCTCCCCCCCCCCCTCTATGTATCCCATATTTATAGACAGCTACTTAGATATACCGTATGAACCTATCTATCTTGAAGATTGGCAGCCCAGTGGGATGTGGTGTAAGCCTCTATTATAAATTGTTTAATAGTTGAAGCTAAAAGAAAATATGTATTAGAACATTTTTCCCGGAACATCAAAATAATGCATTAATTTAGGAAAAAAAGTGAATCATATGTGACCTTGTGGAATGTTTGACTTTTTAAATGCCACACATAACACTTATCTGGTTTTAGCCTTGTGGGAAATGGCTGTATCCAGCAGGGATGAAAAGCTTCCAGCTGGGATAACTAGCCTATAATTAGGGATGCATTTTTTAAAAGGAACACCAGAAATTATTGGAGACAGTTGATGTAAAAATCTCTACATTTCTAAAGTATGGGTGTTCACAGCTTGACAGTTTTAGGCCTATGGATGCAATGTTACACGCACATACACACACACCAGTTTCTTTGACTAGGGTATTTGACGAAATCAGTTTTCCTCCTATTGATTTTAATAGAACACCCTAGAAATCAAATTTGAGTCTTGTGTATTTGTGTGATATTGTAATATAATATAATCTATAATAATAAAAGCGTAATATGCTAATTAGTCCAGACAGCTGAACAACCTTCTGGACGTCATTCCGGACATTCTTCCAGATGAAGCCGTGGCAGTAGGGACCGAGGCAGAGGTGGTTAGGGGTGATCAGGCAGGCAGGCAAGCAGAGTGGTTAGGGGTGATCAGACAGGCAGGCGATCAGTTAGGGGCAATCAGGCAGGCAAGCAGAGTGGTTGGGGCCATCAGGCAGGCAGGTGAGCGGTTAGGGGCAATCAGGCAGGCAGGCAGGCGAGTAGTTAGGGGCATCAGGTAAGTAGGCAGAGTGGTTAGGGGCGATCAGGCAGGCAGGCAGGCAGGAGAGCAGTTAGGGGTGATCAGGCAGGCAGGCGAGCGGTTAGGAGCCAGCAGTTCCGGATTGCCAGAGGGATGTCAGACTGCCAGTTTAGGCCTGATCTCACGGAATTAAGCCTAAACCAACAGTTAGACATCCCCCAAGGGGTCCCAGATTGCAAGAGGGTGCAGGCTGGGCTGAGGTCCCCCCCATGCATGAATTTCATGCACTGGGCCTCTAGTGTAATATAATATAACTCTAGAGGTCCAGTGCACGAAATTCGTGCACTTGGGGACATTCCCTCAGCCTGGCCTGCACCCTTTAGCAGTAGGGGAGCGGGCCTAAGCTGCAGTTGGACATCCTTAGCACTGCCATGCATTGAGCATCTGCCCCCTGATGGTCAGTGCACATCATAGCGACCAGTAGTTCCGCCATTCAGTTGATTTGCATATTACCCTTTTATTATATAGGATAATATAATCTATATATATAAAAGTGTAAAAGACTGAATGACCGAATGACCAGTCGGCCAGTCACTGTGAAGTGCACTGACCACCAGGGGACAGACGCTCAACGCACAGGATCGGGCTCTCTCATGTCTAAATCAGGCCTGCAGGGGTCGGGCCGAAAGCGGCTATCCGACATCTTCCAAAGGGTCCCGGATTGCGAGAGGGCGCAAGCCAGGCTGAGGAACCCCACTGGTGTATGAATCCGTGCACCAGGCCTCTAGTATAATATAATATAATATAATATAATATAATATAATATAATATAATATAAATATTTAGTCTTTGTCCCCAGTTCCTGGCAGAGCTCCTAAAACTTGTGATTTTCTGAGTGATAGGAGCATCATTTGTTATAATATTTGGTTTTTGTTCCTGGTTCCTAACACAAGAACTTCTAATACTTTTGGAATTTTCGAGTGACAGGGGTGAAAGGAGCATCTTTTGTTATTCATAATAAGCCTCTTCCAACCATACCAGAGCTTATGTTAATGAGGTGATTCTTGGTGGATCCTTATATAACTTCAGGATGGGGTCTGGTTGCCAGAGGAACCAACCATATGATTAGAAGGTTGGAAATTTTAGTCTCCCACCCTCCCCAAGCACTGGGTATTACTGAAGGTTGAGTTAAGCTACAGTGGCCAATGTTTTAATCAATTATGCCTGTGTCATGAAACTTCTATACAAATCTCTAAATGACAGGGTTGGGGGAACCTCTGGATTGGTGAACATCTCTGGATGAGGTTCCAGAAGGAGAGTGTCCCTCCATTATCCAGGCAGCAGTTTTTAAAGGTAGGCTCTTGCATTCTGGAAATTCATACCTTCAGTTTTGGTTATTTTCTTGCATTATTTCATTGATGATTTTTCTCCTCATTCATTTTCTTTACTCTCTGTTTCTAAAGTTTTTTGGTTTTTTTAAAGCTCAACTTCTGGACATGTCTTGTAATTTCTCCTACTTTCCTTTTATAGTTCTACATCACTATCTTTTCAGGAAACTTCCTCAACTTTATTTTTCTACACTTTAATTGAAAAATTTTAAATATATTTTTTATTTTTTAAATATGTTTTTACTCATTTCACAGAGAGGAAGGGAAAGTGAGAGAGAGAAATATCAATGATGAGAGAGAATCATCAATCGGCTGCCTCCTGCATGGCCCCTACTGAGGATCAAGCCTGGGACTCAGGCATGTGCCCTGACCAGGAATCAAACTGTTCATGACCTCCTGGTTCATGGGTTGAAGCTCAAACATTGAGCCACACTGGCTGGGCTTTAATTAACTTTTTAATTTGTGCTATCATGCTGTGAATTTCCAGGAGCCATTTTTGTTTTTTTCTTCAATGTTCATTCATTTGTTTGTTTATAAATAGCATCCTGTTTCATGGATACAAAACTTCTCTTATCTCTCTTAGGTAATTAAAGCTATTGTAAAATACTTTTTTCCCCTCTGAATAGTGTCTAGAAATCTCACGGTCAATGATTTTTTAAATAGGGGTTTAAATTGAGGCAGTGTGACCTCAGAGCCTGCTTTCTTGACCATTGACCAAAAATGCCTTCATCTTAATAAACATTGAATTCTGGCTAGGCTTAGAAGGCAGATTGAATACAAACATCAATTTTTTTCCCTCCAGTAATCCCACTAAAAAATAAAGATTAAAAGCAACCTTATAAGGACAGGAAGAAGAGCAAAGCTGATAACAATAAAATATTGAAAGCTGGATTTTTGTGAGAAATTAATGAGATAATTCATGAAAAAGGCTTAACACAGTGCCTGGCACCCAGTAAATGCATCATAAATGTTCGATATTATTAGTATAAGATAATACCACTCTTTTAAAAAAAGAAGAATCTTTTTTCTCCCCAAAACCCAAATATGTTGTATATGATTTAAGAGTTTCCTTATACTCTGACTTTAAAATGTGAATGTTAAAGAAAGAAAATAATACTTTAGCATGCTTTAGTATAGTTTAGTAAAATACTTTAGTATAATTTTTTGGACTAAATTTATTTATTCTATGGGTAAATATCTGACGCATAATCTATATATATAAAAGGCTAATATGCGAAGTGTTCCTCAGGAGTTCAATCGAGAGAACAGGAGTTTGATCGCTCACTGTGATATGAGCTGACCACCAGGGGGTGGCATGGAATGAAGGAAGGCCCTAGCTGGCAGGTGGCAGTGGGGAAGGAAGGGCCTGGCCAGCAGCCAGAAGGCCCCGATTGGCCCTGATCACTGGCCAGGCCTAGGGACCCTACCCATGCAGGAATTTTGTGCACTGGGTCTCTAGTGTATATAGAAAAAGACATTATCAATAATAAAAATACTGTGTATTTTAATGATATATTTGAACTTTACATATCTTAAATTCAGCTGGAGACACCCATAGACAATAAATACTACACTAATATGAAAACAGCACATGAATTATTTTATGGAAGTATAATCTCTTTATCATGGCAAAAATAAATAATTCAACAAATGTTTATTGAACATTGACAATATATTTTAAAAAAACAAGGTGCTGATTCTGGGTAGAATAAAAAAAAATAAAGTATTGATCTGTGCCTTCAAGAAATTTATTAGGGGAGATAGATATTTACTAGTTAACTATAAATCGAAGCAGAATTAAGTAATGTTTTATATTATTTTTTTACTTTAAATAGTTTTTTTTTTATTTTCAATTGTAGTTGACATACAATATTATATTAGTTTTAGGTGTACACCCCAGTAATTAGACATTATATAACTTACTAAGTTATCACTCCAATAAATCTAGTACCCATTTGACACTATAAATAGTTATTGCAATATTATTGACTATATTCCCTATACTGTCCTTTACATCCCCATGACTATTCTGTAACTACAGATTTGTACTTAATCCCTTTACTTTTTTCACCCATTCCCCCCAACCACCCTCCCATCTTAAAGAAGATCTTCTAACATTTCTTGCAATATTGGTTTGGTGGTGATGAATTCCTTTAGCTTTTCCTTGTCTGGGAAAATCTTTATCTGTTCTTCAATTCTAAATGATAGCTTTTCTGGGTACAGTAATCTTGGTTGTAGGTCCTTGCTTTTCATCACTTTGAATATTTCTTGCCAGTCCCTTCTTGTCTACTAAGTTTCTGTTGAGAAATCAGCTGACAGTCTTATGAAAGCTCCTCTGTAGGTAACTAACTGTTTTTCTCTTGCTGCTTTTAAGATTCTCTTTTTGTCTTTAACTTCTGCTATTTAAATTATGATGTGTGTTGATGTGGGCCGCTTTGGGTTCATCTTTTTTGGGACTCTCTGAACTTTCTGAACTTGTATGTCTATTTCCTGTACCAGGTTAGGGAAGTTTTCTGACATTGTTTTTCCCTATAGGTTTTCAATTCCTTGCTCTCTGTCTTCACCTTTTGGTACCCCCATGATGTGAATGTTGGCATGCTTGGTGTTGTCCCAGAGACTTCTTATACTATCCTCAATTTTTTGGATTATTTTTCCTTTTTGTTGTTCTGATTGGGTATTTTTGCTTCCTTATCTTCCAAAATTCTGATTTGATCCTCTGCTTTAACTACTCCATTGTTGATTCCTTATAATGTATTCTTCATTTTAGCCAATGTATTTTTCATTTCTGACTGGTTCCTTTTTATATTTTCTAGTTTCATTTTTATGTTTCCTATCCCTTTGTTGATGTTCTCACTAAGTTAATCTACTCTTCCCCTAAGTTCATTGAGCATCCTTATAACCAATGTTTTGAACTCTAGATCTGGTAAATTGCTTGCATCCATTTTGTTTAGTTCTTTTTCTGGAGTTTTGTTCTGTCCTTTCATTTGGGACATGTTTTTTTATATCCTCATTTTGGTGTCTCACTGTGTTGGTTTATATGTATTAGGTAGAGCTGCTAAGAATCATGGGCTTGCCTGGCCAGCATGACTCAGTGACTGAGGGTTGACATATGAAGCAGGAGATTACAGTTCAATTCCCAGTCAGGGCACATGATAGGATTATGGTCTTGATCCTCCATAGGGGGCATGCAGGAAGCAGCCAATCAGTGATTCTCTGTCATTGTTGATGTTTTCATCTCTCTCTCTGAAATCAATAAAAATATATATATTTTTAAAAAAGAATCCTGGGCTTGGTAGTAGGTGTCCCATAGCATCCAGTGGGCATTCCAGGTGTGCCACTCCTCCACCCCATGTGGGCTGTATACACCCTTTTGTTGTAGTTGAGCCTTGATTGCTATTGGCATGTCAATGGGAGGGATTTACTCCCCAGACCAATTGGCTGCAAGGACTAACTGCCTTCCTCCACAATGATCAGTTGTGTAGGGGCTCACCCCACTTGAGTAGGACTTACCTCAGCAGGACTCTGAGTTCACCCCTTAAGTGTGTTGATAGTGAAGGTGGCTCTGTGGCTTCCCAGGAGGTGTAGGTCAAGGTCAGCCTGTGTCTTGCCCGGGGCCACCTGGAATTAGCTATAAAGAGATCTGCAAAAGGCTGCTACTTGTGCTGGGCTTGGATGTTCCCAAGAGAGGCCAAGCTGTAAACCTGGGCCAGCTGCCCCTAGTGTGGGTCTGGGGCCACTCAGGGAGAGGTATGGGCACACAGAAGCCAGATGCTTCTTGTTTGAGAGATTTTAGGAAAGTCTGAAGCATGATCCAAGACAGGCTGTTCATGTAGAAAAGTCACTGGAAACAGCTTGAAAGGCATGAAAGATGGGTGGAGCATGGTCTCAGGAAATCACCAAAGCAGGGCAAACAGTTTTAGCCATAGTGATAGAGACTCAGGGTGGCTTCCATCTGGGGGCTCCAGAGGGGAAGGGCTCATCAAAGGAACAATGACCTCTGCCAACACTTTCAATTTTAACAGAAATACAAGCAAAATGCTATGTAAGAATTTGACAAAAGGAACAATTAATACCAACCAAGAGGGCTGACAGAGGCTTCACTGAGGAGGGGACATTTGATCTTGATTTTGAGGTTATGCTAGGCCTCCTTTTGGTTGAGGGAGTCAGAGAACAAAACCTTGAAATGGGGAGATGCAATGCTTTTTCCAAGTCCTGTCTGCCTTTCAATGTACTGTCCATTCTCACCTCTTATTATAGCTAACACAATTTAATGTTAAATGTTCTCAAATGAGTTCATTGGCTAGTTTTGTTTCTCAAGCAGACTGTAATCTTATTAGGAACAAATAATTATTTTTTAAAAAACTATATGAGAGTACATCATATAATTCTCTTATATTTCCCTCCAGATGAATCTTATAGTGTTGGCACCTGGCAACTTCTCTGTAAGTACCTGTTGATTGTACAGGAGCTTTTGCTACTTAGACAATATATTTTAATGTAGGAAAATTTGGAGCAAAATAGGAAAGCAGTACATAAGGCAAGTGCTAGGACTCTAGGATTTCCATCATTTCAAAATATTTTTGAACTTTGCTGTAAGTATAAACTTATCATTTTGAGTCTAGAAACTAATCACAAAAGGGGAACAAAGCCTAGACTCTTCAAAAAGGAATTTATTCATACTTACAGCCATTGCAAAAAAGAACCATTAAAAAAATGATTTCCTGCTGCTGGAAGTGCTCACACTGAAATATTTAGAACTTAGGAGTTTCAAGAAAGAATACCCGTAGAGCAAGGTAATGTTGGAAACCATGATTTAGTTCTAGGATTCTAAAAACAAACATATTGTTCCAACAACATATTGTCTATTGTTCTTTGAGTAACATTTATTTCAGTCATCTCTATTTTGTGACTGGTTGGACCACTAGAACCATCAAAGCCATCTGCTCAACTGTCTCAGGAGATTCCTGCCCTCAGAATTGCTTCAATAGAACAAACTTTCTATTTACTGGTTTAATAGTTTGGAATTAAAAGCTCACATCCAACATTGAAATCGCTTGATAACATACTAGAGGCCCAGTGGATGAATTCGTGCACGGGTGGGGTCTGACTGGCCTGGGCCGGATTGGAGCAGATCGGGGCTGGGCCTGGTAGGAGGAGGAGAAAGTGGGAGGTTGGCCAGCTGGCCTGCCCCAATCAGGCCAATCAGGGCCGGGCCAGCTGTGGGGAGGAGCCGAGGGTGATTGGCTGGCAGGCCCCACCCCCAATGGGGTAGGGGGGACCGATTGGGGGTCAGCGGCCTGGAGGAGGGGCCTTGGGTGGTTGGCCTATGGCCCTGCCCTGATCAGAGTGGGGGGGCGAGATCAGGGGTGGAGATGACTGCAGGGAGGGGCCATGGGCTGATTGGGGTGGTGGGAGCCCATCGGGGGTGGGCTGGCCAGGGGGAGGAGTCGCAGGCAGTTGGCTGGCCTGCCCTGCCCCTGATCAGGATGGGGGGGGCCGATCTGGGGTGGGGCAGGATGGGGGGAGGGGCTGCAGGAGGTTGGCCAGCCAGCCCTGCCTCCTATTGGGGTGGGGGGAAATCAGGAGTGGGGCCTACCAGGGGGAGGGGCTGCGGGCTGATCGGGGGCAAGGCTGGCTGGAGGGAAGGGCCGTGGGAGGGTTGGTTGGCCGGTCCGACCCCCTGATCTGGCTGGTTCGCTGGCCGCAGTGGGCCTCATAGTGACCGGTCATTTCGGTTGTTACAGCATTCTGGTTGCTGGCTTTATATATATATATATATATATATATATATATATATATATATATATATATACAGAATGGATGCCATTACTCATGATTTCCACTGATCACCATTCTGTGTAATGCATGCAGTCTCTTCATGCCTTGAGCTTATTCTGCACTATCAGTCATACAGAGAAACCTCTTTTTTACAAGATTGCAGTATAGATAGGAAGATCTCAAAAGATGCACTTTCTATACTTGAGGAAATGTTGAAGAAAATTGTATGTGTCTGAAAGGCCTTTGAGAAGAATAGATTCCAGGGCAATAATGTAAGACTTCATAAAGTATAAATCCTGGCAGGCCAATTTAATTTTTTTCAGGAACATTGTCACAAGCCAGATCAATGGAGAGAAAGCCAAGGATGTAATCTGCCTTGACTTTGCAAAGATCTTAGCTCCATGCTTATAAGAACACTTGTCAGGAAATGGGAAATAAGTTGCTTCAGTGCCACGCAATTTTGGGCGGTGCTAAGATGAGGACACAGCTCCTCACCAGGCCCTGGGAAGTCTAACTCACTTCCATGACAGTGTGGGGAGGTGAAGGAAAAGGGATATGCAGCACATATTGCTGGGGTGCCCAGGGTGTCTTCTTCCCACAAGGAATAGGAAGGAAGTAGGACACAACAATAATATCTAGTGTTTGTGCAGTGCCCTTGATGTTTACAAAGCACATTGCATGAAAAATGATAGTGGGCGTGTGTGGGCAGGTGGAGCGAGCAGAAGTAACAGTGATCCTATGAATAACTTGCCTTTCAATCCTTCTATCTTTAATGAGCAAGTTTTCTGAGCCCAGAAACGCCCTATGTTAAGAATACTAGACTAAGAAAAGAAGTCCAAGCTTCTTGAACTTGGCCTGAAGGAGATTATGGTAACTGGACTTGCTTGGTGGAAGGTTTTTGCATCATAGCTGGTTATGCTTGCACCAGGTTCAATTGAGATGAACTGCAGAAACTTGCCTGTTGGTCATTTATGTAGTGCCCATCCCAGAAAAGGCAAGGGTCCAGGCCTTTAATCTGTTAACCTCAGTGAGACTTACAATTCGACATGTTGGTTGTCTAATGTGGATGGTAAGCCCCTTAAGGACAGGGGCAGTAGTTTTTTTCCCCCCTGTCTTGGTGCTCCCATTACTTACCAGCACGGTGCCTAACAAATAGCATGGACTCAGGAAATGTTTTAGGGGAGGGGAGACAGAAGGCAGGGAGGGAGGGAGTACGTGATTGTCTAACCACTACGCTGTACACCTGAAACTAATACAAAATAATATTGAATGTAAATTGTAATTGAAAAAAATAAAAAGAGAAAAAAAAATAGGCAGGGAGGGAAGGTACGTGCTGAGGTCAAGAAGCTCATGTGGCCAGCAAGTCCCAGAAGCTTAGATGTGATAGAGGGAGAAGAAATCAGAGAAGGTAGGAATAGGGTGTTGGCAATAAAAGAGGAGAATTCCATGCCCTAGAGCCAATTTGGCTCAGTGGGTAGAGTGTCCACCTGTGGACTGAAGGGTCCTGGTTTTGATTCAGGTCAAGGGCACGTACCTTGGTTGCAGGCTCCTCACTGGCCCGGGCCCTGGTCAGGTTGTGAGCAGGAGGCAACCAATCGATGTGTTTCTCTCACATCGAAGTTTCTCTTTGTCTTTTCCTCTCTCTAAAACTCAATGGAAATATATCCTCGGGTGAGCATTAAAAAACAAACAAACAAACAAAACCTCACAAAAAACCAGGAGAATTCCATAAGGATGAGAGTAAGGAGACTAAAAACCCAATCCCAGAAAACATTCTGAGATCAGGCCTGGGAAGGATCAACAGAGTTCATGCTAGGAAGTTTGTATAAGCAGGACCCAGTGCTTCAGCCCCTACTCTTGGTCAACAAGAGGGCCACTGGGAATCCGGTGTTTGATAACACCACATGGCTCAAGACCATCTCTAATATTATCTTCTGCCTTCCTTTCCCTGGCCTCCTTACCTCTTGTAATATTTTCATAAAGACAAAATTGTGTAAAATGAATAACTCAGGCTGCTTCCTCTTGTGTTAGTCTGATTTCTTCAAGAATCATTATGCTTCTTCTTTGTTCTTCGTAGGTCCAAACAGTGTCTTGCGCATAGTAGGTGCTTCAGAAACATTAGGCTGAGAAACTTTGTATCCCGGATGGAAATGCTACAGTGACCAACCTACTTTCTGGTTCCTTTCAGGTCACTGGCATCTGCAGGGAAGCTGTGCTTTGGAAGATACTCCTAACATGCATTTCCATTCTCTTTTCTGCTAGGGAAGTTGCCTCTTGTTTGGAGCTGGGCCATGTAGCAAAAATGAGTTCTAAGGATATTGGTAAGCTCCATTCTGGCACTTGGGTCTAAAACAGATGTTGGGCAAGAGACACAGATGAACATCAGGGCCGGAAGATGACACCAAGCTTAAAAGTGGGGGTGGGAGAAAGGGAGAACTCAGGGGGCTAGTGGAAAGTACTCTGGACTGTTCCAGAGATATGGTCTCTAGGCTTATTGCTACCTTTGCTCTGGTTCACATTTGAGTGTGTGATTGCATCTAAAGAGGCCAGTGAGGAGGCAGAGCATCCATTTCTCAACTTCCTGACACCTAGAAAAGAATGGTCTCACACTGAAAGGGTCCCAGCTCACTGAATCCCCTCCTGTCCTTGGGAGAGGAGAACAGGTTTGCATGACTTTGCAAAAATCTCCACATCTATTTTGATTACGACCAAAAGATGCCATCTAACCTGTTTGTACAGAGAAAAATGACTATTTCAGAACAGGAAATGTCATCCTGTGCATGGAGGTAGTAATTTGGAACCCTGAAGTGCTTGAGGCAATGTAGGTTGTTTTCAGGAAAAAGTCAATTTGGTGTTTATTGATGTCACAACAGAATATATGCCTTTGGCTAAGTACTCGTTGACTCTTGTCCATAAAGATGGACAGAATGCTTTTGAGGGGAAGGAAAGAGCATTGTATTAAACATTTTGTTGTTTATAAAATTCTATAACATGTTAACTTAATCTGGGTGTGAGGCATAAGGTTCCTGTTTGTGTTTAGTGGCTGCAGTGCATGCACAGAAGATGGAAACACTTCCTTTTTTTAAAAAAATATATTTTTATTGATTTCAGAGAGGAAGGGGGGAGAGAGAGAGAGAGAGAGAGAGAGAGAGAAACATTAATGATGAAATGATGAAAGAGAATCATTGGTTGGCTGCTTCCTGCATGCCCCACACTAGGGATGGAGCCTGCAACCCAGGCATATGCCCTGACTGGGAATTGAACTGGGACTTCCTGATTCATAGGTCGACACTCAACCACTGAGCCATGCTGGCTGGGCAGAAACACTTCCTTTTGAGCATTTAACTTCTTAACTGGGCTACAAGGTCTAGGAGCAATTGTCATCAATTTGAGGAATATGCACAAATTGGGCAGAAAGGGACCATCAGGGACAATTCCAAGCATCTGTCACCCCAGCAGGGGATTGGCTTCTCTGGTCCTATAGTGAAGGCTGAACACTGGGGCTTCTTTCCTTTTGACTATGTCTTCTCTAGTTCTGGGCACCGATCAGCCAGTCCACATTCTGTCTCTGTTTTCATTTTTAGCTGGCTCGTCTCCTTGCTTAATGACCTGGCCTGGTGTGCCTACACTGACTCCTCTGATTATAAAATATGGTCCTGGACTGGTAATTCAGAAGATTTGGGTTCTAATCCTCGCTCTGCCATTAACTTGCTGACTTAATTTGAGCAATTGCTTGACCCATCAGTTAGGATAGGTAAACTGTGCTGCAGGAACAAATAAATCTTGGATTCTCTTTATGAACCTTTACCGCACGGGTTCATTTCTTGCTTATGGGAAGTCTGAAGAGTGTTGGGTAACTCTCCAGGGCAACTTTCTCCCATGGGATAATTTAGAGATCCAGGCAGCTTTCAGATTGAGGTTCTACCATCAACATGGGAGCCACCCAGGGGAAAGAGAGGTAGGGAGGCACATTAGCTCTTTCCTATCTTAGCCAGGAATTGACATGTCATTTCTGCTCAGAGTACATGGGCCAGAGCTAGTGACATGGCCACAACCTAACTTCAGGAGAACTGGGAAATGTAGGAGAATACCTGGGATATTTTGTAAGCAGCAGTTGTCTTGACCACTCTTGGCATCTTTGAGCCTCAGTCTGGTCAGCTGCAAAATGGCAGATAATTCCTCGGTGTCCTTCTGTAGGTGTAAAGATCTAGGAGGCCAAGACTAACCACACTGCCATGATTCCAGATTAGGTATTCCAACTTCTTCTCTAAGCATAGCTCTATTTTTAAAGGAGTAGGTTAGCATTATCTGAACTCAATCACATTAGTGTCCTACATTGAATAGTCTCACTTTTTTTTACCATAAAACTATTTATTTTTAGAAAAATCAGAAAATCTAATAAAAAGTATTTTTATAGGCTAAACTTCTTTTGAAATAAATTCTTCAGTTGGAATCATTTAAGAAAATTTTAATCATTTATTGTCCTAACTACTTCTCAAGTGATGAAAAATTAAAATGACAATATGTACAAACAACTCATTTTTCACTGAGGAAAATATTTGTTTGACTTTCTATATTAAAAGGATTATAAAATTACCTCTAAATTGGTGCCAAATTTCTCAGAAAAGTAGCAATTTTAAGTGAAGAAAGACATAAGAGAAGGAAAATTTAAGTTTACTTAAAAAAAAAGGTATGTCTATAAAAATCTACAGGCATATCCTTATTCTTCGAGAAGCGAGATTCCTAGCAGCTTGTTAAAAACAGTGACCATTTCTCCTTTGATGATAGCCAGTCATTGGCATTGATGGTGGATGAGTCTGTGATCTACATGTCACTCAGTCCTATGCAATATCTATAGTCCTTTGAGTTCTATGGACAGGAAGAAACATTTCCAATATTCCTTTTTATTTATTTATTTTTTTGTGTGTGGGGGTGATCATTATTTAATGAGTACATCAAATCCAATGCCTTACAGACCTATCCTTCCATTTTGTATTTTTAGTAGATTTGGTTTTGATTTAGCATATTTTCTGCAGTTTAAAAAATTCTATAAATCCCCCTGTGGGATAGGTCTTTTCTCATTGCTGGTTTTAATACATGGAGGAACATTGTTTGGCTCTCTTCCCATCAAGACTTAGGGTATATACCTCTACCTCTTGAATCTGGTCAGAGTTATGTTGCTTTGATCAATAGAGTATGGCAGAAATGTTGTGGGGCCAGTTCTAATGTTTGGTCACAGAAGGCCATGCTACTTTTGCCTTGCTCATGGGAGCACATGGTCTTGGAGTGCTGCGCTGTGATGTAAGAAATATGACTCCTGAGAAGCCCCATCTCTGTGGAGCGGCCGTGTACAGGGGATCTGGCCAATGATCTCGGTTTAGTCCAGTCTTTGAATCAAGTTAGCCCAGGTACTGGACATATGAATGAAGAAGCATTTCAAAAGATCCTATCCCTCGGTCATTCAAGTCTTCTTGGTAAAGGCTGTAGACTTTGCGGAGCAGTTGCAAACATTCCCAATTCTTGAATTCCTGACCCACAGAATCTGTGAATATAATAAAATAGTGGTTTCCAGGACAGTTGCCATCATTGCTGGCTGAGAATTTGGAGTATGCAGTATCATGCTTTTTATCCATTTATAAAGGAAAATTACAACATATTTAGCAGCAAAACCTATACATTTAAGTGGGCATTTTCTTCAATAAGGCCACATTCAATCATTTGATTTCTTGATTCTAATACTTGATTCTTTATGCATGAAATTCTAATACTAATAAAGATGAATTGGATCTTTTCATCTTTGTATGCCCAGAGTGTGGCACGTAGGAGGCATTTAATACATGTTAATTGAATGGGAAAAGACAGCTATTGACACCAACATTGACAGATGCCTTAAGTTGCTAAGAGATTTTGATATTAACCAGAATGGCTAAGAATTTTAATTAGGAGGTTAAAGAATCTTTGCCAACTATCAGTTACCATGGGTTGGCAAATGATGGCCCCTGGGCCATATCTATCCCACTGCCTAATTTTATAAACAACGTTTTATTAGAACACAGTCATACCCATTCATTTATGTATTGCCTATACTAGAAACTGCTTTTGTGCTGCAGTGGCAGAGTTAAATAGCTTGTTTAGTATCAGGTCCTCCCCAGAAAAACTTTGCCAACCCCTGGGTTAGACAACCTGAATGCTAACCTCGTAGCTTATAGAAGCTTTAGGAGTTGGTATAGAATCCAACAGTGGTTCTCAAACTTGAGTGAGCATCGGAATTACCTGGAAGGCTTGTTAAAGCAGAGTGCCTGGCCTCACCCCTGCAGTGTCCGATTCAGTAGGTCTAGGGTGGGGTCTGAGAATGTGCATTTGAACAAGTTCCCAGGTCGTGTTAAGTTGCTGGTCTGGGAACCACACCTTGAGAAGCACTGGAGTATTAAAAGCAGGAATAAAGAGAGGCACTTACAGCTCTATCCCTGGCTCTGCTGTGACTCTCCAGCTGGGTGACCTTGAGAGAGGATCTGCTTTTTCTCACCTGTGAAGTTAGGAGACTGGCCTAAAGCAGGCCTTCCAACTAGGGTCTCAAGATATTGCCTTCATTTATTCCAGAATGCTTTACAAACATTGTCATTTTTCACGTGTGCTATGACTCAGACAAAGACTGGCAAATGTTGGACCAGAGGACTTTTGAGGTCTTTTTAGTTCTGAAATATTATGGGTTTAGAGGTTTTGATTGATAAACAGCTCTACCTCAAATACATACTAATTATTGTCCACTGAATATGGCAGTTAGTCCACACCATTCATACATATGTGGTGCTTGATGTGTTTGCATTTCTTTCTTTTTTTTAAAGCCTCATCCTCTTTTAGAGAGAAAAAGGGAGAGTGAGGAAGAGAGAGAGAAAGAGAGAGAGAGAGAGAGAGAGAGAGAGAGAGAGAGAGAGAGAGACTGATCGGTTGCCTCCTGTATGCTCCCTGGTCAGGATCAAACCCTCAACCTAAGTATGTACCCTGAGCAGGAATCAAACCTGCCACCGCTTGGTGTATGGGATGATGCTCCAATCAGCTGAGCCACGGGGCCAGGGCTGCATTTCTTTTTTATAAATCAGATTCTATAGATGCTTTCCTACCTAGCTGTTTACTGTTTCTCAGACTGAATCAGGTGTCTGATAGCCTATTCTAAAGCCCCTGGATTTGATGTTCATTCAGTCATTCAGCACTTCCTTGGCACTTCCTCAGAGCAAGGAGCTGCCTGGTGTTTCTTCCATCTGCCCTTTAATAACACTGTCTATATTCTGCAACAGTGATGCAGCAAGAAAACAAGGCTGTGCTGCTTTCCACGTCCTCCTCCTCTTCTCTAACAGAGAGAAAAATTAGGCAGCTATATAGAGACTAGAAATCTTCTTTTCTTCCCATCTTAAGAGATCTCCCTGGAATTTTGTAATTTAATAAATGTTGATTGAATAAATGAATAAACAGATGGCATAGTATGGTATATATAGGGCAATAAATGATCAAGCATCATTACTTACTACTGTTTGTATATATTTGTGTGTACCTGTGTGTACATGTGTATGTATATATGTATGAACACACATATATGTACACATATACATATACACAGAGATACATAAAGAGTGGGGCAAAATATGTTTTACAGTTATTTGTATGGACAATGATATAATAATTAATAAATAATAATGTAAGAATAAACTGTGTTTTGCACACTCACAACTGAATATCTATTAAGCTCAAGTTTGTTAAGATGTTGTATAATGGAAAGTTAGACACAGCTATTATTTTCAGTGAGCTTACAATTTTGTTCTGTAATTATTCTTTGGAAAACTAGCTGCTAGAAGAGGTGGGCGAAAACTCTTTACTGAGAAACCATCTTTTGTTGTAGGATTGGTTTATAGTCTTTCTGTCTACTGCCTCCAAATGATATAGAAATGAAAATAATTTGTTACATGGTGAGCGTGAGTCATCGTCTAGTGAAGCAGGCGCCCTGAATTTCAGAGGCAGCACAGCTAGAACAAATTTATGAAAGTAGAAAGCCAAGGTTGGAAGGAAGCCTGCTCCAGAATAAGCTGAATGATCAAAGGCACACAGTGTACCTTTCTGCGGAAAAGCTCTCTGGTGCTGTTGTTTATATGGATGTTAAAGGCCAATTCTAACTTTTGTCATTACATCTTCATTTTGGTAGGGATTTGCACATTTTCTGTCTGGGACATTTGCACAAATGTCTGATTTTCTACCTAATCTTAACCATCATTGGCATCGTATGATTGATTAGGCAAATATTTACTGAATGCCTACTATATGAGAGATGCTATTGTAGCTACAACGATGAATAAGATATAATTCCCATCTTAGGCTGGTGGAAGAGAAAAAGCACCATAAACACTAGGACAAGATAAATCCTGAGAAAAAGTAGAAGAAAGCCGGAGCCGGTTTGGCTCAGTGGATAGAATGTCGGCCTGCGGACTGGGAGGTCCCAGGTTCGATTCCGGTCAAGGGCATGTACCTTGGTTGCAGGCACGTCCCCAGTGCGGGATGTGCAGGGGGCAGCTGATCGATGTTTCTCTCTCATCGATGTTTCTGACTCTCTATCCCTCTCCCTTTCTCTCTGTAAAAAAATCAATAAAATATATATTAAAAAAAAGTAGAAGAAAGAACTAACTACTTGGGCAGTCAGGGAAAATTTCATGGGGGAAAAATACATTTTAGAATTGACATCTGAAAAGTTTCAATACATTTTACAGTCCATTAGAATGGCCTTCAATACCATTAGTGAATTTTTGGATTTAGATAAAAGCCTGAAAAATAGGACGGTAAACAGAAATTGCTATTTATTAAAATGACTACATTTTAAGGAGGTTGATCTTTTACACTGTGAAAGAAATGTATTGAGTATCTTCCTGAGCTCAGAGAGTCCCAAACAAAATGAGCCCAAAGAGGCCTGCACCAAAACACAACATAATTAAAATAACAAAGGTTAAAGAAAAAAAGAGAATCTTAAAAGCAGCAAGAGAAAAGCAGTTAATTACCTACAAAGGAGCTTTCATAAGTCTGTCAGCTGATTTCTCAACAGAAACTTAGTAGACAAGAAGGGACTGGCAAGAAATATTCAAAGTGATGAAAAGCAAGTACCTACGATCAAGATTACTGTACCCAGCAAATCTATCATTTAGAATTGAAGGACAGATAAAGATTTTCCCAGACAAAGAAAAGCTAAAGAAGTTCATCACCACCAAACCAATCTTGCAAGAAAAGTTAGAGGATCTTCTTTAAGATGGGAGGATGGTTGGGGGCGGGGGGGTAAATAAAGTAAAGGGATTAAGAAGTACAAATTTATAGTTACAGAACAGTCATGGGAATATAAAGGACAGTATAGGGAATATAGTCAATAATATTGTAATAACTATGTATAGTGTCAGATGGGTACTAGATTTATCAGAGTGATAACTTAGTAAGTTATATAATGTCTAAGATGGGTCTAAAGCAGTATCTGCTTTAGAGGAGAAGAGGAGAAATGTAATTGTTCTGCCTCATACTGGCAGAAGAACTGGGAGTGGAGGGATTAATGGGAAAGAGGGATGAGAGGGATAACAGGAAGTGAGGAGCCAGTTATGTTGTGGAGTCTGGATCTTTTAGAGGCCTAAGGTGGTCAGGTGCAAAGAATCCCTAGTAGTGAAGTGGTGTAATGATATAAGGACAGGTTGTCTCATATTCTACTTGGAGTTGCCTGCATAGTTGAGATGTAACACTGAGTCTAAAGCTTCATTAAACTTAATACACACATACAACTACTTTGTATGGGTGGTGATTTTGTTGAAAAGTAGCTAAGAGCTGCATATCCTATGGCTGGTTCTTTGTGATGCAGGAAAGGGAGAGGAAGAGGGAGAAGGAGAGGGAGAGGGAGAGGGAGTGGGAGTGGGAGAGGGAGAGGGAGAGGGAGAGGGAGAGGGAGAGGGAGAGGGAGGGAGGGAGAGAGAGAGAGAGAGAGAGAGAGAGAGAGAGAGAGAGAATAAGCTAGAGATCAAGACATGCCAAAGTGAAACTAATTCAGAGTGAAGTGTTCACAGACCAGAGGTGGCGCTGAGCATCTGAGCTCCCCTGAAATCTGCTATAACCTTGGCAAGAGCATTAGTCTTAAACCAGGAATGAGGGTTCATGGCCATATTATCCAGATATTGGAGGGCGAACAGTGGTTACTACAGCCAATATTTAGGCCTCATTAGAAATACCGAATTTGCCGCACAGTACAACCTTTTCTTTATTGGTGACTTGTGCAATAATAATACTTAATGGTATTGTATGGAATAAAATAAAAGCCATAATACAAAACTTTTAGGTTCTCTGAAGCTGAAATATCAAATTATTTTGGAACACAAGAATTTTTTTTGGTATCATTTTTTCTGCTTGTACATATTTTGGCATGAAGTGAGGTATAAATAAATGAATAAATAAAGAAATAGAGTAGTTACAGATTTGCTTCTCTTGAGACATTTATTTTGGCAGCATTGGTTAATTGTATGGGTTAGGATGTGAATTCCTCTGATCCTTGGCCAGACACACTGGTTTTGTCACACATGATTTATTGCAGCTTTTAGATTAGTAAATATCTTTCACATTGGAAATTGCTGTGTTGGGCAATGTGCTGCTTAAATATAAATTGGGAATTTGTTTTTATCAACTTGATCAAGTCCCATAATTTGTCTTCTGAAAGCAACACAAAATGCTTGTCTCTATGAATCTTTCAATAGAATATTGAGGACTTATTATGTACAAAGAACTACTCCAGGGGCTGAGAGAGAAATAGGGGTGTTGATTCTTTTTATGAGTTGGTAACTTAGAAATGTACTCAATAAATGATAATCAGTGACACCATAAATGTAGAGTCAAGTGAATAGTAGAAGCATTAAGTGTTTATGAGTCTCAAGAGAGACAAACGAAATGGTGAGTTAGGGTCAGAGATACCTCTTGGGGGATTTGAGTAATGAACTGCATTGTGAAAACACTTCTTATTTTTAAAAGCTTTATTGAGTTAGAATTAGCACCAATAAACTATATACACTAACAGTGTAAAATTTGTTATATGTATGCACCCATAAAACCATCATCAAAGTCAAGCTAATGAATATACCCCAAAAGTTTCCAAAGCCCTTTTGTAATTCCCCCCTCACTCCTTTCTAGCTCCAGGCAGTCACTGGTCTACTTCTCTCACTAGAGTTTGCATTTACTAGAAATTTTCATCTGGCTTCTTTTAAGTAGTATAATTATTGTGAAATTTCTCCAAATTATTGCATGTATCAATGATTCATTCTTTATCATTAAGTAGTAACCTATTATATGGATACTAGAGGCCCAATGCATGAAATTCATGCAAGAGTAGGTCTTCCTCCCCCGCCCCCCCATCCCCTCAAGGCTGCCTGCAGGCACCTGGGACCCGGGCTTTCCTCGCAGCCCTGGCTTCTTCTGGAAGGATGTCTGGTCTAATTAGCATATTATGCTTTTATTATTATAGATACCACCATTTTTTTATCCATCTGTTCCTTTGATGGACATTTGGATTGTTTCCAATTTTTGATTGCTACAAATGAAATTGCTATAAACATTCATATACAAGTCTGTGATAAACATATGCTTTTATTTCTCTTAGGTAACTAACTAGCAATTTGCATTTGTATAGTTGTGTCAATACTTGATTAAACTCTCTTCCTCTAGTAGACCATAAGCTTCTTTTTTCTCCCCCCAAATATATTTTTACTGATTTCAGAGAGGAAGGGAGAGGGAGAGAGAGAGAGTACAGATATCAATGATGAGAGAAAATCATTGATCGGCTGCCTCCTGCTTGCCCCTTACTGGGATCAAGTCTGCAACCTGGGCATATGCCCTGACCAGAATTGAATCTTGACCTCCTGGTTCACAGGCTGACACTCAACCACTGAGCAACACCAGCTGGGTTTGAGGGTAGGATCCATGTCTTCTTTCTTTATTAATGAATCTCTACTGACTAGCACCATGCCTGGCACATACTAGAGCTCCATAAATATTAGTTGAAGGAAGTAAGTAAAGAAAAAGGAAGGGAGGAAGGAAGAAAGGATTTTACATAACACTGGAATTATAGTCAGATTGTGGAGAATCTATAATGTCTTGCTAAAGAACATGGGTTTTGTTCTTGGCAATGAGGTTCTATTTAAAGTGTTTGAACAGGAAAAAAATGACATAAAATAAAACTACATTGTAGAATTGTGTTGGTATGTATTGGATGCATTAGAGTAAGAAGAAAATAAAAAACACACACAGGAGGGTGTCTGAAATACAGTTGGGGGAGCAGAAGGAGAAATAAATAGATGCATGAGACAGCTATTATATAAGGAATAACCTATAGAATATGTCAACTGATGGGAACTGAATGAATAATGGGAATAGAGCCAAAGTTAACTTAGGATAGGAGCCCAGAGAGTTTGGAATGATATTGTCACATTGGTTGTAATAAATATATTGAGAAGAAGAGACAACTTGACAGAGGAGATATGGAAAAACTATTTTAGTGACCTTAGTTTTAAAATACTTGCTTGTATTTTAAACTTTACTTATCTTTCATGAATTTTATGTATCTATATATGTATTTTTTTAAAAATATGTTTTTATTGATTTTAGAGAGAGGAAGGAAGAGAGAAACATCAATGATGAGAAAGAATCATTGATCGGCTACCTCCTGCATGCCCCCTATTGGGGATCAAGCCCACAACCCAGGCATGTGCCCTGACTGGGAATTGAGCAGAGACCTCCTGATTTATAGGAAAATACTCAACCACCAGGCTACGCCAGCCAGGCTATGTCTGTATATTTTTATAGACACTCTAAAAAACACATTTTGGGGGAAAAGTTGGACATTTCTTACCTGTAACAAAATAACTATGCAAAATTGCCTAGAACAGTGTTTTATGGGTCCTATAAATATCTTATTTTTTATTATCCTGTTTGTTTTGTTGAACTAAACAATGGGACATAGATTTCATTCCAGGCCTTTTTATCTCCAGAGTCTGACTTCTTTCCTTAGCACCTAAAAGCTGTCTCAGAGCTATGATTGTGGAGGCTGCTGTGTGTCTTGGGAGGATCTGTTTGCTGCTCTCTGTGCTCCTTGGGGGTGGGCGTGGGCTGCTTCATAACAATTGCTAGACTCTCAACTTTTCTACTAAACTGGGAGGAAGGGCTGCCTGTTGGGGGAGTTTTGTGGCTTTGAATAAAATTCATCTGTAAAATCAGGAGGATAATAATATAGGGTTAAAATAAGATAGTACATGTGAAACTGCCTGGTACTAGTGTCTAATTAATGTTATTTTTTTGGATTAAAATAACTGCAGCCTACAGTAAAAATTAAGAAGTTTGACAATACCAAATGTATGTGAGAATGTGGGTCAACAAGATCTCCCACACACTGCTGGTGGGAGAGTATAATGTGGTGTAAACTCTCTGGAAAACTACTTTTCATTGTCTTATAAAATTGAAACTTCATGTACTCTGATCTAGAAATTCTACTTGTAGGTATGTACCTAAGTGCAACCAGCTCATGTTCATGCCCACTATGAGATATGTACAAGGATGTTCACAGATGTCCTCATTTTAAGAAACAAACAAACAGAAAGACAATGATAATGCACATCCTGGTCTTATTCCTGACTTTAAGAATATTTCTTTATTAAGCATGAGACTAGGTCTGGATTGCAACAGATTTATTTTATCATGTTAAAGAAATATCCACCTATTTCTATTTGACTAAGAATCTTGACTTAAATAATGTATATTGAATTTATCAAATACATTATCAGCGTCACTCATAGAAATATATTTATTCTTGGAATATAATATGGTGAAACATATTCATAAAGTTTTTTTAGTTATTGATACATTTTAAATTTCTGGAATAAACTTCATTAGGTCATATGTGTTACCCTATGATAGCTGAATATTATTTGCTAATATTTTATTAAATATATTTCTATTAATAGTCATGTCAGCTTGATCTGTACTTGATTTTTCCTGTCAAATCTTTGTTGAATTTTGATATCAATATTACTTTGTTCAAAAGTATTTAAAAGTTTTCCTTCCCTTTTTATGCTCTAGAACAGTTCAGATAATGTTGGAAGTATGTGTTATTTAAAGATTTCTTAGAATTCCCTGTGAAACCATCTGAGCCCATTACTTTTTAAATGGGAAGTTGGTGAGAGAGAGCTTTGATAATTTTTCCTATTTCTTCTATAGAAACTGGTCTATTAAGACTTACTACATTATGTTATACTTTTCTAGAAAATTATGCATTTTATCTAACTTTTCAAAGTCATTTGCACATAGTCGGACAAAGAAGTCTATACAATTATTATAATTTTCTATAGTTGCAGTTATTTCTTATCATTTTAACAAAGTTTTATGTATTTATGGTTTGTTCTACTTTTTCCTGTGGTTTGTTGCTTTGTAACAAATCACTCCAAGTCTCAGTGGCTTAAAACAACAAACATTTATTTCTTCCTTGTGGATGTACAAGTGAGCTGCAACTCAACTAAGCTAGGTTGGATCTTAGCCTTCAGGTTCCAGGTTCTAGGCTCAAGGCTGCAGTTCTGGTTGAGGTCTGCTTCATGTGTCTCTCATCTCTCTGGTCCAGTGGCTTCCTGGGTCATGTTGCACAAGATGAATGAATGGCAGGAGCACAAGAGGACAAATGGAAACACATGATGCCTTTTGAGTCATTCATTGTGGGACTTGCATGCTATCATGTATACATTACACTGGACAATACAAGTCACATGGCCAAACCCAGCGTCAATAATGTGGGAAAATGTACTCTGTCTATTATAGTTGGTGTTACTATAAAGTCATCTGGCAAAGGAAATGGCTATATAAATCTAATACTGGGTGGGCATGAAAAATTGAGAATGACAATTTATTATACCACAGTCCACTCTTTTGTCTATTTTTTATATCCCTATCACATGCAAAATAAATTCTTACACAAGACACGTAAAGTCTCATCCATTTATGATACCTGAGATCTCATATTAAGTTTGAATTTGGTTCCTTGCGACTGGGGAATTGTGAATTTAAAAACAAATTATTTCCCCTTAATCATCTGGCATGCAGTGACAAGCGCACTTATTCAAAAAGGGGACGAAGAGAAGGTACACGTCTGTTGCTGGTTTATAGCAATATTCACATCCTATGGGCAAGTATTGCCTGGCCCCTTTCCTGGGAGTAGAGCATTTTCCATTATTAGCCTGAGCTTTACTCCCTGGGAGCAGGTCCCATTTTATTGTTCTCGATGGCTCTTGACTCTGCTCACTGGAAGGTTCTTTATCATCACAGTCCTTAGCCATTTCTGAAGCAGGCATTAAAGAATATACTCTCTAAGCCTGCTTCCTGCCAGGAAAAAGTTGGAGGAACAAAGGTCTTATATCTTAAACAATTATAGTCTTGATCCTGGCTAGCAGCACTTTTGACAATTTAGTTCAATAAATTCTAAAAAGAAGACAGAATACAGAAACGGACACATATCACAATGTAATGAGGCCAGTACATAATTAAAACAAAGACTGAAAATTTTAAAAGCCTCTATTAATTGAAAATTTTAAAATTTCCTCTTAAAAATCTTTTGGCTCAAACATTTCAGATCAAAACCAAATTTTTGAATATCTGAAAAAATGATAATACATCAGAACCCATGGATTTTATTTAAAGGATCCTCTGCATAAAATGGCTCCTAAAAAGTCTATGGATGTGGTCTTTTGATTTTCCCAGAGTACATAAAATTAATTCTAGAGAGAGAAGCATATCTGTAAAAAGGATTGAGTGTGGTTATCAGCACAACAGGATCAAATATTTAGAAAACCCATGAAGTTTTTGAGAGACTTGGATTATGGTTAATGTTCTATGAATATATGTTCTATATTTTTTTGTTGTATAAATATTAAAAACTAGAGATCCGGTGCATGAAAATTCATGCACTGGAGGTGGGTACCTCAGCCCAGCCTGCCCCCTTTCACAGTCCAGGAGCCCTCAAGAGTGGGAGGCAACCCGGTGATCAGAGGAAGGCCATGCCCCATCACACCTCTGCCACTGCCACTGCCAGCAGTGCAAGCCTCAGCCGGCCCTGGTTACCTGAGCCTTGGGCGGCCCTGGGTGGCTGGGCAGCTGCCATCTGAGGCTTGCCTGCACCTCAGGCCGGCCCTGGGCGGCTGGGGGCTGAGAGGACTGGGGGACTCCGGAGGCAGGCACGTGGCAAGGCCCCGGTGAGGCTGAGGGGACTGGGCACCACCATCTTGTGGCTGTGGGCGCTGCCATCTTTGAGGACGTGGCAGTCAATTAGCGTATTTCCTCCTTATTGGCTGTGGGCACTGCCATCTTTGAGTGCGTGACAGTCAATTAGCATATTTCCTCCTTATTGGCTGTGGGCGCCGCCATCTTCGAGGGCGGGACAGTCAATTAGCATATTCCCTCCTTATTGGCTGTGGGTGCCACCATATTTGTAATGGCGTGAGGGTCAATTAGCATATTCCCTCTTTATTAGATAGGATGATTGTATCTTCTTTTCAGATTGCCTCAGTTAGTGCTCCCCTCTCCCAAATCCAATCTTGTTTTAAACCTTGTACAAAATTGAAATTGTGACTCTCTCTTTCTCTTCTGGACTTTTGCATTTTCTTGGCCTTTTGTTTATACTTTCACACCTTAGCTCTGCTTTAGGCAGTCTTTTTATCTATTTGGTGTGTGGGGTTTTCTCTTGCCTAGTTTCACCACAATGGAGTTTGCATTTTTTATTTCTCATTCTCTTTGTGGCTTTCAGGTGATTCCTAAGTAAATAAGGGGATATCCTGATTTAAACCACCATCTTTAAGCTAGAAGTTCCACTTAGGAACTACAAAGACAATTGGGCTTCATGACAACAAATTGCAACATGTCTATGCTAGTTTTGATAGCAAAGACAATTCAAGGGCAGCATAATGACCAATATTTTGATCTTACTTAGAAAAAAGAGGCCATCAAAACAACCACTTCTAATGTTTCTTCCAACAAACTACCAAAAAAATTTAAAAATTGCGCATGGAATATCCCCAAATAAATTTTTCTGATGTCCTTAACCAAGCTTCAAGTGTTCATTCCTGTTGTGATTATAAAAATACATACATATATATATATATGTATAGAAAATAGTATGAGTAATATGTGGAAGAAATTCCATGCTACTAAAGTAAATTGAAGCCAATTTAATGTGAATTGGTACTGGTTTGCCTTATTTAATCAACCTACATGGAACTCAAAAATTTTATACATGAATGTCAATTTACACCATGAATGCTAGTTGATTAAGTGAGAAGTTTGTGGTAATTTTTTATAGAAGTTCAGGCATTTGGTTTTCATCAAGAATTACCTCCTTGATTGACTATTGTTATTAGGTAGAAATAAGATTGGACCTGAATCATTTTGAATACAGAAATATAATTCTATATAAACATTAGCAGCTTTTTAAAAATGGATGCTGTTTGTTAAAACATCACTTTTTGTATTGAAAAAAGAGAACAATGAAAGAATTTTTATTTTAAAATGTTTGGATTCTTACCTAGAAATTTGGAGGGCAGATTTTTAGAAGTTTCTCTGTTTTTCACTATTCAAAGAAGAAAAATCTTTTGTTTCTGTGGCTGAAAATAAAGGGTATCATTATATTTTATTAAAATAATTCTCCGTAATTGACATCTATAATTGTTTCACTCAAAGATACTTCTGCTTACTTTGAGCATAGGTGCAAAACAAACAAAGAAATAATCAAACAAACACATAAAACAGCAACTGCCATGTCCTAGCTGGCTTGGCTCAGTGGATAGAGCATTGGCCCTTGGACTGATGGGTTGCGAGTTCGATTCTGGTCAAGGGCACGTACCTCGGTTGCAGGCTTGATCCCAGCCCTAGTCAGGGTGTGTGCGGAAGGCAACCAATTGATGTGTCTCTCACATCAATGTTTCTCTCTCTAAAAATCAATGGGAAAATATCCTTGGGTATTAACTAAAAAAATAAAAAGTCAAGCTTACAATATATTAAAACTCCTGGAGTATTTAAAACAACAACAACAACAAAACAACAAACAAACAACAATAGACATGCCAAATTTAAATGTGGTGGTTTAAAAATACGTACACAGATTCTTTGATACTCCTACTTCAAGGGATAGAGTTTCATGTCTTTCCTCTTTTGTATGGGCTAAACTTAGTGACTTGCTTCTGATGAATACAGTAAGGTCCAAAACTAGGTAAAAAAATCACTGTGGCTTTTTCCTTGATCTCTTTTTTGGATCATTCACTCTGAGGGGAAGCCAGCCCCAGTGGAATGAAGACACTCAGACAGTCCCATAGAGCGTTTATGTGGCAAGGAACTGAGGTCTCCTGTCAACAGCAAGGAACCGAGGCCACCGTCCAACAGCCACAAGAGTGCAACATCTCAGAAGCAGACCCTGTTGAGTGTTGAGATGACTTCAGCCCTAGCCAATATCCTGACTGCAACCTCATGAGAGACCTTGAGCCAGAACCATTCAGCTAGGCCACAACTAAATTCCTGATTCACAGAAACTGTGAGATAATAGATGCTTGTTGTTTTAAACTAAGTTTTTGGAGAACTGTTCCACAGCAATAGATAGTTCCAGTACTCAGTGTAACCAATTTCACTTCTTCTCTGAGGACTCACCAACATAGGCTTTGTATCTATATTCCAGCTTAACATCTATCACTTGTTTGCTTCCATTTCAACTTCCTGGTTCTGTTTTCCAAGATCTTGCTATCCCTATAGCTTCTTAAGAGTTGAATCAATACAAAAGAAAGTATGAAAACGTTAACATTTTTTGGAATTAACGGAAGAAAAAAAAATGATTTTTTTTTTCCTAATTGAAGTGAGCCTCTTTTCCAAATACGGAATATTAGAAGCCAAAATAGCTTTTGGCAAGAATTTACAGAAAAGAGCTTATTGAAATGGGACATTCTCAGTTCCTCACTTCCTAAAAATGCTACCAATAAATAGAAACCACCACCACTACCAATGAATTCTGCTGACTTCTCTCATGAAATCCACTATAACAGGAGAGTGACTGAGGTAACAGCTGTAACTTGATATAGCAGACCATGGGCTGTCTCAGGATTTGAGATAGTGGGCATGAAAAAGGAAAAATAAATGATACCATAAGGGCATAGTGGATTAGTGGCTACCCTAGCCTGTGTCAGGAGGCAAGGCAGGTCATTATATCTGGAGCTCCATTGGATTTATAGACAAACTGAAATCTAAAGCCATTTTCTGCCAGAAGGAGGTAGATTTTAGTTGATGAATGTTCAGTGATCAAACAATTCCTTTCACCTCATCTCCACCTTGAGACTGATTGATTACTTTCAGAGACCTTATTAGGAGCTAAAAAAAGTCCTCCTCTCCCCAAATATCTCCTTTACTTGAAACATACTTCAACTGTCACTAGAGGGGAGGCCTGGTCCAACAAGATTTATACAGTTAATAGTAAGTGAAATTGGTTTATTTTGATGGAAGAGCAGAATTTATCATTTAAGAACAGTTTATTTCTTCAGAAAATTTATTGTTCCACTTCTCCTCATAAAACTGTTGTGAGAAAAAAATTAGTACATGTAATTAGTTTATGGAACAAGCTGTCTGTAGTGGAAGTAAATCATGAAGAAGCTTTATTTTTTTCTCTTACTACTCTCAATAGCTCTGTGATTATTCACACTTTAGGCAGATCCCATTGCTTTCCTAGTCACTTATAGTTTTTATTTGCATATATTAATATTTCAGGTTTCTGTTAATCACAATTTTATTATTTTAGTAAGGCTACATTTCAGTTTAAAATTTTTAATTTTGGTAAAATATACATAATATGAAATTTACCAACTTGACCACATTGAAGTGAATGGTGTAGTGGTATTAAGTACATTCATATTGTTGTGCAACCATCACCACCATCCATCTCTGGAAGTGTTTTCATCTTGAAAAACAGAAACTCTGTACTTGTTAAACAACAGCTCCCCATGGCCCTGGCAACCACCATTTCATTTTCTGTCTTTATTAATTTGATTACTCCAGCTATTTCATGTAAGTGGAATCATACAGTATTTATCTTTTTGTAATTGGCTTATTTTACTTATCATAATGTCCTCAAGGTTAATCCATGCTGTGGCATGTATCAGAATTTCCCTCCCTTTTAAGGCTGCATAATATTCCATTGTATGTTTATATTGTATTTTGTTTACTTATTCATCTGTTGTTGGACTTTTGGGTTGCTTCCAATTTTTGGCTATCCTATCTAATAAAAGAGAAACATGCAAATTGACCGTACCTCCATTACACCCACAAGCCATGCCCACCAGCCAATCAGGAGTGAGTATGCAACTAACCCAACAAAAATGGCAGCAGCCACAGAGCTGTAGAGAGCAGGAAGCTTGAATTGCCCCCGGCGATGGAGGAAGCCAAGCTTCCAGCTCCACCCTGGCCGGCCCTGGCCTCTGCTCAAGGCTACAAAGTTTCAATTATAGAAGATAAATAAATCCCAGATACCAGGGCCTCCGCTTGGGTCGCTGGGGGCTTGGCCAGCCTGCAAACCACCACAGGCCCTTCGCCCAGGCTGCCCCACACCCCAAGGGAACCCCCACCCTGATCTGGGACACCCTTCAGGGCAAACCAGCCGGCCCCCACCCATGCACCAGGCCTCTATCCTATCTAATAAAAGAGTAATATGCAAATTGACCATTGCTCCAACACACAAGATGGCTGCCCCCATGTGGTCAAAGATGGCTGCCCTCATGTGGACACAAGATGGCCGCCAAAAGATGGCCAGCAGGGGAGGGCAGTTGGGAGGGACCAGGCCTGCAAGGGAGGGCAGTTGGGGGCAATCAAGCCTGGGTGACCAGGCCAGCAGAGGAGGGAAGTTGGGGGTGACTGGGCCTGCAGGGAAGGGCAGTTGGGGGAGACCCAGGCCTGCAGGGGAGGGCAGTTAGGGGCAATCAGGCTGGCAGGAGAGTGGTTAGGGGGTGATCAGGCTGGCAGGCAGAAGCAGTTAGGAGCAATCAGGAAGGCAGGCAGACGAGCAGTTGGGAGCCAGCAGTCCTGGATTGTGAGAGGGATGTCCGACTGCCCGTTTAGGCCCGATCCTACTGGGATCGGGCCTAAACGGGCAGTCGGACATCCCTCGAGGGGTCCCAGATTGGAGAGGGTGCAGGCTGGGCTGAGGGTCACACCCCCCATGTGCAAATTTTGTGCACTGGGCCTCTAGTTGTGAATATATTGCTATGAATATGAATGTGCAAATATCTCTTCAGGACCATGCTTTCAATTTTGAGGGGGTATATTCCCAGAAGTGGAATTGCTAAGTCATATGATAATTCCATTTTAGTTTTATTTTTTTGTAACTGCCATACTGTTTTTCATAATGACAGCACCATTTTACATTTCCACCAACAGTGTACAATTTCTCTACATCTTCATCAATGCTTCTTCTTTTTTTTTTAAATTGAATTTATTGGGGGTGATGTTGGTTAATAAAATTATATAAGTTAACTTTTTTTGCTTAATCCCTTCACCCTTTTCAGCTTCGCTCCCCCCCCCCCCCCCCCGCTTTTATAGTAGTTCTCTGAAAGGATATGGTATGAGGTGGTATTTCTTTGTGGTTCCATTTTATTTTAACATATTAAACACAATCAGTCCTAATGTCCAAACTCCAAGCTCTAATTTAATACAAGTGTTACTCTCTTAGTCTTGACACATGCTTAGAAATCTATTATGGGGAAGATGGAAGCTAGGGAACATTCAATTCTTTTTCTTTCTTCTCTCTTCTTTCCATTTTCTCCCACAATTTTAGCACCCTTTTTGGCACCTCCAGGATTGAATAGAGAGAAGGGAGGATTAGTGGAGGATGGCAAAAATGAAAAATAAATGACACTATAAAGGCCCAGTGGATTATTGGTTACCCTATCCAGTGTCAGGAGCCAAGACAGGTCATTATATCCGAGCTTCTCCTGATGGCTGAGCAGGGTGCAAAGGTTCCATTGAAGGAGGGCAGCTGCAACCAATGGTGGGAAATGAGAAGGTATTTCCCATGGGCTAGAGTGGGCCCAAGAACAGTTATCAGGTTTGGGTCACCTTGAAAGGACCCTGCCTCTAGAGATCTGCTGACAGAGCTAAGTACCCCTAATGGAGAGAATCATGTGGGCTATTCTGTTATAAATAGGTGCTAAGGAGGAATGCTAAGAGCTAAGTCAGAGGGCCAGTGCCAGTACCAATGAATTGTAAGTCCACAGTGAGGGGACCCCCCAAAGTGCTCCATAAGAGCCAGCATTTGGACATATGCCACCCGCAGAAGAGAGCAACATCAGAGTCCACCAACACTAGTCAGGTAAGACCATATCTGCTCCTCTCCTTTCTCCAACCCACCAACACAGGCAGGTGGTGAATGAAGAAGAAAAAGGTGGAAATATGGCACAGAAGAGGGTCATGCCCCACTCTCCTCTTGCCAATTGCAGATCTCTTCACTCTGAGTCAAGCCTGAGCTGCAGTAGGAAGAGAAGCTTCAAACTGGTTGAGAGACTGAGGATTTGATATGATTTTACTGGGCTTTTTAATACATAAAGTTAGTGATGTTTGTTTATGACTGAGTGTGACTTAGAATATGTTATCTGGCCCAGCTGGAGTGTTGACCTATGAACCGGGAGGTCACGGTTCAATTCCTGATCCGGGCATATGCCTGGGTTGCGAGCTTGATCCCCACTGTGGGGCATGCAGGAGGCAGCCAATCAATGATTCTCTCATCATTGATGTTTCTCTCTCTCTCTCTCTCTCTCTCTCTCTCTCTCTCTCTCTCTCTCTCTCTCTCTCTCTCTCTCCCTCTCCCTTCCGCTCTGAAATCAATAAAAATGTTATCTGACTGATATACTGTCTCGGAGTGAGACAGGATAGCATAACTAAAAGTCACGGGCAAGAGGATAATAAAGTTGTTTTAGCTTCTTGTACTTTTCTGAATTCAACTTATTTTTATTAAAAAACAAAAAAACAAGTAGAACAGTATCTGCACATAGTAAGTGCTCAATAACTGTTATGTATTATCACTTGTCATCTTCAATATTGTTATTAGCATGCCTAAATCTTTCATGGTCAGATCCTGTGAGGGAAAAATCAGTCACGGAAAAGGCAGGATTAGCGGGGGAGTTTTGAGATCCAGAGAGGCTGTTTTGCATAGTTGTTAGAGTTATTTTATTAGGGTGCAGATAAGTACCTGCTAATTCCCATTTTTCTGTTTAATAAAATATACCCAATTAAGAATTAATGTGGTTTCAGGACTAATTTCCTCTTGGCTACACTGAAATAATGAGATGGTTCAGTTATATTACTAAATCAAACTCTAGAGGCGTGGGGGAGGAGGAGCAGAGAAATGGCTTGTTGAAGTGTCTGCTGTATTTTGGACCTCATGGCATGATTGCAATGTTAGATATAAAGCACAGCAGGGGTCAGAATGAACTTTCTCACCCTCCAGAAACGCTAGTGAAGCTATAGCATTCAGAGCAGATGAGCGTTTTCTTGCCTTTATGAAACACACTTGTTCCAACCTAGATATGATTCCCACAAAGAATTTCAGCCCAATGTGAAAATGAAATCAGATTAAAAGCTAATTAATCATCCTTCCTGGACATTACTTAGCACTGATGATTAGTTTTTGTTGTTGTTAATAAGCTTTTTATTTTAGGACAGTTTTAGATTTACAGAATTATTGAATGGATAGTACAGAGTTCCCCATACCCTACACCCACTTTCCTCTATCATTAGCATCTTACAGTATATGTTCATTTGTTACAAATGAGCCAATATTGATATATGATTATTAACTAAAGTCCATACCTTATCCATATTTCCTCACTTGTTCTTGAATGTCTTTTTCCTGTTCCAGGATCACATTCCTGATACTGCATTACATTTAGTCATCATCTTTCCTCAGGCTCCTATTGGCTGTGCCCATTTCTCAGACTTTCCTTATTTTTGATGACCTTGACAGTTTTCAGAATTAGACAGGGATTATGGTTTTTTTTGTTTTTTAAAAAAACCACAGATGTAAAGTGCCATTCATTCTCATGACATATCAAGGATGCATACGATCAACAAGATGTAACTGGGGTGTTGATCACCTGGCTGAGGTGGTGTTTATCAGGTTTCTCTACTGTAAGTTTTTCCTTTTTTTCTCCCCTTTTGCTTACTGTACTATTTGGAAGGAAGTTACTTTGTGTAGTCTCCACTCAATGGGTGGGAGTTAAGCTACATGTCCTTGGGAGTGAGTATCTATATAAATAGTTTGAAATTCTTCTGCATGGGAGATTTGTCTCTTATCCTACATTTATTTATTTACTCATTCAATTACTTATTTATATTATAATCTAAAATATTTATTTTATAATAATTGGATGAACATCATAGTGTGTTAGAATTCAATTCTATGTTATTTTGTTGGTCTAACTGTCCCAGCTTTGAGCACTGGGAACTCTTTTAGTTGGCTCCTGTGTCCCTTTGACATTCACCATCATTGTGGAGGTTGTTTGTTTGCTTTAGCACTTTTCTACTTTCTGGCACAACAAAATGCTCCAGGCTTATCTTGTGTATTTCCTGCCCCAGTTCTAGAATAAGCCATTTTTCCAGGAGCCCTGATTCCTTTAATTGGAGATGGTATTAGATACAAAGAACCAAATGCCGGGTTTGCTTGCTGCTACTGCATACACGTCTTTGCTCCTAGGTCCTCTTATCTGAAGGAGCAAGGAGATATATTTGTGCATCCTAACCTATATATAAATACATACTTACAAATATTTCTGTATGTGCCCATCTGTGTCCAGATTAAACTATGCATGAGTTTATACTGATGTCTCCAACCCTAACCCATAGCACATAGATCATTCTAGGCTCCTTTCCTTGCCTATTTGTAATTTCTCACTACAACAATGAGAAACTTTACTCCCACCATCCCCCATCCATTTACTTGAGTGTTCCATTATTGTGGTACTTGTATAGTGGTTCCAGAATTGTTAATCCACACTCTTTGGAAGAACAACTTCATCAACTAGATTACTGTGCTTATGTGCAGTTTCTTTTGCCTCATTTCCAAACTTACTTAGGTCAGCACCTTATTCCTTCACCCTCATTCCATCCCTTCAGTGAGGTTGTTTCAAACATTTGTAATATAGCCAGATTTAAAAAAAATTTACTGGGGTGACATTGGTTAACAAAACTGTGGTAGAATAGTAAGAAGCTAGGAAAATTCCTTGGCAAGCGGAATAGGGAAACGGAGACAAGAAAATCAAAGGCCAAACAGTGTGGGTAGTTTGCAGCCAGCTTGTGAATTGCAAGACCTTATCTACCTCAACCAAGGATACTTAAGAGCAAATGGTTTGTACCTCTCCCCGCCAACCAGAAAATACATAGCTTAAATCACCCTGGTCATGGAGATAGAAAACAGAGACCCAATTAATGACATTTGTGCCAGCCAAACCCAAGGACAGATGGAGTAGGGGAACAAATAACAAGATCCCATTAAAGCCAGATAGACCTAAGATAAAAATGAAACAATGAAACAGATCAAAGAATAATCCAAAACTCCCTTATATGCTCATTTTGATGCATCAGCATATTAAAAATGCACTTGGAAAGCTGATGAATATTCTGCTGAAACTCTCCCCTAAGATTCTCCCCTGGAGAAAAAAAAGAGAGGGAATGAAAAGCCCTCAGGACATAGAATCAATGTGGCTCCCTCTAGAGCAAGTCCATGCCATTGGCTGGACATGAACTTTTTATTTCTGCCTAAATTCTAAGGGTCCACATGAGACTTGCATCTAGGGGAGCAATGGACATCTCCACCCAAACTTACCCCTGATCTTGTCTCCAAGGCCCCCTTTTTTCTCTCATTTTCCAATGAGCTAAAGCAGCCCAGCTCTGGCTCACTTCTTTCCTATAACATTTCTAGAGAGCCCATCAGAGCACCGCCTAGGCTTTCTCCCACAGTTTTGTCTACCATAGTCCTTTCCTTGTTTCACTGTCCCCAGCTTTAAAATCACCTGGACTCCTGTTGTGAAATCTTTCCTGCAGGAAGTCAAGAACCCAGACACCATGGGCTTGCCTTAGGCAGGCCCACTCCAGTCTCTTTTCATCCCATTTATCCCCCTCTTTCACCTCTCTCTACTCCCCTTCCCCTCTGGCTATCACCTACTGTTGTCTATGTCTATGTGTTTTATATATATAACTAGAGGCCCGGTGCATGAAATTTATTCACGGTGTGGGAGAGGGGGAGGGAGTGTCCCTCAGCCCAGCCTGCACCCTCTCCAATCTGGGACCCCTCAAGGGATGTCCGACTGCCCATTTAGGCCCAATCCCACAGGGATCAGACATCCCTCTCACAATCTGGGACTGTTGGCTCCCAACCGCTTGCCTGCCTGATTGCCCCTAACCACTCCCCTGCTGGCCTAGTCGCCCCTAACTGCCCTCCCCTGCAGACCCGGTCGCCCCCAACTGCCCTCCCCTGCCAGCCCAATCACCCTAAACTACCCTCCCTTGCCAGCCATCTTGTGGTGGCCATCTTGTGACCACATGGGGGTGGCCATCTTGTGTGAGGGCGTGGTGGTCAATTTGCATATTACCTCTTTATTATATAGGATTATATAGGATTTGCTTAATCCCTTCACCTTTTTTTACCCAGCCTTTAACCCCCTTCCCTCTTACAGCTATCAGTCTGTTCCATGTATCTATGACTCTGTTTCTTAAATTATTTTGTTCATTAGATTCCACATATAAGTGAGATTATATAGTATATGTCTTTTTCTGGCTGGCTTATTTCACTTAGCATAATACTCTCCAGGTCCATCCATGCTGTCACCAAAGGTAATATTTCCTTCTTTTTTACAGCTGAGTAGTATACCATGGTGTAAACATACCATAGTTCTTTTAAACACTCATCTACTGATGGGCACTTGGGCTGTTTTCAGATCTTGGCTACTATAAATAACACTGCAATGAACATAGGAGTTCATATCTTCTTTTGAATTAGTGTTTCACATTTCGTTGGAAATATTCCCGGAAGTGGAACTGCTGGGTCAAAAGGCAGTCCAATTTTTACCTTTTTGAGAAACTCCATATTGTTTTCCACAGTGGCTGCACCAAAAATGTACAGGGTTCCCTTTTCTCCACATCCTCCCCAGCACTTGTTTGTTGATTTATTGATAATAGCCATTCTGACAGCTGTGAGGTGATATCTCACTGTAGTTTTAATTTGCATCTCTCTGGTGATTAGTGATGTTGAGCATCTGTTCATATGTCTACTAGCCACCTGTAGGTCCTTTTAGGAGAGTGTCTATACAAGTCCTTTGCCCATTTTTTAATGGATTGTTTGTTTTCTTGATGTTGAGTTGCAGCTAGATTCTTTTGCCACAGTCTCCATTCCATCCCATCACAGAGTAGTAAGAGCACAATCAAAGGAAGGTATTGTTAACATATTTTTACTGGTTGCCCGATAGTCATGGTGCCACAGACTATAATTTACCTAGATAAATGCCTATTGATAAACATTTAACCAATTATCTTTTATTGAAAAATTGCCTATACTTGGACTGTTATAAATACATCAGTAACATTCTTATATGTTAATTTTTGCACATTATTTCATTATGTGAAATTTCTATAGATGATTAAATCACTGAATTAAAGTATGAGCATTTTTAATTCTTGTAATATTGCTGCTAATTACAGTCTAAAAATGTAAATTTCTGCCAAAACTAAATGAGAAGGCCGGAAAGATAAAGAATTATAATTTAAAAGTGATTTTTTTCTATTTGACATACCAAAAAATATATCCTTTACTATATTATGTGAGTCTGAGCATTTTCACCATTTATACTTAATCATTTTTTTGTTATCTCTTATGCCTCTTACCCATTATTCTTTTGAGTGTGAGTTTTGTTTCTTATATGCTTTTAGTCATATGGATGTTCAGCTAAACTTGGGACCTGATGCTTCATTTGTAGAAAGTCACTGACCTCCTCCGTGTGATGAGTAACACCAAACACTCTGCTTTATGGGACTTCCCGAAGATCCCATTTTTGGAATGCAGGTAATGCAGAAGGGACTGCCTTCCTCCCCCTATTGTTGTCTGAGAGCCCAGCCAAAAGCGCTCTCTATCTGCTACAGTCACAGGATTTAATTCCTCAGTAACTGTAACTAGCAAGGGTTTATTGCAGTGGACTTTATATATCTCTTCAAAGTGCTGTTACTATTTGAAGATTCTTTCCATGTAAGCATCTCCTGGAATATAGTTTCAGAACTCTTCAGAAGAAGTGAAGGTTTCATATGATTTGTAACCAATATTGCATCTATGTGCATGGAAGAAGCTTCTTCTCTCTCAGCCTCAAAGAGACTGCATCCTCAAAGAGACTGACCACAAGGAATGTTTCCACACCTGAAGCTTTATGATAGATCTGTCACAAAAAAATGTCTGTCCTGGGTTGAGTCAAGAGCCTTTGTTTTTTCTCAGTCAGATCATAGAGTCTCCAGTTCTTGGGGTTCCCATGGTTTTATCTTCATGGCTTTGGTTTTTCAACCTGGAGCTGTGAGAGACTACCAGGGCATGGTTGGTGGTAATAGTCTGCTGCTATCCGGCAGGACAATCTGGAATAGTTAGCTAACCTTTCTGAGCTTCAATGAAGATGGTTGGAGGGTGGATAGAGAGTTGGGTAAGGTAGTTCCCTAAACCCTAAGGACTCCTCTGGCTCCACATCTAATTTGAGTTATTCTATAATCACGTATCATAGAGTTGAAAGGTAAGCCTAGTTTAAAGGCTACAATTATATTGCTAAATGTCGTTAAGAAAGGTCAAATCCATCCCTCATAATCCTCTCTTTCATATATAGAGTCAGAGGCAAGGGACCAGGGTTATTCTTGTAGCTGCAGTCGATTTTCCTCTTCAACCCCTCACATTCTTTCTTGTTAAATTTAGCAATCCTTTCTTTTTTCCTGAAAAGAAGCTATAAAAATCACTCTTGTCCTCAAACTCAAATTATGCCTTGACCAAGAAGGTGTTCAGGATTTGGAAATGCAATGATTTTCAAGGATTTAAATGCAAAACAGAGTCACCTTAAGGCTACCTCATCATATTTTAATTCTACTTCACTTAGTACTAATTTAAAACAGAAACCTGTGGAACGGAACAGAGGGGATGGCTATAGAGCCAGGAGGTAAAAGTCTGGGAAAGCAGATAACCCCCCTGTCCTTCTTCCCTTAAACACCCCTCTCACCGCCCACCCTCCCTGCCCCCCCACCTCCCAACCGCCGCTTGCTCCTGCCCAGGCCCAGGTTTCTTAGCATTTGATTTAATAATTGCAAGGGATTCACTGGTCTAAATTCACCATCTCTTCCCGTGTAAAGCATGCCACCTCTCATGATGATACTCCCTTTACAACGGAGCCCATGCGGTCTGTCTGCTCCACAAATTCAATCAAACGTCCCAGCAGGACGCAGCCTCTGCAGGAGTAGATGAGGGTGATAGCCGAGGGTGTCAGAGAGAGATAGATTTATCAGCATCCTCAACCACACGCTCTGCGCCTGGCTCATGGACTGCCAGTGCTTTTTATTTTCTGTTTGCTCCCTCCTCTGCAGATGCTCCAAGAACACTGCAGCTACTTGGGAATTTCAGGCGTAACTGAGAACTTCCTGGCATGGATATGAGAACTGGTGAGACAGACGTGCGCTTGGCTCTGTGTGGCTGCTCTTGCGGGCACTCCAGGGCTGCTGCTGCAAGACTTGATGCAAACAGATGATTTCTCTCAAGAATCCAGAGTGGAGCGGATCATACCAGGCTGAACCTGTGGTTCAACTCTCCAATGTGATGCCCCGGGGTCCTTCCAGACAGCTTTTAACTAACATGTAAGGCACGAGGCTGGTGACAACTTTAATTTAATTTTGTGTGATGTTTTCAAAATGGGAACCAGAAAGGCAGGAGGGGACCCAACCTGCCTGGCCAACAATGAGTGAGAAAACACCACCAGCTTGACATAAATGGAATAAGTCCGTGTCCTTGCTTTTCTAGCACTCTCATGGCTCAGAATGGTGTGATTACTGGTAAAGAGATTTCAAGTTCTTGAGCTCTGCGTAATTTGTAAATTTTCCTTACACAGAGATGATTAGATAACAGAAACCTGAATTTGGAGAAGCCCCCTTCCCGCCCCTCAGGGTCACTTGCAGTTCTTATTGAGGGGGTGAGGTGGGGTTGGGAGTAAATGGAATGAAACGCTTCATTTCACTAGCATTTGAGGATTGACTGCTAAAGACCTGGGTCGACCAGATGCATGGGGATCTTGATGACTGAGTTAGGGCCAAATAAGATCTTTGGGGTAACAAGATACGGTGCCCTGGGAACTCAGGAGCTCTGGAATCTCACTGACCTTTGCCACAAACAAGCCATGTGACCCCGAAAAAGCCCCATCTCCTCCCTGGACCTCAGAGTGCTCATCTGTAAAATGTAAACTCTGAATTCTGAATTTTGAGGGGATTATTCTAGAGGGTTAGATAAGGCTGCTTTAAACCATTGTGAGTGGTCACAGGAGGCAAAGACAAACTGGATCTGTGTTCCTTTTGCAGTCAAGCCTGCAAAGCAGCACATTTTATACTTGGCTTCTTTGAACCAGAGCCTTCACTTGCAGATAAAAACAGTAAATATCTTTTAGGACTGTGGTGAATAGTGCAACTTGGAAACCATAAATTTGTATTCAAGGGAGAAGGGGAGATAAAACCTGGGAGGAGCAGTGTTGTCATCGTAGTGAATAAAGCATTCTTTGGAGAAGTGCCTATTTTTTAAATTCAGTTGTTTAGTTTTTTGGTGTTTAGCTGTGTAAGTTCTCTATAAATTTTGAATATTAACCCCTGTCAGATGTATCATTAGTGAATATCTTCTCCATTCAGTGGGTTGTCTTTTCATTTTGTTGATGGTTTTCTTGCTATGCAAAAATATTTTTGGTTTGATATAGTCCCATTTGTTTATTTTTCTTTTGTTTCCCTTACCCAAGGAGATATATCAGAAAAATATTGCTACAAGAAATGCCCAATATTTTACTGCCTATATTTTCTTATAGGGTTTTTATGATATGGAGTGTTACATTTAAGTCTTTATTCTATTTTGACTTTTTTCTTGTGTATGGTGTAAGAAAGTGGTCTGGTTTCTCCTCCTCCTCCACCTCCTCCTTCTCCTTCTCCTTCTCCTTCTCCTTCTCCTTCTCCTTCTCCTTCTCCTTCTCCTTCTCCTCCTCCGTCTCCTTCTCCTCCTCCGTCTCCTCCTCCTCCTCCGTCTCCTCCTCCTCCTCCTCCTCCTCCTCCTCCTCCTCCTCCTTCTCCTCCTCCTCCTCCTCCTCCTCCTCCTCCTCCTTCTCCTTCTCCTTCTCCTTCTCCGTCTCCTTCTCCTCCTCCTCCTCCTCCTCCTCCTCCTCCTCCTCCTCCTCTTCCTTCTCCTCCTCTTTCTCCTCCTCCTCCTCCTCCTCCTCCTCCTCCTCCTCTTTCTCCTCCTCCTCCTCCTCCTCCTCCTCTTTCTCCTCCTCCTCCTCCTCCTCCTCCTCCTCCTCCTCCTCCTCCTCCTCCTCTTCCTCCTTCTCCTTCTCCTCCTTCTCCTTCTCCTTCTCCTTCTCCTTCTCCTTCTCCTTCTCCTTCTCCTTCTCCTTCTCCTTCTCCTTCTTCTCCTTTTTCTTCTTCCACATATCTGTCCAATTTTCCAAACACCATTTATTGAATAGACTGTTGTATTTAGCCCATTGTATGTTCTTGTCCTTTTGTCTAACATTAATTGACCATGAAGGTATGGGCTTATTTCTGGGCTTTCTCTTCTGTTTCATTGATTTATGTCTGTTTTTATGCAAGTCCAATGTGTTTTGATTAGTGTGGACTTGTAGCATAGTATAGGCTGATATCAGGTGGCATGATTCCTCCAACTTTGTTCTTCTTTCTCAAAATTGCTATGGCTATTTGGGGTCTTTAGTTGTTCCATATAAGTATTTGAAATATTTGTTCTAGTTCTGTGAAATATGCCATTGGATCATGATAGGAATTGTGTTGAATCTATAGACTACTTTGGGTAATATGGACATTTTACTGATGTTAATTCTGCCTATCCATGAACATGGCATATGCTTCCACTTATTGTATCTTCTTCAATTTCTTTCTTCAGTGTCTTATAATTTTCCAAGTGCAGGTCTTTTACATCCTTGATTAAACTTATTCCTAGGTATTTTTTATGCAAATGCAAATGGGATTGTTTTATTTTTTATTAGAAATCTGTCATCAGTATCTTTATCTGCACTGAACATGTCTTTTGTTCCTCTGAAATATTTTTGACTCAGACATTTCAGTGTGCTGAACATGTTCTACAAAATCTCCAACATCCCACTTCTTAGCAAGGAGCTCCTGGTGGGAACAGAGTGTGGACAGCTACAAGTGCCATATGGAGCTATTTGCTGCAGCCACTGATTCTTAGACACCTCAACTCTGGTCATTTTCTTGTAGACTTAATAAAACAATCTGCTTTACATGACAGATCTTCCAAACCAGCATACATATTTACACACACAAGCATGGTGGTATCTTGTCAGATTATCATCCCCTCCCCTTTATTGGTTGAAGAGCCAAAATAGGAAGAAAGTGGAAAGAGAGATTTTTGGTGCATATGCAAATGCCCAAATTCTAAATATAGATCATATGAGTGACTAAAAATTACCTCCACAGATCCCATCCTTTTCCCAGCACATTTTCTCATATCTGCATCTCTAATCTGCTCTTTGCTTTTCTTTACTTCTTTACTTCTGTTTCTTTTCACTTTTCTACCTTTCTGACTGCCTCCTCCCAGCAAAAATATTTAGAACTTTTTGAAGGGTCGCAGGAATGCTTACAAATATTCTGATTTTTATTCCTTCATGCACATGGTGGGATGGAGCTCAGGCATGTTCCATTGACATGCGTTGGCCAATGAAATATGAACAAAAGTTTAAAGAACTTGGCACAGAGCAGGGAAACATTTTAAATGGGTGGCTGGTTTATCAGCTTGGGTCCCAGTGGGAGGATGACTTGGAATAGGGCCCTCCAATATAATGAAGAACATGTCTTGCAAGTGAGAAATCTGTTGTTTAAAGCCTCTGAGATTTGGAAGATGTTACTACAGCACAGCCTAACCTAACCTGTCTGCTAACTAGTATAAAGACTATTTTCAAAACAAAAGAATGGGTCATGTAGCTTGTGAATCATGTGAGTGTGTGTATACCTGGCACATGTTATCGCTATCATCTCCCAAGAAACTGGATGGGGTGGAGTGACCCAGGAAGATGGAGGATGGCCTTCTCATTCCCCATCCAATTAGTGGAACAGCAGAAAGCTCCCAGCCCAACAATGACGGGATAGTAGAAATACATATTTCAAGGCAGCACTGTTCTTGTATGAATGCAAAATTGCATAGATGCTTTTCTTAGTATAACTGGCTAGGAAGAAAATCATAGCCTTGTTTCCTGTGGCTCAACTTTCAGTTCAGCATTTATGACAGACACTGGGGGTGACTATACCAGGATGTAAAGACTAATTCATGTTCTGGTTTCCAAGGATCTTGCAATTTTATGCATTTCCCCAGCAGGTGTTCTATGAAAGCAGAAAAAGAAATAAAGAAATTCCAAGCAGATTCTTAATCAATGGTAAGCATTAGCACTACTATATTTTATCTCAGGTCAAAAGCAAGGATCAGCATATTTAATTTTGGCTTTTGTGATATGGGGGTCTTTTCCATTCTACAACGTTGTCTGCAGTATTATAGCCAATAATCTTATTAGGTAAATTCTTCAACTCAGCTGGTTGAATGGGTGGTGGTTTCTTATTTTAATTAGTTATTTCAAGGTTTTTTTCCCCTAATCTGTATTTGAAAAGATTTCACTGGGCCTCGTTGATCCAAGAGATCATATTCTAATACTTTTGGCAGGTTTCTGCCATCACCCCTAGTATAACTGTGGCTAAGCTTCATAGATGGGCACTAATTGGGTGGAAGGTCAATGGAAATTAGTTACCAGAATGAATTTGTGTCTGATTTAAAAAAGAGAAAAGTATTTTAAATGCAAATAGCAACTCAAACAATTCTCACAAAGTTCTGACTGAGGACTTCCAAGTGGGAATCCTGCTGAGCTGCTGCATTGAGTAGATAAAACTCATTTATAATTAGTATCACTATTTGCATACAAACAGTTGATGGGCTAAAGTATTTAAAAACTATTTGCTCTCTTACAGAGATTAAATGTGTTCCTGCAGCCACATTCAGCCTAATCAGCTGCTTGCCAGAACCTCTCTTCAGAGGCCACTCTGGACCCCAGTCTAACCTACATTGAAATATAACAAAGACTGAATTAGTCTACTCCCCCCAAATAAAATGTTATTGAATGTAGCTGGATGTTTCTGAAATATTAGCTGAAAACAAATTTAATCTCCTGACTGCTTCATGTTATCCTAGGGACAGAGGAAGAGCAGAAATCTCAAACTGATTAAGAAGTTTCTGTCACCTATGGAATGGGTCATTTGAAATAATAGATATCAAATTGTAGAACATTTAGAAAATAGCATTTCATGTGCACCCACTTTTGGATGTGGACTAAATCGAGTCCTACAATTAAGACCTTATTACATAATTCTAGATGCCTTCCACATAGAATATGGTCTGAATTAAAGTCCCACGGAACTAAGCAACTATAGCTATAAAGCTTTTGGAATGAGATTTTTACTTGCCTGTGGCTATTGATGTGAGAACATGTGTTGTTCTTTTTATTATTATTATTATTTGACAAGATTACACTCATCCTTCAAGACTGATGAAATATTAGTCCTTTGACTCTTCCCGATTCTTGCTCTTGGTATTAGTCATGGTTTCAGCAGGAAACAGGTACGCACTCAAATTGGGTAATTTTAGGAGAGTTCATTAAGGACTATTTATGGGTCTGGTATAAGGAAGTTACAAGGGAAAGAATGCAAGACACTGAAGCTTGTAACATCAGGGCCTGAATGGGCAAGGGAACAGAAAGGATTATCAGGAAAACCAAGGTTTGTATGTTGCTTTCCAGCTACCGGGGTCTTCACACATGTCATTTCAGTAAATTATTATCTCATTGTATCTGGAGGTGAATTTTTCTGAAAAAGACATATTTGCAGATAAAGAAACAGATTCTGAGGCTAAGGGACATGACCATGATCACAGGGCCACACACAGCCTCCTAACTCTGAATTCCAAATTTCACACCAGTCTGCCTCCAGCCCCTTCCAGAAACCCTGGCTCTCAGACTGAGAAGGAGGAATTGAGGGAGGCAATCTGTTTAGGAATTGGGGTAAGGTGGGGAGGTACTTCTGCTACTTTCAACCTTGGTAAATGTGTGTCCCTCCTGCTGAACCACACAGGTTATCTTTTTCTTTCTTTTTATAATTTATAAATTTATAGGAAGTGGCAAATAACACACAAAGGTCCCAGTTTCTCTCAGTTGGTGCCATCCTATATAATAAAAGCCTAATGTGCTAAGTGTCTGGTCGTCTGGTCGGCCTTTCAACCAATCAAAGTATAATATGCTAATGATATGCTAAGGCTGCTCAACCTCTCACTATGATGTGCACTGACCACCAGGGGGCAGACAGTCAATCAGTCGACCAGTCACTATGACATGCACTGACCACCAGGGGGCAGATGCTCCGACCAGTAGGTTAGCTTGCTTCTGGGGTCTGGCCAATCGGGACTGAGCGAGATGGGCCAGACATACCCTGGAGCGCTCCTGTGGTCTCTCCCCGGCTGGCCAACCTCCGGCATCCCTCCCTGGCCCCGATTATGCACGGGTGGGGTCTCTTAACCTGGCCTGCGCCCTCTTGCAATCCAGGAGGTTGGAGAGTCGGTTTTGGCCTGACTGCAGAATGGCTGGTTGCTATGATGCACACTGACCACCAGGGGGCAGACGCTCAATGCGGGAGCTGCCCTTTGGTGGTCAGTGAGCTCCCACAGGGGAAGCGCAGCTCAGCCAGAATCCCGGCTCATGGCTGGTGAGTGGAGCAGCAGTGGTGGGAGCCTCTCCTGCCTTGGCGGCAGTCGGACAACCCCTGAGGGCTCCTGGACTGTGAGAGGGTGCAGGCCGGGCTGAGGGACTCCCCAGGACAGGTAATCTTTTTAAGGGTCAGTTTCTGACATAAAAGTCCTCTAAATCTCCAAACACAGGCATTTAGGAAATCTGATCGTTGCTATCCTTTTCATTATCACTTAATTTGGTGAGTGCCCTTAATGTTCCAGAACAACAGATGACATGAGATGTCACTGCTAAGAAAGACATTCTAGAGTCCCCTCAGCAGACCAGCCCCCAAGACTTGCATCAAGGTCTTCCCACCTCACAATTGCCTTATGTCTCCTCTGTGGGAAAGACAGCTGGGCCTTTTGGAGACAGTTTACTAGAAGACAAATTCTGAGGTTAGTGGATGGAGCAAACTTGACAGACTTTTCTGGAAATGTCTATGTAATAAAGAGAATAGGGTTTAGAGCTAGTCACATCTGAGTTTGAATCTTTATGATCAGTCATACACCAGTCATTGACATTTCTTGTAGTATTGTCCTAAAATGTTAAATAAAAGTATAAACAGTTTCTTGTAATTTAACTTTTACCATACATCTGTCTTATTGTACCAAGTAGATGATAAACTCCTAAATCATGGTGCTCTGTATTTTTGTGTGTTTATCACTATGATTTGATTATTAGATCTGAAAACACCATCAAGGTTGTGAAAACACAGGTAGTCTGGCTTCAAAGCACTAAAATTCAATAACTATGCAAGGCATAATCTGCCAATTTGTATCTATTAAAGAAATGAAACTCACTAGTAAGCAAAAGCAGGTGTGTCATCTTAGAAGAGGAATGTGAATGTTAATTTTGAGTTTGGTAATCAGTGTTATATTGTCCATCCTGAAACCATTCACTTATTTAGGTTTGAATATTAAGAACCCACAACATGAATGCATTTAAAAATCTCAGATGCTCCATGTGTGGTGGGTTTCAGAGACTTCTCAGAATTATCTTCTATCCCTAACATAAGCATAACTTTCACAGTTATTATGTGCTACGTGAAAGAGTCAAAAACAACTGCTGTCTACCAACCTTGAAAAAATATGCTGGTGTTTGTTTGTTTGTTTTTATTTATTTTTATTTTTTTATTTTTTAAATTTCTTTATTGATTAAGGTGTCACATATTTGTCCTCATCCCCCCATTCCCATCCCACACCCCTCCCCACGGATGCCCCAACACCCTGTTGAACTTAACCATTGGTTAGGCTCATATGCATGCACACAAGTCCTTTGGTTGATCTCTCACCCCTCTCCCCACCCTCCCCTATCCTCCCTCTGAGGCCCGATAGTCCGATCGATGCCTCCTTGTTTCTGGTTCTGTTCTTGTTCATCAGTCTATGTTGTTCATCATTTCCCCTAGATGAGTGAGATCATGTGTCACTAGAGATATACTTATATGAACTGAATGTGAGATGAGCAATAATAGTTATGCTGACAGGCAAATGAATCAGTCTGTAGTGAGTTTCTTTCTGGACCAACAGTTCTTTTGAGACCCAATATCAATGTCCACCAGTTCCTTATGTGTACATGTCGGCACTGACCTGTTTGTTTGTTTTTAAGGGGGAAAATGACCTAGGTCCAGTGCTCCAAATAAAGATAGGGATTGTTGAATGCAAATCTATCCGTATTTGTTGAATGGGATGTAGGCTATACAGAAGTGAATCATGTGTATATAGGTTGCCTGCTTTGTTCACTTAATATTACACTACTAGAGGCCCGGTGCATGAAATTCGTGCATGGAGGGTGGGTCCCTCAGCCCGACCTGCACCCTCTCCAATCTGGGAGCCCTCAGGGGATGTCCTACCGACAGCTTAGGCTTGCTCCCCGTGGTTCTCTGCTCTCTGTGGACCTGCCTGCTTGATGCCACTGCAGGCCCTGGTGTCTGCTCTCTGTGGGGGCCTGATTGCCCTTCGCCGCCGGGGCCAGGGGAAAGCAGGGCACTCTGTCTGCTCTCTGTGGTGGCCCTGTGGGGGATGCTTGCCCCTCGCTGCCATGGCCAGAGGCAAGCAGGACCCTGCTGTCTGCTCACTCACTGCGGGGGACTGCTTGCCCTTTGCTGCCATGGCCAGGGGCAAGCAGGGCCCTGCTGTCTGCTCACTCACTGCGGGGGAATGCTTGCCCCTCGCCACCACGGTGAGGGGAAAGCAGTCCCCCACAGTCTGCTGTCTGCTCGCTCGCTGCGGGGGATGTTCCTGCCCTGCCCCTGGCCACTTGCACGCACGCCGGCTGGGAGTGCCTGGGTCCTGGGGATGTTCCTGCCCTGCCCCCGGCCTCTCAGCGCCTGTGAAGGGGCATTCCGGGACCCTGGCCGCTCTGGGCCTACGTGCGGGCCTACAGGCTCAGAACATCCTGGCTCCCGGGGATGCAGGCCGCTTGGCGCTGGCGCACACACAAGTGTCTGCGGGGCAGGAACATCCACTGAGTTCCCACCCTGCCCCCGGCTGCTTAGCATCTGCATGTGTAGGCCCAGAGTGGCTGGGGGTTGTTCTGGGACCCAGGCCACTCCGGGCCTATGTATGGGTCTACAGGCTCAGTGCGGCCTGGGTCCCGAGGATGCGTGTCCCTGGGATCCAGGCCACTTGGTGCTGGTGCCTATGCAAGTGGCAGCCCCGCCCCCGGCGGCTTGGCGCCTGATTATGCAAATTAACCCACCATCTTTGTCGGGTTAATTTGCGTACTCACTCCTGATTGGCTGGTGGGCGTCGCAAAGTGATGGTCAATTTGCATCTTTCTCTTTTATTAGTGTAGATAAGAATATCTTTATTTTACAATGCTGCTGTACATGGAAACAACAGTGCCAGACAGAGGGTGGTAGGTATGCAATGAATACATTGGTTATGGAAAATATGTTGAAGGCAGATATTTCAATCAAAACCAAGCCATTGATGTTTGGGCTTTGCAGTGACCTTCAGTCCTTCACAAAGGGCTTTGGGTTCAGAAAGCACAGAGAAAACATCTGTGAGTCTGTAGCCAGAAACTGTAGGCACAGCTCTTCAATCACAATTAATGCCCATTTTACATACAATTTATGGAGAGCATTATTGTAACCAGCTTCCGTGTCTATGGCTGCTGTCATCCCTGCCTTTTTTTCCTTCACAGCAGGGTAGAGTTAGTAGAGGTATGTATCAGCAGCCCAGGGTTGCATGCTATTGTGTCTGTGCTGACCTCCTTTGTGCTGTAATTACTTGATTGTCTCAATCAGCAATGTGATTCCCAATGTGAAAAAAAATTATTTGTAGAAAGAAGTAATCATGATATTGAGGTCTCAGATTCCTATCTTTTCAATGCTAATGATCCCTGAGCAATTTCAAAAGAGATCACTTTGCTGGTTATAAAAATAATGGTGCTGAGTATGGATTATGACTCTCCCATGTGTGACTTGAGAGGTGTTTACACGTGTGATCCCTGTGAGATCTTCATTAACCTTTTGCACTCGGATGTCGAGTGTGACTTGACACGGTTAGCATCGGTAGCAGCTCTTTTTATACTCTGAATGTATCAATAATTTGAAATATAAAAAAATCCAAATAAATAAGTTTGTATGAAAAGAAACTCCAGTTTTTTATTCTACTGCCACGCTTTGTAAAATCTGGGGTATTTAAAAAATTAAATCCCGAGTAGAATAAAGGAATTGAGAAAAAAGCAAACGAGTACAAAGGGTTAAACAGGGTAACTGCCTAAAATAATTTGGTGTCTTCCAAGTGACTTTTAGGATAAATTGAGTGATTTGGGATTTTATTTATTTACTAGCAACCCGGTGCACGAATTCATGAAAGGAGGGGTCCGGCTGGCCCGCCCCAATGGGGGCCAATTGGACCTGGCCGGCAGGGGGGAGGGACTGTGGGAGGTTGGCCGGCTGGCCCCACCCTCAGTTGGGGGGGGGCGATTGGGGGCGAGGCCGGCTGGAGGGAGGGGCCATGGGCAGTTGGCCAGTCAGCCCCGCCCCTGATCAGAGTGTTGGGTCCGATCAAGGGCCAGGCCGGCCGGGGGCGATTGGGGCCTGGATCAGTCTGGGTGGCTGCCGCAGTGCGCATCATAGCCACCGGTCATTCCACCATTCCGGTCACTGGGCTTTTATATATATAGATTTGTTTGTTTGTTAGAAGGTGGGAAGGAGATGTCATAGGTCACCTGGATCTCAACATGCAAGGAGTTTGTTCTCTTTGCTGAGTGGCATCATTGTGACTTTTAAGAAGTGAAGTACCTTGACCTTGGTGGTCCTGCTGCCAAGTTCAGCTAAGCCGTGGTTATTGCTCTCTGATGTACCCTGAAAACACTGTCATAATCAGCTCAGCCCGTTAGCAGCCTGGCCTCGCCAGACTAGTTGTAGGTTGGCTGGGCTGATGTGAAGATGATGGCCCCCTTGTGCTCACACTGCTGAGTTGTACTATAAGAAAGCCAAGTTCGGTTTCATTTTCCTGTCCCTCTGTGAAGAATTATTCTATCTACATGCACTATGCATCCAGAGAATAATATAAAATGGAGTCTAATTTCCTTTGGACTTGGCTCAATTTGCTTCAATATACGTAGTTCCTGAGTGCTTGAAACAGAAGCATGAAGAAATTGCTCCTCTTTTAGTATGGTGTAACCATGTGGTGCTCCAGAAGTTATCTCCAAATATATTTCAAAATGCAGACAGAGGTGTCTGGCCTAGAGTTATTATGTGTCTTGCGTTTGTTAAGGTGGCATCAACAACATTTTGCTGATGATCCTAGGTATTCAATGCACAATGATGACCGGAAAAGACTTACAGAGGCTAAATATGCCTGTGTGAAATTTGGCGTCTTTTGAGTCCTTCCTTCTTTTCATTAGATAATCTGTAGAGCCGTTAAGATGAACTAAGACTCACCTTCTACCATTTTTGTTAAAGGCTCATTTGCCGTGATTGAGTCTGTTATATCTCTTTGGTTATAATCAAAAGGATCCCAGAATGAAGTCCCCCCTTTAGGTTCTGGATATGTGAACAATACTGCCCTCAGTTCTCTCCTGTGCATCAATAAGAAATCACCAGTGAGATCGTATAACCTCAAGGGCATTAGCTCAGTGTGCTTCATGGCATCAAGGGGAACTTAGGGTTTTGCTTGGCTGTCTTGTTTTTTAGCTTGTGTGTTGCTGAAAATTCAGAGATAAGCCATTTTGGAGTAGGGATGTAGAAAACTTGTCTCCAGATCACACATTGATTTTGGGGATTGCTGGGTTCCAGGTTGTCTGATTCTTTGTCTCAGGCCTTGCCCTAGAGCTACATGCACAGAGTCCCAGTTAATGTGGAGCATCGTGTGTGTCTGTTCTGAAGGTGCATTCCTGCTAGGACTCTACTTTCTGCCAAGACTATAATGTAGATTCTATGATGGCACACAGTTTGGGTTATACTGTAGGCTTCACTGGGGAAGTGAAAGACTAACACAGACCAAGGTCATTGAGAGAAGAGAAGGCACCAGGCGTCTCCTGATTCTCTCACCATCCCAGATAAGTGTGCTGGGCCAGGGCACTAGTAGACCCTCAGCGTGGGTCGCCATTCCAGTGGTTGGTCCCCACCATGCTATGGGACTCTTTACTACAAGGAAGTTAAGAGAAAATACCCAAGTCAGTGGGGAATACACAGGTAGCTTGGCAGCGGGCAGTCTGGACTTGGACTGCCAACTGTAGGTAGCAGCTGACAGGGAACATTAGCTGAGCAGCATGGGGAGATGTTGGAGTCTATAGGATGTTATATACCCTCTTTCTAGAGGAGGAAATGACTAGTTTCATGGGAAGTTGAGCTCAGGTGCAGCCCTTCTTTTGGTTCTAGCTAACTTATAGCCCAGCCCATCCAGTGAGAGCTCACAGAGTCACATTCAGACAATTCTGTTTGTTGCCCCACCATCTAAAAACAGCTATGCTTTAACAACTACAAGTAGGTCAGAACCACAAGAATGACTGTGGTCCCAGTTAATTTTATCTGTTTAGTTTTATGCTATTTTGTCCATAAATTGAGCAGAAAAGGGGCAATGAAGGAAACAAAAATTATGAACCCTAAGAAGAGTTATGATCGCCTGGAACACTATGTAAGAGTTTTAGGTCACTCATTCTGCAAACATTTATTGAGCAACTATGTTGTGTCTGCCACTGTACAACATAGTCCCTGATCTTAAGGGGTCACAGTCCAGAGTACCCCATAGGAATATAATAAATATTCATGACGATGATGGATGATGCTGAATCCCATGCGGTTGTGGTGGTAGAAAAAGAAGATAGAAATATTGCATTAGGTGCAACTATTTCCTCTTCAGGCTGTAGCTTGGAAACTGTTTGTATTTATATAATGGGGAAGTCAGAATGTTAGTAATGGCCACATGCAGGGGTATGCTGGAGCCAGCTTGTATTAACCCATAAGAGCAGAATATTTTCAGGAATTTTGAGAGCTGATTGTTAAAAACAACCATTGTAAAAATTTAAATGATATAAACTTAGAGTTAAATAAATGATACAAAAAACAAAGACAATAATACTTAAAATGAATCACTTTCTAATTTTTAGTACATTTTATCTATGGCCTTCAGGTTATTTACAGCTAGTGCCTCTGCATGGTGTAAACTTTATATAATGATGCGCTACTGCACAAGTCTTCCCAACTCTGCATTCCTTGATGGCATGTGATGACCATTGGTAGCTTGAAATTAGCCACAGGGCCATCTCTACACCATGGATATTAGCAGACTCTGGAAGTTAGGGCTTGATTTACTGCTGAAGCTAAAAAAAAAATTTTCAGCGTAATGAAGCCTATCTAATAAAAGAGTAATATGCAAATTGACCATCATTCCAACACACAAGATGGCTGCCCCCATGTGGTCAAAGATGGCTGCCCCCATGTGGACACATGATGGCCACCACAAGATGGCCAGTAGGGGCGGGAAGTTGGGAGGAACCAGGCCTGCATGGGAGGGCAGCTGGGGGCGATCAAGCCTGCAGGGGAGGGCAGTTAGGGGTGACCAGGCCTGCAGAGGAGGGAAGTTGGGGGTGACCGGGCCTGCAGGGAAGGGCAGTTGTGGGGGACCCACGCCTGCAGGGGAGAGCAGTTGGGAGGGACCAGGCCTGCAGGGGAGGGCAGTTATGGGCAAACAGGCTGACAGGGAAGCAGTTAGGCATCAATCAGGCTGGCAGGGGTGTGATTAGTGGTCATCAGGCTGGCAGGGAGAAGCAGTTAGGGGCAATCAGGAAGGCAGGCAAGTGAGCAGTTGGGAGCCAGCAGTCCTGGATCAGGCTTAAACAGGCAGTTGGACATCCCTTGAGGGGTCCCAGATTGGAGAGGGTGCAGTCTGGGCTGAGGGGCACCCCCTCCCTGTGCATGAATTTCATGCACCAGGCCTCTAGTATAATTAATAAAAGGATGATAAATAGTTGAACAGAAAGTCACGTCAGTTTTAATGATGATTCATTTATTGGGAACAGAGTTAGTGAATTGGGAAACAACGTTGTCAGTCATGGCTGAATTGCAATGATAGGTTGGCTATGGATGCAAGAGTATGGCAAAAAGCAATGAAAGCATTCCAGGAGAATAAGTTGGCTAGAATTTATAATTAAGAGCATTATCACTTGTAAACTTTATGCTACATATACGCTATTAAAATTTATGATAAGCATAAATTTATATATTAGAGGCCTGGTGCATGAATTCATGCATGGGTGGGGTCCAGCCAGCCTGGTCAGGGGGAGGGGACATGGGTGGATGGCTGGCCTGCCTGTTGGTCAAACTCCTGGTTGAGGGGACAATTTGCATATTAGCCTTTTATTATATAGGATATACACTGAGTGGCCAGATTATTATAATAATAATCTGAGAGATCATAATAATCTGGCCACTCAGTGTATGTACAGTATACACATTGTTCGTTTTGGAAGAGCCAGTGTACTGCACATGTATTTACTATACATTTGCTATCACACCACTGACTATATGCCAAGACTCTTACTGAAGGTGTCAGCAGAAGAGGCGCTGTTAATAAAGTTGGCTTTCTCTGGGAAGATGGAGGAAAAGAGATGGGCACTGCTAGCAGCATAGAAAAAGCCACTCCTGGTTCTGGAGAGCTTAGATCTCCCTGAGAAGGTTTGCCCTGCCTCAGTTGACTGTGCCGTGAAGGCTTTGGCTTTCATTTTTTTATCATGATGAAAATCCAAAGAACCCAAGAGTCACGACAAGCTCTCTGTATCATCGATAAACTTTTGGTCTTCATGGCAGTTCTGTAAGGAGGGCAAGGCAGGGGTTTATCCCCATTTTACACATCAGAAAACAGAGGCTCAGAAAAGTGGAGTGAAGCTCTGCTCCTGTCTTCCACTATTTTGGCATCTACTTTAATTCTTATCTGTATTTTCTTTCCAGACAGATTCCCAGAATTTCAGCAAGAATTTGAAAGCCAAGTATCGGAGGAACCAGGTCCTCTGCTCAGGAGGGAAACGTGCCTGATTTATTTTTGGTTTGACATTCTCTAGCTTGCCGTTTCCTCTTGACTGGCTTTGTTTGCAGCCGGGGCCCCAGCTTTCAGCATGCTGGTCTGTGGCTGTGCTTTAAGATTGACCCAGAGTAAGGACATTTTTGTGTTGACATTTCCTGTCTCAATTTCCTTCCCTGCTTCCTTATGATTAATGGGCAACCTTCCTCCCACCTGCATTTCTGCCTTCCAGCAAGGGATGCGCCATCCGCCAGGAACTGTGTTCCTGCAGTTTTGTAACTGAAAATAACAAGAATAAAAGTCTTCAATTAATCTCCTGCCTCCCCAACCTGCTTTGCAACAGCTCTCTGGTCTGTGCTCATGTGTTAGGTCGGGCAAGCATCTGGCCAATGGGAAAATCTTAAACTGCCAAGGAAGGCTCGGCGGGATGGCGAGCAGGTGATCACCCCCAGGGTCAGAACAGGCAACAGACAGAACCTTAGGCCTGTTTTGATTTTTAAAAAACTTCTAGCTATTGAAGATGTATTGTGTGCCGAGCACTGTGATAAGCATGTTATATACATCATGTCATTTAACCCCGTGTTACCCAAGGAGGGAGATCACGTCATCTTCATTTGAAAGAGTATAAACTGAAACTCAGAGAGGTTACGTAACCTGCCCAAAGTCCACAGCTATTAGAGACAGGATTTAAACCCAGGATTATCTTGGCTGATTTTTGTGAGCATCTGATTTGGTTTTCAATTTTATTGTGATTGTTGACATTGTAATTTAACAATTTCATACTCATTCAACAAATCCTTGCTCACTGTTAGTATGCACTAGGAAAGATGTCAGTCCTAGGAATAAAGAAATGTAAGTATAATCTAATCCCTGCCTTCAAGGTGTTTTCAGTTAAATGGTACAAGCCTGCTCTCTCTCATTTCTTATGCTGAAGAAACAGGAAGAGTTGTTTGGTGAAATGAAGTCATATTTATCCCCTCAATTTCAACATGCCAAACTTCCTCTTCTATTTTTGACCCATTAGCAGATATATATATTTGTTGGTCACCCTCCATGCACAGTTGGGGGGTGACCAGGCCAGCAGGGGCAGTTAGGAGCCTAAACCGGCAGTCGGACATCCCCCGAGGGGTCCCTGATTGGAGAGGGTGCAGGCCAGGCTGAGGGACCCCCCCCTCATGCATGGATTTTGTGCACCAGGTCTCTAGTGTGTATATGTATATGTGTGTGTGTGTATGTATGTGTGTATATATATATATATATATATATATATATATATATATATATTCCAGGTCTCAAATCAATGACTCCTTCATTTCTATTGTGTTTTTATAAAGCAGCAGGCAAGGTTTGGTAGACCATTTTTAGTCAACAATACCTTTATTATACCTAAGATAGTGATGCCAGGCCACCCCTTCTGCATGTCAGCAGGTGACAGCCTGGCTTTGCATTCACCACGTGCCTGGGATCAAGTGGGATTCTGAAATCCATGTGCTATGGAAGTTCCCATCATCAGTCTTTCCAGAACTTTCTGGACCCCAAACCAATGCATTCTCCAAACCTGAAAACATAAAGGGTGTGAGTGAGTCATTTAAACAAACACCTAGTTTGTCTTAATTGAACTTGGGAAGCATCTTATGGGGACACTATAGCTGTTGTGTTGTGCAGTCAGCTCCATCTTCTGTGGATACATTCCCGCCTGATGCTGTTTCAGATCTGCCCCGCCTGAACCAGTCCCTGAAACAGGCTTCTTCTTACTCGAATGGCAGCTTTTTCCTACTGCTTGCTCATACCAGATCATTCAAATAGCTATGTCCTGCTTCAGCAGTCCTCAATCTTTCTGAGAGGTCATCAGTTGTAATTAAATGATCCTTGACTTCCATATAACCTCATCAATTGAGACACCAATTACACAGCATTTGTGATAATGATGACTGACAAATTTACCTGTGAATTGTTTATGAAAAATTTGTTTGCTAAGAAAACAACCCTAACAATGAAGTGATGGGAATCCTATTGAGGTTAAGGGAACTAAAAATCATATTCCAATCATAGACTGCATGTATCATACCATTGTCTAGATCCAGTAGTAGCATATAGCATAGAACATTCTATTCATTGAGTCAGGTTCTGCACAATCTCCTTGGAAATTCTGAGTTAGTGGTAATCTCAAGCTGCTCTACTTATTAGAAAGAATAAGCTTTTCTTTGGACATTTGAATCATACTAGAGGCCTGGTGCATGAAATTCATGCACGGTGGTGGGGGTCCCCTCAGCCCAGCCTGCATTCTCTCCAATCTGGGACCCTTCGGGGGATGTCCGACTGCCAGTTTAGGCCTGATCCCCAGGATCAGGCCGGATCGCCCTTAACTGCTCCCCCTGCCAGCCTGGTTGCCCCATGCAGCCTGCTGTTCAGTCATTTGGTTGTCCCTCACTAACCCCCCTGCCAGCCTGGTTGCCCCATGCAGCCTGCTTGTTCAGTCATTTGGTCATCCCTCACTAACCCCCCTGCTGGCCTGGTCGTAGGCAGCCATCTTGTGAGGGGGTGACAGTCAATTTTCATATTACCTCTTTATTATATAGGACTAGAGGCCTGGTGCATGGATTCATGCACCGGTGGGGTCCCTCGTCCTGGCCTGCAGGGATCAGGTCAAAACCAGCTCTCCAACATCCCCCAAGGGGTCCTGGATTGCGAGAGGGTGGTTCTCTGGTGACACACCCCAGAATGGGGCTCCCTCCTTTCTGGTTTGGGGTGTATCATCAGAGAACCGCAGCTGCCAAGTCACCACAGCCCGGCAGCTCCTGCTTGAACATCTTCCCCCTGGTGGTCAGTGTGTGTCATAGCTACCAGTCGAGCGTCTGCCCCCTGGTGGTCATTGCATATCATAGCTATCGGACGGTTAGCTGCTTGGCCCATAGGCCGGTCATCTTAGGCTTTTATATATATAGATTATAGACTTCTAACTTGCAGTATACCGATTTTTAAAAATCAGTGGATTAAATTGATTTTACTCTATTTGGAGATCTAACTAATTTGGTTAGTATGACTAAATGAGTTTCACCCTTTGTTTGAGTTTCAAATAGAAGTAAGGAATTGATATAATTATCTAATTACTTTCTTCATCACAAGATGTTGGGTCAATTTCCTCTTTTTCCTTTTCAGGAAGTCACTAATTGGTGAGTGACAAATAAGACTCTTGAGGAAGCATTAGAAGCTCTTTAAAATAAGCCATTGGAAGCCACTCTTCACTTCTCCGCTGTCAGAGACGAGTGCCTACATCCCGAAACTAGAACAAACTTGAACTAGAAGGAGTCTGTCCCATTGGCTGGTGTTATAGCAAGAATTCCAGAGGATATCTGCCTTGAAATCCCTCCTCCTTGATGCCAGGCATCTGAAATTCGGCCTTTGGAGATGGTCCGGACACAATGTCAGTCTTTACAATTTCATTCATATCATGCAGATATTTTTGTGGGCCAGAAATTAAAGTCTTAGGGCAATTACCACTCACTTTCCAATTGAGAGCACCTTGCAGGGGCTCTGTCAAGAACGTGCCCAGGCAGACACTTTCAGAAAAAAGGGAAGTGGAAGGAGCTGAGAGAGGAGATAATGATAATTAAAGTCCTTCAGTGGTCCCCAAGTCTCCTGGGACCTGGCCCTGCCAACATCTCCAACCTCTTCCAACATTATGCTTCTCTTGGTCTTTTGGCCCTTCTTTTCCTGAACACATCATTCTCTTTTCCACCTTAGGGCATTCACAGGAGCTATTTTTGGAATAGTCTTCCCTAAGACTTTCTCATGGCTAATTTACCTTGTCATAAATATCCCAGCTCCAGTTCTACTGTCTCTGAAAGGCCTTGCCTCTGAAAGGTCACCAACCTTCCCTCCTTCCATGTCTACTCCAGTCACTCTCTGGAATTATTTTCTTTCTGGCACTTACACTCTTGGAAATGAACTTGTTTGCTCATTTGATTACTTATTTATTTTCTGTCTTCTCTCACTACACTTAATTTTTTTTCTGAGGCTTTTGTTTTTTATTACGAGACTTCGTTTTGCTTAAGGCTGGATCCCCTTATTCCAATGCTTGGAAATTTCCCAACATTGATTAGTCACTCAATAAATGCGTATGTATTAAATGAACACATTAAAAAAACACCCAAATAAAGTATAAAATTAATTACCTTAAGACATGGGCTTGCCAGTTGGAATCAGTAACATGAGACTGCCAAGAACAGAGAAGGGTCAGAGATTTTACCCTACTTACAAATATACCCAGTTAGCCTGCTGTAATTTCATGTATACTGGCAGAAGACATGAGACTCCAGAGTCTGAGGGAAAGGGCAGTTTATTATTCATAGTAACAGAAGTAACCAGAGTATTACCATTTGCTGCAATTTTCCAAGCATTAATTTTCACAGGGGAACATAAAGATGGCAAGGTGGCATATGTACATGCAGCGGGGTACATTATAAGAGAGGAACTCTGAGCTTAGAGACCCCAAATCTTTAATAATGGACTGTGAGCACACCTGATCATTGATTGGAGGAAGGAATTATCTTTATTATATGGACAGTAAACAAAATTGTTCTTTGTTCCAAGGAAACACTTTTTTGTATTTAAGCATATTTTTTTCAAGGATCTCAAGTTGGTTGTATACAAACTTCTTTGAAAATATAGTCATGATCAAGGCAGTCAGTGCCTCTGCTTACAATGTATAGAACTGGCTCCTATCTTTTACTAAACAATCCCTTTATTCCATATCTCCTTTCCATCCCAGAAAACCTTCAGATAATATTTGTTTAACATACATCCTATTTCATGAACACCTCTTTCTTTAGGGAAATAGCCTACCAATAAATCACCTATTCTTGCTGAGGAATGGCCATGTGATGAGCCCTGTTTCTGTGCAGTTTTTCTCAAACTGGGGTACCATCTGTCAGTGGGTTTCTGGGGGACTGCTAAAGGGCAACCATGGAGTAAAAATAGAACACTTTTGGGGATCATAATTTTTACTAGAAGAAATGGAAAAAGGCCTGTTAGCTTTCTGTTGAAACATAGGTCTATTAGTGGAGCTCAACATTCTCAAGGGCTTTAAAGATGAAGCAAAGATTTCTTTGGGCAGCACTGCTACCCCTCCTCTGCCCCAGGGTACAGATGAAATTTTTTTCTGCTGCTTTAATGGGAAAAATTTAAAGCCCTTTTATAGAACAGCAGTTGGCAAACTATGAGCCATAACCTATTAATAATAGGCTGTGAAATCAATCAGATGGGTCTTGACCAACAATTAATAATAATAAAAAATACCAAAGAATGGACAATATCAGAGTGCATCATAAAATAAGTATTATTTTATTACATGTTTATATCAGTTGTGTGTGTGTGTGTGTGTGTGTGTGTGAATGCAGCTGGGTTGCAATTTAAATATTATTTCTCATGATGGGTTTTAGTTACAAAAGTTTAAAAGCTATTACTGTAGAGGATATTATAAAGCATAGAAATTTTTATTTTACCCAGAAACATTTTAAAATCCATTAAGAGATGAGATACATGAATAAAATTAGTGCCAAATGATGATGGAGACTTGGGAAGCACACTATCAAATTTGCAAGTGACAAAGCCAAAAAGAACAGCAAATATCATAGATGATAGAATAAAATCATCATATAATCTTGAAGGATTAAATTAAATTAGAGAGCTGTGAATGGAAATCTAAGTAATCAATTTGAAGTTCTGATTTTATAGTTGAAAAAAACTCCACCTGGTTTGGAAAACTACTGTTACCAGGCGAAGGTAGGCCATGGCTCTTCCGTACTCACTATATAGTTAGTCACATCGGCAGAGCTCTCCTCCGTTTGGGAGTCGGCTCATTTGGAGAGAGACACTTAGAGTCCTGGTAGAGAGCATTTGGAAGAAGATGACCTGCAATGGGGTACTTCTGCTTGGACAAGAGAACAGTAGGGAAATGAAGAAAATAACATTTATTGATGCTATATTCTATTTTAGGCAGTTCACACAGCTGTTTTCATGTATTTGGAAGGTACCATTTGAAGAGAGGAGTGGAGACTCTGTGTGGCTTTAGACAGCTGTCATAGCGGATAAGAGCTGCCATCCATTGATTCTACAGGGCACCAGCCATTGTAATAAATGCATTACAACATTTCTTTCAACAATGTAACAACCACCACCATTGACCAAGCCCTGACTATGTGTCAGAAAGGGTACAAAGCCTTTTACTTGAACTGTCTTATTCAGTGCTACCAATTATCTTTTGAGGAAGGTATTAATTTTACTTCCATTGGCAAATGAGGAAAGCGGGTCTCAGAAAGGTAGTCACTTGCCTGGCATCACAGTTATTAAGTGATGGATTTTGGTTCAGTTGGAACTCTTTAACTATTAAAATGGCCTTACAATTGAGTGGGTTACTGAGTGAAGAAATGAGGTTATTGCTCTTGGAACTAATCAAGCAGGAAATGCCTCCTATTGGTCAGAATCTTTCACTGGAAGATGAAGTTCAGACCAGGAAGATGGGATTTATCCTGGTCCTTGAAGAGTAAGAAAGTGATGGAGAAGAGCAGGGATGGACCTTTGAAGAAGGAAACTTCACAGTAATAAAACCAGGCCTGTGCGACATGTATTGCACCCAAGGGAGAATGAGGAGATCTGTTTGGCTGGTTTGCTCCTCCACCAACCCCTTCTTTGTCTTGTTTCACCTTCCTCTGTGCCCTTTACCTCAGCAGCCTACCTGAACCTCCACTGTTAAACTCAGTGCCAGGCTGGAGACCAGGGTGTGCAAAAGCAAATTCTGCATCTCATCTCTTGGGCAGTTTTCATTTACCCTCAACTAAATCCCACCTACGTGGGGTTGCAGAGGTGAAATGTAGGCACCTCCTAAAAATTCTAATATTACCTTTTCATCTCCTAGTTTTTAGTCCATCCCCTGCCCTCAGTTGCCTATCACTTCTTTCCCTGTAAGGTCTGCTCAGCTCCAGGGATTGCATTTCTAATTTGTCCAGGTCTCCTTTGTAAGAGGCTGTTGAGTAAGTCTCTTTGGGCATCACTGCATGCCGGGGACCAACTTGAACCTCCAGAGTTTTGTGGTGATTTTTTGACTCTTCTTGCACTTGTCTCTGTCACTTGGTGTATTGGTTTTCTATTGTTGCATAACAAATTACTACAAACTTAGAGACAACATCACCTACTTATGAGCATACAGTTCTGAGGGTTAGAAGTCTGGATGAGCTTATATGGATTCTCGGCTTCGGTTCTCACAAGACCCAAATCAACGTGTTGGCTGGGCTGAATTCTTGTCTGGAGACTCTGGAGAATTATCTGTTTCTGTGCTCATTTGGACTGAGGGAAGATTTCAGTTCCTCATGATTATAGGATAGGCGTCCCTGTTTCCTTGCTGGCTGCCAGCTGGGGATCATGCTGAGCTCTTAGAGGGTCACCTCTTCATCTTCAAAGGGACTCCATTATCTTCAGTGCTTGAAATCTTTCTGACTTCCCTTCTGCCATCAGCCTGAGAAAAATCTCTGCCTTTAAAGGTTCCTGTAATTAGATCAGGTCCACCTGAGTCATCTCTTTTGATTAACTCAAAGTAAACAGAGAAAATCCCTTTAAGTATAACCTTAATCACATAATCACAGTGGAAGTACCTTCACCTATGACAGGTCCCACCCATTCTCAAAGGGGAAGGGATTGTAAGAAGGCGAAAGTCACTTCAGGTCATCCTAGGCTTCTACCTACCACAGCTAGCAAATACTGGTGCATCACTTGCCTTCTCACCTCACTGCCTGAGCGTAGTGAACAGGGTGAGGACTGCTCCCTAACCTACTTCCCCCTTTAGCGTTCTTTTTATTATTGATTATCTTATTTGATTTTTATGCTAGTGAATCTCCTACTTGGGTTGGGCAGTGCCCGGTTCATAGAAAATACCTGATAGGATTTCATAAGTATCACTTATGTCCTATGCTGGATCCCCAAATATCACCAACACAACCTCCTGATAAGGCAAAGCTGAGTTCATTGCTCATGGCTGTGGGAAGAGCACCATCTGGACAGAGCTTTGACAGTATCTCAAAGGAGGAGGACAAGGTCAGAATTTATTGAAAATTGGAAATTTGGTTTAAGGCAGGTCTTTCCATTGTGCATGTCTGTGGAGGAATGCGGTTAATTAAGACTGGATAAGGATCATGATACAATAGTTCTGGACTATGGGAAACAGTAAGGTGAATATTTTTGAGGCAAGAGATTCAAATAAGCTGAGGGTGCAAATAGTCAATGCCTTTTTATAGAAGAGTTGATGGGTCTTTAGGAAAATTCCTGTAATGAACAATCAAGGCATTTGCCTGGGCAAGAGTGTTCTAGAATAGTCATATCATCCTACCTAATAAAAGAGTAATATGCAAATTAACCATCACTCTGCTACACCACAAGCCACTCCCACAAGCCATGCCCACCAGCCAATCAGAGCTAGTATGCAAATAAACCCAACCAAGATGGCTACAGCCACAGAGAGCAGGAGGGAAGCTTGGGTTTCCCAGGCAATGGAGGAAGCCCAGCTTTCTGCCTGCCCTTGCTGGCCTAAGCCTCCACTCAAGGCTACAAAGTTTCAATTATAGAAGGTTAACAAACCCAAACAGAAATGGCGGCAGCCACGGAGCTGGAAAGAGCGGGAGGCTAGGGTTGCCCCCGGCAATGGAAGAAGCAAAGCTTTCTGCACACCCTGGCCAGTCCAGGCCTCTGCTTAAGGCTACAAAGTTTCAATTATAGAAGATACACAAACCCCAAAAGAAATGGCTGCCAGCCATGGAGTGAGCAGGAGGCTTGGCTCCGCTCCAGGCTACAAAGTTTCAATTGTAGAAGGTAAATAAATTTCAGATACCAGGGCCTCTGCTTGGGTCGCCAGGGGGCGTGGCTGGCCTGCAAACCACCACAGGCCCCTTGTTCAGGTCGCCCCATGCCCCAAGGGAACCCCCACCCTGATCCAGGACAACCTTCAGGGCAAACCAGCTGGCCCCCACCCATGCACCAGGCCTCTATCCTATCTAATAAAAGAGTAATATGCAGATAGACCATCACTCCAACACATAATATGGCTGCCCCCATGTGGTCAAAGATCCTGCCCCCATGTGGACACAAGATGGCCACCACAAGATGGCCAGCAGGGTGGGCAGTTGGGAGGCACCAGGCCTGCAAAGGAGGGCAGTTGAGAGGGACCAGGCCTGCAAAGGAGGGCAGTTGGAGGTGATCAACCCTGCAGGGGAGGGCAGTTAGGGGTGACCAGGCCGGCAGAGGAGGGAAGTTGGGGGCAAACAGGCTGGCAGGGGAGCAGTTAGGCATCAATCAGGCTGGCAGCGGAGTGGTTAGGGGGTGATCATGCTGGCAGGCAGAAGCGATTAGAGGCAATCAGGAAGGCAGGCAGGCGAGCAGTTGGGAGCCAGCAGTCCTGGATTGTGAGAGGGATGTCCAACTGCCCGTTTAAGCCCGATCCTGGTGGGTCCCAGATTGGAGAGGGTGCAGGCTGGGCTGAGGGACACCCCCCCTCCATGCACGAATTTTGTGCACTGGGCCTCTAGTGTTAATATATAGTAGGTTGTGTGTGAATGAGGATAGGTAGTTACCGGCTTCAGTCTCCATGCTCTTTGTGGGAGTAGATAACTGTGGCTCTCTTTTGAAGATTTATATAACTATATTATGTTAAGCTTTTTTCCAGTTATAAAAATGTAATTCCAAACATAGAAATTTTTAAGAAATGAAAATAAAATAAAAATCACCCAGAATTGTATCTTTCAGAGTTTTTATTTTGGATACTTTTGTCAACTTTTGTATTCTCCACATTATTTAAGCATTTTTTTATGTCATTAAATGTTCCTTAAATACAATCTTAATCAGTATGTAATATTCTGTTTTATGAATGTGACATAGTGTTTTTATACTCTTCCTTATAATTGGACATTTTTTTTTTTCCTAATCCTCACCCGATGATGTTTTTCCCATTGATTTTTTTAGAGAGAATAGAAGGGAGGGAGGGAGGAGAGAGAGAGAGAAATATTGATGTAAGAGAGACACACCAATTGATTGCCTCTCGCATGGGTCCCAACCAGTGCTGGGGATTGAACCTACCACCCAAGTAGTGCCCTTGACTGGGCATCGAACCCTCAACCTTTTATCCTCAGGGTTCAGGCCGACATTCTAACCACTGGACACACTGACCAGGACTCATTGGACATTTAAGTAATTCTTTTAGACAATGTTGCAAAATAAATCTTTATACTATCATAAATCTCTAGATGTTGAATTTTTGTGTTAGAGAATATGAAAAAATGCAAGGCTTTTTGTATGTATTACCAAATTTATCTCTAGGAACATTATATTAATATAATTACCTCCAAAAATTTTATGTTACCTCCAAGAGAGTATGAGCAATCTTATCTCACTACAACTTTTTCTACCATTAACCATTTAACATCTTTTGGTCAATTTGATGGGGGTTGAACTATCTGAACTTGCTCATATCTGACTATTTTTTGACCCACAAAAATGGCGATTTTATTTAATTCAACCTAAAAATATGAACAATAAATATTAAGACATCAGCATCATTTACAGCCCTTGTGATCCTGCTGGGGTGTGTGGCTGAGGAGTGGTGAGTGGTAGAGAGCGACTGTTCTTCCCTTTCTTGTCCTCTCTCTCCAGGGACCTGATTTGGTTCTAACTAGTCTCTAGGTATGGTTGATGCCTTTGCAAATTAGGCTATGAGTTGAAGTTATGCCTCCAAGGTAACATTTTTTTTTTTATTTAAGCTGGAAAGCAATTCATTTTAAAATTCTATCCAGGTAAGAGAGGTTAACCCTTTGGTATCATTGTCTTTTCAATGTAGGAGACAAGTGGGGATTTTTCATTGTCCATAAATAGAGAAGGAAATCAGTTATAAACTGTAGCTTGAATATAATTAAAGATAATTATTTTTTTTCAATTATAGTTGACCTTTAATATAATATTATTTCAGGTGTACAGCATAGTGATTAGACATTTATATAACTTATGAAGTAATCACCCTATAAGCCTAGTACCTCCCTGACACCTACACCGTTGTTGCAATGTTGTTGCTGTATTCCCTATGTGGTACCTTACCTTCCTGCGACTAATTTGTACCTGCCAATTTGTACTTCTTAATCCCTTCACCTTTTCCACCCAGCCTCTGATCCCCTCTCCCATCTGGCAACTGTCAGTTTGTTCTCTGTATCTATGAGGTTTCTATTTTGTTTGTTCATTTATTTTGTGTGTTTTTTTAGATTTTACTTATAAGTGAAATCACAAGGTATTTGTCTTTCTCTGTCTGACATTTCACTTAGCATAATACCCTCTAGGTTCATTCCTGTTGTTAAGATCATTTCTTAATTTGCCCAGATGTGGTTACAGGCAAATTGTGACATTTTTTCCCCACGTGGAGCCTGAGGTTCTGCGGGTCCCTGGGAATGAGTGTGGAAGGCATTGCAGGAGTGAGCAGTGGCTGTGTCTGCCAGTCAATTTGCTTTCCCTGAAATGAATTTTTCTTGCCGCAACGGTCTCTCCCAGCTCTCATCAGCTCTCAGTGCCCTTGAGCACTTTTGGCTCCTTATCCGGCTTATTCTTCAAGCACGGAGCACAGTTCTCTAATTTCATAATCATCTCCCGTCTCCCGAAGCTGAGGTGGTTCTTGGTAATGGCTTCTGTCTTAGTCCGTTGGGGCTGCTATGACAAAATGCCACACACTGGGTGGCTTATACACTGCAGACATTTGCTGCTCACAGTTCTGGAGGCTGGAAGTCTAAGATCAGGGTGCCTGCGTTGTCGAGTGAGAGCCATCTTCGTGCTGCAGACTTCTCGCCGTGTCCTCACCTGGCAGAAGGGGCCTGGGAGCTCTGTGGGGCCTTTTTAAAGTAAGAGCACTATTTCTGTTCAGGAGGGATCCCCACTGGAGGACCCGAACACTCCCAAAGGCCTCGCCTCCTTATACCATCACCTTGGGAGCTAGGTTTCAACATATGAATTTGGGGGGCACACAAACATTCAGACCATAGCAGCTTCCAGCAGTTAGAGGTTTAGTCTACATCTTTTCAGTGGTCTGTGGTTCAGGCTACCACAAACGGAGGGCCGTCTTAAGCTTGTTCTTTTAACTGGAGCATACCTGGGGGGTTGCAGCTTAATGATTGAGGTGAAAGTGACAATAGATATGGGGCTCCTTCGCTGGATTGGGGTGACAAAACCCTGTGCCCTTCTGGAGGATCACAGGCTGAGCTAGGAGCAGCCCCTGGGTATTTATTCACCGTCCTGGGAGCCTAGGCTGCTGTGTCAGGGGCACGTGCTAGGTCATGGTCACTTGCCAGGCACAGACGGCTTCTGCTGGCCCCATCTGCCTCAGGCTATTTTAGGACTTGGTCCTGTCAGGAATTCCCTCCACTTAAACAAGTGCTTTGTTTTTTCTTCCTCTTCAGTCATCTGGTCCCATGTAGTAAAGTCCTGACCTGGCAACTTTGAGGTAAGTTTATTCGTCTTTCTTTTATGTGATACAGTAATACTTGTATATTTAGATATTTCAGGATTTTCTTCCCTTTTTAAGTTAAAAGGGGGTTGGGCAGTGGAAGGGAGTGAGTAGTATATCGGTGCTTCTCAAATTTTGTTTCTTACAAACCATTCAAGGATTTTGTTTAAAACAAAAATTCTGATCCAGTAGGTCTGGGTTAGGACCCGATTCTCTGGTGATGCTGGTGCTGTTGGTGCTGGGTTTACACTGTGTGGATTTTAACTTTGCCTGAACACTAGAATCATTCGGGGAAATTAAAACACCAATATGGCCTGGCCGGTGTGGCTCAGTTGGCTGGAGGGCCATCCAGTGCACCAAAGGGTCCATGGTTCTGTTCCCATCAGGGCACAGACCCAGGTTGTGGGTTTGATCCCCTGGTCGGTTGCATACTGGAGGCAACGGATCAATGTTTCTCTCACATTAATGTTTCACTCTCTCCCTCTCCTTCTCCTTTCCTCTCTCTCTAGCATCAATAAAGGCATATCCTCGGGTGAGGATTAAAAATAAGAAATAAAAAAATAAATAAAAACATCAATACGTCGGCTCCATCCCAGACTAGGCAGCTGAGAATTTATGGGAATGGACACAGATGGGTTGTTTGTTTTCTTTTGTTTATGTTTTTTTTTGGGGGGGTGGGGGTGGGAGGGGGGTGGGTTGGTAACATTCATTAGTTGACTTTATTTTGTACCCAGTGTTGACAACCACTGGATTTGGGTTAGTGCAGAAAAGTATTAGATTCAGAGGCAGAAGCCATTTTTATCCCAAAGATACTACTTCCTCAACATGTGATTAATCAGAAAGATGCACTTAATCATCTACTGTAACATGTAATAGTCATTAGACTTGTCCCCACTCATCCAGTTTTGTTTTAGCCATTTTACAAAACAATATGTGGTGACTCTCCATTTCATGTAACGTAGACTCTCAACTGGCATTAGAAACCCTCTGTATTTTGCCATCCATGGCCACTTCCTACTACACATCTTGTCCCTGGACACACTATGGGCTTTCTAACCCATCTGCTATTGCTTAAGCTACTCCCTCTGCTGTGAAATTTCCTGCTCCTCTGCTCTCCTCTATCAGACTCCCCATATTATGTGGGCAAAGCCATAGCTATCCTTCAAGGCCTACTTCAAATTTCAATTTCTCTAAGAAACCTTCCCTTTCTCGTTCTGCAGTCAGTATAAATCTATGTCTCATTCACTTTCACTCTCTCTTGTGTAATTTATCAGTCTGCTTTGTGTCATATATATATATATATATATATATATATATATATATATATATATATATAACCTTTTCTTCCTCCAGAGTGTGAACTCCTGGAGGGCAAAGACCATGTCTTATTTATCTTTCTATTCTTCCTGGCATGAAGTATATAGTGTGCTTTCACTTAGGGGAATTTAATACGTGTTCACTGAAGTTGGAAACATGGCCGCTGAGGGCTATGTTGAGAATAGTACCTGCACAAAGTAGATTATGGCCAGTGCTTTGGATTCAGCGTCCTATTCAATTATAACCAGATTTGATGGGTCCAGCATGGAATAACTCTTTCAACTGAAGTAATTTCATAACGTTCCAGACAATCCAACTATGGGTCAAAGGTGAGCTATTGATGTCTGACACCTAGGACAGGAGGACCTTGGGTTAACCTTCACCATGGAAGGTTCACCTGACACCTCAAACCAGGGATTCTTTAACTGGGGATGACTCGAGGTGGGGTGGCAGTTCTTGAGGATGCTTGGTACTGGAAGGAGGGGAAAGGAACGAATGTGTATTGATCACCAACCAGCTATTAGGCTGAATGTTTTATCCATATGATCTCACATACTTCTTGGTTACTCTGTGAGATGGGTATTATTCTTCCTCTTATAAAGGTAAAGAAAGTGAAGATCCACTAAATTAGTTATCGGCCCAAGGCCAGACAGCTGATGTACCACACAGCCCACCCAAATTTGCACCAAACTCTGACTCTAAAACTCATAGCACTTCATTTAAAATAGTTGTTTTCCAATCTCAAGCTGAAGATAAAAGAAGATCTAGATTGTTTGCTCCTGCATCTTCTCGCCCAACAAGACTGGGTTGGCCTCCTTGGAAGCACTCTCTCTCCTCCTATTCATTTTAGACTGTAAGCTCAGTGAGGGCAAGGATGGAGTATTTTACTACTGTATTTTTCTCTCCAGTAGGAATCAGAATAGAGAAAAGGTTAAGATCAGAGGCTTTGTGATACATCTGCTAAGGGGTTAATTTCCAAACATAAAAAAATGTAATACAATTCAACACCAGGAAGATAAATAATCCAATTAAAAATGGCAAAAGAGTCTAAATAAACACTTCACCAAAGAGGACATACAGATGGCCAATAGACACATGAAAATATAATCATCAGAGAGATGCAAATTAAAACTACAATGAGCTATCACCTCAGGACCGCTAGAATGGCTACCATCAATAAACAACAAGTGCTGGCAAGGATGTGGAGGAAAGGAAACTCTACTACAATGCTGGTGGGAATGCAGACTGGTGCAGCCACTGTGGAGAACAGTATGGAGTTTCTTCAGAAAATTAAAAATGGAACTGCCTTATGACCCAGCAATTCCACTTCTAGGAATATATTCTAACAATCCGGAAACACCTATCAGAAATAATATACGCACCCCTATGTTCATAGCAGCATTATTTACAGTAGCTAAGATCTGGAAACAGCACAGTGTCCATCAGTAGATGAGTGTATAAAAAAGCTGTGGTACATTTATATACTGGAATACTATACAGCCATAAAAAAGAAGGATCTTTTACTCTTTGCAACAGTATGGATAGATGTGGAGATTATTATGCTAAGGGAAATAAGCCATTTAAAGAAAGACAAATATCACATGATTTCACTTACTAGTATATGTGGAATCTAATGAACAAAATAAACTGAGGAACAAAATAGGTCAGAGGCATGGATGCATGGGACAGAATGATAGATCTCAGAGGGGAGGAGGGTGAGGGGATAGGAAGAGATTAACCAAAGAACATTTTATGCATATATGCATAGCTCATGGACACAGACAATAGTGTGGGTTAGGCCTGGGGTGGAGCAGGGGCTGGGTGGAGGGGGGCAAAGGAGGAGAAAATGGGGGACATCTGTAATGATGTCAACAATAACAAAAATAATATTTTTTTTTTTTTTTAAAGAAAGGATCAGATTTTGTTAACTGGCAATGATTGGAGTTCTTGATTTCTGATGTTATAGGTTGTGAACACTAAGTAGAGGAAGGTGCTTAGCTTAGTACCTGACACATAATAAATATACATTTTAGATGAAACAAACTTTCCCAATTAGCCTATAGCAGGGGTGACTCTGGACCAAAATGTGCACATAACACATTTTGTACTTTTCTATAATTCAGCTTAATTTAATGTAGGTCCTATTCTTCTGAGATGAGGGGAAATACTCAACTTGAGTCTCTCATTCCCTTTGCAGGTGGGTATACACTGAGTGGCCAGATTATTATGATTTCTGAACGCATAATAATCTGGCCACTCAGTGCATATCCCATATAATAAAAGGCTAATATGCAAATTGTCCCCTCGACCAGGAGTTCAACCAACAGGCAGGCCGGCCAACCGCCCATGTTCCCTCCCCCTGGCCAGGTTGGCTGGACCCCACCCATGCACGAATTCATGCACCGGGCCTCTAATGTATATATATACTGAGTGGCCAGATTATTATGGGTTCAGAGATCATAATAATCTGGCCATTCAGTGTATATATAAGTGTAGGGTGTTCCAAGGCAAGATGAAAATGGGGAATGTTGGCTCATTTCTGTAATCTGTCCATAGAGACATCCATTATTCATTGGGTCATTGGCATTGCTTCATATATAGATAAATTCCTTCTCACGGGTCTTATTTCTTTTTGTGGGTTCTATCTAGACCAAGAGTGCAAGTTCCTTCTACCTTTAGGTTTCATCAATGCTCTGGTAAGGTTTTGCTGCCTCCCTGAAACCTTAATCAGGAGGCAAGGCACAAGACCCCGTCATCTGGGACCCACTCATATTACCTTCCCGTTGTTGACTGACTCCTAACACAGAGACGCTGACACATGCACTCACCATCTGTCTCTCTCTTTTATGTCCCACAAGTTCTTGGAATCTTTCTAGTTTGGGAAGTAAAAAAATGTCCTCTCTTACCCCTCGCAGGCATTTTGTCCAAGCTTTTCTATTTCTCTAAGGGCATCGCCTTTGGAACACAAAAGGATTTTTGGTTATCCTCTCTTTCCACAAAGTCACACCTTCCCTCTGAGTCAAGGAGCACAAAGTACTGTAGCTTAATTGGGATGTGGATGGGAGGAATGGGGGGAAACCACAGGAGGAATAAACTGCAGGGGAACCATGGGCTGATATTTGGGAAGTATCATCCCATCACAGCTTCACTTGGCTTCATTCTCTCCAGCAATTCAAGTAAGACTCTACTTTTGTCCTTAATCCTGCTTGTGTTCTTAGTCTTTAGACTTTGTTCTTTCTGTGAGTACTCTGATTTTCTGTGTGATTAATACTTTGTATGCAATTGTTCCTGTTAGTTTTTCTTTTCGGATTACATAGCAAACTCATTAGTAATTTCCTACAGAGCCTATCTGTGTTCTCAGGCAGTGAATGTTACAAAAAATGTTGAAAGACTCAGTCACAGAGGTGCAGATGTGTATACCCCTATCTGTCTTCATTTTCTTCTTTCTTGCTCTCATTAATAAAAAAAACTCTTATAAATATTCTTGCTATTGCATAAAGTCTTTGTCACATGAAACTATTTCTATGTAAATTATTACCTCAAACTATTTGAATGGAATCTTACAAAAATTTACATTAAAATTTAGCTTTATTAAATATGAACCTTGAGTGACTGTATATGTAAATGTCAGATAGCCTGTTTTGAAATATATCAACAACAAGATCTTTTGTCCTGAGTCGTGTGGTGCTCCTCCTCTATGGAGCCCATGTGGGATTGTACCCGAAGCATTGTGGGGCCTCACGGGAGGGACAGAAAGCATTTCCCATGCTGCATAGAGTTCAGGCAAAACTGGACTTCTGGTTTCTGGTCCAGCATGTTAGGAACTTAGGACAATAAAAAAGCTCAACAAACTGAAAATCAACATTTTTCTTAAACCCATCAGAGAAGTGAAGTTATAGGACAAACCACTGTTCCTAAAATTGAAGAGAGAGGCAGATAGAATCAAAACTTATTAGATCAGAAGCTGAGGAGCACAAAACTCTGCAGGAACCAGAGCCTGTGCAGGAAAACCTAATTATAATTGATGAATTTCTGAAGACTGTATGGGCAAGTCTGAGAGTTAAAAACTCCAGGGGATCCAGTTTTTGGAGAGTAAGGAGTCCTACATGTTCATGAGTTTTATCTCCGGGAGCCCTATAGCATTTTCATCATGAAGATCAGAGAAAAAACTCCCCACAAAAAACCATTGTACTTCCACAAGAGGAAAGAGGGAAATAACCATTTTTAAATATACCCAGAAAATTCTATTCTTTTTAAAATATATTTTATTGATTTTTACAGAGAGGAAGAGAGAGGGATAGAGAGTTAGAAACATCGATCAGCTGCCTCTTGCACACCCCCTACCGGGGATGTGCCCGCAACCAAGGTACATGCCCTTGACCGGAATCGAACCTGGGACCCTTGAGTCCGCAGGCCGACGCTCTATCCACTGAGCCAAATCGGTTTCGGCAAGAAAATTCTATTCTTATTAACAAGGCCTGTTCTCAAGAAAAATGATTTTACCAGAGTCTGACCTATTGGGATTTTGTAAAAGAGTAATCAACACGGGGAAGTAAAACACCCAACTTCAGTCCCGTCTAGCCTTCCTGTCTCAACTAAGGGGAAGGGGAAAACAAAATTGAGAATCCCTTTGAAGGTCACAGACCAGGGTCACAGGCTCCCTCAAAAGGCTGAGAACTAATCACAGAACTATGGAATGCTCCCCCCACCCCACTATATACACACCTCACCCCCACATCCATTGAAAGGCTCTTGTATAATAACAATGGGAAAACAAAGGATTATAATGGAAAGAACTGTGAGTCTCGGACATTACATAAGAAGAGTGTGGTCAAAAGTGGTACAGATACAGAGCCAAACACCAGAAAGGACACCAGGTTGCTGGGACACAAAAGATGAAGTGCACAAGGTGAGTCTGGGATGGGCCCAGCAGTAATGTGCCAAATTTTGAACTAAGCAAGAAAACTAGCAGTTTCTGTCATCAGGCAGCTATTTTTCTAATAATTATACACATTCATGTAAAATTTTATCTATGACAAGAGATCTGAGGGACAGTTACATCATGTTATGAGAACCTATAACTGGAGAAGTAGGTCTAATCATGAAGATGATAGAAGGCATTCCTTCAGAGGAGGTACCTGAGTAAGATCTAAAAGTTGAGTGAATCTCAACTAAGTGAAGTTGCTTTCTAGGCAGAAGGAGCAGAATGTGCAGAGACTCAGATAGGAATAACATGGTGAGTATGAGCAGTTGCAAAAAACCTGGAGTCCAGCAATCTTGGGTCTGTGGGAGAGACTGTCAAGAGTCAGGATGGAGTTCATTGGAAGGTTGGAAGGAACTGCTGGTTAACACAAACTAGGCAGTGTCTGTGTTGCAGACATTTTCTTTAAATCCCAATGTAGTTTTAGAAAAAGGTAGATATCACATGTGAATGATATCCAACGTAGAAACAGTATGATAACAAAGTAGGATGATAGCGTATGGGGTTGGGTATACCAGTTGCCCAAATCATTACACAGTCCACAGGAAACTGAATCTAGGGTACAGGAACTTGATGCAAAGGTTTAAGAAAAGATAAGGTGGGAGGCTGGTCTGAATGGAAAGAGCTATGGCCTGAAAGTTGGCTGACCTAAGTCAAGGCCCAGTCTCTTATCATGGGCTTCTCTGGCTGCATGCCAGTTTTCTTATATCCAAAACAGAAACAACATTTCCTGATTTTTCCAGCTCTTGGCATGGTTCAAACATGGAAAAGACTGTCATTTCATTCATTTATGGTACTCATTTCATTGGAGACATCCTATTGAGTGATCACTAGGAACACAGTAAATAGTACAACAGGCACGCTCCTACACTCGAAGACTTTGCCTATTCCCTCTGACAATGTCACTTACTGCAGCATGAATAGCTCTGTACAATCAAGTGCTCAGACTAAACATAATAAAACTGAGTTTTTCTTCTTTCATGCATCTCAGGGTTCAGCGAGAATGAAATTTAATAAACTCTGGAGGGTTCCATGAAATTGAAGTGAAGAAGAGGTGGTGAGGGTAGCAAACTAAACTAGTGGGAATCCAGATGGGGGTGGTGGTGATTAGGAAGCCTTTTCAGAAGAGCTGAGATTTGAAAGGAGGGATGAGTGATTATAAAATGATGTAATTAATAAGTTTATTTGTATAAAATATTTTTGTACAGGAACTTTGGCAATAATTCCATATGCGTGTTCCTAAAAATCCTGTCTTCTGCAAAATTGTGGATTTAAAATAACAGAATTTATGGGGAAAACAGGATTAAGTAGATCCCTTAAAATCAACATCATTTTATTACCAGGGACAGATAAAAGTGATAATAAGCCAATAAACCACTGGCCTGGTGAAACTGGATGTTGGTCTGTGGGCCCAGTATCAGTCCTCTGCCATCTAAAATCCTGGAATTCATGCACAGTTCATTTCTAACAGTGACCAGACTCATTTACATACAACATATAATCTAGGATACATTTTCCTTCTTCATTGTTTTTCTTAACATGGGAAATGTTTTTCAAGCTTTTTCATCTGCAATTGTAGTTTCCCCAAATAGGCTTAAAATAAATGTTGTGGTTTATGAAATCATGAAACCAGCCTGTAATTGCACTACAGTCACTTCTATGGGATTTTAAACTTTGGTCTTAAGATCTTCTTAAGCTCTAAGACACTTTCCTTAATGCTGAGAAAGTTTGTTTTTGATTGTTTTGGCGGAAAATCAGAAAAAGCAATCCAACTTCTGGATTATACAAACATCATTGTCCTGTTTCTCAGTCAGATATGAGTTAATTTGTGTTAAAATAGGCATTTTAGAAGAATAGATTGTAAATCATTTTATAAAACAAAGACATTAGACATTTTTTTTGTGTGTAATCTTCACAGTAGGAAACTGGGCAAACAATATGCTTTATGGCAAGCAATGCTCAAAACTTTTGAAAATGCTTTCAGAGCCTGCTATGGACTGAATTGTGTCTCTCCAAAATTTGTATGTTAAATCTGTAACCCCTGATGTGACTGTAGTTGGAGATCGGGACTTTATGAGATAATTAAGGTTAAATCAAGTTGTAAGGTTGGGTGGGGCCCAGATCTGATAGGATTAGTGTCCTTATAAGAAGACAAACCAGAGTGCTCGATCTTTTTCTGCCACGTGAAGACACAGTGAGAAGGTGGCTGTCTGCAAGCCAGGAAGAGAGTTCTCATCAGAAACCAATCATACTGGCACCCTGGTCTCAGACTTCTAGCCTCCAGAACTGAGAAAATGAATTTCTATCATTTAAGCCAGTGAGTCTATGATGTTTTGTTATGGCAGCCTGCACTGACTAATGTGGACCCTTAATCCTTTGCACTTGCTTGCTTTTTTCTCGATTCCTTTATTCTAATGCTGACCATGTCGAGTCACACTCGACATCCGAGTGCAAAAGGTTAATACAGTCTGTTCAGTGTACTCTGGACTACAAATCTTGGTGTTCAGAGGGCATGTTTTACTTTCAGAATCAAACAAATGTTTGAAGCCAAGGCTACTGAATAAAAATGGATGACTGAACAGAATAGGGACATTTTCTAAAATAAGAAAAAAATGAGATTTAGTTATAAGGTAAAAAATATTCTTTTTGAATTTCGGCCATAGACTGAATTTTGGGATAATTACAAAAGTGAGCAAGGGCAACATCATTGTAATAATTTTGTGGATTATCAGGGAGTTACTTTGAAGGACAATAGTCATTTAATTTTTTTCGTAATTACAAAAACAAAGACATCAATATTTAGAAATTACAAAATTTTAGAAAATCATAAATAAATTAAAAATAGAAATTTGCTATCACACCATCCCTAGACATAACCAACTCCAGCCAAATATCTATCTACACAAGCACATACACAAGTTCATATATTTTTGTTTATATTAAATATGGTGTTTATATTCTGTCTTATTTCTATTTAACATTGTTATAAGCATTTCATAAGCAATTCAATAGACTTGAAAAATATGATTAAAAATGTTTATATAATATTATATGATTATCCCAATCATCTTTAAAAAACAATTGTAGGACATTTCATTTATTATTGAAATCTTACAAATAACAAGATTTAAAATTCTAAGTTGTTTTATGAATTTTTCCAAGTGGATTTGAAATTTAAATGAGGTCTTGAATTTTACTTGAGTTACAGAAAGGTAAGTGTGCCTCTCTGGGCAAATTTTTTAAAGAAATAAAGAGTTAGTAGGGCCTGGGCCAAGAGTTTTAGAGGAATCACCAGATAGCCATATTTTAGGTGGAATTACATCACCACAGTGAACCCTTAATCCTATAATTGGCCTAAGTATTCCCAATGTACCACAAATTTAGACTGATCTCATGTCTCAGATCAATGTTTCTTTTTGTAGTAAACCACTTAATGCAAAATCCATAGCTCTATAAAACCTAATTATGAAATTTTCCCTCTTTTTAATCAGCTAATTACAAAGCTATCTTATATCTATACTTCAGCAAAAGAAAGAAAAATGATATGCATCCTAGGATTTTCTAACGCAGCTGAGACCTAGTTATTATCGAAGGAGCAACCAGAGTGTAGGCCACAGTTCACATGCAGTGGCTGTGATCAACTGAAAGAAAACCAGCCAACCAACCAAAACACTGTTTAATCATGCACATCATTGCTCTATATGGATACAACTCCTTGCAAAAGCTTTATGTTGTTTTCCTCATCCTGTGCAATTTTCTGCTTCTGTGCTTTGGCAGATCTAAAGGAGGGTGTTTCTAGAACCACATTGCATTCTTGGACCAATTTTAATGTTGCTGGATTGATGTGACCATGGGCATGGGGACCCCAAACCCAAGAGCTGGATCTTCTGCCTGGTTTGTCTTAGAGGATCTACCACCATCCTCAGCAGTGGAAAGCCCTTCCCGGAGGTCACACCACCTAGGCAGACACTCTAGTCAGGAACTGAGGTCACAACAATCCCCACACTTCCTTCTTCCCCATTTCCTGTCTCACTTAAAAATAATTTTTTTTTAAATTGATTTCAAAGAGGAAGGGAGAGGGAGAGAGAACTGGAAACATCTAATTCTGCTGCCTCCTGCACATCCTCTACTGGGGATTGAGCCTGCTACCCTGTCATGTTCCCTTGACCAGAATTGAACCCAGGACCCTTCAGTCTGCAGGCCGGTACTCTATCCACTGAGCCAAACCAGCTAGGGCTCCTGTCCCAATTTTTGGGAAGCAGGTCAGATGTGGTTTTTATTGACTGTGTATGGACTGTACTGAAGGATTAATACCACATACTTTGAAGAGCAGGAACCAGAGATGTAGGCCACTACCACTTTCCCCCTCTTTTTCTCACCTTTAGCTCCACAGCTCATGCATTCTTTCCAGGACTATTTTAATAGTCTCCTACAATAGTCTCAGGAAGTTGGCTTCCTGACTCAAGTTTTGACCATAGCTATCAGATCTGTCTTTTCAAAACTTTAAATGTTTGGTTCTTTACAACCTGCAAGATTAAAATCCAATCGCCTAGCATGACATTCAAGGCCCTTTGAGATCTGGCCCTTCCTGCTCTCAGCTTCTTCTCAGGCCCTACGTTTATCAGACTCCACACTACAGCAGTATCAAAATATAATAGTTACCTGAATGCATCTTGTTATTTAAGGTACTACAATTTTGACTCTGGGCAAGTTTCTTAGCTTCTCTCTGTGTTTTGGCTCATTCAAACATGGGGGCAGATGTAAGGATTAAATGAGATAATATGCAGAAGAAGCTTAGAGTAGAGCCTGGCACATAGAAAATGCTCAATAAATTATTGTTATACTAGAGGCCTGGTGCACGAAATTCATACACGGGAGGGAGGGGGGTGTCCTTCAGCCTGGCCTGCACCCTCTCCAATCTGGGACCCCTTGGGAGATGTCCGACTGCTGGTTTAGGCCCGATCCCTAAACTCCGCCTAACTGCTCCCCTGCTGACCTGATCACCCCCTTGCACAATCCTTGGCACACAGTAAATACTTGACTTTTATTGAATGGTTTAGGATTAGGGTTCCACAGCTGCTTAACCTTTTGCACTCGGATGTCGAGTGTGACTCGACACGGTTAGCATTAGAATAAAGGAATCGAGAAAAAAGCAAGCGAGTAAAAAGGGTTAATCCCTTCCCAGCCTAGCAGTCGTGTGTAAGGGTGAGTGCTAGGCTCACCTGGATTTCAGGCACACAGTGCTATGAGGTGGTCTCTGAGTGTCTGGCCACAGAAAGGCCTTACGAATGCCTGTGGCTGACTTCCCATCCTCAGAAAGCACATCTCAGCAAATCTTTGCGTGCTGGATTCAGCATAAGAGCCACACCGCAGAGTGCAAAGGAAAGCAGATTCTGAGCCTGTACCTTTCACCTGACAGATGCTGATTTACTGTCTGCCACACACTGAAGTTGCTCCTGCACCAGTAAGAATATTTTCATTGAACTTTGAGGTGAAGCTTATAAGACAGACCTAGCTATTGGGGTGGGAAGAAACATTTACTTCATTTTCAAATATTGCAGTTGCTTCTTATTACCAAACAAAGTTGTCCATGCAGCAGTACCAGCCCTTCATAAATCTCCTTAATAGTTCTTGTTTAAAATCTGACATAACTCCAAAATGTCCATAAAGATGATTGGAATACAGCACAAGAATACCTTGCCACAGAGAAACCTATTTAAAATCAGTTCAAGGCTGATTTTGAAAAATTGCAAGAAAGGAAAATATGTAAAGTAGGAAAAATGTGCTATAAGGAAAAAAATGTGGGAGAAACTCTGAGAGTTGTAATCAGATTCCACAGCTCTGTTGAAAAGACAATACTGGCATTTTTCAAAGTCTTTAAAGATGTTATTGAGTTATGAGGCTTAAGAACAAGGTGCTAGGTAGATGATAAAGATTATTATGGGGTCAAAAAATATCCAATATTAGAAACCTTTAAGAATATTATACTACCTCCTCAGTACTATAAAGTTATTAAAACAGTATTAATAAATAATTATAATAACCTGGGAAATACTAAAATTCACAACAACTGTAAGTCAAAAAATAAAGGCAATTACACAATTGTATATACAGAATTATCTCAAGTATGGAAAATGCATAGTAAGAAACAGAGACTGTCATTCCATCATAGTTGTTGCCTCTTAGTAGGTAGTGGAATAATAGTGCCCTCTTTCTTCTCCTGGCTTCTATAGACTTATTAAATTAAATCAAAACATTGTGTTTTTATTTATTTAGGCAAAATAATCTTTGATTTACATTTGTAATTGAAGATTTGCCAGTGAGCTAGTGCTCTTCTGGAATATATAGAAGTAGAAGCATTAGACAAAGTCTCAGAAATGTATTGGTAGCATTCCAGATAAATGCTTGTTAGGACTTGGGAGCAGAGGTGGGAAAACTTTAGTTTTCTGCTTCATGTGGGCACCTACTTTAGCTTCATCCTAACTTCCATACCTGCTATGAGAGAGCCTTAAGCTTCAGGTCAGTTATTGACAACAGGGGGAGAAGGTGAGCATGCTGTCACTGGAGAGGAGGCAATCCAAGGAGGGCAAAGTGTACGGCAAGATGGGAGCAATCTGGCCAATAGAGAGTCAACTGAGAGACAAATGGATTTGGGAGCTGATGAAAATTCACGATGGCTTCATTTGGCCTGGACTGGAGGTAGAATGAAGGATGGTGCTCTTTGAAAATTACTCTGAGATTTCTGGCTTGGAAGTAGGATTTTGTTTTTGCCTTTTCAGAAAATGAGATGAACTTCCTTGCTAGTATGATTTGGGGGAAATAGCCAGATTTGAGAACGTTGATGACAGCATTGATCTGTGAAGCCATATTATAAAGAAAGTTTAGCTAGATTTCTATATTATCTAGTCCATATTAAGTCCCTGGAAAATTCCCTTCAAATTTTAAGGAAGAAATAACACCAATACTATACAAAATCTTTCAAAAAAAAAAAAAAAAAAAGAAGAATCCTTTCCCAGCTCATTTTATGAGGCCAACATAACATTAATCCAAAGACATGACAAGGACTTTACAAGAAAGGAAAATCTTGGGGCAAAGCTTCTCATAAACACAGATGTAAAATCTGGGAAAAAAGGCAAATAAAACTGAGCAATAAATAAAAAAATGTAATATCCCATGAACAATTGGCTTTATTTAAGAATACAAAGTTGGTTTAATATTCCAAATCAATCGATGCATGTCCTTATGTATTTCAGTAGAGAAAAAACACACCATCTCACAGATGCAGAAAAACATTTGATAAAATGTAATATCACTTTAAAAAATTTTAATTTGTTTATTTTTATTGTGGTAAAATACACATAACATATCATTTAACAATACTACTTTCTTGAGTGCATGAATTCATTTAATCTTTGCAAGAAACCCAGAGATAGGCACTATTATTTTCCTAATTTTATGGATGTGGAAACTGGGTCACAGAGAGATTAAGAAATGGCTAAATTCATACAGTTGGTTAGAGGCAGAGCCATTATTCCAATACAGGCCATCTCAGTCTAGAGCCTGAGTTTTAGTCATTAAGCACTGTTTACTGCAATTTACTAAGATAACCTTCCCAGATGGGAAAATAAGAATGGGCAGAGGAAAGCAGAGTTCCTCCTCTGGAGAGTGTCACACACACTATAGCTTCAGCTTGAACAGGACAAGGGGGTTGGAGAAGGGCTGAGAGAAGGAAGAAATAATAGCTCTCCCAAGCACCAATGCATATGAAACTTGGGAAATTTGCCTTCATGCTCAATAGAATGAGCTTAACCTAGGCAGCATAAAGGGTTACCTTCAAGATTTGGAACAACCAGGATTTTGGTGGTGGGAAGCATTACCTAGGGTAGTGACATTTAGAGGCACCAAACTCACCTGTTGTGGGCATTAAATTAGAAGAGACTCAGAGAATGGCCTCTGGTGGCCTCATGGGGAGTTGGCTGCTCATCCATCTACTTTGCATCCAACAAACATCAATGCAATACCACCAACACCCTCTTAGATGAGTGAAAGAAGGTTGGAGGCTTTTCAAATGAATTAAGAAACTGATGAATAGTTAAACACACTATTCATATGCTCAGAAAATGAGAAGGAATAGAGTCCAGTACAGGTTTTTGATCCTAATGTCACCTGAGGTTTACTCAGAGATGAGCTTGGCTGGTACAGCTGAAGGGAAGCCAGATCATGATTATTTTCCATGCCTTACTTCCGTGCATGGAAGTCTTTCTCAAAGACTCTCTTTTTGGATTCTTCTTCCCACTCATAGTGACATCTCACTCCCACTTTCCCTTAAGGGATAGGGCTGAAGAGAAAGATCTGTGATGAGGGAAGAACAATAGACAGTGACTTGGTTAATAGACAACTCCCAATTGTAAGGACAAGCCTTCTCAGACTGGTAACTATACCTTCTCTTGGGGGTCACAGAAGAGGCCAATATATTCTAGAGCAGGGTATGTTCTCTTTCGAAGGGCTCAGAGTTCATTCTTTTGGAAACTGTGAGCAACACGATTCCTTAGAGATGTCATTGGATTGGGATGTGGGCACAGGGCTCCAACAAAGAAAGAGGCAGGGCATGATTCTTTGACATGGAACCCAGATCCATAGACAGGACACCCACATCCAGTAGATAGTAAAAATAGTTGATAACTGATTGGGAGAGGCACTAACCAGTTAGAATGGACACAGGAGACAATAACTGGTAGGGCTATGGTATTGTGTCCCAGATGACTACCAGCCAGCTTACTACTGAGGGGTATAATGTATTCACACCTAGTTGCTCAGTCAGGCAGCTCAGGCTAGCAGGAGGCCAGCTCAGAGATGTTTATGCACATCTAGTATTGAGAGGATGCTGGAGAGACAACAGTATCTATCCAAGCCAGGCTGCCTTTTCATGCTTCTATTGCTGCTATTGCTTCTCTGCCTATGCAGCCTGTATACACCCTGATTTCTTCCCATTTCTCAGGCCTTTGGTTTCTTTCAGATCTCCAGTTCTGCTGAGGCATTGGTTCCTGGCTGTCTGATTTCATCCCTTGAAACTCACCACTTCCCTTCTCCTTGCTCTAGGAGTGACCACACTGAGCAGTGGGGTCACACAACTTCAGGAGTGAATTCCCACAGTATTCTTGGGAAAGGCATCCTTAGCTGGTCTCTACATAGAATACAGTGTGAATGGTGCACTCTGGATTTGGGCAACCCTGCACCATTACAGTCATTGTACTTAAAAATGGGAAATTCTGTGAAGCCTGAGTGCTACCCAGTTGAGAGATTCCCCACCCCCCTACATTTCTGACTTGGTTTATTCATTGTGACCACCACCTAACCCTTATTCTTGCAATAACCCTCCTTCTTGTCTTTCTGGGTCTGTTAATGATAGTACCAACTCTTCTGACCAGAGTGGTAGGCACTTGACTTGCTTGGTCACTGATAGTTTCCACTGGAGATAGACATGTGACTCAGGACAGACCAATCGGAGTCCTTCCCTGGGATTTTCTATGCACACACTGGCATATAGATGCTCTCTTTTGCCATGGCATTGCTAATCTGGGGTTCTAAGCCTAGAGCTGCCTACAGCCAACTCCTGAACTTGTACAGACCATAAAGAATAGGAGGGGATTAGGCTGAGACAGAGACAGAGAGAGAGAGAGAGAGAGAGAGAGAGAGAAAGAGAAGAACCATTTTATTTGAACCCCCAGTTTTATAAGCCTTTACATTCCCAGGTTTGCTTAACATAATTTTAGTTGTGTGTTCATCTCTCCCAGAACACTTCTGAAAGCAATAAAATCTTTTTTTTTTTACACAAGGCTACATTAGTAACTCCAAAATGCACATTATTTTATAAGCCCATCCAATGTGGGGCTGCACAGCTGGGGGAAGATCAATGACCAGTGACTTAAATTAAGGTAAAGCGATATATGTGAAACAACAGCAGCCAGCATACACACCCAGCCAGCCCCCGCCCAGAGTGCCAGTAGAAGGCAGCCTCTGCAGATGGACTAAAAGCACTGGAGCCAATTTGGGCTGCAACTTCCATCCTAACTTTCCCAGGCATAAAGACAAGCATCCTTTCTACCCTGGGACTTGCCAAACATTTTCTGAGAGGACAAGGTAGGACAAAACGACTCTCGTTTTTGTTGCCAACTAAAATGAATGGAGAGCGGACTATTCCCACACTGCAGAGGGTACCCGGGCTGACGCACTGGTTGCCATGGTGCCCCAGTGCACTCTGCCTTTGCTGAAATGTCTGCACCTGTACCTGCAAAATACCACGGAAGGGGAGCTTATTTTCATGATTAAGGTAGTTAGTCATGCATTAACAGCACAGGAGAGCATTCTTGCTGACCTGGAATGTCTCTGTAGGTCAAATAGGAACCACTTTACTGATGCACTGGAACAGATAGTTCAATGTCATTTAAAAGCATTTACTGAGAGTGGGCGTCAGATCCCTGCAGGAGCACAGAAAATGTGGAGATTGTGTCCTTAGGACAGGGAGGCCAGACAGCAGTAGCTGAAGGGTTGGCATGGAAATACAGTGAATCATAAAGAGCACAGTTTTGCTGGTGTTTGAAAGCCACCAGTGGAGAGAGAAAATGACTTGCAGAAATGTCAGTGTTTGTCATTGTGTGGAATGCCAGGATGGTGATCACACAGTGCCCAAGTGAGTCTCCTCCTTCCCTTCCCTGTCTAGTCACTCTGGTCCAAGCCCTTATTACCACTGTTTCCTGGACTATTGCAGTTGATTTGAACTCTTCTCTCTGGAGCCAACTGTCCCCTGAACTATATTCCCCCTAGAGGGGAGATGATCATTCTTTGGCTTGACCAGGATGCTCCCTTGTTCAGGAACCTTCAGTGGCTCCCTTTTGCCTTCAGCATGGTATTCAAGTTCTTCATGATCAGACCTGACTTTCCTTTCCAGCTTTGTCTCCTACTCCTCTTCTTCAGACATTTAGGTTCAGCCAGATGGAACCAGACACTTACCCACAATATTTTCTCTGTATTTTTGAAAGCTGAAATTCTCCAAGGCACAAATGATTACAGATTTCTTTCATGGATCCTTCCATTTTTCTCTGAGAAAGCATAACACTCTCCTTTCCCAAATCCTCTTTTGCATGACATTTATCAGTGACTTTCAATGATAATTATTTAATAATTCTTTGTGAGCATATTGAAGGCAAGGCCATGCTTATTCATCTTTGTATCATGCTTACATTTTAACATAGTTTATTTGGAGAGCTCAATTAGTTTTGGATGAATAAATGAATGAATGCATATTTAGGAATAATTGTTATAGGATTATTTTAATTTTTTATTTTATTATAACTTTTTAAAATCCTCATTTGATGATTTGTTAATCCTCACCCGATGACATTTTCCCATTGATTTTTATAGAGAGTGGAAGGGAGGGGGAGAGACAGAGAGAGAAACTTCGATTGGTTGCCTCCTGCACACACTGGGGATCAAGCCTACAAATGAGGTATGCACCCTTGACCATAAACAAACCCACCACCTTTCAATCCGCAGGCTGACACTCTATCCACTGAGCCAAACCAGCTATGGCTTGAGGATATGTTTTTCACTGATTTATTTGAAAGAGAGAGAGAGAAAGAAAGAAACATTAATGTGAGAGAAAAACATGGATTGGTTGCCTCTTGTACACACCTTGACTGGGGATTGAACCCAAACCCAGGTATGTTCTCTGACCAGAAATGCAACTGGAAACCGTTTGGTGTATGGGATGATGCTCCAATCAACCGAGCCACCTGCCCAGGGCTGTTAACTAATTAGAAAACCAGTAAGATGGTACACCTGATTCTAAGAGTCATATATATCTCTCTGTATATCTATATCTATATCTATATCTATATCTATATCTATATCTATATCTATATCTATATCTATATCTATATCTATATCTATATCTATATCTATATCTATATCTATATCTATATCTATATCTATATCTATCTATATTTATATCTATATTCAGAAAATAATGCTGACATAAATTTACAAATAGATGTAAAGCTGGATTGTTGTGGGTATGAGAGGAGAGAAAATTAATTTCACTTCCATGGGAAACAAAATTTATTTGCATGTGTCTATGGATAAGAGTATTTGTAAAATATTTTACACACTAAGAATTTGCAAAATAGCTCAAAGACGATGAAAGGTGCAGAGATCCCATAGAATCAGATAACGCAGAGGATGTACTTAAAACAGGTCTGGTTTTCTGTTGAAGACCTCCAGCAGTCATTTTGGTCCATTTCATTTAAAAGTTTAAATATTCCGCCTTCCTCACTGCCGCGCCCCCGCCCCCCCCCCCCCGGCCCCCCGCAATATATTTTGTCTGAGAAGGGCCCCAGCTGTGTGTTACAAATTTGAGGTAGTGATGATGTCCTGCTGGCCTACAGTGCACCCATCCTCCTCTAGCTTTCTTATTCTTAAATATTTTTTGTTTCTTGACCTTACATTGACATTTATTATGATATTGGAGGGTGGTCGTGGTGATGATGACGACGACGATGATAGTTAATTCTATGTGCCAACCACTATTCTAAGTGCTTTACTTACTTATTTCATCTTCACAATAACCCTATGAAGAAGGTGCTAATATTTTCTCCATTTAAAGATGAGGACACGGAGACACAGAGTGATAAAATAACGTTTCCCAAGTTACACAGCCAGTAAGTGATGGAGCTAGAATTCAAACCCAGAATATGTGACTCCAGACTCTTATCGTTAAGCACTTTGCTGGTAAGACCATCTATAGACCTGAGGGAGAGGATGATATCTTATTCCAATTTGGGGGCAGGGGTGGTCAAGTTTAGGCTATTTCTTAAGTAAATCTAATGTATTCTCCAATTCTAATGCATATTGTTTAATTATTTCAGGAATACCAGACAAATAATTTGGGTTTTAAGGCTCCTCTAGGGAAAGGATTTCCCCAATCAAAATATATTTAACATAAACACATCAAATCGCAGAATTGCCACACACTGCCCTATGGTTCCTATAAAATTTTTCCAGGTTCTTCCTCACCCCAGCAGGACAGTATTACATGGGGGTGTTGGAACAAAATGAGGGCATGAGGAAATTATTCTCATAAAATTAAATGAGCTTGTTTATTTATTTTATTTATCGAACACATTTGGAACATTTGCTCCCTGACCCCTCTAGTTGGAGTTGTAAATGCTGTATCTATTTGCACTAAAACCAAAGGGTTTTAACGATAGTCGTTATCATCAATATCCCTTTTCAGTTTATGACAGCAGGTGCTTTGAGACTGTAATTTGATGAGGACTTTGGAAGAAAGGACCTTGCCATGGCTCTAGGTGACATTTTGAGAGTGTCTGGGAGCATCATGAATCAGAATGCAGGGCTCTGGGTAAAGAAGGAAACCTGGTGCTACCTACCTGAGCAGTGAGCTCCCACCTCAGGTACATCCTATGGAGCCTGGACCTTTCTGTCTTGCTCCGGCTTCCACGGCTTCCACGGCTTCCACAGTGATATGCAAAGCTTGGAGGAGACTCAGGGAACAGAGCCACAAACCTTAATCAGAGCTTGCAAGTGTTAAGGTTTAAAAGCAAAGCTAAAAAAAAAAAACAAAACTAAGATTATTCATGAATGAAGATACATTTTATCAAAAGTAATTATAAAAAAGGATGCTGACCAACTTTTTCTTAGTGCACATGGACTATGGAAGAAATTGGTATAGACACAAAAAATTGCTCAGTTTGAGTGCTCTTAAATATTGGAATTGATTAATGAGAGAAGTTACAGAACGTCTTTGGATGGTCTTTAGAAAAGCACATTGACCATCTACAAAGCACATGTGTGAGGTTCTGCCCAAAGTTCAGCGACTAACAAAATTATTTCTTAAATTTCTGGGTAGAGACAGATTCTATGAATCTTGCTGGGAATAGTTCCGTGAGATTACAATTTGCTTCAGGCAGCTGTGGACTAACACTAATGTGAGGAAGATGTTAGCTGGGCTTGTCTTTGATGTTCCTGCAGCTGTTATTTTTTTCTCCAAAATCCATCTGAAGCTATACTTCCAATATTTGCTTAGTATTGCTTTTGTGTGATGGTATCAGGTAAAGCTCTGGTTCATAAAATCAGACAGGTTTTCATCTGTGTCCTCTCTTGCTTCTGTGCCTTCTTTTTACAGCAAGTTACTCATCTCTTCTGGGTCTCAGTTTCTTATGAAAAGATACCCCAAGGGTTTTTGTGTGAAAACAAAATCTAATAGTGTGTGTGAAGCACTTTATAGTTCCCGGCACATTGTAATAAGTAGCAAAATGTTGCCAAATATTACTGTTGGCTTTGCCTAATGATAATTGAAATATATTATTTCAAAAGTAACAATGCTCCATTTACATTTAAGTGATCACACTATAATTTATGTAATACTAAATATTATCCCAGTTAGCCCTGGCTTTAGTTGACTGGGTGGCGTCTTGTGCAACGAGAAGTTGTTGATTTGATTCCCAGTCAGGGCATGTGCCCAGGATGTGGGCTGGATCCCTGGTAGGGGGCATTTAAGAGGCAGCCTATCGAATTTTTGCTCTCATATCAATATTTCTCTCTCTCTCCCTCTCCCTTCCTCTTTCTCTAAAAAAAAATAAAAATCAATAAACTACTCTAAAACACACAAACAAAATCCCACAGACTCAAAGACACAGCTTCTGCCCTGAAGAGTTCTTTTTACCATATAGGTGCAGCTCGCGCGCACACACACACACACACACACACACACACACACACACACTCACGGCATATTCTCATCAAACTTATGCATGAAGTCCTTTCGGTAGGAAGCAATTAAATTACTAATTTATTTTGCTAGTTAAGGGTGGGCTTCCTGATTTCCCCTTCAGCCATCACTATACTCACTGTCACTGCAGCAAAACCAGAAAATGGAATTGGGGAAGGGGAGAAATTTTTAGAAAGCCATTAAAAAGGGAGGGCTCAATGAGAAAAGACAATGTGAAGCCATGCCATCCCCTTCTCCATCCCTTATAATCTTCCCTATGTCTGTACCTGAAGGTGGGGTAGTCAGCAGGAAAAAAAAAAGCAAAAGACAAAGGACCTTCATCTCATGCTTTATATTTCCACATAAGCAGTGGAAAGAAAAATATGGTGAACATCCTTGTTGCCTGGTGTGGAGATGTGAGGGGCAGGAACAGAAGACAGACAGAGACTCACAGAGAGACACAGGGAAGGAATGGGTTATGAGCCAAATTTTTGCTTTGCTTCCTGGGCCACCAGCTGTTGGATGTCTAGAGAAGAGTAGGCAACAGCTGGAGACTCTGGCTTTGAGAGTAACTTTCTGGCTTGAGTAACACTAAAGTAACTTTGCTTTTATAATCCTGCTCCCTAAGGGAACCAAGATATCAGCTATCAGGATTTTAAAAATATATATTTTTATTTACTTCAGAAGAGGAAAGAAGAGGGAGAGATAGAAACATCAATGATGAAACAGAAACATTGATGGCTTCCTCCTGCATGACCCCCACTGGGGATTGAGCTCGCAACCCAGGCATGTGCTCTTGACCAGAATTGAACCTGGAACCCTTCAATCCTCAGGCCAACGCTCTATCTATTGAGCCAAACCAGCTAGGGCCAGCTATTGGATTTTTAGAAGAACATTTGTAGAATGAATAGCACAGCCTGAGGCCTATGACAGTATATTAAATGACACCTTTGGAACCTGTTTGTGGAGAGGTTTCAATTCATTAGGGAATGCACATGAAACTTCCTTTCTCAGTTCAATTCTTTTTATTGATGAGAGATAGATAGATAGATGATAGATAGATAGATAGATAGATAGATGATAGATAGATAGATAGATAGATAGATAGATAGATAGATAGATAGATAGAAACCATTGTGAGAGAGAAACATTAAAGGGCTGCCTCTGGCACATGCCCCGACCAGAGGTTGAACCTGAAACCTGGGTATGTGCCCCGACTGGGAATAGAACCTGCCACCTTTTGGTGTATGGGACAACGCTCCAACCAACTGAGCCACACCTGCTAGAGCCTCAGTTTAATTTTTACCAATAACTTCAGCCCAAAGATACTATTCCATTGGGTAGTGAGCCCTGTGATATCTTCACCAGATTTCATAACTTTCCAACCTCTAGAGCACACGCTGGGTAATGAGTGCTGTGATAAGATCATATCCATATTCCATAACTCTGTCCACAGGAGTTTCCTAGGAACAGTTTAATTCTGGGATTTAAGACACTGTCTTGTTCACTCTGAAACGTCCAACCTCAAAGCTGCTTTCTTCCTTCATCTTAGTAGGGGTGGTCTGCCTGTGGCACTCACGAGAGAGAGGGATTTCAGCCCTGGCTGCAAATGGGAGCTTTTGAATCTCTTCTGCGCTGAGCGATCCCGGGCTGGGGACTGAACAGTAATATTTGTTTCCTAACTGCCCAGGTGATTCTAATGGGCAGTCCAGACTGAGAACAACTGATGGACAGTAGCTAGGGGAGGGGGGGTGGGAAGATACTTAGTGCTGATCCACACAGCTTCCCCTTAACTCCTCCAGGGTGTATAGCAAGAAGGAGGAGCGGGAAGGGCCAGTTGACCTTATTCAACCAGAAGCGCTGGTGATCTTTCTAATCACTTGCTGCTATTTCCTCAGCTCACGGTGCCTGGTCCTCTGTCTGGCAGGCATCTGTATGTGGCTCTGTCCTGTGTGGGGCTGGGCAAGACAGTGGAAGCCCAGGTAGCTTCTGAACACCTGCTTGACTAAAGGAAAACTCCCATAACATTTTCCTGCCACAAAGAAGGTGGGAGTGCAGAAGGTACCTCAATGGTTGTTCCCTCCACAGCCCCCATATCTGCCCCTTTAATTCTCCTTTCCTCTGCTCAGACCAGGTGTCAGACCAACACTTGTGCTGGCTGAACAGATATCTGTTATTAGTCAGGGTTCATTCAGAGAAATGGAACCAATAGGAGATATATATGGAGAGAGAGAGAGAGAGAGAGAGAGAGAGAGAGAGAGAGAGAGAGAGAGAGAGAGAGGGAGAAGGAGAGGGAGAGGGAGAGGGAGAGGGAGAGGGAGAGAGAGAGGGAGAGAAATTTATTTTAAGGAATTGACTTATGTGGTTTTTGGAGGCTGGCATTCATGACTTTATTTTCCTTGATAAATGAGGCTTTTACTGTCTTATTAGAAAAACATTTTTAAAAATTTCTTCTTAATCCCTCCACCACCATCTCATAACTCCTGAACTTCAGTTGGCAGATGTTAATACGTCCTTATTAAAAACTAGAGGCCCGGTGCACAAAATTCGTGCACGGGGTGGCGGGGGGGGCAGAGGGTGGTGTCCCTCAGCCCAGCCTGCACCCTCTCCAATCTGGGACCCCGCAAGGGATGTCCGACTGCCCGTTTAGGCCCGATCCGGTGGGATCGGGCCTAAACGGGCAGTCGGACATCCCTCTCACAATCCAGGAGTGCTGGCTCCCAACTGCTCGACTGCTTGCCTGGCTTCCTGATTGCCCCATACCGCTTCTGCCTGCCAGCCTGATCACCCCCTAACCACTCCCCTGCCAGTCTGATTGATGCCTAACTGCTCCCCTGCCAGCCTGTTTGCCCCTAACTGCCCTCCCCTGCAGGCCTGGTCCCCCCCAACTGCCCTCCCCTGCAGGCCTGGTCCCCCCCAACTGCTCTCCCCTGCAGGCCTGGGTCCCTCCCAACTGCCCTTCCCTGCAGGCCTGGTCGCCCCCAACTTCCCTCCTCTGCCGGCTTGGTCACCCCTAACTGCCCTCCCCTGCAGGCTTGATCGCCCACAACTGCCCTCCCTTGCAGGCCTGGTCCCTCCCAACTGCCCTCCCCTGCTGGCCATCTTGTGGTGGCCATCTTGTGTCCACATGGGGGCAGGATCTTTGACCACATGGGGGCAGCCATCTTGTGTGTTGGAGTGATGGTCAATCTGCATATTACTCTTTTATTAGATAGGTCAAGTGTTTTGGAACAATTCATACATCCTTCCATATAGTAATGGAAAGTCTTAATTGCTTGGAGTGAGCTATTTGATCAGTCTGCTGATCAAATTTCTTTCAGAGGATAAAAGAATATTTGTTAGGCTCCAAATGCAAGGGAAAATGCAAAGCCCACATTTAATATCCACTGGGTAAAATGTATATCTTATATAATAAAACCCTAATATGCAAATCAACTGAACAGCAGAACAACCAGTAGCTATGATGCGCACTGACCACCAGGGGGCAGACGCTCAATGCAGGAGCTGCCCCTGGTTGGCAGCTACTGCATTGAGAGTCTGCTCTACCCCCGCCCCCCCCAGGGAGGTGACCAGCGGCAGCAGGGGACTGGATTGGTTAGTGGGCAGTGCCAGTCTGCCAGCCAAAGCGAGTGCCAGCGGGGGTCCCTCCCGATCGCCCCGCCAGCTGGTCGCCCCACAGATGGCCCTAATTGCCAGCCAGGCCTAGGGACCCTACCCTATATATTGGGAATAGTCTCTTAGATTTAAATTTACAACCTGGCAAGTCTACTCTAACACTGAAAAAACAGGATGATGCAGTGATGACATGCATGGACTCCGGCTTACACATTTTGTGGTCAGCCCTGATTCTGACACTTATAACTGTGTGACAAAGCCAATTGCTTAACTTCTCTCTGCTTCAGTTTTTCCACCCATAAGATGGGGAAAATGGTACTACTGCCTCAGAAGGATCATGTTATGTGCTACTTTTTATAATCAGGGCAAAAAAATGTAGCTGGCCATACAACAGCAAGATGCCTTTCACCTGTATGAAAAGTATGGTCACTGGTGCAGCATCCTGGATTGCGAGAGGGATGTCCAACTGCCGGTTTAGGCCTGACATCCCCTGAGGGGGTCCCGGCAAGAGGGCGCAGGCTGGGCTGAGGTACCTCCCCCGCCGCCCCCGTGCATGGATATCATGCACCAGGCCTTTACTTTTAAATATCTTAATTGTAGCCTTTCCAAATCATTATTTTTTAATGTAGTTAAATATAATTCCTTAGCATGGTGCTGAAAGTAGCAATGACATTTACCTCACTGTAGTTAGGCTGCAATCAGCAGACTGGGAACTCACTGATATTTCTGTGGCTTGGGTCAGTAGGACCATAGGATGGCCATTTGCAGGGGAGAGCTTGTGGGTTCTGCGGGGAAATAACAGTGGTCTCCTCATGACTGGAGCTAGGTTGCCCTACCTGCACACCTATGGGACCTATGGTGCAGCCCTCAGCTCTCCCCAGCATTAAATCTCTGAGAAGGCTCAGGGGCATTTTGGGATTCATGACATCTTGCTTTTTACTTACCTTTGTTTATAGGACTTTGATCATCTGCAGAGAAAAAAAGAAACAACTGTTAAGAAAAAGAAATTGCTGGAGCTATACTTCTGCCACATTTCAATGTTCCAATTTTGCCTTTGTGAATAATGATGCAGAATAAGAGATTTGAGAGGAGGACGCATGGCACAGGTAAAGGAACAGAGACTCCTAATTTTCCAACATCCTTTCTACTTCCCCTCCTCTCTAACCCCCAGATTTAATCTCTCTCTTTCTCTCTCCTTTTTAAATTTTCTCCCCATTTGTCCTTGTGCTTCTTCTCCCTGTCTTACATCAGAGTTTTCTTTTTCTTCCATTTCTCCCTCCTATATTCCTCTCTTTTTTTTTTTGCTGCTGCTGATCTGTCACTATTCATGTTCCTCAAACTAAAGTCCCACTGTGGATCCCCTTATGTTCCTCCTGTGTGCAAACGCACACAGCCATCGAGTCCCAGACGCAGAGGTTTCACTGCCAGGGGCTCCACGTGTGGCAGCACATGGTACAGGTCGGGGTGGGTGCAGTCAGGATGTGCTAACAATGTTGGCCCGCCTGGAGGTTCACAGGACCGCAGAGGGCATCTCCCCACCAAGGCCCCCTCTTCCCCAGGCTTCTACTCCGCTGCCATCCAGTTTGAGCCTTTTCATTTCGCTCAGGCATCTGCAAGGCCTCAGCGTGTATGGGAGGTAAAAGTGTCTTCATTTTCCCCAAACCCACCTCCACATCCACATCTTGGGGAAAGCTCTGCTGCTCTCAGAAAACAGGAGGGGAGAACACCTTTTACTGAGCATGCTCCTTCCGCGGTCTTTTGTTCTTGTTATTTTCTTTATCCCAAAAGGAAGTGGAGAACTTAGCACTCTGAGTTTAGACATTTCTTTTTGAGGAAAGCCTGCGGTTTGAGGAAAACCTCAGGAGAGAGGAAGACATATCTCATCCTCCCAATCTTTAGAGCTCCTAGGGGCTGGGGCTCATTTACTAAATCACTAATTACTTGAGTTACTTTAAAAAAGGAGAGACACAGGGTGTTAGGGACATAGGACTAACGGGTATGTCCTACTCCGCTAGGTTCATTCCTGAAATCCTCCTCCTCCTCCTCCTCCTCCTCCTCCTCCTCCTCCTCCTCCTCCTCCTCCTTCTTCTTCTTCTTCTTCTTCTTCTTCTTCTCCTTCTTCTTCTTCTTCTTCCTCTTCCTCTTCCTATTCTTATTCTTATTCTTATACTTAATATTCTTATTTTTATATACAACCAGGGGAAAGGGTGATACTGGGTCAAGGTGTGGAAGAAGATCCTAAAAGTTTTCATCTGCTCTTTCTGTTCTTCCTTTTTTGGGGTCTTAATCTTTATTGTATTTGTCAATTGCTGCAGATACTCATTTACTTAATTTTATAACAATAAATAAACCTAATTATAAAATTTAAAACTTATAATAAGTTTGAGTTTTGTGTGTTTAGCACAGTGCCCAAGTCCTAGGTACATAATAAATAGCAGCTGTTAATTTTGCTGCTTTAAAAATATCTCCATTAATTTTCTTAACTCTTTTTCCATACCAATAATTAACTAGTTCTCCGCCTCCTCTCTCCCCCGTCTTTACGTATAAAAATGGAGTAAAAAAGAAAAAGTATTTCCAATTCCCAATTCTATTCTTTCCTTTGTTCTCCTCTAAGCAATTTCCCCCAAAATACCCATGATGAAAATGATGATGATGACGATAATCCAGTCTGCTTTCTTTACTCTGATCTCTTGTTGGTTAGTTTTAAAAATAATAATGTTATCTCAACCTAGTTTTTGGAATGTAATTCTCCTTTAGGAAAAGCAATGTTTTTGAAGATGTAAAATACAGGAACTTTGATTTGAATTAGCATTTATGCAAGATCTAGAAGCTAACCACATTTACTAGATTCAAGAAATGAACACAGTGTCCTAATAGGCAGAAATTTAAGTGGGACCCAGCTAACAGAAGAGAATTTTCTTTTCTAAAAAGGTTTCTCTATTTAACAACTATTAAGTGAACTCATAAGTGAAAAAGGTAGCTGGAAGGTGGATATATCTGGTGAGCTGAGCTAACAAATAAATCACTCAGTTACCATCTCCTTCTTGAGTGTATTGTGTGCAAAGAACTGCATGTTCTGTACATGCTGATGAGAAAGACTCAGTAACCAACAATAGTCAACAAAATGTTTGTAAACTATATTAGAGGCTCGATGCATGAAAATCGTGCAAGAGTAGGCCTTCCTTCCCCCGGCTGCCGGCACTGGCTTCCCTCTGGCACCTGGGACCCAGGCTTCCGTCAGGCTGCCGGCAGGCACCCGGGACCCGGGCTTCCTTCATAGCCCTGGCTTCATCCAGAAAGTTATCCGGAAGGATGTCCAGTTTAATTAGCATATTATGCTTTGATTATTATAGATGATAGCAGGCACTGCGTTAGAGTTCTATTTCTCCATCTACCCTCTGAGCTCCAGAGCAACATTGATAAATGCTGTGAAAATATTCCCTTAGATACTGTTTACAGACTCTTAATTCAGCATGGCTCAGACTGAGCTCACCATCTCTGCTACATGGTACCTTTCCCACGCAGGCCTGGCTCTTGCCTCTGCCATTCATCTCTCCCCATAAATCATGCTTCACTAAGTCTGCTGAGTCTTCCCCCTAAATAACAGGAGAAGCTGTCTCCTCCCCTATCCTGCTGCTGTTACCATTGACTGAGCCCCTGTATTTTCTCACTTATGCTCTTGCAATGGCTCCATTGTTTGTGTATCTCTAAAAGTTCTTACCATCTTTTCTGTATGGCCCCGGCTAGAGTGACCCAACCATCCCAGTTTGAGAGATCTGAGTAAACACAGAAATAGCCCTTCTGGTTATGTCAGTGGAAGTGTGAGCCACTTTTTGTTACAAACATTTCTCTGGATCAGCATTTTCCAATATAATTTCTTCAAATCTTTCCCTAAGGTATCAATGGTAGAATAGGAAAAATGAGTAAAACGAGAGTAAAGACTAGAAAAACCATTTTATTCTCTTTTCCCTACTAACTCTTTAGATCTGGCATTTGGGTGATCAATATGGTGATTAAAATGCCAGGAAGATCTATCACTAAGACCACACATCAGGCCCCTGGCAGAAATGCCACAAAGCAAGATGTGGTCTCTGACTTTGATGAAATAAATGAACAAGACACATACAAACAGAGGACAAAAGTGGGTAGCTAGCTAGCTAAATGATAGTGCATTGTTTACTCAAATTCACTTTTTAAAATCAAATAATTGAAATAATATTTAGGAGACAGAGAGGTTATATGGCATGGTGGCATAGGTAAAGCTTTGGGAATTGTCAGTCGCTTGTTCTCATTCCAACTATGAATAAATTAGTTCATTTATTTGAACTTCACTCTCCACTAAGAGTGGGCTAATATTATCCATTTCCTATGATTGTTATGAAAGTTAGAAAAAGAACATGTAGATTCCTATTGAAGTAGCTATTATTTTCTTTCAGATTTATGTATTAATCCACATGGAGTTTTGTGTATAAGGTGAGGTAGATATCTAATTTTATGTTTTCTTTGTGGGTACCCTACTGTCTCTGTACCATTTGTTAAAACAAAAAGTGCTTCGGTCTGCAATGCCAGCTCTGTCTTATATCAAGCTTCCATATAAGCACGAGTCTGTTTCTAGGCTTTTTTCCTCTTCGATTGTCTTGTTGGCCTATCCATGAACCACTCACCTACTGTCTTATGTCTGTTTAAAATGATGTCTTTAAATCTGGAACGGCAGTTATGCCATCTCATTCTTTCTCGTAATTGTCTTAGCTATTTATACTATTCATCTAATTTCAGAACCAAGACCCATTAAAAACACTGTCAAGATTTTGATCAGAATTGCATTAATTGTATAGGTGACTTTGGGGAGTATCGAAGGCTTTAAGGTACTAAAAGGTGGGTAAGACATGATAGGCAGAGAGTAATGATGGGTAAGGAGAGAGCCAGAGCAGAAGGAATGGTGTGAAGCAGGAAGACCCCGAGTGCATTCAGTAAATGGAATGGCCTAGTTTGACTGGCAAATGATGGATACCAGAAGGTAGATGTAGACAGAGACCTGGAAGCTACCTTAGCTGTCAAGTATAAAGTGAATGCACAGAGAAAAGCTTGTGACAACTCCTGAGCCCAGAAAGTCCTGTGACATGCCGCTAATGGAAACCAACTTCCCATCCAACTTTGTGAAGTAGTAATGCAATGAAGATTCATGTAAGAAAAGTTAGAGAGACAGAGGAAATGTAGCCAGATGTTAATCAGGCACTAAGCTGTGAAAACTTTGTTCTCAATGGGAACCTGTTTTACATGTAACGTTATTTTACCTGTGGCTCCTAATTCTATCTGTAAATACTGTGCGGGAATATGAGCTAAGCAACATACATTCTCTGATAATTTTCCCACATGTGCAATTAGCTTGACCAAAAACATGCTCACCCAGAGGCACTCATTAACTTTAAAAAATGGAACCCATTCACCCTGCCTGAACCTGCTGGGGTACACCAGTTGACTCTACGTGCATTGCACATTCAGGAATGATCTGTGGGCTTCTGATCTGGAGCTCTTCGCTTCACTGTGACTCCTGCCATTTTATCCTCTCCGTGTTGTGGTGATGCCACAAATGTCGACTGATGAGACCACCACGGTTCCCAACTGACTTGTTGTTGGTGCCTGCCTAAGACATTACAGCTGCTGCCAAAAGTGTCAACCCTTGAACTGATGTTGTTTCTGTTTGGACCACGGGTGATAGTACTGTCTGATGTCAACTTGGTTACCAGCACTGTCCCATCTTCCTTCCAACACTGGGATCCTAACATGAGTTTCTGTGTGGGGCTGGAGAAAAACTTGAATGACAGAGATCATGCTGTATCCAAAATTGCACTTCTCCTCAACCTTGAATTATTTCACCAGCCTGAGCCAGTGTGCTGTGACTTTTTGTCCTTGAGGATGAGATTTCCACTAAGACCTTCTCTAGATAGACTTTTTTTGTTTTGTTAATCCTCACCCAAATATATTTTTTTTCCATTTATTTTTAGAGAGAGTGGAAGGGAGGGGAAGATACAGAGAGAGAGAAACATTGATGTGAAAGAGACACATTAATTGGTTGCCTCCAGCACATGCCCTAACCAGTGCCAGGGATTGTGCCTGCAACCAGGGTACATGCCCTTGACTGGAATTGAACCTGTGACCCTTTGGTCTCCAGATCAATGCTCTAACCATTGAGAAAACTAGCTAGTGCTAGATAGATTATTTTTTAATCGACCCATCCAACCAGCCTTCCAAAGATGCTAGAATCCATGGTAGACATAGATTAGACTTGTTAAAACTTCAACAAAATTTTACTCTGAAGAGAATCTATAAATAGTAGGGTGTCTATAGAACATAGTCTGATAACAGTAGAGCAGTTAAGAGTATAAATTCTGAAAACAGACAGTATTCAATTTATGGCTCCCCTACTTGTAGCTATGTGTGACCTTTGGCAATTTATTAAACTGCTTTGAGTCTCTGTAGGCCTCGAGGACACTTATAATTATCAAATGAGGTAATTCATATAAGGCACTTAGCACAATACTTGGGATCTAATTAGAGTTAAAAATCTGTTGAATGAATAAGTCAAACATCTGGGATCAATTGCATTGAAAAAATAAACTTTTCTAGGTGTTGTTCAATTCAGAGACTCATGGAACATGAAACATGGAACACAAAAATTTGCTTAGCAGGTTCATTCTTACCCAATTACTCCTTTATTCATTAAACTTATGTGTTCTGGATCTATTATATGCTAAACACTGAGTTAGGCAGTGGGCACACCACCATAAATAAATTATTTGTGGAGTTTAAAATCTAATGAGGGATAAAGACAATTTAGTGTGACAAGTTTCATGATAAGGGAGAGAAGATATTATCAGATTTTATTGAATCTATGATGCCATCATTTGTAAGACATATTCTTTTTATGTATCTCCAAGAAAAAAAATGTTGGAAATTTTAATTTTAATTGATTCTAAGACATCAATTTTAATGAATTAATCGATAATTTTCATTGACTATAAGGCACAGCATTTTCAGAAATGTTAAAATGCAAAATAAATGTATCTTAGAAAAATACATGAAATAGGTGATCAAGAAAGAAGAGTTTGAATCCTTATCAGAGAGCCACTGTGGACCATAAAAGGAGAGAACAGATTAAGATTAGACTTGAAGATTAAAACATAATACGTAGTCAATCACTGTGGTGGGCATTTGTCATTGCTCAGCTACCCAGCATCTAAAGCTCTGTCCTGTTTGAGGAGAGGCCTCCTTTGTGAGAGTTGGCCTTGCCTCCCATTATGAGAACCGAAGGAAAGCAGATGTATTCCCACTTGGCAGCTGGTATATAATCACATGACCCAGTCTTGGCCAATTCTTTGTTCTTCTCAGTGACTTTAACCTTAGAACTAGTAACACAAAGAAGGAAGAGCAGTTTATGATTTATTCATAATAAAGGCAGCCAGCAATTGAGTTAGTGTTGCCTATGGCAGTGGTACAGGTGTTCTGAAAAGGCAACATTGTCTGAGAGTGGGAGAGATAAAGATGCCATTGATGGCTTTCTAACCATACTTCTGCTGGATCATGAGCTAGTGGAAATCTCTGCTCTACCACACAGGGTCCTGTTTGTATTTTTGTATTATAAATGTTTTTGATCTTCTATTCTTTGAAGTAGTTAAGTAATTTGAAAAACAGTTGTTCTTTTTGGGTTTTGCCTTTTTAATATTTTTTAGCCTTGATCAGAGTCTAAAACTAATCATTACTTACCACTGAGACACGACCTTCCAGGTATTTCACCCAATGCTCCATGAATTATGACACTGACTGGTAGGAATAGGCACTCTGTTCTTTCCAATGGCTTATTCCTCAGCCACGGGTAGGTTTTTTTTGTTTTGTTTTGTTTTGTTTTAAATATGTGTGCACTTATCTGTACTCAGCTGAATTCTTGTGGGGATCCTCTGCAGATACTCAAAATTTTCTCTGTGTAGCATTTTCCTCTCCAAATTCTGAACTGCAAATTCTGGTCACTTTGCTCTCCCTGAACTTTTAGTTTTATTTCCTCAATCCAGAGAGTCCGCTGGGTTCTGCCTGAATTTCCTTCCTTATGCTATGGTCTCAATCTCTTCAAGGCAGTAGACTGGGGCAACACAAAGAGGCACCTTGTTATTTCCTGTCCCTTAGAGATTGTTTTCCTTCATTTCCTGATGTCTTTAAAGACGTGCTCAATATATCTTGTTTAGTTTTTAGGAAGAACAGTACTAAGTTCCTGGTCATCCATCTTAGCCAGAAGTAGAAGTTTCCATTAATTTTGTTTTAACTTGACACATATAGGTTTGGATTCTTTCCCAATCTCTTGATGTAGGACCATGAATCTTTCTTTCAGTTTGATTCTGTATATGGGAGTTTCCTGTTGTAAATTAAATTCATCTTGCATTGCCTATATTTTCCAGCTCAGTTTCTTTGAAATAGAAATGAGAGGTGAAAAATACTTAGAAATCAATCTGAGTACATTAATCTTCTGGAGTCAGAGATTACTCTTCATCCACCACTCTTGTTTCACTCATGCAAGATTCAATAGTCATCTTCTTTTCAACTCATGTCTGTTCTACAACATTCAACTAAAAAGTCATAGAAACAGCAATTCACTTTTTATGCACCTTTTCTTGACTTTTGTAATATTTAATTTCATGATGTAATTGCAATAGTAGCTACATAAAAAAGGCTGAGAAATAAGAATAACCTGGTCTTGATAAAAATGTAAATTAGCTGGTGAGAGCAGAAGAGTTTATACATTCCAGAGAGTGGCATAGTAGATGTGAACATTGAAGGTCTGCTTAACTCTGAGAGTGTTGATTAAGTGAAGATCCATTAAGAGAGAATCCATACTGACTCTTGCACTTTGCCTTGATGCTAAGTAGAGAGCAAGATGAGTGAGTGGTTGGGATCTTAATGGGTGATTTTGAGAGATGAATTATAAGGTAAAATTAATAGGATTTGGGGATGGTGCCTGGTATGTCATGGGCATTCAATAGCTATTTGGAAAATGAATAAATTATTATATTTCATAGTGCACGTGTGTGTGTGTGTGTGTGTGTGTGTGTGTGTGTGTGTGCATGTGTGTTTATTCCTTAGTTACATGTAAATTCTTGGGTTTTGGTAAGCAGCTTCTGTGTATTTTTTAATACTTTCCAGAATCAATAAGCACAATGTCCAGGACTATATAAATGTGGTCCATTTGTTAACTTGCCCACCCGCACAGCAAGAACAGCTGGTTTTAAGGTCTGACCTCTGCTATAATGAAAGACATATAGACTGAACAGGACATTTCTACTTCTCAATATGCCTTCTTCAGGGATGACTTCTGGAAGCTGCCGGGGCTAATTAGCTCCCCCGGCTCTTGCCTGATATAAAAACACAATATGGGCAGGTGATTGAAGCTGAGAAATGATGCCTCTGGCTCTGGTTAGTTTGTTGTTATTTTTTCCTCTCTGGAAGGAACATGCCCAGTAGTTGCTGTGTCAAACAGAGGTTCAGGATATTTAAAAACAAATAAGGAAATTGAGGACCTACCGACTGCATCGTTATGGGGTATTTGAATAAGAGTCATTCATCAGAAAGGGTTTCCTCATCATGTAGCAAAGGACTGTGCTAACGCAGTTTTGGAGACGAGGACAGTGAAGGGGAAGTGAGCAGTTTTTCTTTGCTTCAGGCCCACTAATCTGGGCAGCTGAGGGGTTCTGTCTCCTTCAAGCTTAATCTTCACTCATATTTACTGCTCTTCTCAGGGGACTCAATGCTTTAGTTAAATCAATTGGCCCTGGAATGGGTCTTTCCTCCTATCTTGCCCTGCCCAATTAGAGAAGACGTTCATTCTGTTAGTGTCTGGGGCAAATTTAGTGGCCCAACCCATTCCATTTCAGGGAGCCCGTGGAAGCTGCAATGATGGGAAAGGCGAGACTGCATTTTAAAAATGCCCTTGAGCTTCCATGGTTTGTGTGTGAAATGTACAACCATGCAAATGGTTTTTCCCTCCCTAACTAGTGTGCAAGTAATGTTGGCAGTTACAGATAATAGAGGCTGAAAATGGACCCCCATGTAATTTATTCAATGTCTACAAGTTGCCCACGGGGTTCTTAATGTGAAAGATAGTTTTGCCTTAAGTAATTGACTCAGATGAAAGAAATGAGGGCACTCTTCAACAAGCAACTATCCAAAGTCACTTCTGAGATCGTTACCTGGTTACTGTTATGAAGTCAAGCTCAGAACAATGACCTCTCAGACCTTATTGCAGTCACAGATGGACTTTTTTTTTTTAACCTGAGAGGATAAGATGAGGGCAAGTTAAGGAGGTTTGGTGCGAATTAAGTCCTCTTCATGCTTTTCTATTTTCAAAATATTGAAGGGGCAATTTCCAGCCTGGTGTATGGGCACTTACCCACATACCTCCCATCACCCTTGATTAGAGTCATGCAGCTTGGTACTTGCACTTCTATTTACCCTTTGATTTAATAAGTTCTTCTGTCATGAAGCTATTAACAGTTGTTTTCTAGGAAAACCAATCAATACTATGGACACACCCTCTTGCATTTTTCTGTATTTGCTATGATCTGCCCATCAAGAAAGCCTCTTCTTTTGACACCAAATGCTGTGTGAGAGACTGAATATATGGATGGGCATGACCAGACCATCCTATATAATAAAAGGCTAATATGCAAATCGACCGAACAGTAGAACGACCGGTCACTATGATGTGCACTGACCACCGGGGGGGCAGACGCTCAATGCAGGAGCTGCCCCCTGGTGGTCAGTGTGCTCCCACAGGGGGAGTGCCTCTCAGCCAGAACCCCTGAGCCAGGCTCATGACTGGCGAGCACAGGGGTGGTGGTGGGAGCCTCTTCCACCTTCACAGCAGTGCTAAGGATGTCCAACCTGCGAGAGGGCGCAGGCCAGGCTGAGGGACCCCCCTGAGTGTACGATTCTCGTGCACCGGGCCTCTAGTATATATACAAATAGGACTCTAACAAACGACCTGCAGCAGCCTTCCCAGGAAACCAACCTCCTGTCTTTAATAAACAGCCTTGGAAGCCAGCCTGCCATCAGTCAGACTTGTAGGAAGTCAGACTACTATCTCTAGCAACAATCCAGGAAGCCAAACAATAACCCCTTGCAACAACTGGCCAAAGTGGTCAGGACTTGATAAATAACTGACAGCTTCCCTAATTTTTGTCCTCACTTCCAACTTGGGACCAAACAGAGAAAGCCAAGCGTGCACCACTAACCGATGGCGTAGTTAGCCACTCCAGCTTCCCCAGGACAGCAGCCTCCAATCAGGGCACTTAGGGTGTCTTCCCTCTTTCCACTAGGAAGCTCTTCCTCTCCTCTGCCTGCCTTGAGTCTCTGACAAATGCATGTAGTGACCAGACTATTCTATATAATAAAAGGCTAATATGCCTCCCTGTCAGCAAGCTCTGAATAAGCAGCCTTTGCCCATTCTCATTTGGTTGATCTTTGCTTATTTTCACATGTGTCCACATGTCTCAGTATTTGGGAGGGTTTTGCATTAAGTAGGTGTGACTGTGACTTTTCTGGAGTTTTCTTTTTCTCCCAGTCATCCTCCTATCTCCAAAAGAAATAGAGCAGATGGAAGGGAGATAATACACAAGCCCGGCCTTAGAAATGACCTGCTTCAGGGGCAGAGTGGTTTATAGGCCATGCCTTCCTGCACCCTGCTAAGTCCAGAAAAGCAGCATTTCCAGCCAGACCTGGGAGTTCCTTTAAGGCGGGCCCTTCAGACATGACTGGTGTGTCAGGCTCATTTTAATCTAAAAGTTAAGGAAAGGGCAGGAGGGGTTATCTCAATTGAAAACATTTGTTTCTTCATTCTTCCTTTCATTCAGGCATTCAATACACATTTACCATGTGCTGAATATAGGGTTTTAATTTAATTACTTTTTATTTTTAAATCTTTATTGTTGAAACAATTACATAGTTCCTCCTTTTTCCCACATGAACCTCTTCCAGCCCACTCTCAGGTCTCCCACCTGCACCCCCCGGACCTCACCACCCCATTGTCTGTGTCCATGGGTCATGGGTCATGCATATATGTGTACAAATTCATTGGTTGATCTCTTCCCACCTACCCTCCCGTGCCTTCCCTCTGAATTTCAACAGTCTCTTCATGCTTCTATGTCTCATAGTTCATTTGATTCATTAGATTCTACATTAATTAATTACTTTTTATTTTGAAAGTCATATTTGAGCACATATTTTGACTCTGGAGAAACTGAAGTTCCCTCATGCATCTCCTTGGAGGTAGCTGCAGAGTTCAGTCACATGGGTTAAATTCATTCTTTAACATCTCACACCAGGAGGTTTTATTTTTACCTTGATTTTTTCACACTTTTCATCAATTTTCTGATGCTAAGTTTTTCTGCTGCTGTTTCTTGGCTTGTTTTAAAAATTATCTGTGTAATTCAGAAGTACTCTTGGGATGCATTCATTGTTTAATGCTTAGACCTTAAACCCAAGCACTCAAATATGCATTCACTTACTTATTTGACTAGTGTTTATTAAGGCTGAACAGAGTCATGGTTAGCAAGAAGCTAAAGACCCTTAAGCTGTGGGGCCCTTCATTGCCTATCTCCTTCCAAGTCCCTGGGAGAGGTCCTGGCAACATGTTCACATGCTCACATGATTTTGTAAAATTTATAGAAGTAACATATTATAATCACTACTAGAGGCCAATGCACAAATTCGTGCACTGGTGGGGGTCCTTGGGTTTGCCTGTGGGGATCGGGCCGAAACCTACAGTCCAACACCACCTGCAGCTCCTACCTGCAGCTCCTACCTGCCTCTCCCGCTCATCCCAGCCCCACTGCGCCTTCCCCAGGCTCACGCCCAATCAATCACAATCGGGAGAGGCTCGTGCCACCACAGCAGCACTCGCCAGCCATGAGCCCTGCATCTGGCACCCTCCCAAGGGGATTGGCCTGTGGGATCAGCCAAAACTGGCTCTCTGACAAGGGACCCCACCAGTGCACGATCAGAGCAGAAAGGGACAGTGGGAGGACTCCAGGGCCTGTCCGGCCTGTCTTGCTCAGTCCTGATCGGCCGGACCCCAGCAGCAAACTAACCTACTGGTCAGAGCATCTGCCCCTTGGTGGTCAGTGCATGTCATAGTGAGCGGTTGAGCAGCCTTAGCATATCATTAGCATATTACCCTTCGATTGGTTGAACAGTCGACCAGTCACTGGATGACCAGACACTTAGCATATTAGGCTTTTATTATATAGGACTAGAGGCCCATTACAGGAAGATTCCTGCAAGAATAGGGCTTCTGCGGACTGAGTGAAGTAGAGAAGGGAGCGAAGCCTGCCGAGGCCCCTGGCCCAGCTGACAGGCCCGGACACTTCCAGAGGCTAGGGAGCAGTGAGGCTGGATCCACCACCGGAGTGGGTGGATCCTGCCTCATTGCTTGGTCCCCGAGACCCCTGGCCAGGCCTACAGGCCCAAACACTCCAGCAGCGGGGCTGAGTGGACTGGGCGCCGCCATTTTGTGGCTATGGGTGCCGCCATCTTTGTGATGGAGTGATGGTTAATTTGCATATTCCTCTTTTATTAGATAGGATTGGTTAAGATGACTGTTACTTTCTATTCTGACCTCCTCTTCTGCCACACTACTTCCTCTTGTTTTGGGTGAGGTTGGGAGAACTCAGGGAGAATTTTGAGACCTGCCTAAGGGGAATTGAGTTGGGGGATGCACTTCGTTTGAGTGTAGTGGGATATGTTTCTTTGGGTATAAGTTATTGTTATCATAACACTAGAGGCCCGGTGCACAAAATTCGTGCACGGAGGTCCCTCAGCCCAACCTGCACCCTCTACAATCCAGGAGCTCTCAGGGTTGTCCTACTGATGGCTTAGGCCCACTCCCCATGGTTCTCTGCTCTCTGCAGGGCCTGGAGGTTTCCCTGCAGCCATGGAGATGAAGTCCCCATGCCCTGCTGTCTACTCTGCCTGCTGCTGCCATGCGCCATGCAAAGGAAGCCCCAATGCCCTGCAGTGTGCTCTGTCTGCCAGGCCTGGGGGCTTCGCCAACACGGACACACTAAGGAAGCCCCAATGCCCTGTTGTCCGGGCTCTGTCTGCAGGGCCTGGGGGTGTTCCCACTGTCATCTTGCTAAGGAAGCCCCCAAGCCCTGCTTTCTGGGCTCTGTCTGCTGGACCTGGGGTGTTCCCGCCACCTCTGCTCTAAGAAAGCCACCATGCCCTGCTCTATGGGCTCTGTCTGCAGGCCTAGGGCTTCCCCTCTGCCACAGTGCTAAGGAAGCCACCATGCCCTGTTCTCCCTGCTCTGTCTGCAGGGCCTGGGGCTTCCTGGCTGCCACTATCAGGAAGCCGCCATGCCCTGCTTTCCCCGCTCTGTCTGCAGGGCCTGGGGCTTCCCCTCTGCCGCATTGCTAAGGAAGCCGCCATGCCCTTCTATCTGGGCTCTGTCTGCAGGGCCTGGGGCTTCCCGGCTGCCGCGATCCGGAAGCCGCCATGCCCTGCTTTCCCCGCTCTGTCTGCAGGGCCTGGGGCTTCCCAGCTGCGCGATCGGGAAGCCGCCATGCCCTGCTTTCCCCGCTCTGTCTGCAGGGCCTGGGGCTTCCAGGCTGGCTGCAGCGATCAGGAAGCCGCCATGCCCTGCTTTCCCCGCTCTGTCTGCAGGGCCTGGGGCTTCCCGGCTGCCGCGATCGGGAAGCCGCCATGCCCTCCTCTCGGGGCTCTGTCTGCAGAGCCTGAGGCCGATTGGGAAGCCGCCATGCCCTGCTTTCCCCGCTCTGAGGTGACTGGGCGCAGCCATCTTGTGGCTATGGGGGCTGCCATTTTTGTTGCGGAGTGATGGTTAATTTGCATATTACTCTATTATTAGATAGGATGTTTCACAATGGGTTAAATGGCAAAGCTTGAGGTTCAACACAATTGAAACTGGACCCTATGGCCATGCATATGCTTGTCTATGAAATGGACTTGCTCAATCCTATCCACACAGTTCTTATTAATATCTTGCTCATTTGACTTGAAATATTAACATAGATGGAGATAAAGATGCAGTCCAAACTACTCATTCCCGTGAGGACATCAATGACAAATTGATTAAGAGTATATAAAGTTAGTCACTATATAAGAACTTAATAGTTTAACAAATTTGACAAAAATCCTAAGCATTTACATGACATGAACAAAAATGAGTTTCAAAGTTGAAAGAAATTTTTCTAAACTAAATTCAATCAACAATGGTAGATGGAAAATTGATAGTTTTATGTTCTTTACACAGAAAGTGATACTACAAAGGACTATTATATGAAGAGGTGATCAAAATTTATATAGACAAAAATGTAGGGGAATGTATTAAAGAGGCTTGCCAGGGAGTCCATTAATAGAGATATTTTTGTGGATGTGGTGATGCATGTGGCATTTATCAAGTTTTTATTATTTTGATGTGTTTTGATATCTTCTCTCATTCTAAATAAGTATTAACTTACATATCTAATTTTCATTAAACTTTTATTTTGAAATCATTGTAGAGTCACATCTAGTTTTAGGAAATACAGCAGAGAGATTCTACATTTCCTTTATCCTGTTCTCTCTATGGTAATATTCTGAAAAAACTATAGTACAATATAAAAACCAGAATGTTTACATTGATGTGGTCCATATTAATTTTTATATTCACAGCTTTGTGCCTTTTGTTCTAAAGAGCTCCCCTCCCCCCAAGTATGATAAACTTCAGATCCTACAAAACCTGGATCTGCCCCAACATTTACCATGTGCTGAACATTCTTGGTGCTGGGGATGGAGCAATGAACGAGGAAACACAGTCCCTGGCCTCAGGGAGCTTATATTCTAGTGAGGAAGATAGAAAATAAAACATACGCCCAGCTGGCATGACTCAGTGGTTGAGCATGGACCTATGAGCCAGGAGGTCACAGTTCGATTTCGGTCAGGCCACATGCTGGGTTGCTGGCTGGATATCCAGTGTCGGGTGGAGCATGTAGGAGGCAGCCGATCAATTATTCTCTCTCATCATTGACATTTCTCTCTCTCCCTCTCCCTTAAACAAACAAACAAAAACATACAGTATGTGAGATGGTGATGAGGCCTATGGAAAAAAATAAAGCAGGGTAGGGGGATTGGGAATTGGTGGACAGACTGGAGATGCTATCTTGAAATGGGTGGCTGAGGAAGAAAGGACTCAGAGTAGAGGACATTTGAACAGAGACATAAAGGAAGTGAAGGAGCAAGCCAAGAGGATGTTGCTGGGAGAAGGAAGGGCAAAGTCCCTGAGGAGGGAGCAACCTGGGGGTGTTTGAGGAGCAGCAGGGAGGACGAGTGAGCAAGGCAGGGAGCAGTGAGACTGGGGAGATGGTGGGGATGCAGATGGAGCAGGACCTAATGAGCCACAGGAGGAAACTGACTTTTTCTCTAAGTTGTGAAGGTATTGAAGGGTTTTGAGCAGATGAATGACAAGGTATGACTTACATTTAGAAGAACCACTCTGGCTGAGCATTTCTAAAGTATGGGGCAAAGAAGGAAGCCGGAAGCAGGACCAGCTCAATAATTTGTAAAGCCCATGTAAAATGCAAATGCAAATTATTTATTAAAAAATCAGAAGAAAAGCTTTTTCTTTCTTCTTGGGTCTTCCTCTAGGGCTGTCCCTGTGTGTTCACTGTGTCATGTTCCATTGGACCCGTGGATACTCTGGGGAGGGTACAGACACTCACAGTTGTCTGGCTCCCCATTGGGGGTGAAGGGTGGCAGGGTGGCTGGGGAACATTGGTGAAGACAGTGGGTAGCCAGGAACCTGTCCCATAAGGCAGCAAGAGAAGGGACCACCCGTGAGGCTCCAAACCCCAGGCACATGTTGGTTTGTCCCATTGGACTTCACTTAGGAAACACAAATCTATAATAATAAAAGAGTAATATGCTAATTAGACCAGATGACCTTCTGGACTAAGCAGGGATTGTGAGGAAAGCCCGGGCCTCAGGTGCCTGCCAGCTGCCGGAGGGAAGCCCGTGTCCCGGGTGCTGGAGGGAAACCGGTGCTGGCAGCTGGGGGAAGGAAGTCCTAATCTTGCGTGAATTTCATGCATCGGGCCTCTAGTTTAAGATAAACGTAGTAAGAATTTCAAGGCCACTCCACAGAGTAGTAACCTCCAGGCATGGAGCCCCCCCACCCCACCTGCCATGTAACTGCACTGGTCACACACTGGTGAAGGCGGCCCTGCTAGGAAGAGCAGGCAGGAGGCAGTTGCAATAATCTGGGGAGAGAAGGTGGTGACTGGACCAGCGTGATAGTAGGGCGTGTGGGAAGAAGGGGAGAGGCTGGGATATACTTTGAAGGTAGAATCTATCAATCAAGTTGAGTCTGCATCCAAGGCTTTTGGCTTGAGCATCTGGAAGGGAGAAGGTGCCATTTTCAGAGAGGGGGGAAGACAGGCAACCTGACTTTGAGAAGAAAGATCATCAGTTTGGTTTTGAACGTTTTGAGTTGGATATCCTCTTGGACATCACAGTGGACAGTTGCAAATATGAGGTTGGCAGGTAGAGGAGGGGGCTAGAGATATAAATTATGAGCCATTTGTATAAAGATGATATTTAAAGCCATGAGACTGATCATGATCTCCTGGGAAGTGAATGTGGTTAAAAAAGAGAAATCTGAGCCATGGGGCCCTTTAGGGTTTAGAGATACTAAAACAAAAATGATCCAAATAGGGTGGAATTAACTACAGTGCAATTAATTGACATTACAAATTCAGGCATGGCACAGTCACACACGCCTCTGAAGTGGACGACTTACTGGAAATTAGGTGAAGTACAGCTTTCACTCAGTCCTTGTACGTGCAGGGGCATCTGCCACATTCATGGATGTCCTTTATCATTGGAAAAGCCCTGCTTTGGGGTGGAAACTGCCAAGCTTAGAAACCAGGGCTCCAATTCTTAGCCTGCTTTGCTGCTGGGACATACCTATACAACCAGGAGCTGCCACTCAGACATGGCTGCTTGATACTCTGGGCAGGGAGCCATGTCGGGAACAGGCTGTGCAGAGAGATCTTTGTGTTCCGCACTCATCCTCTGCAAAGAGGTAGCTGCAGTGTAGCAGTGCTGGTTTTCTAGTGGCTGCAAGACCCATCTCCTGATGCAGGCGAGGTCCTGGTGGATCAGGCTGTGGGTTTGAGGACATGAAAGGGGCAGCATCAATGGTGGTGATCTCTCATCGGGCCAGTTTTTTGTATGGCTTTGGGCACTTCCCAGGATGCTTACCGATAACCTTTAGTTCAGCTCTCCAGCTCTCCCAACACAGCTGGGAACACTCAATATTTCTTTAATAAGCTCTTTTATTGCAGGATTACCTTTGTTGCTTGCTACTAAGAACACTGACTGAGATAATGTCTCTAAACTGGAATTCTAATGACATAAATCACTTAATATTTGTAAAGCACATTGTACCTGCCAAATAAGCACTATATGAGTGTTTTGCCTTTTCATCAATAAATCTCACTTTGGAGCTCAAACTCCATCCTAAGACTCTTAGATCATGCTTACATTACACAAGCTTCTCCGTCTTTAAGAGATGTTTTGGTTTAACACAGGAACAGTATTAGCGTCACCAGAAAAATGCTTCTATCCTACAGAAAATGTAACTAAAGTCGGGTCTGTGCCCAAGGCTACACCCTTAAAGAGTTCTAATGGGAAGATGTGTTATTAATAAGTAATTTAATTTTAAGTACTGCTTACTTTGTCCAAACTACACTGTCTTGAGAGCCAATTAACCTGTCATTTGAAAAAAATGAAGTGTCAAATTTAGTACTAATCATATTAAGTCAAAGACACAAGTCAGAGAAGTCAGTGGGCAGCTATAGAAAAGGAAGGCAGTAAGGAGCTCCTGAAGAATAAATCATTTTCAGCCCATAGAGGAGACTTCCATGGATATTGAGTTGAAGCAAGTTGCAGCAGAGAGAGCTACGCAGATGAGGTTACATCCTGCCCCTGGCACTTGCTGTGTGATTTGGTGAAGACACTTAACTTTTTGAGATGATCAGAGCAGATGACATATTTAAGCTCCTTTTGTGACGATGCAATTTCTCACTAGATGTTTGTTTCCTTTTTCTCACTCTCATCCCATCAGCTGTAATGCCGAGACTGACCAGCAGACCCTGAGTGATGCATGAATGGATTACTCTGACACACATTTCTGTGAAAGAGAGGGCTAAGGGACTGCTTGGCTATAGGTACCAAACAGCCCTTGTTTGCCTGCCTCCTTAGGCTTTTATTGTAACAACAGCTTGAACTAAAATGAACCTCTAAATACAATCAGCAGGGTAAGTATCCTTGAGAAAGCACATGCTTCTACAAGGTCATATATAAAGACTAAACATAGAGATTCCAGTAAAACACCTGGGGGCTCAGACTTGTTTGGAAAAGTCAAGGCAGGGGGCCTCTAGGGGGACCCTCCTTCAGCAAGGTCCCCCTAGAGGTCCTCGACCTTTAGAAGAATCCTCCTTACAGACTTTCCAACCACGTTCTGTACTTCCCCACACTGTAAGACCAAGAAAATCATCATAATACATGTGTTTCAAGGACACAACACTGTTATTAGAATAATGCAACAATGTTTAAGCAATCTTGTAAACTAGAAGGTATTTATTTTTCCCCCTTTATTTTACTTTATTATTTTTTCCCATCACCACTTATCTCCCATATAGCCTCTTCCATCTCCCCTTTTCTCCCCACCCCCACAGTCGCCATACTGTTGTCCATGTCCATGAGTTCTTTTTCTTTTTTCCCTTCCTTTCTTCTTTCCTTCCTTCCTTCCTTCCTTCCTTCCTTCCTTCCTTCCTTCCTTTCTCTCTCTCTCTCTCTCTCTCTCTCTCTCTCTCTCTCTCTCTCTCTCCCTCTCTCTCTCTCTCTCTTTCTTTCTTCTTTCCTCAATCCCTTCACAAACTTCCAATTGAAGTCTGAAGGGTGAGTGCTCCATGTTTGTTAAATTTCATTGAATTAATTATAAGTGAATAGCTAAGTATGACGAAGTAGAATACTGTGTGTAGCCTAACAGAGGTATGGTGAACTGAGTGAGAGAACTATTGCTGCCTTAAATTCCAGAAGATCATATTTAATTGCTCCTTGAATAATGGAAAATATGAATTCTCCAATATGCTCTTCCTCTTCAACTTTTTTGGAACCCTGAAATAGAATCAAATTCTCTGTAAACACAGCTTAGATGTAGCATCAGCTTTAGCTGTAACATTTCTCTGAAAGTCTCTGGGAGATGTTCAGTAAAGTGACATAGCAGTTCCTTACTGGTTAAGACACCGGCTTACCAAAAAATGGCTGGGTTGTGAGAGTGATTGATGGGAAAGAACTTGATGATAGCTGAATTGGTGAATTTGGGGGAAAATAACCTTGAGGAAATTATCCTGAATGTATCATAAGTATAAAGAGGTGAAAGATTTAGGTGAGAGGTAAAGAGATGAGAAAGATCAACATATGTCTATGTAGTAGTTCTGGAGAAGAGAAAAGAAAGAATGAAGTAAAGGCTGTAATAAAAGGAATATTGATAATTTTCTAGAGCTAAGTAAAGGTATGATTTCTTAGATTTAGGCAGTAAAAATCCTAGTAAGCATGATGAAGTAAAGTATGTCAATACTTGGGGAATGTTGCCCTAGCCAGTTTGGCTCAGTGAGTCAGCCTCTGGACTGAAGGGTCCAGGGTTTGATTGCCCTAACCGGTTTGGCTCAGTGGATAGAGCATCAGCCTGCGGACTGAAGGGTCCCAGGTTCGGTTCCGGTCAAGGGCATGTACCTTGGTTGCGGGTACATCCCCAATAGGGGGTGTGCAGGAGGCAGCTGATCGATGTTTCTCTCTCATTGATGTTTCTAACTCTCTATCCCTCTCCCTTCCTCTCTGTAAAAAATCAATAAAACATATAAAAAATTTAAAACATGTGTGCGATTGGTGCCAGCAAGAGCTTTACAAGTATCACACATGCGTGAGTCAACGTTTATTTTTAAATTGCCAGTGCATGTCATATGTACCGGCTGGTTGGTCAGTTGGACAGTCAGAGGAACATACGGTCAGTCACTTAGCCATATATGTATATATTGATCTTTCTCATCTCTTTAGAGATGAGAAAGATCAATATATACATATATGGCTAAGTGACTGACCGTATATTATAAATACCTTTATGCTAAGAAAGTATTATGACCATTTACCAGAAATATGCACTAATTATCTTATATAGAAAGAGCAGGAGCCGTCAGGACCAAGACATGGATGCTAGCTCTCACCACTCTGAATTGCACTGTAATGGAGGGAAGTCACAACCCGTGTAATTAGACAATCTCTATATATAAAAGGCTAATATGTAAAGTGTCCCCACAGGAGTTAGACTGGAAGACCTGGAGTTCCATTGCTTGCTATGATGTGTGCTGACCACCAGGGGGTGGCATGGAACAAAGGAAGGCCTTGGCCGGCAGATGGCAGCTGGGGACAGGAGGCCCCGGCTGGCAGCTGGAAGGCCCCAATCAGCCCTGATCACTGGCCAGGCTTAGGGACCCTACCCGCGCATGAATTTTGTGCACCGAGCCTCTAGTAAAAGAAATAAATATTTAAACATTGGAAAGGTAAAGATAGGTCATCACTATTAGAGGAGTATATAATTTTCTACCTAGAAAAGCCAAGTATATCAAAACCAATGAGAGTTAAGGTGTATGGATAAAAGGTTATGTCATCTTTGTTATCATTTAATGAAAACTCTATTCTAGAGTCCGTGCTAAAGATGTGATGTTATTAACTTATTTAATCCTCACAACAAACTTGCCATGCCCATTTCACAGGTGCAGAAAGAAACATGCTGAGAGAGGAATTAACTTCCCAAAGTGTACAGAGCCAGAGTGAAAGACCTGGGGTTTGAATCCGGGGAACTGAGTTCAAAATCCTTGGCTTTTACCACTGGGCTCTGCTGCCTACAGTCCCTCACACTAGAAACTGAAGTGGAAAAGACACTATTCATAATGGTAAGAGGATTCGAAATTCCCAGGAATAAACCAAACAAGCTACGTCTGAGACCTGAATGAAGAAAACTACTAAACATTATTTTTTATATAAAAAATCTAAATATAGATAAAATCATACCAGTCCTGGGTGTGGGCATGATTATTAGTGTGAAGAGGTCACTTCTCTTTAATTAATCTATAAATTCAATGCCATCTCAATCAGCAGATCAAAAGATTTTATTTAAAGGGAATTTGTTAAGCTGGTTCTAAAGCTCATTTGAAAGAAAAATCCAGAAGTCGTAAAAAAATGATTTACAGGCCTGATTACATAAAAATAAAGATGGCCAAACATCATACACAGAGTGAAAAGAAAAAAGACAATCATTTAGGGAAAGTTATTTGAATACATAAGAAAGACCAAGGGTTATGTCCCTAACAAACTGAGTGCCTACACACTGATATAGAAAAAACAAACAAACTGATAGATTAGATAAAGCTATGAACAGGCAATTCACAGAAAAGGAAATATAAGCAGTCAATAAAATAAGAGAAGATGCTAAAACTCCCGAGTAGTCAGGTAAATGGAAATCAAATGATAGAGATTTCAATTTCTGCCTATCAGATTGGCCAATATTAAGAAGATTTATAGCAGCCAGTGTTGGCCAGGGCAGTGGAAAATGGCATGTTCCTCATTGCTGATGGAGGTTTAAATTGTTATAATCTTCTTGGAAAGTAATCTAGGAGAATCTATTAAAATTTAATATGTACAGACCCTTGGACCAGAAATTCCATTTTGGGGGTATCTAGTCTTCAGATATCAAATCACCAGTAAGTAAGGATATATATATAAGCATGTTATTCCAGTATGAAAAAATAATTATCCATAATGAAAAAATAATTATCTGGAAAATATCTAAATGGGTGAATGAATGATGACTCATTCTTACTGTCATTGATTATGCAGCTGTTTAAAAATATTGCATTACACCTATAGGGAAATCCATAATATTATTAAATGAAATAATATAATATTCTAAGTAATGATTACAGTAGTTTTATTAAAGCAAAATCCTATCATTTATATGCCATAATATTATATATCTACTAGAGGCCCAGTGCATAGATTCATCCAGGGCATGTCCAGCTCATCTTGCCCAGTCCCAATAGGCTAGACCGCAGTAGCAAGCTAACCTACTGGTCGAAGCATCTGCCCCCTGGTGGTCAGTGCGTGTCATAGCGACTGGTTGAACAGTCGAACAAATGGTAGGACACTTAGCATATTAGGCTTTTATTATATAGGATAATATATTTACGTATATGTATACATAAACATAAAGAAAATTGTGGAAGGATACTGATAAATCTGTTAATATTGGTTATGTCAGGATGCTGGGATTAGAAGAGAAAGATTAACTTTTATATAGCTCCATTGTTCTTGACTTCTCATAAGAATGTGTTGCTTTTATACATAAAGAACTCAGTAAAATAAATGAAAGAAAAAGAATTTGCTACTTTCTCAAACTTTTGTAGACTTTAAAAACATATTCGAGCCTGGCCGGTGTGGCTAAATGGTTGAGCAGTGACCTATGTATGAACCAGAAGGTCACAGTTCAGTTCCCAGTCAGGGCACATGCCTGGGTTGCAGGCCCCATCCCCAGTAGGGGGCGTACAGGAAGCATCCAATCAATTATTCTCTCTCATCATTAATGTTTCTATCTCCCTCTCCCTTCCTCTCTAAAATCAATACAAATATATTTTAAAAATATGATACCATTTTCATTCTTTTTTTCCTCTCAATCCCCTATCTTCTTTACAATTTTAATATTGACAATGGCCAATTGGCCAATCCTGGTAATTTCCAGGATGAGAGCCCCCAGAGTTGGCGAGGAACCAACATTTATACCAAATCATAATACTTACAAGGCTTGGTATGTATTATGTGTAAAAGTATCCCATATTCCTCTAATTAATAGTTTAGTAGTTTGGGAACATTAAGTCTCCAATAAACCCTGGAATTAATGGCATTCCTTTCATGTAGTGATTAACCAATTCCTGATGAATCCCTAATGTAGCCTTTTGTTCATGATATATAGTACTAACCCTTTTTAGCCAAGGAAACATTTATTATGTGCTGCAGATATGGATACCATCAGTAGACCATTTAGTTAAGAGATAAGAGGAGGGAATCTTAGCGTGGTAGATGAGCTAGTTGAAAAAGAAATCAGAGAAATTTCCAGTAAAAATTACTTTGGAGAAAGCTAGCTGGCATCTTTCTAATGTTTTTTTCCTCAGAAATGCTTTGCCTTACTCAGAACTCTTGGAATTAGTAAGGGGAACTTGGGTCAAGTTTAGTTCTTGCTAAGATTTTTTCCCACTGAATCTGAGCAAATGCAATTCCTAGGCTGTGAGAATATTAGTTGTGATTTCCATCTTTATTCCTTTCTTTCTTTCTTTCTTTCTTTCTTTCTTTCTTTCTTTCTTTCTTTCTTTCTTTCTTTCTTTCTTTCTTTCTTCCTTCCTTCCTTCCTTCCCTCCCTCCCTCCCTCCCTCCCTCCCTCCCTCCCTCCCTCCCTCCCTCCTTCCTTCCTTCCTTCCTTCCTTTCTTTCTTTCTTTCTTTCTTTCTTTCTTTCTTTCTTTCTTTCTTTCTTTCTTTCTTTCTTCCTTTCTTTCTTCGTTCTTTCCTTTCCTCACTCTCTCCATCCCTCCCTTTCTTCAAGTTGCTTACTTATATAACTGACTGCTAAAAAAAACACACAAACCAAATGAGGTATTTATTTATTTTTTTAAGAGAGAGAGAAAAAAACATTGATCAATTGCCTCCCACATGCCCAACGTGGTGGGTATGTGCCCTGACCGGAAATCGAACCCACCACCTTTTGGTTGGACGACGCTCCAAACAACTGAGTCACACCAGCCAGGGCAAAAACACAAATGATTTAGATATCATCACTGCCTTAGTAGTTATCAAAGTGGGGATACAGCTATAACCCAAGGTAAAATGGGTCATTTTAGCAATATGTTAAAGTAACAAAGTAAGACACCTAACCGTAAATTGACCTTATTTTAGGGTCTATTGAAAAAAATTTCTCTTGCAAAACTCTTCAGGGACTATTATTTTAAAAAATTTATCTTGCAAAATCTCCCTCTTGCTCATAGAAAATTAAAGAGGGCTAAGAACATGGCATTTGATCATTTAGAACTGATATTTGCTTGTTTTAGGCTGTCAGTTCTACATCTTACAGAAAACAGACCCTCTTCCATGGGTTTTACACAATATCTGTGGTTTGCATTTTTTGTCATTAAAAGCATAAAAGAGAGAGGCTACTGAGCCCTGCACTAATGCTCTAGTCTAAGATCAGCAGACATTTCAATATTCAGCAGAGATAACATGTCCACAGGACTATGAGACTTACCTCTTGCGGTTTGAATACTTAGTGAAAACTTGGGTCAAATCTTTCTCCTTGTACTTGCGCACAGCATTGGACCTCATTTTACCTTGACCAGTTCTTTGCTTAGTTCTCTTAGGTTCTATTAGACTGGGCCCCTCAGGCCTTACTTCTGAGCTGATAAATGGGCAAGTCTGACCTTAAAATGAATAACAGGGCAGGAATGTGGGGGCCAACTTCTGTCACTTTGTGAATTTTATGTTCTATCAATAGCCCTGTTATGGTGTGCAGGCTATTGGGTTTCCTGAGGAATGGAGCCATTTTGTAAACAAAACGCTGTCATTTCAAGCCATTAGAATGCATTATATGAAGCATAATGGCCAAAGGAAGGTGATCGGGGAGTCAGACGAGAGGGAGAGTGAAATCTTTGGCTCTCTGGCTGCCTTGGGATTTGACTGCTGTAATGAACCCAGTCTTCCCATTACCCATTGTATTATTTAAAAAAAAAAAAATCTTGGGAGCAAAAGCTTTCCTTCTCCAAGTAGAGATGGATTAGGCAATTCCAGTTCCTGTTTGCTATTTCAGTGGAATTTAGTTGCTTTCAGAGTTAAATATTCTTCTCTCAGATGTTATTTAAAATGTCCTCTTCTCTTTTTTAGTAAGAAAACTTTAGTTCCTTCACTTCTGAGGTGGCAGTGAACAGTGTTAGCTGCTGAATGTTGTCTCTCATGGTTTGGACTTGGGTCTGAGTACAATGTAATTCTTGTTTTGTCAACAGGGTAGGTGGTTTTGTGGGATTTCAGCTCTAACACTGACCTCTGTGCATTAGCCTTATTTCTACAGGAAGCAAGTGCCATAATGGGTTTGAACATGCAAGGACTTCACTAGGGAGCACTCCTGTGTGAGAGAAAATGGAGAGTATCGGAAAAGGCTGGGGGAGCAGCAACTCGGCATGCAAATCGCACCCCAATGAAGAAGTGGGGAGAAAGGTTGTGTGGAAGCATCAGAGACTGCCATGCAGCTTAAGCGAGTTTGTCAAGATCACTGGGGAGTCTTGGGACCACAATCAGAGGTCAGAGCAGGCCTACATCTCCCAGGACCCCGGCTGCCTAACCTTCACCGCCAGCTCATTTATTGGCAGGGAGCCTGATCTTCAAATTCTTAATTCAAGTTAACACCAGCCATTCCTTTGTCTCAGTCTCCCTCCCTACTAGTGCCTGCCACAATTTTGATAAGTTGCAAATCTTGCATCTGAGGAGGAGGGAGGTCAGGATCTGTAACTCCATGTTTTAGATGGCAGCTGGAGAGGACGTGAAAGCAGTGCGAGGTGTGTATGAATTCCACTTCTGTGCCTGTAATTTCTCCTGTGGTTTTCCAGTCTTGCAACAAGAGGAAGGCAAGGAGCATGTGCAGTCTTTGGACAATGTTGCTAATTATGCCCATCACACAAGTAATCAGAGAGGAGCCTTTATTCAGCAAATAAACACAATTCAGCATTCAGTGAATCACATTTTTGAAAAATCACAGCATGTGTGTAGGTAGGGGGTGGGGGCATGTTATGTTGGAGGTTTTATGTTCCTTTTAGTCACCGAAAATAGGTCATCAGACCCTTGCTGTCTGAAAAACAGTGGTGTGTGTTCAGAGCAGTGAACTGTGTGATGTGAATAATGTGTGCAGGGCACTCAGGGAAGGAAGAACCAACCTATAGGTTCTCCACCTGCCCTGGACCTCACGAGGGAAAAGTCAGGGTGGGGGTGCTGCTTAGTCTGTGCTTGAGCCTCGAGGTCCAGCAAGTCACCACCTGAGAAAGGTGCTCCAATCACCTCTGGCTTCAGACCTCATTTCAGCAAGGGAGAGAGAGACTTTCTTGAGTGGAGGTGTCAAATGCCTGGGTCTCTGATAGACCTGGGAGCCATTTGTTATCCTTAGGAAGATTTTAATTTAGGAAATGTTTCTTTCCCTTTTGTGTTCTGCCTTTCCTCATTTTTAGGATATAACTGGCCTTTCGAGAACAGCTGGGGTTTGGGGCTAGTTTTGAGCCTGTGGAGTAGTAGGCCAGTTGAGCTGAGAATTGAGCAAAAACACCATTTTCAACCCGGACAGGGACAGTGCTTACTGAAGTAAGTAGGCCCGTGGCCATTTGTTCTCATCACAGCGAAGTGCCTGAGGGAGCAACATTTCCCAGCAAAACTGATTTCTCAGAAAGGATCTTTGCTGGGATCGGGTCACAAAGTGCCCATCATGTCACTGTCTTAAAGTATTTCTGGTTGTCATGGGCCTGAGGTTCATGTCCAGCGGGAATTCAATCTCATAGGGAATGCCTTCTTTTTGGCAAAAGAATTATTTTACTATACAAATAAGTATAACATAATGTTTGGCATATAACAAGCTTTCCACAAATGTTGAGTAAATGAAGGGAGTGGACCATAAGAAAACCGGACAGTGGAATAGAAAAATTGGACAGAAATACTCTGTCTCTCAAGTTCATACCCTCTTTGCATGTTTTTTTGTGGTTTATGTGTTTGTGGGAAAATGCTGAGTATATTTCACTTAGGCTGACAATGCCTATTCTTTTGGTTTTACAATAAGAAGATCAGGAAAGGGAAGTATACAAGGACATTCACAAATAGATACTGTGACATATTTTTATATACATTTTTTTCTACTCAGTATTCTAAAATAAAAAAACCCCTATGAATAAATCTTATTAATCTTTATTCATATACTAGAGGCCCAGTGCATGAGATTCATGCACTCGGCGGGGGGTCCCTCAGCCTGGCCTGCACCCTCTCATAGTCCAGGAGCCCTCGGGGGATGTCTGGCAGTTGGACATCCTTAGCACTGCCACGGAGGTGGGAGAGGCTCCCGCCACTGCTGCTGCACTTACCAGCCCTGAGCCCGGTTCAGGGCTTCTGGCTGAGCAGCGCTCCCCCTGTGAAAGCGCACTGACCACCAGGGGGCAGCTCCTGCATTGAGTGTCTGCCCCCTGGTGGTCAGTGTGTGTTATAGCAACCGGTTGTTCTGTTGTTTGGTCAATTTGCATATTAGCCTTTTATTATATAAGATAGAGGCCCGATGCATGAAATTTGTGCAAGGGGCTTGCCCCCCCCCCCCCCCCCCCCCCGTGGTGGCCACCTCTGCCTTGGCCCTTGCAGCCCTGGCTTCATCTGGAAGGTCGTCCAGTCTAATTAGCATATTGTGCTTTTATTATTATAGATTAATCAGAAGGGTCTAGAATCCATTCTAGAATATTTCTACAGAAAAATCACTTAAATGCTTACAGAATTGAAAGGGCCAGGTGGAATGGGTATCTAGGCTTAGCCTTCAAGAATTATTCAAGAATAATTCCCAAAATAATTCAGAAATGACCATCAAGGAAGCTACTACTCCTAAGGCTGCACCTGGAGATTTTGAGTTTAAGAACACTCCACCATGGCTGCAATCTAAGGATCAAGAAGTTAGGGCAGGAAGTTGCCTTCTGTCTCTGCTCTCTGCACTCACAAAGCTGGTGACTGACTACTGGAATGTGGAATGCATCCACCACCTTCCTCATTGCTCATTGCTTCTGAACACCTAAGAACCTGGATAATAAAAGCTGGAAATCTACTGCTCCTAAACCTCATTTCCCACAACCTTGCTTACTACCAGAAAAACAGCTAAAGTGGCAGGGAGATGTTGTCTGCCTGTGTGATTTACAGGAGAACATCTAAATGATGGAGCTGAACATCCCCAACCCTACCTGTTAGAATATCTGTAGAAAGTAGTTTGAGTCTTTCCAGCCCATGCATTAGAGGAAGTCACACCAGGAGGGCGGAGTAGTGGCTGAGGGAGCCCAACCAGCACAGATTACTTGGGACAGGCTATGTAAAAAATTTGCTCAAAGTGGAAAGCGCATCATGGTTAAATGCAAGGGCATCGGAATCTGACAGATTTAATACGGTTCTGTAGTAAGTAGTTGACCCAGGACACTAACCTAGGCTCATGGTCTTTGCTGTATCTCCCTGGATAATAGAGATAAAATAGATCAGTAAATGTTTTGAGGGGCAAATAAATGTTTATAAGACTAATGTTTTAAAAGATATTTTAATGTTATTGCACTTCAAACATTTTATTCTTATAATTGATTTCAACTATGCAATATGGATTTCACTAGCCTTCTATCATAATTGACCTTGTTATGTTATAAGAACAACTTTTATTCATTGTAGTGGGTTGGATGGTGTCCTCCAAAAAGATGTGTTCAAATCCTAACCTCCATTATCTGTAACTGTGACCTTATTTGGAAATAGGATCTTTACAGAAGTAATCAAGTTAAGATGAAGTTATACTGAAATAGTGTGAGCCCTAAATCCAATGACTGAGGTCTTTGTAAGAGAAAATAGAGGGAGAGTTGGACACACAGACACACCCAGAAGGAAGATGGTCATATGAAGACAGAAGCGGAAATTGGAGTGACACAGCTACAAGCCAAGGAATGCTGACGATTGCTGGCAACCACCAGAAGCTAGGAAGAGGCAAGGAAGAATTCCCCCTAGGGTCTCTGCAGGGAGTATGGACACCTTGATTTCATACTTCCAGCCTCCAGAACTGTATGCCAACAAATTTCTGTTGTTTTAAGTGACCCAGCTTGTGGTAGTTTGATATGGTAGCCCTTGGGAATCAACACATATGTGTACCTTATTATCTATTAAATGTATTCCTGATAAGTTGTATATGATTACATTTCTCTATTTCCTCATGTTTCTTTCAGGGCTATTTTATTTTACTTTCAGAATAATATGTATTTGGTGGTGGCTCAAATACCTTGACCTTCTCCTTTCTTAATTTTCCCTCCCTTCTCTGTCAAGTACTCAGCAGACTATCCTATATAATAAAAGGGTAATATGCAAATAGACCAAATGGCAGAACAACTGAATAACCAATCAAAGCATAATCCGTTAATGATATGTTAAGGCTGCTCAACCGCTTGCTATGATGTGTACTGACCACCAGGGGTCAGACAGTCAACTTGTTGACCAGTCTCTATGATGTGCTCTGACCACCAGGGTGTAGATGCTCCGACTGGTAGGTTAGCTTGCTGCTGGGGTCTGGCCAATTAGGAATGTGGGGCTGGACACACCCTAGAGCCTTCCCGTGGTCCCTCTCCCGCCTGATTGTGCACCGGTGGGGTCCCTCAGTCTGGCCTGTGACCTCTCACAATCCGGAACCCCTCGGGAGATGTTGGAGAGACAGTTTCAGCCCAATCCTGCAGGCCATCCCCTTGGGAGGGCGCCAGGCGCAGGGCTCATGGCTGGCGAGTGCTGCTGCGGCAGCTCCTCCTGATCGGGACTGACTAGGCGTGAGTCCGCGGCAGGCACAGTGGGGCCTGGATGAGCGGGAACAGCAGGTAGGAGCTTCAGGTTGGACTGCGGGTTTCGGCTCGATCCCTGCAGGCCATCCAGAGGGACCCTACCCATGCACGAATTCATGTACCAGGCCTCTAATGTGTGTGTGTGTGTGTGTGTGTGTGTGTGTGTGTGTGTGTGTGTGTATATATATATATATATATATATATATATATATATATATATACCTTTAAACATAATTGGGAAACATAACTCTAAATAATCCTGTAGCAAAATATTTTAGAAATTGAGCACTCATTTAGTTTATGATTTGTAAAGAGCAATGGACAGAGCAATGGACAGAGGGCCAGGAGGCAGGGACAACAATCATAATCACAACCACCTTTTGTTGAATATCTACTTCATTCAAATGTAATTCTAGGCATTTTATATACCATACCTCATTTGTCCTTGGGAGTAAGAATCACAGCCCCACTTTACAAATGTAGACATTGAAGTTCAAAGAGGCTAAGAGACTTGTCCTATCAAGATCCTACAGCTGGTAGGTGGCCAAGACAACCTATTCCCAGGCTATTGGATTCCTTGTCTGTATTCTTCAGCATTGGAATTGTTGTTGATTTATCTCCCTGGTGCCTCCCTTACTTATCTGGAAGGTGAATGGGTTAGTTTATAGAAGCTTTCGCAAGCTACTTTCTGTGGGACAGAGCCTGGTCTTATTTCTTTCCTGGGGCCTAATCACTATCATATTCGTAGAGATGTCTGAAGGATAAAGACCAGTTGAAGAATTGTAAAGAGTTGACTAACCAATGAACATTTCAGAAGATAAAGGATAGTGATGAAAAGCCATAAAACTCTTAATCCACAGGCCAAAAATGAGAAGTTCAACTTGCTCAACACTTCTTGCCTCTCCCTTCTCCCTTCCTTCCTACTGTTTTCATATCATTCTTCTTCTCTCCCCACCCAATACACACACACACACACACACACACACACACACACACACACACACACACATTAACCTTACAAATGTTGTCTCATGATTTTCCTTTATTTCTCCCACCTTCCCCCTCTTGGTCTCTCTTTCTTCTTCACTCTAACCTTACTTAGTCATTCAAAGTCTGACCTTGAACTATTAAGGCAAGTTTAGAAAGTATGGGTATGAAATTACCTATGGCTTGTGGCTTGATAGTGTACTGGCATGGAATAGCTTATAAAAAAGAAAATAGTAAAGAACATCAGTGAAAAATCTTTTAAAATAATTTTTATCCTTATCTTGTTACTCCCAATGTATATATTTTAAGAAACATTCAAAGAGTAATTATTTTAAATTTTATTTTTAAATTACAGTTTACATTTAATATTATTTTGTATTAGTGTCAGTTGTATAGCATAGTGGTTAGACAATCATATACTTTACAAAGTGTCCCCCTGATATTTCCAGTACCAACCTGGTCACACATAGTCACAGAGTAATCTTGTAAACTCTGTCAAAATGTGTGAGTAGACATGTTAATTTATATATAATATAATAATTTATAACTGAGTGACATGTTAATCCTATCTAATAAAAGAGTAATATGCAAATTAACCATCACTCTGTGACAAAATGGCGGCGCCCATAGCCACAAGATGGCGGCGCCCAGTCCTCTCAGCCCCGCCGGAGTCCCCTAGTCCTGGGGAGGGCGGCCGCTGAGAGCGGGCAGTGTGAGCAGCCTGGCGGAATGCTGCGCAGAGGCCCTCCTGACCCTTTATAAAAAACAAAAACAAATTCACTCCCCACAGAGTGATCCTCCACACACACACCTGCAGCCTCAGGGTCTCAGCCTTGGAAGTGCCTGCACCCCCACGGAGTGATCCCCTCCCAGGGCAGCCTCGGGGTCTCAGCCTCGGAAGCTCCTACGCCCCCATGGAGTGATCCCCCCCACACACACACAAACACCTATAGCCTCAGGGTCTCAGCCTCAGAAGTGCCCGTGACCCAGGCGAGTGATCCTGCCCCACTGGCAGCCTAGGGGAGTCCGCCTTGGAACTTCCCTTGCCCCCAGCCAAGTGATTGGAGAGTGGGGGTAGGTATCTGGGCGATGCTGCCCAGCAAACCTCTCCCATTGGGTAGAAACTTCTGACTGGGTTAGGGAGGTAAATGGGTTTTGTTTAAAATCTTTACAAACTGCAAAGGAAATGTCTGAGGTAGGGTTTCACATCGGAAGTAACTTACAACTAATTTCTGAAGGCAAACTGTGACATTGCAGTTACATTACTGGAGAGTACCCCGAGGTCCGGAGGTTGGGCTCTGCAGCGGCAGCAGCGGGTGCTCCCCACCCAGGTTCCTCGGCACCTCAGGCAGGGCTTGAGCCCACCCAGGAAGGCCTTTTCCCCTACAGTTTTCACCAAGGCTGAAAGGTTTTGTAGACATGAATAAGAAGTGTCCACGCACAAATCCTGAAGATGCCGGGGCCGGCAGAAATGGCAAAGAAACTGAGAAAAGAGCAAAACTAGAAACACCACCGATCCCAACATAGATCATCTTTTTCTTCAGATGACGGTGTGTTTCCCTCTTCTTCATCTTCTGGAAGCGAGACAGATTCAAGTACTGATGATTCTACCAATGAAAAAGTTAAGAGAAAGAGAGGACAGAAAAGGAATAAAAGGAGAAAAGAAAGAAAGGACAAAAGATGAAACATCAAGAAAAAGAAAGAGAAGGAAAAAAAGGAAGAAACAACCACTTGATATCACCTTTCCAAGGTCTCATGAAATTCCTGTTTAAGGAGTTTATTTTATGACACTTTTAGTTTGGGTTTACATTTTTACTGGTTTGTCAAGACCACAGCAGGTACACTGTCCAATATGTTTAAAATATATATATATATATATATATATATATATATATATATATATATATATATATATTATTGATTTTTTACAGATAGGAAGGGAGGGGGATAGAGAGCTAGAAACATCGATGAGAGAGAAACATCGATCAGCTGCCTCCTGCACACTCCCCACTGGTTATGTGCCCACAACCAAGGTACATGCCCTTGACCGGAATCAAACCTGGGACCCTTGAGTCCGCAGGCCGATGCTCCATCCACTGAGCCAAACCGGTTAGGGCTGTCCAATATGTTAAAGAAAAAACCCTATCTAATAAAGAGGGAATATGCAGGGGAGGGCATTTGGGGGGGACCAGGCTGGCAGGGGAGGGTAGTTGGGGACGATCAGGCTGGCAGGGGAGCAGTTAGGCGTCGATCAGGCTGGCAGAGGAGTGGTTAGGGGGTGGTCAGGCTGGCAGGCAGAAGCAGTTAGGGGCAATCAGGCAGGCAGGCAGGTGAGCACTTGGGAGCCAGCAGTCGCGGATTGTGAGAGGGATGTCCCAGATTGGAGAGGGTGCAGGTTGAGCTGAGGGACACCCCCCATCCCAGTGCACGAATTTTGTGCACCAGGCCTCTAGTTTATATATAATGTGATAATTTATAAGTGAGTGACATTTTAATTGCTGAGAAATTATGTTTTTCCTGTGATATAACTCCTAGAAAGAATCAAAAGTTACATATGCCCAGCCAGTATTGCTCAGTGGTTGAGTGTCGACCTATGAACCAGGAGGTTATGGTTCGATTCCTGGTCAGGGCACATGCCCAGATTACAGGCTCAATCCCCAGTGTGGGGTGTGCAAGAGGCAGCCAATCAAGGATTCTCTCTCATCATTGATGTTTCTATCTCTCTCTCCCTCTCCCTTCCTCTCTGACATCAATAAAAATGTATATTAAAGAAAGTTATATATGATAATACTATAATCTATCCTTCCTTAAACCAACAGTGAATTGATGTTGTACTTTCACATTTACTAGGGAGACAATATAGGATCTTCTGTGTGAAAGTTTATAGTTGTAATCAATATTCCCTTACATAAAGAAATCAAGAAATAAAATATAACAGTGTCTTTATAGTACATTATTCATGTTGATAACAAGGTCAAAAGGCATATTTAAAAGGGTATTTTTCCTTTTGTTCATTTTTCTAAGTGTTTTAGTAGGTGCTTACTTAGCAATTTACAATGCACAGTGCAAATTATGATACAACACCACCAATACATGCTATTTTATCATTTTGAAGATACATGGAATCATTGTTAGCAAAGGAATTGTGGGGATAAATTGTTGCAAGACTCTCTAAATCCTTTATATAAACTCCAGAAAGCCAAAATTTTTCTTTCAACATAAATGAATTTAAGGGTAAAAAAATAATTTCAATTATAGTTTATTGGAAAAGCCTAAATGTCGATAGTAAAGGCTTACTAATGAGATGTTAGCAGAGTGTCTCAGTGTACCTCATCAGGGATCAGAACTTGCTCTCCTGTTCTTATTTTCCATTGCCGCTGGTGGCATGGCATATCATCAACTCTCTCATTGGTGGTAAAGTGAGAGGGTACACAATGGAAAGGAAGGCTCTACTGGGTTGGATATTTCAGTCATTTAATACTGTAAATAAAATGGTAGTTATTCAAATTAGGCATCTTTTGCTAAGCAGCACTGATGCTTTACAGAAATATGAAGAGCAGCTAAAGATAAGTTAGTGGCACCTGAAAACCAGGCTGGAAAGCCAGAGGGTCTCATTTAGTTGTGTACAAAGACAATCTCATCTCCTCTAGCAGAAGAGTAGAGAAAAATAAGGACCAAACCCAGAACTGAAGAAATGCCTTCAAATTGCTAGTAAGATGACTCTTAGAAGCATGGAGAAGTTACAGCCCATGCCAAGTGAAGTTGAAATGCCAGAATTGCCAAAGCAGATATTGCCAAGTAGAATTGCTAAGGATTGAAAGGATTAAAGGCTCAAGGATGTGGGCAACCAAGAACAGGTATTCCACCTATAGCTAGATGTCTGGCCATATGGTTATGTTCTATAGGAAACCCTAGATGGCTCATATTTACCAAAACTACATGGGATGTGCATTTGGGAGGAGTATCAGCATCACTAAAAGTTCCATAGTGGCTACCAACAGCCCAGGGATGACAGTGAGAGAGGCTATTATAGAACTTGCTTTGGTGATGGCAATGAGGGTAACGATACCCACCAAAATTGAGGTCAAATATTGGCATCCTCATAAACATGGGTTCAATTTCCATATATGCCATTTGGAAGTTATTTGAAGACATTATTTCTTGGATTAAACCCCTTGGATTGTAGTTCTTTTTGTATAGGATAATATTTACTACTCCTTCACAAGTCACACAAAGCCCTACAGGATGAGGTCCTCACCTATCTTTGCAATCTTGGTCCCCTCCTTCTTGGCCCCTCAAAACCTACCATTGCATGCCCCATTTCAGCCATAGCCATTTCATCCTTCTTCCATGACCTTCCTGAGTATGTGCCTTTGGTCTACAATGATACTCCCATCCTGGACCACATTTGAAATCAACCAATATTTAAATTCAGCAAAATTATTACCCCTTTATTAAGTCTTCCTGACTCTTCCAGGGAGAATCAACCATTTTCTTTTTTGAACCCCTAAGATTATTTGCATATTTATAACTTAAGTTCCTTTTGAAAAGGTATTTGAGCCTGGCTGGTGTTGCTCGGTGGTTGAGTGATGACCTATGTGGTTTGATTCCTGTCAGGACACATGCAGAAGGGGGTGGGGAGCAGGTTGTAGGCTCAATCCCAATAAAGGGTGTGCAGGAGGCAGCCATTCAATGATTCTCCTTCATCATTGATGTTGCTATTTCTTCTTCTCCCTTCCTCTCTGAAATTAATAATAAAAAATATATATTTTTAAAATGTATTTTACCCTGGTTGGTGGGGTTCAGTTGGTTGGGTGTCATCCCATGCACTGAAAAGTTGCCAGTTTGATTCCAAGTCAGGGCACATGCCCAGGTTGCAGACTTGATTCCCAGTAGGAGGTGTCTAGGAGGCAACCAATCGATGCTCTCAATATTTCTCTCTCTCTCTCTCCCTTCCTCTCTCTCTTAAAAAAATTTGTTTTTAAATGTATTTGCTTACATGTCCAAATTTCTTCCCTAAAACTCCAAAATTTATGGACCAAAACTATGTATTGTTTATCCTCACATATTCAGGATCTAGCACTGTGCTGGGCACATTATCTTATCTGTCCAACTCAATCCATGTTTGTTGAATGAATAAAGATGTAGTTCAGAAACTGTTACCCAGCATACCCTTGTGATGAAAGAACATAAGGCCCCATAGAAATAGGTCACTGCTTTGCCCTTCCTGTTCATAAAAAATTATTAAAATACCCAAATATTTTTTGGAGCGGCTCAGTTTTATAACTAGTTTCTTAAAGTTTTTGGTCTACTCTTGATCAACTGCAGATTTGAAACAAGTTTCTTTCTAAGTCTATTCTAATAAATGCTGGCAGTTCCTCTCTTAAAGCACTGCTATTTCAGAACCCTCAATTTCTTTGTCAGGATGGTATAGTGTTTCACTCATCTAACCTTAGAATTTGTCATTGAAAATTCTGTTTTCTCTTAAAGCTGGCAAAGCAACAGTATTCATCTGCTTAAAAATACTGAAAAGATAAATAAGTAATGGGAAAAAATAAGTTACTTTACTATAAAGCATGTAGGTATTTTAAAAGGTAGTACTTTGAAGACTTAGTATGGAGAAGTATAAACTCTTAACTTTGAGCTGTGTATGTATTTGTTTTTCCTTAGAATGTTGTAGTTCCATAAATATATCTTTCTATTGTCCAAAATCTAAGGCTTTTCACTTTCTTTTTTTACCAGATGGCTGTATTAAAATCATCTTCAAAGTGTATGGAAAATTAGGCCCATTTTATTTTGTTCCCTATTTTGTTAAACTTATTTTTAGAATATTTCATCAATCTGGACATTTTCATGGATATTTTTATCAGTTCAGCCTGTTCTGTATCACTTACCAGTCTGGTTGCTATGGTATAACAATGATTTTTATTCTTTTCCAAGCAAAAAATAACCTTTCAATGATGATGCACTTAGATTTTTTTTAAAAAATGTATCCATATTCTCTCTGGCTGTTTTCAATTATACAAACCAACTGTACTTTAGCTTCAAACTCTGTTTAATCTCCATTGTTAATAGAACAGGATTTGTGTCCTCGGGGACAGAGAGTTTTTAATTGAAACCCAAACCCCACAGCACTAATAAAACATTGGTGTGATAAGGCAATTTGTAGGTTATTTAAAGGAAGATCAGAACAAGACCTTGGTTCATTCAAAACAAGTTAATAAATCCTGGCCCCAATTTAGAAATAGGGAACTAGAGGGCTGCATAATAGAAATAAGGATAATTAAAAAAAAATAATAACACATTTATACACAGTGCCAGGTACTGTTCTAAGGGATTTTCTTATAGTAACTCTTTTAATCCTCATAATCTTAGGGGTGGTACTGTTAATGATGATCATTTTTTCATTATACACACTGAAGGATAGAGAAGTTAAATAAATTAAATAATGCCTAAGGTCTCATCAGTCATAAATCTTGGAGCCAGATTTTGAAGCCTGGGGGTCTGGCACCCGCGTTGTTGCTGAAATGAAGCCATTCACTCCCAGGTATGTGAGAACTCCCGCAGAGTTGGTATTAGATTTCTGACTCCCACTCCCATCTCCTCTTTTCTGGCTACTGTTTTAGTGAATCACAAGGGCCCCACTCCAATCTCTCTTCCCAAAGCATTGTCCAGTTACTCCACTTGAATGTTCCCCTAGTCCAAACAGGTACACCATTCCTGCCAGCTGGATTGTAGACGCTCTGAGGGGAGGTACTCCCAGGGGTCTTGTAAGTCTTTTGTGTGCCCACAGAGCTGCACGCTGGGCTGGGCTGGGCTGGGCAGGTGCTCAGGAAGGGCCCTACCTCTGAATGGTTAAGCAGGTCTGTAGCCAGAGCCTTAGTCCCCTTCCTCCCACATCCTTACATCCCTATGGAGTCATGCCAAGTGTAAGGAATAGCCTAAAGCAAAGCCTGGAGCAAAGCGGATCCAGGTGTTCTGTCCTGCTTCCCTTTGTCATGGCTGCTAGAAGACAGGAGGGTGCCTGAGCGTGGAATGAGGTGGCAGAGACCAGCATCTGTAGGCCAAGTCAAAGCCTCCTTCTTTCTGGTGTTCCCGAACCTGAACCTTCCTTCCAGGCAGACCTAGATCAAAACTCTATCGAGCCGATGACTTTCAGACCAGCCCTCTCTGTTTAAATCACATGCGATGGAGAGAGCCTAACTGTCTCTTGGCTTTCTATATTCCTTATGGAATTATTTAGCCATTAAGAACGTCATCATAAGGAAAGGAAGCTGTTGAAGACAGAGCAGGCTGGATGATATGATAAGGACATAATTCTAAATGCTTTCCACACGTATGTCTATGCAGAAAAATGTATGTATCTGTAAGGTGTTTTTAGTTGAGGTATCAGGACCACATTATGACTTTTGTAGACTGTAGGCATTTCTGCCATTATGGGCCCCTTCCCCCTTAAAAAATAGTGGATACTATGTTTTTATGACTGTGTTGGTATAAAAATAATATAATCCAGGCTAAGTTATATTCACTTTTTTTCTGACTTTAGAAGAAATGAAAACATTCTCATGGACTCCTAAAAGGACTGTGGGTCCTGGGTATAGTTGTCTTCCATGTCTAAGTCAGTTCCTTGAGATATAATGTACATATTGCTTAAAGTGCATGCACTTTAAAGGTATTGAGCAAGGAAGTTTTACATATGTAAGTACTCCTGGAACCCAAACTCAGATGGAGATATGGGACTTTTCCAGCTTCCCAGCCGACTCCCTCATACCACATCATTTACTGTTGCCCTTTTGTGGCTTTCTTAAATGGAATCATACAGTGTATGCTAATGTGTCTCACTTATTTTGCTCCACACAATAACTGAGAGGTAGGTTCATGTAGTTACACATAACACAAGATCATTCTTTTCTATTTCTGGATTGCATTCCATTATATGAGTACATCACACCACACACATCTATTCTCTTGTTAATGGACATTTGTGTTGTTTGCAGTGTGGGGGTACGGTAAAAAATTGTCCTGTGAACATTCTTGTACATGGATTTTGGTGGACAGACATGCTCATTTTTCTTGGGTATATACCTAGGAGATTTATAAAACACAGGTGTCCTCCCCAAAAATGTATACACACTTTAACAGCTGATAGCTCAATTTTGAAAATGAAATATATTTTAATAAATACTGCCTTTAAAATTATTCAAAGTGTGTGTGTACATTGGGGGATACCCTATATATCTTTTCAGAGTTGGAGTTAAAAGTGTTTCCATGCCTGGCCAGTGTGGCTCAGTGGTTGAGGGTTGACCTATGAACCAGGAGGTCACCATTTGATTCCTGGTCAGGGCACATGCATGGGCTGCAAGCTTAATCCCCAGTAGGGGGTAGCCAATTGATGATTCTTTCTCATCATTGATGTTTCTATCTCTCTCTCCCTTTCCCTTCCTCTCTTTGAAATCAATTTAAAAAAGTGTTTCCAAATCAAGATTGAACACAACTTAATATTCCTTTGACCTGAGGTTTAATTTCTTAGCATTTGTTTTGGTGGTAATGCTGAATGTTACCTGACCCAGGCTTAGAAGTATCTCATAGCAATGGTTCTCAAAGTCTTGTCCCAGGACCAGCATCATGGGCATAGCCTGAAAACTTGTTAGAAAATGCAAAATCTCAGGCCTTGCCCTGAGTCTGCAGAATAGAAGTTCAGGGACAGGGGGAAGATGACCCAGAAATCTGTGTTTTAATAAGCCCTCCAAGTATTTTAAATTTTGAGGACCACTGTTCTATACATACAGGTCTGGGGGCAGTTCCATTTGGCCTTGACTGGATGGGCCTGGGCTTGTCAGGGCAGTCAACACAAACACTGAAGTTTTCCTCTGTTGTCAGATGTTGTTTTGATGGAGTAAAGAATAGGAATAATGATCAAAGATGAGAACACAGAAGCTTTGCAGAATTGATCAAATAAGATGAGGGCACCTGTGTTTAATCAGAGAAGAACCATTAGGACACACACACACACACACACACACACACACACACACACACACAGTGATAGTTAATTTTACGTCAGCTTGGCTAGGTTATGGTGCTCAGTTATTTGGTCAAACAGATTACGATTTTCCTGTGAAAATATTAATCTAAATATAATTAATGTCTAAGTTAGTAGGCTTTGAGTAAAACAGATTACCCTCCATAATGATGATGGGCCTTTCCAATAGTTGAAGTCCTAAAAGAAAAAACTAAGGTCCTTTGAAGAGGAAGGAATCCTAGCTCCAGAGTGTCTTTAGACTCACCTTTGTAACATTGACTCTGGCCGGAGTCACCCAGCTTGCCTGGCTGTGCTAAAGACTTCAGGTTCACCAGGCCCTGCAATCAGATCAGCTAATTAAAGAAATTAGAATAATTTCTCTCAGCCCTTATCGGGTATCTCAGGTGGTTAGAGCATCATAGTCCTAATACACCAAGGTTGTGGGTTCAATCCCCAATCAAGGCACACATAAGAATCAATCAATAGATGCATAAATAAGTGCAACCACAAATCAATGTTCCTCTCTCTCTCTCTCTCTCTCTCTCTCTCTCTCACACACACACACACAAGCACACATACACACTCACACTCAAACTGAGTACAGTTTAGCTGGGGGCCTCTGGCTCAGGATATCTCATGAGGTTGCAATCTAGATGTCGGTTAGGCCTGCATTCAGCTCAAGAATTGACTGGGGAAGTGCATTAGTCAGGGTTCTCCAGAGAAACAGAACCAATAGGATATACACCGAGTGGCCAGATTATTACAATCTCTGAACGCATAATATTCTGGCCACTCAGTATATATATTAGAGGCCCAGTGCATGAATTCGTGCATGGGTGGGGTCCAGCCAGCCTGGTCAGGGGGAGGGGACATGGGCGGTTGGCCGGCCTGCCTACTGGTCGAACTCCTGGTCGAGGAAACAATTTGCATATTAGCCTTTTATTATTTAGGATATACACTGAGTGGCCAGATTATTATTCGTTCAGAGATCATAATAATCTGGCCACTCAGTGTATGTATTCTCTCTCTCTCTCTCTCTATATATATATATAGAGAGAGATATTAGTTATATATAAATATATATTATTTATATAAAATTTAAATATATAATATATAAATTATATATAATATATGCAATCTATTATACATTGTATGTAACATTATATGTTACATATTATGTATTGTTATATATATAACAATATATATATTATGTTACATATTATGTATTGTTATATATATATATTGTTATATATATATAATATACAATGTAACATATACAATGTTACATATTATGTATTGTTATATATATATATATTGTTATATATATATATTGTTATATATATAACAATATATATATATATAACAATACATAATATGTAACATATAATGTTACATACAATGTATAATAGATTGCATATATTATATATAATTTATATATTATATATTTAAATTTTATATAAATAATATATATTTATGTATAACTAATATCTAATATTTACTTACTTAGTTTAGAGAATTGGCTTACGTGATTATGGAGGCTGGCAAGTCCAAAACCTTGGCTTCCAGGCCCAGGACCCAGAGAGAGCTTCTGTTACAATTGAAGCCCAAAGACCATCTGCTGGCAGAATTCCTTCTTGCTCAGAAGAGAACCAGTCTTTGTTTTATTAAGGCCTTCAACTGATTGGGTGAAACCCACCCATGTTATGGAGGACAATCTGCTTCCTTCAAAGTCTGCCAACTTAAATGTTACTTTCACCCCAAAACATCCTCACAGAAACATTCAGGATGTTAGACCAAATATCTGGGGGCTGTGGTTCACCCAAGCTGACATGTAAAATTAACCATCACAAAGAAGATCTACTTCCAAGCTCACTCAGGTGGGTGGTGGCAGGTTTCAGGCCCTCTCTGGCTGGTGACTGGAGACATTAATTCTTTGCCATGTGGGCAGCTTACCACATGGCAGTTGGCCTCCTTCAGAGTGAGCAGGGGTAAAGGAAGGTGCTCAGGTTGGAAGCCACCATCCTTTTAACCTTATCAGAAGTGTTATCCCATCACTTTTGCCATATTCTGTCCCCTAGAAGTGAGTCACTAGGTCCAGCCATACTGAAGGGGAGGACATTACATGAGACCAGGAGCTGTTATTATGAGGGCCATCTTAGAAGGCTGGCCCCACAGGTCAAAATACAGGAAATGATGGCTTTGCCGTTCAGCCCTGGTCTTGTTCTACATGCTCCACTAGTTTATTTCTGGAACTTTTCTTCTGCCGTTATCATTTGAGTAGAAGCAGCTTTAGCAAATGGTCATAACACTTTCTCCTATTGCCTTGCTGTTGTCTTGAACGTTGCCAGCTTAGACAGTGATAAACATAAGGAAGGCAGTGCATCATAATGATAAACGGTACAGGCTCTGATGCTCAAATAGTAGCTCCATTTACTAGATGAGTTTCTGAGCCTCAGTTTCTACAGCTGTAAAATGGGAGTAATAATAGGAATTACCTCATTATAGATGGCACTGTAAAGGGCCAGTAAACCTAGCACATGGTAAACACCTAATAGGTGTCAGAGATTGTTGTTGTGATGGAAGCACCATATTTATTAAGTACTTGCACTCCAGTAATCTATAATTTAGAACAAGAGCCTAAAAACTCAGATTTACTTTCTGTGCTATTTTTTTTCTGATTTCTGGATAAAATAATTTCTATTTTCTGCATAGAAGGAAAACTGAAAGGCCTCCTCCTTAAATTTAAGGCTGCTTTGGTGCTCTGCTAACTAGCATCCAGAGAGAACAATGAGACACTCCTTAAATGTTTTTCACTCTCCCTCTAGCTTTCCTGCTGCCCTTGACACTATTGTTTGGGCTATTGTAAGATTAGAAGGATGTTTATAACCAAGAAGACGAGAGTCCTTTGCACATGGCCTTGAGCTCTGCAGAGGGCAGGTGCTTCTGAAATCTAACAAATAAATAATAAATAGGCAGTGTTTGGAGCAAGAGGCATAAAATTCTGGGCTTCACTCAGAGGAAACATACAGGCCTTTGCAGGGTTGGATTATGGGCTTCTAAATGTTGAGGGGAGCACCATGTTCTGTTTCTTTTTTATTAGCACCATGTTTTATTAGGAAAGTATCCTGTATTTCCTCCTGTGTTCAATGGAATATTCTGTATAATAAGACTGCATCATTATATTTTATCACAAAGGAAAAACTAGTCATGATAAAATATTTTAAAACACACATAAACTCTATACTTTTCAGTCACTTTTGCTGTGAACCTAAAACTGCTCTAAAGAATAAGGCCTTTTTTAAAAAAAAAAAAAAAAAAACAAAATACATACAGAATTTTTTTAACAAAGTAAATGTTTATGGTTACAAACCTTGATCACAAATGATATACCTGGTACTAGGCATAGTGAGTTTAAGCTTTTCTCTGGATGGATCAAACATTTGTCCCCTGCATTTAGAAATGATACAGAAGCACTTATTATGTATATAAGGATTGCATACTTTTCGTTCAAGGAATCACCATATTTAAGTGCTTTAAGCAACCATTTCTTTTAAAAAAATGTTTTAATTGATTTTTAGAGAGAGGAGAAAAGAGAGGGAGAGAGAGAGAAACATCAATGTGAAAGAGAAACACCATCCATCAGTACGCACCGGGACCAGGGACCAGACCCACAACATGGGCATGTGCCCTGACCCAGAATAGTACTAACAACCTTTTGCTGCACAGGCCAACGCCCAACCAGCTGAGCCACACCCGCCAGGGCATAAGCAGGTGTTATGATAAAACTTGACACGTGACATAAATGGTGGGGATTTCAGGAGAGATGGCAGGCCAGGAGGGCAAGCTGCTTTTGATTTGAGAAGTTTTCTGTGCCTCTCAGTTAATTAAAACATAGAAAGAACTGCCAAAGGGGCACTCCTGTTGCTTTACACAAAGTGGCACAGACGCATTAGCTTTGTGAATTTTCCTAGGAGTGATTGCTTGTGATATAAGCTTAAGTTATTTCCTAATATTAAAACTCTGGACCAGACGTTGAGCCTTTGAACCTCGAACTGCAGGTGTTATTGCTAATCTTCATAACAGCCCTACGAGGTAAGTGTTTGCATCATTTAGGGCTCTTTGTGGCAAGCAACAAAAACCAACACTGGTTAACGTAATAAAAAATAATTTGTTAGACTCACAGAACCACAGGAACAGCTAAACATACAGGCTTCGGGAAGAACAAAACCCAAGGCAATTTGGGGATTCAGGAGCAGGAACTAATGAGTCGTCTGTTCAGGCAGCCTCTAGTGGTTTTTGGGCCTTGGCTCAAGTCCTACAAATGATGGTGGTGGAGGGGGGTCTGGTTGTTCTGGCTTGGGTCTTCCCTTAGCTTACTTGGAGTGACACAGAATGGGGAAGGCTTTAGTCCACAAAAGGACAGGAAAGATGCTTGTGACTGATAAAAAACAAGGAAGGAATGCTGCAAAGGCAAGGGTCAAAAATGTCTTCTATAATATTCTTCTGATTTTAAAAGGGAGAAAAGAGGTCAAATATGTTTAGTTACATGCCAAGGCATGTACCTAGGTGACAACTCTGGGATTTAAACCCATGTTGGTCTACTCCCCAAGCCTCTGCTCTTCCCCTCCTCCCTTCCTCTGCCAACTTCTCTCTATTCTCCTCAGCATAATAGTGTAAGAACAGCATCCACATCCCAGAAGAACCACAGCCTATGTTTCTGAACTCTTCCGGGGAAAGGTACAGTTTCAATAGAAGTGAGTCAGCACTCCTATGTCTGACCTTTCACGCAATTCTGCTTTCTGTTCTGTTTTTATTTCCTTTGTCCCACACACCCCAACCTCCTCACCCCCTGCAGACCTTTCTCAATGAAAACAGGTTCAGAGGAATTGATAAATTGGCCAGGCTGAGGGGGAAGCATGTCAAGCACAGGAGGAAGCACACAGAAAAGAACAGGTCTATTTCAGTAGTTCCTGTGGGAGCAGGAGCTGCTCAGCTCCTCTGTGCTTCTCTCTGCTCCCTCCTCACCCTTTCTCTCCTCATGCCTAGCTGTCTTTCCCTCTCTGAACATAGTAGTCCCAGATAACCTAGCTTTAGGTTGTGTCACTAACCCCCAAACACCCAAGGCTAGCTAGTTAGGGAGCAAAGTGTAATTTTGAATTTAAAATTAGAGATCTGGGCCTATTTCAGGAATTGGTAGTTGTGGTGTGGTGACTAGCTCAAGCTTAAGCTAGTTTCTTCCCCAATAACAAGCATTGAAGATGTGAGGAAGGGCTTAGTCAACTTTTAAAATGTTCCTGGACTCATAACTCAAAATAAAAATGCTATTATGTTATTAAAATATGTAAAATATAAAATATGTTTTTGTCTTGTTATAGAAATACTAGAGGCCCAGTGCATAAATTCGTGTACAAGTGGGGTCCAGCTGGCCGGCCACAATTGGGGTCAATCGGACCGGGCAAGCGGAGGGGAGGGGCACGGGAAGTTGGCCAGCTGGCCCCACCCCCTGGTCAAACTCCAGTGGAATTCCCGGTTGAGGGGACAATTTGCATATTAGCTTTTTATTATATAGGATATTCACAGTTTACACAATGCTAAAATTTCTGGTTGTCTGTTCATTTAAATATGGATATTTCTATTTACTCAAAACAGTTACATTATATTAGTCATTTAGTTAATAGAGGTTCAGTTTGAGATAGGGCTTTCATTTCTGTTATTAGAGGAGATAATGTTTATCAGGTACGGTACCCAGTGCAGTGACTAGTAAATTAAAGGTACTCAATAAATACTTGTTCTCTTACCTTTGTGAAATAAACTAAACTTCAATCACTGTTCATATACTCACATATTTGAATATTCTTATTCACTTAACATTTACTGAATACCTACCAGGGATCAATCACATGTCATTCTCCTTCAAATCCATCAATGCTTTCTATCAACTCCTAATGCCTTGCTACTCAAAGTGGTTCATGGACCACCAGCAGCAGCATTACCTAGGAGCTTGCTAGAACCAGAGGATCTCAGTCCTCAGCCCAGACTGCCTGAAGCAGAACCAGATCTCAAAGCAATGTGTATGCACACTAAAGTTCCAGAAGCACTGATCTCCTGGGTCAGGTTCCCACTCCTTATCATGGAATAAGATCTTGCTCCTGACTTTTACTTCAATTCCTGTCACTTCCCTCCTTGGGATTTAAAATGAAATTCCCCAGACACACAAAGCTGTTTCCTGTCTCTGGGCTTTTCCCATGCTACTTTCTTTGCCTGGGATCTATTTCCCCTTTTTTTGTCTTGTTAATGCCTACTCTCTCTTTAAAACATGCATGCAGCCCTAGCTGGTTTGGCTCAGGGGATAGAGCATCGGCCTGCTGACTGAAGGGTCCTGAGTTCGATTTTGGTCAAGGGCACATATCCAGGTTGTGAGCTTGATGCAAGAAGCAGCCGATGGATGATTCTCTGTCATCTTTGATGTTTCTATTTCTCTCCCTCTCCCTTTCTCTCTGAAATATATTAAAAATATATTTTTAAAAAAGACATGCATGCATGACTTCGTTCATCCATCCACTTATTCACTCATTCTATAGATAATTGAGTACTTGCTATATGCCAAGCACTGTGCTCAGGCACCTTCTCTAACCACCTCTGGATGGGTGGTTCTCCTCTCTGCTCTCTAATGTACCAGACATAGCTCTTTCATTGATGTATACTGTGTCGACATTTGCTGTTGACATTGACCATGGAGAGCAGGGAGTCTGCCATAGTTCTCTTTGTCTCTGCTACACCTCGGCTAGTTCCTGGACCCCAGTAGATGCTCAGGCAATGTTTTGTTGGATTGAACTGTTGCTCTTCAAGGAACTAGTGAATGGGCCAGGATCACAGCAAGTGATTTCTGACTATTCATCACCCAAAGTGAGCATACTCTTTGCCCAAAGACCACACCCCTTCTCACAAGCTTCTGCTCAGGGGGGCACCTCTCTCTAATTCACCGAAATGCCCTGTATTGGCAAGTGATGGTAGTGACATAATCCCATACGCATGTTTACACCAAACAGATTGGGAACTGAGAATGCTACAGGCAGGAAGGACTCAGCACTGGGACCTCAGAGGATCACTGTGGTGGGCACAAGTGGCTTAGTGCCTGTGGTCTTTTTGCCAAGCCTCTCCCAGCTGTAACTACATTGCCCATAATCTGAGTGGTGGGTCGTTTTATGAATTACTCACCAGAGCGGAATTTTCCACAGGCTTCATACCGCATGGAGAGGCATGGCTGGCAACTCCAGTTGTGGTAACCAGTTAGGAGATGATGTTGCAGGAGGGTAATGAAAGTAAGGACTTTACTGTAATAACAGGAATGTTGAAGGGACTTTCCATATGTGATAAGAAATAAATGGAAAAAAATAGAATAAGTAGTAAGTGAGAGGTGGAAGAACCCAATTAAAACATGGACCCTGGAGCCAGTTTGCCTGAGTCCAGAACCCTTGCTCTGTCGGTGAGAGCTATGTGATCTTGGGCAAGTTATTAAATTTTCTAGGCTGCAGTCTCCCCATCTGTAAAGTGGGAATAACAACAGCACCTACTTTATGAGGATTAAGCAGCTTGTTGTGCACAAAGATTTGGAATAGTGCCTGACACACCATCAGCATAGTATTGCTGAACAAATAGAAAACAGTGAATTGCTTGACAATAAAATTCAGCACCTCATTCTCTTTCAATGGTTGTGAACCTTTCCACTGCTCAGTGTCCTTGCCTATTTCACAGTGCTTCCCTGGGTTTACAATAGGAGTGTGTACTTCTTTAAGCTGTGGAGCAAGGCTTTAAAAAATGAACAAAAGGGAAACAGCTGCTTTGTTTTTGAAAAGATTTGCCAAGCTCACATAGTTAAGTTTAATGACTGGGTGTTTTAAACCCTGGAGAACAATGTAATTTGTGTCATCACTGCTACAAAGGATGACTCTTTGGCGAGCATTTCATTTTGGTCGCCTGAATACCTAACATGAACAAAAGAAGCAAAAACAAACACAAATACAGTAATGGAAAAACTCTAACGAGGCTTTGGGGAAAGATTGTCGGGACCTGTCATGTCTTCACAGAGCAGAATAAAAATAACACTGGCACTTACAAAGTCATTTTTTGCACCAAATATTTTATCTTTCTGAGTAATATTTTGGGAGGACTATGTTACAGTTCTAGGAAGTAAGGGAGTGCTGAGGGACGAGTGTCTGAATTCCAGTGTGTGCTTCACTGGCAGCGTCCCTTCTAATCCTCCCAAAACTCTGTGGAGGAGAAGTTTCTCCCCACTTACAAGGGAACACTGAGGTTCAAAGGGGATAAGTAACCAAGTTCATACAACCAGTGAGTTACAGAGCCAGAATTTGACTCTCTGTCTGCCTGGCTCTAAAACCCATGCCCACTTCAAATTGGTTTGTTCATTTTTTAATGATAACAAGTATTTACATTTGAATCTCTTTCATGTAGTTACCAGGAACCAAATGTTCAACCCTTGTAAAGTTCAAATACATCTAATGTTTTATTTTTCTTCATGGGAGTCAGAGATTTGCTTTGCTATAGTCTCTTCTTTTGGTAGCAATGGTGGGAAAGAAGTTGATAACAGTGACAATGACAAAGACAAGGGAAGATGAGACAACAATAGTCACCTGATGAGCTCATCTTGGTTTGGACACGCCAAGTTCCACATGTTAGCACAAGAAGCCCCAATGACTTGACCAAAATCTGTATTTTGTGATAAAATTTAAAAGAGACAGTGATGATTAAGGCTGTTACCCCTCATAACTGGCAGTTGGAGGGTTGTAGTAGAGAGAAACTGGGAGTAAGGAATCCTGCTGCTTTCCTCCTCCAGGGCAGTATTCTCAGACCACACTGATTATCACCAAGTAGCCCAAGATGAGGGGAGAGAGAGAGAGAGAAAGAGAGAGAGAGAGAAAGAGAAGAAAGGATAGAAGTGACTCATACCAGCTGCTAGCCAGCTGAAAAGAGCTTGTTTAATTAGGCATAAGCTCTTTGCAAAGCAGAAGTTTCCTGTTACTATTACTTCCCAGGTCAAGAAATCACTTAGTCTAGAGAAGGCTAAGGAACCCATTTCATTTTTCTGCTTGACACTGAGTCAAGCAGTCAATTGAGTCTGCAAGTCAATTGCAGAGCACTCACCTTTAGCCATTGTTGAAAGTAACTCTGTGTGTGTGTGTGCGTGTGCGTGCGTGCGCACGCATAAAAAGATGCTGAACATTCTTTTTATAAATGTTACCTTAGCACCACTCTCATGGGGTCAGAAAGGCTCCTGGTATAATACAAAGAGAAGTACTCTGAGTTCAACATGGCTCACTTGCTCTATGATGTTGAGTAATTATTGGGAGAAACAGGTGAATTAATCTATATATATAAAAGTCTAAGCGACCGTCGCAACCGAAACAACCGAATGGACAACCGAACAGGCTGTGTGGGGCGACCAGGCTGGCAGGGGGGTTAGTGAGGGACAACCAAAGAACTGAATAGCAGGCTGTGGGGGGCAATCAGGCTGGTGGGGGGGCGGGGGGGCGGTGAGGGCAATGAGGGGTGACCAGGCTGGCGGGGGAGGCAGTTGGGAGCAACCAGGCCGGTGGGGGGGGGGGGGGAGTAAGGCGAAACCAGGCTGGCGGGGGGGGAGGGGAGTTAGGGGCGACCAGGCCGGCGGGGCGGGGGTGGGCTAGTTGGGAGCCACCAGGTCGGCAGGGGGGCAGTTGGGGGTGACCAGGCAGACAGGAAGGTGAGCAGTTAGGAGCCAGGGGTCCCAGATTGTGAGAGGGATGTCTGACTGTCCATTTAGACCCGATCCCAATAGGCAGTCGGACATCCCCCGAGGGGTCCTGGATTGGAGAAGGTGCAGGCTGGGCTGAGGGAACGCCCCCCCCTCGGTGCACAAATTTCATGCACTGGGCCTCTAGTATATTTGAAAATTCCTTATTTCCTGAAAAGCCACTATATAATATTTAAGGTTTACCAACAGATTCCTATGTATAATAGGAAATTATAACTGGACTTTTTTTCTTTATCTGACAACCTTCCCAACCCTTTCTTCTTGGGATAAAAATACAATAAAAAAAGGTGTCCTTTCTTCTATCTAAGTTTCTGTAGCCCATTCCTACTCACCTCCCCTAAAGAACTTCACAATATCAATCATGCCTTCTCTCACCTTTATCCTTAACCCTTAATAGATTATTCCCAACAGCATCCAGCCATTGAATATGGATCATCTTCCATCTTAAAGGACAAAAAGTAAAATTGCTCATGGACATTACAATCATTTGCAGTGGCTGCCTGAACGCTCACACCTTCTTCCAGCCAAACATCTTGGAATGGGTGTCACTGCTTCCGTGCCATCCTCACACCCCACAGTGCTCTGCAAGGTATCACTGCTCTTGCTCAGTCACAGATGCTCTGGCTGCTAATTTCCTAGATTATTTCAAGTTCTTATCTAACTTGATTCTCAGCAACTTTTGACATATTTATCCACTTCTTGAAATATACATTTTCCTTGTATTTTGTGACACTACACTTCTTGTTTATCTCCTACTGCCCAGCCACCCCATCTCAATATCCTTTGAGGACTTCCATTTTCCTCTGCCTTTCCCCTCTCTTAAGCCCTTTACACTCACTGTCCACTCCCAACATCATCCATTCCCTTGACCTCAGTAATCATCTGAATGCTATAACTCCCAGATCCTTGTGTCTAGTCCAACTCTCTCTTCTGATGCCCACTCTTCTGTATCTAACTGCCTGTAGTCAACATACCTAAAACCACACTCACTATCTTTTCCTCTAAATCTGGTTACTAATACTTCCAATGCTTCCCCATCACCCTCAAAATGAAATCCAGATTCTGTATGTTTTTCAAGAGCTGTAGGTTCTATGGGCCAACCTCTCTAGCTCATGACCCTGACACTCTAGACTCCAGCCGTTTTGATTAATTTTGGTGCCCCAGACACCTTCTTACCCTCTTCCACTTCTATGCCTTTGCACAGGTCAGTTCTTCTATGTACAACACTTTTCCTTAACCTACCACTGTTCTGTTGCTAATTCTTTTTTATCTCTTAGGTTTCATCTTAATCATTCTTCCAGGAGTCAATTAGAAGCCTTTCCTTTGCACATTGAATTTCTCCCCAATAAACGAGTTACTGTATCAAACAGAATCAGCATGTTAGACACTACCAGCAGTTACAAACCAAGTGTTCCCTGGTTCTTCTTCTTACCTCCCACCCCCATTCTCCTCTCCTGGGCAGTTGAACATCCTCCATGCTATTATGGCACTTACCACACTCTATTTCAAATATTATTTTATATTTGCCTGTCCACTAGATTATGATCTGCTAGAATGGAGCTAGAAATTTGAAGCAGTCAATAAATGTTTGTTGGATAGACTGATCTGAAATATAATTGATTATGCTCCATAATATTACATTATTTACATGGCTATTTTTTTTACTATAATTTACTTAGCCAGTCTCCTATTTTTAGACATTTAGGTTTTTGTTGGTGTTTACTATTATAATACTATAATGAATATCTTTGTGATTAAAGCTTGTTTATATTAAAGCTTATTTAGGATTACTTACATAGGTTTGAGTCCAAAAAGTACATTGGCAAAATGTATAATACTTTTAGACGTCAATATGCATTATTAAGTTGGTTTCCAAAATTATTGCACATTTAAATTGGCATTTATGTAACTATTTTACAAATTGTATTTTAAATCTCTAGATAGATGAATACACATCTAAACACATCACCTCACTGGAAACATTGCAACAGCTGTCTGAGTTTATCATTTACCTTTACTAAGATTACTGCCTGAGTGTGGAGGTCTGGACTCTTGTCAGCCTTGCAAAGAAGGCGCTGCACAGACAGTGCAATCTAGCAGGCAGACAGTTTCAAAGGACCAAATACAGGGTGTGAGGATATTTTTAAATTTAAATATTTGTTCTTTCCTCCTCAGTTACCTCAACATGTAATACTGATTGTTAATAATGGATGTTAAAGGTTATAATGTAATGTATAGATAAAGCAAAAAGACTTCTTTTGATTAATATCATTGTCACTAGAATGACAGGATATCTTGAACCAATTACAAAAAGTCAATATCTCTTTATTGGGTCATTTGTTATGAGATGCGATAGTTCTCATTGTGACCATGTTAGAATGTTGAGAGACATACTATCTAATAAAAGAGTAATATGCAAATTGACCGTCACTCCAACACACAAGATGGCCGCCCCCATGTGGTCAAAGATGGTCGTCCCCATGTGGATACAAGATGGCCACCACAAGATGGCCGACAGGGGAAGGCAGTTGTGGGTGATCAGGCCAGCAGGGGAGGGCAGTTGGGGGTGACCAGACCTGCAGGGGAGGGCAGTTGGGGGGAACCAGGCCTGCAGGGGAGGGCAATTGGGGTGACCAGGCCTGCAGGGGAGGGCAGTTGGGGGCAACCAGGCCAGCAAGGGAGCAGTTAGGCATCGATCAGGCTGGCAGGGGAGTGGTTAGGGTGTGATCAGGCTGGCAGGCAGAAGCAGTTAGGGGCAATCAGGCAGGCAGGCAGGCGAGTGGTTGGGAGCCAGCAGTCCTGGATTGTGAGAGGGATGTCCGACTGCTGAAATGGGCAGTCGGACATCCCTTGAGGGGTCTCAGATTGGAGAGGGCACAGGCTGGGCTGAGGGAACCACCCCCGCCTCAATCCATGAATTTTGTGCACCGGGCCTCTAGTAAAGTATAACATTGATGTGGAGAAAAATACATGGGTCCCCCAAGTTTGTGACTATAGATCTGGGTCTCTTTGTTCAATTAGTATGTTTCTTATGCTTCATGGTTCACTTGATCCAACAGTTAGGTATTTGGCTGAAGTGTGATGGTCCCTGCCAGGCCCCTAGTCCTTTCTGTCACATGTTGGGGGCTTCAGACTAGGTAACCCAATCAGAGATGCAGTGGGCTACCCCATCTTGGAGCCTATACTTAAATATTCTTTGATGTATCAGTCTGACTTCTGCTCATATATTTCAAGGTGCAAAGTAGTCTGTATAGCAGTGAATATGAAAATTATAACCTCCTTGTTACTGAAGGGAAGATGGAAGCTCAAAGAAGTTAAATGGTTTCCTAAGCTCACTTAGCTGATCTATGACAAAATCCAAATATAAATCCAAAGCCTTTCATTGCAAAACTCAAGCTCTTTCTATAGAACTTAGGAACATCTGAAGCAAGAGATGGGCTCCCTCATAGGTGCAATTGATTGCCAAGGCTGATGGCATTATTTCCAGACTCTTGACTCAGTGACAGGCAACTGATGGCAACTGAGAACCAAGATTCTCCGATTCATAAACACCATCATGTTGATACAGTTATTGAGTGCTGAATAAGCCCGAGTTGGTAATGATGACGCAGCAGTAAGGCAGTCAGCTATGTGCATAATACACTGTTAGGTAAAGCTTAGAATGGCGTCACCAATCTCATGATATATGATATAAAAATCAGATAAAAGGAACCTGTTATCTGATCAAACAAGTGAATATGCTAAACCGTTGAGCAATTAGAATAAAACAATGAAGAAGCTCCAATAGATTAGTGCAAGCTGCAACAAAAAATGAGATGGACTTAATGTGAAATTACAAGGCAAAGTTCAGTTAGTTTAAAGGAACCAGGATTTCAGGTAAATGGTGTGTTCCAAAAAGAAAAAGAAAAAAATTAAAGCTTTATTTGAAGCCACGGTTGTTGCTTAAAATACCATGAAACCACTTGGAGCTAATCAAAAGTTAATTGGTTTCACCTGAGAATGCATTACACCCTAACGAGAGAGTTGGACTATGAGTGAACACCATGACTCCAAACAGTAGGAATTCAATTAGGGAAAACCCACAGAACCTAAGTAAAACGTGTGGAAACTGAGAGAAATGCATGGGTGGCACTGTTAAAATAGATCAGGCACAGAAATGGAATCAGTAGGTAATACTGAGTTCCACAAAGCCAACTGATGATAGATTTAAGCAATATATGGAGGAGACAGGACAACTTGTTTTCAGCATACAAGACGTTTCTCCAGCATAAATGCTAACAAAATTTTTAAAAGAAAATAAAAAAAGAATTAAAAACAATTTCTGAGAGATAGAATTAGGTCCATTTACATTTGTTACAACTACTGGATTGATAAATTAGATTTATTTTTGCCAGGTTATTTAGTGCTTGTTTTATCCTATTTAGTGCTTGTTTTATCCTTTCTTCTCTTTTCTCACCTTCTTTTATTTTCTCCATCTGTTTTTCTCCTCTTCTATTTTGAAAGTTATATACACTCTATTCTAAAGTAAGTATTTTTATCCTTCTCCCCAAAAGCAAGAAACTTAGACTGCTATTCACTTCCAACTTATGTTACCACCATGCTTTTTTGTTTTACCATGTTTGTCTAACTGCACAAGATATTTTAACTACATTTTATTCAATCAACATTAGTTTTGATTTACCCACATTTGCCACATCCTTTGTTTTTTAATTCTTCTTTTACTTTCTTTTCCATATAGAATCATTTTGTTTGGCCTGAAATATATTCTCTAAAATTTTCCTTACTGAGATCTAAACATTGTAAACTCACTCAGTTTTTGGTTGTTTGAAAATATCTATTTTGCCCTCATTCTTGAAGTTGGTCTTGCTGGATTCTTTCCTCTCAGTACATTGCGCATTTCTGTTGTTTTCAGACCTCCATTGATGCCATTAAGAAGTGAACTGTCCAATTAAGCTTCACTCATTGGAAGGCTATGCCTCTTCTCTCTGTGGAGACTTTTAGCATCTTCCCATCGTTTTTCAGTTTTCATTTTGCTGTGTCTAGGAGTGGATTTCTTTGTATTTATCCTGCATTATAGTTATAGGGTTTGTGTTTTTTTTTTAATCCCTTGATGGATGTTCTCAAAACAGCTATTCTCTCTTCAAATATTGTTTCTGCCTGATTCTCTCCTTCTGGCCCTCACTTAGACCTCGTTAGTCTTTATTATTCTACTTTCATGATTATTAAGCTTTCATATTTCCATCTTTTTATTTCTCTGTGCTTCATTCTCAATAGTTTATTCAACTCTACTAATTCATATTCTCTCTTAGGCCAAATTTTACCTTCTGTTTCTGTAATGAGCTATATTTGGTTCTGCTAGGCAAGTTGTACTACTACCATTCTAAAATCACTTTAAATTACGCTCTTTTTTTTGACAGCACAGATAGTGTGAATTTGAGTTGTAAACCACATGAAGGCTACATGTGATTACAAAATTTCAGGGGAGGATTTTCTCTTCTTCTCAATGACAAAGGTCCAGACAGTACTTGTCCTCAATGTTCCCTGGGGAGAGGGGCAGAGATTAAGTTTATTTCTAGGCTATACCTTTAGAGGATAGCCTTTGGGCTCCAAAATTTATTATTATTTTTATTTGTATTTATTATTATTATTAATTGACATCTTGAATGAGCCCTGGTCCTTGCCTCCTTATTTCTAAACCCTGCAAGACCTTAAACACCAAGGCTCAAGTTCATGGCAAATATGCTCAATGCAAAAGCTGTCTGCTTTTGTTTCTGGATACCTGTCATTACTTAAGTTTTATTCAGAAGATTCTTTACTCTTTTCCAGCTTGTGGATGTATTGAAGATTATTTTGTTTGTTTTCAAGAATGATCAAAAGAGTCATTAACTTTTTAATAGCAATAGGAAAAAAAGGACAAGAAAGAAGAGAGAGGAAAGAGAAAAAAGGGAGGGGATGGAAAGGAGAGGCTGAAAGAAGAAAGAAAGGAAGAGAGTGAAAGGAGTAAAACACCCAAACCATGACCCTGAATTTAAAAGCTGTTGGCATTTGGAGGAAGTGTTCTGGAAGTCCCTAAAAGACAAAGCACTGTTATTACTTTTTAAAAGAAAATCCCAAGATAGATGGCATGAGGAAATGTCACATGTGAGAATATCTGAACAGAAAGATGCCAATTCCTACAGACCAGGTTTAAGGTGTACAGTTCTATAATACATCATCTGTATATTGTATTATGGAGTTGTACACCTTAAGCCTATATAATGTTATTAACCAATGTAACCCCAATAAATTCAATTAAAAAAACATTGGAATTGTGTTTCTTATAGAAAAGAATCTCTTGGTTAATCAAAACAGCATTCAATAAGTCCTGTAATATTAGTATATTAGAAATATATTATAAACAAGAAATGTAAAGAGAAAAAAAAATCAATCATTCATGTATACTTTTTCAACGTAAGGGGTAATGCCTATGTGGCTTCCTTAAAAAAGAAAAGAAAAGAACAGAAAAGAAATGCTCCTAACTATTGGGCTTGTTTTCTCTAAAGGGAGCTGACACTTATAAACCAGAATAATTTGTTTACAATAGGTTGTCCACAGTTCCTTCACACCTTCCACTCTGGGTTAATAGAATTCTGTAGAAGGTGATAGGTAGCCTCATTCAACTGCTCCTGCTCGAAAAAGAAGTGCCACAGCTGTTGTCTTATTGGAAGTCACAGCTAAGCTCAAAAGCTGAGCTAATCAGAACGTGACCCACATACAGGAGAACTTACCGCTTTAACATTCCCCATAACTAAGAGTTTTCTTTGAATTGATCTTAGGCTTGAAAGTAACACTTTCTACTTGAGTGTCAGATGAATGAAAGTGGTCTGATGTTCAATTCACAGCCAACAACACTTTTCAAAATGGCATTTTAATAAGGTTGGGTATCTCTCTGTTGTATACCCATGCCTGAAATGGGAATATTATATGTAATTGAGAATTACAGTCACTACCTAAGCATTTCTAAGAATTGCTGATCATTTAACATCCTAACCATGGACAGATTTGGAATGCTGCTAATTGGTTTGCCCAAGATAGTCATAGAGTCAGAAGTAAAATGTAGGGTCTTATTACCTGCTTCATTGTTCCATTCATTAATTAACACCCTCAATTAAATAAAATAAATAGTCTCATGGAAAGATGACATAATCAGGGTAGGGAAGTAAACCAGTACATTCCAGATTCCTCCCTTTTAGGGCAAAAGAGAGGAAACTGCCTTTAAATCTGTTATATAATCCTATAGAATAAAGAGGTAATATGCAAATTAACCCTCACACCCTCACAAGATGGCTGCCTATGACCAGGCCGGCAGGGGGGTTAGTGAGGGATGACCAAATGACTGAACAATCAGGCTGCGTGGGGTGACCAGGCTGGCAGGGGGGTTAGTGAGGGATGATCAAATGACTGAGCAGCAGGCTGCGTGGGCAACCAGGCTGGCAGGGGGGTTAGTGAGGGATGACCAAACAACTGAACAAGCAGGCCGTGAGGGGTGACCAGGCTTGGGGGTGACCAGGCTGGTGGGGTGGCAGTTGGGGGCAAGCAGGCTGGCAGGGGGGGCATTTGGGGGCAATCAGGCCAGCAGACAGATGGTTATGTGTGATCAGGCAGGAAGGCAGGTGAGTGATTAGGAGCCAGTGGTCCAGGATTGTGAGAGGGATGTCCGACTGCCAGGATCGGGCCTAAACCAATAGTTGGACATCCCCCAAGGGGTCCCAGATTGGAGAGAGTGCAGGCTTGGCTGAGGAGCCCCTCCTCCCATGCACGAGTTTCATGCACAGGGCCTCTAGTTCTATATAAATCTATTATATAAGATGAAGCTCTTTCTACCCGAAGATGTAACTATCCAATTGAGCATTTTGTTATCTTACCAAAAGCCCTTCATGTGCAATGTATTATGCTATACTGTTAATTTAACAAATATTTACTTGACACTATTTTTTTTAAATATACACACTGAGTGGCCAGGTTATTTTGATCTCTGAATGCATAATAATCTGGACACTCAGTGTATATCCTATATAATAAAAGGCTAATATGCAAATTGTCCCCTTGACCAGGAGTTCGACCAGCAGGCAGGCCGGCCAACTGCCCATGTCCCCTTCCCCTGGCCAGGCTGGCAGGACCCCACCCATGCACGAATTCATGCACCGGGCCTCTAATATATATGTGTGTATATATATATATATATATATACACACATATATATATATATACACACACACATATATATGTATGTATACACACACACACACACACACACACACACACACACACTGAGTGTCCAGATTATTATGTGTTCAGAGATCATAATAATCTGGCCACTCAGTGTATATTTTTATTGATTTCAGAGAGGAAGGGAGAGAGAGAAACTTCAATGATGAGAGAGAATCATTGATTGGCTGCCTCCTGCATGTGGCAACAATCTCTTTCTGTCACCATTGAGGATCAAGCCCACAACCCAGGCATGTGCCCTTGACTGGAATCGAACCTGGGACCTTCAGTCTGCAGGCTGATGCTCTTTCCACTGAGCCAAACTAGCTAGGACTACCTAACACTATTTAAACCAGGAACTGGATGATGGCTGAGTAGACCCTATTCTGCAACCATGGAGGTTGGTATGAGTCTAGTAACAAAGAGCAAATAAAGAGGGGATTAAAATAAAGAGATTAAAGAACTATAGCAGGTGAAGTACAAGGCAGTATGAGGTATCCAAGAAGGCTTCCTGGAGGAAGGAGCGTTTAGGTTGAGACCTAAATGATGAGAAGGAGTCATCCAGAAAAAGTGGGGAGTGTGAGGTGAATGTTTCAGAAAGAAGACTAAGAAGATCAAAGGCAGAGATGTGAGTGAGAATGTGGTGAGTTTGCTGGTTGAATGAATGAAGGAATGAAGGAATATTCAATGATAGGCATTTCTGAACAGGGGAGAAATATATTTTAGGACAGCCTCTTATATTTCTTTGAAGTATAACCTAAAGAGTTCCTGTGTATGTTGATTGCATATTACTGTCTGATATAGATTAAACAGAAACTGGAGGCAATTCTTAGGCAGAAAAGCAAGGCCTTGTGACCTAACCACCTTGGGTCTATAATTTAAGGACTTGGGACATACTGAAGGATGCTTCTGGATGGTAGGTTATGATGACCTCTGTTAGTGGGCCTGCAGGGGACTCTAATTAGTATAGTCACTTACAAATAACCCTAAACTGTGAGCTCCTGTAACTTACAGGGCATCATCTACCTGCCTCTTGCATTCTGTGTTTGCTTCATTCTCCCAAGTGATGAGTAACGCCTGGTTTAAATGTTCAGGGCCAGCTCTCAGCTGTGATAAGGACATGAGACTCTGGGCCTCTATTGAACCAAGGACATTAAAGGGGGACCGTACCTATCTTAGGCCAGTGCAATGGTGGTAGGGACAGTGATCGAGGTAAAAGAGAACTGCCAGGGAAAGATAAGCCACAGAAGACACAGAGTAAAGCTGCAAACCCAGCTCTCTCCCCATTTAGAGATTTTATCAACAGAGTCAAAATTAGAAAATTAGAGTTTGGCTTTATCAGGGCTTGCTTGACATCCTGACTGATGAGACTTTTAGAGAAAGGTCTTAGTGGTCAAGTGGGATTGACAGTCACAAACTTTGTGGAATGAGAACTGAAGGAAGTAAGAAGCCAATTGACTTGGTGAGGAGGTAAAATAGACTAGTGAAACGCCTGGGTTTCAGAGTCTGGCAGGTCGCCCTTCACTCCTGGCTCTAGGACTGCTCATTTTGTTGTTACAGGGGGAAATACCTGGTAGTAGTATCTACTTAGTTAAAAATATTTTTTTCAGGCAATTTTGTTACGGGTATGTGTCAAAATTTCATGAAAATCTTGCAACAAGGGGAAAATATCCTCTTACAGGCCAAGGAAGATTCACTTTTGGTAAAGATGTTTTACAGAAGAAGACAATAAGTAGATTATCCTTCTTAGATGGATTCTTAAAAGAAAAGTAAATCATTAGAAATAGTCACTAGGCTCTTGACTGATTAATCAGCTGTGGGATGGGTAATGATTTATGAGAGAAAGTCTTAATCCCATTAAAGCTAATCAGTAAACTGCTTAAACATTTTGTAAAATCCTAATTTCTTTTCAGGAGGAGGCTATAAATTACATCATACAGACCAGGTTCAGGACAATTTTTTTTTTCTATTACAACCTCGTAGGGTTATTGCAAAGGCTATATGAAGGCCTGGTGCATAGAAAATGCTTGATTCATGTTCACTGCTATGTTGTTGTTTTAGGAAGATCTTCCCTCCATTTCACTCTGATCCCAACTTTGAATGAGCTCTGATTGGTCTGGTTAGGAGCTGCGTAGGAATCAGATGCTGATTTAACTGATTCTTTGTTGGTTGCTACAGAAAAAAAAACAAAAACAAAAACAAAACCCTGGATACCTGGTCCTTTGTTAAGCAGGACCTTCTTAATATAATTTTTGACATTTTTTGATATTTTGAGGTTAATCTACTTTTAGGAGATAGAAAATTTAATGTAATAAAGAAATAGGACTTTGATGACAACTGTTAGCTAGAAAGGGAAGAGAGATGGAAAAAGCAAGAGGCAAGGAGACTGCAGTAAGACCAAAGTGTTTATGTGCCCAGTAAAGAAATAGCTACTTAATTCTTAGTTCAATGATGTCAAATATTGCGTTTAAATTTTCTATGTTTTTCTTGGGCAACAATCTCTTTCTGTCACTATAAAACTTAACTAAAAGGCTGCCTTGTTTACCCCAAATTATCAGTACCCACGACTGTGGAATATAGCCTCCTGGCTGTGTGGCTGTGTTTGGCCCAGAAGAAGTCACCATAGAAAGCAATAGGGAACATGACTGAAGACATGTCTCATTTAGGGAGTGGGTGTTGTGGGCTCCTGGGACATCTAGCCCCTTTGGTGCTGAACTTGAATGAACCACAGTTCTCTGAGGTCCAGTAGGAAAGAAGTTTTTTTAAAAAAAAATTTAGTAAAATATTTTTTTTTAAATAAAAACAAGCAGTGAAAGAATATATACCGTACTTTCTGGCGTATAAGATGACTTTTTAACCCAGGAAAATCTTCTCAAAAGTCGGGGGTCTTATACGCCAGAAAATACGGTAGGTTAGAAAAATCTCTGACAATGTATATCAGATTGCTTAAAACCCAAATACCGTATTTTCCGGCGTATAAGACCCCTGACTTTTGAGATTTTCCTGGGTTAAAAAAGTCATCTTATATGCCGGAAAATACGGTATATATATAAAAGGCTAAGTGTCCGACTGTCCAACTGACAGATAGCTATTGCGCACACTGACCACCAGGGGGCAGATGCTCAAAGCAGGAGCTGCCAAGCTGCAGTGACTTGGCAGTGGCGGTTCTTGGTTGATGCACCTGGAACCAGAGAGGAGGGAGCCCCATTCTGGGGTGTGTCACCTGAGAACCTCCCTCTCACAATCCAGGACCCCTCGGGGGATGCTGTAGAGCTGGTTTTGGCCTGATCCTTGCAGTCCAGGCTGAGGGACCCCACCTACTGGAGGAACCCCGCTCACTCTGCAGACAACCTTCAAGCCATGGTGCTGCCCCAGGTGCGGCTGGCTGGGGAGGGATCTCAGGAGGTTGGCTCCAGGGCATGTCCAGCCCATCTTGCCCAGTCCCGCCCTACTGGCCACCTTCTAATTAATTTCCTTTCAATGTGCATGAATCCATGCACTGGGTCACTACTAATTAAATAATATTGTGGAAGTTTCTAATCTTCCCATCACCCTCAATTTTATTTCCTAGGGGAAACCAATGGGTATCCCTTCAAGTGTTTTCTGTGCCTCTGCGAACATTTCTTATACATCATGCATGTATATGTTTATATTATTTGCATACTCTCTGCATGTTTTTTTGGTGTTATCTTATGACACAAATGCAGCATAGGATCAGCATCCAACCTTGAAATTTATTTTCCTTTGTTTTACTGCTCAACACAGATCATGCATTTTTGTGCTTACCTTTCTTGATTGAATCTAGAGTGAAAACTAAACTTAGATTGGTAGACAACCAAACTTAATACAATGGAAACAAAAGCATGAACTGACTGAGTGTTTATAAATTCCTAGGGAGTAGGACCAAGGTCAAGAGTTGAGTTGGCATTCATAGGCAATAAGAAATAGGGAGGAAAGAGGGCTTTCTAGGAAAAGGAAGCAGTGTAAACAAAAGCTTGGAAGCACATTGATGTGGTGCAGAATTTGGAAATAAAAATTATGGGGTTGTACAACTTGCATAAGTCAGAATGGAATTCACAGAGTTTACCATTGGTTAATCATTAACATTTACTAAGTGACCGAATGACATCCTCATGCAATGAAAGGTTTGCTTCAAGTTTTGCTTAACAGATTGAAGTTTTCTTGTTAAGCTTTCTCTATTTGTCCCTAAACTCTATTTTCAGTGTGTATTACGGTGAAGGCACCTGGGTGGAAAATGGACTCAGGGAAAGTTTTATTGGAGGTATTTTTATCTTTGCCAATAACTCTGGAACAAATCTGTTAAGAAACCCCCCGGAGGAAGACAGACAGGAGTTTGTAAATTGAAGTAAGTTACAATATCTTTCTTTAATTCCAAACAAAGCATTGGGCTTTCACTGACCTAACCACTTTTCTCTGGAATTTTGGTTTAGGCTGAAAGCAACCCAGAGACTGTCTGCTAGGCAATCTCCTTTAACAACTGTGTCTGACTCTAAAGCATGCCCTCACTGGTCCCACTGCTAAATAAATGACTTTCTGCTCTTGTCTTTATGGTTAATTTTTATTTCTTTTAATGTTATTGTGTTTGGGGCTCCACTTTTCTACAATGGGATATTTAGGGGTACCTCTTGTAAAGTAAGTTCGAATTTCATTAAATTACTGATAGTCAACCTTTTTTGTTAACTACAAAATGGCAGTTTCTTATTATTCAATCTAATATATTTAACTATATTATTTCTTGTCATTAAAATTGGGGTTCACAAGTACTTTGTTTCTTACTAGTTTTCTCACTTACAAAAACTATTAAAAAATGGATTTTAGAGATAGAGGGCAGGAAAGGGAGAAAGAAATATATTGATGTAAGAGAGAAACGTTGATCAGCTGCCTCTTGCATGCGCCGTGCTCCTGGGGATCAAGCCTGGGTATGTGCCCTGACTGGGGATTGAGCCAGCAATCTTTTGGTGCAAGGGACGATGTGAAACGAACTAAGCCAAGGCACTAGTTGTCTTACTTTTAATTTTAAGGTTAATAAAAATGAATTTTTATGAACTTCAAAACATCTCCCAAATTCATCCCCTTTCTTCTATTTGACTGTTAGCATACTAGTTCAAGTCCCCTTATCTTTTACCTAAATCAGTGGTCGGCAAACTCATTAGTCAACAGAGCCAAATATCAACAGTACAACGACTGAAATTTCTTTTGAGAGCCGACTTCTGCGCATGGGCCACGAAGTTTCAGTCGCACTGTAGGTGCACGCCAGCATGCGGTATTTTGTGGAAGAGCCACATTCAAGGGGCCAAAGAGCCGCATGTAGCTCGAAAGCCGCAGTTTGCCGACCACTGACCTAAATTATTTGAAATGTCTTTCTACCTGACTTCCTGTCTCCTAAAAATTTGTCAATTTTTCTTGTCAGTGTAATCTTCCTAAAGCACAATTTTTAAAATCCTCACCCAAGGATATGTTCATTCATTTCCTAGAGAGGAAAGGAGAGAGAGAGAGAGAGAGAGAGAGAGAGAGAGAGAGAGAGAGAGAGAGAGAAAGGTGAGAGATAAACATTGATCAGTTGACTGGGGATCGAACTCACAACATAGGTATATATCCTGACCAGGGATCGAACCTGAAACCTTTTGGTGTACAGATGACACTCCTACCAACTGAGTCACCTGGCTGGGGCCCTAAAGCACAATTCTTGATGACATAACACTTTAAGATCAGGTAGGAGGCTCTCACAAGATAATCCAGCTGCTTCTCCTCTCTGTTCCTCTTCCTTAGCTCATTCCTCACATCTTGCAACTCTGAGTTCACTTTTGGTTACTTCCATTTGCTACAGAGCTTACTTTACCTTATCTTACCATTGCTTCTGTGCAATTGTTTCCTCCTCCAGACCATAAGCTCTTTGAGGGCAGAGTCCTCCTCAGACTTTGACACATGCAGCATCTAGCATGATGGTCACCACATATAGCCATGCAGACTTTGGACAGCACAGTCCTGAGGAGGCCATTCTTAGAGACCAGGTTGAAATGGCTCCCCCAGGAGTCATGCAATGACGTGGCCACTTCTAGTACAGTGGCAGGCACAGAGTAGATTCTCTATAAGTACTCACAGAATCTCAATTTAGATCCAGTCATAAGAAGTGCTTCTGAAGCACTAAAATCATCCATCTTCTAACCTGGAGTTCCAGTCTGATCTTAAATGGAAACAGACATAAATAGGGAAGAGATGCTGACTACAACATCTCCACTTACTTGAAGAAACTCCTGGATCCTCAACAAAAATCTGTTGAGCGTTGGCCAGTTTCTCAGTAGTTAGAACATTGGCCCACAGACCGAAGGGTTGCAGGTTCAATTCTGGATCAAGAGCACATACCTCAGTTACAGGTTCACTCCCCGCCCCTGGGTTGAGCTGTGTGTGGGAGGAAACCAGTCTATGTGTCTCTCTCACATGAATGTTTCTCTCTCCCCGCTCCTCCTCCCTCTTTCACTCTCTCGAAATAAGTAAATAAATAAATAAATAAATAATCCTTGGGTGAGGATTTAAAAAAAGAAAAGAAAAGAATCTGTTGACAATCTCTCCATGATTCCAGGATAGTCCTTGGGCCTTAGGCTTGTGGGGAAAGAACAACCTCAAGGTTCTTCTGGCTGGTCTAATAATCACCAGGACATGAGATAAATTAGCAAGTGAAAATAGCCAAGCTTAATACATACATATGTATGGGAACCCCAAATACATGAGAGACTCAGAGACCCCACATGCAGGAGAGGTTCAGAGAGATAAAGGGGGATTGAGGTATATGAGCCATTCTGAACTAAGGATGAGGTAAGGAACCTTTGGGCTTCCAAGGGTCATTGCATGGCAGGATGATAAGAAGAGCAGATGTTTAGTACAGTAAATAGAAGTTTGTCCTGCCCTATAATTTTTGTTGTTGTTGTTAATCCTCACTCAAGGATATTTTCCCATTGGTTTTTAGAGAGAGTTGAAGGGAAAGGGAGAGAGAGAAACATCAATGTGAGAGAAACACATCCATTGATTGCCTCCCATACACACCCTGACCAGGGCTAGGGATCAAGCCTGCAACCAAGGTAGTAAATACCCTTGACTGGAATCAAACCTGGAACACGTCAGTCTGCAGGGTGGGTGCACTATCCACTGAACCAAACTGGCTAGGGCTATCCTACCCTACAGATAGGCCAAAAGAAGTTATCTCTGAGAATCTCTTATTGTGGGCACGTCTCCTGATTCATGCTCTTCTAGGTAGTTAAAGGGAGGGGCAGAAACTTCTTTTGAGCCTGAAGCTAATACTGTCTTTAGCTCAAAGTAATGTGCATACCACAGAAGCACATCTTGGGGTGGCTCTTCCTAAAGCTCCACAGCTCCTCAAAACAAAGGGCTTTCCTGCTGCTACACTCTCTTCCAGTTATCTATCCTACAGATGTCTGCACCGTTTTCCCGCTCACAGGACTGCATGACAATATGAAGCTAAGAACTGTAGCTCAGATAGGTGTGTTTCATTGGATGATTCTGATGGCTGACAGGGCAGATATAAATTAGTTGGTTATATTTTCTGACTTGTCCTCTCATCCCCCCAAAATGAAGAATGAACACTATAAAATGATCCTCCGGAGTCTGCTAACTGGAACCACTTTCTGCGGGTATCCACCACCTCTAGTTTATCTTGATCAAGTCCCTATTCCCTTTTGTTGCTGTGTTTCATGTATAACTAGGAAACACAATCTGGCAAACTGTTACTGGCTTTAAGAATTTCGGAGGTGGGGGTGGGGGTGAGGGTGAGGGGAGAGTTTGTGGAGGGATGGGGGCAAGCTGTATTATATGGCCGGCCCCACAAGGAGCCCTTGGAGCTCTTGTTAAGAGAAAATGATGAGTTTGATCCTAGGAAAGATTTTTAAAAAATGGAGCCCAATTAGCTTTTGGAAATGCTTCTTATGTGTAAAGAGGAGTCCTGAACCAGGCAAAAGCTGAAATTTACTGAGCAAATAAGGAAACGGGCTGCCATAGATGAAACCATGTGGTGCAAAGGAAACGTCTTGCACTGCTATGAGGTGTCAAATTGGGGAAGGATATTAAGAAGCTAGAAAAATTCCTTGGCAAGTGGAATGAGGAAACTGAGACAGATAGCTGAACAAACTGGCTGAACAATTTACAGCCAGATATAGAGGGTCACCAGGGCGGAAAGCCCTGGGTGCCTAGCAATGGGCAAATCTGGCAACGGGCTTTGCCCCCAGGCTGGCCTTTCCTCCCCTTGCATATGGCTGGTCACGTGATTTAGAACTCCTGAGCTTTTATCCCTAAAAATAACACCTAGGCCTCAGTTGTATTTCAGATCCTGGCCCAGAAAAATATCAAAACCAGGTAGGCAATGCCAGGACCAGCTGCAATGACCCTCTACCCTAGTGCCAAGCAATCAGTGAAAACCACATCCCTGAAAGGGCACACCTGGAAAAGCTGGTGAATATTCTATTGAGATCTCCCCCTAAGACTGCCCCCAAACTCCCAGTCTTTAAAAACCCTCAAAACAAAGAAACCAGCACATGCTCTCCCTCCCAGGAGCACACACCTTCGCCTTCCCTTTCCATCTCTTCTTTCCCTTTCCCTTCTTCTTCCCCCACAGGGGTGCATCTCCTAAACTCGAAGGATCCTCATGAGACTTGCAATCAGGGGAGCAATGGGCAGTGGTAGGTGGTCCTGGGCTAACCCCCTGAACCTGTCTCCAGGGTCCCTTTTCTCTGACTTCCCAGTGAGCTGACAGCAGCTCTATTAAGGCTCTCTCCTGTTGCTTCCCTATCCTAAACTCTTCCTTGTTTCACTATCCCCAGCTTTAATAAATAGACTTTCAAAATCACCTGGACTTGTGTTGTGAAATCTTTCCTGCACGAAGTGAAGAACCCACACACTACCGTCCGGCCCTAGGCAGACCCCCTCAGGGAGGGCCCAGTACCCTTTCCAGTAACAAAATTAGGAAAATATCCATAATGAGCTGCCCAAGGACTTGCTAAAGAGGGCAACAATGGGGAACATAATGATTGATTTAGGAATGCACACTAACTGTAAAGTTTCCTGTGGGAAAAATAAGCAAATATTTAAAACATCAGAAAGAAAATGCCATGGGGAATTTCAGCCCTTCTTCAATACAGTATGTCTTGGCACAAGTACAAGAAGAAGGCTGGAGTTATTACTGTTCCCAAACAGGGCAGATGTAGCCCAAATGACCCTCTCAGGCAGGGTCACATCCAAATGTTTAACTGGGGGACTGCAGGGCGGATGTTGTTGGTATACATCTTTAAAATCTTAAGAACCATTTTAGGTAACTTGTATTCAAAATTGGAGTCAGAATGAGGTGAAACGAGAAAGGCAAGAAGCTAGGAATAAAAAGACTTATTTTTTCTGCCTTCAGTGTGGGAAAAGGCAATAGTCCATGGGAGAACAGCAGAACCAGGATGGGTATTCAGAGGGCTCTGAAGGCTATCGGTGGGACCAGCTGAGCTGGAGAAACCCCGAGTGCAGAGGCTGCAGGAAATTCCAAGGTTACTCTTGTTCACTTCTGGACTGTGTCCCAGGCCTGGGAAAGCCTAGGTCCTACCCCCACGCTGTGAAGACTTGTTGGCTCTGGTGCAAATGGGGGAGGTGGGGAACAGGCCTGGAAGGGGGCTGTAGAAACCAAACATTCAACTGGCTCCAATAGAACTGTGGGAGCCAGTTATCCCCAATCCTGTTGAGTACCCCCAGGAACACCCTTCTCCAACCTCACCTCCACTCCCATTCAGCACATCACCTGGGGTTCTTGGATTGAGGAGTAGGTCATACAGCTCCTTCCCGCTTTTCGAGAGATGGAAGTTTAGGTTTCGTTTCAGCTGGCACTGAAGGCTCCTCTCATTGTTCAAAGCAGGGGAGGTGGTGGTTAGATGTTTATGCTATGTACTCATCTCTGTACAGTTGCTCCCGGAAGTGGTTTACTGAAAGATTCAATCAAATTGGCCAAACCAATTAAGTTTTCAAGAAGATTATTTTTCATGAATTTCAGTGTGTTCAGGGTATGCTTCAAATGCAAGCCCTGTCCCTTTCTTTGTAAGCACCAGGTCCCTCCATCTGTTTGGAAAACTCCTAATGGAATGAAGGGAGTGTGAAAGGATAGTTCTCTGGCTCACACAGGTTTCTGGTCCGGAAAAGAAACTGTCTACATCAGTTTGGCTAGACCTGTGGTTGGCAAACTGCGGCTCACGAGCCACATGCGGCTCTTTGGCCCCTTGAGTGTGGCTCTTCCACAAAATACCGCGGCCTGGGCGAGTCTATTTTGAAGAAGTGGCATTAGAAGAAGTTTAAAAAATTTGGCTCTCAAAAGAAATTTCAATCGTTGTACTGTTGATATTTGGCTCTGTTGACTAATGAGTTTGCCGACCACTGGGCTAGACTATCTCCAAATAGCCAGCATCAGGCAACGTCTGTGTTCTGTTTCCTAATTTTCTGCGGCCGGGGTATAATTTCCACTTGGCCCAGTGTGTTATATCAAAGGTTCATACAAGAAGTTCAAGGCAGGGGATGAATTGCCACTATAACAGCACTGACAATTTCGAGCTCCAGCAAAGCTGAGTTTTCAATAAATGACTTTTCCTCTTTCCTCCCTGAAGTGAGAATCAAATAGCCAACTATTTTTTTCTAGTGCAATGATGATGTTTCTTCTTATAATGTTAAAAAAGGAAAGAGTGCATTTATTTACCTAACACCATGAGTCAACAGGCATATACAACTTCAGATTATCAATAGATATTTCAAACACATCAAGAGATATTCTACTCAAAATTTCCCCCATTTGCAACCTAGGACCCTCTATCACCTTTCCTTGCTTAATTTTTCTCCATAGAATTTATTATCTGACATACTGTGTATTTTACTTATTGTAGACAAAAAAATGTTACCTCTCTCCCTCTTTTACACACACACACACACACACTCCAGAATGTTCACAAAGGCAAAATTGACTCTTTTGTTCACTGCTATGTCTTCTGAACCTAGAAGAATGCTTGTCGCAAAAAAGGCAGCCACTAAGTATTTGTTGAATGAATGAATGCCTCAGAAGACTGTTTTCTCTGAAGTAGATATTTTGACCTTCTTTTCTAACCTGTGTAGATGGAAGCTAGATCACGTGACTGCAGTAAGAATTCACCCTTTTTATAGCAAAGTCTGAGAAAGACCTGGCAAATGGCTCAGGAATACAGTCCAGCCTGAGGGTCAGAACCACTGATATACCTTCTGGGCAAGCCTGGGTTTAGTCTTCATACACTTAAATCAATATTCCAGACACACTCGGAAACATAACCAGAGAATAGAGGCTGGATGAGAAATCCACTCCCTCCACGCTAAACTGCCAATTGCTCCTTTCTCTTCTGCAAACAGTTCCAATCAGAATTTTCAAATAAAGAAGAATGATAAAGAACAAAATTCCAAACAAAGCCATGAATGGACAAATGCAATAAAATTCCATGATAGATAGATGTTTTATGTTTATTTAAAGCAGGGGTGGGGAATGTCTGGCCCTCGGGCCGTATAAGACCCGAGAAATCACTTGGTCTGGTCCTCCCAAGGCATTAGGGGTGAGTTAATTAAATGTTTGACCAAATAGAGAAGGCTAATTTTTAAGTTGATGATTTTGTGTGGTCCGCCGATGATGTTATAAATATCCAAATGGACCTTGGCAGAAAAATGGTTCCCCAGCCCTCCTTTAAAGGTAAGTTCCTTTGGAGAAGGTGTTGGGTCTAATGCTGTCTGTTAATGTATACATTCTCTGCAAAGGGAAACGTTCATTCCTTCACTCAGCAAACATTCATCGGGCACCCTACTGCCCTAAGCCCTATGAGTCACTTGTAGCTACGAACAAGACAGACGTATTTGCTGCCCTTCCCAAGTTGGAGTCTAGTTAGCTTACAGTTAACTGACAGTGACCTCAAACACACTTGTGATGTTACCACACATCACATTCCCCTGTAAAAGTGAACCTAATTCAGGGCTGGCAAACTTGATTGTAAAGTGCCAGATAGTAAGGAAATACATAAGGCTTTGTGGACCATACAGTATACGGTCTCTGTCACAGCTACTCAGCTCTGCTGTTGCAGCATGAAAGCAGACAATACACTGATGATTGACCATGGCAGCATCCCAATAAAACTTTATTTGCAAAGACGCAGGCTGGATGTGCTTCTCAAGCTGCTTGCTTGGCCCTGCTCTCAATGCTTTTTTTTTGCAGATAAAACTATTGTTTTGGTTTTAAATCTCCTTTTAGTTTGCATGCAAAGATTTAAGAAATTATGGGTTGATCAAGGAGTACAGACTTCCAGTTTTCAGATGAAGAAGTTCTGGGGAGCTAATGTACATCATGGTGATTATAGTTAAAAATGCTATCTTACCTAATAATAGACAAACATGTAAATTGACTGTACCTTTGCTACGCCCATAGCCAATCAGAGTGACTATGCAAATTAACCCAAAAAAGATGGCAGTTAATTTGCATACATAGGCGCCCAGCACCTGTGTCAGAGGAACATCCTGGCACCTAGGTCACTGTGAGGTAAGGCCTGGGCAGGAGCAGACCCCCTGAAATCGATCACAGGGAGCTGGCTGTCCGCTCCTGAGCCAGGCCGAAAGCCTCTGCCGAAAGCCTCTGCCGGAGGCTTTCGGCCTGGGGCAGGAGCGGACCCCCTGCGATCGATAGCAGGGAGCTGGGGGTCCGCTCCTGTCCAAGAGGCTTTCAGCCTGGGCAGGGGTGGAGCTGGCAATCAGAGGGAGCTGGAGGGCCCCTGCCCAGGCCTAAAGCTTCAGCCAGAGGCTTTAGGCCTGGGCAGGGCTCAGCCCGTGATTGGTGTAAACTATAGAGGAAACACTTTTTCTGACTGCACATTGGCTAAGCTTTCTGTATGCCACTGGTAATATTCTTAGTAACTTGGGTAATAAGAATCCAAAAAGGTGATCTAGGGTTTCTCCACCACACTTCTGGAGAAAAAACTAAGATTCGCTGCTGGAGGGGCTAAGAAATATCATATCCTGTCCTAGCCGGTTTGACTCAGTGGATAGAGCCTCGGCCTGCCGACAGCAGGGTCTGGGTTCGATTCTGATCAAGGGCATGTACCTAGGTTGCAGGTTCCTCCCTGGCCGGTCATCAGATCAGGGCTCATGCAGGAGACAACCAATCAAAGTGTTCCTCTCACTTTGATGTTTCTGTCTTTCCCTTTCTCTTCCACATTCTCTAAAAGTCAATGGAAACATATCCTCAGGTGAGGATAAAAAAAAAAAGAAAGAAAGAAAGAAAGAAATGCATATCCTATGAAAGACACATCTTGAAAATGCCTAAAGAAAGTTGTCATTTTTTCTTGGTGAAGGGACTGGAGTCCGTGTTTCTAAAAACACCTTGGTGACTGTGGTGACTGGCAGTGGCTGCAGCAGCAGGGTGATTGGGCTGGTGCCTTCCCCTGATCAGCCCGGTTGCCTCCCACAAAGGGAGGCCAGACTGTGGCTTAGGCCCGCTCCCCGTGGGAAGTGGGCCTAAGCCATCAGTAGGACATCCCCTGAGGGCTCCCAGTATGTGAGAGGGGGCAGGTTGGGCTGAGGGACACCCCCCACCCCCAGTGCACGAATTTCGTGCACCGGGCCCCTAGTAGTATATAATTGAAAGAGAGTAGTAGATCTTGTATTCTCACCACAAAAAATAAATAGTAGTTATGTGACATGGAAGTGTTAGCTAACACTCTAAGGAAGATAATCATTTCACAATATATAAGTGTATGAAATCAACACATTTTATACCTGAAACTTACATGATGGCATATGTCAATCATATCTCAATAAGTGAAAAGAACATTATTATTTCCAGAGTTTATAATTGCTATCTATGGAAAAGTTAGTCTAAAAAAGCTACTAAAGCATTAAAAAACAAAGAAGAAAATATAGGTTCATAAAATACTCACTGGTAATTTGCAGTTCCTCAGCAAGTATTTCTGTCAGGATGAGGAATACAGGTTATATGCAACTTTGCCTCTGTGATTATAATTGTCACATCTGCCTGCTTATCCCTGGGCCCCAATAGAGATAGCTTTGTTTTGTCTCCAGATGTTTCCTATACATCACTTAGTGCAATGACCAGAGAACAAACTGACCCACTGACCCCTAGCCACAGGCTGTATTTATAACTTGGGACTGCATGGCTATTTAACCATCCTCAGCTTATAGTTATTTTGGCAAAAGAGAACAGGGCCATCTTGTCATGGCTCTTGGTTCATGAATCATTGTTCTGACATCCCCGTCTCCTCTGCTGAATCTCTTTCTTACCTTCTATAGCTGGTGTGGCCTCTACCTCAGCCTTTATCTATAAATAATCTAGTTGACCCCTGGGTTGGATATCTTTTATTTTCCTCTCCAGACCCACTCTCCCTCTCCTCCCACTGTTCTCTGCCCCAGAAGACTGACTTGTATGGATCAAAGGAATCTCAATCTCCCTTGCTTCCTTTTGGGTCCAGCCAAGGAGGATTCTTGGCAAGACATGGAAGGAAGGAAGAGAGTGAGGATGGGGTATTTATTCCCCGGATTCTCTTCCTTTAAGGTCACCTCAGGCTGACTGCATCCCTTAATTGAAGGTCAGTGCTCTTGTCTAATCAACCAATTGCCTTGAGCCTTTTTCCAGATGCTGTAGCCACTCCCCCAGGTCTAGGGGCTGGCACAACCACACTGCTACTAGCTCAGGTTCCTGTATGAACCCTGTGCTTCCCCCACGCCCCACCCACACCTTTGCACCTTAGTCACTTTGTAAATAAACCCTTCCTTGATTATCCTAATGTAATGGTACCGACTGTGCCTGTGGGGGACCTGATTGATGCAACAGATTTGGGCTGTTGGCTGCACCATTACTGTACCCTCTGGCAGAAAGCAGAAAAGCATGGAGAGATTTCTAGGAGCTTCTTACAACAGCTCCCTCCCCTCTGATACAGTATATCTAATGGTTAAGTCATCCAGATGTTGAATTCCTCTGAATGCAGCGTTCTCCCTTCATGCATAAGCCTCCAACTAGATGTCACATTGATCTGCAGGGTGTGCCTCATGGCAGCCAGTGTACAGGGCTGTGAGTGTGACTGTGGCCCACAGGAGCACCTCCTCATGAGGCCGAAGCCAGGAGCCTTCCCAACTCAGCATCACCCAGTCTCAGAGCCAAGCGCGGTTCTCAAAGGAGAAGGTAGACCCTAGAATAGTTTCTGGAAACAACTTGCAGAGTTTAGATTAGCTGGATCTTAATACCAAGCACCCTTTAAAGAGGTGGTGTGTGTGGTGACCAAGGACAGATTCTGGAGCCAGCTGAGTTCTGTCCCAGTTCTGTATGATGTGACCTTCAGAACACACCAGTGATGGGACCTTAAGCAAAAGGCTTAACCATGGTTGGTCTCTGTGTCCTCATCTTTAAAACAGGGGCTTCTGCAAGAATTAAATTGGCTAATATTTATAAAATATTTAGAGCAGTGCCTGCTACATAGTATGTACAGTAGTCATTAGCTATTACTGCTGTTGAAGGAGAAACTCTCCCCACCATCTTCTGTGTTGGAATCTGCTTGGTTACTCTTGCAAGAATGACTCCTCACCCAAAATACACGTTAAAAAATTAAATAATAAAGGAACCCATTACAAAGCACAATGACCCGATATGCTTTGCAGAATTTTTTACATGGGGTCACAATTTCCTTGTTTAATTCAACCCTCAGTCAGCAAGCATAGAACGTGCTCATCCTCACTGTGTGTCCTGCATCATGCTATGTATGACAGAATGCAGCCATGAGCAAGAGAATCCCAGGCCCCACCTTCATGAAAGTGCTACAGAAAAATACAGCTCAGGCTGGGAGCCAGATGTCTTCACGACTGCATTTAATTTGAAATCAGGCCACTTGAGAAAATTCATCTGTAAGTTTGGCCTTCTCTCATCTCTCTGAGCACAGAGCAGCTAGCTGCAAGCTGTGACTTACTCAGACTTTTCCCATCAAGGCTCAGGTTCTTTCAGTGGATTCCTTTGACTGCAGAGTAAATAGAGTACCTATTAGCACCTGTACTCTGAAAGAGTCTTCTGGCAGCACGAATGGGCTTTCAATTTAAAATGCTTGAAATAAGCAGAAAAGTCTTCTGGCTACTTTTCTACAATGAACATGTGCTGTTGTTGTAGTGGAAACTAAAGATTTTTTTTAATTTAAAAAGTTCACAGTTGCAATGCCTAGAGTATCCTTATTGAACTCTAGTGAAGCACATCATACATAGACACACCGCAGGTAACACTAATCACATTGAATAATATGTCCAAAAACAAGTGGGAAAATTCAAAAGTGTTCATGCTTTTTAAAAAAATATTTTTTTTATCGATTTCAGAGAGGAAGAGAGCGGGATAGAGAGATAGAAACATCAATGATGAGAGAGAATCATTGATGGGGTGCAGGAGGCACCAGGATCTAGCCTGCAACCCAGGCACATGACCTGACTGGGAATTGAACCATGACCTTCTGGTTCATAGGTCGACACTTAACCACTGAGCCATGCTGGCCGGGCAATGCCTTTTTTTTTTTTTTTTTTTTTTTTTTACCTTTAAGTTGAGAATTGGGAACCCCAGGCAGAAGGGGCAGAGTTTTGAAGGCTACACAGGCATGGGATATATAAGACGATCTCCAAGAAAGTTAAAGGAGCCAGCAAAAAATACTTTTGTTCTTATATTAAACCATATAACCTTCAGAAAATGCAGTTAAAATTGCATGACAACATTTCTTGTCATTTGCTTGGTTTGGGAATGCCTTGTAGAAAGTTGGACTCAACAGCCGTAATCTAACTAAACTTTGGTCAATTTTCCTTCCACCCTTGTTTTCTAGCAGAAGAGAAAATTCCTGCTTCTACAAAAGGGATCAAAGGTGGCTCCTGGATTTCTTGGATCACCCTTTTCTTTCTTGTTCAAGGTCCACTTAATCTTTATGTCCAAAGAACCAAGTATAGTGTCTTTATATGTTGTCAAGGCCAAATAAATGTTTGATAGATAAATAGGTAGATGGATGGATGCATAAATGAAGATAATAGAATTTGGGGTTGAGGAATAAAGTTAAGGTAACTAAGACAATGGTTTCACTACTATTTGACATAGAGAATGTAGGAAAAGGAATAAATTTGCTGTCCCACAGTGAGCTTAGTCTGGGCCATGGCCTTGTGGAACATCTATGAGTCTTGTGCAGTTGTAAAAACTTCAAGTTCTATGATACTAAGTATACTGCAAAAGAACGAAGAAGAGCAGAATTTACCAAAGTTTAATCATGGTTTTAAATTGTGAGAATGCTTTGTCATTAGCAAGAAGGCAACTGGGTATTGAATTTTTTACATGTTTGGTTTTATGATACCTTCTTCATAGTAGTATGTTCCATTTGCATTTACACAAAAGTGAATTCAAATTGATTCAGCAGAGAGTTCTTGACATACTTGTCCAACATGGTGCAAAACCTAGTTTGAAAGTTTTTCTTTTAATCTTCGCACTGGTTTCTAAGGGAGGTTGAGAAATGGCTTCTAAGAAATCCTTCAACCAGGGCAGGCCACAACAGTGACTTGATTCATTAGCACCCACCTCTAACGGATAAACAAGAGGACTGCTCAAATCTCTTTCAACCCTTGAGTTGTTTGGTTTTACAGTCTCCACCTTCTACCACTGAGCCAAGGTTTTTGTTGTCCAGGCCCACTATTTTGCAAACTCTACAGCTCTTTCTGCCAAAACCAAATGCTATCTCTTTTCCCCCTTTAGATGATTAAATCGCACAACCTTGGACCAAAATATACATCCACATGCCAGCAGTCAATGTTTTAGCTCCTCTTCTGTCAACATTGTCTCTCTGCCCAGGGCCAAAAAAGTCAGGAAGATCAGTGCCAAAAAGTACTGTGCTTTTATATTGATTCTCCTTCTTAAAATTAATTTCCTTAGAGACTTCTGAATATTTTGTTTACATTAAGTTTTTTTTTCCTCTTGAGTTCTCACTAGAGGGTGTTTTATCTTTTCAAATGCTTTAAAGACAATGGGTGTGCATATAAAATATGTTCTGCTATGTTCCATTTATTAGCCTAGTTCCTGGAGATTTCTGACTTTCAAAAGGTCAATGTACACATTTACAACACAAATAACCAAAACAAAAATGCCACCGTATTTGATTTTTATTCATTTTCAAGGCAACTGTCCAAAGCAGAGTCATTTTATTTTTTTAGTTTTAAATCCTCACCTGAGGATATGTTTTCATTGACTTAGAGAGAGAGAGAGAGAGAGAGAGAGAGAGAGAGAGAGAGAGAGAAACATAAGTGTGAGAACGAAACATTGACTGGTTGCCTCCCATTCATGCCCCAAACAGGGATTGAACCCACAAACTAGGTATGTGCCTGACCGGGAAAGAAACCCACAACGGAGCCACCCAGCCTGGCAAAGTGGGGTAATTTTAAATATCCAAGTCCTCTGGTCCTCTGTGTAGATCCACACAGTCACTGGGCTCAGCAAAATTTGCCTCCATTTGTTTCTGATTATATACAGGAGATTTCTAATGTATTGAACATATCTTTTTCAATAGCTATATAAATATAACATTTGATGTCACAAACTCCTATTCAAAAAGTCCACAGAAAGCAATAAAGTGAAAATAACTAGGCTTTTATTTATCATATTATGCAAATGGTGTTGAATTGACAAGCCAGGGCACTATAGGATCTTGAGTTAATGTTTGAATCTGCAGATATTCAGATACAATCTATGATTCACAATCTATGATTATGTTCAGAGCAGTTTCAGATGAAGTATCTTTTGTTAAAAAGATTTTAGTTATTTGGGAATGTGTAAACTGCATTTATATTTATGGTAATACTAGAGGCCTGGTGCATGAAAATTCATGCATGGGTCGGGGGATTCCTCAGCCCGGCCTGCCCCCTCTCATAGTCCGGGAGCCCTCAGGTGATGTCCTACTGATGTAGTCTAGTCTCCCTCTGCAGGAGGTGACAGGGCCGATCAGGGGAAGGCGCTGCCCCCATCACCCCGCTACTGCTGCCACTGCCGGCTGCCATGGCTGCTGGCCCTTGGCCCTCGCTTCTTACCACTGGCTCCGCCCCCTGCCCACTGGTGGGTGGGGGGAGATCTGGGGCCAGGCCGGCTGGGAGAGGGGCTGTGGGAGGTTGAGGCACAGCAGGTCACCCCCATCCAGCCTCTGCAGAGGTGTGGTGCCGGGACCGGGCCTGCCCCACTACCTCTGTGGCTGCCTCTGCAGAAGGGGCAGCACTGCTACCAGGACCGTGCAGCCCCTCTCCCACGCAGCCGGCCCTCAGCCCTCGAAGCCGCTGTGGCTTTGTCCAGAAGGACGTCCGGTCTATCTGGTCTAATTAGCATATTACCCTTTTATTAGTATAGATGAGGGAATCAAGATATTCAGTTTACCAGAAAACTCAATTTCTAACTATCCTGAAAAGAGGGAAGGGGTGAACTTGGGGGTTGGGGGTGGGGCAAGGAAGGATGGGGAAGGGAAGCCTTGAAGAAGCTAAGCTAGCAAAGCTAGCTTCAAATATCTCTCTGGTCTCTTATTCCAATTTCAGTCATTTATTTTTGCTACCCTGTTCTAAACTTAGGTTTATTTTCTGTGCTGCTTTAAGAGCATGCTCTGATCTTAGAAATACAACACTTTTAAATTGCACATTGTTTTCTGTTTAAAATTTTGATCCCTAAATTTGGTTCTCTGGGGCAAAGCCTAGCTTTTCCAATCTTAGCCACAAGTATGTTAGGAATTATCTCAATGCAACTCTTAAAATTGTCCCCATTGCTTAGTTGAGCTAACAGAGGGTTGTAGAGGTAAAATACTTTGGACAAAGTCATAGAAGTAAGCAAGTGAATAAATTGGAATTTTCACTAAGATTTGACATGTTATGAGGTCTATGCTCATTTTCTTCAATATTTCAGGAAATTATAATATATAGGTACTCTCTGATTTTCATTAGATAAACAATCTTCATTAATAAGAATCAAAAGAATGTGACCCTCAATTACTTTTTAGTTGAATTCCTTTTTTAAAAAAGAAAAATAAATTACAAGAATGGTAACTCTATTAACAATAATTAAAACATAAACTTATATACATACAATTCCAGAAACTATTCTGTCATTCCCCTAAAACACATTAGGTGTAACATTCTACTCTTTAATATTGTAAATATTATAGAACAATTAATATCTTCAGAGATAATCTCAGGGCTTTTAAAAAGCTCAAATCAATGCCAAAATACTAAACTAGTTTAACATCACTAAGACTGGAAAGTAGATTTATATATTTTATTTCATTTATAAAATGTTTAGATCTCAGCCCAGCCGGTGTTGCTCAGTTGGTTGAACATTGTCCCATGCACTGGGAGGTTAGATTCCTGGTTGATGTTGGGTTGTGGGCTTGATCCCCAATGGGGCTTGTGCAGGAGGCGGCCGATGGATGTTTCTCATGGATGTTGCTATCTTATTCTCTGTCTCCCCCCTTTCATATATTTAAAAAAGTGTTTAGATCTTAAACTTTTTCTTTAATTTTTTAATTTATAGTGGCCTTGTTATCAGTGGGGTGCCTTCTGTGTCCCCACCTGTTGCCCCTGGAAGTGAAATTTTTGGGGTGCTGCTGGGAAAAGAATTTCCTACGCCCCCACGGGAGGGTGAGGTATCTTGGAAAGCTTTATTACTGATGTAAAATTAAGGGGGGTCCCTTCCAAGGCCCCATTTCCCTCCTTCCTGCCAGGGGAAAAGTCCAATCTTTTCTTCAGCAGGGCTAGGATTAAAGCCACTCACTGCCCAGAGTCTCTGCTCCATAATAAAGCACAGCCCACCACCTGGCTAGCTTAGCGTGTGTTCCCAGCTGCAGTCCATTACATGTGGGGTCTGCAAGACCATGGGTCATGCGGCTGCTTAAGGCCTCATGGCTATGGAGAGAGGATGGGCGAATGTGGTTGAAGGAGCAAGCGAGTGCAAGGGAGCAGGAGGGAAGCAAGAGCAGAACAAGAGTTGGAGAACTCTTTATCTCTGGTTATAACAGTGCGAGAACTCTATATCTCTGGTTATAATGGGGAGCTTAACCAATTAACCCTTAGTATCTCTTGCACTTGCAGTGGCTCTGCCCCTCTAGCCAATTATCTTTTTTCCAGGTTAGACTGACAGGCAAGCACCTTCCCTTTGTCACCCCGACTTCACTACACACGTTCCCATCTCCCCCTTTGCTTTTTTCCTTTTATTGCTATTAATAAACTAGTTAATCGTGATAATAACAGCCTAACTGTTCTGAGATGTGTTGTTTTAAATAACCTATATTTTCTCTTATAAAACAAATAATTGCTTATCGTAGAACATTTAGAAAATACAGAAAAACAAAGAAACTCAACAATCCAGAGATAACATTATATGCTTTTTTCTGCCATGTGCAGATATAGATAACTACATGATTTTAACTTATAAAATTGAGCATTCTCTATTCTGCTGTAAGCATTTTACCATGTCATTTATAGTTTCTTATTTGCATAAATATGTGTAGCCTAAAATATTCTCATGAGGGTAAAGCATATTTTACTTAATAGTTTCTCTGTAGCATACCTGAGTTGCTATATATAACACAGCAATTATATTTTCTCGTATCTATTTTTCCCCAAGTTAGATTCCTAGCACATAGTTATTGCCTCAAAGGGTGGAGGCATGTGTGGTGCTCTTGATAGGTGTTGGTAAATTAATTTCCAGTAATGTTGTACCATTTTTCACTCTAGGGTCAACCTCACCAAATTATTGCCAGAAATGGGTATTATTGTAGCCTGTAAAGATTTAAAATATGGTTTTACCATAAATTATTTGCTTTATCAGCTTTAAAAAATGACCCTCTTCGGGTTCATAGAAAATGTTTCCCTAAAGGTTCTGTTGCCTAATAAAAATAAAAATGTGACAGGTCTTGTTTTAAAAGGTAAAAATAACTCTTAATTCTAATCATAGTTTATTACATATACTATACGAATAAGTGTATATAATTATGTATCCTAATATATAAAAACCCAGGGTCCATAATGACCAACCGAAGGCTCAACCAAACACTGGAAATCAGTCCTGTAGTCAGTGCTGGGTTGCCACAGTAACCCAGCACTGACTGCAACCGGTGCGGGCACGGCGACCCAGCACTGACTGCCAAGGGGGCTTCGGATCAGGCCCAGAGAGAGTCCCAAAGAGAGAGGCAGGGTCTGATCTGCAGCCTTCATGGCAGCTGTTGATCAGCCATTGCCTCTCTCTTTCTCTCTGGGCTTCACCAGCAGCTGTGCCTCTGTTTCTCTCCGGGCCTCGAGGGGGCTGCTAATCAGTCCTGCCTCTCTGATCAGGCCCAGAGATAGGCCTAGAGATGCTGATTGGCATAGAAACCAACAAATCAGAACCAAATTTTGGTGAACTGTGAGGAGCCAATAGCTGCCTAGGAGGCGGAGCTTTTCATGCTGACTGGCATAGAAACCAACCAATCAGAACCAAATTGGCTGGCAGAGGAGGGCAGTTGGGGGCAAGATCAGGCCTGCAGGGAAAGGCAGTTGGGGGTGAGGTCAGGCCAGCAGGGAAGGGCAGTTAGGGGAGATCAGGCAGGCAGAGGCAGTTAGGGGTGATCAGACCAGCAAGAGAGAGCAGTTGGGGATGAGATCAGGTGGGCAGGGGAGGGCCATTGGGGGCAAGATCAGGCTGGCAGGGGAATGCAGTTGGGGACAACCAGGCCAGCAGGGGAGGGAAGTTAGGGGCGATCAGGCAGACAGGCAGAAGCAGTTAGGGGTGATCAGGCAGGCAGAAAGGTTAGAGGCGATCAGGCAGGCAGGCAGAGGGGTTAGGGGCAATCATGCAGGCAGGCAGAGGCAGTTAGGGGTGATCAGGCAGGCAGGCAGGTGAGCAGTTAGGAACCAGCAGTCCCAGTTGCGAGAGGGATGTCCGACTGCAGTCGGACATCCCCAAGGGGTCCCCAATTGGAGAGGGTGCAGGCTGGGCTGAGGGAAGCCCCTCTCCATGCATGAATTTCATGCACCAGGCCACTAGTATAATTATAATAATTTTCTAAATAAAAAGATTGTCTTAAAAAAGTTTAGCTACTTGCTCAAGATAGCAGTTAAGAGTTGGTACAGTTTCAACCAGTTCCAACTCTGATACATATATAAAAATTTATTTAATTTTTTCACCAGACACTTTAAGATTAGGTACCCAAGATTTATCACTCCAGCATTTCTCACAGTATTAAAATGACTGATCTCTTCCTTTCCAATTTTCCAGATGAACTACATAATCATTTTATCAATTCCCTCAAAACTGACATTTTAACTTTTGTTGCATTAGGGTATATATTAAATTTAAAAAAACCTAACATCTTTATAGTATTGGATCCTTCAGCTGCTCCATGTCAATTGCCCATTTGCTATGTTTCCTTCAACATAGCTTCTTCATCTCTCTTGTTAAGAAAAATTTTTTATTTGTTTTCTTTTTTCTTTTTTTTATAATAATGAGTGGGACATTTTCTTTATTATATTTTAATTGACTAAAGCAATTAGCACTGATTTGTGTTCCTTAATAGTTTACTATTTGATTTCCTAAGGTTTCCAAATATACATACAATTGTGTATCTGCAATATTTTTTCTTAAGTTCTTATCTCTGTCTTTTTATTATTTTATTGAATTAGGGAAAACTTCTAGCACAGTGTCAAATATTAATGATATGGTAATTACATTTAAGGAACATCTGTTTTTATCCTTTACCAGACTGAGATTATTTCTAGTATTTTACCTTTAAGTAAATGTGTGTGTGTGTGTGTGTGTGTGTGTGTGTGTGTGTGTGTGAAAACTGTAGTAAAATATAGGAATAATGAAGTTAGTGGAAATGCCATCTTGACTTTGGCAATTTGTCAGTTTTTAGTTTTCAGTATTTTTATGGGCAATTTAATGGAAGCATGTGTATGAAACCCCAAATTTGCTGCTATTATAACTTTGAAATGAACACATACATTTTAGAAAGATTTTCAACAAATGGTACATTGTATTGCCTAATTAACTTTAAAATTCAATGCATTTCCCTAAGCATCTCAGTCCTCTGAGATAAGATTATAATTGGCTTTTCCTAATTAGATTTATCTCACACTCTATTATTTTCCACTATACATGCTCTTTCTACCTCCCACTAGAATGTATAGCTTTCCAGACCAGGACTAGAGAAAGTCAAAGTTACAGTTAATAAGAAAAAAGCTCTTGAGCTGAAGGTCCACTATCCACCACACCCCAGTGCCCTAGAACCCATTGATTTATGCTGTCAGACAGGAGAACTTGGTTCTGGCTTTTCCCAAAGCCTGAGCTCTTGATAACCTTATGATCAAGCAAGTCTAGCCACAGGACTACAGGAACTGGGATTTCCTGAGGATAAAAATATATGCTCTTGTACATGGATGAATAAATAAGTTCCAATATATATACATATAATGGAATTTTATTCAGCCATAAAAAGAACGAAACCTTGCCATTTGTGACAGCATAGATGGATCTTGAGAGCATTATGCTAAGTGAAATAAGTCAGACAAAGACAAACACTGTATGATCTCACTTACATGTGGAATCTAAAAACAAAAATGTAAAGAGATACAGCAAACAGATTGGTGGTTCCCAGAGGTGAGGGTAGGGGTGGATAAAATGGGTGAAGGCAGTTAAAAGGTACAAACTTCCAGTTCTAAAATAAATGTCACAAGAATATAATGTACAGCTGGTGACTATAGTTAATAATACTCTATAAGAGAGTAGATCTTAAAAGTTCTCATCACAAGAAAAAAAAATGGTATCTATGTCTGGTGACGAAAGTTAATTACTTTTTGTGATGATCTTTTTGCAATATATACACATATAGAATCATTATGTTGTACACATAAAAATGAGCATAATGCTATATATATATCAATTAAAAAACATAGGCTTATAGTGGGGAACACTTTTGAGAGTCCTTTTCTTATTCACTTCATTTTTAAAAGTTCACTTACCAGCAACTGGTATTATCACTGTCCCTGAAATCTGAAAGTAACAAACACCCTCATCTTTTGGTAATACTCTTAAGTAGAATATTTCAAAACCTGCCCTTTTGCTGAAAATCCACAAAATTATTCCATAAACATTAAGCATTGGGAAAAAGAAATGAGTGACAGGGATCACAGGACTAAACAGGACATGCAGCTCTGTGGTGGATGGTATGATTTGCTACATCATACTGTGCTCCCTTAACAGGGATCCATGGGAACATCTGGAACAAACCTCCAGAGTTGTCTTTATCTTAAGGACATTTGAAATCCTATAGTCTTGTTTTCCTCTTGACTTTGGCTGCCAGGGAACTCAAAATCAAGTGTGAAGAGCTCAGCTTTCAGAAATGCAGGATATTTGGCATGTGTTGTAAACGATTTTATCCCTGTTTTGGGGGGTGGGTTTTGTTTTTTGTTTTTCTAATTTGTCTATTTTATATTCCTTTTGCACTATTTCCTGGTCCATTTATGCAGTGTGCTTTCCTGAAAGCCCCCAAGAGATTGAAAGGAGAAATAAGTACTTTTAAAAATGACATTTCAATTCTTAAATTGAGTGTCTCTGGCTTTGCAAATTTCATGCCATTTTCTCTGTCATGGGGTACATACCTGGATCATACAAGCTCATAGAACGCAACACCAACACAAACTCTAGTTTAACGCAAACATAATTAAGCATCAAATTTTTCAGACAAGTACCTCATGTAATGAATTCCCAATGTAAGCGAAAATGTATTATTACTATCACTGTTATTGTCTGTGCTATTTTTTCTCTTTTTCTGGCAGCTACATTAAAAAAAAAAATCTAACCAAAATTTTATTGGAAGAAAACTTTCTCCTTTATGCCACAGTACATGCATCAGTCAGAATTGGTGCTACATTCATCCTTTTTTTATTATTTTTATTTGAATTTGGCCATGAAAACATGGTAACTAATAAGTCTTGGATGATACTCAGGTTGCATTTGATTCTTCCTCCTGTATCTATTGTTAATGTTGGGTTAATCACAGCATGCAGTTTACCAGACAGCAACAGTAGGTATCTGTCACATAATTTTTTATTCAGACCTGTAACAGTGTCTTGTATATAACAGATGTACCACATTTGTTGAATAAATGATTGTGAGAGTAAAACGTTGACTGGATAATGAATAAAACTAATCAGGCTAAAGCTCAAAGATGAGCTCTGGCAAGGCTGTTTAAGGGGAAGGAATTCTACTGTGGGCAATTCAGAATCCAGGTTAGAAAACACCTGTTCATGAGAGAACCCAACTCTCCCTTAATATTGGAGGTGCCAGTATGCAGCTGTAGGCTTCTATAATTCCTGGGAATAGATGTTATTAACAGCTGAATCCCCAATGAGGATCTCTGTTGGGATGGTCTAAAGGATTCCAGGCACTTTAATTTTATCCCATGTGCCAACTGTCCTTTCTTACTTTCTACAGATGGTAGGAAAGGAGGTGGGAAAAACACTAATTACAAGGGAAGGGAAACAAAGAACTCAGCACCAAGCTCTATCTCACATGTGCAGGACTGGCGACATAATTTGAGGAGCCCAGTACATAAAGGCAGAGTCCCTTGTTCAAAATCATTACGAATTTCAAGTTTGTGACAACAGAGCATTAAACCAAGCATGGGGTCCTCCTTAAGTGCAAGCTATTTGTGACTATACAGGTGGCACACCCTTACAACTGGCCTTGCACGCGTGTTCTTAATCTCTTGTCGTTTCTGAGCAAAGACAATGTAATACGTCAGATACAAGCAGTTTTTCTTGTCAAGTGGTGTCATTCAATAGAACTTTCTGTGGTGATGGAAATGGTCGGTCAATACATAGCCGCCAACTACCGACAGCTATTGAGCACTTAAGATGTGGGCAGTGTGACTTGAAATTTGAGTAGTTGTACTGAAGAATTATATTTTAACTTCATTTAATTTTAGGTAACATAAATTTAAATAGCTACATGTGGATATGGCTGCCATATTGAACATAGAAGGTAAATGAATCAACCAATCCATAGACATTAAAGAAAATGGTTCCATATAGAATTTGGGGCAATTTTATAGCAATAAAATTTGTAACATTTTGTAACAACGAACAGCAAACAATGCCTTCTGTATTAACTGTTTTGAGCAACTGACAACAGCTAAGTTTGCATGTTATCCCAATGGAAGGTTGGAGCATCGCTTCTAAACTCATAAATAGAACAAGAAATTTCTTTAAGACACAGAACTGTGAAACTTGGAGGAGATCCCTGCCTCCAAAACTTCCTAAGGATAGAGAGTTTCTATGGCAACGAAGAACCCATCCAAATGTAATTAAACGTGAGTGACTAGGGTATCGTACATTGTTTAGTTCTAGGACATTTTACCTTTCATTATGTTTTTCTAAGCCACTGACGTGCTAATATGTCAGAGAACATTTTTCCAGGACTGAGGCAGACAAGTCATTGTACGAAGAAAGAAAAGAGGACACAGTCATCTTGAAGCCACATTTGGAACTGAGCAGGTAGAATAAAACAAGAAGAAAAAATGTATTCTTTTGTTACTTTTTGTAGTTCCATGGAGGGGTGATGAAAAGGCCAGCCACGATTTCAGGTTTTCCACTTTTAGTATCACATTTCCCCATCAAGGACCCCTGCCAGGAATCACCCTTTAAGGACTCTCCCATGAGTCCCAAGCAGCATCCACCTGGTTCCCTATCCAGGTTGGGTTCCAGAATCTGAGCCCATCCTGCACATGCATCTGGGCTTCTTTGTGCCCGTCCCACCCAGCCCAAGGCCATGGCCCTGGGCAGCTTTGGGAGGTCCTGACAGAGGAGTTCTGGCAGACACCATGGCAAACATTAACCATCACTGTCTCCTTGGTTTAAAGTCAACGACCAGAAATCTGTTTTGTTACATGTGATATTTGTGGGGGGAAAAAGTTTGTCATTTAAAAAAATTATACATTAGGGGGGTGAACATACGGATGATGTATTATAGAATTGTATACATGAAATCTATATAATTGTATTAACCAATTCACCCCAATAAATTCAATAAAAATATATATATAATGAATACCAGTGGTTTGAGTGAAAAGGTTTTTATTTTGTTATGTTTTAGTTGCAAATCACATGTCCCTGAATGTAAACGAAGGCAGTTGCTGAAGTGAGCTGATTTACCGCTAGAAAAAGCAACCAGAGCCCCGCCCGACGTGGCTCAGTGGTTGAGTGTTGACCTATGAACCAGGAGGTGACAGTTCGATTCCTGGTCAGGGCACATGCCTGGGTTTCAAGCTTGTTTCCCAGTAGGGGGCATGTAGGGGACAGCAGATTGATGATTCTTTCTCATCACTGATTGTTTCTATCTCTCCCTTTCCCCTCCTCTCTGAAATCAATAAAAATATATTTTAAAAACAACAACAAAAAGAAAACCAGAGCTACTACCTGTTCACATAAGAAACGTCCAAACCTGTGGAGAATTTTTATGAGTTTATTTGAGCCAAAACTGATGACAATTACTGGGAAGCAAGATCTCAAATGCTCTGGAGAGTGACAGTTTTGCAGTTTTGTGCTTTCGAAATCAAGGAGGGAAGGTAAGGAAGATGACAGAAAGGTGGGAGAAAGCAAGGCAGGGATCTGATTACAGGGAAGGTATCAAAACTGGGCTCTACTGAGGGTCACTTTTGGAGGAGGGGTCTGAAAAGAGGTCTTTCAGGGGTGTGTTAACATCGATGTGCAGAAACTACGGGCAGGGCTTGTTTGAGGCAAAGATAAGCCTTTTAGCCCAGCCAGCTGTGAACCTATGAACCAGGAGGTCAAGGTTCGATTCTCGGCCAGGGCACATGCCTGGGTTGCAAGCTTGATCCCCAGTAGGGGACGTGCAGGAGGCAGCCAATCAATGATTCTCTCTCATCATTCATGTTTCTATATCTCTATCCCTCTCCCTTCCTCTCTCTAAAATGAATAAAAATATTATATATACAACACACCTTTTACTAAAGAAGTTGTATGCCTTGGGCGTCACTACCCACCATGACCTGCCCAGTTCTGAATTTATGGTCAAATCATCCTATGAGGTTACTTCCTTTGAACATATAAAAACATATGTTCAATTCACACACCAAATGAAAAATCATTCCTAAAAGGAAATAATGTTAATGATTTACATAGCAATTGTCCGTGTTTAGGCTGTGGAGAAAGCTCAACTATCTGGGCTATGGGAGCTACTGCTGGCAAAAAGGAAAGGATGAAAGAAGGAAGGGAGGGAAGAAGAGTGTAATGAAACTGTGAATTGGTTTAAGGCAGAGTGGGGAACCTTCTTTTCTGCCAAGGGCCATTTGGATATTTATAACATCATTCGTGGGCCATACGAAATCATCAACTTAAAAATTAGCCTGCTATATGTGGTCAAACATTTAATTAACTCCCCCCTAATGCCGTGGCAGGGCCAGACCAATTGATTTTGCCGGCCTTATATGGCCTGTGGGCTGGACATTCCCCACCCCTGGCTTAAGGGAACAATTGGTATCTATCCTACATTTTTCATTCGGGTTTCACAGGGTAAACTCCAAAATTACTTACTTGCTCTCGCTTTGGTCAGCTGTAGGGTAGCTAAAAATGAGAAGTCCAGCTCTCTGAGCAGTGAGTAATATGAATATTATGTCTGCTCAAGGACAAGCCCTAACGTAACCCAGCGATTCTCTGCAGGAAGGAAGTGGAGGACAATCTGCAGGGGAAGGATGTTCCAAATCAGTGGAAAGACTAGATTTTTCTGCAGAGATCCACAGGGAGATTGTGATGCACTCCCTTTAGGGCAAGACCATTTTCCTTCTTTTGAGACTTTCTACATGCAATAAAAGTTTGCCTGTGGAACCACGTTGTACATGTGAAGGATGAGAAGGCAGAAAAATGTCGAGGCATTGTTTCATTTCCCCCCCCCCCCCTTAAGAATGCCTGTTAGTTTCTTCAAATGTAGAACAGCACCCCACTCCACCCCACTAGTTTTGTCTGTCTACACAAACGTGTTTGTAGCATCCAAACCCATTTTTGTGGAATGTCCCACAATGAGGATTTGAGTGATTCTGGGGTAGGGGGTGGGAGGCGGGGAGAGACAAATTTTCCCCTGCCCTCAGGTTCTTCTAGCTGGTCTAATAATCAAGTAGACGTGAGGCAGATTAGCAAGAGAAAATAACAAAATAAAATACATACATATATATGTATGGAAACCCCACATACATGAGAGAGTCAGACAGAAAGAGGGATTGAGGTATAGAAGATGCCCTGAGCTAGGGATGAGGTAAGGTGCCTTGAGGGGCTTTCATGGGTTATTGCAGGATGATAAGAAGAATAGATTTTTAGTAGATAGAAGTTGGCCCTGCCCTAGAGATAGGTCAAAGGAAGTTATATCTGATAATTCAAATTTTTCTAGGTAGTTAAAGTGAGGAGCAGAAGTTTATCAGGAGCCTGAAGCTAACATTGCCTGTAATCTGCACACCACAAGGCACGTCTTGGGATGGGTCCCTGTGAATCCCCACACTTCCCCATGAGTAGATTCAGGTTGGCTGTTCTGGGCCAGAATACCACATTGGTGACATGAGGTGCTTGTCATTGTGTCACAGCAGAGGCCTGTGAGAGATTCTGATTACATTGCTGGTGGTGCTAAGTTTGATAAGTTGGTTCAGTTGGGGTCAGCTAGATTTTTCCACTGAAAAGCTACTTCTTACCCTTAACAATTAAGAAGTAATTGTTCCAGGCCCTAACTGGTTTGGCTCAATGGATAGAGTGTTAGCCTGTGGACTGAAGGGTCCCAGGTTCGATTCTGGTCAAGGGCATGTACTTTGGTTGCTTTAGTTGCGGGCACATCCCCAGTAGGGGGTGTGCAGGAGGCAACTGATCGATGTTTCTCTCTCATTGATGTTCTAACTCTCTATCCCTCTCCCTTCTTCTCTGAAAAAAAAAAAATCAATAAACTATATTTAAAAAAAGAAGTAATTGTTCCAGTTTCCTCATAACTTTTCTACCCAATAATCTTAGCAACCTTGCCTAAACTTAATTTTATATGGGGGATTGCAAAATGACGATTTCCTGATTCTATCACTCTTTCTATATTTGTTAACTAGTATCCCTCTATAGCAAGGTATACAAATAAATATATAAAAATGGGTTATCCTTAACTTTAGTACTATTTAAAAATGTAACTAAGGACTCTGGGATTCAGTTTTGTGACTTCCTTTTTTTTGTTGAACATCATAATTTTATCTTAGATATATTTACTAAACTAGAGACCCATGAAACACCAGTCCTGTGAAACGCTCTGAGGAGAAAAGCATTCTGTGGACAGATAATTTGGAGGCAGAATGCAACTACCGTTTTTGTGTGTTTTTTTTACAATTCATAGTGCACATTAGGATACTGGAGACTCCAAGGGGTTCTATAGTAAAGAACCTACTTAATTTTGTTTAACCAGGGGTTTCTCAAACTTATTTGATCATGGAATCCTTTTTCCTATTCAACACAGACTTAGTACTTGGTGACATACATTAGGGAAACACTGGTCAAGAACCAAACTTGTCAATTAAAAGTTTCAAATTTCATCAATAATATGAAATAAAGACTAATTCATGATGATAGCAGTATCTCTATTTCTTCAAGAAACTTATATGATTAAATTATTCTACAATTATTTTTTATATAAAGTCAACTCAGCATATCATTGAGGTATTAGAGGTAAAAAAAAAACAACAATCCTAAAGTGCCTTGGCCAGTGTGGCTCAGTTGGTTGGAGCATAGTCCTGTGCACTGAAAGGTCACCAGTTCAATTTCTGGTCAGGGCACATACCCAGGTTGTGAGTCCCATCCCCGGTTCTGGGTGAGCTCGGAGGCAACTGATCAATATTTCTTTTTCTCTCTCTCCCTTCCTCTCTTTCTAAAAAATCAATTAAACATATTTAAAAAAAAAAAAAAAAAAGAACAAGCGAAGCTACCCATCGAAGCTATCATTTAGAATTGAAGGTCAGAGAAAGAGCTTCACAAGAAAAAGCTAAAGGAGTTCATCACCACCAAACCAGTATTATATGAAATGCTGAAGGGTATTCTTTAAGAAGAGGAAGAAGATGAAAAAAGTAAAGATAAAAAATTATGAACAACAAAGAGACAACAAATACATATCTATCAACAAGTGAATCTAAAAATCAAATGAATAAAAATATCTGATGAACAGAATAAACTGGTGAACAGAACAGAATCAGGGGCATGGAAATAGAACAGACTGATGATTCTCAGAGGGACGGGGGTGAGGGGGGGGCGGTGCGGGAAGAAATTAGACAAAGGTCTTATATGCATGTATGCAGTACCTATGGACACAGACAATAGGGTGGCGAGGGCCTGGGGCGGGGTGGGAACTGGGTGGAGGGGAGCTATGGGGGGTGGGAAGAGGGGCATCTGTAATAATCTTAACAATAAAGATTGAAAAGAACAACTCTGAAGTGAGGAAAGATTTCTTTAAAAGAATACAAAAATTGCTAATCATGAAAGAAGATTGGTACATTGACTTCATTAAAATTAAGGACTTCTGTTTATGAAAAGACTCCAACAAGGTGGAAAAAGGTAAGCTTTAGGCTGGGTAGTATATTGACAAATGCAGATTAGAAAATATAAAGAAATCCTACTATTTCTTTTATTTGGATGGGCCTAGAGAATATTATGCTAAGTGAAATAAGCCAGACAGGAAAAAAAATCATATAATATCATTACTTATATGGGAATCTAAAGAAAAAAATAAACAAACAAAATACAAACATATGATATAGAGACCAAATTGACGGAGGCCAAAGTGGGGGGTGTTGGAGGACAGGGTAACAAAAGGTGATGGGATTGGTAGTTACAAAATAAGCATGGCAATGTAAGGTAAAGCATAGGGAATACAGTTAGCAGCAATGTAATAACTATATATGGTGCCAGCTGCGCACTTGAATTACCAGAGGGAGCACTTTGTAACCTAGATGAATGTCTCCTATCTGCTATGCCAGACACCTGTAAGTAATACAAAGTAGTGTTGAAAGCAAACTGCAATTGAAAAATATAATTGAAAAGAAAGAATTCCTACCAATATACAAGGAAAAGACAAACAACCCATTTAAACAATGGACAAAAGACAGGTTCTTCACAAAAGAGGATAACCAATGGCCAATAAGCATATGAATATTACTGACCTTCGAGAAATACAGAGTGAAATCCACAATGACATACCACTACACACCCACCAAGATGACTAAAATGCAAAACACTGACAGCATTAGGTACGTGTGTGGGTGTGTGGTAGACACTCTGAGGCACTGCCTGGAGCTCCTTTCAATGAAGTGATTGTTGCCCCCGCTGCCAAGAGTGCTGACAGCCTCCATCTCCAGTCCTTCAGAGATTGCCTGGGCTGCATCTTATTCAAGGTCACAGTGACAGATGGCCCAACGCGGAACAATTCTGAGAGGCCATTCTCACGTCCCACCCCAATCCCAGGTTGTTGGCCTGCATTGCAACTCTACTTCCTCTGTCCACGCTTACTTCCTACTACTCCCTTCCACAGGAGTTGATCCCAAGGGCACTCCGTCATAAACATCCTGCACACTGAGCTTTGACCCTGCTCCCCAGGGAGTCCCTCCTGTGACATGGTACAACTGAGTTCTCACACATTGCTTGGTATTGTGTAAACTGGTTCAACCACTTGAGAACATTGTCTATTGTGACTTAGCAATTCCCTTCTTACTATTTACCTAGAAGAAATGAGCATTGTGTCTGTCCATTAAAAGCCATCTGCAAGCATGTTCACAGCTTTATTCATAATAGACCCAAACTGGAAGCAGCCCAAATACTCATCAGTTGTAGGCTGTATATATAAATGTATGTTTTTACACAGGAGTACTATACAGCGATAAGAAAAAACAAACTACTGTCATAGGTAATAGCATGAGTAATCTCACAGACATTATGCTGAACAAAAGAATCTAGACACAAAAGAGTACAGACTGTGTGATTTGATCGATACGAAGCTCAAGCACTGGCGAAACTAACCCTTGGTGATAGAAGTGAGAACAGTGGTTACTTCTGGGGTGTGGATATTGACTGAAAAGGAGCACAAAGGAGCCTTCTGGGTGACAGAAATGTTCTCTCTCTTGATGTGGTTGGTGGTTTGGGCATCTTACTATAGGTCTGCTGTTGGTCAGTTAAAGAAACAAGCCTCAGCCCTGGCTGGGTGGCTCGGTCGGTTGGAGCATTGTCCTATGCACCAAAAAGTTGCCGGTTAGATTTCAGGTTGGGGCACATACCTAGGTTGTGGGTTCCATCCCTAGTCTAGGCGCCTGCAGGAAGCAACCAATTAATGTTTCTTTCTCTTTCCCAGTTCCTCTTTCTCTAAAATCAATTTAAAAAATATATCCTCAGGTGAGGATTAAAAAATAACAAAAAACAAACCTCAAAGGTAAACTCTTTATTAACCCACTAGAGGCCCGGTACATGATTCTTGCACTGGGGGGGGGAGGGAGGGTGTCCCTCAGCCTGGCCTTCGCCTTCTCACAGTCCGAGACCCCTCGGGGGGGTGTCCGCCTGCCAGCTTAAGCCCGATTCCCCTGGGGATCAGGCCTAAGCCGGCAGTCAGATATCCCTCTTACAGTCCAGGGCCCTTGAAATCTTTGCTCCTTACCACCCGCCTGCAGCAGAGGTGGGACAGGCTCCTGCCACTGCTGCTGTGCTCGCCAGCCATGAACCAGACTTCTGGCTGAGCGGCACTCCCCCTGTGGGAGTGCACTGAGCACCAGGGGGCTGCTCCTGCATTGAGCAATTGCCCCCTGGTGGTCAGTGCATATCATAGCAACCAGTCGATTTGCATATCCTTTTATTGTATAGGACTAGAGGCCCGATGCATGAAGATTCGTGCAAGAATGGGCCTTCCTTACCCTGGCTGCCAGCACTGCCTTCACTCCAGCCCAGAGCCGCCTTTCCACCTTCCCGCCTTCCCACACTGCCCAGAGGCCTGGAGCAGCTGGGGGTGTGGAACGCATGTGTTGTCGCCATGGTGACGATGCAGACGTCCCGCCCCGCCCCCGGCTGCTCAGCGCCGGTGTATGCAAATTAACCTGTCTTCTTTGTTGGGTTAATTTGCATACTCACTCCTGATTGGCTGATGGGTGTCGTGAAGGTATGGTCAATTTGCATCTTTTTCTTTTATTAGTGTAGATTGCAGATAAACTGGTTTGTAGACTAAATTTGGTTAAGGTGCTACAGTGACCTATGGTCACATTTCAGAGATAGTGGGGTTACTAGTCCTGACTAGTTCATTGACAGGCTTCCTGCAGCAGAAAGCAGCTCTGGTGGGGGAGGAGAGGGACATTCCAGGTTTCATGCTCCTCAAAACAGCTCCTCCCATCTGGGTATCTACTACCAGGTCTTATCAGTTGTCTCTTTATTACAAAGGCTCTCTGGGAGAAAAATCTCTCTAGGAAGAAAGATAATCTCATTTCATGGGCGTGTTAAAATAATCCATAAACCAAATCAGTTAATGGGCAACCAGATCTGCTTCTCATTCTAGGTTCTTGGCAACCTGAGTGTGTGGGAGTACAGTCAGTGCACTAGTATTCTTCACTGCAGTTCTACAGTGAAATCTCCAGCAAGCAATTGCTGTTCCCTCACCCTGGTGTCTTCGTGTGTGTGTGACCATGTGTAACCAGGAGCTTATATCTCTCTTAAGGATGATATGGAGATGATCAAGGGTAAGATTCAGGGATTTCTTGATGTCAGACAGTGCTTTCTTAATGGTACCCTCTCATCATTTCCTGACATTGGCCAAGGTCAAGGACACTGGTGAGTCACAATGCAATGGGGTGGGTACCACAGTGTGGGGAGCAGGTCCAGGCTGCTATCTCCTAAGAAAAAACACTCTGTTGTGAGCCTATGATTAGACATATATCTTCTTTTTTCTTAAAAAAAAATATATCTTCATTGATTTCAGAGAGGGAGAGGGAGAAAGAGATAGAAACTTCAATGATGAGTCAGAATCATTGCTCAGCTGCGTCCTGAATGATCGAGGATTGAACCAGCAAATCCGGGTATATGCCCTGATTGGGAATCAAACCGTGACCTTCTGGTTCATAGGTCAATGCTCAACCACTGAGCCATGGTGGCCAGACCGATTAGACATAAAGACCAGCCACTATAGGCTTTAAGGAGAAAACAGTTATTGTTTATTTATTTTTATTTTTATTATTTTTTAATATATTTTATTGGTTTTTTACAGAGAGGAAGAGAGAGGGATAGAGAGTTAGAAACATCGATGAGAGAGAAACATCGATCAGCTGCCTCTCACACACCCCCTACTGGGGATGTGCCCGCAACCAAGGTACATGCCCTTGACCGGAATCGAACCTGGGACCCTTGAGTCCGCAGGCCGACGCTCTATCCACTGAGCCAAACCGGTTTCGGCAGAAAACAGTTATTGTTTAGATGTGACTTTTTTCTTTCCTTCTTCCTCTTCTTACCTTTTTCAAGAAGGTAAGCTCTGAGGGCAAAGGTTAAGTATGAGTCTGAGGAAAGTGGACAGAGGCCACAGTGCGCTCGCCATCTCTCTCTATCCTTCACTCTCCTCACTAGAGTCTCAGCTTCACAAGTGACCCAGGCCCAAGATCTGGAGAGTCCCTACAGCCCGCTTTGGAAGGCAAATATCTAACAGCAACTTTTCCCAAGTTTTGCTTCAGTGCATACTACTATGTATTACATGAAGATAGTGTCCTGGGGTCAGGTTAGTTTTAGGAACATCAGTGGATTTTTTCAGGGCCTTTTCCAAGAAGTGAGATGTATTATGCAGTTTTCAAATTTATTTGACTTGTAGAATAATGTCCTGCAAAACATCTCATGGTATAAGATCTCTTCAGAACACACTTGGGGGAAAAGTTATCCAAAGGAATAAAGAATGTCCACGTGCTAGAATGTTCCATGGCAGATCTCCCTGCAGAACCGGACTCACAGACTGTAGGTCATGGCTTTCTCGCTTTCTTACCATGGAGACATGGCTGAGGGCTAAATAAATGAAGTCCCAGTTACTTTGGTTCACACTTTTTTATTAGCTGTCTTACTCAGATTTTGTGATTCTTTTTACAGAAATTCTGTCCTTCCACTAAGAGTATGTAATTTCTTGGCTTTCATAGTGTTCCTCGCTTAAAAATGATTTATGTCAATTGCTCTAAGTATATGTGAATCACCCCTCATTTTGTAGGAGCAGCCTAGAAAATGCTTTCCAATCCTGACATTTTTAACTAAAAATCTCACTAAAATCTAAAAATGTTGCCCTAGCTCGTTTGGCTCAGTGGATAGAGCATTGGCCCTTGGACTAAAGGGTCCTGGGTTTGATTCCTGGTCAAGGGCACATACCTGGGTTGCAGGCTCGATCCCGTACCCTAGTCGGAGGTGCATGTGGGAGGCAACCAATCAATGTTTCTCTCTCTCTCCTCCTCCCTCCCTTCCGCTCTCTCTAAAAATTAATGGAAAAACATTCTCGGGTGAGGATTAACAAACCAATAAAAATAAATAAATAAATAAATAAAAATGTCTAATTTTTAACTGTAGGCATGGACCCAGGATTTATTCTTCAGTGTAGTATCTGATATATAAATCCCTCTGACCCCCTCAGCTTTGCTACTGTCCCCAAACTAGCTCAGTGCCCCGCTGTCCACCTTGCAGCTCCCATTGTTAGCCTGAACACTTCCTTAGGAAGTAGACACATCCTATAACAGCGGAGCCCTGGAGCTCTGTTGCATTGCCATCCACCCCCACCCACCAGCATCCAGATGCCTCAAATTCTCAGAATGGAAGAGCTCAGGCTGGTCATGCTGGCTGTTGAGAGAACTGAGCCAGCAGCAGCCTCTGTGGGCTGTGCCCAGGACTCCGGCTTGGCCTGCGTTACTGGAGTACTGGTAGGCAGAAGTAGAAAAGGTACAAATGAATTATTTCTTGCCAGTAAGGCTAATTTGTATCTACTTGAGGTAAAGGGAAAGGCAAGGGGACAAGACCAGAGCCCTATACTAGTATAGACTGAATGGTTGAATCCCCTCAAAGTTCATATCTTGACACCTAATCCCCAATGTGATGGTATTGGGAAGTGACTGGGCATGAGGGTGGGGCCCCCACATGGGGTTAGTGTCATCATTAAAGAGACCTCAGAGACCTGCCTTCTCTCTTCCACCAAATGAGGTTACAGTGAGAAGTTGGCAGTCTGTAACCTGGAGATGGGCCCTAACCAGACACCAGATCTTGTCACTTTAAAAAATATATATTTTTATTGATTTCAGAGAGGAAGGGAAAGGGAGAGAGAAACATCAATGATGAGAGAGAATCATTGATTGGCTGCCTCCTGCACACTCCCCACTGGGGATCGAGCCCACAACTAAGGCATGAGCCCTGACCTGGAATTGAACCGTGCCCTCCTGGTTCTTGGTGGATGCTCAAACAGTGAGCCACACCAGCCGGGCCACATATGTCCGTCTCAATCATAGACTTCCCAGCCTCCAGAAGTGTGAGAAATAAATGTTTGTTGGATAAGCTACCCAGGCTATGGTATTTTATTATAGCAGCCAGAACTAAGCTGTGTATTGGGATTATGTATTTCCTATTTGTGTATTGCTGCATCATGTGAAATGTAGGTGTAACCCTCAATGAATAATAGCTGAATGAGCCTGGTTAAGTGGAAATCATTTCACTAAAAGAATTAACAGTGAGGAAAAGACTTCAAGTTAGAAGCTTGGGTCTGCAACTTAACTCTGCCACTTTATTAGTCAAGTGACCTTGGATGATTTGTTTTATAGCCAGTTTCTCATGAGTAGCATGGAGTTATTCATCCTTCTACCTATGTCTGTGTGTATCTGCATAGAAATATGTTTGGAACAATTTACAAATGTTAATATGTTTTGTTTTTGTGGATTAGGGAATTGGATGGCTTTTCCTTTTATTCTTTGTATCTTTCACTAGTATCTAATTTTTTAAAGATAAAAATCTGTTATATCCCAAATACTGTCATTGTTAAACTGTAATCATATGATAAAGCAATGAAATATGATATTTTTGAGTTTTTTTGTTTTTGTTAATCCTCACCTGAGGATATTTTTCCCATTGATTTTTAGAGAGTGGAAAGGAGGGGGAGAGACAGAGAGAAACATCGATGTGAGAGAGACACATCAATTGGTTGCCTCCTGCACCCTCACCGATGATCAAGCCTGAAACCAAGGTACATGCCCTTGACTGGAATCGAACCTGGGACCCTTCAGTCTGAGGGTCTGAGCCAAACTGGTTGGGGCTGATACTTTTGAGTTTTTGAAATGGGAGAAGCTTATAAAAAATTCCCCTAAACCAAGTATTATTTCTTTAGCTTCCTTTTTCCTAATTTGTGTGTACTTAAAAAGGTGTTTGTATTTGATCTTTTAAGTAGATAGTCTTCTCCCTTCTTCTCCACTAATAAGTCTTGGAGGAATTCTTAGACACTAACATGAAGAGTAGTTCTAAGAAAATATCACAAGAAATAACACATCACCTTACACCTGGAAGAGCGACAGATCTTTAAGAACCTAATACCATAAAAGATTTAAACCAAACAAACACCAGAAAAACAAAAGCAAACCCATTTAACCAGTGAAGTGCCACTACGTCTTATTAGCATTTATATGGAAACAGGGATATTTGAAATTAAGAAAGGTCCCAGAGGTCAGATGGGCTCCAAATTGGGTGGCACCTTATTTCTTCAGCTACTTGTATGTCCACTCATGGACCTCTAACGACCAATAAACTGTGTAACTTGGGAGAATTTCAAAATACTATTTTTTTTTGTCACAAAGAAATTCTTCCAATTGAAATGAGAATTTGATTAATTTAAATACTTTACAAATTCTTCAAATGAGAATGTAAAGAAAGCTAACCAGCAGATAATTATCTATGGTGCTAAAACATAGGCACATTTTCCTTTAAATATTTGAGGTTCTGTGAACAGTACCTCTGTTATCTTCATTCAAATTATTCTTATATCCTAAAACAATAGAGCTTCTACACTGGTGGAATGTTGCCAGGGGATTTCAACAGAGATTGAAGGCAACATAACCAAAAGGCATAGTTTAAGTTGGCTGGGGAATGAATGGGCTCCTTATCAGAGAGCTGAAGCTGTATATAATTAACAGCATCTGTCAACATTCACAGGGCCCCATGTAGAACAGGCAGGTCCACCAGCTCTGCAGAGCAGCTACCTCCAGCTTCTGGCACCTCAAACTCCCCAAGACCAGAAAGGTAGCTCCAAGCCATCACTGGAAGGACACTGATGCATTTTGGTGATACTAGCAGGACCATAAAGCAACTGCTAATTAATGTTGCCTAGAACAATTCTGTTAAGATTAGCATTGAGACTTCAAATTAGCCAGATAGCATTATTTTGTGTTGAATAAATTTGTGGGCAGAAAATGAAAATAAAATATGTATAAAACTATTTAGGAGGTAAGTTTATATGTATTTGCGATTACTGATTTTTAAATCTTGTGTTACTTTTTTATAAAGGGTATGAAAATGATCTCCTAACCTCCCTTTTAATATGATGAATTCTCAATTTTATTCAGCTTGAATATCTCTGTATGGAGAGTATTAAATTCATTTGGTAGCAATTTCTAGTTGTTTTTTGTATGTGGCAAATACATTTCAATCATGAACATGTACAAAACCAAATAAAATCCAGAGAAAATTTCATTAAATAAATTTATTTGTTAAAATAATTTAACTCCAAATACAACTGTTGAATTTGCATTGAGTTGTAACTACAATTCATGTTTTAATTGAAATGTCAAGGTTTAACAACTGACATTGTTACAAAACAATAAACTGTTGTTAAATTTTAAATGGTCAGTTGTATTAGAGCTCAACAATTAACTGTGAACTATATTTATCTCTGGGAAACCCCAAAACAATAATGATAAGTCTGTTTCCAAAATCCACTGCAGTCATTCTTGAAACCCTGATCAAGATTTAATAGATGCACAATGACACGTTAATTAAAAAAAGAAAAGACCCCCATAGTCTTTAAGATTTGATTGGCTAAGGAGACATTTAAAGCTTACCCAGTGCTAACACAGGACTACTGAGAAGAACAAAAAACTAAAAAACAAAACAAAAACCAACAGCAACAAACAAAATAAGCACTTTCATATTGACACATAAACAGACAACATTCCCACTGGACAACTCTTGAAAACAAATAGCAGACGTCCTTAGGCAACATTTTTTATATAGAAAAGCAAATATCAGTAGTTTTATCACAGAAAAGTGATGGCAACTGTAGTAATTAGAGTCACGCTCGGTCCTAATTCTACGAACCAAAGGAGAAAATCATCAAAGCACCTTTCAATAGTGTAAGGAAGATTTTATGTAATACTTTTGATCAGATGCTGGCTTGTTTTGTGTAAGTTGAACAAAATGAAAAGCATCAGTTACCGTCACTATCACAGCTTAAAAGAACCAAAAAAAGCTGCAACATAAAACAACAGAAAAAACTTAACAAATGCTGCCTTTGTATAAAAGTAAAACAAGACAAAACAAAACCAACAAAACTTATAATACCTAAAAAAAAAAAAAAAGTGGGTCTTTGGATCAAACCATAATATTTTTAAGGCATGTTAGAAAAACTTCCACTTATCTAGTTGCTAGTCTGATCAGGGCATAAAATAATAGTGACACAAGGTCACCAACTTTTCTCTGTAGCCACTATTATTTCATGTGCCAACAAATTTAAACCTCCTGTTCTTAAGCTTTTTATTAACATCTCAACAAACACATTCATTCAAGCTGAGTTATATTCATACCAGATGAAATACCAACAGTAAGAGCACACGAGGGTTTCCACCTTTCTGGATATCGCCGCTGACGTTCTGTCACCAAGTACGTAGGAAACACTGTGATCAGGCAGCCAAGCCAGTTACTATTAACATCTTTACAGTGAAAGCCCACCTTACTGTCTGACATGAACACTTCTAACTAAAACCTCAGTTTTTAAATAATCTTTTCACCTTACATTTTGCCATACCTTTCATATTATTAAACTTATTTTTCTTATCTGCATAGCAATCCATTAGGTAAAACTGCAGAATCTTTATAGATGTTTCTAATATGGAATCTTAGTTGTCATAAATTGCTGTTAAATATGAAATCCTATCATTCTGAGAAGTTAGAGGCTTTAGAACTCAACCAATTCACTAACAAATATTTATATTTCAGTAGAGAAATCACACTTCTTAAACCTTTGATTTCTTTACAGGTTGAGTCAAATCAACTCTTTTACACAATGAAATTTGTTTCAATGAAATTGGTTAGAATGTTTTGTCCTATAAACAAGGTGCTTCAGAATGGGGGTTTCTAAAAAAATCTATACTGAAGAATGGAGACATTCATAATTCAAAGACTTAACAACCCTGGCCTGGTTTTACCCAAACACTTGTTTTCTTGTCTATAAGAAGTCACTATCCGCCTTTTTTCTATCCTTTAAGCTTAATGCCAGTTTACTAAACACTGGGGGCTACCAATGATTTCAATGATGTTTAACAAACACGTAAATAATTAAAAAGAAAAAGATGTTTTTGATACATTATATTCTGCAGCACGGATTCTCAGTATAGGCAATCATCTCTGACTTGTGCCAAATTCTTAGGAACGATAAACACACATGCACACACAACATACACTATTCTCTCAGTTACACACGTAAGACCAGAGGTTACTTGCACAAGAGTGTGAAACAACAAAATGTGGGGAGGTATGTAGACCACAGGCTCAGCGATATTGCAGTTCCGAAGGCCAAATTTACCTTGCGAATCAGCTAAAGGTACTCTCTTCAGCATTTATAACTCTGAGGTTCGGTAAAAACCCTTCCTATGCTTGACTGTATAGGTTTTTCCTGTGCCATTAGTCATGCAAACGATAAATACTTCACGGCTATGCAAACCAGAAATGTTGAAGCTTGAGCACCTTTTCAAAACAAAATATTCTCTAGCTTTATTTGCCACTTCAGTAATCAGGGCAAAATTGTTATAGGAAAATTTTTATATAGTTCTCCAGGAAAATTAAAGATAAAAGATTTTGTTTTTTTGGTCTCTTACCTTCCACTCTATAATTTATGTTCTACTCTTAAGCCCAAATTATTTCACATGGTTATTCAATCTTTTTAAATGCCTGCAATAAAGCTCTGCTACAAGCCAACTTGATTTGAAAAGCAGTTTAACCAAGAATCACACCACAACCATAGCCCTTAAAGGCAAGAAGGAATTTGCTGCTTTAACAAACATAAAAATGCAAAATACTTGTACTGTCCTGTGAGGTTTCTGCAAACGGGAACATGTGGATGCAACATGGCTTCATTTTCCTTACATGATGGTACTAGTTCAGCTACCACTAGAACGCTTCTTGTTAGTAAGGCTGCGCAGTCTCTTTGCATCACAGTTGTTTCCTTCTTGTTCAATAATGTAATAAAAACCATTATCTGCTTGATTACCAGAGGGTGGGTTTGGGGTTTTAATTCAGATCAAACCCTTGTAAGAGCCTCCATTTTCTGTGGCAAAGCAGGTGACTTTACACTTCTAAAGCGAGATTGTATGTTTTCACAACCTGTTTTGACTTTTGCTCTAGCAAGGACTGATGCATGAGTTAGTTCTGTGTCACAAATTAGGATAACATCTACAATTAAGCATCAATTTTGAAAAACAGAAATGTGTCAGTTGAGCAAAGAATCTCTCCCTGTAATGCTGTTGGCAGGTCAGCTGTTATCTTACTTGACAGAATACATTGATTAGAAGCACTATCTCAATTCCTGAAATTCAGTACTCTTGTAGGAAAATATTTCACCTTTACTTATTTTTTTTTTTTTACAGAAGATAAAATATTTTAATTGTAGTGGTCATAGGAATTCTTCCGGTTTCTCTCTCATGATTCCTTTTAATTTATACAATAGTTGCTTCGGTCAACTCAGCGACAATGCCATCATTGCTTTCAACGGAGATCACCCTGTAGATCGATTGGCTAGGCCTCAAAGTTGCAGGTGCGTATAGGAGACTGAGGACAATGGTGAAAACTGTAGTTACTGAACCCAAATGTTACTCAGAGATATCAATGGACAATCACTGCTGAATTCTGAATGAGGGCTGCTATTTCACCGTAGATTCACACCACACATCCTGCAAACTCTGCAGTCGGGCAGACGAGGCTTGTATCGCCTATGACACTGGGCAAAGCCTGTCCAGGATAGGCATTTCTGAATGCTATTGTATGTTACATGCAGAACAGCACGGGTCATCTTTGTCAGGCTGCGCAGCATAGTTCATTTGCCTCACAATTTCTGCGAAGAGTTCGTCCACCATTGTTTTACTCTTCGCAGAAGTCTCCATAAAGGGGCAGCCCCACTCTTCAGCAAGGGCTCTGCCTTCACTGGATGACACTTCTCTCTCACTTTCCAGGTCCACTTTGTTCCCAACCAAGATGACTGGCACTTTCTCATACCTAGGAGAGAATAAACAAAACACACATGTATTGTAAAAGCACGAACTTCAGGTAAAATGTATTTTCTCTACATTCTACTTCGAATATTCTCTTTTGTTGCATGAAAAATTATTTGCCCACTGGCTTGACAGATATCTACCTCAGGGCATTCAGCAGGGGCTTCCATAGTGAATCATATACAGGTTTTTTAAAATGATGTCTTTAATTAATTACACACCCTTTAAAATCAATTTACCTTTCCAGATATACCTGGCAAATTATTCTCAGAATAAACCTTCTTAGATGGATTAATTTAAACTTTTTTTCATTATAAGAGATGCTTTCTCAATATTTTTTAACATTTCAGTTGATGAGGTAATATACTTGAGAAAACAATTTATAATTGTCAGCATTTTAGTATTCTCTGTAATATACAAAATCGATCATGTTCTAATAGTTCCAAAATAAGAAAAAAGCTCGTAGAAATCATTAGGATGAAAAACCTTCAAAAGAAGCTACACTCTATCCCTTTATAAAACTATTAGAGGCCCAATGCACGAAATTCGTGCAAGGGGCTTGGCCCTCGCAGCTGCAGCGACTGCCTTGGCCCTCGCAGCCCGGCTTCGTTAAGAAAGTCGTCCAGACAGTTGTTCCACTGTTTGGCTGTCCAGTCTAATTAGCATATTACGCTTTTATTATTATAGACTAGAGGCCTGATGCATGAAATTCGGGGGCTAGGCCCTCGCAGCCCCGGCTTTGTCCAGAAGGACATCTGAAAGGTCATTTAGCTGTCCAGTCTAATTAGCATATTATGCTTTTATTGCTATATAGTTTAGCCAGTTGAAAGATAATTATGATTCTTTTCAGCCTGACAAGGATTAGGCATTTCAATTTGATATTATCTCTTCTTTTCCTTCCTAACTAGAATAGGTGTGCTAGAAATTGAATGTGTGTGTATGCCTCCTCCACCCCATTCATATTCTGAAATCTAATTCCCAATGTAATGGTATTTAGAAGGTCAGGCTGTTGGGAGGTCATTAGGTCATGAGGGTAAAGCCCTCATGAATGGGATTAGTGCCCTTATATACTAACTAGTAGCCCCTTGCAGGAAGATTCCTGCAATAGGGCTTCCTGCTGCGCTCTCCCTCGCCCCGCCTGCTTGCCTCCATTCTCTGCCGGCCCGCCTGCTTGCTTCTCCGAAGCTTTGCTCCCTTCTGCAGCGCTTGGCTTCTCCCTACGCTGTCTTGATATGCAAATTAACCACCATCTTTGTTGGGTTAATTTGCATACTCGTCCTGATTGGCTGGTGGGCGTGGCTTAGGCATAGCGAAGGCACGGTCAATTTGCATATTACTCTTTTATTAGGTAGGATAAGAGACTCCCTTACCCCTATAGCCAAGTGAGGACACAGCAGAAAGATAATAGTCTGTGAACTAGGGAAGTGAGCCCTCACTAGACACTGAATCTACCAGAGCTTTGATCTTGGACTTTCCAGCATCCAGAACTGTGAGAAATAGATTTCTATTGTTTAAGCCACCCAGTCTATGGTATTTTTGTTATAGCAGCCAGACTAGACTAAGGTAAGGTGTCTCGGAATGAACATGTCTGGTAAAAGCTAGACTAATAAAGATAACAAATGATATGAAAAGAACAAAGCAAAAAGATCCTAAATCACTTTGGAACCTAAAGATGATTCTTTCTACAATGGTTATTCACTGTATAACAATTTTACTTTAAACATCATTTTAAAAGCTTTTGTGATTGCAATATAAACCAATGTGTGTGTGTGGGTGTGTGTGCGTGTGTGTGTACTTTCCCTTAAGCAGCATGCATCTCTAATTTATAAAAGAAGTAATCTGCAAAACTGCACACAAGTGATAACAAATGTGACAGAACACAGCTAATCTGTCAGAAGAGAAAACTACATAGCCAAGACTTTACTGAGGCAGGAGTCGTACAGAATTTTTATCATTCAGGAAAAATAGGCAGGAATGTTAGCGACAATATTTCTACAATTTCATCATCCTTTCAAGATGGTTCTCTCACTCACCCTAACATATAAAGGAAACTATATTCCCAACAGAATCTCTTTTTCTTTTTTTGGCACTAGATCAAACCTAGAGTGGTCTCAATATGAGGGCATATTCTAGGCAGTGTGCCATTTAGCAATCTGAAATATAAAAACAACTTAAAAATGAGTGGGGAGAACAACATCCACAGTAAAAGCTAGAATTTGGACATTACCATCTTGCAGGAAATGGGTTTGGAAAATTTATATCAAAGAGCTTTATATGAATGTACTGTATACCAACTGTGCCTATGCTTGGCTGGCCTCAGGTCACACAGAGACCTCTGAACACAGGACACAAGGGTTTTCCAAATCCAGGACTCGTACAGCATCAATTATGTGTATCCTTGGCCTCTGGGTGGACAAATGGCAATGAGAACGAAGCTGCATTACAAACCTATACATCAGCTGCTTCACACACAAGCCTTCTTGACCTGCTGTACAGAGAAGCTCTGTGGGGAGCAAACACTGCCTATAGTGTTAGGACAATGTCAGTTCCTAATCTGTTTCACTTGCAAAGATATAACTGCATTTTCTTTTTCTTATGAGACTGTATACACACACACACATATATATTACAGTATGCTCTAGAATGCTTTGTTTGGCAGTGAAGTAAAATAAACATTAATACAATTCAGTAAAACTGGATGAATTTAGGTTAAAAATTAATTTCAATCTGTTTACAATATGTAATAATAAAAAAGTGATAAAACATCACTTTATATTATTAGTTAAGTGGTAAATATTGTAACAAATACTTCTTAGTTTCAAAAGAGTATTATACGTGAAAATATTTCTTACATTTTTAATTAAAAACTAAAAATACGTAGATTTTTCAAAACTTGTGAATTGGCATACTGTTTGAATGAAGACTCTGAATAAATATTACCAACAGATTCTCAAAAGGGCAACAAAATACTGCAAACATAGGTCTACATTTAATAACATTTAATAATTGTTAAATAAAGATGGCAATTTAGTCCGTATCAGAACCTAACCTGTCCATGAGATCACTAGCCAAACTCAGTGGTCTTTTTTTTCCTTATGATTTTGAGCGTACGTTTATTAAAGCTGGGGACAGTGAAACAAAGGAAGGGCTTAAGATAGAAGAAGCAACAGGCGAGAGCCCAGGAAGGGCTGCTTTGACCCTCTAGAAACAAAGAAGTGAGCCACACAGGGCAGTGTGGACTCACTGAGAAGTAACAGTCACAGTAACAGAAGTGAGCCAAGGCGGAGCTGCTGTTAGTGCACTGAAAAGTCAGAGAAAAGGGTGCATTGCAGGCAGGTTCAGGGGTTAGCCTGGGACGAACTGCCACTGCCTGCTGCTCCTGTGGTTGCAGTCTCGTGGAGATACTTAAGAGTTTAGGAGAGAAAAGTAAAGTTGCACGCCTGAGAGGGAAGAAAGGCGTGGGCATGCTTCAGAGAGAGCCCCTCCTCCCCGAGGTCTTTTCTAAAACCAAGAAGCTATAGAAACTCAGAGTCACATTCTCAGAATACTTTAAAAGACTGAATAAGATCTTCAGGAAGAAAAGGCATTATATGCATTTTGTAATACCGATCAGCAATACATTTTAGTCTGTCAACCCTAAAATAGGAGACTGTAGAAAAGATATAAACTAGGATTTGGAGGCTCAGTTTCCAGTCCAGCCACGCAGAGGCTGAAAGACAGAGCGAATCATTTACTCTACTCATCTGTATTTCACTTCCTTGTCAGTAAAAAAGGAAACAAGAATATCTGTTCCCACTTAACACAAAAGGTTTCTGAAAAGGTCAAAGGAGATAATGTAGGAAAAAAGTACTAGATAAATGTAGTGTGGTGTTTCTTTCCCCTTCTGCACACTGAGACCACAGCTTCGGTAAGTTAAGACGCAGGAGATACTAATCAAGGGAGGTGAAGAGCTCCTGAGGAGAGGTGAACCAAGTCAGGGTGCTGGTGCGGTGCGGTCAGACAGGCAACGAGAAAGAGAAGGAGTCAAAGGGAGTACAGCAGCTGCCTGATGTCAGTCTATCCCTTCTCCGGTCCCCGAGCTGAGTATCACAGTAATGAGGAACTAGAAAAGACTGCCTTACAGACACCTGTGGGGAAGGGTTAGGCGGCTTTAGGTGGGGATGATGGAATAGGTCCTATACGTGGAAATAAGATTTGGAGAAACCTGGACCCTCCTTAAGAAGATGAGTGAGGAGAAGGGAAAAAGCAAAGAGTTGTGTTGACAGAATAGAAGAGGGCATGAGGAAACTGGTTTTGCTCTCTGCTGTAGAAATGTGGTATATTAAAAAACAAACACTAACCTGAAAGAATATATGCACTCCTATGTTTACTGCAGCGTTATTTACAACAGCCAAAATTTAAAAGCAGCCCAAGTGTCCATCAGTAGATGAGTGGATAAAAAAGCTTTGGTACAGTAACACAATGGAATAAATACAACTTGGCCATAGAAAAGAACACAATCTTGCCTTTTGTGACAGCCTGGATGGACCTGGAGAGTAGAATGCTTAGTGAAATAAGCCAGTCAAAGAAAGACAAATGCCACATGATTTCACTTATTTGTGGAATCTAATGAACAAAATAAACTGACAAACAAAATAGAAACAGACTCATAGATAGAGAACAGACTGACAGCTGTCAGAGGGGAGGGGTGTTGGACTGGCTTAAAAAGGTGAAGGGATTAAGCAAAAACAAACAGACAAACAAAAAACAGACACAGACAACAGTATGGTGAATGCCACAGGGCAAGGGGGTTGGGGGAGGTCTGAAGAGGGCAAAAGGGAATAAAATGGTGGCAGAAAAGACTTTGGGTGGTGAGCACACAGTACATTATGCAGATGATGTGTTGTAGAGGTATATACTTGAAACCTGTATGATTTCATTAACCAATGCCACCTCAATAAAAAAATGTAAAAAAATAAAATAAAAAATAAATAAAAATAGAAAGCCAGAAAACAAACAGCAGCAGCAAAACACCCAGACGAAGTATTCCAGTCACAGAACTGCTTCTAGCTAGTTTTGTGAATTTAGAAAATTAACTTAATTTCTTGCTTCTTCAGTTTCTTGAACTTTAAAATGAATTGGACTACAGAATTTCTAAGATGTTCTTAAGCTCTGAAGTTAAATATCAGAACAGACATAGTGGGTCACTCCTGTAAGCAACACATACCAGAGTATTTGCTCAGAGCTTCTGCTCTAAGAACAACACCTAACAGGCCGATCTTTACAAGAGATAGGAAAGTGCACATCAGGAGGAAGGCCAAAAGGTAAGGAGAAAACCTCAACAGATTCCGTGGGGCCAGGACACCAAGCAGCAGAGATTTTTGACTCCAACCAAAGCAGCTACAGCCAACATGCTGACTCACAGGCAGAAAGTACTCAGGACCAACGCAGTTCTATTTCACTGACAATACTGTTCAAACACAAAAACGTGGGATTGTTTTAACTATGTGAATACTGAAGGCTCTATTGAAAACGGCCTGTCGCTGCATAAGTAACTAGTAATAAACAATCGTGTATCATATATTTAGTCATCCATTTAATGCATACTTATTTGATAAGACACTACTATGTGCTAGATACTATAGTAGGCACCTACAGATACATCAATGAATAAAACAAAGATATCTGCTCTCAAATAATGATAGTCTAGCAGAGGAGACAGACATCCTATATAATAAAAGGCCAATACAGGCTGTTCTCAGGTTATGTCGGACTCGACGTACGTCGTTTCATGGTTATGTCGCCCTCTCCCATTTACAGTATTTATAAAATAAAATAAAAAGTTCCGTCATTTCGACGTATGTACATATGTGCTTTATGTTTTTTATTATTTATTTACCACAAGTAAAGGTCAGGAATTGTTATCTTTTAATTTTTTTTTACTGTTTCACTTCATTACTGCTGTGTATGTGCTCCATGTGAGTGACATAGGTGCTTATGTAGGTGGGTTCCGACTTATGGCGAAAATCGCGTTACATCGCGCCGTAGGAACGGATGTCCAACATAACCTGAGGACCTACTGTATGCAAATTGTCCCCTCAGGAGTTTGACCAACCGGGAGTTCGACTGCTCACTATGACGTGTGCTGACCACCAGGGGGTGGCGTGGAACGAAGAAAGGCCCTGGCTGGCAGCCGGCAGATGGGGAAGGAAGGCCTGATCAGCCCTGATCGCCGGCCAGGCCTAGGGACCCTACCCGAATTTTGTGCACCGGGCCTCTAGTCAACAGTAAATTATAGGTTTACTGCAAGGTGTTAAGTGCAATGGGAAAAAGAAAATGTAGATCAGCAAAGGGGCTGTTGGGCACAGGTTCAATTTGAAATTACATGGCCAGGGGAGGCCTTGTTGGGAAGGTAGCCTGTGAGCAAAGACATGAAGGGAGTAATGGAGTTTGCCAAGCAAGAATCTGGGGAAGAGTATTTCAGGCAGGATATGGACTAGACAAAGGGAAAGCTGGTGGGAGTGGGTATGGTGGTTCAAGAAATAGCAAATGGCCTGTGGGGTGGATAACATCCTGCAACTCCTGCAGCCAGCAATCCTGCAGCGTCGGAAACTTGCTCATTTGAGGCTAAATGGGACTGAGGAATCTGGGTAGCAGACGTAGCCTCAGCAGACGAGTGCGACTTATATGACAGGGCCAACTATACTGTTAGGAAGACTAGGCATTTGGTTAGTGGGGATGGCAGTTACTTCTTTTCATGTCCTATATTTATTAATAGTTTTGTGCGTTGTCTTCATTTTTCCCCTTTTCTAAACATTTGGGAATAAAGTTGAAGATGCAAAATTTTAAAAATATTTATGTATTATTGTTAACCTGACCATGAGCAGGATAGCATCTTGTCCACATCTTAAACATCAGCTGGTTTCTCATCAACTTTAGTGCATCTTCCTTGATATTTCCTTTAAGAGCATGACCAGGGTCATACAATGGCTGCTGTTTATAGTCTGTGAACAAATACTTGTGTTATTAACATGAATTTTCATATTATTGTATTCATGAACATGATTACATAATGTATTAATAAAGAAAACTAGTTCTTTTAAGCAACTGCTTAATATATCGAACGAAACTTCAGAAATATTGGCTTGAGTATTACTTAGCTGTACAATGTTGATGGACTTAGTGAGGCAGCTTTGTAAATATGAATAGTTAAAAGCATTTGATGTGTTATCAAGGCAAAATGTCAAGAACACTTGATGCTGAAATCACTTCCATGACAACTTGACTAAAGTTATGTTTGAACTTCTTTAGTGATGCAATGAAAATAGGTTTTCTTCCTTTTCTCCTTGCTCATGTTAAATACATAGTACTTATGAAAAAATAGTCTCTGAGAAGAATTAAATAGAGAGGAAAATGAAAAACATTCTTACTCTCATCATCATGAGAATAATCACTATAACTATTTTGCTGTATATCTCTTCAGACTATTTTCTTATACATATAGAGATATACATTTTTATTTTAAAAGTAGCTTCAATTTTCATATACTATCATGGAGCTTTCCATTGCAATATATGCTATGACTACATAGTATTCCATTTTATAGAATCTATGCAATAACTATACCATAATTTAATTACCCCCCCACTAATGCATATGAAGGGTTCTCATCCCCTCACTTTTTTCACTAACATAAACAACAATATGATGAACTATACCTAGAAGTGTGATTTCTTTCTCAACGGTGCACGTAATATGTGTGTATGTGTCTGGCACACCCTTTGAACCAGAAAATCCTTATTTCTAGGTTAGTTCATCAGATTGCTGTGTGTCTGCACGTTCATCACCACACACACACACACACACACACACACACACACACACACACAGTTTCAATGGACACCCAGAAATGTATACTAAAAACAATAGTGCTTAAGTTAAGAGTGCCTATTTCCCCACCCTTGGGATAGACATTTTTAAACTTTTAATAAAATATTATGGCAGTTCTGCAGAAAGTACTGTTTTTGGCTGGGAGTTGACGTATCCTACCACAGCATGCTTGCATGAAACATCAATACTTCTTGTAAGAAAAACATGAGCTAAATAAGGCTGCCCTCTTCCTCTAAAGTGACTTGTTTTGACGTGACTAAATATTTCATTTTAAAGGGCATTTCTGGTAATTTAGCTTAAAATAATGAAAGGAAACCACAATCTTTTGCTCTGACTTTCTCCCGGTTTCAGAATACATACGGAAGAAGAACAGAGAGAAATTATAAATGTAGTGTAAAAATTAAGTTAAGGAGGGTAATGATACTAAAAAGATATTTAAAGCTTTCAGGGATATTCCATACTATTGTAAATGAAAATAATCTGCTTTCATAGAAATCAAGAGTTGACATTTTATCAGAAGATTGGATTCCTAACTGTTTGATTGTGAGGGATCAACTGATCACGACAATGCAACTCAGGCATTTTAAATGTTTTAAAAAACCATTAAGGGTGCTCGCTTTGGCAGTACATATACTAAAATTGGAATGATACAGAGAAGATTAGCATGGCCCCGGCGCAAAGATGACAGGCAAATTCATGAAGCATTCCATATTTTTAAGACTATCAGCTGACTTCTCAACAGAAATTTGTAGCCCAGAAGGGACTGACATAAAATATTAAAAGTGATGAAAAGGAACGACCTACAATGAAGACTGCTCTACCCAGCAAAGCTATCATTTAGAATCTAAAGACAGATAAAGAGCTTCCCAGACAATAAAAAGCTAGAGTTCATCACCACCAAACCAGTATTATGAGAAATGTTAAAGGGTCTTTTTTAAGAAGAGAAAAAAAAGGATTAAAAAAATGAATAAAATGGCAATAACTATATACCTATCAATAATCACTTTAAATGCAAATGAATGACATGCTCCATCAAAAGACAAAGCTGAATGGATAACAAAACAAGACCTTTATATATGCTGTCTAGAAGAGACTCACTTCAGATGAAGAGAGACACACAGAATGAAAATAAAAAGGGATGAAAAAAGATATTTCATGAAAATAGAAACAAACAAAATGCTGGAGTAGCAATACTTATACCGGACTATTAATAGCCTTTAAAACCAAGGCTACCATGAGACAAAAAGAGACCCAGCAATTCTACTACTGGGTATTTATCTGAAGAAACCCCAAAAAGACACATACACCCATATGTTCACTGCAGCATTGTTTACAACTAGAGGTCCTGTGCTCCACATTCGTGCACTGGGGGTTGGGGGTCCCTCATCCCGGCCTGCGCCCTCGGGGAGCAGGCCTAAGCTGGCAGTCGAACATCCCCTGAGGGGTCCTTAGCGCTGCTGCGGAGGCAAGAGAGGCTCCCACCGCTGTGTTCGCCAGCCTTCTGGCTGAGTGGTGCTCCCACTGTGGGAATGCACTGACCACCAGGGGGCAGCTCCTGCGTTGAGCGTCTGCCCCCTGGTGGTCAGTGCATGTCACAGCGACCGGTAGATTTGCATACTAGGGTTTTATTATATAGGACAGACAAATAAGGTGTTAGAGATTACTTTCAAGTTAGGGGAAACACAAAAAACAAATAAACAATATAAAGACTGTGATAGCTGTAACAAAGAAAGCAACTACTACTGATTAATATACAATAAATTGGGCAGGCCAATATTATATGAGGTGATCAATAAAGGCATCTCTAGGGAAATGAAATCCAAGCAGAAACTTGAAGTTGAGCATTGAGTCAGCCATAAAAAAACTAGAAATATTTTAGACATAAGGAAAATAAAATGTAAAAGAGAGGCAGTAGGAAAGTGCTAGGCTTATTCAAGGAAAAAAAAAAAAAAAGACCAGCATGACTAGAACATAAAGAGCAAGGGGGAAGAAAAGCATGAGAGATGACTGAAGAAGAACCAGGGGGTGCTGTTCTAAGAACAGGAGAAAGCCATTAGAGGTCTTTCAGCAGTGAAGTTACATGGCTTATGTGTTAGGGATCAGTATGGCTAATATACAGAAATGGATTTTAGGGGCACAACAGCAGAAGCATGAAAGCAGTTAGGCGATGACTGTAGTGTTCAATCTAGGCAACAAAGATGACTGGAAGTGTGATGAAGGCAACAGTAGTAGAAATAAGATTTCAAATATATTTTGGAGGAGCACGAAAAATACATAATAATGAACTGGTTGAAGGAGACAAAGTGGGTAGTGGTTTTGACAAAATAAGAAATGACCCATGCGTAAACTATTGTATTTAGAAGTATAATTTTATCTTATGACTTAAGAGCATAAGAATCCAACGGAACAACCATATATGCCTTCTATTACTTGTTTCTAATATACCTGCACTGTGATCATGTTTAAAATTATCTTGGTTATCCAAATAACTACTTATTATAAAGGAACTTTTAGTATATCATGGTGTTCTTAATAAACTTTAAAAATGATCCCCTCTTAGGTTAAAATTTACAAAACCATTTTTTCCCTGTAAAAGTGACTATTTCCTTTTCCTATGGAAGTTTAATTTTTTCAAATATCCTATTCAAATTAATTCATGTTTATCTTAGTATTGATTCTGGATTTCCACCTATCCTTTACTGATTACTTGGGAGTCTTTCTAAAGATGTATGTTGTTTCCAGATATAAATTGTTCTTTTACTATATAAGATAAAAATAATTTGCCACTCAAATTTTACCTAACAATATCAAATGTTGGCTAGGATGTAAAACAAATGGAACTTTTTTTTTTAATCTTTATTGTTGAAAACATTACAGATGTCCCCTCTTTTCCCCATGGACCCTCTCCAACCCACCCCCACCTCCAACAATTGGGACTCTTAGTGATAAAACAGTAACCATTGGTATAACTACTTGGGAAAATCAGTTGGCAATATTTATTAATGTTGAAATGCATATGACCCAAGAATTCTACTCCTATGTATACACCAAGAGAAACTGTATATATACATATATATATACAGTTTCTCTTGGTGTATACATAGGAGTAGAATTCTTGGGTCATATGCAGCAAAAGGTAAGTACTAGATTGTTCACAGTAGCATTACACATATAACTCCCATACAGAAACTATCCAAATGCCCACCAACAGAATAATGAAGTCACCGTATATTCATACAAGAGGACTACTTCACATCAATGAAAAATTAACAACTGCTACAAGAAACACAGATGAATCTCACAAAGCGTGTGTTGAAAGACAGAAGCCAGAAGCTCAATAACAGGCAAGATTCATCTGTGTTGGTCTTTGAGCACAAAAATGTCAGGGATGCAACATGAGGAAACCTGCTGTGTTGCTTGAATGTCTGTCCTACATCTTCACCTGGGATTTGGTTACGTGTATGCACCTTGATAAAAAAAAAAAATTGAAACAAGGAAAAAATTAGTAAGAGAATTATCTAAAGGATTTCCTCATTAAAATAGGAATAGTAAAATAACCTTCAAGACAAATGGAGTGAACATGCATATTGGTTATGGGGTTTAAGTCACATGAAGTGCATGATTAAACTGATCAGTCAGTCTATTACTCAGCCAAATACTGCTAATCAATTTTAAATTTCTGGCCAAGTCCTATGCTGTTTAATTTAAACTCAAAACAGGCTAAAGACTAAAAGTATAATATATACTAATACCAAAGTATATGTTATTGGAAATAAAAACAATAACAATTCTGAACATTTTCTTCTTCACTATCAGATCTATAAATTGCATCCATTTGACCACAATTTGTTTCAGCATATCAAGATAACACAGTCCTTCAAATATCCATGCAAAAAAGAAAAAAATATAATGATGACTACATCTAATCGGCTTTTTATTTATTAGAAATGAAGATTATCCACCCAACTAATGCATTATTTGTGAGGAAGTGTTTGCAACTAGAAGCCTAATACCTTATCATTTAGGAATCAAATGCAAAAGTTGTCTAAATAAACCAGTTGAATCTTTTTTTTTTTTAAGCAAAATATCTGCGATACCAGAATAAGGTAAAGCAGTTGTTGGTCTATATTTGATACTTTAATGTGTAGCTAACTTTCAATCTGCATTTTAATGTACATTCAGTTACCAAATCAAAAATATATCATTTTCAAATCTGTCAATAAAGCATGATCTTCTTATGTAATTTAAATAGCAGGGAAAATTCAAGCTTGGACCCATCTATAAAGAATACACAGCTTTAATTTATCAAAGGAACAAAGGTGTTCAGACATATCTTTAAGGAGAGTTGAAATCTGAAACCTGTGCATTAAGAAATAGGTCCCGCTGCCCTGGCTGGTGTTACTCAATGGCTAGAGCATCAGCCCATGCACTGAAGGGTGGAGAGTTTAATCCCTGATTAAGGGCATGTACCTGCATTGCAGGTTCGATACCCAGCCCTGGTTGGGGCCTGTGTGGGAGGCAACCAATCCATCTCTCTCTCTCTCTTTCTCTCTGTCTTTTTTTTAAAAAAATATATTTTATTGATTTTTTACAGAGAGGAAGAGAGAGGGATAGAGAGTTAGAAACATCTATGAGAGAGAAACATCGATCAGCTGCTTCTTGCACACCCCCTACTGGGGATGTGCCCGCAACCAAGGTACATGCCCTTGACCGGAATCGAACCTGGGACCCTTGAGTCCGCAGGCCGACGCTCTATCCACTGAGCCAAACCGGTTTCGGCTCTCTCTCTGTCTTATACTCCCTCCCTCTCTTTCACACTCTCTAAAAATCAATGCAAAATATACTAGTATACTCAGGTGAGGATTAACAAAACAAAAAGAAATAGGTCCACCTATTATACTTGAAAAGACTAAATTGAGTTGATTGTTCAGAAATATGCAATTTGAACTGTTATCTAAATTCATAAATTAAAAGATATATATTCTCAGCACACCTTCATTTCAGAACTCTTGGCAAAAATGTTTATGAATGAAAATTTATATGTATCTGGTATACAAAGTTCAATTACAAATACTTTTTAAAAGCTACCTTTGGATGAAGAGGACTTAAGGATGCATAAAAACTATGATGAACTAAGACTTCTTAGAACTTTAAAAATTATTAAGAGAAGAGCTTTGTCCTGGAAATTTTTCTACTTTTGATAGTAAAATCTTAAAATATTTATTTCCAAATTACTAAATACAAACAGCCCTGAGCAAAAGTAAAAAAACACACAAAACAAAACAAAAAAACTCACACACACACAAATCTACCAGCTTTCAAGAAAGCTCAGGTTATTGGACCAATAGAATTAGCATTTCTTCTCTCCAACAATAAACAGCTCGGGGGAAGAAGACATCAAATATATATGACATGTAACTGGTTGGTTCTCCTGGCATGAGATTGATTGATGTCTATTAAAAAGGTTTTTTCATTTGAACCAGGAGAAGTAACAGGTGACAGGTGGAAAAGGCAAAACAAAACAAATGCACAATAAAGAAAGGAGCTGGAAACTATCATTATTGGCAGAGATTAGGTGCCCAGCAGCTGCCAATGGAGAATGATGAGCTACAGATACTTTCACAGGTTTCACGTCAACACTGAAGTAAAAGAAGTTAGAAACAGTTATAAGAAATCATGGTGGAAGCAAGGGAGAATGGGTGTAAAGCAAAAAGTCTTCGATAGTCTCTAGTAGTTAATCAGGTTGAGATGAGAAGTTGTAACAACAGGTCTAGTATACTAGTGATTACAGGGGATAGGCAGAGCAAGAATTAATTGGGTGTGAGAAAATATGTCCTTTTATTTTCATTCCCACTATAAAACCACTTTCATTCCCTAAATAACTCATATCTGAGACATCTGAGCTATGCAACAGTCTCCTAACTGGTCCCACCTCCAATTTCTCACCCCTCTCCCAGTATCCCTAATCCACTACCTTGGAAAAATGTGGAGACTCTACAATGACTAGATCAAGTTTATCCCTATGTTAACAGTCAAGGCTAACCACAATTTAGTCACTGGCTAAAATCAAGATGGAATGCACTACAAAGGGGGAGAGAATTGGATTTGGATTTAGAGGACCTAAAAATAACATCCAAGTTGGATCCCTTGAATATGTCATGTGACCTTTCTGAGCCTCAGGTTCCTTATTTGTGAAACAGAAATATTAATGATACTTAGTATTATGTTAGGAAGATGATGGTGATGACTTGACTAATAATAGCAAGCTAGCATCAGTAGATGTTTTAGTTACTGCCAGATACTACACTAAGCAGTTTAAAGTATTATGGTTACTGTAAACTACTACAGAAATGCTAATTATTCTTTTCTAAGTTTTCACAAACCATCTGTTAGTAAATCAGTTCTAGAACCATAATTGCGGTGACATATCTGTAAAAGAGCACAAAAATTTTTACTTAGTATCTTATCTCCTATCTCTAGCTTCCATCCCCCTGGCAAGGAAAGCCAAATCTAACTATTTAGCTTGAAGATCATTAACCCTTGTAAAAAAGATTGGAGAGAAACAGGATATATAGTGGTCCCTCTATTCAGGGGCTGAAAATTCTTTAAACAGAAGTATCTTTCTTTATCCTAGTCATGTTTTCACTTCAAACATTGCTAAGGCAAGTCACTAGACATGAACCATGGCTCTGAAGCTCTAGTAAGGCAATGTGGGGTAATTAAAAAAGAAAACAAAACTCCGTAAAACTAGTTCTGAAATAGTTTTGTTTCTGCCTTGAGCAGGCTATGCTACCTCTGCAGTTACATCTGGGACCTCAGGACAGAAAGGGCCAGGTATATTTTTCTACATAGCCGTATGTCCAGTGCTGGAATTAATTCTTAATACTTATAGGCATACAAAATAGAATGAGTTAATGAAGTGGGCAAAGGGGGACAAAAAGGGAGGAAATATATGTGTGTGTGTGTGTGTGTGTGTGTGTGTGTATACCAAAAAATGTTAACGCACACTTTGAATAATTATAAAGGGAGTGTTTATTAAAATGTATTTCATTTTTAAAATTGAGCTATCAGCTGCTAAAGTGTATATTTTTTTGGAGACACCCTGCGTAGATATATAATTAACTCCACACTGTCAAATATATATTTATTTAGAGTACATTTTGTCAGATAGTTATCTTGTACTTATTTTGCATAATGCCCAGGGCAATGTTATACAAATGATGTGGTTATAGCTGTAATATTTGATGCTGACAGTGATGACTTATACACAGACAGATAAAACTTCTTCTGGAATCAATTTATTAAAAACCCTGTCAACACATTACTATATATCCATCAAGACTGTTAAAATTATCTTCATCCCATGCAACTTTTGGAATTTATAAAAAGGTCTATAATTGCCCAGCTGGTGTGGCTCAGTGGTTGAGCATCGACTTATGAACCAGGAGGTCATGGTTCAATTCCTGGTGAGGGCATATGCTGGGGTTGCAGGCTCGATCCCCAGTGTGGAGTGTGCAGGAGGCAGCTGATCAATGATTCTCTCTCATCATTGATATTCTATCTCTCTCCCCCCCTCTCCTTTCCTCTCTGAAATCAATAAAAAAAATATATATATATTTTTTTTTAAAAAGTCTGTAATCAACATTTTTAAAAAGAAAAATGTCACCTGGGGTGGGGTGGAGATTGGGCAAAGGGGGACAAAAAGGGAGGAAATGGGAAACAGCTGTAATACTATCAACAATTAAAAAGAAAACTGTCATTTAGCAAATATTTAATATTTATGCCTGATTGCTTTTTATAAAGTATTTTTAGTATTTAAATTATATATATAAAAATCATTACCATTTTCTGTGAGTCACAAAAACATCTTGTCACCATTTAAAGCCAACATAGTCTCCAGGGGAAGAGAAAGACTCAAAGCAATCAGGGTCTGTGCCCTGAGGTTCTCTAACATACTCTATCATTTCAGATAAAGAGGAGAAAGCAAAGGAAAAGATGGAATTGAAATACTAGATTAGCTATATAATTTATGTGGATATGACAAGGCAACTGAGTCTCATTCCTAAGAAATCCTGAGGTAGCACATTGTTTGATAAATGTCCAGACTTCATTCCTATTTATGTAAATTTTGGTGAAACATTTTTTATTGATATTTTAGAGCTCCTACGTAAAGAAACACTTTACATTCTGTACCTCATTATTTATTATATTATACTAGAGGCCCAGTGCATGAAATTTGTGCACTCGGGGGAGGAGGGGTCCCCCAGCCTGGCCTGTGCCCTGTCACAGTGCGGGAACCTCACAATCAATCGCCCCAAAGAGGTAGGCTGGAGCCGGGGGTCCCACTTCCGTGCCACGCGGAGCCGGGAGGAGGTGGAACCCCCAGGCAGGCCTCAGAGCCAGGACCCCTTAGGCAGGCCTCACTGTGCAGAGCCGGGAGATCCCCAGGTAGGCCTCACTGTGCAGAGCCGGGGGACCCCCAGGCAGACCTTGCCACACAGAGCCAGGACCCCCAGGCAGGCCTCACTGTGCAGAGCCGGGAGATCCCCAGGTAGGCCTCACTGTGCAGAGCCGGGGGACCCCCAGGCAGGCCTTGCCACACAGAGCCAGGACCCCCAGGCAGGCCTCACTGTGCAGAGCCGGGGGACCCCCCAGGCAGGCCCTGCCTCACCGAGGCGGGACTCCCAGGCAGGCTCCGTGCCACGCATGCAGCTTCAAGCCCAGCCCCGCCCACCTGTGCAAGCCCACTGTGCGGGCAGCTATCTTGTGACGGTGTGACGACCACTTAGGCTTTTATTACTAAGAATTACCGATGAGGAAATTGAGAGTCAGATGACGTTAACTTGACCCTAACTACATAACTAATATGTACTGGAGCTCAGCTTTAATGACCGTAACACTTAACTGTCTTCAAAGATAAAATTAGACCAATATGCACAATTAAATAAAACACTGAATTACAGTAATTATTATATATATAGTATCTGTTATGGTCATTGGAGAACTAAGTTAAGGGTAGGATGAATTTAGAACAAAACTCTCCATCTAAAAACAGAGAAAAACACTCTAAGATTTCATATTTGGAGAGTTGTAAAGATACCTAGTAAAGAAGAAAATACTAATATGTACTGAATTATTAATAAAATGTAGGATTTCCACATTTGAATTATTAATCTTTAAGGGGATACCTCTAGGAAAGCATGATAATACTAAATGTTTTAAGTAAAGGTTTACAATGTTTCTCTTGAGTAATTTTACTAATTGATTTTAAGACATCTGTAAGTATAGTTATCTTCATCTATTTTTACTGTTTCATAAGGAGAGCTGAATCAATATTTTCCTGGACAGATGCAGCAAACCGCTTCAAAACATCAGTTTCCAAAACCTCCTCAGCAACCTGCTGCAGTACTAGAGAATCCTTGCCATCACATACCAGTCTGAACAAGAGCCTGTTCTCTGTCCTAAATTTCACAAGGCAGGTGCCATCCTTCCTTATCAGAATAAACAAAATTACAGAAGTATGTCCTTATATTTCTAACATGCACAACGAACAGTAATAAATACTTTCTCAAAAGTTACACTTTAGCCCTCGTTGGTTTGGCTCAGTGGATAGAGGGTTGGATGGCAGACCAGAAGTCCCAAGTTCGATTCCAACTGTTGCTTTGTTTCTGGACTTCCCAAACCATGACTTCAATATAGTATACTATTAGTATTTGATTCAGATACCCAGTAACCTTATTTTGACTCACAGGCTTAAAAAAATATATTATTTCATAGCAGTTACCCTTAATTTATTAAAAGTCAGTGTAATATAGGTGTATTAGAGTTTTCCTACAAGAATAAAAGGCAAAATAATTGGGCTATTATATTAGGGCTGATATTTTAAAAAAAGTTTCAATCTTTTAGAAGTCTCAAGTTAAATATATTCAAATATTATGTTCAGTATATACCATGTTAAAATCTTAACGAGAGGTTAGCTATTTTAAAATATTTTATAACCTTAAACTTTACCAATATATTCATATTTTACTTAAACCTTTTGTTAAAATGCAGGTATCTAAAATTATAGCATTACCATTATTGATACTATTCTACTGAAAGACTCAGTTTGATCTGATAAAGCATAAAGGTACGTTTAAGAAACTTTTCCCTGTCAGGCTCAGAATAATTTTTAATATAATGAACCACAACTGTCAAAGTAACAAGTAAATAAAATGGCAAATATATATGGCAAATTTTTGCACACCACTAAAATTTCATGATATATTTCCCACAGAAATACTATCTTTAATTTTTACTTTTGTTACTATTCTGTGTCTATCAGTTTGATCTCATTTGAAAGTCTACTCATATACACACTCAAATATTTTTTCAAAAATAATTTAAAGAATTTACAACTCTTGTTATAACATAGGCCAAAAAAACATCCTATATAATAAATAAGTAATATGCAAATTGACCATCACTCCAACACACAAGATTGCTGCTCCCATGTGGTCCAAGATGGCCACCATGAGATGGCCAGCAGGGGAGGGCAGTTAGGGGCAATCAGGCCAGCAGGGGAGGGCAGTTGGGGGCGACCAGGCCTGCAGGGGAGGACAGTTGGGGGTGAAGAGGTCTGCAGGGGAGGGCAGTTGGGGGTGACCAGGCCTGCAGGGGAGGACAGTTAGGGGTGACCGGACCAGCAGGGGAGGGCAGTTGGGGGCAACCAGGCCTGCAGGGAGGACAGTTAGGGGCAACCAGGCCAGCAGGGGAGGACAGTAGGGGCAATCGGGCCGGCAGGGGAGCAGTTAGGTGTCGATCAGGCTGGCAGGGAGTGGTTAGGGGGTGATCAGGCAGAAGCGGTTAGGGGCAATCAGGCAGGCAAGCAGGAGAGCGGTTGGGAGCCAGCAGTCCCGGATTGTGAGATGGCCAGCACGGGAGGGCAGTTAGGGGCGATCAGGGCCTAAATGGGCAGTCGGACATCCCTCGAGGGGTCCCAAATTGGAGAGGGTGCAGGCTGGGTTGAGGGACCAACCCCCCCACGCATGAATTTCGTGCACCGGGCCTGTAGTAAGTACATAAAATCACAAAAACACACACACACATAGTAGGTCAGAACAGATGAAGAGAAACAGGTAACAGGGTAAAATTGAAACAGAAGCAAAGGAAACCCTAAGTATAGAATCAAACATCCTTCCCCAGGGACTTAGGTTCTCAAGACAATGGCTAAGAGAAGAACTGTGTAAAAATAAATTATCCTTGAAAAAAAAAAATCCTTAAGTTAAGTATGGTATACATGGTTTTAAAGATGACTGCTTAGAAATGTATATGAAAGTATAATCTATGCATTTTTATGTGCCATATGTAATTTCAAAGAAAATAGCATATAGAAATTAAACTACTCAAATGTATTGCTACTGAAAAATTTTCCAACTTTGTTGGCACTTCCATTGGTTGTATCCTCTAGAAACATTTTATCAGTTCCTCCATCTCCTCCTTAATGTCTATCTGTTAATTAATTACCCAACTTTTTCCTAAAGGAGAGCTAGAAAGTCAACATTACCCAACTTGCTTAGTGGCCTGAATATTTCTCATTCAATGGTCAGCCACGTCACCTTTCACACTTTACCGCTTCTCTCATTGAACGGACTAGATAGAAGTACTCACAGAATGTCAGAGCTGAAAGGAGATCATCTACTCCATCTGCAAAGTGAACTTAGAAAACATTCCCTTTCAGGAAAAAATTGGGCTGTAAAAAGTGACTCATGGCTATTATGCTCTGTAACTTGGAGGCCCAGAATTTTCTTACAATTTTGGTTCCTGGAGATATCAAATTGGGGAAGGAGGTGCCTCTGGAGGAAGGAATGGTGACAGATTCCAGAAGGTTCACTTACTTAAAACAAACATCATTTGATGTGTTCCCAGGTTTTGACTCACAGCACAAATCTGTTACCGGTCAAGATTTATGTGTAGTAATTGGCAATCTGCCTCTATTTTAAGAGTAGGTTTTTATATGGCTTCTTATTTTGAAGAGCAAAAGTGAAATCACTTGTGTCATTTGAAAGAAATCACTTAAGTAATATAGAAATATTAATAATAAAAAAATAGAAACTTATTCGCTTTCGGTAGTGCAAACCAACCATCCTTTTCCAGCCTTTTTCCCAATCTTAAAACACCCCATGCCTTTTAGCCTATTGCAAAGTATTTAGTCTCCATAGAGCTTACAACTTTCAAGTTCTATCCTTGGCTATATGCATTTCTAATTTCTATTTCTGGCCATATTCATTCATTTCTATCTCTAGACGCTACACAATAGATTACATGCACTCTACAAATCTGAACTACACAGCTCATCCTGAGTCTTTTTATATTCATACGTAAATGATGTTTCAGGCTTTACTCAAATATACTAATTATTTATTAGGTGGATCTATGTGGATGATTACTATTTCCAAAGCTTGAAATAATCTTCCCCAGCTATTCTGCCATAATTCTATTCACACATTTTCAAAATGTCAGTTACTTTTGACCTTTCCCTCTTCCTCTCCCATTCACTTTAATTCATTCTTTACAACATTAATTTCATCCATTCTTTCTGCTACTAAAAACACCATGCTAATTCAGAACCTTTACACTTAATGTAGAAACAATAGAATATTACAATTTTTACAACTATTCCTCCTGACTATTCTATTGCCACTAAGCCATATATCATATCACCACGTTACTATTTCTATAATGATTTTGATAATGGTCCTTGACTTGTAAGATCAAGTCCAAAGTCTTCAACCTTATCATTTAACTTCACATTTTTAAGCCTTGCCTCCTCTCACACTTCTATATTAATTCCTGGTTTAGCCAATCTGGTCTATTTCATTAATAGCTAACAATATATTCTATGTATTTCCCATGTCATTTCCCACTCATATTGTGCTCCTGATTTTTAGTTTCTTAATCCTCACCCAAGGATATGTTTTACTGACGTTAGAGAGAGGAGAAAGGAGAGAAAAAGGGAAACATCGATCCGCTGCCTCCCTGACTGGGAATGTGCTCCTGATTTTTTTTAACATTTTTTTTTTTTAGAGAGAGAGGGAGGGAAGAGAGAGAGAGGAAGAAACATTGATGAGAGAGAACACTGATTGGCTGCCTCTTGCACACCCATCATCAGGGATTGAGCCTTCAACCCAGGTGTGTGTCCTGACCAGGAATAGAGCCAGCGACCTTTTGATGCATGGGTTGACGCTCAACCACTGAGCCACACTGGCTGGTCTGTGCTCCTGATTTTTTATGGTTCATATTAAACTTTACCTCTGCTCCTGTTGCCCTAACTAGATATAAGAACTCTCACAGAAATGTTAGAGCTGAAGGAAGATCACCTACTCCATCTGCAAAATGAACTTTAAAGAATCATTTCCTCCATCTATAAAATGAAAATGTTTGGGGAAACTGAGGCCAAAGGACAATAAAAATACTTTTCTCTCTGAACACTAGTTTTTTTCCAACATATTTTTCTTGATTGTTTCTATGTACCAGTAGCTGTGCTGCCCACATGGGATCAGAGTTTACTGATCAACGGTATATAAATCATCACACAAATAGCTAAGCTTTATGAGTGCCTCAGAAAGAGGGAAGTACAGGTTGCCACTGAAGTACCTGTGGTTGAGAGATGGGTGAGGCAAGAAGTTAGCCTAGAGGGGGAAGATGGGAAGGTGTTATCCAGTTGAGGAGGAGGAGGAAAGCTTCCCTGAGGGGAAGTCTAGGAATTAACTCTGCAAAAGGCGGGAGATTTCCACAAGTAGAAGAAAAGCTCAGAGACAGACTCTGAAAGGCATGAAAGAAGGTCTGGGTGTTGGCATCTGAGGGATGAGGAGTGTTGCAAGAGGTAAAGTTGCAAAGGCAGGAAGGCCAAGAGCACTCTCTGCATGCTTGGGAAGGTCACACTGCGGATTCCTGGGCTTTATCCTAAGAATAACATGCCTTGTTCAAGGATACTTCAAGTCTGGACCATGGCTCGCCCTGGGAGGAATGAGGAAAGCAGTTATGAAATCAGAAAGAATTCTAGTGTTATTCCACTTGAGACATTTTCTGTATCCCTATCACTCTTCCTTGTGTGATCTCATCCAAAGTAAAAAAAACAAAACAAAACAACAAAAAAACCCATATAAATTATATAGTAACTTTTAGTTAGCCCACTTAGTTTGAATAAAGATTGTGTACATATGTATATATCTGTGCACTTGTAAATATTTAGAGTATTGGCCTGTTTTACATTTATTTTTAAAGCAAAACCTTCCATACAATAACAATTGAAAAGCTCTATTTCACTGTTTGGCCATACATTAGCACTAGACTTTAAGTTAAATGTTCATTCTTTTGCCCCTTCCTATTAGACCTTAATAAGAAAAAGTATTTAAGAGAACACCAACAAAACCTTTTGTGGGTGTGTGTGTGTTAATCCTCACCTGAGGATATTTTTACGTTGATTTTTAGGGAGAGTGGAAGAGAGAAGGAAAGACAGAGAGAAACATCAATGTGAGAGAAATACATAGATTGGTTGCCTCCTGCATGAGCCCCGACCAGGGCCTGGGCCAGGGAGGAGCCTGCAACCCGGGTATGTGCCCTTGACTGGAATTGAACCCAGGACCCTTTGGTATGCAGGCTGATGCTCTAGCCACTAAACCAACTGGCTAGGACCAACAAAACCTTTTTAGGGATTGTTTTCATCTTAGTTGCTTTTTAGCCTCATCTTGTCTACACTAGGTAATGAAATTAAAGATGCAATCACAAATTTATTTTCTATAATATTACATTTATATTAAGGATAAAATTTAAAGGTGACAAAGTTATTATTAATAAAAGAACAACTGGAATTTTAGAGCAATTTCTTTGTTCAAGTATTGTGTTAGACACTTTAAAATATATCTCATTTAATCCAAAATATATACACTTTAGACCTGCACTATCCAATATGGTGGCCAGCAGCCACATGTAGTTATTGTTAAAGCACTTACAACCTGGCTAGTCTGAATTGGGATGTTCCACAAATGTAAGTAACACACTGGATATTGAAAAATTAGTATGGTTTAGCCTGTGTGGCTCAGTGGTTGAGCATTGGCCCATGAACCAGGAGGTCACAGTTCGATTCCAGTCAGGTCAGGGCACATGCTGGGGTTGTGGGCTCAAATTTCAGTAGGAGGCATGGAGGAGGCAGCCTATCAATATTTATCTCTCTCTTCTTCTCTCTAAAATAAAAAATATATATATATTTTAAAAAACAAAAATTAGTATGAAAAAGAAAGTTAAATCAATTTTTGAATATTGATTACATGTTGAATGATAATATATTTTATATATTTTATTTTGTTAATCCCACCCAAGAATTGGATTAATCTCACCCAAGAATATTTTTTCCATTGGTTTTTAGAGAGAGTGTGGGGGGGGGGGGGGGCGGGGTGAGAGACACATTGATTGGTTCCCTCTCATATGTGCCCAGACTGGGCCCAGATCGAACATGTAACCCAGGTACTTGCCCTTGACCGGAATCGAACCACGCTCCAACCACTTAAAACACCGGCCAGAACTAAATGATAATATTTTGGATTCAGTGGGTTAAATAAAATGCATTGTTAAATGAGAATGGAGAAGTAAAAAGCTATCAGATTCATATTTTAGAACAGTAGTAGAGGCCATGAAAATGTCTATTGTATTCTAGTTTGAAATTTAATCGAAGAAATAATATACAAAATTTTAATTTAGGTATTACAGTATATAATCAATGAGTTAATGGGGACGGTGGTCTTGGGGAGAAGATCTCCCCTTTGATCCATATGTTGGATTAAAAATCCACCGCTGGTGCCCAGCAGTGTGGCTCAGTGATTGAGCATTGACCCATGAACCAAGAAGTCACCAGTTGGATTCCAGGTGGGGGCACATCCCCAGGTTGGGGGCTTCATCCCCAGTAGGGGGCATGCAGGAGGCAGGTGATGGATGTTTCTCTCTCATCAATGTTTCTCTATCCCATCCTTCTCCCTTCCTCTCTCTTTAAAATCCATAAAAACATTTTTAAAAATCCATCGCTGATAATGATTTCTTGACCACCCCTTGAGTACACATGACTTGGTCCTTGCTCTTTCTCAGTGAGTAAACTCAAACTGACTTGAAATGTGGTTGTATCTACAGCACACCTACAACTATCTTTCTGTAAATGTCTCCTAATTTTGAGCTATAGGCAGAATTATGTGGGGGAAAAGATGATACTACATCAAAATTATAAGCAAGTATTAACTAATTATAAGAACCAGACAAAACAGTAATATGTAATTAAACAGTGATTAGAAAAATTTGCTAAAACTTTGAACTAAGACATTATTACACTTCTAATGCTTGAAATAAGGAAAAATGCAGTCAATTTAAGAAAAAACAAACATTTTAAGCCATTTAAACTACCAGCCATATTTCCAAAGTACATAGTTTATATTAGGAAAACCGTAGCTGCATTAACTTTACATTAGATAATATACTTTTAAAACAGAAAAAAAAAACCAAAACACCAGATAATATACTTGTCACAACTTTGAAGAAACTTCTGTTTTGTTTCCAGGAATGCCTTCTTTTCCCCCTTTTTTTTTTTTTTTTTTTTTGAGGGGGTAAGACAGCTAAATTTTTAAAAAAGTTAAGCCGTATTCTTTAATGTGAATGGCATATTTGATCTCCTACATGCTAATATTCTCTCAACCCCACTGCGCTGTTACGATGTCTTCAAATAATTTGATAATCTGTCTTTAAAGTTTCATCTTAATTGAAGAGCTCATTTTTAAAACGCCTTGGCACCATTCAATCGTTTATGAGATGAGCAAGGTCTCTTTCCTCTCGACTTGACATTTTTACAGTACGTACACTTACGGGTGTAATTTTTGCTGTCAAATATTGCAAAGGTAGATTTTTTGCTTTCGTTCAGTCTGAAAACGTCTCCACTCTACTTGCACAGCTGCCCTCTTCCCACCACGAACCCACTCACCCCTTAAGCCTCTCTGCAAGTTTTAAACTTTGTTTCCTTTGGGGTTGGTTCTGCACAGGCGCTACTAATAATATCCACGAGACAAAGAGCTGCGCTGTTGGGCTCCCGGGATGCAAAATTTGAGGTGTGAAACAAACAAAGCACTCAAATTGGACACTCAAGATGATGATGGTGACGGCGATGCAGGCAAAATGAAAAAAAAAAATGTTATAAAGCGTAAGACCCAGAGACATTTTCCCAGATAGCTCCCTCCGTCCACGGCCACCCCCGCACACGAGGGAGGAAGAGGGAGCTCTGGCCCCGGGACGGCGGCCGCCCGGCTGCAGAGCGAAGCCCCCGGCCGAAGCCCCCAGCCCTCTCACCGCTTCACTCGGATGATCTGGTCCCGCATGGGCTTGATGTCCTGGAAGCTCTGCTGGTTGACGAGGCTGTAGACGAGGATGAAGCCCTGGCCGTTCTTGATGTACAGGTCCCGCATGGACGCGAACTGCTCCGTGCCCGCCGTGTCCAGGATCTCCAGCACCGACGGCGACGAGTCCACCTCGATCTCCTTGCGGTAGAAGTCCTCGATGGTGGGGTCGTATTTCTCGATGAAGGTGCCGGTCACGAACTGCACGGTCAGGGCGGATTTGCCGACCCCGCCCGAGCCCAGCACCACCACTTTGTACTCGCGCATCGTCCCTCCGCGGCCGTCGCCGCCGCCGCCGCCCGCGACATAGACCTACGCCCGCCGCCCTGCGTCCCTGGACCCTGCCCCGGCGGCCAACCCCGCCGCCTTACGCGGCCGCTCCCGTCTCACTGCCGCTGCAGCCCCCCGGGCGCCGGCGGAGGGAGCGGCGGGCATGGGCCGAGCCGAGCGGCAATGCGGCTCCGAGGACGCCTGCAGGCACTGAGCGCGAACAGTGAGTGGGAGCCGCCGGAGACCGCCGGCCCGCAGTGCTGTCCTCCCGCCCCGCCCCTCGCGCCTCCACGCCCAGCTCTCCGCCGGCCGCGGCCGCCGCCGCCACCGCTTTCCCGGGCGCCGGAGCGCGCGCCCGAGCCCACGCTCCAGCCGCAGCGCAGCCGGGGGCGGGGCTCGGCGTCCAGGGGCGGGGCCCAGGCGGCGCAGCCCCGCCCCTGCTCTCCCGTCGCCTAGGCGACCGGCCGCGCGCTCCCGGGAGGCTCTGCGCGGGGCGGAAGCCTCTGCCCGCACTTAGGTAAACAACCACCTTGGCCATCCAACAACATCCTGGCCCGCGCTCCCGGGCCAACCCCTGGGCGGGCGTACTGAGCGTGCGCAGTTCGTCTGCCGGAGCCGGGAACCGAGTCAACTGGAGAATCCCACGCTCAGAATTTGGCGGAGACAAGATGTCAGAGGGACCAGAGCCGTCTCCAGCAATATCTAAGGAGGGAAGTGAAAAGGAGAGACGGACAAGGTTCCAAAGGAGGCCTTGGCATGAGGTTCTTTCCCGACACCACCCAGTCAGTCAGCACGCCTAAGAGCTTTAATTTTAAGTTGTATAAACACGGCGAGCTTTGTTTAAGGGGCCGAACATGAATACAATGAAATTAAGCTATGTTTTAAATGTCAGGACACTGAATGAGAGGTGACAGATCACGGCAATCCGTGCCGAGACGAAGGCCAGAGACTAAGGAAACCGGGCCCACGCCCGGTGACGTCGCTGGGAATCGGGCCACCTTCCCCTTAGCCCCGCCCTTCCTCGGTGCTGGACTGACAGGGAGCTCTTCCCACGCCCTGTCAGCTGTGGGCGCCTGGAAAACCGGGAGCGCGGTGCCCCGAACCGCAGACGATGGCCTAGGGACACCTCATAGTAACAGCCAGCTTGGAGACCTAGTAGGAAGCTGGGATTCACCCCAGCCAACCAGAGCACGTCTCCGGACCCCGTGCTACCGTTCTTGGCCAATAGAGGTCCGCTTCAAACCACGTGTTTCCCATCCCCTCCCTCCCTCGCCCCCCTCCCCTCCCTCCCTCGCCCCCCTCCCCTCCCTACCCGCCCCCCCCCCCCCCCCCCCCCAGCCAATGGGGGTAAAACTCTAATGGCAGGAACAGCTAACCCACCTCCCACTGGCCAGGCTGGGCGTTTGACGAAGCTTGAGCTGAGCCAACCAGAATTCGCGATTTTTCCCCTGCCACCAAGGACAGGTAGTGTGGAGACACCCCCAGGGCTAGTGGGGTTTGGCAGGAGTCAGAGGCTGAGGACCTGGTGGCTGCGCTCTATTCTGGCCCAGGAACAAGATGCTTTTCAGGCGAGAGGGATGAATTCCGCTTTTAACGCTGTTTCCGCGGCATCCTACCTAAATGATGAGCATGAAAATAGCGCTGAGGGATGTGGACCGAATTGTGGGATGAATGGAGAAAACAGGGACTTTTGTCTGTAGGGTGAGACATTTTTCGGTGCTTAAGGGGACATACTGCAGCAGTTGCCCGGGTCCCCCGTGCGTACCTCCTACAATTCAGTTTTAAAACTGACCTTCTGTTTCCCTGTATTGCTAGATCTTAATGACACACTCTCTCTCACCCATAACGTCAAATTTAGAAGTTATGTCCTCCAATATTTCTGGATTGTATTTTGTAATTGTTATTGAATTTACCTTCCGAAAACTATGTCCTCCTCGAACTAGTCTACATTCATCCAGTTATGTCACATTTCTTGGGAATAGTAAGTTTCTATAGTTCTGATGTTTTATCATAGCATACCTCTTCACTCTTCTTCTTCCTCACAAGGTCATCTTGTAGAAGGGATTTTGATCTGAGTTCCCTGAAAAAACCAGGTGTTCTTTTATCATCGTTTCTGTCACTTATCCAACTTCTACATAGATGCACTCCAATTTGGCAGTGCCCTTTTTCGCTCCATTATATTAGAATGGATAGCTTACAGTTACATTATCTTTCTATAGTATAACACACACCAAATTTTTGTTTAAAATAATGGAGGGCAAGTGTCTTGTCAAAATATGTAGTAAAATATAACTCAGTCATTATTTCTTGATTATATCAGATATGAAAAGTTATATCTGAGCTGCCAGAATTAGCAGTGAAGGCAATTTGCAAAAGAATGTTTTAATTGAAACTAAAGAGGATCTGATATCTTATTCTAATCTAGTAATGTGAATAAGTGAATGAAAATTAAGAGAGCTCACATAGATATGAAACGAAGCATCATACCTGAGCTTTCTTTGGCAGGGATATTTCAAGAGAAGTTGTAGAAAAACACAGTGTTCACCTAGGTTTATAGAAGCCTCACATTTTGTGTAAAACATGTATGCTCATTTGTGGTTACTTTAGCTTAGTAACAGCTGCAAAACAACAAACCAACAGGCTGTCTCTTTTAAAATTCAAATTGTGCATTATGATAAGAATTTCTTAGACTTGTTGGGGGTGGGGGTAATAAAGTCAAGAAGCACCAAATTTTCTGTTTAGTACCTGGGTAATACCTTGCATTACAGTGCAGCTGAAAAACCTTTCACTTGGCAAGGACTAAAGGTTCAGTGATTTTTATTTTATTTTAGAAATTTGCATTTGGGATTCTGGGTCCAGAATGTAACCTTAAGCAACTAGTTTCATTTCCTAGGTCCCTAGAAGTTGAGAAGCTCTGGATTATAGTGCATCTGATAGAAGTTGTCTCACACACACACACACACACACACACACACACACACACAGTGAGTTTGCTCCTTTGTCACTCCACTTAGGTAATAGAGAATAAAAGAACTTTTTGACCTTTCTCAGGCTACCTTCCCTGACCTTTCATCAAAGCTGATTTCCTTGATTAGGAGAAGTGTAGAGACTGTAGGTCTCAGGATAGTTGTACCTCTTATGTCTGATATTGACAGGCCTCAACTCTCATTCACAATGCTGCCATAAAAGTGGGTTTTTCATCACTAAGAGGCAAAAGAAAGATAATTAGAAACACATTTTCTCACCTGCCTTGAATGGTGGCCTGTATGTGACATGCTGGTTAAAGGTTTAGCTGCGATAAGAAAGGATATCAGAACATGTAGAGAATTTTGCAGATTTGGGTGGGAGTTGGGTGTTTGTCTCCCTATCCTTAATCATTCCCAGCATGAATGATCTATTCTGAGAGTAACCTGCGAAATAAAAATTTGTGTCTACATATTTATGAGAAAGACAAAATACAAATGAGATGAAATGAAATCGAATTTTCCCCAAGAGCTGTAAATCTGTATGATAGTGGAGACTTAACACTGTACAGTGACACTTCAGGGTCTCTTTAGCTTCTGAAGTGCATTGCTGGGAGAAAACAAAAAAAAAAAAAAGAAAAACTTTATTTCTCCTTTCCCCACTGAATCTGAGAGTTATTTCACTCATGCCCAGATACTCTCAACTATCACACTTCTGTTACCATGGAAACCCAGCTCCTTTCTTTGTTTCTGTGAAAGATGTTAGCAAAGGTAGAATGAAATACATGGTGTTCTGGGATGTTCTAATGACAGCAAGAAGCAAGTATGCAAATAATTTAATATATACAAGTTAGTAGAGGGTATTTGTAATATGACCAGTGCTTCTTGGTTATAAGATTTCGATTCCTATTAAAGCTTACATATTTCTGATTAACCATAAAGGGAAAGGACAAGTCAAGTACATTTAGCACTTATGAAATGCTGCTGGCAATTATAAAAAGAACAAAAGACATGTTCTTGGCCTCAGAAGTTCCTAATGCAGTTCAGAAACAGACGTATATATGAAAAGTGGAAAGGAAGTGACAAAATAAATGTGTTTCCCTTTTGAAAATGTGATATGTCTCAGTATTTTTGCAAAGAAAAAGAATTAGAATGCAGAAAGTGAGTTTGTAAAAAGTCAGTGAAATAAACCTTTTGGTTAACAAAGTAAATGTTTTAATAGGCGATTTGAAGCAAAAAAAAATGTATTTTTTTTCTGTAGGAAAAGGCTTAATGATTAAAATATCAAGAGAAAAAAGGAAAGGACTGAAGAATCTTAACAGCTTGAAGGTTCTGAAGAAAATAGGGTTTAGTGTGGTTCATGTAACATAGTGGAAGAGTGGGCAAAATGTTGCTTGCATACCCAGTAGTTTCCTGTTCTTTTTTCCCCTCTACCCTCAAATGGGGTGAATCAGGATTGATCATTAATAGCAGTGCTTTCTTCTCTGCCCACAGTAAGCCCAAAAGTAGGCATTTGACTCAGTTCTTGCCTTTGGAGCCAGAGGAGGCTGCTGGGCCTGGGGGATAGCTGGGATTCTGACATGAGTGAGTAGATATCCCCATTTATTACATCATTTCCCTTATTTTCTTCTTTGTACTTTGAAGTATGAGAATGTGGTCACCATCTTTGGGCGGTAATGCTTTATGGCTGAGAATAAATACCAACAAGCTTTGGATGACTAAGGAGAAGGGTGTGAAGAACATAGGTCCTGAGTGACAACATTGAGCTGTCAAACCAATACTAGAAATGCCCACTTTTAAACTATGGCTAAGTAAATAGCTAGTCTATTTTAGACTTTTGGGTTAAGTCTGTGAGTTTAAGTCAAGCATGTCAAACTCATGGCCGGTGGGCTGTGAGTTTGACATGCCTGGTAAGTCCATTAGGTTTTCTGCATCTTGCAGTTAAATACCTCTCAACTGTTACAGAAAGTGTGAGAAATTCCATACAAAATAATGTTTTAAAAAATCAGCAATTATGAGCACTTTCATTCTACTAATATCCTGAATGGTATTTCAAAGACATTGTAATATTTACTCCATACTTACTATGTATATCATTCTAGGTTCTGAGGATACAACCAAATGCAATTAGCCTAAAGTGCTTGCATTCTAAGAGGAGACAGACATTTATAAACAGAAGAGACAGACATTAAGCAACTGATTACACATTTGCATTACAAGGATGTATAATAAACTGTAATATAAATATTAGAAATTATGTAACTAGCTGAATAAAAATTACAAAAACAAACACCACGTACATGATAATATTATGTACTGTTTATACATGAATTACTATAGGTCAGTTGATACAGAGAGTAAACAAGAGTTTAGTTAAGTAAGGCTGTCTAAGGAAATTAATATGAAACCATGTTTTTAAAAATACATTTTTATTGATTTCAGAGAGGAAGGGAGAGAGAGAGAGAAACATCAATGATGAGAGAAAATCATTGATCGGCAGCCTCCTGCATGCTCCAACCATGACCTCCTCATAGGTTGACCCTCAATTACTGAGCCACACCAGCCGGCTGGAGCTATGTTTTGAAAAAGTGGCCAAAGAATAGACTAGATGGGGCAGAAGGGAGCAATCAGAGGAAGGGAACCAAAAGAAGAAAGCAGAACTAAAGTAAGAGTGAAATAAGGGAAACACAGAACCATTTAATTCTTTCATTCTCTGTAGCAATGCTATTCTAGGGACAGCTATTGGGAAAAAAATCTTAAAGCAAGATTATGAAAGGTATAATAATATAGGAAAAAGTAGAAAGTGTACAAGGGTATATTTTAAATTAAGGCATTATTCAAAATAATGAATAATTTATAATGTGGGTATCATGAAACAATTATAATTATGGACTTGGGGCAAGGTGGAGGAATTCAAACTTTCACAAATAGAAATAGAAAGATAGTAGCAAAAATGAAGACAGGAAAACAGGTTTTGCTTATTACTTTTGTAGGGTAGCTGTTATTGACATACATCATGAAAAAAGGAATGGAATTTGATTGAAAAAATTCCAATAGACCAGTAATACATAAAGATAGTCTTTTGGGTAAATAATGTAACTTAAAATGTTTTCCCTAGAATACTTTTTTGAACCTTCCTATAGAAAAATCTTTTTGGTAGAGCTCGCACCTGCTCACCATGTGAAGACCCTGCTGGAGTTAGCGGAGAGAGCTCCAGCTCTGAGCCCTTGGACATCTCCCGCCTCTGAGGAGAGTGTCCTGTGAAGGCCCCAGGCCCACGGAGGCGCAGTCCGCTAGGCCACCGGTCCCTCCTGGAGGCATCTTGATCTTCTTGGGGCTGAGGGTCTCAGTCCCGGTAAGGTGCCTTCCTTCAGCTCCTGGTGTTGGGCTTATCTCCTGCCCTGCAGGAGAGCTGGGCCACCCAGTTTGTGGCTTAGCAAGGAGAGAGGAGAGGAGAGTTGACCCAGGCAGAGTAGGTGAGGGCCATGAGGACAAAGACTGCAACATCTGGGGTGGGTGCTGTGAAGCCAAGAGGCCATTGTCTATAAAGGCCAAGACAAGAACACAGAAATGTGCCAGGTCTTGCTCATACACAAAATCCCTGTGTGGTTGTTGTGACAAGAAAAGCTGTGGCAACCGGAATGAGCCTCCCTGAAATCCAGTGGTAACTGACAGCCTCATTACAAAACAAGAGGAGGACTTTAGACAAGATAAACCATTGACACTCCCTCATACCAAGGACAGAAAAAGCTATCGAGAAACAGAAAACAGCCCTAGGCAGTTTAGTTCAGTGGATAGAGTGTCAGCCTGGGGCCCCAGGTTCTATTCCAGGTTAGGGCACATGCCTGGGTTCCAGCTCAGCTCCATACCCAGTAGGAAGCGTGCAGGAGGCAGTTTCTCTTATGGATGTTTCTATCTATCCTCCATTTCTCTCTCTCTCTCTCTCTCTCTCTCTCTCTCTCTCTCTCTCTCTCTCTCTCTCTCTCTCATCAATAGAAATAGAAAACATTGAGAAGCCACAGAGTCCTACCAGCCCACCATATAGGAACTTCAGATTCCCCCCCACCCCCCAAGAAAAAGTCCCTAAAGGCTGCAGACACACTGGGGCCAGCCCCCCTCTCCCCCGCCCCCTCCACACACTCAGCTGGCTTAGCCCTTGTCACCTGGTCACCATGGAAACTTGCCTAGGGAGTAGCCAACATTCCACTTCCGAATTCCAGGCCTTGAAAGAGAGAACAGGCGCCCGCCTTCTTTCACCTGTTGGAGAGGGGAGAACAGAGGGATGCCTTAGCACCTCCCTGTGCCCACCGTGCCTGGGAGCCAACCCAGGACCATGGCGGGGAGCTGGCGGTACTGGGACCCGGGCTGCAGAAGCCCGGAGGAGGGCACACTGACCGTGGTAGGGACAACCCTGAAGCCGCAGGGACCCCGCCCCGCTGGGCGTCCCAGGTACAGAAGATTCCTGGGGCATGGCTTCCGCCTGAGGAAGAAGGACGTGCAGATCACTCCCAGCGCCCAGGGAGTGGGGGCCAGGGCTGCTGGAGACCAGGGTGCCAGGGCTGCCCCGCAGCCCAGGGCCAGAGCACCGCCCAAAGCCAAGGGGCCGCGGAGGGCTGGAGCCAAGTCCACGAGGGTGGTGCAACTCAAGGGCCCTGTTGGCAGTGGGGCGCCGCTCAGGTCCACCCTGGGCTGGACCGGGTGGTCGGTGGCTGAGCCTGGACTCCAGAAACCGCGAACATTTTCTGCCCTGAGCCGCACACTTCACGAGTGGCAGGCCTCTGCCACCACCTCCTTGGCGTCTGTCACTCTCAGCGACCCGTGGGATGAAGACTTGGGCTCCAGGAGTAAATTTGCCGATGACTTCAATATTCCCCCTACCTCGTATCTTGGCTTAATAATTGACTTTTTGAAGCCAGAGAAGCCAACAAGAGCAGCGATGCGGCTTATGGAAAAGGCAATGGAAGTGATAAAGCTTGACAAGGAAATAAAAGAAGCTCGAATCCAGCAAAAGGTGGTATTGGAGGAAACCAGGCTGCTCCTCGATGAAAAGTGCCAGGTTCAGGCTGACACTAAATTCATGCTGGACCACCTGACCAACAAAACGGAGGAGTATAGAAGGGAAATTAACAAGCTGTGGGACGACTATGCACAAGAAAGTGGGGAAATCCAACGAAGGAGACAAGAATTAGCCTCCAAATATGCAACACAAACTTCAGAGCTTCAAAAACAGCTCTTGGAGAAGGAGAAGAAGGAATTTGACTTGAAGCAGCAGTTAAGGGCAATGAGGGACATTTCGCTAATAAAGGAGAAACAGGACAGAGAACTGGAGACATTACAGGAGGAGCTCAAGAAAGCGCGAGCTGAAACAACGGCAAAGGCCTATGCCCAGTACCTGCAGGAAAAAGCATCATTGGAGAAGCAACTGAGGGAGCCAGACACAAGCCAATTGGGAAGGAGAGAAAGAAGGAAGCTGAGAAAGAAGGCCCAGGCCTTGGAGGTGGCAGCAGAGAAGGTTGCTTTTGAGTGTTGCCGGGACCTTCTCATAGAGAACCAGTGGGCACACGGGAAGTTAATGGAGCAGTCCCAACAGTACCAGGAGGTGCAGGCCACCCTAAACTGTTTACAAAATCTGAAGCAGCAGCTGCAGCAGGAGCAGTGGTATACAGAGTGTTTAATCCGAGGGAGGCAGCGACTGCAACAGGGTGCTCCAAGACCCAAAAAAATCCCTTCCCTAGGTTCCAAGTCAAGGATTAATCCACAGTAATCCTAAACTACCACTGACTCAACAAGGACTGGAGCGAGTATTCTTAGATGCTGCATAAGCCCGGTTAGGAAGGCTTTTGGATCTCATTGCTACTGTAAAAATGTCCATCATGATGTGTTAGTATGAAGGACTAGGTGCTTTTTTCCCCGGCTGTACTGCTAGGTATTTGTGTGACCAGCTTCTCTTAATTCGGTTTTTCTTTAATTAGCTTTTGATAATAAACAGGATGTTCCTCAAACCTCCAGATAACCTAACAGCATTTGCCAAACACTCATACGTGGAACTAGGTCGAGAAAACCACCTTGAGGAAGCGAAAGGAAAACAGTTGTGTGACTTATTTCAACTAGCTGACTCAGATTTCTTTATAGATAAAACACCTTGAAGGATAGCATAGATTGACTTTATAAAGTGCTTTCTTCTCTGTAAACAAACAACAGTTTATCCTTATTCCTTTTGGCCAACTCAGAACACAAAGGCAAAGTGTTTTTAAGCTTTTTTAAAAGTTTGTGCCAGCGACCAGGTAGCTCTTTTTATAGTTTACTCATGAGTGAGAAGGTACTGTAATAACAGCAAGGTCAATAAATGCTAGGCAGAATGACCTTTTGTCTGATGCAGCCCTTACAATTTTAGCTTTCAGTAAATTGAGAAGGGAAGATGGGACGTATATTACGTCAACTCTTTTGAAAATGTTTTCTGTGAAGAAATATCTCTACAATTGCTGAGGAGGCTGGATGCCTCTGCTTGTTTTAAGAATATGTATCAAAAAGTTTTAAAATATCTGGATGACCTTTTAAAGAGTCTTATTCGGTCTAGTTCCCTAGCAACACCCTAAATTCTAAGATGACAAGATTACTTAATGTTAAATATAGTAAGTACTTTAGTTTTAGGTCCCCTATTACATTTTTTTTACTATGTGTGCATTTAATAGTACATGAAATGCCTTTTGTAGTTAATATGTGCCATATATCTATGCCTATTAAATAGAACTGGAAGTAGTATAGACTTTTAGAGTAGTTATTCTTTTTGCCTTTATGACATATTGATAGTTAGACCAGTGATTCATTTGAATGCTGAATCCTAGTACAGGAGTATAACCCACACTTTAACATTGCTCTCCACTGGGAAAATATAATCAACTTTGTTTTCCAGAAATTTCAGTAATTAAAATAATTTTCATGAATCTTGTTTTATTGATATATAAATGAATTCCTTTCAATTGCATTTTTAAAACGGGCTCTCCCTCAATGTGCTTTTAACTTCTAGCTTGAACATTTTTCTGTTAAGTAGGTAGTTTCTTTATTAAAGATGATTTTTATTATTAAAAATAAAAGCCTATTTGGATTAACAGAAAATCTTTTTAGTAAAACAGCTGTAAGGAATAAAAATTATAGATTAATGATAAAAATCAGAAATAAAATAGATGTGCCAAATGTAATAGTATAGCAACAATAATAAACATTTGTAATAAAAATCAGAAGTTTGTCAGACATTATGTGGTTCCTGGTCAAATATTGTTGTAGTAACTTTTCTAATGCTATTTTCTGTATAAATATAAGAATGCTAAAAAAAAAAAAAGCCACAGAAGGCATATGAACATATCTTAATTATTATTCATAATATTGTAGCTAATATTTATAGTGCTTTACCTCAAAGCCCTTTTCCATATATACAAGATGCTTTTGTATTTTAATTTAAAAAAATTTAAAAATAAGTATGCAAATATGTGATAGTAAGATGATGAACTAGCATTTTTATTGTTCCTTCTTCCAAGATCACTGGAGTGTTATAGAGGGTAAGATACCCTCAAATGGAGAAAACCTTAGTAATGAAGTTTGTTTTTTTTTTTTTAAAAAACTGGTAAAGGGACTAGGAGAATAGGGTAGTTAGTGCGGATTTAGGCTTGGGGCAATAAGCAGCCAGCCATGCTATGGGAGAATAATACAGGAAAAGAACTTTTGAAAATCTGCTGTGCTTCTCACCACTGCCACACATGTGGTGACTAAGCTCTGGTCCACGTGGGCTCAAGAGGAAATCAGGGCTGAACAGAAGCCCTGTGCTTTCGGAGAGTCAAGAAACTCCTTAGGTTCTAACCAACGCAGGGCAGTTCCTCCCAACACCTCTTACTCTAACTTGCAACCTAAGGATTGCTCCTTTTGATGTTCCTGTTTACCTGGGACTGTTCTGGTTTTAGTCCAGCATCCCAGAAAATTCTTCAGTCCTAGTAGGTCACCCTAGGCCTATCCTCATACCCATTTCCAGAGAAAAATGTGCACATGTCAAATAAGATACTTTGAGAAGTACAATGATTTCAAAAGACCAAAAAAAAAAAAATTAGATTATAGATTCCATCAAAAGCATAAACATTAGAATGGGCTAAAATATTTAAATTGGCCTAATATATTTTAAAAGATAGGAAATAATGTTAGCCATATTAAAACAAACAAAAAGGAACCAAGTGGAAATATTATAAATGAAATATAATTGATATAAAGAACAAGAGAGATAGATAAGACAGCAGAAGGGACACACACAGGTAAGAAACACATGAGCACCAGATTGAGGTAGTCTCCCAGAAGGAAGAGGGAAGTTGAGAGAAATAGAAAAGTGAAACACCAAGTGATATGGGGAACAGAAGCATACAGATAATTGGAATCCCCAAAAGAAAGAGAAGGAAAAATATAATAGCAGCATAACTTAGAGAAATGATAGTGTTAAATTTCCCATAAAATGAATGGATAGATGAATGAACAAATAAAAGACCTCAGAAAGAAGGGCCCATGGAGCATCAAAGAAGAATTATATGGAAAACCCATATCTACACAAACTGTAGGAAAACTTGGGATATCCCAGACAAAGAGACAATTTTTTTTTTTTTGGTTAACCCTTACCTTAGGATACTTTTTGCCATTGATTTTTAGAGAGTATAAGAGAGGGGGGAGGAAGAGGACAGACAGAACCCTAGTGCACTGCTGGTGGGAATGCAGACTGGTGCAGCCACTTGAAAAGCAATATGGAGTTTCTGCAAAAAAATTAAACATGGAACAGCCATTTTACCCAGTGATTCCCACTTCTGGGAATATATCCTAAGAATCCCAAAACACCAACCAGAAAGAATATATACACCCCTATGTTCACAGCAGTGTTATTTACAACTAGTAGCCCGTTTGCACGAAGATTCGTGCAATAGACCTTCATTCACATGGCTGCCTGCACCAGTTTTCTGCCGGCACCAGGGACCCAGGCCTTGGCTGTGGCCACCGCCTTCTGCCTTTTTCAGGGTCGGGGCTTGGCCCCGGGCAGTGGCCTTGGGCTCGGCCACACCCAACATCCCTGCTAAGGATCGATCGCAGGAGCCGACCCCCAGTGGTTTCCTGCGATCGGTGCAGGCTCCCCGAGGCTTTGGGCTCGGCCGCACCCAGCATCCCTGCTATGGATCGTAGGAGCCGACCCCCTGGTCGTTGCCTGCGATCCGTGCAGGCTCCCTGCTGGTGCCCAAGGCCGGGAAAGCCTCCGCCCCGAGGCTTTCCCGGCCTTGGGCTCCGCCACACCCCAACGTCCCTGCAACGGTTTCCTGGTGGGCGTGGTTGGTGGGCGTGGCTTGGTTGGTGGGCGTGGCTTGGGCGTAGCGAAGGTGCGGTCAATTTGCATATTTGTCTATTATAAGGTAAGATAGCTAAGATCTGGAAACAGCTCAAGTGCCCATCAGTAGATGAGTGGATAAAAAAACAAAACTGTGGTACATTTACACAATGGAATACTATGCGGCTATAAAAAAAAGAAGGATCTCTTACCATTTGTGACAGCCTGGATGGACCTGGAGAATGTTATGCTAAGCAAAATAAGCCAGACAGAAAAAGACAAATATCACTTTATCTCACTCATATGTGAAATCTAATGAACAAAATAAACTGAGGAGCAAAATAGGTCCAGAGGCATGGATTCCTGGAAGATACTGACAGATCTCAAAGGGACATGGGAAGACATTAACCAAAGAACATATACCCATGTGCATATGCATAACCCATGGACACAGACATTAGTGTGGTAAAGGACTGGGTAGGGAGTGGACTGGGTGGAGGGGGGCAAACAGAGGAAAATGGGGGACATCCATAATACAACAATAAATAAATAGCTTACGGTATGAAAAATTAACATCATATTATCAGATTTTATAATAACAGCATAAAGAGAAATAATAGATATTATTATTATGGCCGGTGGGCAGCTCTGGACCAGTGGACAGCGTGCATGGAGAGCCTCTGGGTGGGGGAGGCGGGCCAGCGGAGGGTGGCCTATACTCCCCACATGGCGGCAGTGGCAGGCGTGAGCGCGCCAAGCGGAGCCTGCGGACCGAGCTGAAGTAGTGCCTGCAGGCCATCAGCACCGAGGAGTGGCTGCGCAAGTCCTGCCTCCTGGCCCAGAAGGTGCGCGATCACAGGGACAGCCACTGTGGTGGGCCAGATTGATGTCCTCCTGGCCGTGCCATGGGGGTTTGTGGATCTGCACAGCTGCAGGTCTCCGGCGTGCGCATCCTCTCCCACCCCCCTGGCATGTGGATGTCCCCCAGCACACTGTCACCCATGCGCGCCTGCAACAGTCCCGGACCATGGCGCGTGCAAGTTCCCCTCACCCCTCCGCCACACTTCCATCAACCCCAGCATGCCTACATCCCCCACAGGATGTGTACACGTCCCCTCCGGCACGCTCACATCCTTTGAAGAGTGTCTGGGTGTTCTGGGTGCTGAGGGTGGGTGCCTGTGAGATGACAGTGAGAGGGCGGAGTGGTGATGCCCTGTTCCCGCGGAGGCCAGTGCGGCGATGAGATTGCCTCCGTGGGGCTAATGTAGGTGCTGAGGCGGGAGCAGGTGCAGACAGACACACCTGGTGGGCGTGGGTGGCCCTCGCTGAGGTGCCTTCAGTCATCATTCAAGATCGGGAACCCAGAGGAGGCGAGGAGTTCCGTCCTCTCAGTGAAATGGTGGGATAGTCGGGGCGACTGCAGAGGAGAAATGTGCACTTTGGGTGCCGGCACCCATGAGCGAAGGCTTCCCTGACTGAGCCTCGCTCGCTTGGGGCCTAGCGCACTCCTGCCGGGCAGCGGGTGACAGAACATGCTTTTCCAAGTTAATGAGAGAAAACATTGATTCTCCTGCTGCCCGCGAAGGTGGAAAGTGGAGTGAGGAGACATGCGGGGAGTGAGCGAGGTTCCCTGTCTGGGGTTCCAAATCCACCATTGGTTCCTTTCACCACTGACTAGAGATATACAGGGTGTCCCCCCAAAATGTATACACACTTTGAATGCCTACTAATTCCAATGATTTTTGCATGAAAAGAAAGAAACAACAATGGAGCTGTCATCAGTTAAAAGTGCAAGCACAAACCGGCAGTTGGACATTCTCTGAGGGATCCTGGATTGGAGAGGGTGCAGGCCAGACTGAGGGGCTCCCCTTCCCCCGCCCCCCATGCATGAATTTCATGCACCAGGCCTCTAGTCTATATATATAAAAGGCTAATATGCTAAGTGTCCCTCCGACCATCTGACCAGTCGCTATGATGTGCACTGACCACCAGGGGGCAGACGCTCAATGCAGGAGCTGCCGTGACATGCACTGGCCATTTACAAAGAAATGGCACCACAGACCTGGTGCCAACAAAGCAATACTTGGCTCCCCCCAAGTGGGACATTGGCCCTGCCACCACCCCGGAGTGACAGCCCACCAAATTGCAGCCAACGCTGCTGAGACCCCATGGTGCAAAATGTGAACCACAGCCCAGCCCAGCCTGGAAACAGTGGCTGTAGGTGCTGGGTAATGATGTCACATAGCAATGCCCGGCTTCCTCTCCCTAGCGACGACTAGCCTCCTTGCAGTTTCTTCAACCCAGGAACACAACTTGCTTTATAGCCAGGTGCAAACATTTTACATTTTAACCAAATGTCTGTGAAGTGTTTTCCTGTGCTTATCTCATTTGATCCTCAAAGAAGTTCTGGAGTAGGTAGATAGGAGACTCGGTGGAATCCTATTTTCTTTTCATTGGCCGGAAAATGGAGATTTAGAAAGCTTAGAAACTTGACCCAACTGAGAAGTAGTAAGAAATGGTGGACCTTGAAAATGACTTCAGGTTTTCTCACTGCGCAGAATATAGTCAAACACTACTATATTTAAATATTTTACCCTTTGTTCTCCCTGCGTGATCTACAATAATAATCTGCTTTGTGTTGATATTTACTACTATTTTGCTGACAATTACCTGAAAGAGAAGTTGGGGTGCTTCACTGGGCTGGAAAAAGTTTAGCTAAATCTGAAAGCAGTTCTAATTAAGCAAGTTTATCTATATATATAAAGCTCTTGCTGGCACCAGTTGCACACGTGTGTTTCCATCTGTCATTGTTGATCATGAATTTGATTGACACTTCTATTATAGAGAAAGGGTGAATAGCAATATTAAAATATTTCTTCTAATTAGTTTCCTTTCAATGTGCATGAATTTGTGCACTGGTCCTCTAGTTTCTATATAAGTATTAGAATTGAAATATTGCTTAAAAATCTTTTGACAGAAATTCTATTGAATGTATAATCTTATTTCTCCAATAAATAAATTTTAAGAAAAATAAAAAAAGATGAAGGCAGAACCTACAGATTAGAAGAGACTTAATATACACATCAACCAATTGCAATATATGGGGCTTGAATCCTGATTTAAACAAACTATTTAAAAAAATGACAATTCAGTGTTGACTAGCTACTTGATAATATTGTTATTGTGTTTATGGCTTTTAAAATTAACTTTTATCTTTCAGAGATATATACTGAAATGTTACAAACCCATTCATGTATGGACTGTCAATATTTAATAGAGGATACATATCATATTGGTAGGGGAAAACAGAAGTGTCCAATAAATGGAGCTAAAAAATGATTATGGAAAAATAAAGTTTAATTTTTACCTTAAACCATGTACAAAAGTCAATTGAAGATAAATGTCAAAACTAAAACTTAAAAGTTGTTAATTGAAAATATAGGTAAATATTTTTTTTGGACTTTGTGGTGGGAGAGAATTTCTTTAAAAAGACACAAAACTCTTGATTTATAAAATATTGATACATGTCATTATATCCACATTTAGATCCATAGTTCATGAAAAGATAAAGGAAGTAAACATACAGGTACAAGATATTCACAGCACACACACAAGAAACAATAAAGGGCTTGGCCTGCGTGGCTCAGTGGTTGAGCATCAACCTGGTCACGATTCAATTTCTGATCAGGGCACATGCCAGGGTTGGGAGCTCAATCCCCAGTGTGGGGTGTGTAGGAGGCAGCCGATCAATGATTCTCTCTCATCATTGATATTTCCATTTCTCTTTTCCTCTGCCTTCCTCTCAGAAATCAATAAAAATAAAAATAAAATGCCAAAAATGAAAATAAATAAATAAATAAATAAATAAATAAATAAATGGGAACGTTGGCATGTGAACAATCTGACTTTCTGTACAAAAGTTTTCAGAGGTACAGCTGAGTGTACTAAAATGGATTACTACCTACTCAGAACATGATATTTTCCTGTTCGGTGTGCCCAATTTATTTCCAAATGTATTTGGAAAAATAGGGTTCCTTCATACTAGAGAGATATCTTAAAAATGCAGATGACCATTTTATATCTATTTCTAGTTTTCTTTGGGAATGCTTGCTCCAGTCGGACTCTTAAGGACCCATATTTATAGCACATGAGTTCTCTGGTCATAACTCACTGGCACATCATGTCTAGCTCATGGGCCAGTCAGATGTACTTCTAGGAATTTAGAATTGGAATCCAGAAAGCTGGACACTTTAATTAGGCAGTGATGGAAAACTACACTGGAGAGACCTTTTCTGGGCTCTGGGTACAAATGAATCAGCAGAGAACATCTACAGAGAAAAGCCAAAGAATGAAGCAGACTTATAAAGAGAGGTCTAGCTTGAGTTCCTGAAAGCTTTCTTGCTCATGAGGAGATCTAATAGTATTTTCTACCATTGTCTCTTCCATTGCAACCTTATACTAAATTTTTCTTGACTTTAAATTAATATCTGCGGGTGTCTATTACATACAACCAGAAGATTCCTGACAAAGACATGGTTATTCCATTAGGCTGTATTCCCTTAAACCTCCGTTTACGTTGGAAATAAACAGTATTTTCCTATTAGTTTGTCAGCATTAAAGAAATGTTATGGCCCAAGCATTGTTGAGGACGTAATTGCATACAACTTGTGAAAATGATTTATGGAGCTGCTTCATGATGGTTAGTTAGAGGGCCCTGCTATATTCCCTGGAGGATACAGTGTGTCCTTTCCATAATGATGGTAATATTGTCTCTCATGCATGTTACTGTTTTGTGTTAACAACAAAATGCAATATAAAAGTTCCAGGCAATAGCCAGGTGATGCAACATGAGGCCTGGGATGCAGCTTATTTTACAGACCCAGGCATAGAGCCAGATGCCAGCCCTCCAGGAGTGGATAGTCCAGGAGCATTTGAATATTTCCAGCAGCTATTGATAAAGAATGAGGTGTTTTGCTTCTATTTACAATTTGTTATGTAAGTAATGTTCTTGTCTTTTGGAGAAACTAAAAGGCAATATGTAATTAGCTAGTTCCCCTGCAAGATGGCACCTGGTTTACCCAGAAAAATAGTATGGTTTCTGCCAAGAATACGGGGAAATCCTTATTGTCCTACCTGCAGTGAAGGGCCATACAGGACTTCTGGATTGCAGCCTAGATCACATTTTTAAACTTGCCATCATCTCTAAAATAGCTTTATATTTAACTTTTAAGTCAATTTGGAAATGAAACTCAGATCACACAATTCATCATCTAAATTTGGACACTTTTGAGAGTAAAAAAGGGTGCTATTAGTAATAAAGCCAGGCCATAGGCATAAATTGGGGACTGTCACCCACAGGCAAACTAGGGGACCGTCACCCTACTCTTGGACTTTATATTTAGTTTCTGAGTGACTTATGTACTGAGAAGCCCAATGGTTCTTGGCATGTGTTTGTTTTTTTTTTAAGTTTATAAAACATTCTCATTATATGCTCAGTTGAAACCAGAAATGAACTTATGCAGTTGGTGAATAAATGGTGATTGTGACTAGACAAATCACTTGGTGAAGAATGTCATTGTTGTACAATGCACACAAAGACCACATGTGTATGGGAATAAGAGTGGGGCCAGTATAGAGGGACCATTAGCTTCAATCTCCTAATTTTAATACAGTCATGTTGGAACAATGCTAATAATAATATTAATCATCATCATCCTCATCTAGCTAACACTTACATGGTAGACATCGTGTTATTTGTTTTATCTTTACAATTGGCATGGTTTTGGAACAAATGAAATTTTATCTGCCATTTTGGAGACTTACCCACAATCCCACCACTAATCCCTAGCTATATAAATTAGCTGCTCTAGAGCTGCAATATTCTCAGTTTAAGGTTAAGTGGATTGTAGCCTGGCCAATTGGCTCAGTGAATAGAGAGTCAGCCCGTGGACTGAAGGGTCCTAGGTTTGATTCCACTCAAGGGCACATACCTTGGTTGCAGGCTCTCACAGGCTCTATCCCAGGCCTTGGTCTGGATGCATGCAGGAGGCAACCAATTGATGTGTCTCTCTCACATAGATGTTTCTCTCTCTGTCTCTCCCCCTTCTTCCACTCTCTCTAAAAATGCCGGAAACCAATTCCAGCATGTCATAATTGCAAGAGTTTCATCGAAAGGTTGATGGAACTTGGGTACTCAACAAGGGCTGAGTCGCATATGTTATCACCTGTTGGGAATGGCTAAAAGGAATTTCCCCAAACCTGAAAAAGATGATTGTTTACTGCCAGACAGCTCAGGGCATGTTAATCTACATATTATTGCCTCCCATTGGCCAAACACCTGAACAGCCAAAGGCAATCCCCCAATCTGACAATGCTTCTGTATGAAACCCTACCCTTTGAAGTGTATATCTCCACCTTGCCTTAGGACAATTTGTGTTAATAAAAAGCAAGGGGTCCTGAGACAAGGAGAACTTGGTTTCTTCAGCCAAGCTCCTCTGCCTCCCCCAATATGCCTTTCAAAATTATGTTTTGTCTCTGGACTCTTATTTAATTTACGCACAGCCCTTCTCCAGATTCCAGAACTCTTAATGATTCCAGATCAAGACCACTGGCATTAAATGACACCCAACACCTGGCATAAAAATAATGGAAAAAATATCCTCGAGTGATGATTAACAAACAAACGCACAAAAAAAGATTAAATGGATTGTATTTCATGAACTTAAAGTACCTTTCAGCTTTTAACAGTCTATAATCAGTGATTATATATGTGTATATATAATTATATATATACACATATATATCTAAGAATTTTACTTATTTGGGAGATATTTTGATTCATGCCAATTCTTTTTATATATATATATTTTATTGATTTTTTTACAGAGAGGAAGGGAGAGGGATAGAGAGTTAGAAACATCGATGAGAGAGAAACATCAATCAGCTGCCTCCTGCACACCTCCTACTGGGGATGTGCCTGCAGCCAAGGTACATGCCCTTGACCGGAATCGAACCTGAGACCTTTCAGTCCGCAGGCCGACACTCTATCCACTGAGCCAAACAGGTCAGGGCAGATTCATGCCAATTCTTAATATCAAATAGAGACTATGTATGTCCATGAAAAAATATTATAACTATGTTTTGTATACATACACTTAGTATGAAAGTAATCTTCATGATGTATTTATAAAGAGGCAGCATGGTCTACCATCAAGTATCTGGACTAGAATCCAGCCACTTACTTGTTCTATGAATTCACAAAAATTACATAATTATCCTCAGCCTGTGTGGGAGCCCCTTTCCACGTCCCGCGTGGTTCAGGGTTCCGGTTCAGTGTTCGGGTTCTGGAGAAGGCCGCACACAAATGAAAAGAGACTAGAAAAGTATTAATTTGGCAATATTGGGGGCCAGGCGGGAGCCCACCTCTAGTGGGAGGACTACACACTGCTCTGGCCTTGCTATCCCTTTTATTTATTTTTTAATATATATTATTGATTTTTTACAGAGAGGAAGAGAGAGGGATAGAGAGTTAGAAACATCGATGAGAGAGAAACATCAATCAGCTGCCTCTTGCACACCTGCTACTGGGGATGTGCCCGCAACCAAGGTACATGCCCTTGACTGGAATCGAACCTGGGACCCTTCAGTCCACAGGCTGACGCTCTATCCACTGAGCCAAACCGGTTTCAGCTTGCTATCCCTTTTATTGAGGCTATGGGAAACACCCATAGCCCTTAGGCAGGAAATAACAGAAATTTACATAAGACAAACAGAGGTGGAGACTGCTTCAGCTAACAATGTTTCAACTAAGCAGTGAGCAAACTAGCTCTGACCTTTCAGAGCAACCAACTAATAATGTTTCAACTAAACAGTGAGTGGTTAGAGCAATTAAGGTTGTTGACCAGCCTTCCTGGTTTCCGTTCCACATCTCTCTATTAGAGAAACAGTGATTGGTTTCCGGCAAGCCTGAATGACTTCAACTGTAAGATGGGAATAAGAACTATAAAATGGGAATAATAAGCTAGTTTTTAGTCATATTATGAGTATAAATGATATGTAGTATGTTGAAGTTTCTACTATATACCAGATTAATAGATGTATACAATCAGCAAGTGCAGTCCTTTTTCTATTAGAATGTTAGTGTCATTATTGAATATTTAGATAATAAATGTGGGCTGCCAATGGACTCCTCTATTCCCAATATCGACTTTTACTGTCAGAGGCAGTAATTACATAAGATAAAAGCACATCCATAATTATATGCATTATCTGAGTCAAACATACATGGGCTCAAATACCTTCTCAAACCTCCTCAATATATGACCTTGGAAGGGTTACTTAGGCTCACAGAATCTCTGTTTTCTAATCTGTAAATCATGAATAAATAATGTATGTGAATTACATGGCAGAAGTCCTAGTTTATAGTCAGTAATATGCACTGTCATTACTATTGTTATAGTTAAGACTAGAGGCCCGGTGCATGAAATTCATGCATGGGGTGGGTGTTCCTCAGCCTGGCCTGCACCCTCTCCAATTTGGGGTCCCTTGGGGGGTTGTCTGACTGCCAGTTCCTCTCATAATCTGGGACTGCTGGCTACTAACTGCTCGCCTACCTGCCTGCCTGATTGCCCCTAATCACTTCTGCCTGACAGCCTGATTCGCCCCCTAACCGCTCCCCTGCCAGCCTGATTGACGCCTAACTGCTCTCATGCTGGCTTGATCACCCCCAACTGCCCTCCCCTGCCGGCCCAATCACCCCCAACTGCCCTCCCCTGCTGGGCCAATTGCCCCCAACTGCCCTCCCATGCAGGCCTGGTCCCCCCTAACTGCCCTCCCCTGCTGGCCTGGTTGCCCCTAACTGCCCTCCCCTGCCGTCCTGGTCATACCCAACTGCCCTCCCCTGCAGGCCTGGTTGCCCCCACTGCCCTCTCCTGCCAGCCTGATGGTTCCCAACTGTCCTCCCCTGCCAGCCAGATCTCCCCCAACTGCCCTCCCCCTGCCAGCCATCTTGTGGTGGCCATCTTATGATGGCCATCTTGTGGCGGCCATCTTATGATGACATGAGGGTGTCATGCGAGGGTGTGAGGACCACCTAGGCTTTTATTTGTATAGAACGGAAGTCAAGGCCTTCATTTAAAGTGGGGAACAGAGATGTTTCCATAACAACTTGATTTAAAAAAAATATTTTTATTGATTTCAGAGAGAAAGGAAGAGGGAGAGAGATATAGAAACATCAGTGAGGAGAGAGAATCATTGATCAGCTGCCTCCTGCATGCCCTACACTGGGGGTTGAGCCCACAACTCAAGCATGTGTCCTGACTGGGAATCGAACCATGACTTCCTGGTTCATAGGTCGATGTTCAACCACTGAGCCATGTGGATCAGGCATAACAACTTTATATAGGTCATGTAGACTACAGAAGTGTCTATTCATAAAGAATGGTGATAGAGACAAGACATCCATGGATACTTCATCAGCACTGTGTTGTTCCCACTGAGAAGAATCTCATCTATGATCATTATTGAACCATCTATCATGGACTGGCCACAATGTTAGAATTCCTAGGAATCCTAAAAGCTTCATAGTTACAGTAGAGTTGCAGGTCTATTTTCCTGTATGGGAATTCTGACAGTGAAATAAAAAACTTGGATCGATGAACTTTGCAAAGTCTGCTCTTAATCTTTTTATTGATGAAGCAGAACAGTTCCAATTTTGCCTGAGCTCTACTTGCTCCTCTTGTAAACATTATTTTGGGGGAACCTACTCCTACAATTTGTTCATAAGAAATCTAGCATGGAGTATCTATGATTACATTTAGAGAATCATAATTGTGATATTGATGAGGACAGACAACATGGATGATGATTCACCTGATATGTATCAGAAATGGAATTGAAAACTTGATTTTACCTGCATTGTCTCAATTTATCCTAACTTTTAAAAATGTATGACTCAGACAAGGGTAAAAAATATCATTACTTAGTAAAGATTCTGAATTTTCTGGTGCCTAGAGACATTTTTCTTGGGCCTTTTTCAACTGAGTCCAAATTCTTCTTGAGGAGAAGGATATAGATTTAGTAGAAGGATAAAGATTTTTGGCCAACTTCTAGTCCCCAATTCATGGATTTGGCAGTTGCCTTAAGGCCTTTGGCTTTATCCTAACTCTCTGCCTGCCTGAGGTGGGAACTATGGGAACCAGATGGATATTAAAACACCAACCTTCCCCAGGACTTGGACTTATATCAGGGTCTGATGGCCTTGTGGATTAATTCCTATTTTCTACTCTAGCTTTGAATTTCTTTTTTTTTTCCCAGTGATTCCTCATTCCGTCTTCCAATTTTGGTTTTGATATAGTTGTATTTATATGTTTTATCTAACATTTTGGATAAAAATGTTTGGAATGGGACCGAGGGTCCATCAGCTTAGTCTTCAGATGTCAGTATAAGTGAGGAGTTGATTTCTTCTGATCCTCTAATCTCCAAGAATGCCATCCATGTATAATGTTTGTCATGGACTGAATTGGCATCAGGAGACTAGAGCCAGGATCTAAGATTTCACAGCCCATCACAACATGGAAGGTTGTTTGGGAAAACAAAGCAGTCTCCTACCCTCAACTATTTAATATCTGAAATAAAATCCACAGACTCTGAAGAGAGTGAGACTGAAAATTTTAAAACTTTTGGGGAGTGACTGGGATTATTTGTTTTACTAAAAATAGGCATACACGGTCAGATAATATTTGAGGAATGTTCAAGGTAGTGATTATGGAGTGTTTGCTTTAGAGTAGGAATGTGGTGATGACCCCAAGAAGTTACACTGACATCAACGCAACCATCTCAGCACATGGAATTCAGTTATGATAGAGATGTATGCGTACTCTTGTAGTGTCAGGGTTCCTACCAGTAAGTCACACTGTTCTAGATTTCTCAGGTTCCTAAGGCCTCGAAGCAAGGTTTTTATTTGGTTACATTAATTATAGTATTGTTACCTTAATTGTGTCTTCCAACAAAATGGAAAATGATGTAAAAACATTCTGTTTCTTTAAATACAAACTCACATTCCTGCAGGATTTTCCCATTTCTGTTTTCCCTGCCAGTTTGGTTGGCTGGTTCTCTGGGGCTCAGTGACAACACTGGGCAGTCTGAGTAGGACTGTGCTTTGACAGTGACTGATGAGGCCTAGAGCAGCAGGGATATGCACAGACTAACAATACCCTTTTCTTTTTTCTTTTTCTTTTTCTTTTTCTTTTCTTTTCTTTTCTTTTCTTTTCTTTTCTTTTCTTTTCTTTTCTTTTCTTTTCTTTTCTTTTCTTTTCTTTTCTTTCTTTCTTTTCTTTTCTTTTCTTTTCTTTTCTTCTTCTCTTCTCTTCTTCTCTTCTCTTCTCTTCTCTTCTCTTCTCTTCTCTTCTCTTCTCTTCTCTTCTCTTCTCTTTTCTTCTCTCTTCTCTTTTCTCTTCTTTCAGGCATTTAAAAAGTCAGATTACATTGTGAATAAATACATATTGGAAGGTTATTACAGCAAGTGAGCACTGCTCTGCAACCACACAAGTTCACAGGCTTCCTAGAAGAAAGCTGGCTGAGGATTAGTTGGAATGCTGGGGATTACATCTTTGAGAGTCAGGCCTCTCTGTGCTCTGCTGCCTCTAATAGAACTGAGAGAAGGTATTAGGGTAAACCAAGGTGAGATGCGCACACACTTGCATTGTCCCCCTTCCCCATAGCCCTCAGCACTACCTTGTCAAAGGATAGTTAGAGAAACAACCCAATATGCTAAGAGGGTTAACAACGTGCTATATCCATGCAATGAAATATTACTTAGCCATGAAAATTAATGAAATTCTGACACATGTTACGCAATGAATGAACCTGGAAAACATTATGCTAACTGAAATAATCCAAACACAAAAGGACAAATATTGCAGATTCCACTTAAATTAACTATCTAGAATGGTAAAATTCATAGACATAGAAAATAGACTAATCTTTTTCAGGGTATAGGGAAAGAAGGGATTGGGGAGTTTCTGTTTAATGGGCACAGAGATTCTATTTAGAGTATGTAAAAATTTGGAGATGGCTAGTGGCGATGGTTGCACAATATTGTGAAACTAATTAAAGTCCCTGACCTGTACACATAAAAATGGTTAATGTGACAAATGCTATCCTATCTAATAAAATAGTAATGTGCAAATTGACTGTCACTCCAACACACAAGATGGCTGCCTCCATGTGGTCAAAGATGGCTGCCTCCATGTGGACACAAGATGGCCACCACAGATGGCCGCCACAAGATGGCTAGCAGGGGAGGGAAATTGGGGGCGATCAGGCCTGCAGGGGAGGGCAATTAGGGGTGACCAGGCCTGCAGGAGAGGGCAGTTATGGGTGACCAAGCCTGCAAGGAAGGGCAGTAGGGGGAAATCAGGCCTGCAAGGGAAGACAGTTTAGGAGGACCCAGGCTTAGAAGGGAGGGCTGTTGGGGGGACCAGGCCTGCAGGAGAGGGCAGTTGGGGGCGACCAGGCCTGCAGGGGAGGGCAGTTGAGGGGGACCAGGGGAGGGCAGTTGGGAGTGACCAGGCCAGCAGGGGAGGGCAGTTAGGGGTGACCAGGCTGGCAGGGGAGGGCAGTTGCAGGGACCAGGCCTTCAGGGGAGGACAGTTGGGGCCAACCAGGCCTGAAGGTGGGGGAAGTTGGGGGTGACCAGGCCAGCAGGGGAGGGCAGTTAGGAGCGACCAGACTAGCAAGGGAGGGCAGTTTGGGGTTACCAGGCCGGCAGGGGAGGGCAGTTAGGGATGGCAGTTAGGGACAATCAGGTTGGCAGGGGAGCAGTTAGGCATCAATCAGACTGGCAGGGGTGTGGTTAGTGGGTGATCAGGTTGGCAGGTAGAAGCAGTTAGGGGCAATCAGGCAGGCAGGCAGGCAGGCGAGCAGTTGGGAGTGAGCAGTCCTGGATTTAGGCTAAATGGGCAGTCAGACATCCCTCGAGGGGTCCCAGATTGGAGAGGGTGCAGGCTGGGCTGAGGGACACACATTCCCCCCCCCCCCCCATGCACGAATTTCATGCACCGGGCCTCTAGTCTATATATATAAAAGGCTAAGTGACTGACTGTCCGTCTGACCAACCGACCAGCCCATACATAATGTGTACTGGCAATTTAAAAATAAATTTTGACTCGTGCATGCGCTATACATATAGAGCTCTCGCTGGTGCCAATTGCACATGTGTGTTTCGATCTGTCATTGTTGATCATGAATTTTACTGTTTTTGTTGACATTCTGAAGCTGAATGTGAAATGATTTGTAATGGATCTATTATTGAGGCTACCTTTGGAAATAGTATATCTATAGATAATATTAAAAATATATTTAAATGTGTGATTCTTTGTCGTAAAAATGATCATGTTCATAAATTAAATGAAGAAATTTTGGATATACTCGATGGAGATTTTCACACCTATTTGAGTGATGATTCCATCAATTCAACAGATGATGCCAAAAAGGAAAATTTTCCTATCGAATTTCTTAATAGTATTACTCCTTCAGGAATGCGTGTCATAAATTAAAATTGAAAGTAGGTGCAATCATCATGCTACTGAGAAATCTTAATAGTAAATGGGGTCTTTGTAATGGTACTAGATTTATTATCAAAAGATTGTGACCTAACCTAATCAAAGCTGAAGTATTAACAGGATCTGCGGAAGGAGAGATTGTTCTGATTCCAAGAATTGATATGTCCCCGTCTAACACTGGCCTCCCATTTAAATTAATTCAAAGACAGTTTCCCGTGATGCCAGCATTTGCAATGACTATTAATAAATCACAAGGACAAACTCTAGACAGAGTAGGAATATTCCTACCTGAACCTGTTTTCGGACATGATCAGTTATATGTTGCTTTCTCTCGAATTCAGAGAGTGTGTGATGTTAAAGTTAAAGTTGTAAATACTTCATCACAAAGGAAATTAGTCAAGTACTCTGAAAGTGTTTTTACTGTTAATGTGGTATACAAGGAGATATTAGAATAAATTAAATCAATTTATCAGTCATTGTTTTATCAATCTTCTTTTTATATCATGTCTTTGTTGTTGTTATACCATGTCTTTGTTGTTATTATATCATGTTGTTGTTGTTTATTTATTAATCAATTTATATATTATTTTCATATACATTTTACTAATTTTCTTTCATCTCTGACACTTATATTATAAAGAAAGGGTGAATAGCGATATTAAAATATTTCTTTTAATTAATTTCCTTTCAATGTGCATGAATCCGTGCACTGGGCCACTAGTGTTAATATATTTTAATACAACACACACACACACACACACACACACACACACACACACAAGCAAGTTAAGGGTACTATTACTTCTGGAAGGATGGGGAAGGTATACTTTCTCTATTTCTCTAAGTATAGTTAAAAACTCTGGACAAGATTTATAAAACACAAGAAGACTCTGAAAGGTCAAGAAAAGGGCAGCCCACTGGGGGCCTTGAGACCCAATGAATGACACAGTTGTGAGTTCCCTGGGTTTTCTTCATATATCTCAGACTAGATGCTAGAGAAGTCGACAGACTGAAAACACCAAGAATTGCAGACAATAACAAAAAGCAACCTAGGTAATTGTGTCCAAAATAAAAATGCTTCCTGGGGAGAATTTATACCTAGAACTACCAGTGTCCCAGCACTTTTAAACAAGAACCTGGGCCCAGGAAATCCTATAATTCAAACTGTCATCCCTGGTAAAGATTAGTTAACTTTCAATCCTGTGAGAAGAACAAAGCATAACACAAAAGAGGACCCCAGGTGCATAAACAATAGGGTAGAGAATGAGGTAATGGATGGAGTTTGAATCTCATTTGTGTCCCTATCTTTGTTGCACTGGATGAATAACTGAATTCTTCTCTATTTTCTCATCTGTAAAATGGGAATGATAATAATAATAAAGATTCTTTTAACTTTATTAGCTGCTTACAGCTCCCATCACAAACAACCTTTGTAAACTTTTAGTAAACAGGAACTCTCTTCATCTTTCGAACACTCCAGAAAAACATAGTCTATTGCCTTGTAGACACTGGGTGGACCTCACCGGCAAAAGCAGTGTTGAATGCTGAGCACTTAGCACCAACATTCAAGTACTTTCTGAGCTGTTGAGGACCTGGGAGGACTCATCTTTCCATCCTGGGGTCTGGAGATCCACACTGCCCAGTCGCTGATCCTGTTCTTGATGGTTTAGCAATCTAACCACTCTCTAATCCCAGGCATGAATGTCCCAATGGCAGGGCCAATGGGCACAGTTCTTCATTAAAAGCTCTGAAAACAACCACATCATCTCTTTTCTATATACTAGAGGCCTGGTACATGAATTCATGCACGGGTGGGGTCCCTCAGTCTGGCTGGTGATCGAGGCTGATAGAAGCCATCTTTCCCAGTCTTGATTGGGGCCAGCCGGCCCTGGGGAAGGACCACAGGAGGTTGGCTGGCTGTGGGAGTGCACTGACCACCAGGGGCCAGCTCCTGTGTTGAGCGTCTGCCCCCTGGTGGTCAGTGCTCATCATAGCGACTGGTCGACCAGTAGTTCGGTCATAATGGTCGCTTAGGCTTTAATATATAGAGGGCAGAGGCCTGATGCATGAAATTCATACAAGAGTAGGCCTTCTTTTCCCCAGCTGCTGGCACCAGCTTCCCTCAGGCACCCAGGACCTGGGCTTCTCTCCAGCCACTGCACCTGGGACCTGGGCTTCCCTTGCAGAGGGAAGCCCCTCCCACCCATCACAGCCCACTGGTTGGTGGCCTGGGCCTCCCTCTTTGGGGCGACTGTGGAGTCCCTTGATTGACTGCCCTGCCGGCCAGTGGCCTGGGCCTCCCTCTGCGGGATGATTATGGGGTGATGGCCGGGCCCCCGACCAATTACATTGCACTCGCCTTGGCTGGCCTGGTGCCAGTGGGTGTAATAGCGTGGTCCCAGATGGTCATTCTGCTGTTCGGCCTTTAGGTTGACTTGCATATTATGCTTTTATTATATAGGATTTCCCTGGGAGGATATCAGAAGTATCGTGACTTGCTGAAATCGAATTAAACCATGAAACCACCCTATAAAAGGGATTTTTTATCCCTATCTTACAAGTTATGAAACCTAAGGGCTTGAATTATTATGTTAAGCTTGCCAATTTAAGCTTGGGAAGAATAAACAAAATTCAACACTAACTTTATATTTTATCTATTGGGTTCTACTCTCCTGGCACCAAAGAAGAAGAATTAAATACTCATATCCTTTATGTCCCCCGCCCCATAATGCCTAGTTACCCGAAGAACTTTAATTTCCGAAATCACAAGGTGATATGTAGATTTTAGAAAAGTGAAGAAAACTGTATGTATAGAGTTCACTTTTTTGAGAGATCTAGATATTTAATTAAGAGAGCCTCTAGATAAGAACAGATCAAGAATCCTCGATGTGTACACCAGTTACAATTAGGTCGTGGTTAGTTAAAATGCATTTATAGGACATCCTAAATTAAGAGTTAATGAAATTTGTCATTAATTTCACTGCTATAAAAGGTTAACCACATAACTCCATTCTTGGGTGTGTTCTCTTGGTTACTTACATGAATTATTTATCTTATGTCTAGAAATTTAATACATACCATAGAGCTGCAAATTACACAATCTATCTTGGGTTCTGTACTTCGCTGTCGCAATGGGTAATCAATCTCAGCTATTAGTTTTATTTATTAAACCCAGCTTAAGAAGTAGAGGTTTGACCCCATTTTACATTATGTTAAAAACAGAGATATAGTTAGTCCAAGATGTTGGATGCAGTGAAAGCAAAAAAGAAAACCAATTTAAGTGAAAGGTGAATTAATAAATGCTGTGCCAATCCTACATGTCAGGGCTGTGGGAGGAGATTAATGTATTGCCTCTGCCAAGGCAGAAATCAGAGCATACTGGCCAGTAGGTAAAAACATTGAATGAAATAATGGCTTCAAATGTCATTCTGAATTAGTGAAACAAACTGAAAATTTCAAGAAGTGAACTCTCAGATGTGCATAACCCACCAACTTTTTCTTACCTGATAGTTTAAAAAAATAATGTTAGTTTCTATCCCAGGATCCCCAAACAAAATGTATCGGAATCTTATATTTGCTTAGCCAGTAAGTCCAATGACAGACTGCCCTGAAAAACTGATAATGAAATCCTGAGTTGGTTTTTGTATGACTGCCTTTTATTTGAAAGAAAAAGTGCAGAATAAAGTAAGGGAAGATTTAGACTCTGAGCTCAGGGAGGAGGAGGATGACCCTACAAAACAAACAAACAAACAAACAAACAAACAAACAAACAAAGAAAAACTGAATTCAAAATTTTAGAACACACTCAGGTATTCCCATCTTGTTTTCCCCTATTTCATATTATGACGTATGTTTATCACCCAACTTCCTAAAACTGGTCAGCAATTTTAAGCTTTCCAATCTTCTAAGTAATTAACTTTTGTTAAACAGGACATTATGTAGGATTCCAAGAATTTGGCCACTAAAAAGTACTGCAGATAGAGGTTGGTGTGTTGTAGTCACAATGATTGGCTTTTAAGGCAGTTTTTTCCTCAGTGTTCATAAACCTCTTTTCTCAGACAGCAAGGCCTTTGTGTGCTCTGTTTCGCTCTACCTAGAATATTCTCTTTGCTCATCCCTCCTGTTGTTAGGTCTGATCAAATAATTGAATCAATACCCCCTCCCCTGGGAACTGACCTTTAGACCAGTTCACAACCGACATTCCACTTGCTAAGACCACATTCCACTTGCTAAGACCATTATCTTTGCCCTCTGGACTTTCCAGGATCCGACCCGCCCAGAGAGTTCCCCCGCTGGAAAAGCCCACCTAGAGTCCTTTAAAACCTCTGACTCCCCATCCTGGGTGCTGGTGCCATTTGGGGGCACAGCCCATCAGATGACCTAATAAATTTATAACTCTTTATCACTTTTGGCCTCGTGCATTCCTCCTTTGGCAACCCTAACACCTGCACCCTTCCTATTTAGCTCATCCTCAACCTTCAAATCTCAGTGTACAATCCTTTTTCTAGGGAAACTTTGATAATTTGCCAGACTAACTCAGGTTCTTTCGTTATACACTCTCATATACTTTTCACAAGACCTTCTTTTCATAATAGTAAAATTTATATTTATCATGAAATTATTTTATTGGTCTCTGTCTCCACTGAGGGAAAGTAAGCTCTATCAGGTCAGGGGCCATGATTTGTCATCATTTTGCCTTTAGTTCTTAACATCGTTCTTAGCTTGGAGCATAGCCAGAACTCCATGAATATTTGTCGAACAAGTGACTGAAAAGCAAGAGCAATTTTACTTCTGAATTGGTGAGAAAAGGAACATAAAACATAACTCCTGTGCCTTTAAAACCATTATGAGATCAGTACTCTTGTGAACAAAATGGAGGACAAGTTCTTCATAATATTTTAGCTCAGGGATGACTGTGTCAATGAATGAACAGCAACTTCACAATACGACTGGGTAATTTGGAAATAACAATGAAAGATATTTGGATGGTTGATACATTATTGTGCAACAAATACATAACTGGCTTTATTTAGTAATTATTCTTTTTAAAAAATATTTTTATTGATTTCAGAGAGGAAGGAAGAGGGAGAGAGAAATAGAAACATCAATGATGAGAGAGAGTCATTGATCCGCTGCCTCTTGCACGCCCCACACTGGGGATTGAGCCCACAACTCAGGCATGTGCCCTTACTGGAATTGAACCGTGACCTCCTGGTTCATGGATCGACGCTCAACCATTGACCCATGCCAGCTGGGCTATAACAGTCTTTAAAATCAACTATAATTTTCTGTCGTTTGGTTAGAAGAAAAGGGGAGAAAATAGAAATGGACCCACTGGCTACTTATAAACACACCACTCGTGCTCTTTCTATCATTGTAGCATCTGCTGATATTCCAAGACATTTAATTGCTCTAATGCAACAGTAGAGATTAGCAATTTGACCATCTTGTGGAGATTAGAAAATGGGATTTCCTTTTGTTGCATGACCCCAACCATGCCCCCCCCCCTTTTCTGGCCTTTGTTTCCTCTTTCCTTTGTCAGGGAAGGTGGCACTATGGATATCCACTTCAAAACTGCAAAGGAAATTCAAGATTTAGTTTCTTTTCAGCTTGTTGCTTGGCTTAGTAAAAATGAGATCTGAGTGAGAAGCTCTTTCAGTGGTTCCCTTTCATCTCATCTTCAATTAATTCAACACATGTTTGTTGCACATCTTTGATACAGAAGGCATTATATGTGTTAGTTAGTATAAACAAGTTTCACAGTCTAATGGAAGAAGCAAAGTTGTAGCTAGCAATTTAAGGCAGACAGAGATAAGCATTAAAATGGAAGTACAAAGACAATTCTATGGGAACACAGGGAAGGAGGGATTAATTCCAATCTAGGGATTTTGAAAGACTTTGTGAAGGATATGGGCCTTGAAGATGGATCTTTAGTAATGGCAAATACTGCAGTGAGTTTAAAGGTAAAGAAAAAGAAGAGGGTCTTTTAGGCAGAAGGAACAAGGGAAACCTAGACAAGAAGGTAGAAGAGCACAGTGAATGTTTTAGAAAAATATAACAATACTGTGAAGGTGGGGTTCCCAGTGTTTGGCAATATAAGAAGAAATAAGATTATAACTGTAGGTTGAATCTACAGATCTGCCTTGAATGCAATACCAGACAGTTGGGACTTGTTTTGTAGATAGGATCTGTTCAGGAAAAATTTTAGTAAGTTTTGTTGAATATTACTATTATTTTAGTAAGTTTTGTTGAATATTACTATGTTACTAAATAGATGGAATTCTATTCTCATGAGGTAGTGAGAGCTATGCAGGAGAGCTAGCCGAGTTTCTAATGTCCGTTAAAAAAATTATTATTGATTGCAGAGACGAAGGGAGAGGGAGAGATAGAAACATCAGTGATGAGATAATCATTTCTCTGCTGCCTCCTGAATGCCCCACACTGCGAAGTGAGCAGGCAACCTGGGCATGTGCCCTAACTGGGAATCAAACTATGACCTCCTGGATATTTTGGGAGAGAAAGAGCATGCAGATTTGAAAAAAAGAAGCATACAGATATTTTAAGCAATGAAAGACATTGTCATTAAAATAAAGACCAGGAACTAGATTAAACACAAGAGTGGATGCAGATGAAGAGAAAATTAGCGAATTATCAAATACTAGAGGCCCGTTGCAGGAAGATTCCTGCAATAGGGCTTCCTGCTGCGGTCTCCGCGCCCCGCCTGCTTCCCTCCCTTCTCTGCCTGCTTCCCTCCCTTCTCCCCCACCCCGCCTGCTTCCCTCCCTTTTCTGCCTGTTTCCCTCCCTTCTCCCCTGTCCCTGCTTGCTTCTCCGCAGCTTTGCTCTCTTCTGCAGTGCTTGGCTTCTTTCTATGCTGTCTTCAGTCTTCACTGTGCGCCCGGATATGCAAATTAACCGCCATCTTGGTTGGGTTAATTTGCATACTCGCTCTGATTGGCTTGTGGCCGTGGCTTGTGGGCGTAGCAAAGGTACAGTCAATTTGTGTGTTTCTCTTTTATTAGATAGGATACCTGATGAAACCACATAGAATGCAGAACAGAGAAATAAAGAGATGGGGAATATGAAAAAATAAATAAAGAGACATGAAGGATAAAATGAGAAGCTTCAATATACAGCTAATAAAAGTTCCAGAAGGAAGAAGTAAAGAGCATGGTGAAGAAGCAACATTAAAAAAGAATTATTTAAAAATGTTTTAGAGTTAAACAAAAAAGAATCCTAAATCAAGCAAGATAAATACAACAAATCTGCATCTTGAAACATTATATGAAAATTATAGACCATCAAAGATAAAGAGGAAAAAATATAAAGCACAAGAGGTAAGACAGGTAATGTATAAAGGAACAAAATTTATAGTTGACTTCTCATGTATGATCTCTGTGATCACAGAAGGTAATTAAATATCTTCAAAATGCTTGGGGGCAACTACATTGTTTATCCACTTAAGTGTTAATAAAAGGCAAATATTTTTATACATTTCTAAGGAAAATTACTACCCACCAACTCTTTTTTGTTGTTGTTAATCCTCACCTGAGGATATTTTTCCATTGATTTTCAGAGAGAGTGTAAGGGAGGGGGAGAGACAGAGAGAAACATTGATGTGAGAGAGACATATAGATTGGCTGCCTCCACATGCCCTGGCTGGGGCCAGGAATTAAGCCTGCAATTGAACCCAGGACCCTTCAGTCCATGGGCCGACACTTTATCCACTGAGCCAAACTCTTCTAGCAGGAACTGCTAAGGGGTTCACTTCAACTAAAATACACACACACACACACACACACACACACACACACACACATACACACATACACATACACACACATACACACACACACACACACACTAAACTCAGCAGGAAGAAGTAGGAAGTTCACACTTACATAGAAAATTGATTTATGTCTGAGTGAGTATGCAGACCAATGGGAAAAAGATATACAACTCAATAAATGATGCTGGGTCATTCCATTCTTCTCAAGAGAAAAACAAAATGAAATTGGGCCTCTACTACACTGCATGTAGAAAAATCAATTCTCAGTGGAATAATTTGAAAGGCAAAATTGTTATAGAAGGAAATGTAAGAAGGTATCTTTATGACCTTAGGGTAAGGAGGAATTTATTAAACCATAAAGAAAAAGCTTGATAAATTTGACTGTATTAAAAATGAAAGAAACTTCCCATCCCCAAAACAAAGCGATAGCAGACTGGCAAAACTGTAAAGTGACAATATCAAAAGTTGTAGAGGATTTGGCATAAAAAATGGAAACAACTAATGTTTGTCTACAGTAGTGAATGAATATTTATATTCACTAAATCAGGACATAAATTATTATTATTTAATATTTTTATTGATTTTTAGACAGAGAGGAAGGGAGAGGGGGGGAGAGAGAGAAGCATTGATGTGAGCAGGAAATATTGACCAGCTGCCTCCTGCATGTCCCCTTACCAGGGACTGAGCCCACAACCTGGGCATGTGCCTTGACCGGGAATCAAACTGACAACTCTTTGGTGCACAGGACAACACTCAACAAGCTGAGCCATACCAGCCAGGGCAGGACATAAATTATAGTATATTTATATAGTGGAATGCTATATAGCAGTGAAAATGAGTTAACATAAACTGTGTGTATGTGCATACATACTTGTCACATCCTATATAATAAAATCCTAATATGCAAATTGACCGAACAGCCGAATGACCGGTCACTATGATGCTCACTGACCACTAGGGGTCAATGCTGAAGCTTCCCCCTGGTGGTCAGTGTGCTCCCACAGGGGGAGTGCCACTCAGCCAGAAGCCAGGCTCACAGCTGGCGAGCGCAGTGCCAGTGGCGGGAGCTTCTCCCGCTTCTGCAGCAGCGCTAAGGAGCAGTGAGCTGAGAGGTAAGGAACAGTGAGCAGGCGAGTGGTAAGGAGTGAGTGGGATCCTGGACTGCGAGAGGGATGTCTGCCTGCCAGCTTAGGCCTGATTCCCTTGGGGGGTCCCAGACTGCGAAAGGGTGCAGGCCGGGCTGAGGGACCTGCCCCCCCAACCCCCCCCCACCCAGTGCATGAATTTCATGCATCGGGCCTCTAGTATAATGATGAATGAGTAAAGCATCGGGCCTCTAGTATAATGATGAATGAGTAAAGCAAGTTGCAGAAAAACACATACTTTATGACATCATTTGCATAAAGTTAAAAAAATCAAAACAATGTTACATTTCGTTTAAGGATACATACATGATAAAATTGTGGAGATGCGTGAGAATGGTATATAGTTTGAATTCAGGGGGTAGAGTCATGTGATCTAGGAGGGTTCATGGGGATTTAACCTGTGTTGTAAACATGTTATTCATTAGGCTGAGAGATAGGTACATGGTCATTGTTATATTCTATATACTTTTTTAATACCTTGAATATTCCATAATGCTTTTTTAAAATGAAAAGAGTAAGTCAGAGATAAGAATATGAAGATGGCAGGCGAGGACCACTCTTTCCACCCTTTTTTATTGGGTAGGGAAGAAGTAATCTGTTGACACCAAATGATATGGAGGAATTTAAAAGTTTGTGCAATTTTGTAGGTAAACTGACATGTGAAACCGAAGAATTGTGAGCTCAAAACTCAATATATTCAACTTTGTGAAGTCATTTTTATTATTTGAATGGTATCAGGTACAGTGTCTGAATTATGATGTGCAAAATTTGGAATTATGTTGAATTAAATTATTAGGAAGCAAAATGCTCTAAATGATTTTTCTTTATATTCTTTCTTATTTTCTAATATAGCTTTCCATGTACAAAAATGATCAAAATGGAAAATATTGAATTATTGAAAATATTTAGGAAGAACATTCCTCCAAAGAAGCTGAAATTTGATAATATGAAAATCTCTCAAACCTTGTGGTCTAGCCCGGCCGACATGGCTCAGTGGTTGAGCATCGACCTATAAACCTGGAGGTATCAGTTCAATTCCTGGTCAGGGCACAATCCCGAGTTGCAGGTTAGATCCCCAGTGCGGGGCGTGCAGGAGGTAGCAGATCAATGATTCTCTCTCATCATTGATATTTCTATCTCTCTCTTTCCCTTCTGCTCTGAAATCAATAAAAATATATTTAAAACAAAAACAAAACCTGTGGTCCAAATGTAGATTGTTTATGATTAAATTTTTTTGTTTATTGTTTTCAAATCCAGACACTAAACTAGGTAACTTTACATATTTATTTATGGTAGAGCTTTTAAAACTCAAGGAACTCACCAAAAACATCTATAGCTCTTTAGTGGTAGATATGGGTAGACATTTTTAAATGTGTGTTAAAAATTAGATGCTTTACAAAATAGAGACAGCCTCATAGATAAAGAGCAGGCAGACAGCTCTGGCGCAGGGGTTGGGGGAGTGGTGGCAGGATTGAGTAAAAAAAGAAAAAGAAAAGATAGAACTCATGGACATGGACAACAGTGTGATGATTTCAGGGGTGGAGGGGGATGGATGGAGATGGAAGAAAGCATAGAGGGGAAAAGTGGTGATGGGAAAAAGAAAATTAACTCAAATTTTAAAAATTAGATGCTTTAATTGTCTCCCTCTTAAGCCTAAATCAGTCATTTTCTGAGTAGGGTGCAGTGTGTTCTGTACTAAAGGAAAACCCCTGCGTGGAACAGAGGATTTGCCAGAGATGGTTATTTTAAAGGTAGAATTTTATTTCACAGAAAATGTGAATCTGAAAGTATTTTACTAGTAACTAGCTTTTAACATAGCAGCAACTTCATTGTCTTCATTTATGATTAGAAGCCAAATGGGAAATTTGAGGGTGTTTTTCTGACTTAAATGAAATTGTTAGGAAAATGCCATACTCTAGCTAAGAAACAAAGATATACCAAACATCACTTAAGACAGTACCGACAGAATAGTCTTGAGAAAAACAGTAAACCCAGAAGATAAGTGAACTCTTTAATATTCTCAGCTGGTGCTGTCCCAATCAGGGCCATCCCCATCCCCTTACACTTTCATTCTCATCTCCAATGAAATTTTAAAAGAATTGGTAATCATAATAGCACTCACTAAATGTTCAATTTTACTGTCCCCACTTAGAGATGGTAAAACTGAGGCACAGAGAGGGTTAAGGGTCTTGCAAAGGCCCACAATTAATAAGTAGTCAGAGTGAGCTTTAAACCCAGGCAATCTGATCTCAAAGCTACTAGCTTAATAGCCATGCCACATCACTTGCTATATTTGAAGACATTAAATCAGGACATTGGTGTGAGTTACTGACATAGACCGATTTCATCAGTTTCTGTTATTACTCCTGGCTGCTGTTATCACAGGTAAATCAGGGCTTAGGTCCTTAATCCCAGCCCTTCACCCATGCACATATTCTATTAGGTAAAGCCAAATAGTTTTCTAGAATAACACCAATTTAACTCCCAATAATATTGTTTGAGATACCACTTATTTTATGTTAAAAATTTTTGCTGTTGTGATAAGTGTGAAATTATAGCTCATGTTTTTAAATTATATTTCCCCAATTATTAATGTAGTGAATAATTTTTCACATGTTTTGGGGCCATTTATATTTCCTCTTCTATGAAATGTCTTTTGCCCATTTTTATATTGGGTTAATTGTCTTTTTTATTTTTTATAGATTTGTAGGAGTCCTTTACATATTTCAGATATTATTAATATCTTACCTCTTATATGTGTATCCAATATCTTCTCTTGGTTTCCACCTTCTTATTGACCCTCTCTATATATTGAATTCTTAATTTTAAAGGAGTTAAATTTATTGATCTTTTCTCTTTAAGATTTTGAGCTTTTGTAGAACATTTAATGTATCTTGATGTATCCCTAAGATGGTAAAGATATTCTTATGTATTATCTTCTCAGAAATTTATAGTTTTGTTATTTTGCATTTAAGCATTTAATTTAATCAAAATGGATAATTTTCATGTGTGGGAGGTAGGGATCCTATTTATTGATTGATTGATTGGATAGCCAAATGTCCAGTATCATTTATTGCCTGGTTTCCTTGCTTCTGGTGATTTTCCATGTCCCGCTGTCACTCTGTCACACATCGCTTTCTTGTAAGTCGGACTGTTTCTGGCCTTTCCATTTTAGTCCACTGGTCTACCAGTGTTTAAGCCTACATCGGTTCCACACTGTCTTGCTATAGTTTTATTAGTTCCCACGTTGAGTGGGAAATCCTTTCCCATAGTCTCCTTCCGCTGTGTTGTGGCATTTTTAGTCCTTTGCATTCCCATATACATTTTGCAATCAGTTTATCAGCTACCATAAACAACTTTGTTATTAATTGATTGAATTTCGTGTAAGCTATAGATTAATGTGGAAAGAAGTGACAACTTATATTTTAGTTGCTGGTCATTGGTATCTTGTTTATTTTATTATTATTTTTAATAGTTTCTTCTTTCTTTAACCCGTTGCACTTGCTTTTTTCTCGATTCCTTTATTCTAATGCTAACCGTGTCGAGTCACACTCGACATCTGAGTTCAAAAGGTTAAAAATATACTTTTATTGATTTTAGAGGAGAGAGAGATAGAAATATCAATGTGAGAGAGAATCATTGATTGACTGCCTCCTGCACATCCCACACTGGGTATTGAGTCCGAAATCTTGCATGTGCCCTGACTGGGAATCAAACTGTGACCTCCTGGTTCATAGGTCGATGCTCAACCACTGAGCACACTGGCTGGGCGGTATCTTGTTTAAAAACTACCTTTTAAACTGCTATTGGGTAGTTATACAATTTTTATTTGTCATGTGACAGAGGCAACCCTGTTTTTCATTAAAGATGTTCCCCTTTCTTCCTGTACCTACATTTTCTTTTTGGTTTTCTTTCTAATTAGGTGTGGTCATGGGACTGACTTCTGACAAATGGAATGTGGGCCACTGTGATGTACCCCATAAAAACCTCCTCTACAGCCCCTCAAGCCCATTCTCTGTAAGTTTACTGGATGGTGATGCCAGGAAGTCTTTGGAAGCCACATATTGAATAGGGTGCTGTCTCAATAAGCTGTGTTCCCAAGTGGCTGGGTGGAATGGAGCCCCATCTCTCACCTGCTCCCGTTAAATTATCTTTACATGATGAGAAACAAGTTTTAATTTTGTTAACCCACTGAGATCTATCTATTACAACAAATAAGATTATCTTAATTAAAGCATATTAATTCTAATTTTAGCAACTAGATGAGCACATTTATTAATCTAAGTATTTACCTATTGATGTAGCGTTTTCTGCATAAAAATCACATTATTTGAAAACAATGAGCTTTGTTAGTCTTCCCCCCCCCTTTTTTTTTACTTCCTCACCTTCTTTTTCCTTTTTTTCTAAATGGAAGTTATATCTGCCATGTTTACTCTTAGTAGTGAACCTGGACCAGTGTCTTTCAGTCTGAGGCTTGTGAAATCAATCCTATGGCTATTGACCAGGATTTAAAAATTTTATATAGAAGGAAATAGTAAATAGAATAGTAAATGACTAATTAGGAAAAATATTTTTTAAATGTTAAACATACAGTATATGTATGGCTTAGAACAGGACTTATTATTACTGCCTCTTAGCTCACTGGTTTTCATTTCCATCATTCAAACAGCCAGATTGCAGCCTCCCCTCCAGAGAGCTATATTGGAACCTGAAGCAAAAGGAAAAAATGTGTGCAATTTTCAAAATATCCTCTCATATACAAAAATATATACACTTTTCTAAATATCCTCTTATATTATAATCAAGTAAAAATGTTAATAAAAGTTTAACAATTAAAAACATAACTATGTATTGCCCAGTCTGTTGCCAGGCCAATGTCTACCCTCATCAGCCCACCCTGCAAAGGATGTGTGTGCCAATGGGAAGTTCCTGGGGCTCAGTGACACAGAGTGGCAAGTCAAACACATGGCAACAGCTGGTCTTTGCTCACAGTTTTGTTTTTTCTTAAATATTTTTTTTATTGATTTTAGAGAGGAAGGATGAGAGAGAGAGAGAGAGAGAGAGAGAGAGAGAGAACATCAATGATGAGAGAGAATCATTGATCGGTTGCCTCCTGCATGCCCTCCACTGGAGATCGAGCCTGCAACCCAGGTATGTGCTTTGACTGGAATTGAACCATCATCTCCTGGTTCAAAGGGCAATGCTCAACCACTGAACCTTGCTGGCCAGGCTTCGTTCACAGTTTTGATACTTTGCTCATATCATGGACGTTTTCCTATTAGTTTTGATATAAAAAATATTGTATTAACAATATTCTTTATCTTGATTACTGGATTTTTTGGTGCCTGAGGCAGGTGAGTGAACACTAATCTGGCCCTGCTGAGAGTGTAGGCCTCTGTGGCTCCAGGCTCAGCCCACCTCTGCCTGGGACAGGCCAGTCTTGCTTTTGGTCTCTTGTGCCATGAGAGGCTCCAATTTACTGGAGTCAATCACAGGTCACCAAGCAAAGGGTAGATTTGGTGTTAGCTCATGTTAAAGTATTCCTTCCCCCCCGCCCCAGCCTCTGTGTGTTACTTACTTTCTTGATAGCTCCCCAGTGCATTTAAAGAGATGTATTTTAATATATATATAAAAATATAAAATGTTTTTTAATATATATATATTTTTTATTGATTTTTTACAGAAAGGAAGGGAGAGGGAAAGAGAGTTAGAAACATCGATGAGAGAGAAACATCAATCAGCTGCCTCTTGCACACCTCCTACTGGGGATGTGCCCGCAACCAAGGTACATGCCCTTGACCGAAATCAAACCTGGGACCTTTCAGTCCGCAGGCCGACGCTCTATCCGCTGAGCCAAACCGGTTAGGGCCGTTTTTAATATTTTATCCAGCTGTCTTTGTTATTTTCCTCCAGAGACTCACTCATTGCATCTACTCTATTGTGCCCCCAGAAATGGCAGTCTGGAAGGTTCCTTACTGTAAGATCTAAAAAGATGAGTTATCTGCTGAGCTCAGCCAGTGTCTGGTGACTGGCCCCATGTTTGCCTAATTCCACCGTGAGGCAACCAGACTATCCCAGTTAACCTTGGAGAAATGATACACATAATGAAACTCCTTTCAAATGGCAAACATTTTAGAGTTCAATTTGTTTTTCAAAGATAGCCAACATTTTTATGTTCCAGGCACAGTCCTAATAGTTTTGTGAATGTTAACTCACTTAATTCTCACCACCTTATGTGGTAGGTACTATTATCAGCTCATTTTTACAGAAAAGGAAAATAGGACTAGAAGTTCCCCCACTTTTCCATGTGGCCACAGGAAAGTGGAGAGCCAGGATTTGAACACAGCTAGCTTGGCTCCCCATGCTGTGCTCTTAACCACTATGCTATACTGTCTTTTAGTGTTGCAGAATGAAGTGTGTTAGTATTAGCTGAGACCAATGATCAGCAAAGGGCTGCCATACTGACACAGTTTCCCATATCCTGTGGGTAGAATATATGAAAGTTATAGTCTCTGTGTCCTCAGTTTGTCATTAGTTCATGCACTAAATATGTTAATTGATCTCTGTAAAGATTTTTACCAGAGCAAAACCACCCAATATGTGGTTTTTATTCAAAACATATTGATGACTCTTGGAGGAGTTGGAATAATCTCAACATTGATTACTTGTATGCTTTCTTAATTACTCCTTGCTATTCTAATGGAGGCTTTTTACCAATAATGCATATAAACTGCATTAATTCCCAAATGTGACTCACTTCAACTTGCAGATACTACGAATGATATAGGAGAACCACTGCAGTTAGCTTCGAAAGGGCTTTGATGCATTGATAAGGCTACATTCTGGAGTTTTAAACTCTTTGTGCTCTGCAGCCAGACTTGGCCCCAGGATTGTATTTACCAGATGCAAACTTAATATACTTTGTTTTAACCTTATATGAAGACCAGAGTCCCAGTGCACAAAAATTCGTGCACTCGAGGGGTGGGGGGGTTCCTCAGCCTGGCCTGTACCCTCTGGCAGGCAAACATCCCTCTTGCAGTCCAGGAGCCCTTGCTCCTTACGCCTGCTTGCTGCTCCTACCAATCAGCTCACTGCTCCTTAGGACTGCCTTGGAGGCAGGAGAGGCTCCCACCACTGCTGTTGTGCTCGCCAGCCATGAGCTCAGCTTCTGGCTGAGCAACACTCCCCTTTTGGGAGCACACTGATCACCAGGGGGCATCTCCTACATTGAGCCCTTGAGCCCCCCGGTGGTCAGTGCACGTCATAATGATCAGTAGTTCCGCCATTCGTTCAATTTGCATATTAGGCTTTTATTATTTAGGATAAAATAAGTATGTGAAAATTTGCCATTTTTGGAATCCATAGTAAAAAAGTATTTTATTTTAAAATCTTAATTAAAAATATTATTATTTTTTCCCCCAGAGACAGAGAAGCATCAATCAGACCTTCAAACCTCAGAGGGAAAGTAGGGGAGGTGGGGGTAAGGGGGAGAGATCAACCAAAGGACTTGTATGCATGCATATGAGCCTAACCAATGGACACAGACACCAAGTGGGTGAGGCCATGAGTAGGGGTGGAGGGACAATGGGGGGATAAGGACACATATGTAATACCTTAACAATCAATAAAAATAAAAATATTATTATTAATAAGTATTAAATATTTAATAATATTTATTATTAAATATTAAAATACTAGAGACCCGGTGCATGAAAATTCATGCACTAGAGGGGGGGGGGTCCCCTCAGCCTGGCCTGCCCCCTCTCACAGTCTGGGAGCCCTCAGGGGCGGGAGGCAACCCAGCAATCAGGGGAAGGCAATGCCCTATCACACCTCTTCTTCTGCCACTGCCAGCAGTGCAAGCCTCGGCCAGCCCTGGTTACCTGAGCCTTGGGTGGCCCTGGGCAGCTTGGCAGCCGCTATCCAAGGCTTGCATGCACAATGGGCCGGCCCTGGGTGGCTGGGCAGCTGCTATCCGAGGTTTGCCTGTGCCTCGGGCTGGCCCTGGGCAGCTGGGCAGCTGCCATCTGAAGCTTGCCTGCGCCTTGGGCCGGTCCTGCATGGCTGGAGGCTGAGAGGACAGGGGGACTCTGGAGGCAGGCACGTGGCGTGGCTGGACTGGCCTGGGGGTGGGCCTGGCCAAACCGCGTGCCTGTTGCCCCGGTGGGGCTGAGGGGACTGGGCACTGCCATCTTGTGGCTGTGGGCACTGCCATCTTTGAGGGTGTGGCAATCAATTAGCATATTCCCTCCTTATTGGCTGTGGGCACCGCCATCTTTGAGGGCGGCACAGCCAATTAGCGTATTCCCTCCTTATTGGCTGTGGGCACTGCCATCTTTGCAATGGCGTGAGGGTCCATTAGCATATTCCCTCTTTATTAGATTATTATTTTTAATTAGAGGCCAGGTGCACAAAATTTGTGCACGGGGTGTGTGTGTCCCTCAGCCCAGCCTGCTCCCTCTCCAATCTGGGACTCCTCGAGGGATGTCTGACTGCCCATTTAGGCCAGATCCCAAATGGGCAGTCGGACATCCCTCTCACAATCCAGGACTGCTGGCTCCCAACCACTGGCCTGCCTGCCTGCCTGATTGCCCCTAACCGCTTCTGCCTGCCAGCCTGATCACCCCGTAACCACTCCCTGCCATCCTGATCGATGCCTAACTGCTCCCCTGCCAGCCTGATTGCCCCTAACTGCCCTCCACTGCTGGCCTGGTCACCTTTAACTGCTCTCCTCTACTGGCCTAGTTGCCCCTAACTGTCCTCCTCTGCAGGTCTGGTCTCCCCCAACTGCCCTCCCTTGCAGGCCTGGTCCTTCTCAACTGCCCTCCCTTGCAGGCCTGGTCCCCCCCAACTGCCCTCCCCTGCAGGTCTGGTCACCCCCAACTGCCCTCCCCTGCTGGCCTAATCGCCCACAACTGCCCTCCCCTGCAGGCCATCTTGTGGCGGCCATCTTGTGTCCACATGGGGGCGGCCATCTTGTGTGTTGGAGTGATGGTCAATTTGCATATCACCTCTTTATTATATAGGATGTTTTTTAGAATTGATTGCAGAGAGGAAGGGAGAGGGAGAGAGAGATAGAAACATCAATGATGAGAGAGAATCATTGATTGGCTGCCTCCTGCACACCCCACACTGGAAATCGAGCCCACAACCCGGGCATGTGCCCTGACCAGGATCAAACTGTGACCTCCAGGTTCATAGGTCGATGCTTAGCCACTGAGCAACACAGGCTGGGCTGTTTTGCTTTTTATTTATTTATTTATTAAAAATGGTACAAATGGCCTTTATTGATTGCAATGGGAAATGGAAAAGGAGGGGATATGACAGCTCCGGATCCTGTGGCAGCTTCCGACTCTGTAACCATCCTCAAAAAGCTGTTTTTATTTTTAAAACAGGAGACAGAGGTAGAAGCTAACACACTTTATACTTCAGGACCTATCACTTATGTGAGTCCTTCAAGGACCTAGGTGGAACCCTAGCAATGTGTTCACATGTCATGGTTTTATAAAATTTGCAATTGTTTGAGAACACTATTTCCACAGTAAACTTCTCTTCTCTCACACTCTCTTTTGTGGGGTGGCTTCAGAGTGGCCATGGTTATTTTGGGGATCTGGCTCTGCAAAAGTCAAGTGGGAATACTTTCATCTTGGTTTTTGTGAAAGATAATTATATGGCCCATACCCGTTTCTGTGTATGGTGATGTCATTGCTAGCCATCTGGGTATAGGTACCAGCTCAGATGGTATAACGACATGAAAGTGCAGAGCAAGAGGTTTTCTTTACAGGATGAGAATGTCCTGCAACACCTAGGCCTGGAAGTAAGCAGGCAGTAGAAGAGAAAAAAAGATTTGAAGTAAGTATGGTGCAAGCTAGTTTGTAGAAAATTCTAAGGAAAGTATCTGGCCTTTATTGGTGCTTATCTGTCAGGATAATTATAAATGCCCAATAATATTTCTTCTTTTTAGATTGGAATTATGAAAATAGAACTTATTAAAATTCTTATGTTTGTTGGGTACAAATCTGTAAGAGTACAATAAGCAGTGAGTGTGTGTGTATGTATGTTTATGAAGTTTCATATTAAATTATCAATAAAACATATTGACACTAAAAATTTTCTTTAGCCAACCATGATAGAAGATTGAATTACCTTTCTGTTCCCTATATAGAAAATGATATTACCAAAATGTTATCATATGAGGATGTAATCAAAGGGGATATAGTAAAACATTTAAATAAAACATTTTATAGAAGTATGTCAAATAGTTAATTCATAAAAATGGCATGATGTTGTTTTCTGTATATTTATTTTCATATTTAATTCTATATTTATTTTTGGATTCTTTTTCTTTATGATCCCTCCCCCAAATTTCATAATCTTTAGACTCCACAAAACCTGAAGTGGATCCAACTCTAATTGGGATGGTGCCGTGATGTGATTTCTATTGTATGAAGGTACTGGCGACCATATGAAGAACGGATCTAGAAAAGACAATAGTAAAATCACTGAGACCACTGAGTCTGTATCTAGTCAATCACAATTTCTTTGAGTGTAGTTATTGAAGAGGGCTATCAAAATGGTCAAGTGTTGGCACTAGTCTTACTTCATTGCTTTCTAGAATCAACAGAACTGGTAAAAGGGCTTGGCCATGGTTGGCATAGTGCCACTTCTGAGACTTCAATGTGCACATGAATCACCTGAGAATCTGGTTAGCATGCAGACAGATACTGCTTAAGTGGGTCTGTGGTGGGGCTTGGGGTTCTGCATTTCTAACAAGTCCCCAGGTGTTCTTATGGCAGGACACACCTGGGGTAGTGAGGTAGTAAAGCACTGCGGATCAAGGGTCAGACTGCCTGGGTGTGAATGCCCATTTATTACAAACTTTGTGACTTTGGTTAAGTTATCTAATATTTCCAGTCCTCAGTTTTCTCATCTACAAATGGGGATGCTAATAATCAATTCAATCAAAGAGAGTAAAAGTAAAATGAGATGATTCATGCCAAGAGCTTATCTCAATATAAGGGCACAAAATGTTGGAAATCATTGTTCTTATTGCACTTAGAACCCTTGGTTTTCCTAGCCAAGCTCAGCTAAGACTTCTTGTGAATGATCATCAGAGTTTCTCATGCATCTAGATAGAAAAAAAACACACAAAAAACAAAAAACCTGTCCCTGTAGTATGATCTAAGTAAAACTAATCCAATCAATGAAAACTTATAAACGATGAAATATGTTTACAAATCCAAATTACCAAGTAAAATAAGTATTGAGACCAGTCAAGAATGTGCTAGGTTGCTAATGAAATCACAGAATATTGCATCTGGAAGTTAGAGATCTTGCAGTCCAACTTCTTCATTACACAGACAAAAGCAAAACAAAGCAAAACAAAACAAACAAATGAAAGAGGCCTGCGGGGGTCCTGACTCTGGTCATTTTATAGTATGTGGGTAGGATCTCCTCCAGCTACATAATGACCAGAGGCATGAAAAGGCACTAGAAATTGTTTCATTGATACTTTGAAACATACCTGGCCCATTTTGCTCAGTGGTTCAAAGGGTCGTGGGTTCGATTCCCAGGTCAAGGGCATGTACCTGGGTTGCAGGTTTGATTCCTGGCTCCGGCCAGAGGCAACCAATCGATGTGTCTCTCTCACATGGATGTTTCTCTCTCTCTCTCCCTCCCCCTCCTTGCTCCTTTCCACTCTCTCTAAAATATCAATGGGAAAAATATCCTTAGGTGGGGATTAAAAAAAAAGGTTAGAATACTTGGATACCTATAGAAACCAATCTTTATTGAGGCTGCTATTACTGGTCGTGGGTCAAATTGTGTCCCTCAATGAATATGCCCTTATTTGGAAAAAGGGTCTTTGAAAATATAATCAAGTAAAGATGAGGATGGGCCTTGATCCCATATAACTGGTGACCTTGCAAGAAGATAGTGTGAAGGCAGACACAGAGGGAGAAGGCCGTGTGATGATGGAGGCAGAAAGCAGAGTGAAACAGCTGTGGGCCGATGGGCACCAAGGACTGATGGCCACCTAGGAAGCCAGGAAGAGGCAGGGCAGGGTTCTGCCCAGTTTCAGAGGGAGCATGGCCCTGCTGGCACCTCGCTTTCATACTTCTAGCCTCCAGGCTGGTGAGAGAATACATTTTTGATGTTGTAAGCCACCGTATTTGTAGTGCTTTGTTATGGCAACTCTAGGAAGCATATACAGTACTCTTCATCCTTTCCCTGTTTTTCACAGGTTTTTCTTCTTCTGCCACATAGAAAGCTTTTTGAGGGTAGGAATTGGACTTGACTCATGTTCACATCCCTTGGACAGCTTAGCAGTGCTTAGCCAGGACTCATAGAGCATTTGTTGAATTGAAGTAATTGCAGGCTTCCACAGAAGTAATATAGCTTATTATTTGTTATTATAAATTCCCTATAATTTACCTGTCAGCTATTGACATTAATTGTCATTGAGAAAATAGAAGAGGTGCCTCTTAGTTGCCAAGAAATGTTTGGACAGAATGTGGGAATAAATACTGATAGGGAAACTCAAGAGCTTATTTATTTAAAAAAAATAAATCTTGCTCTGGCTGGTTTGGCTCAGTGGATAGAGCATCAGCCTGCAGACTGAAGGGTCCCAGGTTCGATTCTGGTCAAGGGCACATGCCTGGGTTGCAGGCTTGATCCCCATTGGGGGATGTGCAGGAGGCAGCCAATCAATGATTCTCTCTCATCATTGATGTTTCTATCTCTCTTTCCCTCTCCCTTCCTCTCTGAAATCAATAAAGATATATTTTAAAAAAATAAATCTTTATTGTTGAAAGTATTACATATGTCTCTCCTTTTAATATTATTTTAAGAACAGTAACTAATATTCATCGACAGCTCACTCAGTGTTGTACATGGTCAGTATATATTCTTTCACTTAATCCTCATAATGTCGTGATGAGGTAGACCTTATTTTTAGACCCAATTTAGTGATGAACAAACATTGAAGTTTTGCCCTAGCCGCTTTGGCTCAGTGGCTAGAGCTTTGGCCCATGGGTTCGATTCCCATTAAGGGTACCTACCTCAGTTGCAGGCTCAATTCTGGCCCCCGTTGGGGACGGGGGCGGGGGCGGGAGGTAACCAATCAATGTGTCTCTCTCACATGGATGTTTTTCTCTCTCTCCCCTCCCTTCCACTATCTCTAAAAATCAATGGAAAAATATCCTTGGTCGAGGAGTAACAACAACAACAACAGCAGCAGCAACAAAAAACATTGAAGTTTCAAAGCTGTGAAAAGCAGAGCTGAGAGTCAAACTTGGGCAGTATGACCGCTAGACTATTGTGAAAGGCAAACGTTGATCTTTCCTTTCCACAGAACTGAAAACTCCTTAACTTTCTGTTTATGGATGAGAATGTGTTTAGGTTGCTCTCCATATACATGTGTATGTGAGTGCTGAATATATATTCATTCTGTAGTATATTTTTTACTTCTATGTATATCAAATCGATTTATTGAGACATATTTAGAGCTTAGGAGCCAGGTTTTCCTAAGCTGCTGTGCTACTTTGAAATACTTTTCTTCCTCTGTGAAGCCACAGGTTTTATATGAGTGAGGAGGTTTCCATCTCTGGGCTGCAGAGCTTACAAGAGGCGCCTCTCGAGCATGGAGAGTCCCCTGCAACCAGAGCACTTGGCTACTGCTTTGCTTGTGTGCCTTTGTGGGATGACCTTTTGTTTGAAGGAAGGGTTCTCTAGTAAAAGAAAAGTTAGGGTCCTTGAATTTAGATCATTTTAGTTTACACATGAGGACAGATTAAAACAAACAAACAAACAAAAAAAAACAAACAAAAAAACTTCTTCCTTTGTTTATATAAGGCAAAGTCCCAGGAAGATCTATAGCAAAGTTATTAGAAAAAAGAACAATGAACCTAACTTCTCAGACTCTCTGGACATAATTGGATTTTAGGGAGACATGATCCATGTGTGACCTTTATCCAGAAATTAATCTCTCTGCCATATGTGATATGTTACATGTTTTCAGGGACACTTCATCGTGGCTTAATGACATATCCTTATTGGGAAAAATGCAATGGTTTTTGCTATTTTTTATTTCAATAGAACCCTATAGAAGCTCGATTAAAAGAAACAACAACACAAAAGACCTCTGTAACACTGGAGAGATGGTGCAATGTAACATTCCTGCCAGTTGCCTCTGGTCCTAATAAAGAATTAGGCTCTGTCCTAAATCTAGAAAAGCACTTTGTAGTCCTTAGTTTCAAAATATTTCATCAATCGTATATATTTTAGTAATAGGGAAGAAAACCTATTCATGTAACCTAGTAAAGGATTCTTATCCTAGCTTCCTCTTAGTGCTTTACTAGATAGATGCTTTACTCTGAATTCTTAAATGAAATTTCGAACCTGAAGGATGCCACAAATAAAGGTCATATTGACATGATTGTAGAGTTAAGATGAGCTAGGGCTTGAGAGTTATGTTGTTCTATGTGATCTTGAAAAGTTACTTGATGTTATGAGTCTTGATTTCTCATTTACATCATTGGTATAGTAGCTCTTTCATAATGTTAACGATTATGTAAAATGTATGTGAGCAAAACAAAGTTACTTTCTGGTTATACACTATTTCATGAAAATAGCTATATGGTGTTCATCTAATTTGGCGGGGTTGTCTGAAATAGTATGGTTAAAATATAGGCTCAGTAGCACAGAGGACATTTATGTGGGGGCGGGGTAAAGGGACACCTCAAATGGGTAGGCTGTCATTTTTCAAAGTAGTTGAACCAGAGGGAGAAAGTGAGGCCACATGGACGTTGGTCATGCACTTGAAGTCTCCCGAGGTGTTCAGCATCCCAAGGGCGGACACTGAAAGGCAGTGCTGATCTGGAATCAATCTACTTCTCACAGCAGAATCCCTTATGTACTTTGAGTAAGAATCTCGGTAGCAGTTAGAATTTGCTTATCTGTTATAAGTAGTTCTCTTCAATGACAGAATAGACTATTAGAAACCTATTTAGACAATTCAGCATAGAGCTTGGCACGTAAGTAGATCCCTAGTGAACATTCTCAATCCCACTCCATCTTTATTCTTGCCATCCACCACTGAGAGCATGGAGAGAAGTCATTATTATGTTTCAATTGATATGAATCATACTTATTCATAGTGACTAGTTGTTTCTGTGGAGTTACACTAATCCAACAGGAATGACGGCCTAGTACTTCAGAGACAATAGGATATCTGGGGGGAAGAGGAAATCATTCTTGAGCAAGCCAGTATTTTTCTCTCACCAATATCAGAATATTAAACTGCATTTTGATTTGCTGGCTGTTTCTAAAATCTTTTAAGTGTTGCAAAAGAACTTTGGTTAATAGTAAATAGAGCATATTTCTGGATTTGCAACATTAGTTTTCGTTTGGGCCTCCCAAAATTGAAATAGCACTTTTCTATTGGGAAATAATTATAGAATAGTTGATATTTTAAATTTAACTATTTTCTATGCTGAAGAGATAAACTAGTTTTGTCCTCGCAGGTTACGGTTTTGCTTTTGATTGTGACGTAGCACCATAAAAAGTCAGTCTAGAGATAACAATTGCACTTCATAAAACCAGGTATGAAAATTTTTAAGTACTATTTGTCTTAGGTTTTTCACCTAACTTCGTCTCTAAAGTCGGCAGCTTCAACTTACTATTAACAGAGAATGTTTTCTTGTGAGGAGCAACTGTTAGGATAGCAACTTCTCTTCTGCATTACAGTAAAAAAGTGCTCATCTAAACATAGAGCCAGTTTTTCAAATAGCCACAAATGTGGGAAAGTACTTTTATCCTTGGAAATAAATCCTGATGACATCGTTTAAAAATATAAGTTCCTTTTATTTCTTTATTTCTATATGCCTGATCTGTTGAATGTTTGTGTTTTCTACTCTCCTTAGGGATATCAAAACCACTCACAAGGCCTGAAGCTTTAAACCTGCCATGGAGAAAACCTTCTTCTCCACCCCCCGAACCGCCCCGCCCCCCCCCCCCCCCCCACACACACACACACACACATAGGCAGGAGGCAATTCCTGCCAACCCTTGCATGACAAGGCATGTTCCCACCACAAAACTAATACCACCTTCCTTGGGAAATACCAGGGCCCCAAGGGGCTGAGGAAGGAGAAGTCTGAGAAGGTGCATTCTCTTTGTTGAATACCTTCCCTCAGGTACGATGCTCAGCTCTTGTTCTCTCCTTGGTCCACCCGGCTAGGATGTCTACACAGAATAGGACTCCCCATTCTGGCTCCTTCTGCAGCCTCAGGTCTAAGCCGTGTTGTCTGATCAGGCTCTTGTGGGAAGCCTGTCTTCTGGATTATTGGGCACTTTCTTGTCTGTTAACCAAACTGATATATATTTTTCCTTTTTGTTGAATTTATTGGACTGACGCTGATTACATTATATAGATTTTAGGTGCAACTTCTACAACACATCGTCTGCATTGTGTGTTCACCACCCCAAGTCAAGTCTCCGTCCATCACCATTTATCCCCCTATACCCTCCTCCACCTCTCTCCACTCCCTCCCTCCCGGCCCCCCTCCCCCCGCCCGCAGGCAATCACATCGCTGTCTGTGTCCATGAGTTTTTTCTCTTTTTTGCTCAATCCCTCCACACACCCCAACCCCCACCCCCAACCTGACAGCTGTCAGCTTGTTCTCTATCTATGAGTCTGGAACTGATATTTTGTTCCCCATTTGGTTATTGAGTTCACACTTCTTCATATTCAGGCAGAATCCTGTAGAAGAAGGCTGAGTGGATTTATTTTTACTTCTAATTTCAAAGAATACTAAAAATACTTCTAAAATGATCCTTTTAAATTGTTTTTCTTGTTTATAAAAAGCCAAAAGCAAAAGCAAAAACGATCAGTCTTCCATTTGAAGACCAGAGCTTGCTCTCCTTTGAAGTTACCAATTGTTATCTTTGTGAATGTCTAAACCACTTTGGCTAATTATCAGTCTGTTTCAACACAAAAAGGAGGAAGATTAGAAATCCTTTTAAATGCTTCTTTTATTTCATTGGTTGTACATTGGGTGAGTGAACTGAATATTACAACCAAAACATAGAATTGATACAAATTAGACTCCTGTTTACACTGTAAGGTAATGAATGAGGAAATTCTTTAAGTGTTACAGAAAGGTTTAGTAGAAATGTTACCAGTGGTATGGCTAAAAGAATATTTCGGTGAAGTGCTATTATATCCTGAAAACCAAGAGTGAAATGTAGTTCCCATACAAGTGGCGAGTTCATCTCTTAACTACAGTATTTGTTGAATTGCTATCTTCATGTCTTGGATATAGGTGATTTTGTTTTTGTAATTAAACAAAGCATTTAAGATTTATTCATCATAGTCAGACTTCTGAATATAAACAAACTTTTGGCAAATAATATTTATACAGAAAAATAGTTTTAGATCCTCTCAAATCCCAGAATTATTCTATAAAATTACATTATAAATAAATAAAAAGCAAAATCTGTTGTACATATATTTGTACATCTATGCATTTGCCTTGCCTCCTCCTTATCGTAAATGGCATATTTATGACTCTTTGCATATTATAATCACAATTCTGGAAAATGGATATCATAGTAAAAATACAGTCCTCTATATTTGCTTGGGGATACAGGTGATGTTGTTGATGCTCATTAAAGGGCTGAAAATAGTTGTGTGCTAATGATTTTTAACATCAAAATCATGAAATAAAAGAAAAAAAATAAAGACAATGTTACAACAATTAGTCTACAAAAATATTTCAGTGATCACATAATTTACCTTTAGTAATGTATACTATGTATTCAATGAGTTTAAGTGAATTAACAAAGACAAAAAGAAAAAAGAAGATAAGTTTGAATGTTTTAGGCAAGTTGTAGCATAACTACATTGTTATAGTTGAGAAAATTACAAATATCAATAATACATAAAGATGAAACTACCAAAGAAATACAAGTTAGATACAATACTTTCCCACAAATTAAAACAAATGTTAACGATACAAGCACTATGTAAGATTACACTTAGAATGATTTCTTCTGATAGGGTTATCAAATCTATGATATAAGATAAAGAGTCATTAGACTTTGAACAACATTAATTAAAATGGTGAATTTCTTTTTGACTAAAAAAAAAATGATATGGTTGGTGCATATAGTTTTCAGAACAGGCTGTGAGGCCAAAATTTAAAATATTTTACATTCAATCTCAAAAGTCAAAATACTTCAATCACTAATATGTTCACAAAAAATGGATGTTTTAAACAATTACATTTATAACAGCTGTTTCATTTTTTAAACAATAATTTAAAAACTACATAGGTACTGTATATGCTATGTGCAACATATAAAATGTGAAATATGAAATATTTGGTACGATAGTGCTTAAAATAAACTTCAAAACAAACTTTCTGAACAAAATTTAATTGTATCGCTATTACCTTGAAGAACAACCAAGTATTAAAAAAGTAAACAACATTAAAATATGTTTCATCCATATATAGTATATATATGTATGTGTATATATAATATGTAGGTACTTGTATTAAAGTTTTTATACTTTTGAGACATAAAATATGCTTTAAGGTGAAAGAATTAAAAGAACTATTTTTTTCCATGCTGTAGTCAGTTACAACCCTTTAATCCAACTTTTTTGAAATGCAGAACAGTAATGGATTTTTTATAAAGTGAAACTACCTACTTTTTGTTTACATAGTAATTTAGATTAAAGTCACAGTCAAATTTTCAGTGACTAAACTCAAACTTACTTAAATTAGAATATTATACAGATCTCCTCACCTACAGCTTCCTTATTGGACTAGGTTTTTAGTTTAGAAGAGTTATTCTGTAACAGGCAAACGGATGGTGAGTTTGAAAGACTAATCCATTAGATTAGACTCTTGACATGGGCCTCTCATTCTTGTCAAGCTGGATGAAGTCTGGCAAAATCTAGGCACTTCTACAAAGTCTCTCTTATAAAACAACTTTAAAAATATACTTGTAAAATAATACCTTCAAGACTTTGTTTGGTGGGGTATGAAGCTCATACCGTGCAAAGTTTCTTTTGCAATCTAGTTAATGTTATTCTAGAATCACATGATTCAATACGGCATCTCCAGGCAAACAAAATACCACACTTTGATGTGTCCCCAGTACTTGTGCTTGAATTTCCATTCAAATTTTAGACCTGCAGGACAGGTATCAGTTTTTTTACTTCACTTCTCATTTTTGCTGCAGCATTTGTGTCAAGAAGTGAAACATACCCTTTGATCCAGTGGGAAAATGAAATGACAGTAATTGGAGTTGGAATTGAACCTGCCCTTGGAATAGGTTTTAAACTACTGCTAATTGTTTATTGCTAACTTTGAAATATTCTGAGTCGAAATGAGTAAATTGGTTGGACTTTCTGCATCAGCTATAGTTATGGAGATAAGACAATATTCCTAGGACAGAAACTATGTTTAGAAACCCTTTCAAAGTAAACTTGATCCTTTATGTCTTTAAACATCACAGCTGGTCTCAGGTAGTTAACTATCTTAGGTTGGAATATACTAAGCATACCATATTTAATACTCATATATGATATAGCAGCACTAGCTCCTTAGAGTTGTGGTCTGTCCAGAAGAACTAAATCTTTATTTAGCATGCAGTTTGTGGCAATTCTATTGAGGAGGAAACAGGATAGTATGTACAGTAACAATGTTTAGTTATTCTCAATGCAGATTCTTGGCATTCCATTCCATTTCTGCTGATTACTTCAGAATTATCTGTTAAAGAAAAAGATACGTGCGATTTAGACATTCTTCTGTGAGGGAAAAGAATGAGTGTAAGTTCTACTCTTTGGAAATAGACATTTAAAAATAGGATTTTTCTTAAACTTTTCATTATTTTTGTGCAATTATAATTTTGCCCAGGCCCCACCCTTCATGGTGAACATTTTAAACTTAAGCACTTCTGCTGTGTGGCCACTGTAAATGATGATTCAAAAGCACAGTATTTTCTGTAAAACTGTGACAACATATATGTGGACATACAGTGTGTTTAGATCCTAATCTCCTTTTTTCCATATCTTTTTATTGTATGTTCACATTATCCTTCAATTAATATTTGCAAAGGTGATCAAAGAATTAGTCTGCCCATAAAAAGTTGTTTAGTAAATTTTAAATATATTTAAAAATGTATAATCAATTATGTATTTTTTATTAACTTACATTTATAATTCAAAGATGTGTTCCCATAAAAATAACGTTGTTCCCAATATATAACAACAAGTTTCAAATTCAGGGAATGTTTAAATGTCCCGTATTAAAGAGAAAAAGAGATAATATCCCAATAAAGCTGTTATAACGTTCTTAATAATCTAAAAGCACAGATACAACTAAACTATCAAATGCAAACCATGGTCTGTGGAGTTTGATCCCTAAGTTCTTTTCCAACTCCACACCCTTGCGAAGGACAGGGAGTTCGCCCTGTGTGACCCAGGCCATAAATGCCAAGCTTAGAAGTGAAACTTATAACACATTCTAACAAAAATATTTATTCTTTGTGCAATGTCTTGACCAAACTTTGTGCAATGAATAAAGAAAATGTTTGTTTACTAAACAGTCAAGAGTCTTTGTTTAGGAAATAACCAGTACAACTTTGTTATGGGCAAGGTCAGCTAATATTCCTGCACACTGGGATCCACTTCTCAATACAAGCCTCATTTCTACAAGTATAATTTTGTGTACCATCATGTTAGAATTCATACATGTGGATATTTTCCCTTTTAGTGGGTGCTCCTACAGTTTATGTCAAACAGTTGTAGTATAAACACTCAATTAGTTTCTCCCATGATGTAAAAGCATCTTTTATTTTATTGGAATGTACAGATGTGCCCAGAATTGATAAAAATAGAACTGATTTATATTAAATATTTATACTAAATGGAAACTCAGAACTTCAGAAATGATTATTCTTTGTTTTTTTAAAAAAATTCTAGAATTTAAAATTAACTGGGAAAAATAGCATTCCTTGTTTCATATACTGATAGACAAATAAAAATAATGAGATATTATTTTATATGTAAATATCAGTATTTTTGAACAGTCATTACAAATAGCTAATATTCAAATTCTTCAGGTGGTTATATTATAACCTCCTCATTAGATTTAGATTTGATTATTAAATAGGAATTATTCTATTTCATCCCTTAGCTTCAATGATGCCTGTAAGGTTTTCAAATAAAAATGTGTCCCAGGATATCAAATCATGCCCTGTTTTTTTTTTTCTTCTTTGCTTTTACTTTAGCAAGAGTCTCTCTAAAATAGTGGGGGGAAATCTTGTGATGTCTTAAATGGATATGCAATAATATATATTTTAGAATATAGTCACATTAAGGCTTATTAACTGAAACTAAAATTCCATATAGAATGACATTACTAACCATTTAAAACAAAAAGTATTCAACAGAGAGCCCAGCAATGAGCAAATGTGTATTACAGATATTAGTGAGAACAATGCTTTGGACCTGTACCTGACAAAGAGACATGTGCGCCACCCAAGTTTAATTGAACTGTAAATCAGCCTTGAAGTTAACTGAAAGCATCAACTGGACTCACCCAGACTGCTTTTCCCCTCTGCCCCAGCGTACACACAATCCATTATATGGATAAAGACATAAATAAAAATGACTGCCGCTACTATTGAACTCTCGGCAGTTACTACTGCATTGCATCTTGGCCAGAAAACTCTGCCATACCCTGGTCTGTGTCTTTGGCTATCTGGTGGGCTCTATATGTGGCATTAAAAAAATGAGTGAGTCGGGGGTGGGGGGAGTTGGGGGGATAATGGGAGGGTGGGTAAAGACACATATGTAATACCTTGGTCAATAAAGAAATTTTAAAAAAAAGAGTAACCAAAAAAAAAAAAAAAAGAGTCATGTTCCTCGCAGCTGTGAGCTTCAAGAAGTTCAAGAGATTTGCTCTTAGAAGATAGGAAAGGTTTGAGTGTTTATTTTGGTGGTAGGATTTTTCTTGAAAATATAACTTGATTATTAATTTTTTTCCCTGAGAAATGTAGCTTGCTCGCACAGTCTGAGTTAAGTGTACCCTGGGGTGAACTACATTCTGGAAATATAGACAGAACAGGAATCCAGATGAGGAGCAGTTACCAACCAAGTGCCTTTGATATAACTATTGCCTGTTTGATTTCCACTTCTGATGTTGGAAGACCTGACAGAACAGGCACTGAGGCCCACTGGGAGGGCAGGACAGTTCCCAGCTGGGAGGATACCTCTGGAAGAAAGACAAGAGCCAAGTGTGTGTGCGGAGTGGAAGGGTGTGGAGAAGCCATTTTGAGGGAAAGAGAGATCTTCTGTGTAGTTTTTAATATGGCTTTTCTTTAGTCAGATTGTAGTTTTGATTCGCACCAAAGAGATATAATTTAAAATAGAATGAGCAGATCTATTTCGTGTGTTTCCTGTGGTTTCTCCTCAGATATTCCTGCATACTAGTTTTCTATGGACATATAAAACATGTTCTTTACATAAAAACTTCTTCAATTTACATTGCAATGTTAATGGTCACGAGGATCAAAAGCTTCAGAAGGTGCCTGGGTATTTGAATGTAGATACAAGAGATAATTCCTAAAAGAACAGGTTTATAAATGGCCCAGGAACATGGGCTATGAGTCTGACATTGACAAACTCAAATTTTGTGCCTGTCCATTAAAAAATAAAAAGTGTCCTTGATAGTGTGGCTGTCAGTGTTGTCCTTCCTGCCCTGTGCTTGTCAAAGCGGAGGCTGATTTTCAAAGCTCCTTCCTCCACCTCCAGGCACCGTGGCCCATGTTGTCCTGGAAGGGGCACTTAGAAGTTCTCCTGGGGTAGGTACAAGTCAGAGAAATAGGCACCAGGCTGGGTCCACTAAGAGCCCCCTCTCTGAAGCATCATTGATGTCTGTTTTAATTTTAATAGACTGCTTTTCCAGGAGGCGCTGAGAAATTTTTACCAGAGCCTTAGGAGCTAGGGAAGTGCTGGAAATCCTATTTCGCAGACATGGACAAGACAGCACCAACAGTTGTAACCGGCTTCCGTGACGTACCAAGGTCTTGTACAGGCCAGCACGAGCATAGAGATGTTAGCTCACTCTGCTTGCTGGCGTGGGAGTCCCCTGCAGGGCGTAGTGACAGTCTGCGATGGGACTAGGGGAAACAGCGATTCCCAAGAGCATGTCTGTACCTCTTACAGTGCCAATGGAGGTGGGTGTTTAGACCTTCCCCGAGAGCTTGGGAACCAAGGGAAGGGTAGACAATAGCGTGGGGCCTAGAGCAGAGGGAGGCTGGAGCACTAACTGTCTGGGGGAACAAGAGGGAGAGAAATCGCTGAGGGACTTGTTGGGGCTGCTGGGCCGCTCCACAGGGCATCCTTGCCTGGGTGGCCGACCACATCCTCTCCCAGGCCTCCTCCAGATGGGTGCTGCAAGCGTGTCTGCTCACAGCAGCAGCAGCTCCTACCCAAACATAGGGCCGCTGCTTATGTTAATTTCCGTTCATCTCCCTGATGGACTAGTCCCTCAAATAAGTATTATTTTGTATAACAGAACCATGACAAAGAAGGAAGTTGAAGTATTAAGTAGGACTAGCCAATCTACTGTGGTAAATCAAAATCTTGAACGGGGAGCATTATTTTCAATTCCTTTTCTATTAAAAAGAGGACACACAAAAATGGGAATAGCTGATGCCCACAAAATCGGCAATTCTATTTTTAAAACAAAGGCACATTTGATTTAAATTATGAGTGCTTTCATAAATCTTTAGTGGACTATCTATTGCAACAAGAGTATCTGTGATGCAAATATGAGTTGGCTGCAATAGTGTCTGCTTATCAACGAGCATCTCCTCCAGGTGGTTGGATTTAAGAATCTGATGATTCTGCTTAATTCACATCCATAAATTACTTCCATATGACTCAATGCACACTTAGTCTTATTTTTGTTTCCTGAAGACAAAGCATGGATGGCCCCAAAGAACATCAAATGGGTTGTTCTCCCATCAAATGGGTTATGAGCAACCATTTAATACTCCCTGCAACCTCAGTGAAGTTCCTACCATTGACTCATAGTGCAATGGCAGTCAAGCTTGTTAAAAGAGGGCTGGGTTAGGTAATGCCTAAATACTAAGCCTCTGGGACCAGGCAGGAAAGGTCCATGAGTGAGTGGGTCAGGTAGGGGAGTCCAATTCATCTTTATATCCCTAGTGTCTAGGATAGGGCTGGGTACATAGAAGGCACTTAGTAACTGTTGGTTGCGCAGAGGGCTGAATCAATAAGATTTACCGAGGACACAATGCCACAATGTTGGCATCAACAGAAAACTAGTGGACCATTCACAACTGAGATGTAGCCATAGAGGCAGGAAAAGAACCTTTTAGATAGTCTACACATAAACATTCCTTCCCATTCCTCCACTCCTGTTATATATAGATAAAAGGAAAAATATTCTAGGCTGGGGGCAGAGTCACTCACAGGGGGTGGAAACACGGCAGATAAACAAAAATGCCACCTGGAGAAAACTTCTGGTTGATTTCTTAGAAATCTTTTCTCATGGTTTCAAGACCCTGTTCCCTCAGGAAATAATTAAAGAAAGGATGTTTCACTATCTTAAAATATATATATATATATATATATTTCAGAGAGGAAGGGAGAGGGAGGGAGAGAGAGAAACATCAATGATGAGAGAGAATCATTGATCTGTTGCCTCCTGCACACGCCACACTGGGGATCGAGCCTGCAGTCGAGGCATGTGCTCTTGATGGGAATAGAATCCAGGACCCTTCAGTCCACAGGCTGACACTCTATCCACTGAGTCAAACCAGCTAGGGCTCATTGTCCTTTTAAACAAACCTTACTACTGGTTTAAAAATAGAAAACTGAAAGGAATTCCTAAAATTATGGCCCAGCAAAGGAGGCTTGCCTGTTCCCGACATCTTTTTATTTATTCAGTTTTCTTATTCTGTCACACATGTTCCTCTTCACTATGCTCCATTGGTATTCCTCCCTCCTGCAGTTTCTCCACTGTTTAACTTTCTCTCTGTCTTTTCCCCAGTACTCCACACATCTTCTCCATGGCAGCCATCACTGTCTAGAATGTCCTGATTTTGTCTGAGAGGCAAAACTTGTGAAGTATTTTGTTTGAAGCAAATTGTACAAAGGCAGAGGGACATTTGCACCATTTTTGGCTGCAAAATAAATCTGTGCTTAATCATAATATCAGTTACTAAAGTCAAATGCAAGTGTCTTTGGTCAGTTGATGGACATAGTTACCAGAGCAATTCTAATGATATGTATTAATAAATGAACAATTTCAAGAACTTTGGCCAATTTCAAGACTATTCATAAACTTTAATTGTGTAAAATGTTCAAAGATAATTAGTGGTATAAAAAAAGACACTTTGAAAAAATACTCATATTTATTACTTAGGGGGAATATTGTCCTGAGGCAGTATTTGACCTGTTTTCAAAAAGGGATTTTTATTTAAGTAGAAAAGGCAAAAACTGGAGCTGTGGGAGAAAATTCCAAAATATGACAATCAATGTCATTCTTAAGATCACTTTAAGGTTGGTTGGAATGTCCACAATGTTTAGCAGACCTTAAAGATTAAGTAGTCAGGATTACTGTTTTGCCCTCTGTCATGAAGAGAAGGTTTACATTCAAAGCTCTAATTCCTCTGTTTTAAATGACATCATTTTTTGGATGACTCATTTCTGTCTAATATTTTCCATTCTGTAATATTTGGACAGAAAGAATTTTCAGATATACTTTCTAATATATGAAAATTATCATTTAAAATATTAATAATTGAGTTTTTGCATGAAAGGCAATAACCTGACGTTAATGAAGATTACTGATCAGGGTCCACATTGATATTATCTGGATAAAATACACATACTTTACAAATTCTTGATTTGTGTAAAATCTTGCTCCTTGCATGAGTCCATGTCATATGTGGAAACATCTAGACTCTTGTGAGTATTTTAGTGAGGCCTTGATATGATCCTCTTCTCCAACCCAAACCCAGCCCCTTACAATCCCAACTCCCCTGAGAGAATTCTGAGGACCATTTCTGTTGCTTTCATGGTGAGATGGTGAGATGGGAATCTAGTCCTCACATCATCTAAACATCTGTATATTAGCCAAGGGGGACTTTTCACCTATAGGATATAAATGAGGAAGAAGGTAAAGCATACAAGAGGAGACTCATTTCTTGTACTTTCCCCTGATGCTATAGAAGTGTTTAAAACAAAAACACATTCAGAAGTCTAATGTAATTGTTCAGGAAGAGAGTAACTACTGAGACCATGTTTGGACTGCAGGGGCCAGAGGCTCAAATAAAACAAAACCGCAGACTGGAAGGGCCGCACAACAGCCAGGGACAGAGAAGTAGGCAGACGAAGCCACAGCATCCAAGGACAAAGAGAAAGAGGGTGGGGTGAGTGCATCTGATGGTCACCCAGGAACAGGTCCCAGCTTTTTTCTTATTATTCATCACCTGACATTTTTGTCTTCACACTATACGTTACAAACACATTCCTACTCTATAAAGCTTCCCCAATGAACATTCCCATTACATAATTCACCATATTATCATGGTTCCTATACTGCCAGCAGATGGAGAAGGCGCAAGTCTTTCCTATCATACACCTGTCTGGGAGCTTGAGTTATGAATGTGCTTTTGGCATCTTTCTTGAATCTTTAAGGTATAGAAACATCTGTGAACATGGTTTTTGGGCAGTTCCATGCTGTTAGCACAGTGTTATCCATGAGCAATGTATGAGTTAAACTATTGTAGACCAGTCTAGATGCTTAATCATCAAGTCTGTCCCTGTCTCTATAGGAAAATTATTTAAGGTCCAAACTAGGTGATAAAGGAAATTTTTAACAAGCAAACTTTTTAAAAATTAGGGACTGTCTGCATATAAAAGAAGGCTATATTCCTCTACTAAATCAAGAAACAATATATAATATTGGGGCCACACTACTTAATACAATATTCTAAGCATTATAGAAAATATTATAAGATCTTTTTATAAAATACCAGAGGCCCGATGCACAAAGATTTGTGCATGAAGGGTCTCCCTTCCCTGGCTGCTGGCACCACCTTCGCTCTGGCTGGAGCTGCCTTTCCGCCTTCCCACGCTGCCCAGAGGCCCAGAGCGGCTGGGGCGGTGCGGAACACCTGCATCGTCACTTGTATATGCAAATTAACCCACCATCTTTGTTGGGTTAATTTGCATACTCACTCCTGATTGGCTGGTGGGCATTGTGAGGTATGGTCAATTTGCATCTTTCTCTTGTATTAGTGTAGATTATATTTAGACTATTTAGAGTGAGATGATTTACAGCAAGATTCCTTGTGAGTGATGCTAACTGGGATTAAAAAGGCTGTCCAGGCCTGAGACTATTTCATTGAAGGGGGCCTCTGGACATGAAGGTAGAATCTAAGAAAACTTCTTTATACTTTTGAAAACCTGCTTGTATAGCAACTGAAAAGAAATTTCCTAAGTATTCATTTATACCTGCTTTTTTCAATATTGGTTTTGCTCCCAGTAATACACTGAAGATGCAGGCCAAGAAAAATCACAAAAAGAAGGTCCTGTTGGATTCAACATAGAGTCCTCAGTTCGGTTCAATGCCCTGCCTTTGTAGCCACTACCATTATGTTAGACTTAGGATCCTGAGCACATTTTGGCTGTATTATTCATTTTAACAGTGGAGCAGAATGTATAATTCAGCCTGCTAAGAACTGGCTTTTAAGACACTACAGGCAGAAAAGTAACCAAATGCTATGATGCAGTAAAAGGAATGGTAAAATTAATGTTATGTACAAGACATGAAGTATGTCTTTTAATCATATTGCACGTTTCTTGGACTGGTGGGATGACAGAGCCATCTAACAAAATTTCCAATGAAATTTGTTTTGTTTTTAGTTTTTTGCCTCTGTGTTTGCATATGAGAGAGAGAGAGAGAGAGATTAACAAAACCACTCAATTGTGTGTAAAATCATGATGCAAAGGAAAAATCAAAAAGAATCCTGGGGTGGAATTTCAGGAGGTTTCTCTGTGCCACCAACAAGTTTTGTGACCCTTCTGAGCCTTAGTTTTTGACTCTGCTTGTACCACATTGGCACCTCTGTTGCATGGTGGGGTAATTAAACCAGGTTACCATCTGTCCTCCCTAATAACTCCCCACGAAGTGCCAAAATATCCTAGTATAAGAGATAACAAAATGGAAACCAAAGGAAGAAAATATATAAAGAATGAAAGCTTCCACATTCTTTTATTTCTTTACTAGAGGCCTGGTGCACGAAATTTGTGCATGGGGGGGGGGTTGTCCCTTAGCCCAGCCTGTACCCTCTCCAATCTGGGACCCCTTGAGGATGTTCGACAGGGATTGGGCCATGGGGGTGTGGCCAGCCTGGGTGAGGGGTTGAGGGCTGTTTGCAGGCTGGCCAAGCCCCCCAGCGGGGACCCTCACCCCATGGAGGTGTGGCCAGCCTGGGTAGGAGGGTTTTCTTCTTTATTTTTTTTCAGCACCTCCTTGAGCGGAGGCCAGGGCCGGCTGGAAGCAGGTATCTGGGATTTATTTATATTCTATAATTGAAACTTTGTAGCCTTGAGTGGAGGCCAGGGCCAGCCAGGGCAGGTGGGAAGCTTGGCTTCCTCCATTGCCGGAGGCAACCCAAGCCTCCTGCTCGCTCCAGCTCCGTGGCGGCTGCCATCTTAGTTGGGTTAATTTGCATACTTGCTCCTGATTGGCTATGGGTGTAGCGGAGTGATGCTTAATTTGCATGTTTCTCTTTTATTAGTGTAGATTACTAATTGTCCTCCATCAAAGCTCAGTGGGCTCTTAATAAACATCTACTCAGAAAAAATATGAAAATGTGTTGTCATTGAGTCAACAGTGGGCATCTGTATGGCATGACATCTTAAAAATATTTTTTAAAAGTTATCTTTATTGTTGAAAGTATTATAGATGTCCCTCCTTTTTTCCCCCATTAACCCCTTCCACCCTGAACCACTCCTCCCAGCCACACTATTGTCTGTATGGCATGATATCTCAATATAGCCCCAGCTTCTAACAGACATCACTGAGGAAAAATTTTCATTTGCACTCAGTTACCTGCTTTTTGAAAACAGAACTCTTAAAGGAAAACATGATAGCAATAAAGAATTTTTAACGTGAAAAGAGTAATTTTATATCATGGATTTAATAAAACAAAAACTCAAGTATAGTTAGACATCTTTCTTCCCAATCCTAACCTCTTCTTCTTTGGAGAAACGTCTATTCAGATCTGTTGCCCAATGTAAAACCTTGTGGTAAAATAGGCATATCATAAAATTTGCAATTTTAACCATTTTTAAGTGTATAGTTCATGAAAGTCGCATTAGTTGCACTCACATTGTTGTGCAACCATCACCACTCTCCATCTCCAGAACTTTTCATCATTCCAAACTGTAACCCTGTAATTATTGAACAATAACTTTCTATTCCCCTTTCTTACCATACTTAGTTCCTTCTCTACCCACCTCTCCCACACTTCTTTACCTCCTTCTCATTTGTGGCTTCAAAATGGTTTACCTGGCTCTTCCTGTATGCTCATCTGAATCCCTGGGCTTGCTCTCTAATCTAGCTTTATGGTTTTACTTAAATTAAATTAACCTTCTAGTGGCTCCTTTCACAGTTGCCTCCACTAGGCTGCCCAAAACATTCATTCTTAACTAGTGATGTTTAGTTAACCTGAGATTGATAAGTAAGGCTTGGTGGAAATAGTAGGAAAAAATTGTACCTCTATTTTTAAATTATTGTTGTTTAAGAAATGAAAGTCCTGGATGAGGGACTTCTCTTGGTAGACTCTTTCTAGCCAGAAATTATTTTCCAGTTTGCCACCCAGGGAAGGGTGAGATAGCACTTTGTCCATCTGCTTCTCTAGCTCTTGTTTACTGGATTGAAATGAGAATTTCCTTGTTCAACCACTTCTGACACCACACTTGGATATTAAAAAGTTCTACTAGAACTTTCTTCTTAAATTGTTAAAACTTTAAAAATTAATAGTTAAAACTCAGTAGATACAAGTTTTTAAGGGAATCATACAAAGAGATTAATCCCAATCTACATTGGCCATAATAATCTCTAATCAAATTCAAATATGGTGGGCACATAAGAGAACAGGATTTGGAGGCAGGCAAATCTTACTTCTAAGACTTTCCAGCCACTTCCTACTTCTTTAATCTTAAGTAAATTATTTCGTTAAGACTTGCTCTCCTCTGGAAAATGAATATGACACTTCACAGAGTCCTGTTGAGTATTAAATGAAATAGTGCATATAAAATCTCTGAAGTGTAATAGTGGCTTTTGATGAATGCTGGTTTCCTTTCTTTAGTCAATTTAAGATTCATAAACCTAAATAAAATTTGGTTTCAACTCTATTTAAATAGGCATTCAAATAATAATATTGCCTGATTTTACATTTAAATATTACATGATTTATATGGGCACTTCCATAAACTTGATTTTTAATGAGACAAAGATTTTTAAAAATGTCAAGTACACTTACTTCCTGTTCTGTATATGTATATCCTGACCTGTCATTGACAACTTAATATAGGCTGAATTTCTCTATTTATTTATGAAAATATTAATAATTTCAAACTAAAATCTTTTATTATAAAGACATTAAAAGTCAGCAGTGTTTGCTGATCAGGGTCAAGGAGTCGAAAATTAACATCTCATAAGAGGCAGGATCCCCATTCTTTAAAGTTAGACCCAGTTCAAACCAGCTCCTAGGCCTAATAGATATGTTACCATGGGTAAATAATTCAACCTCTTTTATTCTTATTATTCCTCATATCTTTAATAGGAATTAAACAAGTATTCCTAACTCATGAGTTGTTGTGAAGATTAGATAACATATTTAATGGGTGCCTGGTGGGAATAAGCACGTAATGCTACTGTTATCATATGATAATATTTCACCTATTTTAATTTCCTAGGCTAAGCCACAGAACATGAATATTTTGACAAGGTATAGCAATTACTAATAAATCTTAGGTCACTGTGCTTAGAGCAAACCACTATTTATGAACACTCTGCACACCCAGGCTTGTCTAATAAACATCTATACTTCAATTTTCAAGCCTTCACTTCTTCTCATACAGGTACCCCTACACAGCAGAAGGAACAAGGGAACTTATGAGTTGATGTTTTTGTTTTTGTTTTAAAAAGCAACTCTAAAACACCTTTTTTCCAAGGCAAAGAAATACAAGAGGATTTTCTTCTCATTCTCCATACACTCCTTAGATTTCCCTATTTTAACTCCTTTTCTTGTTCAAGGCCACCCTTGATGTTGCAGTTGTCAGAGAAGAGCAAAGAAAAGAAGATGAACAATAAGAATTGATTTAAGCAATTCCTTTTCTCCTAAATCCTCATAACTAAAGTGGTTCTCTGGCCATTTCAAATATTTCAGTGTAACAATGACAAATATTGAAAGAATGACTAATGGAAGTGCTATGACATTATTACTGGAAAAAGTATTTGGAGAACAAGAAGGAATTGAGTTTAACATCCCTGGGTATATTTTTGATTTCTCAAAAACCTTTCTAAATTCTAAGGAGGAAGCAAACCTATTGATTGTCCAAAAAAAAAAAGTGGAGCTGCATATTCGTGATGGATGGTGGTTTGACGGTGGGAAGAGGACTAAGTATGTTGTTAGGAGATGAATTTTTAACTCTCATATAATTTTGAGTGAATCATTTAACCATTCTAGTTCCTTCTTCTCATTGTAAAATGGAAGGTGAGGAGCTTGGGGAAAGTTCTAAATCTGGTTTTGCTACTTTAATAGATGATCTTGGGCAAGTGTTTCAGCTTCTTGAAATTGCAATTTCCTCATCTATATATTGGGGATAAGAGTAGACCCTTACAGAGCCATTATGGGCTTTAATAAGATAATTCATATAAAAGGCTTAGGACAATGTCTGGTATTTGGTAAGTGCTTAGTAAAGGAGAGCTGTTGAAGGGATTAGCTAAAGAACTTATATGCATACTCCATGGACACAGACAATAGTTTGGTGAAGGCCAAGGTAGTGGGAGGCGCTGGTGGGAGAAGATGGGCAAAGGGTGGAGAAAAGGGGGACACCTGCAATTGTGTCAACATTAAAAATTTTAATAAAGCCCAGCCGGCATGGTTTAGTGGTTGAGCATTGACCTATGAACCAGAAGATCATGGTTCGATTCCAGGTCAGGGCACATGCCTGAGTTGCGGGCTCGATCCCCAGTGTGGGGTGTGCAGGAGGCAGCTGATCGATGATTCTCTCTCATCATTGATGTTTCTGTCTCTCTCTCCCTCTCCCTTCCTCTCTGAAATCAATAAAAAAATATAAATTTTTTTTAGTAAATAAAAGAATAAAAAAGAGAGCTCTTGAGTTATTTTTGTGCTGTCTGTCTGTTTATGCATACACACAGAGTGAGGCAAAGTAGGTTTATAGTTGTTTGTATGAAAAATAATACAATAATTAATAAATAACAATACTAAAATAAACTGTGTTTTGAGTACTCACCACTATAAACCTACTTTTGCCCCACCCTGTATGGTACTTTGGGGCTCCGTAAATGATCATTTAAAGCAGTTTCTCAGGAAGGCACAGAAAGGGAAAGAGCAAGCACTACTCTAGGCAGGATACAGATAATTGGGTTCTAGTTCTCTTACTGTTTATGTAACTTGGGCAGGCCACCTTGCTGATGTGGGCTCCTGTTCCAATTTATAATGTAACCTGCATCATCATTCTCCTTTTATGTGTTATTGTAGAAATAACGCACAATTGGGGTAAGTTTGCTGTTATGACTTACTGCCTTTCATTACTTTGTTGTAGTTGATACAGATCTGGTGTCACTCCTGCAAGGCCCGATGTCACTGCGACTGTGGGGAAATGGGTGACATTTTACAATGACCAGTTTAGTGATGCCACTTCTGGAAATGCATTGTGGTGAGTAGTGAAGAGCATCTGAATTTGCTTACAGGAAGCTCATCGACATCAACTCTGAGATCTTTGAAAACTCCAGAGCAAGGGGAGTGATGATAAGAATAATGTAATTTGATTACCTAAAGTAAAACAGACCAAAAGCTCTAGTCTGTTACACCTCATGCTGAAGGGTGATGGGTTCTAAATGCTAGAACAGCTGTAGTTTTTCATAAACCAATGTCAGAAAATACCAGTCAACACATGTGTCCGTTACAGCGCAAATGAGAGTGGAGATGTGTCAACAAGAACCATTCTTCTTATCTAAGTCACTGGGACAGCTGTCTGTAGAGGGCGGGAGAAGTTGGTGAAGTCTACAGATGCGATAGACCTGGAGAAAAGCCACTGGGAGAGCAAAGGGTCAGAATGCCTCCTGAATTGTCCTGACTCTTGATTACTTATCACCCCCATATTTTCTCTGTTCTCTCCCAATTTCAAAAAGATTCATCAATGAAGAGCTTCCTCACCAGTTAACCTGCACTCACGCTCTCCCAGCTTGTATCTGCCCACTCACTTCCAGTAGACTAATGTTTCCAAGTCTCTCATTTAACATTTGTCCTGCTCTCATCCTGCCATTCAAGGCCCTCAGTAACCTAACTTCTCTTCACCTACTCCACTGAATTTTCTAGCACTGCCCAAACGCACTGTCCCCTTTACTCTCCCACTCACTGCAGCATGACCTGGAACACATCCTTTAGCCCAGATCTGACATAGTAATAGCTGTTCCATCTGCTTCTGTTGTGGGACAGTCCTAGACTGATTCTGAAACTCCTGTCTGAACCTCACAGGCTATGGGGGACAATGTGGTTTAAGGGTAAGAGAGAATTGACTTCAGGGTCATATAGACTTGAGGTCAAATGCTGGCTCTACTATGGATTAGAGCTGTGGCCATTCTGAGCCTTGATTTTGTCACATGCACCAGATGGAGAATAGGACCCCTCAGATTTGGTTAAATGTGAACGCATATCAAGCATAATGCTGGTACATTTATAATGCCAGTTCCCTTTTGCCCTTACCCCACCCCTGCCTTCACCCTTTAACTTTCACACTACTCAGGAGCAACCTCACCTGTTCATTATCTGTCTAATCCCCTCACTTCCCTCAAGACCTATCTCCCCACTCTAGGGATAAAGTCCTACCATGGAGCTTGGTCCTTCCCATGCAGTACTATTTGAGTATATGACTATGTGACATTGTCTGATTGCTTCACAACTCTTTACCAAGGCAGTAAACTCCAAGGCATCTCCCTGCACTGGTAGCTTCTAGAATGATCAGCAGACTCAGACCTTAGAAACCACTGCTTAGAGGGAATGCAAGAAGAGGCTGGGACATAATGCCAATTTGTCTTTGACACACAATGGTGTCATATCTGGTTAAGTGGAGCGACAGCCAGGTTAGCTTGCTGTTCTTATGGGGAAGCACTAAAGATCTCTCCTCTCCATTCACTCAAAAGACTGGCAACTTCCCCAAACAGACAGGCACAAGTGCGAGAAGGCGGGCAGTAGTGGCAGAACTTGGGGAGGAAAATGCATATGAACCAAAATTTTACTCCGTTTGAGCAACTTTGAAATGAGACCCCTTTCATCTTTCACCTCTTGGCAGTGGGTCTGAATTCCTGCATTGCAGTGAGTCTCTCTTTCCTCTAGAGCTGGAAATAAACACACACATATACAATGAGCTATATATTACTTCTGCTCAAAAGAGAAAACCTCAAATTAGAAAACCTGAGCCTGATTTCATTACCATCAACAAAAGTCAAAATACTATAGGGAATACGATTTTTCAATCTCAAAAGATTCCCCCAAATTCCATCAAAATGCAAAAGAGGATGGGATTTGAAGCACACTAAGTAGGACAATCCACCAGGCAGTACAGCTCCACATAAGAACCCTTGACATTTTCTCTTCAGCTGCACGAAATTGGAACTGATATTATGTCTTTAGGTGCTGTATACCAAAGAATTCTACCCAAGTGTCTCACCAGGAGGTGTAAATTATTCATGGGAAATGAAAATGTACTAGATTACAACACTTATATAACTTAGCCTTTCCTTAGAGAATCTGCAAATACATTTATTAATTTAACCTCATGGCAGACCTGCAAAGCAGCTGCTTCTGAGGCAGGAAAATAAAAGGTCTATTGTCTTTCTTATTTTCTGCTTTCTTGAAGAGAAAAAGTAACCTGCCTCTATATCGCTCTCATAGAGCCCAGTCCACCTAAGACAGAGTACCCCTCCCACCTCTCCTCTAAAAAATTTCGACCACACTAGCAAGTCTGGATTCCAGTGCCCGAGCCAACTGCACCATGGAATTTAGACTCAAATTGCCAAGAAGCTTGAACTAATAACTGAATGCAAATACTGTAATTTTTATAGTTTTTTTTTTTTACTTGAAGAGACACAGCAGGCTCCTCCCTCCCCCCCTCCCCTTCTTTCTCTCTCTCCCTCTACACACACACACACACACACACACACACACACACACACACACACTCACTTCTACCTCTCTCCACAAAATATTTGATGTGGCAGTTCTGCCTCATTTAAGGCAACCAGGTCCATTACTGAAACAGAACCCCTTCTATAGTTGGAATATCAGCAAAATGCTACATTACAGGTGGCTAAAGAGCTGTAGCAGTGGAATGCTAGATAGCGGTCTCAGCCCGAGACCAATTCATAAGGGTTGGATCTGACACTTGCTGTCTCGGCCTTTCTGGAGAGTCCTGGGGCCCAGCTGCGTTCTATAATGTTTCCAGGAACCAGCAAACAAGAAAGGAGTCTTCAGTTTGATCATCCACACACACAGGCCGGCCGCGTTACTGAGTATTTCAGGAGAGGTACCTGACAAGAGTCTAGTCCTCCCACATGGGGGCTTTGCAGAACCATGATTTTTCTTGGGAAGAAACAGGCTCCAAATTGGTCAAATGGTGAATATGGGGGTGTTTAATGCCTCCTACATTTGTCTGAATATAGTTCTGACAGATGGCTGTGAATAATAGATGTTTTATACAACTCTTTGAGATGAGAGTTTGGGTGAAACATGACCTTACCTTCTAGATTTCTTGGTTAGTATAGGCTAACTTACATACCCAAGAATCTGTATACACAAATAGCTTTTAAGTTGTATTCACATTTATATCTGAAAAATAAGTAAAATCTCATTATTTGCTTTCCTCTTTCCTGTCTAGTTATTTGTAACAGGCGAGACAAAGCATAATATATGAATCTGGTTGCATGTAATTATTTCATATTTCTGATAAGATATTGTTGAAATGTATTGCAGTGAATTTGTATCAGGCATGTCTAGAAAATGGGATTTTCTGACTTGTCAAATTTTCCAGGAAATAAAGGGTTGTGGGTATATAATATATTATTAACAAATTTTCACTAAGCTCTTCCTAAGGCCAACTTTCTGTTAAATGGATTTAATCTCTGGGGGAGGGTTCAGAAGATGTGACCTTCAGGTCATCATTTTAAAGAGGAATCGTCACTTTTTGAAGATGTGATTGTTGGTTAACATATTACCAGAAATATAATTTGATCACACCAGCTCTAAATGCATAACCCAAAATCCTAATATGTAATGTGTAAGAATTTTTCTTCGTAGCGTGGACTCATGACCCAGAATGAATCAGTTGAATAGTTGCTCCCACTGTCCACATAGCCCTATCCTGGGCAATATATATTTGTACCAAATCTGAAGGGACTCCTCCTTTTGCTCAAAGGCCTGGAGGTCTTTGAGCTTCTGTGGCTCTGAAGTCTCATTTAGGTATGGAGATGGGAGCCTCATGTTAGGGTAAGCACACTGGAGGCATTTGACCATTGAGTCCACCCAGCTGCTGTTCTTGAAGGCTTCAGTTCGGGTCCTACAGAAGCAATGTCCTGTGGTTAATCTTTCATGTCAGCTCACATTTCTTTTTGTCGTGTGACATTTTTTGGACAGCTTTTGCCATAGTATGAAATAGTTTTTCTGTTTCTCTGTGGCTAAAAGTAACTCTCCCTATGTCACGGGCAAAGGCAAGACAAAGTAGGTCACCTTCCAGCTGCCCCAGTTCCAGTTTAGGCTCTTGTGAAAACCTCTCAATGGTCTCTGCAGACTCTCCCGCCTAGAATTCCATCTTCTCATTCGTCCTAGAGTTCTATCCTGTTTGAAAATTCTTCAAGGGCCAAACCCTTTAACCTGGCACTTAATCCTGCACAATCTGAATCAAACCTATGTTGTAGGCACTCACTCCTGCAAACTGAAGCTCTGACCAATCTAATGTTAGTTCTTCTCTGCTAAACTTTACACTTTCCCACCTTTGTGCTGGTCATTATTTCTATCTAGTGATGATGTTTTAAGGAACATGCAGGAAGGTCCTTGATGAATTCAGAGGAATTACATCTAGTGCATTCAGGAAAAGTACATCTAGTTGCTGGGGTTCAGGGAAAGACCCAGGATATAAATTGTATTTTAATTGTGGCATTCCAGGATGTGATTCAGTAAATGGAATAATTCTGTATATAGATGGAGAAACTAAGACTTAACACATATTTATTTGGAAATTCCCCTTTTGAAATAGATTGTAGCTTTGAAATAAAAATAATAAAGCAATGACAGCATAGGGTACTATAATAATTCAAGTTATAGGAATTCAAATCTATACTCTCATTTTATTAAATAAAATGTTTTAGAATATGAAAATCTAGGTAATCCAGTTACTAAGCTGTTTATCTCTACCTCTTTTAGTGTACACTCTGAGATTAAATTTGTTTCAATATAGGCATCTATAGAGTTGTACATTCTGACCATCTGCTAGTAGGCTTAAATTGGCCGATTTAAATGGTATTCTCATTTTCAATTCTGATTTCCCTTGTTACCAAGCTATTTGTGAGATGATTGGCAGAAGCTAGGAGTAAAGTCTAGGACAGTGATTCACAAAATATGCCCATGAACTTGGTTTCACTAAGACGAATTACTTTTTTTTTTTTTTACTTTGTATTTTATTTTTTACTTATCTTATTTGTATAGAAATTATTCATAATTTCCAATCTACTCACTGGTTCTAGTATTACACTAAGTATTAACCATAAATATGTAGCCATATTTATAAATATATATAAATATGTAGCCATTTAGTAATACTTAGTGTAATACTAGAACCAGTGAGTAGATTGGAAATTATGAATAATTTCTATATAATAATTTCTATATAATAGTTAATATATATCTACTATATGGTTTTTAAACATGACCTGGCTATTACATAACTAGCTTGAAGCTATGCTCAAATTCAGTTCATCTCCCAGTTTAGGATTCATCTTTAGTTGAGCTGCATTAGCAAGATTCCTCCCATTTTCTCATCTAGCAACTGCTGTTGGGTCTCATTCAAAAGGTAGTTTTATTTGTGGAAGAAGTGACTTCTGTGTATTTAAAATTATAGAGAGAGGCAGTGGAGCATGGTGGTTAACAGCAAGACCTCCGGAGACAAACTGCCTGGGATTAAATTCCAAAACCATTTATTAGCTGTTTATCTTTGCCTAAGGTAGTTAAACTTTGTTTCAGTTTTACCATCTACAAAATGGGAATGATGATAACCATACTTATAAGACTATTGTAAGAATTGAGTATATCTATATATAAGTATCCTTTCTCATTTAATATAAAACATATGATATGACATATCATATATATTGAGAGAAACCATTTAGAATATCTTTCACATAATAAGTAGTTTGTAAAAAATAATAATAATACTGTTATTATTATTAGGTATAATTTGTATATGAAAGCCCAAAGATCTTAATTTACTAATAGGAAATAGCTGTTAGTAAATTTGTTTACTGTATTTTTATTTACATATCTACTCGCAGGTAAATAACCAACAATTTATTTTATATTTCCTAGAAGTATTTGGATTTTGTCTTCATATAATTCCAAACTACAAGTCTAAGTTCAATTAAAACTTTCATCACTGGCACTTTAAGCCCTGAGGTAAGAGTTTATAGATTTATCGCTTGTTCATCTTGACTCACGAGGGGTAACATGTAAAGAAACACTGAACTGGAGGATCTGCCATGGGATGTTTGGGTCCATCTTCTTTCTTCTGTGAATGACTTGTGTCTAATTACAAATACCTATGAGATTTGAACTATTTGAACTGATAGTCTAAATTGATCAAATGAATTGAAAAACTGTCAAAATCCTTCCACATTTTGTGTTAAAGACAGATCTCTCAATGAAGGAAAAGAAGGCAGAAGGCTTATCATCCACTGAACTCTGAGTCAGTACCACTTTCTGTTCTGGTTATGTTTACCTTTATAAATACTTTGGGCCTAGCATAACAGGGAAGGAACCATAGGTTTATTGAATCTTAGAGCTGGGAAGGGTTTCAAGGAGATATAGTTCTAACCTTCTTTTCACAGATGAGGAAACTGAGATTCATTTCATTTAAATCACATATAATTCACATAGATATGATTCATTTAGAGTTTAAAGGGTGAAATATCAAGGGGATAAACTTGTCACTTCACAGTCATCAACAATCTCTGAATTCTGAATTCTTGGGCACTAAACAGAATTTCCAAGTTCTTCGGTAGCTGCTTGGTTCTTTGAAACTTGTTGAAAATACAAACAGAATATCATATCTGAAAGTTTATGTTTACTACTATTTCTTTTCCTGTGGTTTCCATGTGCAAGCAGAACTTCATCAAGAGCTGCTACAGGATTTCCCATCATCACTGAAGTGCAATCCAGCAACTATTACATTCAACACTACAAAACATAGACTCTGGGATTCTTGAAGCTACTGTCAGGAACTCTTTTAATGATATTTCTTTTGACTTAATTGAAATTAAACTTGTTAGCTTCTTTACCAATTACACTCTGCTGTGAAATGATATATTTTAGCTTCTGAATATTTCATACTTTTTACCCCATCTCCCTACACACATAAATAACACTACATATATGTATACAATCACTTAAAGGAGTGATTGTATACATATAATTAATTAATTAATTGGCTGGAAAAAATATTTATGGTACATGATCAAGTATTTATCATAATAAGGTAATTTATCCTAAAACTCAAAATTATTTCTTTATCTTGACTTCCTTTCCATTCCTAAGAAAGATCTTTCTGTATTAGAGGTGCTTAACTTGCCATAAAGTATAGGTAAAGTTCCACACTACTCTCTTATAGCCAATGCTACTCTATTATACTTCAAACGCATTTCCATATGAAGGGACTTTGTCACAAAAATTCTGTAAGAACTCACAAAAACATGGTTCAAGAAGGCAGGGCTTACACAGAAAAGAATCTGGTATCTAGCTCTCCTATTAGGAATGAGCAAGTGAAAAGAGAGGCTCTGAACCTCATAATGAAAACTGCCTCTCCTGGCTCCCATCCTATCATTCAAAAAAATCTTCCCAGACAAGAAACTTGTTTATTTCTCTTTGTTATATCTGTTTTGAAGCTGATTTAAAATTCTTTAGAGGTCAGCTGGAATTTTGAGGTGGTAAGTAAAGAGATGAAGAGCTGTCAATAGTTTATATTAGCCTCTGAGTGCCCACATGGCCTCTACTCCCTCCTTCATTCTTCCCCGCTTTGTCACAATGTGTAGAGCACAGTGAGAGCTGTCATGGGATTTTATTTTTATCCCTTCATTGAAGTGCATTCACACCTATCTTTTTAGTGATGAAACCTATAGCCCTGGAATCGCTTATTCACTTGAACACGGAAAGAAGTGTGAATCAGCCCTTCCCACCTGCAGAATGCATTTTGAAATCTGCCATTTATGCCCTGACACAAGATTTTCTCATTAGCTTGAACCTCCCCTGCAGCCTACTCCTAGATCTCTTTTCATCTTTTGTCAGTACGTTGATTTTATCTAAAAAACAAACAAACCCCAAAACAAAACAAAACTAAACTAAAACCAAAACCAAAATGCTCTTCTCTGAAGGGCGGACATGCACAGTAAAGTGTTTTTCTAGGCCAGGTAAGAGTTTATGCTGACTCATCCTCATGTGCATCCCCAAACCAGGAGCACTTGTTTGCTGTGGTCAGGATTACAGTCAACCAGTGACTAGGGAGTGGGAAGTAGCCAACTGGCCCTCACTGAGAAATAGTACATCCATGTCTTATTGGCACATGCATTAAACCAACAGAGTTAAACGTCCCTAAACAGTTATATCCAGCCTTTGTGAACTCAGTGCCTCTACGTCCTCTTCTTCCAATAGTTTGGCTCTTAGGCGAGTATCTGAACAGATTGTAAAGTGGGAACCAAGTGAGTTTGGAAGCACATATGGCCAAGGTGAAATGTTAACAAGAATCATTCAGACCTCAAATTTGAAACTATGGAAAAAGGGGAGACTTTTCTAAGAGGAGAATTGTTTTCCTCCGTAACAGACGGATAGGGTCTGAATGAACTGAATCAAAATTAGCCAGTTTTGAAGCACCTGTGGGAGAGCTTTTGTAATTTCTCTGTGGCGATTCACAAACCACTGGATACGTAATGCTGTACTAAAAGGAATTTAAGCCTGTCAGGTTAATTACACAATATTAGGTACGAAAACAAACAGTGCAACACAAAACATAGCTACATCATTATTTGCAGTAAATGTTAACTCTAAATAAGTGCAACCTGTCCATAAATGCTTGCTATAAACTAATTAAAAAAATAAAATTTGATGGATAAACATGAAAAAAAAATTCTCACCGAGAATTTTTTTTTTAAATATCAGCACTCATTTAGAGTTTGGGATTTGTGAAAGAAAGCTTTAAAAGGAGCAAACCTGATTGGCTGTGGCTGTTGCTGCGAAGGGGACACTTGTTGCAGGAGTTGTTGCTGCAGAGACAGTGGCTGACGTAGCGCTGTGCATCATGGGTACTTTCAGGAGGGGAACCATGGGAGCAATGAACAGGAGGGTGTAGCATTATGGTAATAGAAGTGGTATTTTGGCATGGTGAATATCAGAGCAGCAAGCCATCATGGGTTAAACCAGCAGATGGCATGCAATCACAATGCAAAGCAAGGAAGCATGGGAGAGAAATAAAAAAGGGAAAATAGCTTATTACAAGTACAATTAAAGGAAGTTTTAAAACATAATCAGTGATTCCCAGAAAGGCCAAAGCAGATTACTTTGGTTGATGTATTTACAAACATTTTACTTCTAGCAATAGATCATTCCCAATTCAGAGTCTATAGTGTTTGTAATAAAGGTTGCTTCTAAACATGTGAACTGTAATGTCCAGTTAAGTAAGAGTATATAATATTCATTGTTAATCATAATTCTAAAATATCAAAGATACAATATGTAGGCCTAATTTTGGATATGATATTCTTCAGAATTTGTGATTAAGTTGAAAAAAATTGTTTTTGGTCAATTTGGGGCTACTTGTTTGAACTGAAATTACTGGGGATTGTGGTTCATATGAGTCAATAGACTATAGAGCAAACATCATGGCCTTGATGTAAATTTTAACACAGTTACTGCGAAATAGCCAGACAAGTTCTGCCAAGGCTTACTTTTCTTTACTCTAAATGGAACTGATTCATATGTCCTAAAGACAGACTTTTGTACCAAGGCATTGGGATGTATGGGGATAACTATATACTATTAAGGTTAATATACTAAGGGAATGCTAATGTACAAATATTCATTGCAAATAAATCAACACTTAAAATTAAAAAAAAATAAGCAAGGCAGGCCAGATATTTGTTTTCAAAATACATCCATTTATAATTTTTTTAAAAATAAATACTTCTGGGAAACTCTGATAATTCTAACACACAGCAAAGAGGAGATAAAGGCACACCACCATGAAACTTTAAAACATTGATGAAATCAGCCTGCCTCTCTGATTAAGCTTTTTTTTTCTTTTGCTAAACCATATAAGCTATAAAGAAAAACAAAATACAGATAATTTAAAAGAAGACTCATACTTGTGGTTTTATGTTTTGTAGTGGTTGTCCTAGCACAGTGGTTGTTCTAGTCACATTAAAACAGTCATTTTTTAAAAATATACAAGTACATTTAACAAACCTATACATTAACTCTAAAGCCAAATAAGCCTTCAGATCTACCATTTCCTAAAGCATTTCTACCATCTCTGAAATAAATTTCAAGCAAGTGAAGTATTATACATAATATAAAAGACAAATAAAAAAAGGTTGAAACCTACCAATACTGGTAGCGGGTGTCATGCACAAAACTGACCCTGCATGGCATGCAATGGTAGGTGGGAAAAGTGAATAAAGGGAAAGAAACAGGTTAGCGGTTTAGAGTTAACATTCAAAGTGAGATTGAAGCACAACCAGAAATAAGTAGGGTTAGTCAACACAGTCTTTTAGAGTCATTCACATTTTCAGCACTGACACAACTATATCTGATTTATTTTAAGCCAATATTACTCAAAGCTCACTCCTTAGACTACTGTTCACACTTTCTATTCATATACATTGACATAATTCTAGTAAGAATGACATGTGATAATGCTGCAGTGTCCTTCCTCAAAGACCTCAAAGTACTTTACACATATTATCAAATTAATCCTCCAAGGTAGGAAGTAGATATTTTACAGATGAAAAATCTGAGGCATGGTAACTCCTCCAAGGTCATGTATAGTGTGAGTCAAGGGTAAGGCTAGAAATAGAATTCTATTCCTGAATCCAGTTCAGGTTTTGTATTCACAGAGTTATGCTGACCTTGTTGCATTAGAGTTTGCTTGTTTGGCTGCAAAGTGTTTTGTGTCAATAACAATGTGATAATAAAAACAGTCAATAATTAAAGACTCTGGATCCTCCAAATCAAAAGCTTGTAGGTCAGGTGAACTTTAGATTACTGCTTAAAAGCCCTAAAATGTAGGAAGACTGAGGTTCCCGTGGCAGAATCACCTGGATGTGTATGTTATCTATTTTCTGCTACCACATTCATTATGACAAAGAAGTGGTGCCTAGCAATAAATCTAAACACGGTAGAGGCAAAATAATGCAGAATTGGGGCTGAGTAGAACCAGGGTTAGGAATCTTTGTCATAGCTTGCTGTTAGGTGATCCCTGATGGGGACGTTTGGCAAAATTCCTAGGAAATGTCAAGTTGATGTCTAAGTGGGTAAGTGGGAAGTGGGGAGGGAGGATTTTAGCCCTTCCTTGGGAATAATTGCCTTGGCTGTGGATGGTCTTATTAATGTTCTTCAATCAGAAAAATCTGACCACAAATACTAGTGTATATTGTGGAGGACTGAAAAAAGAACTGTATTAAAATAACTGTGTCCTTCTGGTTCAGTTCCTTAAGATGAAAATCAAAGTAATATAAGGATTCAGGTAACTGAAGATTGGGTATTATATGGGTGCCAAAGAATTAGTTTTTAATGATTGTAGGTGTACCCACTTAGGGTTTAGAACTGCCTTCTGAGATACTAAATGCAGAATCTGAGATATTTAGGTCTTTATTCTCTCTGTTGAACTGTTTACACCTGAGGCAGACTTTTTGCCTGGTCTGCATTTTGATCAGGCTATATTAACTGGTCAGGAAAAGAGGCTATTTAATTGGGCTACTACTGAATTCTTTAGCAAACATGCCAATATATCCAATTATAAACACACACACAGCTCAGCTGGCGTGACTTAGTGGCTGAGCGTCAACCTATGAACCACGCCATAGGAGGTCATGGTTCAATTCCCTATGAACCAGGAGGATTCCCCGTCAGGGCAGGACACATGCCGGGTTGCGGTCTCAATCCCCAATGTGGGGCATGCAGGAGGCAGACAATCAGTGACTCTCATCATTGATGTTTTTATCTCTCCCCCTCTCCATTCCTCTCTGAAATCAATAAAAATATATTTTAAAAAATAAAAATAACACACACACACCTCAAAATCCTATTGCTGACATTTCTGATTTTTTCCCAGCCCTATCTTTCTAATCTTCTTCACAATCAAATTTCTCAAAAGTTACCTACACAAATTTTCACTTCCTTGTCCCCAATTATTCTTCCATCCTCTCCAATTTGGCTTTCATTTTGACCTCTCTATTCAAACTGCTAATGCCACCAAAGATTATCATATTTCAGCAATCAGTAGGAGTTCTTTCATCGTCACCTAACTTCCTGACCTCAGTAACATTTATCACTTGGCCACTTCGTCCATAGGAAACCACTTCTTTCTTACATTTTCTTCTCTCTCTCTCTCTCTCTCTCTCTCTCTCTCTCTCTCTCTATATATATATATATATATATATATATATATATATATATATATATATAAACTCTATACTTTTCCCTGGTATATCATTCAATTCATAATATCATTCAGTCCAGGATCTAAATACTATCTATGAGCTCAAGCTACCAGATTTATGTATCCTTCCCAGTTCTTTCCTTTAAGCTCCAGGTCTTTTCATCTAACTGCTCACCAGGCCTTTCAATTTGGATGTCTAACAAGTATCTTGAATTTCTCATGCCCAAACATTGATCTTTCCCACAGAATGTTTCTCCACCTCAGGAAATGCTGATGGACATCACCATCTATGTAGTAACTCTAGCTTAAAATGAAAGTTATGCCTGATGCCACTTTCCCTTGTGAAACTTCCTGGTCCAACTCACCAATAAGTCAAAGTAACCTTGCTTCTAAAATGTATCTTGTGTTTGTTTGTCTGTCTCTACTGCCATTTCTCAAGTTTTGATCACCATTACCTCTAGGCTCAGCTCTGCAGTAACAGCCTAACTGGTCTTCCTGCTTCCCTCCTTGGCTTTGGCTTAGTCCATTTTCCACTCTGCTGGCATAGTAAACCTTTCCAAATACAGCTCAGTTCACTTCTCTGCTGGAAACGACTCATTGCCTTCGCGTTGCTTTTAGGATAAAGGCCACCTATGGTCCTGTCCTGACTATCTCCCCAGCTTGTCCTATACCCCAGTCCTCCTAGAATCACGACCCAGACAGTTTAGCCTTTCATTTCTTTTAGGGAACAGATTGAAGTTTATTGATTTTCAATTGATGAAACAGCCTTTCATTTCTTTGAACTAAACACAGCACACCTTTGTCCTACTTTTGAGATTCCCGCAAGTTGTCTCTTCTGACTAGAATAATCTTTACCCCATTCTTTTCATCTTCCAGGTTTAACGGTACATGTTACTTCTTTAGAAAACTGTTCAATTGTTCTTTTACCTACCTCCATATGCCATTTAAATCAGCTTTCTATTTTAAATCTTACGGAACTCTTTACTTTTTCATTCGTAGTACTCATAACAATTTTTAATTATATATTTATATGGGTGTTACTTGAATATCCATCTGTCTTCTCATTTACTGAATATCCATCTTGTCCTCTGGGAGAACAGGGTTTATTTATGTCTGTCTAGGTCTCTCTACACAGTAGATAGACAATTGGTTGAATGAATGCTCTCAGCCATTCGTGAAAGTGTGATGGGAGCAATTTGTTCCTAAAATTTATTTAAAGCACCCAGTTTGTGAATGACTTCATTTTAAATCAACCATGGCTGGATTCAAAGTTATCCCTAAAAAATCCCATGTTATGCCTCTGCATTCCAATAAGGAGGGGCTTTCTTGGAGGGCTCTCCTGTGTCTTGCATGTGAATGTCATTGGTTTGCAAACGGTCAGCAGCAGCTCCTGCCACCATTCTGGGCTAGGATTGGACACATCACAGGGCTCCAGTTCAGGATATGGCTGGAATGCTCAGCCACATTAGTTTGATGAACCTCGGTCTCCACGTGGCCTAAAAGTGATATGAATATTGGAGACACATCTGGTCCTGATCTTGCTTCCAAGCCCCATCTTTGCCTTTTCATTCCACTCTGATCTCCCTACCCATCCACAGTCCCTTATGTACTTTACATTACAGCTACAATGGACCACTTGCTATTTCTCAATACACTCTGCCCAACCCATGCGATTCCCCCTTATCAGGGATGCTCTTCCCTCATTACTTAAATCTTCCTTATAAAGTGCTAAGCAAAGTTCTCCTTTGGAAAGACTTTCTTTCTCCACATCCTTTGTCAAACAGTCACAGCACATGCCTTTTTCTCCTTCACTCTCAAATAGCTTTGCTCATATCCTAAGGAAGCCCATGCTTTGCCTTATATTTCATTTTTGTCTAGTTCTGAACTCATTTGTATTCCCATTACTGGTTCTGGAACCCAGAGCACATTATGTGTTCAATAACTGTTTACCAACTTGAATAGGATATATAAAATTTGCTGTGGTTTTATATAGATACAGTTTTTGCTATACACTGACAAATCTTTCATGAAGATATGTGATAACCTTATGTAACATTTTGGTTTCTGATCACTAGGCAACATTTGTGCTAGCACTGTTCCATGTTCTACTTATTTCATATTTCCAATATAATGAAATAAATCAAGGTGGGAGTTGGTGGGTCATCTTTGTTCTCACTGGCTGAAGAATTTCGCAAAGGCACTAATTCTTATCAACAAAGTCTTAAATGTTTTCTGCTTCAGTTGCACAAATATTTCAACTTCAGAATCTGTGAGTCAGAATTATCTGGATAATTCCATTAATTATATATCCCACTTTGCAGCATAGACACAGCCTCAGTTTTTCCATCTGCAAAATGCAAATAATTATGCCTGGCACTGGCAGAATTATCTTGAAGAATAATGTGATAACATCTATAAGAACACTTACAGTAACTCAGAATAAACCTGTCAGAGAAATGCCAAGAACTATTATGCTGCTATTTTTGTAAATGTGTGTGGTTTTTGCCACTTTCCTAATATAGCAAAGGAAAAGTATAACTACTAGGTTAAAATAATCTCTATCAAAAAAGGAAAAAAAACAAAAAAAGGAAAACTCCCACCCACTGAAAATGTGTAGGGCATTAACCATGGTGATAATTATATTAGCAGGTTTGGGAGAAGAATCCCATATTTTGCGTAACATTTTACGTTAATTTCTCCAAAGATTCAAGGCAGAATTTCTGAAATCCAAATTCACATTGTGTCAATGGGAGAATTTTAGTAGCACATCAAAAACTTCACTATAAATGACCTGTCTATAAAGGGCAACCTCCGGGAGAACATAAAATGCTTTTTGTTTCATATTTATGACAATTGTTAAAGTATTTATTAAAAAATCAAAATGTGTCAGTTTAAAAATAATGGGCCCAACATCTACTAAGTCGCAAAAAATACATTTGAACACCATCACTTAATTTGCAGAGGTTTCAAACAATAATTATTAACAATGAACATTATCATTTTAAAATTAGGCTGAAAATGTGATTTGTGAGAAAGAAAGCCTAAAATAAAAACTAGCGGCAAAATAAACACTGAAATTTATGTTATGGATTTAAGTGTGGGGGGGAGATTATGCTAATTCCTTTGTGATAAAATTATTTTATCTTTCATCCTTTAATAGAAACATGTGAAAACTTCTTAAGAATTTCTGAAATACTATTTCAGAAAATGTGATCCACATGTTTGTTTACTATGATATTAATATAATTGAAACATTTATAATTCACAGAATTAAATGAACATGGCTTCCGAAAGTCCACTCAAGTGAGGGTTGGTGGACACACTTGAACAGTTCTTAAAGAATCCAGCAGAGGGCAGAAGTGCACAACCATAGCAGCCAGTTCAGCCTATTGGTCCTCAATGCAATTCATTTCATCAATAATAATCAAGACATTGCATAATGGATGATATTCATTTTTGCTTTTGAAGTCTTTAAATGGTGTCCAGGTGAACCATTTCAAATGAGGATTCTTTCAGTGCTTTAGCAAATCGGTCATTATGGGATTGAAGTGTTAAATATGAATTAGAGGGATTCAGTCTTTTGCATGGCTTAGCTCCAGGATTTATATAGACATGCCCAGGAAATGCTAGTGGCATTATCATCCAGTCTTCAGAAACAAACTTGTCTTTTTATGTTTCCCCCCTCAGTATATTCTTCCTTATTTTTTTTCTCCTAAAATATCTAGTGATGGGGTCTATAAAATAAGACATTTGTAGAAATCACACAGGACCTTGAGGTAAGTTTACCTTCTAGTAATTATTTTACAAACATGTCATGTCCAATGGATTAGATGTACAAATACTGCTGTGCTATCACTGCACTGAAATGGCACTAATTAAGATTGTAATAGAACAAAAGTGAAGCCCTAATAAGTACTGACTTAGAGACTGGCTCTACAGGTCTATGAACATTTTTTAAGAGTAGAGCGAACTAAAATAAGAAAAGTAAATACTAAGAACCATTTTACTTGTAATTTATATTTTTACTATAAAATATATTGTTATAACAGGTTGTAATACATTTCAAAGTATAAAATTTTATACAAAGAATACATAGAAATATTTATTCAACTCCCTCCTATGTTAAGTCTTGATATACTATGAGATTTAAGGGAATATATAATAAACCTGAAAAGTCCAACCACATGGATTAGGATCAATAAACTCTTGTTGATAAAATTGTTAGTCATCTACATTTACCTTTAAGTTACTATCATGGGATGAAAATTTTGATTTTGAAACTAAGAACACAATGGACAGTCTTCTCACTAAGGCCTAAGTCACTCTCTGGTTTGTGGGTTTTTTGTTGTTGTTGTTTGTTTGTTTTCTGACACTCTAGAAAATATTATGAGAATATTATTCCTGCTCCTGATTCTAACACAGACTACAGGTCAAAACCACAGTCAATTTATGGTGGCTCCTTGTGTTTGTGTATGGTGTATGTAAGTCTGTGGTCAGGGAGGTGGGTAAGAAATGGAGGAGGGTTGACATGCATTGTACTTTTGTTCCTTCACTTATATTTGATGGTTTATACCAAGCTTTAAAGGAGTACTCTGTGGCCTCCACATATGGAGACCCAGGGAGTGCCGTGTCATGTATATTGGACTGATCATAGGAAAACTAGGTTTTAGGTCTTTTTTTCATTAATTGTGCCATCTTGGGAAGTCACTTCGCATTTGGTGGGGGGGGGGCACCTCAGTTTTCTCATCTGTAAAACAATCAACTGGATGAGGAGGTCACTAATAATCTTTTAACTTCAAGATACTACGATTAAAATGATTCATCTTTTAGTGGAATGATAGAGTTAATGCATCTTAGTATCTAATATTATCAGGCATTGGCTCTCTATATTGTAAACTTGGTGGAAGTTGAGAAGAATGGTGAAAGAGATAGAATGGATGTAAAAATATGAATAGAGGATTGCTTTAATTTGAATAGCCTCATTTTTAGTGCTCTGAATAGGAATAGAAAAGAAAAGGTTAGTATTTACAGAAACTGCTTTTTTTTAAGTCATTCAGGGTTAATGACAAATTTCAATTGTCACACATAGAAGGTCTTATTTACATAAACAATTTTACACAACATGTGTAAATACAAGAAACCAAAAGGCTTAGGCTATTTGCTTCTCATGGGTTTAATCTGTCACTTAACTGTATAAAATATTTGGCTTTAGAATCCTAACAGTCCATAGCTATCATTCCAAGCAAGGTAAATATATATAGATAGCTAGGACAATGATGAGTTTCAGGCTGTATTTATCGTACCTTTAAAAGAAAATCAGATGCCACCAAACAGCTTAAAGGAATGAGAAGAAAGCACATGACCGGAAGGGCACACAGACACAGGACTTGGAACGGTCAGGGCACATACCTGTCGGAATAAACGCCGTGTGTTGCTGCAACTGTGCACTGGTTAGAGCCTGCTGGTAGTGCAAGACGCTGGGATTAAAAACCGTGCTGGCACCGTTGCTTTTTTCAAGTGCTTGTCTCTTTGGTAAAGGATGAAGAGCACCAGGTGGAAAGGCCTATAAGTGAAGAATCGGATATGATATGTATAACTCAAAGTAAATACAATTTCAGTGTCCACAGAGATCATCAATTGCAACATTTTTTTTTTTAATGACAGCTAAGGGAGATGCCTGTGCCATGCACCTTAATTTAAACAGCGGCAATGTCAAATGAGTGAGAATTTGTTATTGAGAGCGAAAGCATGATTTCTGTAATCCAAAACAGTAGCATCTCAACTAAGGAAAAGAAAAACTATCAAGCAACAACAACAAAAAATGGCTCCAGCTTTTTAAATGAGTTAAACTATTTTAAGGAAGGAAAGAAGCATTTGTGTTATCATTAATTCTATTTTTTTTCTTTAACTAAATGATCATTTCTTGAATTTAAATGTTAATAAAAATTATAATGAGCATTTTATGAGCCAAGTAATTTAAATTTGCTTTACTCCTTTGGAAAAGGTATTAACATTTGTTAGGATTGATTTATTTTACATATTATATATGAAAATGAGATGGCTAAACACCTTATTGAATTTTTCATTAATAATAATGATTTTTTGCAACCAATATTTTACAAGTAATACAAATCTCAGATGGTTCTCTGAAAGGCTACATGCAAAGCGAAAGGTGAAAGGTCAAAGTACCAGGTCTACAGATGCTTCGAGAGGTCGCTTCATTGCTTTGGCAGTCGACTGAGTCTTTTAATAACAGGCAGCGAGCACATGATGGCAGTGGGCCAATGGGATTCAAGCGAATTAACATACAGGTAAACAGCAAGCAGAGGTGCATCATGGGAACGGCATTGCATTGTGGATAGGTGAGAAGGAAAAAAATATTCTGAATGCAATATACAACGTACAAAACACTAGGCATGCACAACAACAAAAATGTTCTCTAAAGAAATGAATATTACACCTTAAATTAGTATTGAAGCAAAAATGCATCTACTATACCTTAGTTAAAAGCATATAAGAGAGTAAAATATAGATGTTTGAAATTCAGGAAAGTTAATCAAAACAGCAGCTTGCATACACACCATAAGCATTTTTTATATTGCTTCAGAAAAAAAAAAGCAAAACTTTCAAGGGCCATAAGGATTGAAGAACTTCTGATAAGTTAGTTTTCAAATATGAAATAATCAATGTACGAAATACATAGGACCCAAGTAAAAAATATAATATCTTAAATTGCATAAAAATAATTTTTAATGAAGATCTAGCCTAACAAAATGAAGTGGCAAACTGAGACAAAAAAAATTCAGGCAAAAAAATATTCAAACACAAGATTATTTCGGCAAAACTGTTTGGGTTTGGATCTTAATTTTTTGTCTGAATCATCTGGATAATTGTCTCAATTCTTCTCTTCACTCTGCTAGCATGGATTGGAATAAGGTTCCAAATTTAACAAGTTTTGAATTTGAATAGTAAGTTTCTCAAATTTATCTCTTTCATTCCATTGTACTGTTTCTAATGACTAACTTATCATCCATTCGAAGTTTTCCACTATATTTGAAATTAGAATTCAATTTATCTCAAACAACTTACCAGATTATACTAATAAAATACCTTATAAAAAGGTATTTAATGTTTTCAGGTATCAAAATAATTTATATTTAATAGTTCTACTTGTACTTTTAATTACAATTAGCGACCAACCCATTTAATGATATGTAGAACTCTAGAACAAATACAATAGCTAAAAATAACTAACAGCTAAAAAATGGCAAAGTACTGCTTGAAATAATAGAAGTAAAATAGTATCTATAATCATACTTTGGGGCAGACAGTTTCATTTAAACAGCTGAAATAATAACAAATATTGATTGATTTAGACCACAATGAAATTTTTTTTCTATTCCTTGGTAATTGTAAAAAATCTAAAAATTTGATGATGAAATTCTGTGAAAATAAACAAATTTAAAAGAATAGATCCAATGCAAATAAAAAATGAAGTACCCATTTTTAATGGTTAGCACAATAGGTAAATCCCTAAGGTTTGTATAACAAATATAAATGTTATATTCTAAAGTTCTGAATTTGAACTATGGCATTTGAAATAAGTTGAAATAGTACCAAACTCTCAAAGTGGGAAACAATAAATGATATTTCCCTTGGAAAATAAAGGGTTCTTTATCATCATTTGATGATTCAGGATTAAAAGTATAGAAATAATAGGAAATCATTTCATAGAAGAGTTATGGGGTGGGGAAAGAGCTAGAAATAAAGTGGAAAGGACTATAGGTTAGAAGAGATTTAGAATGGCCAATGGAGAAAATGTTTTGGATGGCAGTCTCAATGGAGGCCATCAGATATTATGAAATCACTGTTCTAAAAGTAAAATTGTGAACGTTTTTAAAAACCAACAAGCTCCTTAATAAGAAAGCTTCTTTATACTGAATATTCTTCCCTCAAATGTAAATTCTCCATTATGTAGCTTCTATGACACCACTTTTATTTAAACTCTTTCATTCCTGTATAGTTTTACGTTGCTAAATAATACATTTTCTTTAGCTTAAATTAGTCTGTGCTAACTATATAAGGTTACATAGCCTGTTCTCCAAGTGCACTGAGAACATTAACTGGATGGCTAAACTCAAGATGATTTTGACCTCAATTCTTCCCTTCACTTTTTCAGTCCTGGGGAGTTATAGAACTCACCCACTGTTGGGTTGATCTTTATGCTAACTAGATATGTTAACTAGAAGAATATTGACGAACAACATTTTGATTTAAGAAAGGATCATTTAATAAAGTCTCCAAGTAGAAAAGGAAATATTAAATATTTCTCCGGGAGGTACACATTTTCTTTTTTTCTGATCTTAGTTTTCTGAAATGTAATTTTCATAGAAATTATAATAATCTAGAAATGTAAAGAAACCCAGAACTCTAAACTGAGCTGGATAATGAGCATCTTCTTTTCTACCACTCCATATTGTAGGTTATCTTTACTAGATGCAAACAGCTTGTCTTCTGGGAGAATCGAGCATACATAGTAATATCTCACCCAGCTCACACTTTGAGGCACATGAGCAGATTGCATTTAGAAATCTGTATGGATGAATAATCATGTTATCACACAGCATTATAGGACACAGATGTTCTGATGTAGAGGATATTATTTGACTGATATTATTTAGTAATATTGAAAGATCTTTAATATTAGAGCAGACTTTAGAGATCACCAAACCCAGGACATTTTGGGAGCTTCCTTAGTCACCTATGCAGAGAAAGGTTCTCTTCAATTGAGCTCCTACTATGTGCCAGACACTTGGCTTTCATTCTTGCTGGCCTTACCAATGATTTTTATCCCCTGCCCCCGCTGGGCCTTCTCCAGCTTGTGCACATGCAGCCAGGTTTTACTTTGACTGGATCGAGAAACCATCCAGCTACAGGTGGAGGCAAGCGAACTAAGGGCCCACGTCAGGCGTTACAGGCCTAAAGCAAATCTGAGGAGTGAGGAAACCCTGACAACAGTAATGAGAGCTGCCACTTTAACATGGAACAAAAGGAAGTGAGCAAGCAGGGTGGAATTCAAAGTTCCTGTGCACGTTTTACAAAATAGGTATCTCCCCGTGTAGCCCCATTTTTGTGTGCAAAGCAGGACTGCTTTCTTGAAGATCAGATACTCTTCATGTTACCAAAGAGAAGCTCTGTCTGGCTTATTTTCCCATTTTGAAAATTCTAGAGTCGGAATGCTTTGACTTTATATCCAAGTGCACCTAGGCTGGTGTCTAGTGAGTTTCTCGCGTCACTAAAAAGATATGACAGATTCAGTCATTTTCATGTCATTGTCAGAAAGAAGCTGGCTTTTGATCTAAAACTACATTCCTTTGGGTTGTCTTTGATGCTGCTGCAAGATTCCCTGAAATGATGGAATTCCAAATTTGGGCACAATGTAACAATCCAGGAAACTATGGTAACTAAACATACTGACAGTCACTCCAATAACATCTATGTGTCTTGATGAGTATGACATGAGAATGCGCAGAAAGGCACAATAATACAGTCTTGATTTGAAGATAGTAGGCTGAAGAATGACCTTTTTGTGTAAGTGGCCATTTCTTCTTGTATCCCCATTAACCCAGGTCATCTACCATTTATATATAGTAGGTACACTGTTCCTTCAGAGATGTAAGGTGTGCAAAGCGTGGTCAGCATTGTATAGAGAAACTGGTCTTAGAGAATGGAGCTGATATACCAAGAGAAGCATGTATTCAACCAGACTTCTGATAAGCCAGAGATCTCACATGAACACAAATTTATTAGAACCTCCTACAACTTCGCCCAGTGGTCCTTAAACTTTGCTGCACATCAGAATTAGTTTTAAAAAAAGGCCACTGCCCAGGCCACATCCAGACCAGTTAAATAACTTTGGGGGAAGGGAGTGATGTTTGAACTTTTCAAGACCCCTCCGGTAATTTCAAAATACAGCCAAGTTTGAGAATCAGTGGTCTAGGCAGGTGCTCCTCAAACGTTAATGTGCACACAAAACACCTAATACTTGAATTTTAAAATCTGGGGTGGGGCCCAGGGTCGGGCCTGGGAGTCTGGGGCTGTGACAGGCCCTCAAGTACTGAGGATGAGGTGCCTGTTGGTCTCTAAGGGACAGGAAAGTGACTCAAGTTCTGGAGGCTGGGTTACAGGCATTTATTGATTTATTTATCTATTTATTTTTATTTTATTTAATTACTCATCTATTTTTTAAGCACCAGCCAGTACAGCTCCCTTTTCATCTCTCTCATGACTTGGTGTTCTGCGTAAAATTTCATTTAGGGAGAGAACGTTTGCAGCAAATCCCTTGGCCCCTGTGATAACTAAAAGGAAAGGGGAAAACCATGGGAATAGGGAAGCGTCCGTCATTGACTGGTCACCTGTTGCTACCTCTCTGCTCCAGGGTCAGCTCTCCGAAGGGCTGCGGTCTATTGCAGTTTGCCACTCTCTTAAGTGCCAGCGCCCACCCTCCTGTTCAGCAGGAGGCCCCGGAGCCCCTCTCTGAGGAAGAGCCCCAGCCTGTGACAGCAGAACTGGCCCTGGGGCGGGCGCTGGCCCCTGCCCTTGGTTACCTGCACCTGAGGGATTTACTTATTGTGCTGAAGAAGGGAGGGAGGGGGAAACCAAACAAAGAGGGAGAACAACAGAACTTAGGCAGCGGAGCAGCAGGAATAGCAGCCTTCCCTATTTCCCAGCTGTTGTGGAGAGCGCCAGGGCCCAGGCACTGGGAGCCCGCGGGCTCTCGGGGAGAGGAAGGTGCACGGCGGGCGCACCCCACTTACCATGACTGTGGCCGCGGCTGCAGCTGCCTGGGCGGCCACCGCGGCTTGGTTGGCTTGGTGCTGCGCAGCTTTGATTTTGGCCTGCAAGTGTGCAGGAGGGTGAAAATATTTGCATTTCTCCCTCATGCAACGCCCCTTTATGTAATCCATACAAACGGTTACGGTGTTGTCATTGGTGTCGATCATTGTGCTGTCTGCGGGGTGTGCAAAGCGGCAGTCGGTCTCTCCCCGGGCACAGTTTCCTCGCTGGAACTCCCTGCATACCTGGGACACAGGGGGACGAGAGCAGACAATGCAGAACAGAGCCTGATGGCCGCCAGACACGCCACCTCCGCACGTGCAGCCATTTGCGTGTGTGTGTGTGTGTGTGTGTGTGTGTGTGTGTGTGTTAATTAAATTCATTCTTTTTGTTTCTTTGAAGGGTGGCTTTTGTGCCATTTACAATGCAAGTTTGATTATCAAGAACACAAGTAACCAGAATCCCTAATAAAAGCGATTTTGAGTTTTGCTTTGCCCTCTTTTCTAGGTTGAGAGTGAGTGGATATTGAGAAAATAAGTCAAAATCTGCAGTTTGGCTAAAATAACAAAGAAAAATCAACAAGGCCTACACTGTCTCTGGAATATATACATATATATAATAATTTGGAAATATATATATATAAACACACACACATGCACACACACACACACACACACACATCTTCTACTCTGACAACTCTGGAATGCTATAGATTTTTGGCATGGAGGGATAATTTCACCATAGTTTAAGCCACCAGGTCATAGCTATACAACTCCAAAAAGAATAGGGGGAAATGACAAACTCGTTCCTCCTCTCTGAGAATGGGAAATGGGGGGTAGGGGGCGGTAAATACTCCAGTTTCCCCCCTAGGTCTCCCCTGCTCTACAAAGATAGCATGATAATAAATCTGAAGAATTATGATATCTAAGCCACCAAAAACTTTAATTTAAGGTCACCATATTACTATTTTTGACAGCACAGAAAAAAGATAAATGTATTTTTAAAAGACAAAAAAGAGAGAAATGTGGAAAGAGGTAAAGGGAGAGAAAGAAAGGAAGGGAAGTAGAATAGAGTTTGAAGTGTTGTTTCTTTTTTATTCCTTAATCCTTAATTTCCCTGAAACCTCAAGTAACTAGAATTCTCCATGCTCTGAAAATTCTGGTGAATCAAGAGTTTACTGTATAAAGTGTTTTTGTTTGTTTGTTTTTTTAGAATTTAAAGAGAATTCTTAATTCTGCCCTGAATATTATAACATGAAAATTATATATATACATAATTCTTAGATTTATAAATATCATGAGCAGGGAAGAATTACTAGTGACATTTTAAGTTATTTTTTTTTTTAGGCTCCAATCCCAAAGTGGGTCTATTCAAGTGGCGGTTCACATCTTGATCATCAGTGATGTTATATGAAGGGTCAACTGATATGACAGTCAAGCCTTGTGACAGTCAAACGTACTTGGGAACTACAGTGGCACCCCCCACCCGCTGTTGCCAAGCGAGTTTGAAGAGTAAACAGATCTAAGTCACAAAATGGTTCATTGTTTCTTCCTACTTTGAATATTAGCCAACATTCTATCCTTGGTTCATGAAATGTACACAATAAGCATTACTAAGATGTTCCCACAGGTTCTGAGTAAGCCTTCCTCTGTAAATGGAATGATTTTCAGTCTGAGACTGCATCAGAGGCATGGGCCAGCCAGTAGCATTTACCAAGGGTCTCTGTGAGTAGCCGACTTCATTCCTGGTTTGAAATGAACTGAAAGCTGCTCTGCTGAAGTCATGGTGAATCATTTTTACATATATCTCTGTCCATCAGTACTGTTGGGAACAACAGTTTGTTCCCAACTCAGCTGATTTAATCTGTTTTCTAAAACCACACAGTCACGTACGTACTGAACACTAAAGCTTCATGGGTCCAGCAGGTGGAGCCCAAAATACTTCTCTAGTCCCATGAATGGTCTGTTCAGCATTCACAGGGACAGGCTAGATCAAAACAGTAGTGATTAGAGTTTGCAGTCTTTTCATGTGGAGATCCATATACGCTGGATTGAAACTGACATTAGGCAGCAACATTTTATTGCCCTCAAGATTTATTGGGTGAATACTTAAACAAATGTACGTTTGAAAGAACATTCTCGAAGGATCCAACATAAAGCTTAGTGTACATCATAACCATACATATATACTCTAACAGCTTTAATTGGTAGTGGAATTAAAGGAGCTCTTTGAAAAATCTATTAAAATCTTTACACACCCATATAAAATGCTCTATTAATTATCACCGGATATAGTAGTTAAGATAAATTGATGAATCCTCTAACTCCGATTAAAGAGAAATTTTACCCAGTAAAGTACAGATGGGTTGGCTTGACTCAGGACTTAAGAATTATGTTTTATAAATATATGTACTTGTTTTCTTGGCTTTTATAGAACACTTAAATGTAAGTTGAAGAAACTGCCCCAATCAACAAATTTGCCCAGTTTACAATTCCCCTTGTTTACCAACAACACACCCAGGGCTGATATTCTAGAACATTGTAGTACAGCCATACTAGTTCCTAAAATACTGAAATATGATCATACCAACTGGTCAATAGTAGTAATCCGACTTATTCCCAGCCTTGTCCCTGAGTGTCCTCCACTGCTCTGGCTTCTGGGCTCCTGACTTGCCCCCTGGAGACCAATCCAGAATCCAGCAAAGGTTAAAGCCTAGCCCAGCTGGAGACCTTCAGGAGCCATCACTATGGCTGCCATAGTGATTGATTCAATGTTCCGCTGGTTGCTAATATTTTGCAGCTGACTTTTGGTGTGTTAAATGTACTCTTTTCCCACAGACTAATTTCCTTTATACTTGGCCTCAAATTCAAACCAAAGAATCATGAATGCGTGGCTTTTAGATGAATGTGTGTGCAATATCGTACAAGCGTTTACCTACATAGAAGTACACTTCTACCACAAATGCATTTCAAACCACAAATAAAATGGAAGTACCTCCAGTTTGTCAGTCCTGAGAAGTTTCTGAGTTGTAGTTGAGCCCGGGACAGTGACAGGTGGACTTCCGGGAACAATAACGGGTGTGGTGGGTAGAATTTCTGTTGGGACTAGCCCAACTCCAGGGGTTACAGGTGCTAAGTAAGGAGCAAAGCTAATCGCCGTATTTGTCCCTATTGCGGGACCTACAGGAAAAGTGGGCTGTTAAAGAAAGATAACACAGGATAAAGATATCTTTAGAATAAAACTTTAAAAAATCACCAGCAAGTGTCATTTGAGCAAAATTTATTCACCTTGTACAAGACTCTGTGTTAGTTGCATAAATCTATTCTGAACTATGTAAGTTCATTAAACTTCCCTGTTTGGTTTTGCTTAATAAAAATTAAATCCATGTAGACCCTCTCTTCTCAAAAACATACAAAAACATTGGAGAACATGATAGGAACCTAATACAGGGAACAGGTTAAACTTTTATTTCTATGAAAGTGTCCTCAACAAAATATATTTACTCTAATTGCTCATCATTCCAAAGTATTAAATTTCATAACACTAAAGTAGTAAAACCTATAGAATACTGATTCATAGTCTTTGATTCCTCCTACATGTCTCTCAAAGGGAGAGGAATAAAGAAAAAAAAAAACCTTGATTATAGCCTGACCAAGTTTATACATTCTCAAAAAGTGGACATTACTTGGGATTTTATTTTTTTCATACTTACCAGTATGTTTCCATATTCATTAGCATGAATATTTTTAAAATTCATCTGCAGTTTTAATATAGACCTGCTATTTCCTCCTCTAGCTTAAGTATGTCTTGAACTAACCTTTCTTTCCTAAAAGATTGAATGAAAAGCTTGAACTTTTCAAGTGGCTAATTTTTCAATTGACTGTTGAAAGTTGGTTTGGTCACATAATCAACGCAGCAGTGATAAAGGCATAAAGTACCTTATTAAACTTCTCTATCACTGTACTCCTTGTCTAGGAATAAGAAGAAATAGGTTGATGGGATGGTTATTTTGTAAAGCTCCACCTAAAAATATACCTTTCAGAAAGGAAATAATATACATTTAAGAGAACAAGAAACTTGGCTTCACTTTTTAAAGAACCAATGTTAAAAATTTAAGATGCTAGATAAAGATTTTTCTTAGACTAAATTTCACATTGAATTGGACCTGAATGGTTTTTGTTGGTTTGTTTGTTTTTTAGTTATTGGATGATTTTTAATCTATTTATTTTTAGGAGCAATTTTCAGATATTTGCAATGACATGTTAATGCAGTTTTCTAATGTGGAACTGTGCTGTTGGCCCTGTCATGCATGGTACGTCTCTATTTATACATCGTGGGTAACATTCTTGTTGTCTATTTATGGCTCTGAATGAGCTGTTAAACATATGGTAAAAATAACAATCTATGTTTATTAAACAAATTTTTTGTTGACAGCAATAACTGAAAAATATCTCTTACAAATGATCATGTTAGAAAACAGTAAATTACTGATAGTTTGTGCAGGGAGTTCTTGGAGAGGCTGCAAGTCTTTACTGAGTGGTTGGGGGCTGGAAGAGGTGACTCTAATGGTCTTAGAGGGCTGCTGCTACAGCACTCCCACGAGCGGTTCTTAGATCTTTATGGCTTAGATGTAAAATTCACTTTGGAAGAATGTTGCAACATGAGGTCTCAACATGGGAAATAGCTGGCAGTTGGGATTTTTTTCTTCCTTGACTTTCTACAAAATTTTATATGTGTATGTTTTCCATTTTCAACCCGTTTGAGTCATAATTATAGAAGGTTGTGGTTTTCAGTAACTATAGCTTTTATAATTTAGTACTATTGAAACAAAGCCAAGTGATTAAAATGGTACAAGGGCTATCTAATATTAGGATTTAAAAAAGTCAATCCTGAGAGGTAATAAATCATAACAGATCAGTGATACAAAGAACCAGCTATATCAGAAGTGCCTGGGGGGAGGGGTCATAAACAGAGATATCACAAATTCTGGCTCAACAGGTCTAGGCAGGGGCCTTGAAATTTGCATTTAAAATTTTTGCTACAGGATCTGTTGTGTGGCCAGTTTGGGGACCACGGTCATAGATGAGGAGGGAAAATAAGTATTTAAAAAAAACACAAAAAAACTTGTACTAAATATGTAATTTAACCCAGAGACTATTTATCAAAGTAAACATTTAGAGAAAAGAGCCCTCCCCCACACCTCCATTTTTGACTTTCTACAGAAGCAAATCCCTAACTCTCTCTCCATGGATCATGTGAAGCCAGGGTCAGTGTGGTCACACAAATACAGGGCACACCTTGACAGTCAATAGAATATCAGAACCTCAAAACTCATCTCCCAAAACCTTTCTGGATGCCAACAAATCTATTGTAATTAGTTAAATTTTGCTTTCCAAAATATGTTACTTTTTCATCCTACCTAATAATCCTACCTAATAATAGACAAATATGCAAATTGACCACACCTTTGCTACGCCCAAGCCACGCCCACCAGCCAATCAGGATGAGTATGCAAATTACCACAACCAAGATGGCAGTTAATTTGCATTTCAAGACAGCGTAGAAAGAAGCAAAGAGCTGCAGAAGGGAGCAAAGCTTCGGAGAAGCAAGCAAGCTGAGGGGAGGAGAAGGGAGGAGTGGAGGCGGGGCAGGGGAGAAGGAAGGAGAGTGGGCGGGCTGGCGGAGAAGGGAGAAAAGCAGGCGGGCTGGCAGAGAAGGCGGGGTGGGGGAGAAGGGAGGAGAGCAGTCGGGTCGGGGTAGAGTGCAGCAGGAAACCCTATTGCAGGATTCTTCCTGCAATGGGAACGCTAGTCTAATTTAATAATCTTAAATGTATCTTTTAGTTTGTTTATTGCTAATAGTTATAACATAGTTAATAAAAAGTATTATTCAAAAGTAAAAACATTTTAGCATTTTTTCATGTTTCTTGGCCATTTGTATGTCCTCTTTGGAGAAATGTCTATTCAGGTGTCCTGCCCATTTTTTAATTGGGTTGTTTGTCTTAGTATATAATTTGCTTTACTGTGTGGCTACTGTGCTGTTATATTGGTAGCTTGTTTCTTTTTTTTTTTTTTTTGTACTTATTTTTATTGCTTACCCTAATACATATGCCCTCATTCCCCCCTCTTTGCCCACCTACTCCTACCCCTCCCCGCCTTTCCCCCTGGCCTTCAGCACACTGTTGTCTGTGTCTATGGGTTATGCATATATGTTCTTTGGCTAATCCCTTCTCACACACATTGTCTTCTTTAATCTTGTCAATATCCGTGAGAAGCAAGTGTGGCAGTGAGAATTGCACAGTCTCACAGGTGAAAGCAATTTAGTGTAGAGACTAAAAGGATTACCCAAGGTCATTGCTGCTGAAGCAGAGGCAGGACAAAATAACCAGGACTTTTAGCTCCAAGACTGGGGTTATTTCCATTCTTCTGCACTCACTAGATTTTGTTAGTAATGTCTTAAAACCAAAGAAGAAAAAACACTAGCTGCTCTTATGTTTTTGGAGTGTAAAGGGAGAGTGTTGGCGGGGAATTGTGGCCCACATTCATCCAGGGCCTCCTCCAGATGAGAGATGTAGGGTTGCTCTGAACAGCTGTGTGGGATGCTGCTGCCTTGGGAAATGGGTTCTCAGATTCCAAATTCAAATTAAACTTCCAGAGGTGGAGTCTAGGCTGACAACACATCATGGTGTCTCAATTCGGTTCTTAGCTGGCAGCACCTCCAAATGATTCCGTTCCTGGAAGCGTACCAGCGAGAGCTTGGGCGAACTGGCTCATGGTTTCTGCAGAAGGGCTGTTGCCAGGCTGTCTGAGATGGGATCCATTTGGTCCTTGTCATCTCTCAGCACTAGCTGCAGCTGGAGAGGTCAGAGGACAATAACCACAGAAAGTCTTCTGGAAGAAAATAGCTTCTGAAATGCTGGTCTTGCTATTTTCTCCCTCCGTACTTCACCCCACATTTCCGGATTTCTCTCCCCAGAACTCTCCACTCTTCTTTCACAGTATATTATATCAGTAGTTCCAGGTTCAAAGATTTAACACACACACATCCACATGGTCTTTGATATTTTGTCGTGGCAAGGAAGGGCTGGTGCTGAGGAGTAATAACTAAGTGGCCTGGGATATTTATGGCTCTAAAATTTCATCAATTGACTTTAAAACAAGAGCGTGAGAGTTCATACATTTTAGAAAGCTTTGACTTCAAAGGGTACGTATTTGGCACTTAAACTGAAAGGCTTAAAACATGGTATCCCTTATACCTCCTCCCTTTACTCCCAGAAGCATCACTGAAGGGCAGAATACTCAATGTAAGACCTTATCCCCAAGCACTGTATTGCAGAGGTTCTTAAATCTCTGTTCTACTAAAGGCTACCCACCTGCTTCTCCATCTTGAGAGAACATATGAAGGTTGTGTGTGTGATGGGGTGGGAACGAAAAGAAGAATTACTGTTATATTATATCAGAAATAGGGAGAGAAAGATTGCTATAAGGAACAAAATAACAGGGAATTTTTAAATATAGTGAATTTGAGATAGAAGAATTATGATAGGAAGGAAGGAATTGTATTTTCATTCATTTAATAAATACTTTTTGGTATAGACACAGTGCCAAAACACTGTGTGTACATTTATTAAACTTAAACTCTAATGGGCAAGAACAAGCAAAATTACAATTCATGTTTATGGATATTTAGAAATGAGGAGACTTCATTGATAGTGATGGAGATTGCTTGGTTTCGGGTGCTGGTTGCATTTACTGAGATGGAAATGTAGTGGAATGAATAATTTGATCTTTTACACGCTGAGATCCTGTGAGAAATTTAAAGGTGAGTCCAATAGGAGGTTGGATACAGGAGCCTGAGGCTCAGAGAAGTTTGGACTGGAAGCATACATTTGGGATTGTTCTTAGCCTGGAGATGATTTACAGCCACAGGAATGGGTGAGACCAGGAAGGAGAGGGAAGATGAGAGAGACGTCCAGTGCTGGGGACCTCAATTAGCAGCTTCAACACATAGAGAAACATGATAGCGAAAGAGGAGGAAGGAGTGATCAGAGAGGAAGGAGTGCTCCACAAAGAAGAGATTGATTATACAAGCCGAATATTGCTAAGAGGTCAAACAAATATAATGAAGGCAAAAGTGACTCTCAGTTTAGAAATATGAAGATCATTGGTAAAAGATTTAAGGGTGGATGGGAGATAGAGGGAGTAGAAAAATATAGAGAAGTTTAACTTCAAAGAAACCTAAAAATGGAGTGGTACTTGTGACCCTATTTTATCTTAAGCAATTTCTGCATGTTTCTTGTGGCTGATCTAACAAATTCCCACAAACTCGGTGGCTTAAAACAACACACATTTATCCTTTCATAGTTCTGGAATCATGAATCAGTTTCATTGGGTCAAAATCAAGATGTTGGCAAGACCACACTCACTCTGGAGCTTCTAGGAAGGATTCCTCGTCTCTTCCATCTTCTGGTGGCTGCTGTCATTCCTTGGTTTGTGACCACATCACTCCATTTTCGACCTCTGTGGGCACATTGGCTTTCTCCTCTCTGTCTGTGTCAACTCTCCCTTTATATCTCTCTTATAAGGATACTTATAATTGCACTTATTTATTTATTTATTTATTTATTTATTTATTTAGTAGGTAAATATTGGCTATTTTATTATGAATGGTGCCATCCAGGAGAATGGGAAGCTAATGCTCAAAAGTCTGAACTTTCCAATGGCATGTAGATTACAAATTATATGGGACAAAATCACAAGCCATCATAGGTTAGGGGTTCAGGGTCGTGCTGGGAGCTGATTGGTCAGAGGTGAAGTAAGGGTAATAAATAATTTCTGAAGGTATTGAGGGCAGCTCTGAGGTCTGTTCTTGTGACCTTTTGTCCTGGTTTCTTGGGAAAGTAGCCAGGGGGTGGTTCCACCTTAGAACTCAGGAACTTACATCTATGTTATCTTTAGCCTGCCAGGGGTCTAAACACTGTGACCATTAGTCAGATCCCAGCTACTGTCTCCTGCTGCCTCCGGGGTTGCTGATTATCCAGAGAAAAAGCTAGGTCTTTGGGTGAAATAGACAGAGAGAGAGGTGATTGCATTTAATCCTGGAGGATTTCCTCAGCTCAAGATACCTAGCTTAATCATATCTGCAAAGACCCTGTTTCCATTCCATTTAAGGTGACATTTACAGGTTCCAGGTACTTTTGAGAGCCACTATTTGGCCTACTACACTGTACTAGGTCACTGATCAATTCCTAAGACTCTGAAGTCATTTGTTTGTAGAATTGATGAGTAAGTTTATCACATTTTATTCTAATACTTCTTATAGTTTAACAATCTCTATTAAAATATGTAAATGTACTATACCTTTTTCATAATCATGGTTATTAACTTCTAATTAATATTTGAAATTATACATAACTTTCAAAAAAAGTTCAACTAATAGCAACAGGAATGAAGTTTTCTTATTGACATTGCCATTATTGAGTACCAGGGTCAATCCTTATTAATTATAAATAAATAAGAAGCGAATGATTAAAATGAAAGAGATATATATTTCAGTGTTACCGTGCTGACCTTGGTTGTTCTAAATTTATTCCCATAGACATTATTTAATGTCATGTAACTAAACTATTTTAGCATTTAGATAATTTAAAAAATAACTTATATCCATGCATCAATAAAGAGAACCATAAATAATACATGTGTGTGGTTTTAAATAGATCCACTTAAATGCCTATTTTTGGTGTTAAATGTGTTTAGAACTCTATTTGTGTTTTCCTTACATCAAGGCTAACTTCTACTCCTTCTTTAGGACGAGCTTATTTGGGACCTCCTCCAAGCAGCCTTTCCTGCCTGATCCAAATCACAGTTCCCTGTGCCTGAATCTTACTTTGCCCTTTCCGCAAATCTGTCTATCCCCAAAAGACTATATCCTATTTATCTTGGAGCCACCTGTGCCTGGCACTTTTTTTTTTTTTTTTAACTCTGGGTAGAGCTTGTTCCTGGCTACTTTGTGCCATCATTCTTGACCTTCAGGTAAGCAGATTCTTGACCTTGAGATAAGCAGATTAGTTCCCCAGATTCTCTCCCCTCATCCCAATCCACACCCACCCTCCCCATCTCATCTGACAGACACACAATACAAAAATTCAACTCACTGGTAGCTATCCCTTTTAATTTAGCAGCTTTCAATAACATAGAATTTTCATACAACAAAGGCTGATTTTTAAACAATAGTCATTTGTGTATGTACATGTTTTTGTTTTTGTTTTTAAAGCAAATTTTACTTCACTGGCTTTGTTTTTTTCAAAACAATTAGCTTGTTTTTGACAAATAATTCACAAATATAAATGAAATCTGCTAAAGCCAAATGCACTCCTTTTCTCCAGGACCTCATTTCTAAAACAATTTCCAGACCGCTAAGGAAGGACTTTGAAATGCTGTGAAATCAGGGAGAAAATATTACACAACACAATACTTTTAACCTTGTGGTCCTTGCCGCGGCTGCCATGCCACCAGCAGGCCTTGGAGAGACAGGAGGTGTAGGTGACTAAGACATCATCCTTTTGGTCTGGTGTCAGGCTCCAGGTGGGGCATACTGGTCAAGATGTCTGAGTCCCAGTCCCAGCTCCACAACTTCCTAGCCGCTTGACCCTGGCCAGATGACTTAACACCTCTGGTTTCTCACTCCTCATTCTTAAAATGATGCCATTGAACTAAATTATCGGTCAACTATCTTGCTAAAAAAAAGTTTAGGCATCAAAACCTCTTCTTCACAGAGATCATCAATTCATACTCCAGATGAAAATGTAGAACTATTAGCATTCTAAGATGGTTCAAATACAGAGTTTACTGGTGAGAAAGAGCTGGAGTGGCACCCAGATATTGAGTAGAAATTGTCTTTGCCTACTGTTTCCACACACGTTTCCATGTAAATAATTTTAAAAACTCTATTTTCAGCATCCTTTTAGCGTCAAAGCTATTTGCTTTAATTGTAGCCAGAGACAAAGTAGATGGAGGCCACCCAAGGTCAATGTGGCATCGCCCACACCAACACTTTAATCATCAAGCCCTTCATTAGATGCGATGTACTCACCACTGGATGAAGTGGGGTTCCTGGAAACATAAATTGCATCTGCTGGGCAAGCATTGCTGCTGCAGTTTTTTGCTGGATCAAATTGTTCCTCCCATTAATTTCTAGTTGAGTTTTTAAATGTGTTGGAGGGTGAAGATACTTGCAGTTCTCTCTTGAACAACGGCCCTGTAAAAGGAACGTTTTGGGTTAGGACTGTTATTGGTAGCTTTCAACTCTATTGTCAACCATTTCACAATCACTCCATATATATAAAGGTAAGGATCCCATGTGTGTATGTGTGTTTGCGCATGCATGCATGTGTTGGAACATAGAACACAGTTGGAACGTATAAGGGGTGATTCAGGCATTAGGCGATTATCTACCTTGCTCAAACCTGTTGAGTAGAGAAGCTGCCTGAGATCGATTGTGGTTGTTTTTAATGGATTCTATGTCTGACAATAGACTCTAAAGAAATGTGACTGCTGAGAGTAAAGACACACCCTTCTCCTAGGCAGTATGGAGGGCCTATTTATTGTGACATATCAAAAGGAGGCTTTGAACCTGCTAGACATCAGTTTGTGCATGCTGGAGTGATGATTAAATGGGAGTAATAATAAGAACCTCTTGAAATGTGTGTTTCAGATTGGCTGAAGGCACCCCTCATTCAAATTATTGAAGAGGCCATGAGAGTGGACTCTTCTTAGTCACAGATGCATAGGTAAAATTTCCAAGCACAAATTCAGATAATCTCTTGCAACTGATTAGTTTGCTGCACAAAAGTTGCTACTCCCTTGACAGTTGTATCAAATGTAATGTCATGATATGACATAGTGAAGAACGTTTCACTATGGCTAAAGTGAACACTTGGACATGAAAGTTGGCACAGCGAAAAAAAAAAGAATAAGGTGACACATGTGCATAAAACCAGTCTTGAAGAATCTTTGAAAATGGTAGTGTTTATACTGAAGTCCTCAAACTACCAATTGAGAGAATCATGTTGATGTGAATTATGCAATTTCTGGGGAAAGAATAGCAAACTGTGTTAACCAGTATGAGTATTATCATTCCCTATAGAATTAGTCTATTTGCAACCGAGAAAGGAGAATATGGGTTTGTTTATCAGATACAAAAATAATTTTAAAAAGCAAGCTTGGTGGATCTGGGGATATAAATTTGTTTATAGTCATTCTAATTCTAAACATCTGGAGTTCTCACTCTGCTTCCCACTGGTGTCAGCTGCACTTTTGGCAGCACAGGCTCTCTCCCTGTGCTCATCAGCCAGTCTTGCCCTGAGGCCCCGCTCTTAGCAGCATTGGAGATTGTGTCACCCTCTATGGGGAGGACACAGAGGCGGGTACTGGGAACATCAGAAGGAACTGGTTGTTTCTGCTAATAAAATTCTATAACAATGGGCAGTGTCAGTGTGTGTCTCCTTACTCTCAAGTTTCTATTGGGATGTTTCACTCTGCCTTCCATGGTCAAGAGTTAGAAGGTCTATTGTAAAGATATAGGTAAAGTGGAATCATAATTAAAAATAATTTAAATCAAAGAAGTCTAGGAATCTCTCTTTCTCTTTCCATCTACTTTGCTCTGCAAGTTTTGGGAGAAATGTTTATCCTAACTTTACTTTTCTGTTTAGTGACATCCCAGAGTCCCCCTACCAACTTGCTTGAGACATCTATTTTATCTCCCTTTCTGCACTCCCTTGATAATTGCTTTAGTCTCTCAGTTTGCTAAAACCAAATTGCCAGGAAAGTATTATGATGGTGCCTGCTCCTACAGCATAGGTGTGTGACCAGTCTTTGGATTGGCTGCCTTTATGTCAGGTGTTCATATACATACATATGATAGGAGGTGGCCATGGGATACAAGACATAGCTACTGCCCATCAGCAAGGGTGGAGGAGAATTAAGCAGAGTGACATTTCTTGTACAGAGGCTAAACCGCCCAGGCTTCTCTTTGACAACCTCAATTCAAACTCTCTAGTCACAATCACTTCACTAGGAAGCTGACACCAGAAAGACTCAGGTTTACAAGGTCCACTTATAGGTACACAAAGGTACAGGAGCGCTTAATGGGAGGATATGGGAAAGCAGAGTTCCATACAATGGGATGCAATTTGTGAGACAGCCACACCTCTATACTCTGGCTATTCAGTTTTGCTCATTCAGATAATTGTCAATTTGATCACTCATCTTCTGTAATGCTTTGTAACTGAGCATGAAAATTTCGATTAGGCTACAAAAACTATGGTTTTCTTGTAAATGTTGTTGTCTCTTGATACAACTGGGACTCTTAAGGAAGTGTATAAACTATTTTCAGCCAATAGAATATAATTTACAATATCAAATTAGTAATTTATTGATGGAACTTTCTTTTTCATAAGAATTAATGTAATTTCCTAGTGTTCTTACTTACACACTTGGGGAAAGGTATATTATCGATCATCCACATGCCAGACAATTTATATGTGATTATCTCATTTTTCCGTGAAAACAGCTGTAATGATCCCTGTTTTACAACATAGCAAGTGGGCTCAGAAAGATTAAGGAACTTTCCTAAGGTCAGATAATTGGTAAGTGGTAGAGCTGGATTCTAAATCCAGTTCTACTTGACTCACATCATTATGCCAAGCTGTTTATTAGCCACAGTTAAAATCCATGGAAGATAAAAAAAATCTAGCATTATCCTTCATAATACAATAGAAGGCATATAACAATTTAAAATATAATAAATTATATATGAGGATTTGCGAGTGGAAAAGATAATTTGCCTGGGTTCATCCATGCATTGGTAAGAGGATGGAGGAGTGGTTAAACTCACAGCTCTGGAGGCAGATGCCTGGTCACATAACTTTGGCTCTGCCTTTTTTCGTTGTGTTACTTTGAGCGAATTACTTGAATTTCTTGTGCATCCATTTGTTTTTCATCTGCACAATGAAAATAATTCTTGTGTTCTCCTCTAAGGTCTGTTGTGGGATTGCATGAGTTAATATATGCACAAGGTTTAGAAAAATACTTGGCACATAGTAGGCACAAAGTAAGTGTGGTTAATATTTCCAAAGAAAGAAAAATATCTGTATATGACATTTTGTTTACAGTAAGTGCAAGATAACAGATTTAGTTGTATTTTGATTGGCTTTTTGTTCTTTTAAAAAGTTTCAGGTCAAAACATGATAAAAATTACTTAATTACTTAATTATACTTATCCAAGTATCTTATATTTAACATTACTTTCAATTCTACAGGGTATTTCTGTAAGTAACCATATTTTTTTAAGAGACAACCCTGTACCACGGGAATGCTAATTCATACTCTGGGAAACTCCAGGCAGCAGAATTTTACTAAGGGATCTTATAGGATTCTAAAATCCTAAAGGAAAAGCTACTGTCAAATATAACAAGCTATTTGACACAGTAAACAATTTGTAAGGAGGTTTTTGTTCAGGCGTAAGATTTGTCAGGATACACATCATCACACAAAAACTGTTGATTATCAAAGCAAGTTGTCATAGCCGAATGGGAAAGGGCCGTGTGCAGAAATGTGAAGCATCTTTGTATATCACTGTGAAACAAAACAGAAGTGTCAAAAATAGTGTCTCCCGATTTTAGTCCAAGACATAAAGATAAAATGTCTTGGAAACGTCTTCCTGTGGCTGCTAGGATTGTTTTCTTGGTTTTATTTTAACTCTTCCTCCCTTTTAGTTTTTGGTTAAGTGCTGTTTCCAGAGAGATAAGAGTGGTGGGGAACAGCCGTAGAGAAGGGGTCTGGCCCAGCTTCTGTGGGATGGAGGTGGGAGGGTGCCATTCCAGAATCCTTGTGACGTGTTGTGTGGGACTGGAAACAGGAGCCCGGGTGAAGGGCAGGGAGATGGGCTCACACCAGGTACTAATATGGAGACTGCAGCTCCTGAGTCACGTGGGCCCTCTCAGGGTCTTAGCTCACTCCAGGTGGGGCACACCAGGTATGGAAATAGCAACTGGTTGGATCACACTCACTATTGTTCTTGGTATACTCCCAGGGTCTTATTCATTTGTTCATTCAAGATGTATTGATTGAAGTCCTACTGTGTGCCAGGTATTGCGCTAAGTGCTGGTTAACCAAAGATGAGCAAACACAAAATATGCTGCTGCCCTTCCCGAAGCCTACAGTCTAGGGGTGAAGATGGATACTAGCCAAATAATGACACAGATAAATGTATGATTACACATTGACATACGAGTTCTGGAGGAGAATGCTGAGAGAATGGTGGGAGAGGGTCAGAATTGAGACTAGTGGATTAGGGAAGGGCTCTGAAGAAGTGACATTTAAATTCAGACCTGAAGGATGAGAATGAATTTGGCAAAGTAGTGAGTGGTAGCAGAAGTGTGTGTGTGTGTGTGTGTGTGTGTGTGTGTGTGTGTGTGTGTGTGTGTGTTGAGGGGCAGAATACAAAATGAGAACAAGAGGAAGAGCATATACCATCTGGGGACTTTCACAAAGTAGCTCAAGGATGGAATACAGTGGGGTGTGGGTTGGTCACGGGGGGGAGAGATTGATAAAAGATGAAGCAGGAAGTAGTCTACTGGAGCTAGATAACAACTTTGAAAGTGAAGTTAAAAGGTATGAATTTCATTGCCATGGAAAATTTTTAAACAGAAGGCTATCAAGATCAGATTATGTTTTATGCCATATGTAAAATTTACCCTGATTATTATATTTTATACCTCTAATTTTATTATAGTTTACATTGTTTGGAGAACACTTATTTTTTTTAAAAAAACAACAACAACCATATAATTCTGAGTTTACATAAGATTTGTGTGCAGTTTATTCTACCTCCCAAAATAATCTCTACTCCAGGAATATTTAGATTAGGGAGGATAGTTAGAAACAGGTAAGAGTTTGCAGCTGAATTACGTTTATTAAAATAAGCAAGCATGGAAAAGTCTAATACCAAGTACCAATGTTGATTCTCACCACGACAAAGAAAGATGCTGTATAACTGTAACAGGTACTTGGCAGAACACCAGATGGGAGCGATCAGAATTACACGGCCGCTACATGGCGGGGGATAGAATACACGCCGCTTTGGCTAAGAAAAGATTTCAAGAATCGGGTCGGTGTGAGAAAGAGAAAGCCTAATTGGAACATGAGATTTTCTAATTGCTTATTTTAAAACAAGTAATTTTTAGAATCTTTTCCTAGTATGCTCCTAATTGAAAAAGTCAATTAAAATATGGAAGGAAAAGAGAAAACATTAATTAGGAGATTGTTAAAGGGATTAACAATAGGAGTTTTTGCCCACAGGAATAGCTAGTAGACAACTATATCCCAATCGTTTTCCATGGGAAGAGCAATGGATTTTTATATGACCTATTATTCAAACAGTTAATAGGCCTCTGCCAGATGCATTGGTTTGGAATGATTTCAACTGTGTCTTGGTGTATGCCACATCACTGATCAGCAGACTCTGGAAAGGGCCCTGGGGGATATAAGAATTTCAGTTGAGGGCCAGGGTCACAGCCCGACCTACTGAGTTCCGCCTCTTTGAGTTGGGACTTGGCCACTCACTATTTTCAGCACGTGACTGGTGGTTTCAAGAGAGCAGGCCAGGCTGTGAAATGGAGAATGCTGACTCCCACAATTGAGGGCAGACAGTCTGCTCTGAAAGTGGCCTGCAGGGACATGGGGCATCCAGGAGCCTGCTGGGGACCCCAGATCTGGTGACGGGAAGGCCGTGGAAGAACCCCCTCAGACTTCCTAGCATTCCACACGTGTGAAATCAACTTAGTGAAACCCCGATATCAGGACAGATGCTTTTGCCCTGTAGTTACATAACCGAAGCCCATCTGTCATGTAACCTCTCCCAGAGGATTGGCTTAAACTTGTGGCAAAGGGAGCAATCTCTGGGACTGGACAGCTTGGGCTCCAACCTTGCTCTGTTCTGGGTACTTGTGGCCTCCAGCTGCCATATTTGTAAAATGAAGATAACAATAGTTCCTACCTCACAGATTTTTGGTAAGGATTAAGAGTTAACACATATAGCCGAAACCGGTTTGGCTCAGTGGATAGAGCGTCAGCCTGCGGACTGAAAGGTCCCAGGTTCGATTCCGGTCAAGGGCATGTACCTTGGTTGCAGGCACATCCCCAGTAGGGGTTGTGCAAGAGGCAGCTGATCGATGTTTCTCTATCATCGATGTTTCTAACTCTCTATCCCTCTCTCTTCCTCTCTGTGAAAAATCAATAAAATATATTTAAAAAAAAAAGAGTTAACACATATAAAGTGTTTGAACAGTTCTGGGCACATAATAAGCCCCCTATAAGTATTATTATTATTATCATCATCACCATCCTCATTATTATTACTGCTAACACCTTCTCTGCATAGTAGATAAAAGTACATGATATTTAAAACAACCTTCCTAATACTAGTTCAGTTTCTCCATCATTGTGCTTCTCTCTGGCCTGTCTACCAAGCGCTTTACCCCTTTATTATTCTTGTTCTCACAATCAGTGCCAACGCTGGCATTTATTTTTCAGAAGAGCCTCAGATCTGTTTTTCTTTGATATTTTTCCTGCTGAAACTTGCCAGGGCTGATTAACATGGCATGACTAATCTAGAGTTTAAAGCAGCGATGGATTATAGTGGGACGATCCTGGAATTCTGGTTGTGGCTTCATTCCAAAATGGTCATATGAACATTTACAACTAATTTATAATAGCCTGTGCCTCAATTTTCTCATCTGTCAAGTGGAGGTGATTATATTCCTACATCTCAACTCTTGATGGTTGCGAGAGCTCAAGAGACAGCAAAAGTTGCTCTGAAAAAAACACCAATCATAATTTGCTATACCTCTGTTTTTCCTTATATGTTCCTAATCTAGCAAAGAAGAAAGCTGCATACATTGACAATTAGAGTGAAACGTGACAGCAGGGATACATATTGGTAACAGTCTGAACATGTTGGACAATTGTGAGAAGACTGCATGAGGCATATAAGCACAAGTGGCAAGTTGAGTCAAAGTTGTTTAAGCCTAGGAGGATTTATTAACTATCTACAGTGTACACAGTTTGAAAGTGAAAAAATCCAATCAAACAGACCACTGTTTTGGTGCTGGTGACACATAAGTTGATTAGCAGACTTTTCTTAAGTGACTATCAGACACTCACAGTCTCAGTTTCTCTAGTTTCAAAATTTCTCAAGGCAGTTTTGAAAGTGGGGGGAAAAAATTAAGGCCTTGATTTGAGTAAGTGAGCAGATTTATATTGACTCATCATTTTTATGGGTCCAAGTCAGGTAGCAAAGGCTGAGTTTAACATTTGGCCAGCACATTTCTGGAAGGATATGGACAAGTGAAAGTGTAGGAAAATGGAATGGTTATTTACATTAGGGCTTAATTTAAAATATTAACTATGGAACTGACACAGCTCTACTCTAAGGCAAGTGGAATATTAGACTTTTAGACGTCTTTTTGAATTTAAATAAACTGATTTAGCCAGATGAGCTTTTTGTATTATTAGTTCCAACCACAGCAAATAAAATTCAGCCCCATAAGAGCACCAGAATTAGAGGAAATTAGTCACTACAAGCAAATGTTAACCAGAACTTTCATAAAAATGAACAATTGCCCAATCATTAATATTTTGCATTAATTTATAATAACTCTTTCTGTTTATTAGTAATTCAGTTCAATTTTTATTACAAGTCATCTTTTACAGTCTATACATGCAGTACTCTTGTTAAAAGCATAAAATTACTTATTGAAGATATAAAAAGGGAATATTTATCATCTCTTTTCTGGGACATGTTCCTTTTCCTCTGTTGCTTCCATGGTACAGAGGAAATGTGTAGGAAGACACAAGGAAGATTGGAGAAGTCGCTGGATGTATAAACTAGGGAAAAGCACGAAGGCCGATGGGCGGTTACTAATGCCTCCAATGTTACCCACCACCAATCTGCGCACAACTATGAGTGTAGGGAGGCTAAGAAAAGGTGTGCATCAAGCTGTGCAGATGGATGGCCTAAATGGTACTGAAAACTGTAATTTAGTTGGCATTTCTTTCCCAGAAAACCATATGAATAGGCATAAGAGATCATTCCACTGCCACACCTGATGGTGGGGGTGATGCCCAATGCTAGTGCTTTTAATTTCCTTAGAAGGAGCTGCATCCCTCTAAGATAGTCTTCCCATCTCTAGATTTGCATTTAGAGCAGCCTATCATCACCAGAGAGGCTGGGAAAACCTTGGGGCCATCGCCATTGCTGTGTGAAGAGCTCTGACTCATTCATTACATTACTATGCCAATATAACTGCCCTATTCCTTCAAGCACTGTTGGCCTATTCCATTAAGACCTAATTTTGTAACCATTTAAAACAGGTGAAACATAAAATTAATAAATGGGAGGAGAAGCAAAGAGGGACAAATTGTTTGTAGTTGGCCATTTCAAAGCATGTTTAGATGTTTTGTTGTTTTTTAATGGACTTTGTTGCTTGGACAGTTTTGGTTTCTCAGACTACTTGTGTGTTATGTTTGGAAAAAGCTGTTTGTCAGTTTAAGGGGCTAAGCCCTATCTATACTGGTAAGGATTATCTATCCTGTTTATATGTTAACTGAAAATGTGTCAGTTAAGAAAAACCAGTGAGACCAAAAATAGTCCCTCCAATCTCCAGAGATTTAAGGAAACTAATTTCTGGGCATCAGGTGCTTCATTTGAATATTTTATTTAACCAGAAGATAAATGTCTTCTGAGTTACAGAGTACATTGGTTAGTGTGCATCTGATGATATAGCAACATAACACAAAACCTCTTCAGTGGGTATTTGACCTCATAGTGTCTAGCTTTCCTAACATCACATTCACAAATGTGAGCATCGCCATAGCCATGGGTGAAACAGAGGCTCTATAAAATATTAATATCACAGCAGTAGAAATGTTCCTGTAGGGAGAGCAGGCTTTTGTGGTCTATGTCTTATACTTCTCAAAGCCCACAGTACAGGGACCCTTTCATGGTGGGCACTCAACGAATGTTAGAAAATGTTTGTCCTCCTTTCTTTCCTTTGGCAAATCTTATTGAGCCCCTTTTATATGCCAAATCCTGTGAGATATAAATATCACCAGAGGATATTTTTTTCCATTCCTTTTCAGACAGAGTGAGCGTTAGCAGTTTGGAAAATTAAGACAAGCCAGGCTAATTTACAACCACTCTATGGGGGTTAAATTTTCCTTATAGACCTTCAGACACAGCACCTGGAACAATGCTGAGTAAATATTGGCTGCTCTTTTTATTATCATCCGTTGTTAGCAATCCCAGAAGCTGGTCTTTTTCTAAATAAGTGAAGTCTATCCAAAGACACAAAACTTTATTATACATCTTCTGTTATTGTCTAGTCTTTTTCAGTCTGATTTGAAAACCATGTGGTGAATCACCTACCCTCACAGAGGGCTTCCTGGAATTCAGACACATGTAGGCAATCAATCTTAGAGTCTGACATTGAGTGGTTATGCTCCCTGTGCTGTTTATCAAAATAATGGAAATACTTCTGTTGCAGTTATAAAATAGCCACTGTCCCAAGCCTGTCAAGTCTCAGGTGTTTTCCCTTCATCTCTGATCACTGCAACCCCTTCCCCCAAATCCAGCCATCTCCCCCTCCTGGATTCCAGGAATCAAAGAGTTAAATCTGGCACAGCAGGGGGCCTCCCTGTCCTGGCTCTGGTGCATTCCCGTTGATTGGTTGCTGCTCACCTGGAGGTATTTATATTAAAATATTTTGCATATCACACCTGATTATAAATATGCTTGTGACAAATCTAGAGTACTCTGGTTGTTGGTGACAAGTTGGGAAGGCTTCCAGGAGAAGGTGGGAGAGGGGTTGGTGATGTATAGCTTGGAGCATGGGGAAGGGGTGGGCAGGAAGGGGAGGAAGACTGGGGAAAAGACCAGGAAACAAGGACTACTGGGTGAAGAAGCAAATGGAAGAAGATGGAAAGCTAGAGTATCTTTTAAAGAGCACATTCATTTTTAGTAATATAAGAAAAGAACATTCCTTTCAGGCTAGCTTGAACTACCTGGTGGCTTGGGACTGACCTGCAAACTGAACTGCTGCAGGGGGAAGCTGCTCTTTGTTCCAGAAAGAACAGCCTGGGAAGGTGTAGGGTACCTTGCACCACAGCACCAGTGTTTATGCCACTGCCTGGGGGGTGGGGTGGGGGCTGAGCAGCATTACACAGAGGAGGTGTGGGGCTCAGCTTGTCTCTCTACTGGGGGCAAAAGCTGCATGTCTCCATTTCTTTACTCAACAGACATTTTTGGAGCATCTGCTGTATGCTAGAAACTGGGATGTATTGCACATAGGGTACTAAGATGTGGTCCCCCTCCATAAAACTAGCTAAGACATATAATAGTGTACCTAACATGTACTAGGCAGTTTCTAAGTGCTTTTTGTAGATCATACTCTAATCTTCAATATAAGATCTTAACAGAGGTGCTGTAAATATTCTCATTTTATGGAATGAAGAGAGAGACATAGAGAAGGACAGTAACTTCCCAGAGTTGTCACAGGTATGAAGTGGCGGGGCTGGATGTCCAACCCAGGCCAAATGGCTGCAGAGTCCGTGCTGTGGTCCCCCTGCAGAGCCGTTACTAAGAAACTTGAAATCCAGTGGAACTTGTGTATGACACCTTGGAAAGCATTTTACACAGAGAATCCTAATATAGCTTCACAGCATTCTTATAATATGTCACCCCAATTTAAAGGTAAGGAAAATGAAGCTCAGAAGGATTTGAAGGTCCTTGCCAAGGTCATCGCTGTTAAAGTCAACCAGGGCTAAACTATGGTCTGCCGTTACTGGGAAAGGAACTCTCTCACTGCCCCTTGTGGCCAGTAGGAGAAGCCGTAGGAAGCAGCGTGTTGGCTCTGCAAGTAAAAGATTTGTTTAGAGCAGGTGAATACCCTTGTGTGATAATGGATGTCAGGAAGGTGACACTGGATGGTCAGTGTTATGAGTTGGATTGTGTCTCCCTGGAAAGATGTGTTGATGTCTTAAGCCCCAGTTCCTTGGAATGTGACCTTATTTGGAGATAGGGTTTTCACAGAGGTAAGTAGTTTCCCAGGACCAGTCATGAATTGAGGCTGGGTCTTTGCCCCTGCTGATACCAGGGTGGGTGCTAATGCTGGTATCCTTGTGAAAAGGAGAAATTCATACACAGGGACAGACATGCACAGAGGGAGGGATGATGTCAAGAGACAGAGAGAAGATGGCCATCTCGTAGCCAAGGAACGCCGGAGGCTGCCAGAAGGAACAGATCCTTCCCCAGACCTTCCGAGGGAACAGGACCCTGCTGACACCTCAATTTCAGACTTCTAGCCTCCGAAACCCTGAGAGAATTAATTTCTGTTGTTTTAAGTCACCTGGTCTTTGGTACTTGTAATATCAGCTTTAGGAAACTAATACAGTCACCTACAAGAAATGCTAAAGAATGTTTTTTTGTGTTTTTGTGTTTTTTTTCATGAGATTGGAGGCTACAACAGCAAAACATGCTATCTTCTAAGACAAAGATTTGGTTCTGTGAGAGTATGTTCTAATTTTTTTTTCATGAACTCAGCTAATAAGATCCCTCTGCCTGATCAAAAAGACACTGTAACAGCTCCCAAATCCTTAACAAGTACAATGATTTTCTAAAATGAAACTAGTCAGCTTAAATGCTATCTGATTTTTCATATGGAAGATTTAATAGGAGAGATTTATTTTAGTAAAAGACAAAATGTTTCACTAAAGAACTCATTAGTGATGCATAAAGGCCTACTGAGTCTCTGAAGATCCATTTTCAAAGAGAAATGTTGGGATCATTTTTATATCCTGATTACAGAGAAAGACTTGATAAAATTTGTACTTGATATTAAAATTGCATGGGGGTGGGGTTGGGAATCATTCAATCAAGCAAGAGGGAAGTCAAAGAAAATGTGTAAATTCTGCCAGCATTTTGAAGTTGCTTTTACAAAGGTCGATAAGTGTTTCTGTGGCTCACTCATGAGGCCAACTCCACAGGCATTTGACTCATCAAGGAAAATGGTAGAGAGGAAGATACAGAGAAGAGGCCTGCTGTGCAGGTCTCCCATAATCCCACCCTTCCCAACCACCTCACCTGTTCCTTCTTTCCCCAGTTCCCAGGACAAATCCTGAACTGAGGCTGGGTCTTTGCCCCTGGCTGATATCAGCTCAGTACCTATGGTTTTGATGGCTAGATGGCTGCTCTGACCCAAGTTCCCAATTTCTGCCTTCCTCTTGACCTGTTCACCCACTGGGTGTCTCAGTTCTTATGTTTGAGGCTACCACAGGGTTTGTTGCTTCACCTCCAACTTCAAGGTCTGAGAATGTGCCTCCCTCCAGGCTCCTTCCCAGACTAGAGCTCTGTGTGGCCTGTGTATCTGGAGAAAGCCTGCCCACAGGGCTCTGTGGCCCACTGGGGACAGCTGCTGCCCATCCACAGACCCAGCAAGGATCACCTGGATTTGCCCTCACTGTCACCCACTCTCAGTAGACACCCTGCTAATTTCTCAGACTTCCTGTGGCTGAACATTTATCCAAAATGAACCTAGGAGGGAGGGAGAGCCTTGGAGACAGCACTCTTGGGCTCACAATCACCCTCTCTTTGGTTCAGTTTGTAGATTTAACCCTAGATTCTGGGGTCCCTTCCTGTCTGATCCAGCCAAATGCTGAAATATAACATTACTTCCTCTGCCTCTTAGGACCTCCCCGTACACTGTAGAAGAAGTATTTTCCCTCAGCAAACCCCAGATGCTCCCCATTCATTGCCACTGATTGGATACTTAAGTCCCTGATAGCCCAGAAACTGCTGATCAAATTTATTTGTAAATTGAATCAATCCATTATTAGTCCAATTTTTTAAAGAGAATTACATGTATAGTAATACTTAGTAATGTTTATTGAGTACAAATAAATTCCATTATTATTATTATTTACTTATTATCTACACTAATAAAAGAGAAATATGTAAATTGACCATACCTCCACGACACCCACCAGCCAATCAGGAGGGAACATGCAAATTAGCAGGACAAAGATGGCGACGGACCCGCCCCTCAGCCACTCCAGGTGCAGAGTGGCCGGGCGGGGCAGGATGCCTGCTATGAGGGAGAGGGTGGGGGGCGGAGGGAGCTACAGGAGTGGCGCTCCGGCTGGAGCGAAGACAGAAGGTGGCAGCCAGAGCAAAGGCCTGGGTCCCAGGTGCCGGAGGAAAACTGGTGCCGGCAGCCACGTAAAGGAAGGCCTATTGCACAAATCTTCGTGCAATGGGCCTCTAGTCCTATATAATAAAAGGCTAATATGCAAATTGCCTCCTCGACTGGGAGTTCAAACAGGGGTGGGCCAGCCTATCAACCACCCGCAGCCCCTCCCCCTGGCTGGCCCCACCCCTGATTGACGGGGGCTGGCATGACCTCACCCGTGCACAAATTCGTGCACTGGGCCTCTAGTTATATATATGTTAAGCATTGTACTAAGTGTTTCACATGCATTGTCTCAGACAAATCTATGAGAAAGGGAGGTAATACCAATATCTTCATTGAATAGATGGGAGAACTGGTATGTGGGAGAACAATCTTGTCCCAGGTCATACAAGTAGCAAGAGACAGAATCAGGATGTCAACCCAGGCAAAGTGAGCCCTGAGCCACTGCTTTTAATCACTGTGCTTCTTTCACATGTCCATGTAATTATAAAAATGGCATTTATTAAATGCTTGTGATGTGCCAAGCCTGATGCTAAGTACTTTACAAGAATGATTGTTTTTTGTTTATTATTAGCCTCTGGGGTAGGTCTTATTTTTATCCCCATTTTGCCAATATGGAACCAAGGCTCAGACAGATTAAGTAACTTGCCCAAGGTCACACAGCTTATAAAGAGAAGGTTCAAGATTTGAACTTACTCAACCTGGTTCAGCCAAAACTGCCACATGCTGAGAATATAAATTATTGATTGCTGCCATATGTCTGGTACTATCCTAAGCCCAAGTGGATACAAAGATGAAAAATAAATTGTTTCTATCTTTGAGAAACTCTAGATACATAGATCTGCAATGCATATACACACGGATATACGGGAAGAAACCATAATTTTAAGTCATATTTAAGTCTAATATTAGCCAGAGGAATCCATGTAATGTTTCATAAATCATACATTCTTACAAATCCAATTAAAGTGATTGAGTACATTTTATAAATACAGTTAAATTTTATTTAATATATCAAACTAATAATGGATGGGAACAACTAAAGTAGGTCATTCCCAGCACATCTCCAGGTTTTAGAGCAGAAGGAGGTGTCAATCACAGCCTTAGAGACTACCCTGTCATGGGGAGATCACAAGCTTTTAACATCTGTAGGTGAGGCACCTGATTTCAGAGATAAATGGATTTTACATATTCAAATATAGTTTAAGAATTATGCCTGTATGTTTTAGGTATATCTACGCTTTGCTTATTGAAAAGGCTTCAAGCTTCTGCTGAGGGCAGTTTCCCAGGAGAGCAGGGTGGAGGGTGGGGAACTCGCTTCCTCCTTTAGGTGACCCCAGCGTGAAACACCTGCCTGTCCTGGGCATGTCAGACTCTGACCTTTTGTGGGACTCAGTGAGAGGGCATGCAGTTTTGAGCTGTTTTTGCAGGACCAGTATTTTGTTAATTCTTATCGACTCAATTTCACCTGGTTGCATCTGTGATCAATAAGGACAGCAGGGCAGGGTGAAGCGTACAGTCTCTACCTCCGGAGCACAGTGTATCTTACAGTTCTGCACAGGATTGACCCTGTGACTGGTGCCTCATCTATCACAAAGCCTCATGTCTCCTGCATGAAGTTATCTGGTCCTGGATACATATCCACTCTATCTCTTGCATCATTCCCTTGCTTTTCATTCCAATGCCCCTGTCAGGTCCGTGCAAGCCATCGATGTGCCTGATGCTGACAACAGACCCCTCATCAGTGCTCCTTCAAGCAGCAGTCTACCCTTCATTCACTCAACAAATATTTGTTGCATATCTACTATGTGCCAGGAAATGTTCTAGGAGCATGGACTATATCTGTAACAAAATTCACAATTACCCTGTCCTCATGGAACTTAGCTTCTAGCTAGGGCAGGCAGGCAATAAGTGAAAGAGTAGAAAGTGCCAAGTTCTACAAGGGAAAAAAATGGTGAGATAAGTATAATGGGGAGTGCTATAGGGGGTTGGCTTGCCCCTTTGAATTTGATAGGCAGGGTCCACCTTACTAAGAAGGTAATTTTGGAGCAGAGATTGGAAGTAGGTGGAGAGGTTGGCATGGCCTATATCGGGAGGAAGAACATTCCAGCTGGAGAGAACAACCAATACAAATACACCAAGGAGGAAGCATGCCTGGCATATCTAAGGCCAGTGAACCTGAGGGTGAACCAGGAGGCCAGTGAACCTGGGGCACCGTGAGCCAGGGCAGAGTTGAAAAGAAGGTCAGAGAAGTAACAGAGATTGATCATGTAGGGCCTCATAGGGACTTTTTACTTGGAAGGAAATGGGGATTTTGAGCAGAGGAGTGACATCATCTGGCTGACATTTTAGGAGGGCTGCCCTGGCTGCTATGTTGAGATTAGAGAGTGGGGGCCAGAGTTGGCATGGGGAGACTAGCTGTGCTGTGATAGTGACCAGGGGAGGGGCTATGATGGCCTAGACCAGCCTGTGGAGGTGGTTAGAATGAGTAGGTTCTGGTGATATTTTGAAGGTAGACCCAACAGATTCTGACACACAGGATGTGGAGTGTAAAAGATATCAGTCCAGGAGGATGGTGAAGTTTTGGGCCTAAGCCACTGGAAAGGTGGAATTGGCATCAAATGAGATGCAGAAGGCATGGTTCAAGTATGTTTTGGAGAAATAGCAGGAGTTGTGTTTTGAACATATTGAGTTTGTTCTGCTTGTATCATTAAGGTAGAGGTGTCAAGTATGCAACTGGATATGGATATCTCATGTTCAAAAAAGAGGCGGGGACTGGAGATGTACATGTGAAAGGTATTGACAGCCATGAAGAAACCTCTTTAGTTATGACCATAGGTGCATCACTCTCCTCTCAGACCTCATAGAATACCCGTTCCTTCCTGAATTATGTCCAGATGTTTTTATCTATGAGCAAGGCCTCCCATGGAGTCAGACAGTGAGCTTCCTTCCTTTCTAGTATCACCACTCTGTTCTCTTCTCATGCAACTAGATTCAAGTCCAATTGAAGGCGGGAAACCTGAAGTCTGATGCCTTCCAGTCTCCTCTGTGACTTTGCTCAAGCCGTTCCACTCCTCTGTCTTCTTCCCCAATTCAAATTGTCCAAATTTCTCTTCCCTTCCAAGGCCTAGTTTAACAGACTTTCTGACACATGAATCATTCTCCAACCTCTCCCCATCCACCCCTGAAAAAAGCATTTTTACCATCCCTGTAATTCTCTAGCGATCTGCACCTCTCAGGCAATGTGTAAAACCTAATGCCTGCTCTTATCATTAGGGCTGTCGGAACTAATTTCAGAGTTTTACTGTAAATTGCTCCTGAGTAGAAGCTCTCTCATTTGCTTCAGAATAGCCAATAATGTAGAGCATAGTGTCGCAGAGAGGGGTATACTATCAATGTGTGCTAACAAACGAATCTTTGGAAGACACATTTTGCAATGCAAGACTGTCAATCTTAAAGGATAAAATTTAGGGGATGAACAAATATAACTTGAAAGTGATTTTCCCTGCTTTAGAGGCAATTTATTCCCATTTAATAATCCCTAAATAGTATAAACACATACTGGAATCTAATGAAGGTATATGTAGTAGGCTTTTCCCCCTTATAAGGACAAAAAAAATTACGAGGGAATTAAAAGAAATTTTAAAATAGTCTCTATGTGTTCCCTAAAATGAAAATGCCAATAAGTATGTGAATTCTTATTTTTACCAATAATTCAAACAACTACCATTTAATACAAATGATTTACATATAAGAAAATAGTTTTTATTTTTATGAAGGCTTGCTATACACCAGATGTTTTACATACATGGACTCTGATTCTTACAACACCCTGGAATTTGGTATCATTATCTTTCTTTTACATATTGAGTAAATTGAGTGAAGTAACTCACCTATGTTGAATAGCTTGTCAATGGTCACAGAGTTAGTAGATGATAGAGTCAGGATTCTAACTTAACTCTTTGGAAAACCAAGGGCAAAATTTCTTGCATCCTGTCATCTCGCCCCTCCCTCCACTTTGAAGCCCTCAGACCTAAGGCTGTTGATCTCAGTGTCCAAGCTGCTGATTATCTCAGTGGATGAAATATACCATGACAAGATGCTTTCAATAGTCATATCCTTGGACAGAATTCACTACCATTTTCATTCATTTATTCACTCAATGCATATTTTTAAAAATATTTTTTTATTGATTTTTAGAGAGAAGAAGGGAGAGGGAGAGAGAGATAGAAACATCCATTGGCTACCTACTGCATGCCTCCTACTGGGGATCGAGCCCGTAACCCAAGCATGTGCCCTGACAGGGAATTGAACCGTGACCTCCTGGTTCATGGGCCAAAGCTCAACCACTGAGCCATGCCTGACAGGCTCAATGCATATTTAATGAGCGCCTGCTCTGTGGCAGGCACTGCTGTTAGCATGGAAATAGACTAATAAACAAAACAGGCAAAATTCCCTTCCTTCTGGGAGCTTACATTTTAATGGGGGAAGACAGACTCTAAACAAGATCAATAAGTAAAATATACAATGGGTATGATTGTCAAAAGTGCTAGGGAGAAAAATCAATATAAGGGCAATAGGAAGTGTGTTAGTGGGGGACTTTGCAATTTTTGTTAGGGTGACCTCAGAAGGTCTCGGTGAGAAGATGGCAGTTGAGACCTGGAGGAGGCAGGGAAACAAGCCTGGTAAGAGGAGATACAAAGTGCAATGGTCCTGAGGCAGGAGTGCCTGAAGAATTCTAGAATAGCAACCAGGGCCATGTCGCTGGAGCAGAGTGAGCTAAGGAGAGAGGTGAGGAGAGTGAGGTGAACAAAGGGTGGAGAATCTTCCGGGTCATCAGAAGGACTTGGGCTTTTACTCTGATTGAGATGCGAAATCAATGGAGGGTTAATGCACTGAATGATTGTACCCAGAGGCTTCCATGTTCTTCACATATTTTTGAAATGTATTAGCAACTTTAATAAATTATGAGAAAGTGCATTATGTCAGACTCTCAATCACTAAATATTGCTGATCTCATACACATCTCCATTTAGCACTGCCCTTGTGATCAGGGAGCAGGCCAGAGGCTGGGAGAGCGAGAAGGGCATAAATTCAAGAGGCCCAGGTTGGGGGGTGGGGGTGGGGGGAGGGTGCTACCGTATCTGTAGCATGCCACCCCCCAGACCTTTCCTGCTCTCCTTTTGAAATAAGATGGGCGGCTATCCCCACAGCCTCCAGCTCAGCCTTAAAACCTGAACAGCTGGGAAAGGATTGGCTGTCCCTGTTACCACCTCTTTGAGCTGCACTGTGGGGATAAAGCCATCCATCAAAGGCTGGTTAAGCTGCTCCTCAGTGGATGGCAAGAAGAAAAAGTTTTTATGACAGAGAAGTCCTGGTCTAATGCCTGCCAACCCAATTTACACCTTACAATATCAAGTAAATCTCATTTCCCCCAATTTCCTCCTTCTGTTTAATAGGATTTTTTTTTTAATTTGATGAGTATTCTACTAAGTCACAGTGGTCGGCAAAGTCATTAGTCAACAGAGCCAAATATCAACAGTACAACGATTAAAATTTCTTTTGCGAGCCAAATTTTTTAAACTTAAACTTCTTCTAACGCCACTTCTTCAAAATAGACTCGCCCAGGCCGTGGTGTTTTGTGGAAGAGCCACGCTCAAGGGGCCAAAGAGCCGCATGTGGTTCACAAGCCGCAGTTTGCCGACCACAGCAAGAGAACACTGGCCAATGAGAATGTGAGTTTCTCCTGCTCTACCCTCTGTGAAGGGGTGGGACTTAATCATGTGTGGTGAGAGGACTTAATTATGTGTGGCAAAGGAGAAAAGCAGGGAAAAACACTGAAAATTTGCCTCAGACTAACCAAATATACATCTCAGTTTCTATTTTCAGGATTTAGAGTGAACACATTGGACCTACTTTTAGCCTGGCGAAGGTTAGAATGCTAAGAGCCACTGGGCCTTTAGAACGTAGGCTGTACCACTAGAGCCTCCATTTTTAAGTTCATGGGCTTAAGACACATACACACACATATATAAAAATACATATATATGTATATACACATATATAAAAATACATATATATGTATATATACATATATGTGTAAGTATATATATGTGTGTGTGTATATATGTGTGTATGTATATATGTGTGTGTGTGTATATATATATGTGTGTATATATATATATATACATATATATATATATATATATATATATATATATATATATATGAAATGCCTTCTAAGAATTTTCTGGAACTTATTTTACTCTGAAGTGATCAATGTTTCCTTCTGCAGAGCATTGCTGCTCCAGTGGAGGGGAGTTTTTTTGCCAGGGGAACATGGATGTGTGTGCCACCAAACACTGCTTGTAGACTGAATACATAATGACTTGCAAATATATGTATTACGGTCTTCAAAGTTATAAAATTGCTGTAGTCAGGAATAAAATGCAGATTCAAGCACATAAGAGTTAATTGAATTCACAGTAACTTTTGCAAGGTGTGTTCTTAATCAACAGGTAATAAAAACGTAATTGGTTGTATGGGGCTCAGGGAAGATTTTCCAATGTAAAAAAGGATTTTAATTTCTCAAAAACTCATAAGTAGGAAGTGATGAATGATACATGAATGTTTAAGTCATGGGCTACTAACATTTCGATCTTAAACTCAATGGCTGTTGTTAGAGCAGACTATGAGTCAGCAAGACTTTTGAGAAGAAGAAGCCTTCCCAGGGTTCCCTGGTCTCTGAGCCCCACCAGTATAGACTCATTTCTTGGAGATATTTCCTATTCTTTCTGGTTCAGGCCTTTTTACAATGAAAATAACCCTGAAATAATTAAAACTTCAGTGTGGAGTAATGTGTTAATCATTTTGCTCAGGTCAAAGAAAACAGTAGAAAGAAAATAATAAATGTGAAATGAGAAAAAAAAAACACGAGAAAAGAGGTAAAGTGGGAGAAGTGCTGCAAGCAGAAGAGAAACTTACTTCAATTTATCTTGAGGGGTGGTTGGATTTTATCAAATGCTTTTTCTGCACTCTTTGAAATGGTGTGTTTTTCCGCCTGCATTCTATCAATGTGGTGCACTACACTGATTGATTTTTGTATGTCTGGAAGTGCTTGCTAAAGGCTGGACCAGCTTGTAACATGTGCACCTATATTTTTCAAAGTTATTGCCTAGTCTGGCACATTTCTAGATTGTTCTCCCATGCCATGGAGATTTAAAAATTAAAAAAAAATGTTCAATGTACCAACCAACTCAACACTAGGGATTCATTCTTGGTCATAATTAGTTTCATTCGAATTCATACTAGGGGTAGGTAGAGCTCTTTTCCTTCAAAGAAATAACAAGATTGAGAATGGCACAGAGAAGAATTGTCTGTAATGAACAATGGGGCAGGTTATGCAAAAGGAGGAATATTGGTGCCTTAGAGTTGAATAGAAGAGGGAGGTGCCATGGGCAGAGTACTTATGGGCCCTAACCAATCACTGGTCCCTTAACAGCATTTCAGCACATTTTTTAATTAGCCAGCTTCAGTGACCTAGAAGCAAACAAGGACAGGGGGTATGTGGAGGGTGGGAGGACTTCTGTATGACCACCAACATCTACCCATTAAATTTTTTTTCTAAAAAAACAAGAACTATTTTGAGAAATTAACAGCTTTTCCCCCAAGTAATTCAATTTCAGTTTGCTATTTTAGTATTCCTGAAATAATTTTCTTTCCTTTTAGCTAAAAATTGTAATCCTATAAAACATAGCTAGAAAGTGAAACTTAAGTTGGCTTGTTCTTTTAAATTTAATTGTAAACAATTGAACAATTTGGGAATATGTGTGTGTGTGGGGGGGGGGGGGTCACTCTTAAGAGCACCACCCTATTACAGTTATTGCTATGTTTGAGGACTTCCTTTGATATTTTCCATATTTTATACAGTTCAAATCTTGGTGAGCAAATAATATAATGCCCTGATTATTTTCACTGAGCCTGTCATCAACGTGTTCCTCTCAGTAGCGGGGGAGTCTTATTTCCGATGCCTGCATTATCCTTCCCCGAATGAATGCACCACAATTAAATTAACGATTTCTCCCATTATGGTTCTCTACAGTTTTGCACTTTCATAAAAAAATTTGTGCTAAGCATTTTCACAACATAGCCCCCCTCTATTTTCACTTCCTCAGTTTAAGTGGAATTATTGGATTAAAGAGTATGGATTTTTGCATGGCTCTTAAGGTATCTTAAATCAGCATATTCTTAAATGTAATCTTATCCGAGCACTCAGCATATCTAGATGTTTTTCTCAAGAACTAATCATATTACACTGATTTTTATCAGACAATGAGCACATGTATTTCTTTTTGTCTCAACTGCCAGGAAACTTAGAGCTACAGTTCAAATCCAATAATGAGTTCATCTCAGGTGACCTGTAATATGTTACTTGTTTCCTTTGGATCGATTTTCCACTTTGTTGTTCTTTTTAAAAACCATGATGTTGAATTTTATAAGTGCCCTCAAATTTCTTGTAGAAACAGGTGGATTAATAAAAATAAAGATCACTCCAATGCACACACAAGCACATGTACAAATGTGTTATTTATTACATCTAACATAAAACTTCATCTAATTAGCATCATAAAATCAAAATTCTTAGATCTGAAATCTATACGATGATGGAGGGCAATCCTCTCCTTTTGCAAAAGGGCAATGGCCTAGAGAGAGAAATGGGACTTTGTGATCACAGAACTATTTGGAGTTAGAGCCAAGACTAACTAGAACCCAGGCCTTTTCATGCCCAATCAGAACCCTGAACAAAGCACGAGGAAGGGATTATTTGCTGTATCTGATGCCTTGACATTTCTGCCAGGGACTCAATCATGACGCATCTCTCTTTCATCTCTTTCTCATCCTTTGATTTTCTATTGCCACCATCCGCTGCAAGACATGTGTTATTTCATTCTTAGAGTACAGATTCTGTCTGCTCTATTCTGTCTCACACACTATTGCTCTATTAGTTTGCTCAGGCTGCCTTAACAAAGTACCACAGACAGGGAGACTTAAACAACAGAAATGCATCATCTCACAGTTCTGGAAGCTAAAAATCTGAAATCAAGGTATTGGCGAAGCCACACTCCCTCTGAAGGCTTTAGGGCAGAATCTATTCCAGGCCTCTCTCCTTGGTTTGAACATGGCCATCTTCTCCCTGTATCTCTTTGCATTGCCTTTCTTCTATGTGCACCACTGCATCCAAATTTCCCCTTTTAATAAGAGTACCAGTCTCAGGGATTAGGGCCCACCCTAATGACCTTGGTTTAACTTGATCACCCCGTGAGGACTCTATCTCCAAATAAAGCTACACTTTGGTTTCAACATATGAATTCTGGGGGATGTAATTCAACCTCTAATAGTTGCAAAGTTCTTTTTTCCAAGTTTTTATCTCCCTGCTCAAATCTTTCATTGTCTTGAGTTACCAAATTAAATCCAAATTCCTCACTTTGGTGTTCAAGCTCTCCCACAACCCTGATATAATGTATCGTTGTTCTCCCATCACCCTACATGCCCCATATTCCTCTACACTGCAGTCCAACTGCATTACTCTTGGATTCCAAACATCCCACACTTTCCTGCCTCCAAGCCTATGTTCATGCGATTCTTTCTGCTTAGAATATCCTCTTCCTCCATCTCAATGGCCCATCTCAGATGTCCTCTCCTCCACTATGCCTTCCTAGTCCCACTCAGACATGTCTCCTCCACAGGGCTTTGTTTTGGTACCTTGCTGGCCGTTAAGAATTATGATCATTGTACTACAATCACTTTGTGTTCCCTCCTGTTAGCCTGCATCCTTCTTAAGAGGGATCCCCCTTGTACATCTCTCAGTTCCTTTTCTCTTCCAACTTCCCTCAAAGTGGTTGCTGGTACATTTTATGGACAGATAGAAGCTAAAAGAGATATTCTGCTATGGGGATCAAGAATACATCAAGGACATCCAAGATAGCTCTTGCCATAACATCATGCCCACTAAGCATGATGTATGTTAATAATGAAATAAGTAAAATAAAGGTTGGATGTTACATTTAAGATTATTGGTGTGTGGGCATGGCCAGTGTTGAATGGGAGATAATTATTTTTACTAGGAAATTCCCTTTGTTCTCAACATTTTCCCCTCCCAACAGAAAATTCCATGAAGTTCACTTCTAAAGAAAAGTAAATATCCAGATGGCCAGAGGAATGACCTTTCTCTAACAGAGGGGATGAATTTGTTATCCAGCCAAATGTTTGAAATTCTTCCACCAGCATGCATAATTGAGAAAGATGTGTTAATTGCCCTTAAGTGACAGCTGGTAGGACTTCTTAGACAACTCTGAGAGGAGTATTGATCTCAAATCATTGTTAGTGACTTGTACTGTGGTGATAAAAAGGTAAGGCCCTGGAAACAATATTTGAATGGGCAGGTCACGTGCAGGTTCTGTATAAACTGGGGCCTGCAGGCATTGTGGCAGCTTGCCAATGCTTGTCAGGCAACAAAAGCACCAGTGTAGCTCTTTGCATGACATTTTAATGAGTGACACAGAGAAAATCCCAAAGATGTAATCCCTAGTCTTATAATAGTTCTATGGCTCAAAATGGGTTGTCAATAAAGAGAAAGACAAGTCCAGAAAGTGAAGGTGAGATTTTCTTTTTACCTGCTTCACCTGTGAATGAGCAGTATCCACATCATCGATTGTTATTTAAGAGCATCTCATGAGTGCTCAGCTCTTGACTCAGAGCTGTGGACATTTGGAAGAGGAAGCAGAAAATATGATCCTTGCCCTAGAAGAGTCACTGCCTTGGCATTAGTTGGAAAATATTTTAATTCTCTAAAGTCTTTCCAGATACAAGATTTTGGGATTCCTTGCTCAAGAAAGAGAACTATTTTATCTTTAAACAGCAGAAATCTTGTGAATATTCTTTTCTCTAAAAAGTGATTTGGTCCCTGACTAATGTAATTTGCCATATTGCTTCTACATTAAAATGTTAAGGTTTTATAACACAAATCTGCACAAGAGAGCTTTAGGGTTTATTTTTCTCTTTCCTGTTGCTGACTAAATATTTTTTCTTTGACCTGGAATCATGTGAAATATGGGATTACTTGACGTCTCTGAAATCTAATAAAATGGCATGTCAGCTTCCAAAGTAACCACTTGGTTGTTCATTTGTACATTTCTGGAAAAACTATCTGGTGTTGGTTTAGTCTAGGGAAAATATGGTCAAGTCTTTTTTCCTTAAAATGTGTAGAAGGTAAGACTTGGAGAAAGTGGTATTACCTGGTGAGAAAGTGAGAGTGCCCAATATTGTCAAATATTGCTGACAGGTCTAGTAAAATTAAGGACTGGGAGAAAAAAAGAACTGCAGAAATTATCACTGAATATGTGGCATGTAAGTAGTTATTGGTGATTGCATCAAGGACAGTTTGGTGGATTGTTGGGAGCAAAAGTCAGATTGCAATGCAGTGAACAAGGTCTTGGAAGTGGTTTTAGAAAATTTACCTATTCCTCCACCTTCCTCTATGTAGTAGATACCAGGTGTGCTGGTTAGTAATGCAGATTTTTTTCAATATATGGAGTTACACATATGTTGATATATATGCAATTTTATATGTATGCTATTTTGTTGTATTGACAGGAAGCTTCAAAACTTCATATGTCAAATTTGCTGAAGGTGTTAACATCATAGATATTTTTATGCTTAAAAATGTTGAATTTCATGCCAAAAAAGAGCATTTGTGGGAAGTTTTAATTCATTACTTGATTTTTGAAGAAAAGTGCTGCTGAAAGTTATCGTATACGTTGGGAAACTTATGGTGAACATGCTCCATCTCAAGATACTTGGGAACGCTGGTTTAAACGCTTTAAAAGTGATGATTTCATTGTGAAAGACAAAGAACATCCAGGTCAACCGAAAAAGTTTGAAGACCAATAATTACAAGCATTATTGGATGAAGATGTGTGTTAAACTCAAAAACAACTTGCAGAAAAATTAAACGTTGCTCAGCAAACAATTACTGATCATTTACAAGCAATGGGAAAGATTTTAAAGGAAGGAAAATGGGTGCCACATCAACTGAACGAAATACAAATGGGAAACCAAAAAGTCATCAGTAAAATGTTGCTTCAACGGCACAAAAGAAAGTCTTTTTTGCATCGAATTGTGACTGATGATGAAAAGTGGATTTATTTTGAGAATCCCAAATGCACAAAATCGTGGGTTGATCCAGGTCAACCATCAACATCGACTGTAAGGCCAAATCACTTCAGAAAGAAGACAATGCTGTGTTTGGTGGGATCAGGAAGGTGTGGTGTATTATGAGCTTCTAAAACCAGGTGAAACTGTTAATACTGATCGCTACTGACAACAAATAATCAATTTGAACCACGCTTTGATCATAAAACGACCAGAATGTGCCAGAAGACACAGCAAAGTAATTTTGCTTCATGATGATGCACCATCACACACTTCAAAACCAGTTAAAGACATGTTAAAAGATCTTGCCTGGGAAGTCTTAACCCACCCGCCGTATTCACCAGACCTTTCTTCTTCAGATTACCACTTGTTCTGATCAATGGCACACGCACTTTCTGAGCAGCTCTTCAAAATGTACGAAGAAGTGGAAAATTGGGTCTCTGAATGGTTTGCCTCAAAACAAGAAAAATTCTATTGGGACGGTATCCACAAATTACCTGAAAGATGGGGGAAATGTGTCGCTAGCGATGGACATTACTTTGAATAAAGCACTTTTGATGTTTCTCTTTAAATTATCGTGTTTTCTTTGATTACAAAATCCGCATTATTAACTGGTACACCTGGTAAAGGGAATATGTGCACACTAGCAGTAGAAGTTGCTTAGTCAGGTTACTAACAATGTCAGCGTGCCTCCATGCTTGGGGCAGAGAAAGTCCCACTGGAATTCTGTTTTGTTTTCCTTTAACCAGTGTGTGTGTGTGCGCGTGCGTGTGTGCGTGTGTGCATGTGCGTGTGTGTGTGTGTGTGTGTGCGCGTGTGTGCGTGTGTGCATGTGTATGTGTGTGTGTGTGTGTGTGTGTGTGTGTGTGTGTGTGTGAATGCATTTGGCCCATTCTTTCCTATTTCCTATCCCTTCTTCCACCTCCTCTCTTGTTCAGTTCCTCTTAGAAATGTTACCAATTAGTTGGCTAACTCTCTGTCAAGTGTCTTAAACTTTTCATGAAACACTTACCATAAGAATCTGACAAAAATATAGAAAGCTTGCAAATATATGATTTGAGATTTTGAAGTAATATTTTAGGCTTTTAAGCCGTTAACCTAAAATGATATCGACTCAATATTAGCAGAGCATTAGGGACTGGTCGGTTTTCTGATTTGCTTATTTTGCCCGATACACATACGAGTCCAAAATTTCACTCTTATTTCCAAGTAGTAGATTGCAATTAGTTAAGAAGGAATTCTATTACAGTAATTTCTTAATTATGCATAAGAATAGTAGATATAAAATTTGAGAATAATACTATTTCATCTAAAAACACACATTAACAATTAGTTTTAAACTCAATGGAATAATTTAACCAGAACTCCCGATAAGAAGTCAAGGAAGGAAGCAAACTGGAATTTTAGCTTTTAAAAATGTCTCTGAAGGTGATAATGAGCAGTTACTTGCTTAAGGGTGGGTTGGCAATTAAAGAAGAAAGAATTTGGGCAGAAAGCCCAAGAGAATACAGAGAGTGATTTTCAACCTCCCCCTTTTTTAGAGCAGCAGACTTCCAATGAAACTGTATGGAGAAAACCAATATATAAATCAAATATAAGTCAGGAAAGTAAAAAAAGAGCTTGTCTTAGCAGAGCTGAAATCCCTCCTGCTTCTACTCTCCTTAGGGACTATCCTAGAGGTCACAACATAGAGCTTATTATTTTCATTCCATACAAATGTAATGCACTTATTTGTAAGCATTTAATAGTTTGCAAAGCACTGTCACTTTCATCATATCATTTGGTGTTCATGAAAATTCTGTGAGCTAAGCAGACTAGATATTGGCATTTTTATTGTTATTTTGCAAAGAACTTGCTTAAGTTCTGCTAGCTTATCAATATGATAGATCTGGGATCCCAAATCAGGTTTTCAGAGATCTTATATTTTGATTAACTGTAAAATCCTTAACTTTTCAGATCATTACACTCCTGGCCCAGGTCAAATATACCAGGTATTAGAAAATTTGGATAACATAGCAAAGGACAATAGCAAATATCATGAAATAAAAAAAGTAAAAACATGCTTGTTTTTAATAATTTTGACCTATCTTTAACTCACAGTTGGCAGAGGCAATGATCAAATAAACACCTCCCTACTTAACCCCACTAGGTCAATCTCGACAAAGTTTAGGTGGATAAAATATGTGACAAAGCTTTCCCCCTGAAATTATAGACACAGTATTCTTCTAAATATGACTTTCCAACAGAGCTAATGAGAGAATGCTTTAAAAATGCAAATCCCTGCCCCCTCAATGGCAAATATAAACCTATATATCTGAGTTGGAGCCATTCTTCAGATGTGGGATTAGGTGTGTCAAACACATACAAACCACACAATGGACTCAACCTCCCCAGTGACTTCCGGAGAGTGGGTTGGAAGTTTTGGTAGAGAACTTTTCAGGCCACAACAGTATCATTTATTTAATTATAGCATTAAATTATATCCCAGTGACCTGAAAGAACTGGTGCAGATCCAATTATGCCTAATTTATACCCTGGGACGTGCTGGTTCTTGGCACAATGTAAAATTCTGGTACAGTCGCAATTTAACAAGCTTGACAGGACGTCAAAATTGCTATGTGGTTTCCAAACCTCATTAAATGGAAGTCTACCCTTCCCTATAATGTTCAGAGGGAGTATACATTATTATTTTTCTATTTGTTTATATAAGGCAAATGTTCAGCAAATACTTCATTGGAAAATGGTAACCAGTTAGAGGGAGCTGCTATGAAAACAGGGAATCTTGCCACCCAAAGCAGTGGTTCCTGAGAAAGTAAACACTTCATTGTCCTTCGTGGTTACAGAAGTTAATGAAACGTAATAGTGTTAATAAATTTGACATGATTCAAAACATCATGGCAGCGGCCTGGACAGGTAGGGAAAACTGACAGCTGGCTAGCTGAGACACGCTTGCATTTTGAACTTTCTCTCCTGTGCTCCATATTGCGTCTCTAATCCTGGCACCCTCATTTCCCCCTCTAGTGCTTTTCCATTTCCTTTGCTGGTGTCCATGGTTTCTCCTGGCCTCATTGGTGGGCATCCCCTCCTCTTGCCTTGCCCAGGGCCCTCCTCTTCTGACTCTCCTTGTTTTTCCTAAAGGTCTGCAGCCTCATAACTTCTGCCACCCGAATTGGCATTGCCAACTCCAGTCTCCAGATATTCAAGAGATTCCTACCAGAATAGACTTCTGACACCTCACCCCCGCAAACGTATTGCGCCCATGTCCGCTCACATGTTTTTCGCCCCCACAACTTTCCTCTTTTTTGGGATGAGATTGCGATTCCTTCCCATGCCTAGGCTCAAGCCTGAAGCCACGTTGGAAGCATTGCAATGAGGTGCAGAAGGCACCAGATTGGGAGTCACACAGGGCCCGGTTTGAACACCTGCTCTGCCTGCCACTTGGGAGCTGAAGATTGATTTCAAATCTCTGAATCTGTCTCTGCAAGCACACAATGGGCAAAAGAAGATCTTTTCACAAAGTTATTGTGGAGATTGATGACATAACCACTGACAGCTGCCTGGGGTGCAGGGCGTCTACTGAGTGTCCTCTACCCTCTCTTCTTCATTTTCCTTTTTACTCTGTCTGCCAGCCTGTCCTGTGAATGCCATCTCCCTTCCTTTCTGTTCTATTCCTGGAACCAACAGAGTCCAGACACTATAAAGTAAACTCCACAGCAGCCTCTGGGACCTGCTCTGTCTTTACTCTAGTGACACATCTGCACCTGTTGTATTGGATTGAGATGATCAGGATCAGATTCTACTCTGCCACATCCCAGCCATTGAAAAAACAAAGTTCTCTAAGCTTCAGTTGCCACATCCCCACAATGGGCCCAACCTCGTAGGGTTGGCTGTGAGGATGAAGTGAAATGATGCCTTTAAATAGCTGGGCATAGCACTCTATAATAGTAGGAGACAGTCTATACCTTATTTGAAACTAGTCTACATGATATTACCAGATTACTCATTGCTCAAGGAAGTCCAAGGTTTTCCCCACCTGATCACATTGCTGCAGGAGAAAGTATGAACTGCTCCATGTGGCATTCAGGTGCTCCAGAATACAGGCTACTCCTGCCCTATCTTTTTAATTGATTGAGATTCTTTTTTTTCCCCATTTAACTGATCAGAATGAGGCACTTCTAGAAGAAAGTTCTTTAAAGAGATTTGGCAATTGTCTGTGGAGTGGGTCAGAAATGAAAGAAGAAGATTCAAATCTCTGATTCTGTCTCTGCAAGCACACAATGGGCAAAAGAATATATTTTTACAAAGTAAATTGTGGAGGTTGGAAGAGAACTTTTGCTTCAGATCAAGATGAGAGGGGCTTCATGAAGAAGGAGCAAGAAGGAGGGCTCCAGTACCAGGGAGGAACAGCTGAGCAATATCCAAGGCTGTGGATGTGCTAAAGAACTGCTAAAGAAATCTGGAAAGGTTTTAAAAGGCACAGTCTCTAAGAAAACACTACAATATAGTCCCCTCATGAAGATCTGAGGAAGGGTCCAACCAGAAGAAATCTGAGCAGAGTAGGTAGAGCTTACTGCTCTCTAACCCACATAGGTCTGGGGCAGGAAGTCCCACCTGCCTTTATTTCTAGTTACTACAAATTACCTGGAGTCATGCACGACTCATCACCATAAACCCCTTTTCTAAACTGGCTAAATTGTTAAATTAGGTCAGTGGAGCTGGATTGACTCATAGAGCCCCCCCCCCTGCCCCCCTAGGGGCAGAGGGAAAACTCAATGCCAAGTGAAGCATGATACAGCACTTCCTACAAGTAACTCAATCCTCTCGTACCGGAGCACTCAGACACCAGGGTGACCTCAACCCCAAAGCATATGTAATGACATCCTGCCACTCAGGCTGCTCTCCTCCCTGCACCTCAACAGAACAGACTCATCTTCATTCCATTCCATTGCCCCTGCTTTTCCTCCTGCCTGAAATCCCCTGAGACACAGTGAGGTAACTAGAAACCAGATACTTCTAGATCTATCCAGAAAATAAATAGGTCTGGACACAAATCCCATCTCTTCTGCTTACTAGCTCTGGGATCTGGAATCAGTAATATAAGCTCTTTGCCTCAGTTTCCTGACATGTAAAATAATGCTATGTTGCAAGGATTCATGGAATAATGAATGCAAAATGCCTGGCAAAGTACACAATGTATAGCAGGCAATAGATAAGTGTTCACTCCCTCCTCCCAATGCATGTTAATGTTCTTATGTCTAGACAAATACCACACATACCCGGGGGCCCAATTTCAGTCCTATTTCATTGAGGGATCTTCATTGAAACCTCCTTTCCCATTGATCATTTACCATTCCGAAGTTCTTATTTCACTGGCTTTGCCACTAACTTGGGCACATCAACTGCCACTGCTACTCATTTATTCAGACTCTGATGTCTTTGGCCATTTAGTGTCTCATCACTCCAAGTTCCTACTGTTTCTAGCATTGTTATAATACTCCATTTATTTGTGAGTTACGGAGTGAATGAGAAAAACCCAGTGAAATGGTAAAGGCTGGTGGCAACCTGTCTTTTTAGTAAAATTACAATCCAGTAGGTGTTGAGCACCAAACTTTTTGAAGCATCTCAATGGTGGTTGGCATGGAGGGATAGTGGGTAAAGATATCAAAGGTGAAGAGTAATGTGAAAAGAAAGGTAGTATGACAAGAGTTATGAGAGGTCAGTTGGGAGGTCAAATGGGCTGCATGGATCTATCACCCACTCAGACGTAGACAAGAGATTAGGCCTCATTAGCAGCCATCATAATCTCTCCCACTCACATTAAAAAACTTGAAGAACACTGATAAAGTAAATATTTCCTTTGATATGCTCACTTTAGAGCAAAACTACATGTTCTCTCTGTTTTCTATTTGTTTTTATGTTTATACTAGTGACCCATCACGCGAAATCGAACGAGACCCGGGACCCCCTGCCCCCCGCAGAAGCCACTCGAAGCGGACGCCAGCCCCGCCTCTGCTGCCCCACCCCCGCTGTGCACACGGCTATCTTGTGACAGTGTTACAGCGTGAGGGTCAATTTGCATATTACCTCTATATTATATAGGATGGAGAACACAGGTAACTTTCCACCCAAATTTATTCCCTTTTACTTCCACCATATTAATTTGTGGGTGGGTCTATGGGCATCTAGCCAAGGGCTGCATTTCCAATCCTCCTTGGAGATGTTTGGCCAAGTTTTCACCAATAGATTGTGAATAGAAGTGATGTGTGCTGTCTCCAGGTTGGGACCCTTACAATAGTGAGTGAGCGTCTTCTGTATTTTTTCCTTTTTCTTAAGGTCAGTTGATACTTGGATATAGCAATAACCTAACCTTGGCCATACAGATTCTAAGATTCTAAGACTTATATACGGGTATATATAATATTATACACATTATAATACATAATAAAGATTATGATATATATTATATTCAAATATTACATACTAGAGGCTCCATTCATGAAATTCGTGTAAGAATAGGCCTTCCTTCCCCTGGCTGCCGGCACTGGCTTCCCTCTGGAAACCGGGACCAGGGCTTCCCTTGCAAATATGTAATATATATATATATATATATATATATATATATATATATAATAGGTACATATATAATACAGGGTGTCCCCCCAAAAATGTATACACACTGTAACAGTTGATAGCTCAATTTTTAAAATGAAATGTATTTTAATAAACATGTCTTTATGATTATTCAAAGTGTGTGTATATATTTTTGGGGACACCCTATATATCCCTTGGAATGTATTTTAAATACAAACATATAATAGTATATAATATATTGAAACTAACTTTTTCCCCTACTAAATAATATATATGTTTTAGAGATTTTCCCAAGTCAGATGTATATGCTTTTGATATAGATGATGGACAGATAGAGTAATTCTAACTTACTTTTGAAATGTCACATAGTATCAATGATCCATAGTGGACTTAACCAATTCTCTCCACCCAACTCCCAGATTACCTTATTGATTAGTTTTTGTGATTGTTTTTGCTTTTAACTATTATTAATACTACTGACACGAACACCCTTGTGCATGCCGTTTTGTTCACATTCAGTATTTCTCTAGTATAAATAGCTAACAATGGAATTGCTGAGTTGACTACTATGAACGTTTAAGAATATAATTTATACTTCTAAATTGTCCTCCAAAAAGTCTCAGCCAATTTGTACTTCCATAGCATATATGAGAATGCTTAAGTCCCTATCATACTGTCAATATTAACAATCTTTAATTTGTCTCAGTTAATGAAAAATAGAGAAAAGAGGTTATGACACAAAAACTCAAAAACTCTAGAACCAGAAAGATGCAGGTAGCTGGAATCTAGTATGATAAGCTACCAAAACCATCAATAATCACACTTTGAAATTCTGAGTCAATTGGACTATTCCGAAGATCATAGTAATTGTCAGTCCCAATCCTGTAATTTCTAACACCCCATTGCTTTCCTCTTGCCTTCCTCCCAAATCAGCCAGGTTCACTACAAGTTATGTGCTTCACTTCATTCTTATACTAAGAGATTCTCACATGGTAGGTTATCATAATGGCTTCATAACTATGAGGATGAGCCGTAATGCATCAATGAGTTTGTCTTTACCTTTTAATAATGTAACTAAGTTCTGATGAGGCCACTCAAATGCATTTTCTGAATAGCTGAAGCTCCACTGCCGCTGTGGGGGACAGGCAATCCATTCTGCCTCCGTGTTCCTCCAGGCCTTTCACAGCAGAAGCAGGAAGAACTTTTCCATCCCTCTCTCTGCCCCACCCCTCACATTCATTTTTAGGAAATCTGATAATCACTACTATAATAGGTATGTGCTAAATGCAGTTGACCCTTGAACAACATGAGTTTGAATTGTGCAGGTCCACTTATACATGGATTTTCCCCCCAAAAAATGTACTGCAAATGTTTTTCTTTTCTTATTATTTCCTTAATAACATTTTCTTTCTTCTAGCTTACTTTATTGTAAAAATACAGTATATAACATACAAAATATGTGTTAAGCGACTGTTTATGTTACCAGTAAGGCTTCCAGTCAATAGTTGGTTGTTAGTAGTTAAGTTTTGGGGGAGTCAAAGTTATATATAGACTTTCAACTGTGTGGGGGGTTGGCACCTATAACGCCCACAATGTTCAAGAGCCAACTGTATTTACCAATACATGCTACTGTGCTAAATTCTTTAAATAAGGCTGTATTGGTGAATTATAGACAGAAGAGGATCTCTGGCATATGAGCAGGCCTGACATAATTAGAGAATAATTGTGTAGAAGGAAAGGCCAGGTTGGTGTGATATGGAGGGAAGAAGAGCATGGGTCCCAATTTATGTGTGATTTTACATAAGATACCGTGTCATACTAAGTCTCAGTTTCCTCATCTTTAAAATAAAAGGCATATTTATTGAGTGCCTACCATGTAACAGCCTCCATTCTGGGTGCTTGGGATATAGAAAAAGGCAAAATGATGTTCCTGTCCTCAAGGAACTTATATTCCAGGGGTTGAGGAGAAGAGAGACAGACATCAAGCAAATAGAAATATCAATTTTTTTTCATTTATTCAACAAATAGTTACTGAGCGCATACGTGGTGATGAAGACTGCTCCAGGCCTTCAAGGACTGTTTTAAGAATTACTGTTATATCCTGCAAAATGGCTGGTACAATTGATGATGTGCAGTATGTGCTCAGTGAATGGCAATAATGAGTGCTATTTTCTTTCATTTGTCTGTTCTCCTTCTTTCAAAAAAAAAACATCTTGTTTATCTACTCATTTTAAATTTTATTTCCTAATGTATGTATCATTTATTGCTGCTTTTTTTTTACAGGCTAGTATTTTTTCTTTGCGTTTTATTTTCTTTGGAATGGCGAGCAGAGCCCAGTTACAACTTCATCTTCATGCAGACCACTTGGAATTTGGAGGCAAAGCACTGTAGGAAGATGACTATTCAGACTCTTTTTCTCTCAACTTGCAGCAGGGCAGTTAAGCACTGTCTTATTTTTTTATTGTTGTGTATGGATTGATAGAAGGGCCTTACAGGGCCTACTCCTTAAGCAGATATTGATCCAAAAGAGAGACATGGATGATAGAGAGACTTAGGAAACTGGGCAAAAGGACAAAGATGGGGCAACAAAAACAGGTGACCTCATGGAGTTAGAGAAGAAAGATTCAGAGATGGCATATTCTGCCTTTTTATCCACCACCACCACCACCTCCATTCCCTCAGTCTGAGTTGGATAATGCACAATGTGCTTCCAGAGCACATACCCTAGTACCATGCTCTAGGGCACACAGATATTCCTTTCTGGTACTTAATGCACTGTAAGACAGTAGCCAGATACGTATCTCTGACTCCCCTCCTTCACAAACTATCAGCAACTTGAAGGCAGGTATGAGGTCTTCACTGCTGTACCTTCTATGCCTTAGAGAGATCTTGGAGTATATTGGGTCTCAATAAATACATTTGATGAATGAATTAAGGCAGGGATAGAGAAAGAAGGTAAAAAACGGTAAAGGGGTAGAGGCCTAGAGGTGAGGGACAGGTACAAAATGAATCTCCAGAAGGAGTACAAAGCAAGTTTGACCTTCAAATAGCAACTCTCATTCAACAGTGTTAGACAGAAAGGCCAAACAGAAACTCAGATAAAGCCAGGGTCACAGAGAAGACTGTGGAGTGGGATGCCCTTTCCCATCAGAGAAAATGAAATTGGACTCTTGCCCTCTGAAGACCACTTATTTGTCTCTTCATCTAGTTTATATTTAACCATTAAAATGGACCTACTATTTAAATGACAATGAGTCAGGTTTACCATGTCTATCTGTAAAGCATTTTCAGCTCCATGAAGTCAGACCTGATGTTTGGGGCCAAAGATCTAGCAATCTTCTGTGGGCCTAGCCTTCCTCATTTTCTAGTATAGATATATTAAAATATTCAAGCATAGTCATCTCAACTAATAACATTTTTTTTCTTTTCAATAACTTTTGTAACTAACTACAAATTTAAATGATAAAAAAATGGATGTCATCATCTTTATTATCTTATTAAACCATACTTCTATTAATGATGATTCACTGAAGTGCCAAAAATAGATATATTGAAAACTTCTATAGCATATTAATGTGTTAAGCATCATACCACAATTAGCCCCTGATATAATTTTGAGTTTCCTCTGGGGGTGGGAGGGAAATAGTGCTTCTGGATTCTTTTTATAAGCTTTCAGATACTAAAAGATATAAATCTTGCTCCATTCTCTTGTGTATATCTGATTTAAAGGTTAATAAGTAATTAGGAAGAACACTCATCCAAAAATTACCAATTAATATACCATCATTTTCATTAAAAATGCTATTAATTATATGGTGGTACAAATGTCCTGGACTGGCTAATAAAAAGTTACCTAGCGTAATTCTAAATTTTTCAGGGAGAAAAAGAAATTAATCAAAATCAATCACTTTTAAAAATTATGATTTGGGTTTAAAAGATCAGACAAAGGAGGGGAAATGAGTGTCTCAGCTATTTAGTGTGGATAGAATCTGACAGGATTCCATGGTTTGTTTTATGTACTGAGTCATTATTATTAGAAAAACCTAACAAAATACCTTGGCAGATGTTTCATATGGAAGTTTGACAAATAACAGTTATTTGTTCTTATAATGTAAAGCAGCTCTTTATAAATGAGATCAAACTTTTAAACTATCCAGATATATTTTGTCAGTTTCCTAGGAAACTGCAAATAGAAAGTTATTATTAGAGTGTGTTATATCTTTGAACTTTGTTCTATACCTTAAATGCTGTTATTAGTCACTTCTTAAAAGTCCACAGAATTCCAAAGTTGAAGAGTTCGTGATTAAACTTATACCTTCACTCTAAGAAATCTACTAGATTTAACTTTAACAGTTTTACAGATCCCCAAATTATTCTGTTCTCACCCTTTTATCATGTCATCTCCTGCATAGACCAAGCATCTATTTTTATTGTGTGCGTTATGGCTAATTCTACTGTGCAGCTGGCCAGTGTTTGATAAAAATCAGAACTGTGCAAGTTGCAGCTCAACACCATCTTGATTTGTAACAAACTATAATGGAAATATTTATTATCATTAATGAAATGAACCAAGTGTAGTGTTTGGAATTGCACAATCAACTCAAACAACAAACTAATGATTTTCCATTGCATCATAGATATTTACTGGTTGCTAGGCAACTAAATATTCCAACACTGAAACAAGGGAAAATTTCTCTTGCTAAGCTAAGACTGGCTATTTTAATAATTAGTTCTGCATGGGACTATCTCTTAGTATCTTTGGCATAGAAAGAACCTTTTAAAGGACACAATTCAAATTATTTGCATTATTTGAGCAGTTCCTGAGATGGGAATTTTTATCCTTCCAGACATGTTTATATATTTTTCCTCATATTGAACAAACACCTGTCTATAGACCTCATACATTGGCTTCATTCTTTACATAGAACAAGCTTACTTCCTCTGCAACATGCTAATTCTGAATATTTGGAGTGGGTTATCATGTCTCCTCTGAATCTTTGTTCTCCAGAATAAACATATTCAGTTCATTTACATTCCCATTATTTCATATCCTGGTTGCTATCCCCTCCCAATGGCACCATAACACTTTAAACTGGCAATAACTTGGATTGGTGATTGTTTTATAGTTTACAGTTAAGGCTAATGACTTCTAGGTTGTTGTGTTGTTGGATATGCAATTAAAATTGGCACAGGAATAAGAAGTCAAATGGTGTGGGACAGGTGTATACTCTTTTTTTAACCTGACTTAGAAAATGCTACCTGTGAAATAACATAGTTTTTGTGTCTTATTGGAACATTGGAAGACAAATGGAAACTTTAAGTAATACCTTCAGGGATGCTTGATAAATGTTATGAAGCATAAGAACAAACACTTTCACAGTGTATGATGAAATCGTTTTAGGTAATATTTTCTTTATTTAAAAAAATTTATTTGAGAGAAAGGAATGGGGAGAGAGAGAGAGAGAGAGAGAGAGAGAGAGAGAGAGAGAGAGAGATTGTTGTTGCACTTATTTATGCATTCATTGGTTGATTTTTTTTATGTACCCTGACCGGGGATCAAATCTGCAACCTTGACATATTGGGACCATGCTCTAACCAACTGAGCTACCCAGCTAGGCTAAAGTAATATTTTTCTAAATTTGGCCATGCATATGAATTACTAGAGAGCTTCTAAAAATACAGATTCCTAGGATCCATACCCAGACTTACTGAACAGGTGTCTTCAGAAGCCCCCAAGGGAAAAGCATTGGGGAGCCACGGAGTTAGGCTATAAAACACAAAGATCAGTCATTCCTTTGAGCTTAATTCTACCTAGCCTATAAAGCTCCCTTATATTGCAGCCAATTATTCTCTCTGTTTTTTAATACAATCTCTTCCACTAATAATTAGTACCAAATAGTTTAGTATATAATCATTAATTTTGCATGGCTCTTTGTCTCTCACTTATTTTTAAAATCCCTCAGAGCAAGACTGAGTCTTACATTTCTATGCCTCTCCCAAGGAATATGGCACAATATTGAACAGAGCCATTAAATGATTAGTAAGGGGTTTTGGGAGAAGTTAGAGCCAAAGGGAAACAGACAAGGGAGTCTAGCTGGGAAAGTTTAAGAATGGGGAGATTAAAGAAGTCTTTTTCTTTTGAAAGAAATTTCTGCATTGAGCTTGTGGTCTGCTACCAGGTATAAGTGATAGAGTTCACAGTGGATGCATCATCTCTCCTCTCCCATCAAACCTGATCTTTATAAATATGGCCAGCAGGTTTATTATTTCCTGTGTTTCTAGCCCTTCTGGAACACCAGAGGTTAATAAATTCTATCTCTTTTGGTGTGATTCCATCATCTGATAACATCTTTAGTGAGGTTTCTGTAGGTCCCTGATCAAAGTTCCAAAATAAGAATGGTAGTTAGATAGAATTGTTTAATTTCAAAGACACAGACTATTTTAAAATTAATTTAAATCAAATTCAAAGAAATGATGTTTACATGAGATTTAAAAATATGTAGTATCTATATATATAAAAGCCTAAGTGTCCGTCTGACTGTCCAACCATCTGACCAGTAGCTATGATGTGCACTGACCACCAGGGGACAGATGCTCAATGCAGGAGCTGCCATGACATGCACTGGCCATTTTAAAAAAACGGCACCGTGGACCTGGCACCAATAAACCAACACTTGGCTTCCCTCAAGTGGGACACAGGCCCCACCACCACCAAATCGCAGCCAACACTGCCAAGACCCCATGGTGCAAAATACAGCCCACAGCCCAGCCCAGCCAGGAAACGGTGACTGGGGTACTGGGTAATGATGTCACATAGCAATGCCCGGCTTCCTCTCCCTGGAGACTAGCCTCCTTGCAGTTTCTTCAGCCCAGGAATATGACTTCCTTTATAGCCAAGTGGAAACATTTTACACTTTAACCAAATGTCTATGGAGTGTTTTCACATGCCTCATCTCACTTGATCCTCACAGAATTCCTGGAGTAGGTAGATAGGAGACTCGGTAGAATCCTATTTTCTTTTCATTAGCCAGAAAATGAAGATTTAGAAAGTTTAGAAACTTGATCTGACTGAAAAGAAGTAAGACCTTGAAAATGACTTCAGTTTTTCTCGTTGCGCAGAATATAGTCAAACATTGCTACAGTTAAATATTTCACCCTTTGTTCTCCCTGCGTGATCTACAATAATCATCTGCTTTGTGCTGATAATTACTGCTGTGTTGCTGACAATTACCTGAAAGAGAAGTTGGAGTGCTTTCCGGGGCTGGAAAATGTTTAGCTAAATCAGAAAGCAGGCCTAATTAAGCAAGTTTGTTCTATATCTATAAAAGGCTAAGTTGACTCGCGCATGTGTGATACATATAAAGCTCTTGCTGGCGCCAATCACACGCATGTGTTTCCTTCTGTCATTGGCCATCGTGAACTTGGTTGACATGTCTATTATAGAGAAAGGGTGAATAGCGATATTAAAATATTTCTTCTAATTAATTTCCTTTCAATGTGCATGAATCCATATAATATATAATACAGTATAATATATAATACAGTTGAAAATAAAAGAACAATAGCCCTAGTATAATATAATACAGTTGAAAATAAAAGAATAGCCCTGTCCAGCTAGCTTAGTTGGTTAGAGCATTGTCCCAATATGCCAAGATTATGGGTTCAATCTTCAGTCAGGGCACATACAAGAATCAACTGATAAATGTATAAATAAGTGGAACTACAAATTGATGTTTCTCTCTCTCTTTTCTTCTCTCCCCCTTCCTCTCTCTCTAAAACCAATTTAAAAAATAAAAGAATAAAAGAAGATATATTTATAAAGCATGAAGAAAAAAGCAGGGGCAGTACAATTATAATAAAAAATAATAACCTTGGACAAAAGTTTAATTGCATATTGATACAAGATATAACCATGAAAAAGCCATGAAAGTCATGAAACGCTAAGCACAATGAACAGCATCATCTTATGAAAAGCACAAATTGTTAGACATTCAAGGAATTACATGTATAGTATTAAAATTTCATGCATTACTAAAACTGTCTGGTAGGTCAAGGAGACAAAAATAAATAATTAAGGACATAAAATATGTGAATTATTCAATGTTTGAATAAATATCTATGCATTGATATAACTTTGTACTTAAGAACAGGAAATGCATCTTCTCAAGCATCATGTACCATTTACATCATGTACCAAGCACTGATCATATAATGGACCACAAAATATTTCAATGCACTTCTAAAGTAAAAATTGCACAATTTTATTATCTTAGTAATAAAAAATTACTGAAAATTAATATTGAAACTTTAAAGAAAAAAAATCCCAAATTACTTGGTTATTTAGAAATAGTCACATAAATAATAACTGAGTTAAGAAAATAGCAAATGTGAGAACATTCTTGAACAGAAAATATGAGGTACAGCCAAAGCTGTTTTATGTAGTAGATTCACAGTCCTAAATGCTTTTAAAAGAATAGAATTACAGAAAGAGCACTAAATTATATATATAGAAATTTAGATTAAGAAACAAAAGAAATTAAGGAAAGCTGGAAAGGAAGAAAATAATAAAGACAGAAATAAAGGAAACATAATAAGAAAAAAGAAATTTATCTTTTGTAGAACTGATAGCTAAGACCAAGAAAACGTTCTTGAAATAAAACACAAATCTCTGGCAAATCTGGAAAATTTAACCAAAGAAAAAATTAGAAGAGAAATAAATTATAAAGTATAAATAATTAATACATTTATTAAAATTAGAAAGAAGATCGAGACTTAGGGTAAAATAAATTATTATTTTAAAATAAATTATTAAGTGTATAAATAATTAATACATTTATTAAAATTAGAAAGAAGATTGAGACAGAGTAAAATAAATTACTTTGAGTGATTAAATTGAAAACTTTAGTGAAAGATAATTATCTCAGAAGAATGTAAGTCAAAATGAACTTCATGAGAAGAAAACCTATAAACAAATAAAGAAGAAATAATACCATTTATTAAGAAGTTATTTTTACTTCAATTAGAGATTTTAGAAATTTAGCTCTCTGAAAGATGTGGCTCCTGGCAACATTTTCTATACTGTAATTAAAGCAGTAGGTAAGAATAATCTAGGTTTTAAAATTTAGGATTGAAATTGGAAATAAAAAATAATTCTGAGAAACAAATTACCCAATAGAACTTTCTGTTTAAAACATCTAAGAAAAGTTCATGAGATTTAAGCCAATCTCAAGACTTGACCAAGAAAAAAAATAGTAATAGAAGCTTCAATTACACAAGACACATTTAGAAGGATTTCTATGTTAGCAGTCTGATCTTAGCTGTATGTCTGCTCAGGTAATAAACCAAGTTCTCTCTGGAGCTTTGTTTTACACCCAGCTTCTGAGTGACCACCGAGAAAATAACCTTTGAGAGCATTAAGAATAAAATAACCAGCAGGGCACTAGGGCCTGGAGAAATACTCTTAAGAGGAATTACATTCCCCCATTCAAACAATCAGTTCTAGGTACCATAAAGGTAAGGAAGAACTGGGGCTGAGATGCATAGTAATTGTTGTTTGTTTGTTTTGTTTTTTATTACCCTGTCATGGTGCACCTTTCCTAATAATTCTACCTCCAAAATATAAATTAAGTCTACACACTCCTTTCTATTTCTGCCACCCCCATCCCAGCCAGGTGGCATTGGCAGTAATTTGAACCATGTAAATACTCTGAAACTGAGCTGCTGCGGGTCTCCTCCTGCAACTCCTTCTCCAGGCAGAGTGGCCTTCTCACAAGACAAATTGGAGTATGTCATCCTCTTGCTTAAATCTTAGTACTGAGCATAGAATTCAGATGCCTACACAGTTACACAGTTTCGTCTTCTTCATTGTCTCAGGCCCTTTTTCCCATGACTGATTGATCATGCTCTAGTCACCCTGGCTTCTTGTTTCCAGAAATTGGCCAAATGCCTTTATCTCAAGGCGTTAGTGCTCTTTTCCTGGGGAAGCTCTTCTCTCTTCACATGGCTGTCTTCTTTTCATCCTTTGGGTCTCTGCTCAGGTAGCAACTCCTTGGAGAAAGATTCCCAGGCCACCCTTTCTGTTTAAATTCTTCCCCAATCGCAGTTTTCTACCCAAGTACCTTGTTTATGTCCCTCTTAGCACTCCTCACAGCTTGGAAATAAGTAATTTTTTAAGGGGCGGGGTGCTGTTTGTACCTATTTGTTTGCTGTCACTCTCATTAGGATGAAAATCCCATGGTCAAGAAAACTGCTTTTATAACATGCTATATTGCCAGTGCCTGGACCAATGCCTGTGGATGAATAACAAGTCATGATAAATAGTGATTATTTGATTAGTTTGTTTTCTTGTTGTTTCCTTCCCCTCTGAGTTCCACGGGAATAAGTTTCCTGTGTCTTGTTTAGGCACTTAGTAGTGACTTGATGACTATTTGTAGAATAAATAAATGAATAAAGATATGGAAGTTCTCTAGGAAATGGAATTTCTTCTTCCTCAGTTTTATATACCGCTCAGAACATCTGGATCTACTAGAATTCTTTATTAAGGAGCCTGCTATCCCAATATTTTCCAGATATAACAGTTTCTGTTAACAACTGAGTGCCCAATGGGAATGCAAGGGAAGCTATCTGAATTAAAACTTCTCAAATGAGGCTGCTGCTGATTAATTTTAGATCCTGAGCATCTGGGTCAGTGCTTAGTTTTATGACAGGTGTGGAAATGATATCTTTAATGTCATTATTAATGACTTTACTAAGGGCTGGGAGCACTCGAAATACTCTACAGAATGAGATTTGAGTTGTGGATCAGATGGGCATTTTTAAAAAGCTTGTATGTACTGTATTCTGCTTTTCAACAGATAAGTTTTTAGATTAATATTGATTAGTAATGTACCTTAGTATGCATATTATTTATTCAGTCAAAAATTATATAAGCAATACTTTTTTAAGAACATGAAATGCTCCAGTCAGATGAAATATAAACATGCCTAAAGTTGAATCTAGTTGTTTTGTTTGGGTTTAACTCGGTTAAAGCATCTGAGTCATTTTCCTTTCCTCTATCTCCTGGTGATATCTTCTCAGGGCTTAAGATTCATTATGGATAAGACCTCGGTCATAAGAAAATAGTCTCACCAGTCATATTCCCAAAATGCTGGTTGGTTCAGCAAGATTGTGAGGTAAGGTTGACCACAAATAAATATGTCAACATGCATTCACTTCCTGAAATCCAAAGGTGGGTGTTCAGAGGGAGGATTTATCCTCTGACTATCAGTTTTATTCTTCTTGGTCACAACACTGCTGAGAAAGTAAGGCACACTACATTATAATCTTTGAGCCAGAGGAAATTGAACCAAACCAAGTGGAAAGAATATGCTATTTAGTATTAACAGGCCAGTCCATTGGAAAATTGTAAAATAGGTGAGGTTTGTCATTGGTAAAGCTACCCAGAACAACCCCGGTCTTCCCAGCCAGGGTGAGCCCCCTGCTGTGGTTTGGAGACTTGCTCCTGTAGACTGGAGCTAACATGCAAGGTCTCCTTCCCGATCCACCAAAAGGAAAATTAGCTCAGTCCAGCAATTTTCAACCTTTTTCACCTCATGGCACATATACACTAATGACTAAAATTCTGAGTCACACCAAATATATATATACTAGAGGCCTGGTGCACAAAATTCGTGCACGGGGGTGTGTGTCCCTCAGCCCAGCCTGCACCCTCTCCAATCTGGGACCCCTCGAGGGATGTCCGACTGCCCATTTAGGCCCAATCCTATTGGGCCTAACAGGCAGTCGGACATCCCTCTCACAATCCAGGACTGCTGGCTCCCAACTGCTTGCCTGACTGCCTTCCTGATTGCCCCTAACCGCTTCTGCCTGAAAGCCTGATCACCCCCTAACCACTCCCTTGCCAGCCTGATTGATGCCAAACTGCTCCTCTGCCAGCCTGTTTACCCCTAACTGCCCTCCCCTGCAGGCCTGGTCACCCCCAACTGCCCTCCCCTGCAGGTCTGGTCACCCTTAACTGCCTTCCCCTGCAGGCCTGGGTCCCCCCCAACTGCCCTTCTCTGCAGGCCCGGTTGCCCCCAACTTCCCTCCTCTGCCAGCCTGGTCACGCCTAACTGCCCTCCCCTGCAGGCTTGATCGCCCCCAACTGCCCTCCCCTGCTTGCCATCTTGTGGCGGCCATATTGTGTCCACATGGGGGCAGCCATCTTTGACCACATGGGGCAGCCATCTTGTGTATTGGAGTGATGGTAAATTTACATATTACTCTTTTATTAGATAGAATATATATATATATATATATATATATATATATATATATATATATATAAAATCTGACAAAAAAAATAGGTATAACTTTGATTCACTCACACCCAATGGCTATTGTTGTGTTGGCTGCTGTCATTTTTTAATTTGTCAACCTAAGGGAAAAGAGGCCAGTTCCTCTGACTAAATAGTCAGGTATTGCATGTTTTAAAAATTCTTGCATTACCCCAGTGTGTCTGCCGCAGGCAGGGATTGAAAATCGCTGGCTTAGTCAATGGATCAAGCTGTCATTGTTTGCTAAAAGGAAAAGGCTTGAAGAACTTCTAGGGTCCTCTCAGGTAACATGTGGACTCAACAGTGGCTTTCTAATGAGAAAGCTTTTCCCGTGTGCGTGACTCAAAGGAGTATGTCTGATGGTGGGGATTTGAGGCTAAATAGTTCGGATAGGTAGGGCCCTCTCTTTGAATTTTATGGAGCAGCAATATTTCTAAGAGGAATGGGAAACTGACATAGAGTTGCCCACTTTTTCTTTTGCTGAGTAAGGACATGAAGGAAAATGAACAACAAAATTCATCTACTAAGACAATCATTTTAGAAAAGAAAGGAATATTATGATAATCAGAAAAAATAAGAAGGAAACAGTCTTGGAATAAATAAAAAAAATTTAAATTTTAAGAATTTACCTTCATGAAAAATAAGCATTTCATGCAGTCTCAGTTATGCAAGATGAATACTTTCTAGAGATCTGCTCTACAACGTAGTCCCTATAGTTAACAATACCGTATTGTCCACTTAGAAGTTTGTTAAGAGGGTAGATCTCATGTGAAGTGTTCTTACCACAATAAAACACACACACACACACACACACACACACACACACACACACACACACACAATACAAAGGTATTTCAGTGTCCTTATTTTACAACAGATTAGTGAAAACATTGTCCAGCACCAGCATCCATCTATGGTCAGGTTGTTGGGAACTGCCGAGTTGCCCGTGGTGGCCCAACAAGCCACTACATGAATTTTAATAGCTCTTAGTTGACACTTGTGGGCAAGTCTCCACGTGACCTGCCTATCAGGGCATCCAAAAATATGAAATGACCCAGAAACACCTTTGGGGTTGGAAACTAAAGAACTTATTTGTTTAAAGCCTTTAACTGATATATATTTTTTCTGCCTATAGATTAATGGGGAAAATTGAACAATAGGTAATCAGAATAGTGATTTGAATTTTGTTGGAGCAGTGATATTTAAAAGTGTAGGATTTAAAGATATATTTATACACTTACAAATATGATTGAGCACCCAACAGCTGCCAGATACCTAATTAGAGCAATGAGATCCCTACCTTACAGCCTTAGCTTCTAGCGGTGGAGACAGACCAGGAATACACGTGCAGATAGATAACATCCCTTACGGATACGTTCTGAGAGTGTTTTTTGTGGATAGATGGGTGACATTTAAGTGAAGTCCTGACTAAAGTGAAAAATTGAGTCTTCCAGTTATCTGAGGGAAGAACATGCCAGGTGGAGGGAAGAGCCCTTGCAAAGGCCCCAAGGGGCAAAGAGTCCAGTGTGATGGGAGACCATGGTGAGGGGGAGCATGGTCAACTTGCGGGGCTAGAAATTCAGCATATCACACGGGGCCTTAAATAAAATGAACATCTATTGGAAGATTTTGAGCAAGAGAGTTACATGACATTTATGAGTCACTCTGTCTTCTGGGGTAGGGAGTAGCAAAAGTGAGAGCTACTATAGGCTATTATAATAGTTCATATGAGACATGATGGTGGTTTGGGGCAGGGTAGTCATGAATATAGTGCTGAAAAGTGCTTGGATTTAGGATATCTTTTGAAGATAGAGAGAATGAGACTTGCTGATGGATTGGATATGGTGGTAATAGTAAGAGATTTAATTTGGGTTTCAAAAAGTTTTATATGATCAACCGAGTGCATGGTACCATCTATAGAGAATAGGTACAATGGGAAAACTAGGTTAAAGGAGGAATCAAGAACTTAAAAGTGAAAATATTAAATTTGAGATGTCACTGAAATATCCAGATAGAGGTGTCAGGTAAGCAATTGAATACATAAGTTTAGAATTCAGGGGAGAAATCAGGGCTAGACATTGAAATTAAGAAATATTCAGCATGTAGAAAATGTTTACAGCCATTGGATTGGATGAGGTCATTCAATTAGGAAGTCCAGCTTTCTGGCAGATGGGCCAGAAAGTACAAAAGCTCTGAGGCAAGAACATGCTTGATGAGTTATAAGAAGAGGAAGGCATCCACTGAAGGTCTGAGGCAACGTAGAGAAGATGTTCAAGGGCCAAGCCTGGAGTCACCAGCATTTGAGATCAAGAGGAGGAAGGAGATTCAGGGAGGGGGAGATAGAAGCAGTTGCCAATGAGGTAAGAGGAAAACTAGAGAATGAATCACCAAAGCAATGCAAATGAAGTCTTTCAAGGATGATTAAGAGCAGAGTAAATCCACTCTGCTATTAATTATCTCTTCTGATGGAAGATGTATATGCTGTTCTATTCCCAGTGTTTATCGACTTCTATCGCATGATCAATATTTGTATATTTCAGAGGTTAAATGTGGCAGTCTACAGGCTGAATCCATCCTATAGATATGTTTTGTTTAAACTTCAGGTTTTAAAAATATTTTAATTTGTTGCCGAAATTTTGAAATTGGAAAACTTCAAAACCACAATGAGATATCATGTCACACCTGTTAGAATGACTATTTTTAAAAAGGTAAGAGATAACATGTGTTGGAAATGATATGGAGAAAATGGAACCCTCATACATGGTTGATGGGAATGTAAATTGGTATAGCCATGACTAAAAACAGTATGGAGGTTCCTTAAAAAGTTAAGAATTGCCCTGGCTGGTTTGGCTCAGTGGATGGAGTGTTGACCAGTGGACTGAAGGGTCCTGGGCTCGATTCTGGTCAACGGCATATGCCCAAGTTGTGGGCTTGGTCCCCAGTTGGGGGCATGCAGAAGGCAGCCGATTGGTGGTTCTCTCTCATATTGATATTTCTATCACATTCCCTCTCCCTTCCTCTCTGAAATCAATAAAAAAAATATTTTTTAAAAAGTTAAGAATAGAACTATCATATGATTCAGCTATTCTGCTTCTGGGCATTTATCTAAAGAATTTAAAAAAACAACAACACTAATTAGAAAAGTTATCTGCACTCCTATTTCATTGTAGCATATTTACAATAGCCAAGATAAGGAAACAACCTAAATGTTCATCAATAGATGAATAGATAAAAAAATATATGGTGCATGTATACAGTGGAATACTACTCAGCTATAAAAACAGTGAAATATTGCCATTTGTAACAACATGGGTGGATCTTGAGGGTATTATGCTAAGTGAAATAAGTAAGACAGAAAAGAACAAAAACTATATGATATCACTCATATGTGGAAGGAATATAAAACAAAAAAAGAAAAACAAATAAGAAAAAACAAACTCATAGATACAGACAAAAAATGGTGGCTATCAGAGGGGAAGGGGAGTGAGGGGAGGGAGAAATGGGTAAAAGAAGTCAAATGTATGATGGCGGGTAAAGTTGGAGAATTGGTGGTGCAAATGCTATAGTGCATACAGATATCAAATTATAATGTTGTACACCTTAAACTTATATAAGGTTAGTAAATAATGTTACCTCAAAACAATTAATTAATTAAACATTTAACATCAATTAAAAATTTAAAAAATTAAATAAACGGAGAAGCTTCACATCAAAATTTGTATCTGTGTTTTGTTTTGTTTTAAAAAACCCAAGATTCTCCCAAGGCAGGCAGCAGCTGTTTGTTGCTGGGTGGCAGCTGCCATCTTAGAAGGGTTATGTGCCCTTCAGTTAATTTTCTGCGTCTCCAGTGGTTGGTCCTGTGTCTTGCTAACAGTAAGTGCTGAGTCACTCATTCATATTACTTGCTGATTCCTGCAGGTTTTGAGTTTGTACCTCTTGTTTGCGAAAGAGGGAATGAATGAATGAATGAACGAACAAATGATTGAATGAATATTTACTGATGAGCCAGTTGGAGCCCATAAAGATGGAATTATATAATATTACATTAAGAAAGTCAGGGATCAAATATACATTTTTCATACCAGGGCTTTTACTTTAAATCTTTGCTTCCTAGTTTGTCATTATATTAAAAACATCCTAAAATAACCCCCTCCCCCGCCCCACACACAATTTGAATGAAAAAAAGGATACTGACAAAAGGCTATTTCCATTTCAGAATAAATAGAATAGTAAACAAATTCTTTAATATGATAAATGTGTCTTTCTCCCTGTGCTTTGGTGCGAAACGGTTTCCTAAGAACTATTACACAGACTAACTAAAGCTAGCGTCATCACCCAAGGCAAAGTGAATAATAAACAAATGTAACTATTAAAGAATATAATTAAGGTTAAATTAATATTTTACTCCATAGGTTTTTTTTGGGGAAATAAGTTTTGCCATTTTTTTCTGTGAATTATTTTTTCTTACATACTTTAACCATAGAATATTATAATCATAGAAATGCCAGTTTATCGTCATTCCTTCTTCTACTCAGTACCAAAGCCTGGAGATTTTTGTTGTTGTTCTGTTTTTAATCCTCACCTAGGGATATGTTTTTATTGATTTTATATTGGGAGAGATAGAAACATCGATGTGAGAGAAAAACATTGATTGGTTGCCTCCCATTTGCGCCCCAACTGGGGATCAAACCTGCGACCTGGGTATGTGCCCTAACTGGGAATCAAAGCCACAACCTTTTGGTGCACAGAACGACACTCCAACCAAATGAGGCAGTAGGCTAGTGCAAGATTGGAGTTCTTTAAGCTTCCTCTCTTGCCAACTCCAATGATGGCTAGTAGCTATTCAGAGCAGTGTGTAGAGATAGATTCTGAAACCCAATTTGGGCTCATTCAATTAGTCTACAGTGTTTAGATATTATTGTTATGAGTTGAATTATATCTCCCATCACCTCCCCCCCCCAAAAAAAAAAAAAAGATATATTGAAGTCTTAACCCCCTGGCCCTCAGAATGTGACTTGATTAGGAAAGATGTGGTGCTAATCTTGGCTGTAGGCAAATTTGAGAAATAACCAAAAAGTATCTTTCATGACCCTCTGTTCTTATTATGCCCACTTTAATGTGTCAGATTTCTCATGAAACTCCTTGAGACCTCGAGACTGTAATAGTCTGTAAGTATGGCCACTTTTCTGGGTAAAGATTCCATAGTTTTGATTAGTTCTTAAAGATATTATACTTCCCTACAACCAGAGAGAGAAGAAAAAAACAACAAAAACAAACTAAGAGTCCTTGGCATGGTGACCAGGATCAAATTAAGGTTTTGTGTCTGGGGAACAAGGCATAGGGTTGAAGTGGGGTGATGGCTTGGGGTGGGGACAGGATGAAGAGTTTGGATTTAGATGTGCTGAGCTGCAGGAGACAATAGACCATTCATACAGAGTTGTCAAGGAAAGGGCACACAGCAGAATTGGGGCTGATCGGCACAGATGTGGGAATTGAATACGTGCGTGCAGACACACTTTTAGAACTGATCACTGAACCCGATCTAGGAAAAATCCAACACTGAGTCTTGGAGAGACTCCATGTTAGGGAGCAAGGGAGGAAGAGGTGGCATTAGAGGTAAAATAGGAAGGAAGTTGGAGTGGCAAAAGAGCCAGGAGCATATCCTGGTGGGGGGCGGGGCGGGGGGGGGAGGGAGAGCAGGAGAGAATTCTAAGGAGAGGCTGACCGGGCTTACAAAACAAAACGGAGATGTGCTAGGAAATGGTGAACGGTGATGCGGAAAAGATTTGGGTCTGAGGTTCACTGATGATCAACAATAAGTCCATTTTGAAAAGTTGTGGGGATGCATTCTTCGGATGGTTATTATTGCATTTCCGCTATGTGTCAGAAGCCATGCTAGGTGCTGGGGCACAAAGATGAAGGGGACACAATCCTGTCTTTGGGAAGCTTACAGGCTTGCACTGGGACACTTCCTTAGAGGAGAAAACTATTGCATGGAAGTCTGCATAGTGTTGAGGGAAGGCATGAAGGAGATGTGATTGATTGACGGGGGAGGGTACAAGTCAGATGATAGGAAAGTGGACCTCTTATGCAGGAAGTAATAATTGGTGGGTCCAAGAATCCTTAAACTATGAACCTGACCTACATTTTATTACATCATAACATGAAATCATATATGATTTCAGAATCACATGGGAAAACACACACACACACAATGGCACACACACATCTTGGACCAAAACCACTTAAGTTACTGAGGCCTAATAAGTGATGGTATAATATTTGTATACAGATACAAACAGAAATAAATTCATATGCCTTGCTTTCTCTTGCAGTTTCTCTCTATTTTAAATATTTAATTTTCTGAACAGGTTTATTCCCGGGGGCTTCTAATTTACAATGTTTTAAAAAATATTTTAATATGCTAAACTTGTTAAAGTGAATATAATTAAGATATGAGGAGTTTTAGAATTATTTACACCAGTGATTTATTCTGTAAGAGGGGTTAGGAAGAGGGAAATGATGGTGCCAGATTTGAAGTCACAGTCCTCAGATCAGGTCCTTCTCCATCATTTATGAGTTACATGTGAGTTACTTACATTTTTGAACCTCTATAATGGTTGATTATATAATAGTTACCTTACAGAAATTTTGGAATAAATAGATAACACATGAAAAGTTCCTGGCAGATTGTAGGTACTGTATTACTACAGTGATTTCTACTGATAACAAAATAATTGTCCGAGATTATATTTTTGAATCAGGCCAAAATTAGGCACATAATTTAGAAAATACTCAAGTAATTTTTGCAAATAATTAACCTCTATGTAAGAGCTCAAGAGCACAAAATTAAGGTCAAGGACATATTCTGATATCTTTTTTGATATGTTATTAAGAACTGTCCAAAATGGCCACAGACCTACCACTTTTAATTTTAAAATTTTCATCCATAAATAGGAAGACTAAAATTTTATTTGCCATCAGCCAACTTACAGCCAGCATTCCTTGGGTAAATGAGCAGGATCTACTCTTTTACATTTTTAAAATTTAGAAAGAATTGGAGAATTAAAAAAATTAGTTTCTGGATCACATGTAGCTTCAGAAAAATTAAATAATTTACTTGTCAATTTTCCAATGTTGCATTATACTTCCTGAGTCACCTGTGTCTCCAATCCCTGCACAGAGCTCCCTGATTTTAAAATCTATTGGAATACTGATGCACAGGTTTTGCACTGCACAACTCCAAGGGGTGCCAATCTCATAGACTATGATGAGAAATGCATCGCTACTATGCAGTGCACCCCTGTACAACCATAGGCAGCAGCTCTATTTGAGAGGCTCAAATACTTTCCTGATGAACATGCCCTACCACACAACAAACACTGACTGAGCATCTTGCTATATACAAGATGCTGTCCAAGGCTCTGGGAATACCACAGTGATTAAAAAAAAAAAAGATATGATCCCCATCTACATGGAGTTTTCATTCTGGCAGAGTGGAGAAGGGAGACCAATACAGAACAAAACCCAAATGTGTGAGTAGGAGAACAGAAAAGCAAGGTGATGAGGAAATGGGATCCCAGCAATGAGAGAATGGTTGTTTGAAATAAGGCTAGCAGAAAGCCTTCACTGTTGGCATTTTTATTAAGAAGGGAATGAGAGTACAGCTTTCATATAACTGAGGCAAGAATATACTAGACAAAGCAAAGAGCAAGTGCACACACCCGAAGTCAGAGGCCTACTCGGTACATCTGGGGGGACAGTGAAGAAGTGGCAGGACTGGAGTGGCTGGATGAGGGTACAGTGTGGTAGGTCTGAAGTCCATGACTGAGGGTGGGAAGCAGATCTCCTAGGCCCTAGATAGCTTTTGTAAGGACTGTAAGGTCTTTACTCAGGGCGAGATGGGATTCCACTGAAGGCCTTGAATAGAGGAGTGACATCATCTGACTTAGGCATTAAAAGAGTCACACTGTCTTTGTACTAGTCTTTATCGTGAAAGATAATGTAAGGTCTAAACAATTTTCTCAGACTCTAGGAGTGTTTTGTTTTTGCAAAAATTAGCAACATACTTTTAAAAATGGTTCCTTTTTTTTAAAGCTGAATTCAAATTCAGATGTTGGAGCAAATATATTAAATACTGATGAAAGTGATAAATGCCAAAATCTTAATCTCAGTGTGTTAAAGCTGCTTCACTTATTCCTCTCTGAAGGTTTCAATTTGCAAAGAAATTCACATGAGTTTCTGTCATTTATAGAAGGAAGAACCTGAAAAGAAAAATCTCAAACTGTGAGGGAAACTTTTACGGACATAAACGTGTGGAGATGGTGGTCAAGGCCTTTGCTATAGAGATGTTTGTTGCTCGGAAGCAATTTGTATTTTGTTAAGTTAACCTTACTGTGGAATACAATGTTCCAGGATGTTCTGGCCTTCCAGAAAAGATATAAGCAATTCCATTGTTCATGATAGTACTGTAATAACAAAAATCACAAATTCTCGCATGCCCAATAGTTTCACATAAAATGCAACAAGGTAAGCATTGTGAATAAAATACAAATGTCACTGCAACAGCTCTGCTATATTTTCTGAGACATCCTATATAATAAAAGCCTAATATGCAAATCAACCAAATGGCAAAACGACCAGTCACTATGACATGCACTGACCACCAGGGGGCAGACGCTCAATGCAGGAGCTGCCCCCAGCCTACAGGCCCCGACCAGCTGCAGTGGTGGTGGGGGGCTGGGCCGGTGAGTGGGTGGTGCCAGGCCAGCCAAGGTGGGTGCCAGTGGGGGCCCCCAATCGCCCCGCCAGTCATCCCACAGATTGGCCCTGATAGTTGGCCAGGCCTAGGAACCCTACCCATGCACGAATTTTGTGCACCAGGCCTCTAGTCTTTTATAAAAGCATTTATATATGTAAAACTCTCTTTTCTAAGAGTTCAGCAAATCTCTTTTCCAAACATCCACACATTTGTTTAGTATGCATTTATGGAAGTGTACTCCTGTATACAAATAATTCATCATAAAGACAAAACAAAACAAAAAGGAATATCATAGCCTCACAACTGACTTTTCTCTATATTGATAGGCCAACACCAATTCCTTGTACCTATTTTTATGAATAAAAATACCCCCCAGTGTTTGCAGAAAGAATCTTGTATCAATAAAAACAAAAATTATGCCTGCCTCAAACATGATTGCTTTTAATGTCATGACTAATTTGTATCACTGGGGTATTAGCACTCACACAGTAGCTTTTTTATTTTGGACACATGAAGAGTTGGATGCTTTAAGAATTGGACACTTTAAGAGTTTTGCCTGTATAGCCAGTCATAAAATCAGTGCCTATACTGTGATACTTTAGTATGAAGGGAAAGAAATGAACATTGCCAGTCCCCATCAAGTCTGGCCCTGTGTTGGGCGAGTTAGCCTTTGAAGTAATCTCATGAAGTAGGAATTATTATATCAATTTTAAATAGGAGGAAACTGAAGTCAAGGAGGTAAAGTAATATGTCCCAGCCAGGGTTTCTTGAAGCCCTGGCCTGTCTGACTTCAATGCCCCTGCCCTTTTCTCTATTGCAGGCTGCTTCTACCGGCCAACACTGTCTTTTTAACATTTAAATGAAATCAAATGAAATAGCTTAATCATTATCAGCATCATCACTCTTTTATTAGCTACTTTTTTTTGAGTGAGTGTTTTATTTACCAGTCTCCGTCGTAAGGACTTGCAATCCTTACAACCACCTTGCAAAGTGAACACGCCTGCACCGTGCTGGACACTGTGCACACTTCAGTCAGTTTCACAGGTGATTATCCTCTTTTACTGATGAGACAACAAAGATAAGAAGTGATACATGACACACCCAAGGCTGGGAAGCAGTTGAGCAGGCATTTAGATTCTGGTCCTACTCCTGTGCCTGTGGGCTCTTTTCACATTCTTCATAGTTTGACAACTTAAAAAATATATAACACACACTCAAATTAAATAAGCTGAAAATTTATAATTCTAAAAGGGAACTGATGACTTGAGGCAATATGTAGTTATGCGTCAACACTGGAAAATGGTTCTATTAGACACTTCTGAAAATGATTTTTTTAAATGATCCAATGTATTATTTGTTTTATTTATTTATTTTTAAATCTTTATTGTTGAAAGTATTACAGATGTCCCCTTTTTCCCCATTGACCCCTTCTAGCCCAGCCCCTCCCCCCACCCCAGGCCTTCACCACACTATTGTCTATGTCCATGGGTTATGCTTATATGCATACAAGTTCTTTGGTTGATCTCTCCCCTCCCACCAACCCACCTCTGTCTTCTCTCTGAGATTTAACAGTCTGTTCCATGCTTCTATGTCTCTGGATCTATTTTGTTCAACAGTTTATTTTGTTCATTAGATTCCACATATAAGTGAGATCATGTGATACTTGTCTTTCTCTGACTGACTTATTTCACTTAATGTAATACTCTCCAGATCCCTCCATGCTGTCTCAAAGGGTAAAGTTCCTTTTCATTTGAACAGTGCTCAACATTCTCATGGCTTGGTTTATGTTTTTACAGTAAACATAACTGTTCTTGATTATTTCCTCCATGGGTTGGAATCCTTAAACAATTAGGGCCCTGGAGAATCCATAGTGAGGTAATGAATTGTAAAGATCTATTGTCTTGTTGATAGTCAAGAAACATGTACCTTAATAGGTCAGGAATTTTTCACTAATTAGTTTTAAAAAATCAAAAGTTTTAAGAAACTAGCTAAAATGTTGGTTTAATAGTTAATATTGGAGAATGCTTGGATTAACAAAATGAAGGAATTAGGGATAACCTGGAAAATGAATTTCTTTTTAAAAAAATGTATTTTTTCTGATTTCAGAGAGGAAGGGAAAGGGAGAGAGAGAGAGAGAGAGAGAGAGAGAGAGAGAGAGAGAGAGAGAGAGAAACATAAATGATGAGAGAGAATCATTGATTGGCTGCCTCCTGCATGCCCCCCACGGGGGGTTGAGCTCACAACCTGGGCATGTGCCCTGACCAGGAATCGAACTGTGACCTCCTGGCTGACCACTGAACCATGCTGGCTGGGTTGGAAAATGAATTTCTCGTTGCTGACCTGTTTTGGTATGTGGAAGTTCTTGTTATCTAGTTTTTAATCTACACTGCCTTTTATAGTGACTGCTTCTACTGGTGATGATCACAGAAGCAAATGCATATTTAGTTTTCTTTTTTTGACTATAAAAGCAAAATAAAAACTAACGTAAGAATTGCTTATACTGTTATAGTTTATATGAATTATAATTTGTCCATCTATTCATTTATGTGTAGACAAAATGATTCATAATTTTAAAGTCCAATCTAATATTTTTAATGATTAAAAAATGAATAAAATAGGGGTAGTTAGTGAGGTAAATAGTATATCTATTTTTAAAATTTTTAACCCTTAAAAGACTTCTTTTGAGCTATCAATGTAGTCTTCTGTTTTTAGTATATAGATAAATTTTCCCTTTAATGCATACTTAAATATAAGATTTAAAATCTTATGTTTTAATTTTGACTTACAAGTTTTATAAAACACTTTTTTTACATTAAGATGAAAATTTCCCCAAACAACTTATCCAGTCTCTTCAAACTCAAGAATAGGCTAAGATCACTATTTTGTAAACTCATACACAGTAATTTCCCAAGTCATTTATCAAGAGCATGAATCAACATTTTTTAACTGCTTGGTAAGCTTATTTAAATAAATTTGTGCAGAGATATAGACATTAAGCTCTTTTTTAGCTATAGATCTTACTTCTTCCCATTGTAAACAAGATCTGATAATGTTAGGTCTGTCATAGACAATCTGGGTTTCATAGAATCTACAATTTTAGGGCAAAATAAACCTCTAAGAATTATGGGCTAAGTCTCCCTATTTCCTTCTATGAGATTATTATTATTATTCTCCCATTTCTTTAAGTCCAAACTCTACCCAACTCAGTATACAACTCAGGTGCACAGCCTCCAAAAACATTTCTTGAAAAAATCAGCTGGAAGCCAGCTCTCTCCTCTGGAGACCCCCACAGAAGTTGTGTCTCTATTCTCCCCTTAAGGCATGTGCCCCTTTCCGTCTGAGCTACAGTTGTTTGCTGATGTGCTTGCTGCATTTTTTCCTACCAGTGAACTCATCAAGGAAGCCATCTTGAATCACATTAGTTTCTTCTGTGATGTGTTATGTGTTAACTTTCACATAGTAGGTTCTCAAGTAGTATTGAGGGTGTACTCAACAATTTGTTAGGCATGTCAAATAGTCAAAGGGAATGAAAATCATATTCAGAAGTATTTTAGGAAGTCCTTGGTCAAGAAAGAAAGCCACAGGAGTAGAAAATTCTTCAAGAGGTGAATCAGATAACTGGCACACATAAGTGACACATTCAATTTCTTCACCTGTATCTAACCTCCAGAAGATCAAACATTAATAAAATATTTATCTTTAGTTGTCACAAGCCAGACTTTGAGTTAAAACTCTTGGGTACATCAATGCTATGCCACACCAAAAATACAGCATCATGTATTTTTAAGTTAAACATGGATCTGTAAAAAATTTATATATGCCTGATATGAAAAAAATGAATGAAAATCTCCCAAATAGTCACCACAAATAAGAAAACAGGATCTAAAAACAATTGTTCAACTTCTGTAAAAGTACAATGAAAAACATTTCATTTGAAAGTCCAATGTGGCATTGCTATGACATTCAATGCACTATCTTACCTTTAGGGAATCAAAGCAGGCGATTACTCTTCCATTTTCAACCTGGCAACTTTTGGGGGGGTGAGCAAATTTGCACTCCTCGTCGGAGCGTGAGCAGGTTCCTCGCTGGAACTGTCTGCAGACTTCTAATGTCAGCCATTTAGTGTCTCTGACTGGGGCAACATTCAAAGCCATGGCAATCAAGTAATTTGGATTCTGTTCTTTTCTGTTAAGTGATTAAATCAACCCAAAGTTCCAATGATGCAAAACTATTGTTGTGAAAAACCCCACATGTAAGTCTGAAGGTTAAGTGATAAATTGCTTAATGAAGTCCAATCCAAGGAATAGAGTGAGAAGAGAACGTATTGGCAAGCAGTCACTCATCAATCAATGTGCCCCACCTGAAGACTGCAGGCTGAAATAAAAGCATGCTCAGTGTCATCTCTGGCTGTCAGTGTCCAAATCTCCTGATGGTTTTGCAGACACACTGTTTTTAATAAGGAACTTCAATATCACAGCACTCCTTGGGAGAATATATTTAGTTCTGATGCTCTCAGCTATCGATGGTGCTGGAGAAGAAGCCACTTAGATGTTCAGATCTTAGCAGGATTTCTGTTCCCTCCCACCTTTATAAACTCTGAAAACAAGTAGTTGGTAAAGTCAGACAACTGAGGTATCTTCATCCACTTGTAAGGTCGACGTAACGTGTATTGGACAGGAAAACAAGACTTGAAAACACAGGAGCTCCCTGGCTGCAGTTTCCAGCCGAAGTGACTTCCCACAGGCACTTTTAAATCATGAACCTGAAAAACACCAATAAAATATCAACTTTCACCCAAACTCAAGGGAATCATCACGTGAACAAACTCTTTAGCTCTTATCTAGAATTTGCTTTGAGCTTATACTCAACTGCAACAGTATTGCAGAAACGATCCAGGCAGCAGTCCAAAAGTTAGGAATGACTCGAAGAGATGAGTGTGGCAGACACAATAATTAGGCATTCTGAAACAATTCAATCTAATGGGCTTAATCGCTAAAACAGTGCAATAGAATTGTGGTTTCCAATTAATTTCACATTTGGGCCATTGATTTTATTATTGAAAATGCTACAAACAACTATCTGGGATGTGTCTCTCCTATATAATAAGGATATTGTCATTTTGGATGAAGTGTGGGCCCCTCCTTTATATCCTTTCTAGTTTATGGAGATTTGAACTTAGAGCTGAATAGGTAGAAGTTTCCTGATATTTATTCTCATATCTCTTATACTTTTCTGTCTACTGCTATTACTTCCTTAAGGTTAGTATCCCCCTCTGTGCTAAGAGCACTTGAGAATAAAGAGTGTTTGTAGTTTTCAATTCTGTATCCTAGTGCCTTAGTTCATGGCTATTAGGTCCTCAAAAAATATTTATTTTGATGCCTGGCCAGCATGGCTCAGTGGTGAGAGTCGACCTACGAACCAGGAGGTCATGGTTTGATTCCTGGTCAGGGCACATGACCGGGTTGCGGGCTCAATCCCCAGTGTGGGGCGTGCAGGAAGCAGCTGATCAATGATTCTCTCTCATCATTTATGTTTCTATTTCTCCCTCTCCCTTCCTCTCTGAAATCGATAAAAATATTTAAAAAAATAATTATTGATGATTTAAGTGCTGATTGACTCACTGACTGAAGGCATGCAAGTTAGTTTCAGGTTAGTTCAGTTTAGACTTCAGTGGACTCGAAATCTAAAATGGCTCTGTGAGTGTGGAATCTCAGAGGGAGAGTGGGTGGGTGGGAGGTAATCAACCAAAGACCTTGTATGCATATATGCATAACCCATAGACACAGAAATAGGGTTCTAAAGGCCTGGGTGGGGGTGGGGGCAGGCTGAAGAGGGTCAATGAGGGAAACAAGGGGATATATGTAATACTTTCAACAGTAAAGAATTATTTAAAAAATAAAAATAAAATGGCTCTGTTCTGTGGAATGCTGGAATTAAACATTTTCAACACAAATATATCTAGTAAATTCAGATTTCTAAAATCAGCCTATTTCATTTCTTTTATTATTTTCAAGGATTGTGAAATTATTAAAACATTAACACTTTAATATTATTGGGGTCAAGTATGAATAAAGGGCTAAATATCAGAAGTTGATCATTTTCATAAATTGTATATGTCACAAGCAACCTTAAATACTTGCCTAGCCTTGATGTTCTTCCAAAAATTGTAGAACTAAAAACTTAATGGAGACTAGAAGCATATTATTTGAAATCAGCATGTTCCAAATAAGTTCAGAGAACACTAATTCTTAAGTGATTTGTAAGTGCTCCCTAAAAAAGCAGGCCCCACAATCAGTTAAGTTTAGTTAACTCCAGGTAAACCAACCTAAACAGGCTTCCATGCAATAGGGCTTTTTCCCCCTGGCCTTGAATGAATTTCTAATAGGGAAGAGAAGCAATGGTGTCTCTCAAACTTATCTGATCATGGAATATTTATTTAGCAGGACATCTCTTGGGATGAGTGGAAAGGGCTACTTCATCCCAAGATTTCTTTTACTTATTAGTAGAAGTGTTTGAATGAGTTTTAATTGGATGTGCATTTAAGGAAATTGGCAACCTTGAAAGCTATGACACATACCTCACTTTAATTGTAAAATATTTGAGGGGACAGGCAGGCTCCTGCTTGTCTGATTGGCAGCATTGTGTTCCCAGCAGCTAACATCAAATAGCTTAACTTAGGGCATTTAAGAAGATGAGTTTAATAACCAAATTTACTCTGGGTCAGGTTTCACAGACCAGCCTGGACCTGCACCCTCATTACCTCAACCCCCACCTCTTACCCCCGTGGAGAACAAAGGATGAGGGGAGCAAGGGAAAAGGAACCCTTTCTGTGTGTGTATTCAGTGGCGCTGAGGCACTAATAATAAGGAGATGTAAAATGATGGCTTGGACACCTCTAATTTATATTTGCAAAATATTTATGGAGCCCATGAATCCTATGGACCAAGGTCCAATGGAGTTACAGGACAACAAAGACACAGGAGACACTCATTCTCAAAGGCAGCAGCATAGTCTCTGCCAAGGGTTCCCTTGTAGGAAAAGAAACAGGCAAACATGCTTAGTAGTTTGTTAATATTTTTAGTATGTTTTTTTTAACTGGTTTTATAGAGAGAGGGAGTGAGAGAGATAGAAACATTGATGAGAAAGAAACATCTATCGGCTGTCTCCTACAAGCCCCCACTGGGGATAGAGCCTGCAACCCAGGCACGTGCCCCGACCGGGAATTGAACTGGGGACGACGTTCAATCTGCTTGAGTATTCAGCCACACCGGCCTGGCATACTCAAGTATTAAACAATGCCCTCAACCCAGTCCCATGAATGGGGTATACTTTTGCTTAGATAACAAGACATTTTTTTTTTTTTCTGGGACAAATAGTTGACCATTTCTACTTACTGGGGAAATCCAACCAGAATTTAGATGGCCATACTCTATCAAGATGAACTTGCTTTGAAAAGCAGAGGAGCCAAGCTTTCTGATGGCCAGAGTCCTGTGTATGTCAAAAATGTTCCAGAAGGAAAGGAAAGGGTGTCATATTGCACCTAAATACCGTATATTGCTATCTTAACCTCCCGTAAATCCACTCTTTCTCCCAGATTGATCTCTGTTTCTAGCCTAAAGGCGATAGAGCTACTTTTATCAGAGATACCACCTCTCTTGGGCCGTCACAACCTCCATCTTCTGGAGTGGGTATAGGAAGGCAGCTGTGGGAACGAGGAAGAGAGAGCAGGTCTGAATTAGGTTAGAGGAGACCACTAAAGGAGATGGGCACTGACGGGTAAGGATGGAGACCAACTTTTAACATAGCCACCAAAGGACACGATTAAACTATATTAACACATAAACCAAAATACATGTTGGATCTATCAGACTGCAAGTTCCTGGGAGGAAGGCTGACGTGTCAGGGTTTTACTCTCTAAAATAGAAGCCACTGGGCACGTGTGGCCATTGAGCACATTAAATGTGACCAAGTGCCACAGAGGAACTAAATTTAAACATTTTATGTATTCTTAATTATTGTAAATTTAACTTAAAACTGATCCTCAATGTAGTTATTGGAAAAGTTTTAAGTGTTCTTGGACTGACTTGAGTACATGCATCTACTTTTCAGTTGCACATTTTATGAAGTCTAAATACAGATCAACTATTTCCAATCAAAATTCAGTATCCAAGTTGAGATGTGTATAAAATCAATGTGTATTTTAAAATACACAGTAATTTCAACAACTCACTGTGAAACAAAAAGAACATGAAAACATCTAATTAATATTATTTAATAGTTATTACATGGTGAACTGATAATATTTTAACAAATTGCAATAAATATTATTATTATAATTAAACTCACTTGCTTCTTTTTTAGTGCCTGAAAATTCAGAATTATCTATGTAGCTCACATTATATGTCTCTTGATGGCACTGTCTTAGGGGCTTTTGCATTTCTTCTATCAGCCAACATGGAATTCTCTGGATTGGTGGAAAGTACCCCATCCTAACAGCCAGCATTTCTAGCCCTCCTTTTGCCAAGGATCCTTCATATGACCTTGGGTAAGTCAATTTCTCTGAGATCCAGTTTCTTCATCTGTAAAATGTTTATAATAGTTCCTGTCTACATTACAAGGTTGCTGCCATGAAGGACAGATTATAGAGGAAACATAAAAGACTTTGTAAACAGTAAAGTGCTACCCAAATGCAAGGTGATGAAAGGAGGAGTTGCTCTATAAATATTTATTGAATAAATCCACTTCCAGGCTTCCTCCCTCGGCAGGAGTTCTGTGTCAATGACCAGGTGGATCAGCTCCAGCCATAGACTCTAAAAGCAGGACAGTGCCTCAGAGATCAAAGAGCTGACTGCGAGGTCCACTCGGGAGCATCCCTCATTTCTCAGACCATCTTGTTTTGCAGCCAAAAGGAACCCACAGAGAAGTTTCTCCAAGTACAAAACCCACAGTGTTACTACAAAGGCCTGAAGCCTGCTTTCTTTCTCCAGCTTCTACTAACCCAGAAATGAATGAAATACGTTTATGGCCCAAGAAATCACTCTGGGTGTGATGGATAGCCTGAATACACAGGTAGCATTGACCGAGAGCCTTCTTAGTTTGAATACATTCCTCAGTGCCCCGCGTGAGTGGAGAAGAACAGGCAGCATTTTCTAGTTCATCTGCCCAGAGAAATGTATAAATACAGATACATTTCTAATTCTCACAAAGTTCTCAACTATGCCAGCACTGGCCCTGATTACGTGTAAGGCACCGTCTATCTTTCCTAGAAGTTTCTGGAATGCGCTGGGAAGCGGGGTCTCCTGCTCACATGATTTTCTACTTTTTTTCTTTCGTTTTCTCACTTCGTTTTGACATGTGCTTCAGTGTTACTGCCAACATCCCAGTCAATCCCACTCCCACTGGCTCCTTCCGGTGTGGAAGCTAGGCGGAATTTTGAAGTGGTTGTTCCCAGTTGTTTCTCTGGCCTTGTGTCTGTGTTGGCATTCCCTTTCCTCGTCCTCTTCGGGCACTCAGCAACCTCCTGCTGTCTCCCCCTCCTGCCTTTCCAAGCCCCTCACAGAGGAGGAGGAGAAGGTCTTTCCCTTGAAGGATCAGCTGAGTCACCAGGCTGCCAAAGCCTCACCAACCTGCACCCTGAAGTGATGCTTCTGCCTGACTCCCTTCGTTTTCTTTTGATGATCACCCTATGGGCCATCTTTCCACACTGTCTGATAATTATTTTTTAATATATTTTTATTGATTTCAGAGAGGAAGGGAGAGGGAGAGCGAGACAGAAACATCATTGATGACAGAGAATCATTGATCAATTGCCTCCTGCATGCCCCACTGGGGATCAACCCCACAACCCAGGCATGTGCCCAGGATGGGGAATCAAACCATGACCTCCTGGTTCATAGATCAACACTCAACCACTGAGCCATGCCGGCTGGGCTGTCTGGTAATTATTTTTAAGTAGATATCATTATTCTCTAATTCATAAGAACTGTAAATACTGATTTTCAAATCTCTAGAGTTCAGTTTAGTGACTGGTATGCAGAATATGCTCAACAAATGTTTGTCATATGAACTCCTGATCCTCCTCCAATGAGCATTTGCATTTTCATACGGACCAGAGTCTAATTTAAAGGAATAAGGCTTCAAATAGGGGATTTCAGTATTATCCTGTAGGAAAATTCCAGCTGGTGCGACTGGCTTTTACCCTGTTGCCGCCAAGTAGGTTGGGGGTAAGGAGCTTTCCCAGGGATAAATTATTTGAACTTCAAAACCCAGAATCCTCAGCCCAGCGATTCTCAAACAGCGGCAGCAGCCACCCCTGGAGCCTGTTAGAAGTGCAGGTTCTCAGGTTCCTGCTCAGAGGTCCTGAGTCAGAACCTGGAGGTGGGGCCCAGCAATCTGTTTTAACAAGCTCTGCAGGGTGTGCCTCTGAAGCAAGCTCAAGTCTGAGAACCACTGTAGCAAGCATTTCTTGCCGCCCTCCTGTGGGCCAGGCATCCTGCTGGCTGCTCGGGGAACAAAGATGTCTGTCCCGAGTTAATCACAGGGTCTCGGGTTCACTGATTCTCACAGAAACAATTACAGGAAGGCAGGCTGGGGGCTTCCCCCCCCATGGCTATGTTTCTAATCAATAAAAACAAACAAAACACAGCTAGACTAAACAGAAAACACCTGAGAGATATGTCCCAGATAAGACCTCATTCTATGAGAATGAAAAACCAGGCCGACTCACGGCCTGCAGACTTTGTTCAGGCGGTTGGTGGGGGTGCATGGGGCTTTGTTTATAGGACTTGGTCTGAGGGAGGACTGTATTAGGGGGCCTGGTGGTCCCTGCTGACCAGCTGCTGCGTTTCCAGGACCTTTTGCTAGAAGTCTTTACAGAAGGGCTGCTTTGTAGCACCCACACTCCCAGACAGCACCAGCTAGAACAAATACCAAGGTTCGCTGTGGGGCTCATCTTCAAAGCAAAGGCAAGGCTGAAGTTCAAGGATAAAGAAACAAGGCTCTTGTTGTGTTTCCTGAAATGCCAAAGGCCTCGCCATTCAACTTCACAAAATAATCAATCCCAAGCTATTTTTAGGGTCTTTACTTACACGACACTTCATTTTTCAAAAATATATTAAAGAACTGGCCTAGGTGTTAGATTTTCAGACATCTGTGACATTTGACTGTAGAAAGGAATTTTGCTGCTCGCGTTCTTTCGCAGCCGCTCCGTGATGCAGCCTGGAGAGCTTGGAAAGCTGGGCCTTTCATTCTGCAACCGAGGAGGCCACCTCCCTTCAATCTACACCTCGCAGACAAGCCCGGGCTGTGGGCCCCAGGTGTCCTTGCCTTGCCAACGCTTTGTAGCTAGTTTGTACATTTCTGAGGGGGGAAACATCAATCATGTCCGATCTTGAGACTGAGATTGTTCAACATTTAAGACTGCCTCAAGGAAAATAGTTTTGCAGCACACGGCTCCTCCGGTTCACTCCCGGGCATCTATGGTATTTTAGCTGTCTGCCAGACAGCGGCCTCCTAGGAGCTGATTAAAGGGTCCTTGCAAAACAAACTGACTTCTGAGTCAGACAGTCAAGGACTCATTATCCATTAAGTAACTTATGAGATGCCTTTAATTTTATTTTGCATAAATCGAATTAAAATAAAGAAGCTATGTCTCCTTGGGTTTCCTACTTCTAATTTTGAGAATTGTTGTGTTTCCTATGTTTGACTTAAAAATTCTTAAAATATGCTTCTTTAAAAAGGATTTTTTTTCCCCTTCCTGTGAGTGGTTTCATGTTTGAGCATCCCACCTCTATTTCTGGAGCTTATATGAAAATAGCTCTCAACGTGCTCTTTCCCTTGATCAATGAACGACTGGGCCGCATCCTGCGCCTATCAGATGCAGACGCCTGGGCTGGAGAGGGACCCAGAGGAGCCGCGGCTAGAGTACGTACTGGGCTGAGAGCCACTTGACCTCCAAGAGTGGGTGTAATCCTGCCCTGTAATCACAGCCACTGAGCAGAGGTTCCTCACGGGGTCTTATCCCCGGGAAGCCCAATGGACCAATAAAAGTGCAGAAATGAGAAAGGTCCCCCTTGCGAAAGAAATAAAGAACCTAACTGACTTTTCGAAGAATGAGAGTGAAGGGAGCAGCAAAACTGATTGTCCTTAAAAAGATTTTTCTTCCTAAACACCTTTAAATGGGATTCTTTTTTAATTTATTGAATGTAAATGTAATGGTGCTTTTAAACTTCTGCAGGGTTGAGGGGTAAGAACCAGTTTTTCTGCCCTGATTCTAGTCATTCCTCTCCCCTGAATAGCTGTGTAATGTCACGTAAGCTCTCTCAGCTTGTTTCCCTGTGTGAAATTGAGGGGATTAAAAAATACCTAAGCCATAAATATACGCACTGCAACTAAAATACATTTGGTCATATGAGCACTCTGTATGGTATCTAAGTCTTATCAGCCTTAAATAAGGCATCCTTACATCTATGTGCATGAACACACACACATACACACAGCAGGTGGAAATAACATCTACTCACTGAAAGTATACATTCCTATAAAGTGAATCAAGTGTACGTGAAAGAAAGTAGAAGTGCTTCCTAGACTATTAGACAAACCTTTGATATTTGCTCTTGTAAGACTATTTGCAAATCTACATTCATCCAAAGCCAGGAAAGAACCAGTAGAGTATGATATCTCTATTCTGCGTGGCACCTGACCATACTTTCAAATGCATTTCCATAGGCGAAATTAACCCAGATACCCAAGGTCACCTGGTGAGTCAGAGAAGCCAATGTTTATGACAACAGTAATAAACAGAGGAATTCCCAACTAAACTTTTCCCCTTGTATCTTGTAACTTAAAGCACAAGTGAAAAATTCATAAAATCAGGGCTCATGTGAACACATGACATTTTCCAGTCCATTTTCATGGCGGTTTCCAGGAATGGGCAGAGAAAGAAATCCCATCTTCGGTTAGAAGAGGAGAAATTTCTAAATGTACTCCTGAAACTACAACCAGATATAATCTATTCAACACATATTTGTATTCAAATTATGTTTCCCCCTGCATCTGTGTTTTCTATGCAAACATTTATAATGCAGTTAGGAGCCGCTCTTATTAGCATCAAAGCAATCGTATTAGTTGCCATTTAAGACTGACGGCACTTACCGGTTTCCTGGATGCCCAGGGCCCGGGGGCTGCAGCCGGAGAGAACGGGTATCGAGCTGCAGGCTGCAGTCTAGCCCTGAATTCCCAGAGAAGTCTTTGTCAGAACCTCCACTTCCTTCTCTGGCTGCAGGCTCTGGTGAACAGGCATGCTTTGCCACTGACCTTTTCCCTTTTCTTTCTCTTCCATTACCACCAGTGGAATAGCTACTTCATCTGCCTGTACACCAACCATGCTAATACCCTCTTTTTGGACAAGATTTTTGTAATGTAACTTCTATGACCATGAAATGAAAATACCAAATAATGTAAACATGTACACATTTTTAAAAAATTCAATATATTGCCATAACTGAACTATAACTATGATATCAAAGGAAGTAACTTTTTATAAAATAAACTAGTGGCCCGGTGCACAAAATTTGTTCACGTTAATAGGGAATTAATTAGAGGAAATATTTTAATATTGTTATTTGCCCTTTCTCTATAATAGAAGTGTCAGAGATGAAAGAAAATTAGTAAAATGTATATGAAAAACTTCCTCCTGTCAGAATCTGGGGCGCGCCAAGGGACCCAGATTCAAGTCCCCACCCACCTGCGCGTGCCTCAAAATCGCGTGAGACCCAGACCCGGCCAGCCCCACCCCCATTGGGCGAGATCCAGACCCAGCTGGCTCTACCACCGTCAAGCCCCACCTGGGGGCGGGGGGTGGTGAGGGTGCAGCCTCAGGTCCTCTGTCAAGCACCGCTGGGTGAGGGTGTGCAGCTTCAGGGTCCCCAGTGCATGGCCTGAGGTCCCCCCACCCAGCACCAGGGCAGGGGGCGTGGCCTGAGGCCCCCCAGCCTGGCGCCGGGGCAGGGAGCGCAGCCTTAAGTCCCCTGGCCCGGGACGGAGGGCATGGCCTGAGGTCCCCCGGCCCGGCGCCGAGGTGGGGTATGCAGCCTGAGGTCCCTGGCCCTGGCCCGGCGCCACGCAGCCTCAGGTCCCTGCTGATCACTCATTATGGGAACCCCGCCTCCACTGTGGGTGCAGCTGTCTTGTATTATGGGAAACCCACCTCCACTCTGGGCACAGCCATCTTGTGATGGCATGAAGGTTAATTTGCATATTACCTCTTTATTATATGGGATGATGTGCATTTTAGAATTTTAATATTCAGTATTAAAGTATATCATAAGACAGAATGAAGTGGTTAGACACTCACACCTACATATATGTAGCTTATTTGGAATAGGACAGACACAAATGCAGACCGACATAGGTATAAGTGATGTGGCTTTTCAAAATGCCAAACAATTTATGTTAAGGTTCCTAACAAGGTAAAGAATAATGTTGCCTCAATTTATACAGTTTTGGCATTCTTGAAAAAAATGAGTTATATTAAGATTGTCCAAAAATGCAAAATAAATTTTAAAACCACTTGGTGCAAATATATAAAACAGAGTTAAGATCTTGACCCAGATCACTATGAACAGGATTTTTATCTATGTGCATGTCTATCAGAACATGCAAAAGTCATGAGATACAACCTGGTTCCTAACTCTGAGGAAGTCATATCCATTGCAAGATATCAAAATCGTTACTCCTGCCTGTTACATTCCAGAGACGCTCCCTAGTCATTTGGACAATGGGGGGAAATGCTCCTTTGAATTTCCAAAGTTCTCTTTAGGGGGTGATATTGTCCCCATTGATAATAATGTTGTAGGGTCTTAGGCTACCTAAGTACAACTTAAGTAGATGGGTATAAAATATGAGGATCACTAGTACGGTAGATGTTGGGGAGCACCAGAGAGACATAGACAAGACCCCACCTGGAGAAGCTCTCTTTGGTGGCCCCACCAGGGGTTCACTAGAATCAGAAGAACTCACAGGTGGTGAAATCGGTCAGCAAGTATAGCAATGGTCCAGGCAATAAAGAATAATCTGGGCTGAAAATTATATTTCAGTGGTGGGAAGGAGAAGGCAATTCAGATCATGGCTGGGATAAATTCATTAAAAATGAATAATCTTGGTGGACTGGGAATGTGGAGAGCAGGGAAGAGATTAGTCAAAGAGGACTTCAAAATTTGGACCCTGTGCGGGCAGAGAGATACTGATGCTCTGCCCGGGAGAAAGGGTGCCAGCAAGTAGAAGCCCATTAGAAATGGGGACATAGAGGTTGTGGCCATGGATACACAGCTAAAACCACAGAACGGCTAAAGTGAGTGTGAGAGAAAGAGAGACATATTAAGATTTTATATCTATAGCTACATTGATGTATGTATCTAGGAGAACAAAGAGAAAGCCTTGAACAGGGCCAAGGACAGTTCATTCAGTTACTTAGAGCTGACAGAAAAGAGAGGAGCAATCGAAACCACAGGAAGAAATGAGAGACAAAAGATCCTCTGAATATTGCAATGTTAAGGGTGCCAGGAGAGAAGTTTAGAGTTCCAAGATGGAGGGACTAGCCAAAAAAGCCCGTTGCCACAGACCAGTGACATGTAGATGATTGACAATTGGTAGTGGCTAGAGGTCATAACCAGGTCACACTGCTGGCCTTCCCAGAGTGGGGAGGAGGGTGTGGAGAGCATCGGGAGCTCTAGGGGGTATTTGGTGCTGCGAGAACACAAGCAGCAACAAGGACAGTTCTGAACTCCTCGTGTTTTGTGGTCAGATGGGCACTGATGACCTGTGCATTCCTGGAGAGTGACCCTCTGGACCTTGAGGCCTGCTCACAGAGCTGGAAGGGTGTGCTGTGTGAAGCACCCAGGAGAGTAGGGGAGTGCGTGCTTCTCCCACCACTTCCTGCCTTCCCTTTCTTTTCTGAATGGAAGGAGAGAAACACAGCAGAAGCCTGGGGAAAGGGCAGGATGGCGGGGTGGGCCAGAGAGCTGGAATTGACCAGTCGAGGCATCCAAAGGAATGGGAGGGACAAGACTCCTGACTTCCTTTCTCCTTGTTCACTCGGCCTTTCCAAGAAATAAAATGCCATTTTCAGATATGGGGCCGAGAGAAGGTGGGAAGTGAGGGAGGCAGCCCGATTTCCAGCTGAGAGCAGGACATGGAATGGGACAGCTTTTGACTAGTGGCCCCTACTGTCTCAGTCAGGTAGAGGTTCCACCTGCTGAGACAGGCACAGGGAGTCTGGGGACGTACAGAGAGCTCCCGAAGTTGAGGATGGCCCCTCTTGTCAGTCGAATAAGAGACTGAGAGAGAAAGCCAGGGAATGTCAAGTGGCCCAGGAGGCACAACCTCAATGAAATTTCATGATCTTGTTCTGAAATGAGCAACTACAGTTTCCTTGCTTTCTCCTTGTACCCTCTCGAGCTGAGAACAGGGGCAGAGGAAAAAATGCTGCCAATTTCAAAGGTCAAGGCCTTAGGGATGAGACAATTTAAAACAAGAGAGGCCTGAGTTATAACAAGAGTACAGGCAATGGAGATTGGAGGTGAGGAGGTGAGGGAAAGGGCTCTTCTCTCCTTGTGGAAATGGTATCTGTTATCATATAATTGCTTCTAAGTGTATCATAAAGTACCTTAATGTGTGCATGTGGCAAGTGTAGCATGATCTCAGAAGTGGGCATGGCTAGCATCCCCAACCAAGAGGGACTGGGTCAGTCGTGGACTCAGCGTGTAATAATCACATGTGCTTTTCAAATGAGTGAAGAGCCAGCGGCTTCCCTTAGATTAGAATGAGCAGCTGCATAGAAGGTGCCAAAGGAAGTACACACATCTCAGTGAGAGGGAAAGGCTGGCGCTGGAGGAAGCGCGTATGTAGAGCTGTCTGATAGATCCCTGGGATGACAGACAAACCTGGGGTTAGCGTCTCTAATGGCAAGAGAAGCCCCAGTGCTTGCTTAGAACAAACATTTAGTGAGAAACCTGGGCATAATGTTTTTGAGGTGAAAGGTAATAAAGATGAGAGCGATCAGAGTTTCTGCCAGGTGGCCAGTGTTAATTAGAGGAGGAGGCAGCCAGCATCTCTGTGGATGGCGAATGTGGAGCAGAGAGGGAAGGGCAAGAACACAAATCCACCCGGCTGCTGGCTCACCATTCTTTCCTCCAGTCTTATGGCTTTAAACCCAACAGACAGTGACGATTCCCAAGTTGGAATCCTTTTTCCGTCTCTGTCACCTCTTCTCCCTCCATCTCTCTCTTTGGTGGCCTACATCTGATACATTCGGAAATTCCATTGGCTCTACCTTTCTAATAGATCCAGAGCCAATGGAATTTAAACTGCTGCCACCTGAATTTAAACCACCATTATCTCACCTGGGTTCATTCAATAACCCCCTAACCCCATCTCTCCTGCTTCTGCCCCTGCCCCCTGCGGTCCTGTCTCACCACATTATACTGAAAGATCCTTTGGAGATGTAGTCAGATCATATCACTTCCTGCCCAGGTACTTCCAATGGCTCCCAGCTCCTGAGTGTGAAAGCCAAGAGCCTTAGCATCGCTCATACTGGCCTCCATCATTAGCCCCATACCTTCCCCACCTCCTTTCTCCTGTTCACTCCCCTCAGGCATCCTTGCCTTGGGCTGGTTCTTGAGCAGCCACAAATGTGCTTGCCTCAGGGCTTTGACCTTACTGTTCTCTCTGCTAAGAATGTGCCTCTCCCAGATAGTCACAGGCTCAGATGACAGTCCACCGGGAGGCCTTTCCTGATGCAATATTGCATCAGTCCTACCTCCTCACTCTGCCTCCCCCCACCCCCCACCCCGCTTTATTTCCCTACAAATTCCTTATTATTTGACACTCACGTATTTATTTATCTTATCATTTTTCTCCTCCAAAGGCAATGCAATACCTGCGATGGCAGGGTCTGTGTTCCTGACACCCAATGCAACACCAAAACTTCAGGACATAGTAAGCACGCAATAAATATTTGCTGAGTGATGAATGGATGAATGAACAAATGAATGAATGAATATACCACACAGCTCATAGTTTCTGCCTGAATTTATGATTTGCTTTGTTCCATCTTCATGATGTGATTTGAACTATTTCTCAACCATTGTCATTCTTGCTATTGTTTCAGTACTCGGGGACTTGACTTCTTAGATTTAGAATAGAGGGGGTACAACAGTTTCTAAGGCCACTTTAGCCCTTAAATGTCTGTGATTGTACAGTGATTGGCAAGGCTGACTTAAGAAGAAAATGTATTTTTAGGAACTCTTCTGGAAATCTTATCAGCTCGGCTGGGTTTGGCCTAGATTTGTTAGCAGGCCGTTTGAGTTGTGGGATCAAACAGGAGCATCTGTTTGGGGGTGAAGGGGGTCTTTGTGTTCCTGTTCCAGAGTCTAGAACTGAAGGGACATCCAGGTGGGATGGAGAGGTGGTGGGGTTCTGCACTCAGCAACCAGGAAGAGCAGGCGTAGGATGCCTAAGCCCCAGGCTGTGACAAGGACCCAGATCTAGGGTCTTGGTACTCAGAGGATTAATTCATCTTCTTGACATTGTCTCTGCTACTAGAACAGCACACAGCGTGCTGCTGTGCACCGAGAGCTCACCAACACCCCCTAAGCCCGTCTTCGTGGTGAGGTGGTGGGAGTGACTGTGGTTTCAGTCTCAAACTTTCTGAATGCATGCCAGCAATCCTGGCTCCCGAAGGATGTCAGCAGCACAGCTCGCTGAGAGTGGATGTGAGCATTGTCCTTCATAAGCCTGGGATCCAAGAGGGCCCATCCCTGGCCCTGGTATTCTCTAGCAATGGAAGGCCCAGTTTTTGAGCCACACAGACTTTCAACACAGCTTACCTCGTGGGGTTAACATTTCTGAGAGAGAGAGAGAGAGAGAGAGAGAGAGAGAGAGAGAGAGAACAGGTCTTCTGCCTGTCCCTGGAGGCAGTGGCTATTGCTAGGTTCCTTCTTAAGGTTTGTAATCCAGCGGATGACTACATCCCAGAGAGGTTCTGCTGGGGAGAACCTCACCCCACTCGCTATGCAGAACACATTATGCTGGCATGGAACCAGATATGGGGCATGTGGATTGGATGTTCCAAGGGTTCAGAAGACCCCAGAAGGATACAGAATGCTGTTTGTTTGTTTGTTTGAACACAGTAGGAAAGACACCAACAGGGTCAGACATGTAGGCGGTTGTATTTCATTAACACTTAACATAAAAAGTTCCCTGTAGGGCACCATTAGATTTCAGCAGAAAAAGTAGAACCCAGGACTTCAGTATCGGGGAGAGATCAATCGATTAAATCAGGATATTTATTTTGTTGTCATTTCAATCACCCTAGAAATTTTTAAAAAAATCAATTTCCTGCCACACTTTTATAATCGCCATTGACAAAGAACGACTCAAGCCCCAAGTAGAAAGCAGGCTACTGAAATGAGTCTGAGTCAACAATTCCTCTTATCTTTCAGGAAATTGAGTTAACTGCTAGAATCGAAATCAACAAGTATTTATTGCACTTAAAACCCGGAGCTCTAAGTAATAAAAAAGGATGAACCTGGCAAGAAAGTGTATATTCTATCAAAACGTAAGACACTGATACCCGGGATATTAGTAGCATGAGTGCTAATTGCTGAACGCAAGTAACATCCTTGCTCGACTTATTAAGTCAAACTCCCCCTCCCATTCCTTCCTCATGCCCAGCACAGCTTCTTTTGTTGCCTCTCTGCCCAGACAGGGCTCTCCTCAGAGGCTAATCACCACTCGGCTCTGCTTCCCTGCTGCCACCAGTTGTCATTATTTCTAGGCAACATTACCCTGAGCTGTGTCACCATGGCAACAGTGGGTCACCACTTGGAGGAGTGCAACAGGGAAACTGGGGGAAAGGGAAAGGAACAGTCACGGTCTGAACCACTCCTGGTCACAAGCAACTTCTGAGGTGGCTTCTTCCCATTTTATGGAAGGGGAAACTGAGGCACAGACCAAAATGTGAAACCTGACAACCACACCCTACACCTGGGGCTGTGCTCCCTTTGAAAGGAACATTTCAACAAGTGTCCAGGGTGAGGCAAACAAACAAGCAAGCAGATACACAACGGAGAGGGTGGGGGCTTTGGTATGATGTAGATGAACCAAGAAATCTTTAGACATCTGCTTTAATGTACTAAACGCTGCTCTCTTAACTACGTTTTGCATATTTTCCAACTCTACAATTCTTCCTTAAATGTAAGTAGTTTTGCTTTCCCAGCTCCATTGACCTGTGAACTTCACTCAGTTCCTTAATTCTCCCCTCCCAACTGCATTTCTGTCAAAAACATATCCATTTTCCTTTAAGTGTTTTGTAAGAGGCATACTGCTGACTCGGAAAATTAATAACCTGGCATAACCTGCGATACCACCCTCACAACAGGCTCTCAAGTTACTTGTTCATTATTTTCCAAAATGATTTTATCACCTGCGTTCCCATGTGCATACTTCAATTGCTCTTGTAATGCTGCTATTCCTCAAACTGGTCTGACCTCCTTCTCTCAGAGAACCAATAGCTTTGAATCAAATCAAATCTGACAAGATCAAATAAGAGAGGAAAAAAGGTAGAGTCTGAACAATACCTTCTCTGGTATGCAGATCATCCCAGGGCTACCTACTTAGACTCTTTGCATGTTCCAGTAACACCCCTCCCCCCATTTTTGTCATTAACACTTTGTCTGAAAAAGCAACTTGACCATGTGGTTACTCTTCTACATCTACAACATTATTTTGCTAATGTAGTCGCTTTTTAACTAGGGATGGAATGCAAAATAATTTTTGTTATTACAATGACACTCTGTGTACAGTTGTCAATGAAGTTTTGCTTATTGAGATGGGTCTTCTTGGTAGTCATCAAGGACTTCCTTAGGATTGAACAAAGGTGTGCTTTTCAATGAGAAGTGGATGGCTTACTTAAACCCACACTGGGCAGTTAAGAGCCACAGCTCATGCAACCATGTGCCCTTGATCAAGCCATATAAGTAGAAATTTCCATTGTCCCACCTACACTAGGTTGTTGCCAGGGCTACTGACACCTGTCAATGAAAGAACTGGGAAGACTTAAGGAAGAACACCAGTGTAGGGCATTTCATTTCCGGGGTCCTTACCGCACCATGGGAGAGGGTTGCGATATCGATGGTGGACATTTTGGTGAAGGCCACTCTGATAACCTCGGCAACATTTGGCAGACACGATCCTGTCTGCATCACTTTTTCCAGCAAGAATGACTCAGCAGCAGCAAATATTTATTAAGCCTGGCTGTGAGTTCTTCACTGTTCTAGTTGCTATAACCAATTCCCCGTCAACTCTGCTGACAGACATTCTGAGGCTTCCTCTAGCTTCTCAAGTAGCAGTTACAATATTTCCAAAGAAAACTGATAATAAAGATCCATGACCCCAAGCCAATACTTTTTAAGTCGTATCCGTCTTAAGCAATGCATTAGGCTTCCCCAGTGGTTTCTTTCAGAAAGAGAGGCGCTTTGGTTTGAAGAGTCAGAAAGAAATGGGTTGCTTGCACATGTAAGTCCAGGGGTCCATTATGGATGCTGCCTAGGTAATTGGCTCAGCTCTTCTCATCCTCCATCAAAAACATATTTAGCTCATTAGGTCACAGGCAGTTTCTTAAAAGAAAGGGCATTTCGTTTTTAAAGTGTGAAAGCAAAGTAAGGCCTTCTGAAATACACTTGACTGCTCTTTGGGAACAGCCTAATTGTCAGCAAACGGGTCGGGCTGAGATATAGAAGAGCTGATTGTTAGTTTCTGCAGTCACATGCTAGTCAGGAGCTTTGGGGTAAGCCACAATCCCTCTCTAGGCCTCAGTTTATCCAACCAGAAAAAGAATATGCTGCTGCCCTGGCTGGTGTGGATCAGTGGTTAGAGTGTCAGTCTGTGCGCCAAAGGGTCACGGATTCAATTCCCGGTCAAGGGCATGTACCTGGGTTGCAGGTTTGATCCCTGGCCCTGGTCAGTCAGGACACATGTGGGAGGCAACCAATCGGTGTGTCTCTTTCACATCGATGTCTGTCTGTCTCCCTCCCCGCTCCCCACCCCCACCCTCCTTCCCTTCCACTCTCTCAAAGAGTCAATGGAAAAATAATATCCTCAGGTGAGGATTAACAAAACAAAACAAAAAACCATGCTGGACCAAGCAGTGGTTTTTGAACACAGGTGTGAGTAGCTACATGGCCAAAGGTAAACATAGTGTAGCCTAAGAAAGAATCAATTTTACTTAACCCTTTGCACTCGCTTGCTTTTTTCTCGATTCTTTTATTCTACTCGGGATTTAATTTTTTAAATACCCCAGATTTTACAAAGTGCGGCAGTAGAATAAAAAACTAGAATTTCTTTTCATACAAACTTATTTATTTGGATTTTTTTATATTTCAAATTATTGATACATTCAAAGAGTAATTTTAATCTCGACATCCGAGTGCAAAAGGTTAAAAAGTGGTTGAGGTAAAAGAGAAAGTCAAATCACTGCTGGTGTAAGTAATTTTAAATTTTTTATATTAAAGCAAATCTACATAATGGAGTAGAAGGCAGGAGTTAGAAGACTTTAAATAAATAGATACTTCTGTCAGTTCTTCTAAGCCTCAGGAGACCAACTCCTCTCTCCTCTGCTATTAGGATGCCTCAGTGGAAAGGAAAACGCGAGAAATCCTAAGCAACAGAGTCTCCAGGGCCACTTCTGCCTCGGACATGGTAGGAACCATGTTTCTTGCCTAGCAGCGAGAGGGATCTCTAGGGAGACACCTGTGACCCATTGGGGTTCGGTTTGTTACCCTGCAGCAGAAACACCAAGTTCATTAAAACTAAAGATTTCATCTGAACCACTAATCTTCCTCAGAGAAGAAAATGGTGTTTCTCCAGACCTCGGAGATGCCTAAAATAATCATGGAGGCGTACTCTGGATTTAGTGTCACCATCGGGACTGGGAAATCTAATATACTGATTTATTTACTACAGTATCAGGGGCAGCCAAGAGTACCTGGACTGTTCATGCCACTGAGAAGTAGCATCCATTGGGATTTAGCTGTGTTTGCTCACATTTGACAAGAGTCAAACTTGCTTTATGAAATCTATCAAATTACTTATTTTCTAAAGGAATCTATACTATGACTGAGGATAAGGCAGTAATTAAAAAGCAGGTTTGGAATGGTAGATCATCTTATATCCCTACAACTATAAGACACAAATGTAAAAGTAGGGGAAACTGGATTTAAGATTCAAAGAAGTCAAAATGCAAGTTCAAGTCAAATGTTTAGACTAAAAAAATATTTTTAAAAGAGGCAAATGCTTTTCAGAGGGCATTTTAAAGTTAAGTTAGAGAAAGAGTGGTAGAATAAGTTAATAACATTCTTTTTTGTTTTAATTTAAACCTTTACAACAAAAATTTTCGTGATGCTCTGGCCAGTGTGACTCAGTTGAGTGAGCATGGTCTCTGTACACCAAAAGTTTGCCGGGTTTATTCCCAGTCAGGGCACATGCCCAGTAGGGCTTGATTCCTAGTAGGGGACATGCAGGAGCAGCCGATCAATGTTTTTCTGACATTGATGTCTCTCTCTCTCTCTCTCTCTCTCTCTCTCAAATCAATAAAAATATTTTTTAAAATGTTCATGAGGTATTCCTAAACTATTGTTAAATGCTTTCCTTTTCATCATAATGTAACAAAATCCTCCATCATGTTTCAAGTGTACATTTTCTACAATGTACACTTCCAAAGAACACTATATGATAATTCCTATAATAAGTGTTATAATAACTATGGTGTTACTATAAAAAGAAAACATTGTGTATCACTATTTTATTAAGGGAGGATTAGCTAATGACATTTTTAATGAGTGAAAACTAGTAAACTGGAAACAAGTTTAATTTCTCTGCATTTATCAAAACAGCTCCAAACTTTCTCTAACTGAGAAATCTTGATAAGGATACAAGAAACTGGAAAGGTGGAGAGGGAGGGCCTCTGGTAATAAATGAACAAAATGTACAATTAGTATTTGTTTTTATTCAAGTGTCACAGATGTTTCTATTTCAGAGGATCAAGTTTTGACTCATAAGCATATAATTAGAATGTAATAAGAACTTAATAAGTATATAACTTTTCATTTGATATCACTTAATCAAGCTGTGAACATCTTTGGGTACAATTATGTGAACAGAACTATGCATCTCTAATAAGTCTGAGCTGAGATTCTATAGGGTTGGGAGTAGACTTTTTCATTTCTTTGCTTTAAGCACATGGTTCAATATTTGTTGAGTAGATAAATGGATGGATGGATGGATGGATGGATGGATGGATGGATGGATGGATGAGACAGCAAAAAAAATAGATGTTTCTTTTTATTTTAAATTTATATGTCAAAGTTATACTTTTTATGAAGTAGGAAACTTATGTACAATCAGTCTAAACTTTGTTTTTAATATCATAAAACTAATATTTATGAGATACTTAAGTGTCTTAAATTTCAGTTAGCAAGATGAAAAATCTACTGCTGGTTGCTATGATTAGTTTGAACACATTCATGGCAGGATATAAAATATAGAATAATCATTTATTTTTGAGTATTTTGAAAAGATCAGTTGTTTAAAATTTTCAAAAAGTCATGAAATGGTGCAGCCAACACATTAATATGTAAGAGAAATATATGGCATAACTATTGGAAAAGAGGAGAAAATGCTATCATTATCATCAGATGATATGATTATATTCCCAGAAAATTCAACAGAATTAAATTTATTTCTCACAAGATAAAAGTGAGTTCTGTTAAGCTGTCAGAAATAAGGTAACTAAATGAAGTTAAATGGAACCAATAGTTTTCTTGTTCTCTAGCAATAATCAGAGAGAATGTGTAATAGAAAAATATATCATTCATAATAGCTACATAAAACATAAAACAATTGGGAATAATGCTGACTGAAAATGTATTCAGACAGACATAAAAATTAACAACCTTTATCTGGAGGTATACACTAATATTGGAACAAAAATGAGGGATATTTCTAGATTAGCATTCTTATCATTTAAAAACATTATGTCTTACTATATTATTTTTATTAAATTAATTCATAGATCAAGCACAATTTAATAAAAGCTCAAAGGAGGATTTTTTTTGTTGTTGTAGGAGGTTGTTATTAGTATGGGAAAGAACTTTAAGAAATAGATGAGGACAGAACATAAATTTCTGAAAAAGAATTACAATATATGGAATTGGCCTTAGTAGATGGATACATATACTATTAATTTAAAACAATTAATACAGTTTGTTTTTGCTAAAGGAATAGAGAGATAAATCAATGGAATTGATTACAAGTATTTTGAGAGAGGTCCCAGAATACCTAAGAACTTAAGATCCAAGATAGTAAGTACTACAATGGAGAAAGGATGCCTTGTTTAGAATAGTTAGAAAGATAGAGAATAAATTAATTTCTAAACTCAATTTTCACTATTCCCTCAAATAAATTCCATACTGATTTGATTAAAAAGATAAACCACAAAGGACAAAAAGATATAGATGAATCTTTCATTGATAACAGGCATGCAAGTCTTACTAAGAATAAAAAAACAATGCAAACAAAGAACAAAATGGAAAATTATTATTATAGTAGAGGCTCGGTGCATGAATTCATGCATGGGTGGGGTCCAGCAGGCCTGCCCCATGGGGATGCTGGGGGCCGATCGGGGGCGGGGCCAGCCAGGGGGAGGGGCGATTGGGGCCTGGATCAGGCTGGTTGGCTGCCGCAGTGCATGTCATAGCCACTAGTAGTTCTGGTCATTCTGCTATTCCGGTCGCTGGGCAGATAGATAGATAGATAGATAGATAGATAGATAGATAGATAGATTTAATCCTCACCTGAGGATATGTTTTTATTGATGTTAGAGAGAGAGGAAGGGAGGGAGAGAGAGAAACGTCAATGTGAGGTAGAAACATTAATCAGTTGCTCCTGCACATATCCTGACTAGGGATTAAACCAGCAACCTAGGCATGTGCCCTGACCGGGAATCGAACCCACAACCTTTTCATTGTATGGGATGATGCTCTAATGGTTGAGCTACAGGGCCAGGGCAAAATGTCAATTGTGTTTAATGGCTTCAATATGTATTAACTACAAACTTCTGAATTCTTTCTATGATGCCAACTTGAGCACAAGCAGCTAACTTCCCCCACTAATTCCCCAGTGATATAACTAAGGACTGATAAAAAAAATATGGAAAAAGAAAGCTTTAAGCAGTGTTAGAAACAAGGGAAATGTGTCAGTCACATGTGTTTAAAGTCTCTGTGCTACTACTGGTTATACTGAAAAACCCCAAATTTTGTCCAGTAGCTACATTAAACTGTAAACCAACAGTTCAATGATTTATCTCCCTTGTATCCTGGAAATAGCAACAGTAAGGAGGTTTAGGTGAGTTGTATACTTGGCTTCCAGGCTGAGCAAAGGGAAAGTTTGGTAGAGAGAAGTAACCTCTAGGACAAGAAATGAGTAGAGATGACATATCCCTCCTGGGTACCCATAGCCAGAACTCACTTTACACCACACCGAAGCTGCTGCACCACTGAACTCAATCAAATTTACACCCAAGAATCTTCTACTTACTATTTGAGGAGAGGATTCTACACATAAACAGCAAATGAGGAGCTATAAAAAGATTTCTGTGCCCTGTCTTGGATAAAAAGAACTAAGCCTGGGCAGACTTCTGCATTCATGATGAATGAATGAATGAATGAATGAATGAAAACCTAACAGCAAATGAAAAGCTAGATATGCAACAAGGATCCCATATGAGAGCAATGGAAAGATCATGCAAACGAAAGAGGGTCAAGATGGAGAGCTCAAGGTTCATCACTTAAAAAGTGAAGAAATATTAAGACCACATCTTGTTCTGTGTTTTCAGTGAAGTGCAGGAAAGCTCATCCTTTCTCCATGAGCTCATGAAATCGGAAAGGAAAGATGATAAGAAAACACAATAGACTAAATTGCAAAGGGACTGAGAGAGAGAGCTGGAAATAAAGGTGGCAGTGGTTGAGGTAAGGAAGGAATGTGAAGAAATCAACATTTCAATAGAATTAGAATCTGAACCTTATGCAGTAAAGCACTGTCAGTGTACCAAATGGAATCAATGAGGTTGAGAATATACTTGAGACATATTTACACAATAGAGAGAAAAAGGGAAAAGAGATTAAAATGAGTAGAGGACTATTGAGAGATACGAAGGTCATAAAACAAAGATCCAACCTAAGAATTATTAATGCCCCTGGAAAGAATTCTATCTAATAAAAGAGTAATATGCAAGTTGATTGTCACCACAACACACAAGATGGCTGCTCCAATGTGGTCAAAGATGGCTGCCCCCATGTGGACACAAGATGGCCACCATAAGATGGCCAGCAGGGGAGGAAAGTTGGGAGGGACCAGGCCTGCAAGGGAGGGCAGTTGGGGGCAATCAAGCTTGCAGGGAAGGGCAGTTGGGAGGGACCAGGGCCTGCAGGGGAGGGCAGTTAGGGGTAATCAGGCTGGCAGGGGAGCAGTTAGGCATCAATCAACAGGTTAGGGGGTGATCAGGCTGGCAGGCAGAAGTGGTTAGGGGCAATCAGGAAGGCAGGCAGGTGAGCAGTTGGGAGCCAGCAGTCCCGGTAGGATCGGGCCTAAACAGGCAGTCGGACATCCCTCAAGGGGTCCCAGATTGGAGAGGGTGCAGGCTGGGCAGAGGGACACACACCCCATGCATTAATTTCATGCACCGGGCCTCTAGTAAATAAATAAAAGCACAAATGAAATAGAAACAATAGTTAAAAGATGGAGGTAAGGAAATCTTGGGAGGTTAAAAAAGGAGCTGAGAGAAAAGATCCAAACACTTCAGTGGCTGAAGCAACCAAAGAAAAGCTCTGAGAACCACTATCCTAGAAATTGTTAAGACAAAAGGAAGATTTCTGAAATTGTTAAGCTCCTCTGCCCAAAAAAGAGTTAACTACAAGTGCATTGATTGGCTTCTGACTTGACAATGTCTATAGGATTTTGAGGGAAAAACTTAATACTCTAAATAATATACTCAGTCATAATATATTTCCAACACAAAAATGAAAAATATTCTCAAATACGCTAGGGATCTGAAAATATAACAGTTCCCAAGAACCCTACTTTGAGAAATACATAGTAAAGAAAAAAAACAGACTTGAGATTAAATATGTATCTCAAAGATGTTAATCATAGTATAATTTATGAAGATAAACAATTAGAACCAGTGTAACAAAAAATGCTAAATTAAATTATGGTATTTTCATAATATTGGGCATTAAGTAGCTCTTTAAAACCATGTTGGCCTGGCTAGTGTTGCTCAGTGGTTAGAGTGCTGGCCTGCTTACCAAAGGGTTGTGGGTTCGATTCCCAGTCAAGGGCATGTACCTGGGTTGTAGTTTTGATCCCTAAGCCCAGTCAGTGCACAACCAATGTGTCTCTCTCACATTGATGTTTCTCTTTCTCTCTCTCCCCCACTCTTCCACTCTCTCTAAAAATTCAATGGGAAAAAAATATCCTTGGGTGAGGAATACAAAAAACAAAACAAAACAAAACAAAAAAACCCAACCAAAAAACAAAAAACACACACCATGTTTTCTAACAATGTAGTATGGCAGGTACAAATGCTTACCACGTGGTATTAAGTATTTTATATTTTTTATTCAGGAAGCAAATATTTTATCATCATAAAATAACGTAAAATAAAACAAAAATAGCCTGAGACAAAAATTCGAAAAATTCCCCCTGGGCTTTCATGCTTGTAAACCATGTTATTTCCTCATTTAAAATTGAACAATAGGTCAAATGTTATAAAGATCTAGGGACAATTATTTATAAAATGTGGATACACTTTCCAGACTGAACATCCTGAAGTGCAAGAAAGTAGCAGAATTGGAAAATCACATTATTTTGCTAAGTCTGGACAAATTTTTGTCATTGTAAACGTTGCCTAGCTTATTGCATACCATAGCCTATTGTCCAAGTTGCTCAACAGAAATTATAACAATAAAGTATTGCTGAAAAATAAGTCACAAGGTACAATGCAGTTTGTTATTTAAACAACTTGATGTTAATTTGAATAATTCAAACTCACAGTGAGTAGGCTGTGGTAGGGGGGCTGGATAACTTTTTCAAAAAGAGATTAAAGAAAATAATGAACAGAGTGACAATGGCTTGCAAATTGTAGCTTCCCACTAATAGTAAAATTTGCATAATGCTTTTCATAGAACAGCATAAAAATGTTAAATTATAACTTTTTATTATTACTTCTAATAATAAAACATGAGTTATATAAAATTAACCACTAAGGCACCAAATGAGACAGTTTTAACATTACATGTTAGGATATGGCTCCACCTTGTCTTCACCTCCTTTGATTTTGTAGGATTTTAGAATAAAAGGGGAATCTTTAGGGGGAAAAAGGTGTCAAGATTTTCTCATTCTTAATAGCAATAATGAGCATAGAATTGCTTTTTGCATTTTAAATGGCTAAAAGATATTATGCTATGGGATGGTCCCTTTGGGAACTCACAGCAGATATTTTTAGAAGGGTCGGCTAAGGTTTGGGATAAAGCACAGATCCGTGGTATCAGAAACCCATAATCACTGTTTCATGCTTAATCAACTAAGCTAGTCAACCACATACAAGAGCCTCAACCATGACTGTGAAATATTATGAAAAGTAAATTGTTATGCAAAGAGTAAATAATTACATGTTAAATCCAGGAGTCATAAATATGGGAAGGAATATTTGCCAGGAAGCACCGTTTCTAGTGCAACATAAAAACGCTAACCTAGAAAGAGATTGATAATAATTATTTTAAGTTTAGAAAGTGTGATGAAGGATTTGCCATACATGCTTTGATTCAGACTACATTAAGGTGACCAGCTTTTAACATTGGTAAAGCGGGACACCATTGACCGGGAAGGGGGGGGGGGGGTGTGTGAGATATGTTTTGTTTTGTTTTTTAAATATATTTTATTGATTTTTTACAGAGAGGAAGAGAGAGGGATAGAGAGTTAGAAACATCGATGAGAGAGAAACATCGATCAGCTGCCTCTTGCACACCTCCTACTGGGGATGTGCCCGCAACCAAGGTACATGCCCTTGACCGGAATCGAACCTGGGACCCTTGAGTCCGCAGGCTGACACTCTATCCACTGAGCCAAACCGGTTTCAGCCCGGGGGGGTGGGGGGGGAGTTCTTGATTAAAAATTTGGTCTATATTGTAATCGCTTTTGGTTTTTTTAATAAAAGGAAATTCACTTCTTAGATCATCGTTGAATTTGCATCCTCTTTTCTTACTCATTATGTTAAAAATCTAAAAAAAATAATTTAAAATTATATTATAAATTATTATATACATATTGCTTAAAAACACAGTAAGTAGGTACATAATTACATGAACATATTTTATTGTTAGTTTATAAATTAAATTAATTTGATTGTTGTAAAGTAACTATATTTTAAAAATTATTTTAATCCTATATTTCTTTCTAAATAATAACAATACTAACTTGTATTATTTTTCCTCTGAATTTGCTGTAACGTAAGTCGTAAGTGTCACTTTCAAGGCCAGCGCTAGACTTTTTGCTGCCACTATAAAATATAAATAATACGAGTACTGTCTGCTAAATTCAAGAAAATTTATGTATTTATGAAATAAATAAATAAATTACTTACCTAAATTATCTGAATAGCTGATTTGTAATGACATCACTTGTTAAACTAGCTTACTAGCACGCAGTACGATGTGTATCGTCTGAGAGACAGTTACAAAATGTGTTCGTCGTTGCCAATCCCAAAAAATGCCATTGTTCATCAAGTCCAAACAATGGTGGTCGAATTCTAACAACTGATCAACAATGCGAACTTTGATAAGCAGTTCTCGATAATCAGTTCTCAACAATTATTTGTTATTATTAAAGTTTAACATTATAAAATTAACAAAAATAATATAAAACTCATATCCTGGCTAAATAGCCACATGGCCGCCGAAAACCGTATATTCCCTTCCCGTTCTCCCGCCGTTCCCTAGCTTGTCATGCATTCTTTCCAAAAATCGGTGACTTTTTTAAAACGCCACGGGACTCGGGACAAATTGTTAAAAATCGGGACTGTCCCGCCAAAAGCGGGACTCTGGTCACCTTAGACTACATGCTTCCTAGATTTGGATCCACCTATGTCTTAGGGTAAAAATCACAGGTAGATCATTTGGTCTGCAGATTCAAATATGAACTGCTTATAATGTGAACAATTTAAGATAAAAAACAATGTAACTGAAACAAAATGGGATTAAAATACAGAGTAGGTGCCACTGCTAATTAACCAACCATTCTGCTTGCTGTCTGTTTGTTTGTTTCAGTGATCTGACTAATGAATGAACTAAGAAAACATCCAGGCGCCCTGGCCAGTTCGGCTCAGTCGGCTGAGTGTTGTCCCATGCTCCAAAGGGTCACCAGTTCGGTTCCTGGTCAGGGCACATACCCATGACAGGTTCAAGGCTCATATGGGAGGCAACTGGTCAATGTTTCTCTCTCACATGGATGATTCTCTCTCTCTCTCTCTCTCTCTCTCTCTCTCTCTCTCTCTCTCTCTCTCATTCTCTCTCTCTCCATCTCCTTTCCTCTCTCTCTCAAATCAATACAAACAAAAGAAAAAGAAAACATCTATGGTTCCAAACAGTTTTCAATATGCAACATGACTACCTCATAGCCATGAACCTTTACATTTGAATTGACATAGCAATGTCCCAGATTGCATCAACTTCATCCACTAAACAAGGGAAACAGGGATGAGAGAAATGGCATCTTCCTCGAGTGCTCATGGTAATGTTCTAGAACCGAAAGCTAGTCGTTTCCTGTCCCAGACCTTAGAATATGTCTCCACTCCTGCCCCTCCTTCAAAGGGAATCAAAAAACAACTCAGAATTTAAAAAATGAGAGTAGCATACCATTTACAAAACATATCACCTTGTCCTCTGTGGGCTTTTATATTGTTAACCTAGAGCCAGGATTCAGGTGCCTGTTCCTCCAAATATTCTTACACATAAAGAAACAAATAAAGCATGCTGCAGTTTTTAATTAATCATCTTTTTTCTTTTTAATATGTTTTTATTTATTTTTAGAGAGAGAGGAAGGGAGAGGGATAAAGAGACAGAAACATTGACTAGAGAGAGACATCATCGATTGGCTGCCTCCTGCACACTCCCTTCTGGGGATCAAGCCCACAACTCAGGCATGTGCCCTGATCAGGAATCTAACCAGTGACCTCTTGGTTCATGGGTCGATGCAAAACCACTGAACAGCACCAGCTGGGCTGATGAATCATCTTTTTAAAGAAACATGGCAGATAATCTTAGAGCTCTCCTTCTGCCTTAATTAAAAATTTTAATACAATTATTGTCATTAATATCATCAGCCACATTTGCAAAGAATTTTATACAGTGAATAAAGTGCTTCCAGCGTGCAGTGTCTCATTAAGTTTCAGAGGTAGACAACAGGTACTCAAAGGGTTGGTTTGGAGCCATCAGCCTGCACAATAAGAAATAATTCTCATGACTAATTTCATTATTTAGGCTACTCAACATTTTCTTCCCAAGATTACCAGTATCATTCTCATTTTGACCCCATAAGTGATTCAGATTCATGATTGCCCCCACGCTATTTACAAAACAGCAATAAGTATATTAAGGAAATCTACTGGCTTTGCGATAAAGCTGGGCCCAGCTCATAAAGATGATATCTGTGTCCTTCAGCGGGAAGGAAACACCCCGGCTGGGGGAGCCTGTCCTATTCTATGGTTTGGTACAATAGCTCTCTTTTTCTTTACAGGGTCAAAAATTCAGCAAAAGAAATTAATAAAAAGCTTTCTCAGAGGGAAAAAGAGCCCCTCTCTACTGCCAAGCCCACTGCCCCCTCCCCCCAAAAGACAGAGAGGGAGAATTTCAGGAACAGGACTTAGTCACAGTGCTTAACTAAAAGCAGACTTCTCTGGATTAGAGCTGCAATTTACGTACTGTATAAAATGTCAGGACAGTATTCTGGTTTCTTACACACACTGCTGATTTTATTGTATACTTTACAATCTTTATCCTCCTATAAAAAATTCCTTGTTCTAGGTTTAGAACATTTTCTAACATAAAGAGTAGGCATTCACATTTCTTTTTTAAATAAAAAGGCAAAGTGGTTTGCAATAAACATTTGAAGTTCAATAACCATTCATATATATATATATATATATATATATATATATATATATATATATATGAGAGAGAGAGAGGAGAGGAGGGGATGAGAGGGAGAAATAACAGTAGCCAACATTTACTGAGGGATCTCGAAATGTTAAAGTTCTAGAATTTTTTTTAGTCAATATACAAAACATCCATGCAAAAGTCCTATTCAAAAGCTAGGATTAGTGGCATATGTTTAAATTCTGAACTCCAAACAGAAATTTCGGCCTGCTTAAGAGGCTCCATATTGAACTAACAGTCTGACCTTTCAAAACCTCACTTTTCTTATCTATAAAATGGGACAATATTTATATCTTTCAGGGCACTTGGGAGCATTAAATTTGAAAAAAAATTTTTTTAAACATTTTGAAAGTTATTGTCAAGGTGCCTAGAATATAGTGGATACTTTAAAAGAGTTCCTTGTCCTATTCATTATCTGTTATTTAACTTAGAAATGAAAGAAAATTGTGTTGCTATATAGACCTTGCTCTGAATTTCAGATTTATTTTTTTAGTGGGAATAAATAAGTACTTGTTCATTTTCTTTCAAAAACCGCAATAATAATGACTACAGATCAAATTAAAACAAAAGGTCAAGATATTATTTCAAATGAGGGCTCCTTCCAATGTAACAGGCCCCCATTCTGACCCCTAATATTACATTCAAGATAAAGAAGAGTTATGTTTGTTCCTCAAATTTAGTACAAATGAAAGTGCATTTTTCATAGCCACAATTAGTAAATTGAACTTAATTTTCTTTTTAAATATTTTTTTATTGATTTCAGAGAAGAAGAGAGAAGGAGAGAGAGATAGGAACATCAACAATGAGAGAGAATCATTGATCAGCTGTCTCCTGCACACCCCACACTGGAGAATGGAGCCCACAACTTGGGCATGTGCCCTGACTAGGAATCAAACCCTGACCTCCTGGTTCATAGGTCGATGCTCAACCACTGAGCCTGCCAACTGGGCTGAACTTAATTTTCTTACTTAGGGGTTTAAGTGAATTAAGATAGCCCAGTGATTACCACCTTTTCAGAAAGAACCTTCAACTCCTGGATTTTGGAGACGGCTAGAAACTGTGTTACCAGCATCGCAGAAGTTGCTCTCATTTTCAGTCTTTTCCAGAGGGTACTTGTGTGAGAATTCCAACTTTGTGACACTTCAGAAAGTCCTATGCCAAGAACAGCAAGTCGATGTCACTCGGGTCCCCCTTTCTCACCTTGCCCGTCCAGGGCAGGCATGACTAATTGACCCCAGTACCGTTTCCCTCTGAATCTAGACGTGGCACTCAAAATTTTCTCAAAACAGGCAGGCAGCCACCACCAACTGATCAGCGTTCCCTTATGAACTGAAACCACCCCCAGTCTAGGCTAAAGGTTACCTTTGAACTACTTATGAAAAAAAGGGGGCAGAAGGGGCATGCTTGCTGAATAAATTAAGTCTTCACATCGTTCTAAAGGGAATATTTACCCTACTTATGAGACCAAACTTCTCAGGCATTTCATTACCATTCATTTAGACATAAATACCTGTAATACTACTCATAAATCATTCTTATCTCTTCATTAATAAGAACTTCTGAAGAGCCATTATGAGATAAAATACTCTTGGCCAGTTCAAATTGCTGTATGTCGTTATAATTAATGAAAGTGTACATCTTTATGAATAGCCTATAATTCAGGGTCTTCAGTTATTAGATTGAAATGAAGTTTTATTATATTTCAATTTCATTTTCTATAGTAGTGGACAAGTGTTAGTCTACCCCAGCACAGACCTGGGGTATCTTTCGCCCAGATAGGCCTCTGTTTTTATGGGCAGTATAAAGATGTACCCAGAACTGATTCCTTCAAAACAAGGACTGTGAAACAAATGTCTGATTCTTCGGCCAGTGTGCATCAGCGGAAAGACAAACAGGCCATTATATTTGTGGCAAAGAATGAGACTGCAAAGTCAATGAGGAACAAGGCGCATTATCAGCTGGTCTACATTGTAAAACAAAGGCACCAAAGCACTGTGGATACAGGAAAAGCCAAAGTTCCGTGGTTCCCGGTGAACTCCAGTGGTCTGTGGGATCATCCTGAACATAAGTTGACTTGTCTCTGTTAGTTTCCATATCTTTCTTAGCAGACGACATGTGTCCCGTGGCTGTCCTGGCCATGATCTATTCAGCAGTGTTATTGGGCACTGGCCTCCTTTCCTCTCTGTCTCCCTCAAAGGGTTGCTTTCAAAATGACAGACGGTGTTTATTCAGGATAGCCCATAAACAACAACAACAAAAAAAACCTCACGATGTTTGAAATGCAAGCAAACTTAAATTCCTTGCAAATATCTTCATGAGAGGGCTTTTCCTTGGGGCAAGTGGTAATATTTGAAATAAACTAAACATGACTAAAGGATCGTTGGAGTTTTACAAGCATTTCTATGACCTAATACTGTAAATTAGCCTTTAAACTGTGAGGAATTTTGAAACCACCATTCCCCGGTGTCATGTGAGATGAATTGTTTAGGGATTTCGTCATTTTTAGCCAGCGGGGAGGGCGAGATACTGTCCGCACTGCGGCCTGAGAAGAAAGGTGCCGTTTTTTCCTCTTGTTTTTTTGTTTGTTGGTAGGTTGGTTGGTTTTTTTTTGTTTTTTATGCTATGGGAAACAGAGGTGGGGGGAGAACCAGCAGGAATCTGCGGAGGTTTACCCTGCCCTTTCTCCTGCCGCTTCCGATGCCTGGTAACAAAACAACATCTACATCGGTGGATAAAAATCTCCCTAAAATATCCAGTCTTAGCCATGCCGAATAACATCGTCATTTTATTTCTGTGCATCCACATTTTTGCTGGCAAGTGATTACTTTTTATTTATTTTAATTTTAGTTAATTTTTAGATATTTCTTTTTAAAATATTTATTTTCCATCACCATTTATCCCTACTATACCATCTTCCACCTCCAGCTACCTCCTTCCCCGCAATCACCACTCTGTTGTCTGTGTCCGTGAGTTCTTCCTTTTTTTCTTTTTTGCTCAATCTCTCTACCACTCCACAGCAAACCTCACCTCACCAGAACTGTCTGCCTGCTCTCTCTCTCTGAGTCTGTCTCTATTTTGCTGTCAGTTCAGTTTGTTCATTAAATTCCACATATAAGTGAAATTATATGATACTTGTCTTTCTGTGACTGGCTTATTTCACTTAGCATAATGTTCTCCGGGTCCATCCGTGCTGTTGCAAAGGGTAAAATTTTCTTCCTTTTTATGGCTGAATAGTATTCCATTATGTAAATGTACCATACCTGTTTTATCCCCTCATCTACTGATGGGCTATTGGGCTGCTTCCAAATCTTGGCTATTGTAAATAATGTTGCATTGAACATAGGGGTGCATACATTCTTTCAAATTAGTGTTTTGGGTTTCTTCCTATAAATTCCCAGAAGTGGTATTGCAGTTCCATTTTTAGGCAAATTAACTCTTAATTCATATGTCTTTTCCCTTGAAGGGTGGGGAAGAAAGAAGCAAAAAAAAAAAAAAAATCTATCTCACTGCCTATTAGTTTTAGCTTATATGTGAGAGGATAAACCCCAAAAGGAGCATACTAATTAGGAGATTGTGACACCCCTTTGTTTGCTCACTGTCATTTGGTGCATCCTCCAAGGCCCAGTTCAAATGTCTCTTCTTGGAAAATCATTGCCAACCCTGTCCCCCACCCCCACTGCCCCAAGGGAGCCACTGTTACCCTCCCTGACCACTATGCCCGCTTGTACTTTTTAGTCTTTTGTCCTTAAAGTTGACCTTGTGGCTGTTGTATCTGGGTAGAACATGAACCAACTGAGCCAGCTGAGCTCATGGTAACGCATCGTTCTAGCTCAGCACCCATAATAGCATCTGGGTACTCACCTAGGGTCTGCTGACTGACTGGATAATAAATAAATAAACGATCCAGGAGCAGTCCTTGAGAAAATTTAAAACCTGAATTTTTCATCCTCCCGAGTAAATAGACAATCCATCTACCTAAAGTGCAGAGGAGTTTGATGTGCTCAAGGGGTGCTATCTTTTGAGCAACTTTCTCTCCTCCACCCACTGTCCACGCCTGCCACTGGCCACTGCTGGGCGAGGATGGAGGAGGGGAGGCTGGGGCGGTAACACCCTGAACTTGTGCCAAACCTCTGGGGTCCAGGCAGAGGCTGGGAGCAAGACAGGGACTCCTGCCCAGGAGCCTGTCCACTCAGCCAGGAAGGGGCGGGGCCTGTGCTGTGAGCAGGCAGCTCACTTAGTCTTCTTTCACTTCTCCCACCAGAACCACTTTCAGAGGATGACCTCAGTGGAAAAGGACTCCATAATACATGCCATTGAACTGTACTCAAACTGTCAATCAAGCAACACAAAGGAGAAACAAAATAACAAGTTCTGCCCCTTCCATGCTTCTTTAACAATCATAGGTGCCCCCACCGCCACTCCAGGGGCTCCAGGAAATCCCTGTTTCTTTGGTTGACTGGAATGAACGATTCTCTCCTAGACTCTAGAATCTTTGGGGACTAGGACGTCATGCATGTTTCTTTGTTTCCCAATGGGCCCAGGACAAGCACCAGACAGGCACCAGCCCCTGTACCCTGCAAAATCAAAAGCTGGCGTTCAGGATTACATTTTGGATAAAAGGCGGCGGGGAGTGAGACTGCAGATGATGCTACTATTGTCTGGCTGAGGGGCCTGGGTGTAAAATACCTCTGGGCTGATCACAGGGCCTAATCCCAGAAAGCCACCCCAGGGACCTGGGAAGGGCCCTGTAGAGAAGGTGGCCCTGCCGGGCAAAGGCTGTCTCTTAGGTGCCTGATGGACCCTGAAGAATGAATGAGCTTTCCCCATAAAAAAGACCAAATTATTTGAACCAAGTGCCTGTTCTCTACTTTTTCCCTAGATTCAAACATGCTAAAGCATAAGGAAGAACATAAGGAATTGCCTTTTGGGTTCCCAAGGACACATTTTGCAATCAAAATTCCTGGAAGTCTGGGAATGTGGGCGGCTTTGTTAAAATCCTACCTGTTTCCCTGCAGCCAAGCCAGGGTTGAAAAAAGACACCTCCAGGTTATGGGAACACAGCCTTGACTTGCAGCTTCAGGAGGCATCGGAAGTGTCCTGACTCAGGCAATTTCCTTTCTGTGGAACCCCATGTGTGCACACAATAAGGGCTCATTTCCTCCTATTGGTTTTTGTTTGAATGGTTTCCTTTGATATGGGCTGTCTTCCGCTCTTATTTGCAGTTATCTAAATCCAGGCAGCCTTCTCAACTCAGAATTCCCTCTACTGGAGTCAGGCCCAACTCTGATGGCCTCACCCTCCCTCCTGCCTTAGATTACACAAGTATCTGGGGTTCCCAATCCAAAGAGGGCGGGTGTCAGGGTCCTCCATTGGCGTTGGCAGTGTGCACCTGTATTTCTGTGTGTGTGTCTGTGAGAGAGATGTGCATGCATTGTGTACCTTAACACCTCAGTGCAATTGCAGGCTACCAAACATCTTTGTTTTGCTTGCTTTAAATAGCATCAATGTACTAGGCCAGTGGTCGACAAACTCCTTAGTCAACAGAGCCAAATATCAACAGTACAGCGATTGAAATTTCTTTTGAGAGCCAAATTTTTTAAACTTAAGCTTCTTCTAACGCCACTTCTTCAAAATAGACTCGCCCAGGCCGTGGTATTTTTGTGGAAGAGCCACACTCAAGGGGCCAAAGAGCCGCATGTGGCTCGCGAGCCGCAGTTTGCCGACCACGGTACTAGGCACACGATTGGATACTCTCTGAATGGGGAGAATGAGGCTTTTGAAAACGGTTCACTATGGATTCAAAGATTTACAAATATACTTTGCTTTGGAAATATTTGGAAATCTTGCCTCAGTTGAAAGTTGACACTAAGATTTCTCTATCCCAGAGTATCATACATTGTGCTTTGCACTCTTTCTATTTTTATTTTATTTTTTTCAGTTTTCTGTTTTTATTTCTCCTTGTGTGCTGATCAAACGGGCTCCACACCACACTTCTTTCCTCTTGCTGCTGTGTGTGACCCAAATCTCGTGGCCTGGGGCACCGGCAAGCACCTAGCTTGTGAAAACATCTCTGCTGTTGATGGGTGAGGAAAAAAAAAAAAAAAAAGACAAAAGGACATGCGATCCCCAGTCTTCTGACACAGGCAACTGGGTCACTACATCCAGGAAGGAAGAAACACGTGGTTGCAGGAAACACCTTGGAGCAATCCTTGCTTATTTATTCTCTAAGCAACAAAGGGCCAACCATTCTTCAGGGACTAGAGGGCCAGGACGGACTGGCAGATGTCAGGAGTGTTTTTGGCCCCAGAGGAAATTCATTCATGCATTCACTCACTCATTCATTCATTTGTAACGTTTAAGTTCAGGAGTTTGGTCCCAATGTGAGCCAGTTACCATGTGCGTAAATGACCTAAATTAAAAATGGCCTGAGTGGTAACAGAATCAATTTTATCTGTGCAAAAACAGCTCAAGCCACCATCGAGCTGGGTCAAGCGCTCCGTTTTCACACGTGCACCGTATGAAACTTTCCAAATGCAGCCCAGTCCTCCTGTTTCCAAAAGCACCTGCATTCCTGCAGCTTGGCTCACATGCTCCAGTGTCTTATAATTCCTCCCATGAAATCATTTTGTAGAATAGAAAATCTTTTAGCATTTTGTTGCAAAAACAGTAATGTTTTTGTGTGAATGATAACAAAACTTTAAAAAAAGTGCAGAAATAGTCATATTGAAGTTTGTACTCTTTTTAGAATTGCTTAGAGGGTTCATAGCATTTATTTGGGATTATTCCCCAATAACTTCATGTTCATTGAGAGAGATATATCCAAATATAATGTATGGAGTGTTTATTCTGTGCAGGATAGAACTTTTTTACATAGGTGGTCTCATTTAATACTACTCAGCATCCAGAGAAGTGGGCATTAATACCCTCATTTAGAGATGAGAAAACTGAGATTCCCATGCATTTTAAAATTTGCCTGAGCCCAGCTGGCATGGCTCAGTAGTTGAGTGTCAACCCATGAACCAAGAGGTCACAGTTTGATTCCCAATAAGGGCACATGCTGGGGGGCTTGATCCCAGGTAGGGGGCGTGCAGGAGGCAGCCAATCAATGATGCTTCTCTCTCATTGATATTTCTGTCACTCTATCCCTCTCCCTTCCTCCCTCTCTAAAAATCAATAAAAACATATTTTTATAATTTGCCTGAAGTTGTGCACCTACTCTGCGGCAGAGCCAGAATTTGAACGCAGGAATTGAATAGTCTCTTAATCCTTGTGCCAGGAGATCTGTTAATCATGTTCAAATCACTCTGTGTTAATCATGTTCAAATCACTCTGTAATAAATGTAGATTCCTGGGACCAGCCCCAGACATCCCAAGTTAGAATCTCGGGGTCTGAGGCCTAGGAATCTGTCATTTGTCTTCTTAACAAACTTCCCAAGAGTTTGTGCAGCCAACAAAACCAGTGTTTGGAGTAACTAGTAAGGGCTTTTGAAATGGGCTTGGGAAGAAAACACAACTTCTTTCTTCTCCTGGGGTTGGGTTGAGTAGGGGAGCAAATGTAACACAGAAATATGACCTTGTCCCAATGACCATAAGAGCTCATTCTGGCCTTGACTGTGGGCAGGCTTGTTTTTTTACTTAGTTTTCAAGTGGCCCTCAAAGGCAAATAAATAGGTCAACCCATTTTGTGAGATGTGCAGTACATTTTGTGCAGCCGAACACAACCAGAAGTATCTCTCCTACAGCAATTAAGCAACTAAAACTTATTTTAAAGGTTAGGACATTCCGGATAACTCCCCAGCTTATACATTTTGTCCTTAGTTTCTCTCTGCGCATTGCTTTTATCAGCCAAACTTCTTCTCTAAAGTTTATGTGCATAAAAGAGCCCTGACTGAAGGGCTTGGGGCTTAGCTAGCCTCTCTTCAGAACAAAGTACAATTTCATAGATATGTGTACAGTCTCTGGGGGTGGAGGATGCAATCTGTCTTCATCTGTAATAGAAACTTCTGGGTATATTTGGGCGGATGATAACTATGGATTTTCATAAATATGAGTCACACAGCTAATAATCATCTGTAGAAATGCCTGTTTGGATAAGACATTTCAATCATCGGATTGCATGCCGCAAACAATTATTGGGCACCTGTTATTTACCAGACATTGGCTCCAGTTTAAAATGCATGGGGATGACTACAATAGACGAACATTATTCCACAGGTGACATCTATATTGGCAGATTTTGTTACTTAGGAGAAGGGGCTAGGCCCATGAGTTATCCTTTTGCTGAACCCAGTGAGGTTAAGGAAAAAGCTAAGGGAAATGATAAAGTAACAAAAGAACAACTATTAACATTGGTAAAGCACATTAGAAACAGCAGTCCTTGTATGTTAGTAAAGCATGAAATGATGCAATACTCACCTTTCATTAATAATTGGGAGTTTTTGCAGTATACTGGTCTCCTCCCTCTACAGTTATTTTGAATAAAACAGGATTCATTTCAAGACAAAGGCCTGTGGGAGTCTCCCTGAAGAAGCATTTAAACCTCAACTTACACCTTCCTTCAAACTTATCTGTTATAGCAGAATCACAGCTATTTCTACACATTCTCAAAAAGCATTTCTCCCTGGTCCTCTCAGCCCATCCATCCCCTGCAGCCTCCTCAGGCTTAAAGCTGCACCAGGTGCCATCTGGCAGCCCAGCCCACCTTCCCTCACACCTACACGGTCTTATCGCAACCCTGCTTCCTCTCCGCTCCTCTCCACCTCTCCTTTGATTGCTCTAAATAGGCCACACTCCCTAAATGTTTTCACTTTCCAATCTCCTGGTACCTTGACATTCAGCTTCCCAGTCACCGCTCCCTAAAGTGTTTCCCAAAGGTCAGGGCTGCTGCCTTAGCTTCCATATGTCATGGAGATAGGCTCAGTCCTCACCTTTACTGGGCTTTCTTTAGAATCTGGATTTATTTCCCATTATCATCCGATTTTAGGAAACCCTACTACATGTCCATATTGTAACACTCATCAGCGTTATTTCTAGGATATAGTGAATAGCATGATTCCTTCTTGCAGATCCAAAGGCATTGAGATCTGTACCCGGGAATGCTTCTCCTCTCTGAAATGCTCTTCATTTTGGGGGTGTGCCTAGGAAATCCCCTCCAATATAAGCATTATCCCAGGCTGTGTCATCCCCCGTTTTCTAGATCACTTCCTTCCCTAGCTATCTCAACTCTTTTATGATTTCAGTACCACTCTGCTATGGATGAATCCCAAATACACATCTAGCTCTACACTCGACAGAAGGCTAGACCTATAGTTTCATGAAGACAGTCCAGCTTCACTTCAAACTTCTCAAGACCACGATCCATCTCACTGTCTTCCCTTTCCTCCTGTGTGTTTCTGTTACCTAAGTTCATGGTCTCCAGGCATCTTGGACTCCCTCCTTTGCCCTTGGCTCCAACAGTCCTGTCCACACCCTTAGGAAGTAGCTCCTGCATCAGCACGAGGTCTTCTGCCAGGTTCTCATTGCCGCTATTCCAACTCAACGCGCCCACGACTGCCTTGGCGCCTGCAATTCTCAGCTTTACACTGTGCTCACAGAATTATCTCCCTAAAGCAGTGCCTCACCCCATCAGTCACCTGCTCGCCAACATGTGGTGGTTCTCTGTGGCACTGGAACAAAGTTGGAAACCTGTAGTTTGGCATTCAGGGTCCTCCACCTTTGAGTCCATGCCAAGCATTTTAGTTGTGCCCCCACGAGTACTTCCTCGACTCTGCCCCATGCTCCAGAGGAAACTGCATGGGCATTTCTCAAGTGCATGCATTGCAGTCTCACCCTTCCTTCCAAGGCCATCTCAGAGGCTGTCTCCTCCAGGGAGCCTTCCCTGCTTCACCCGAACTGCAGTAATCTACTGCCAGGGAACCTTATAACTCTCTTGTGGCATGGACCACCTTCACCATGGTGATTTATTTATACATCTATCTGTTTTACTAAAGCAAACATTCCATGAAAGGAAATGAAGAAAATGTAAGACAATTCACACAGTATTCCTTTTTTCTGCAAAAATTTTTGTCACCAAGAAAACTTCACTAAGTAGAACGCACAGGGAAAGATTAAATTAACAATGATCAGGCCCTTCCCGTTGACATGGGGGCTCTCGCCATGTGCGGGACACTTCCAGGACATTGTTTCACCAAATCTTCACAAAAATCCCGGGACCTACCATCTTGATTTGTGGCAACCAGAAGATCAAACTTCCGGGTGATTTAGTAACTTTCATTCATCTTAAGTAGGGGAGCTCAGGATTCAAATCCGTGTTGATGACCTGCAAGCTTTGGATTCTTGTCATACTAAACTGCCCTTATTTATCTTTTCAGACCTGCACTCCCTTGGCCTACACAGATTGCCACAAATCTAGGGTTACCCAGCAAGAAAGGGCAAAGAGCACTGTCATCTGCGGTCCCCAAATTGTTCCTTCCTTCTGCTAGTCTTGATTGCCAAATTGGATTTAACAAACACAAAAATAAACCATACCCTTTAAGCAAAACTTGCATGTGTTTGCAAAACATAAAAATGTGGAGAGTATAGGAGATGTGCCCCACATAATGACAAAGTAGCATTGCTACCATTATAATCATTATTATCATCCTTATTTAACAGTGCCGATTTCCTTTCTTCTCAAGTTTGAATTTGAAGCATTAACTTCCCATTGGCCCAGGAGTCGGATGTCACAGTGTTTCATTGTTCTCCTTATTAGTGGGACTGCAGCCCCACCCAGGAGCCCAGAGGTTAGGAGAGGAACAGATAAGGGTGGGGAAGGCATGAATGAGAATTGGAGGAGGATCTGGGAGAACCTTTCAATTAGCTTTTTCGTTATCTTAAAATAGAAAGTGCTAGATAGTCAGCTATATTTTAAAAACTTTATTAAAGACAGAAAAGCATGAACAACATAAACTGATGAACAAAAATAGATCCAGAGACAGAGAAACATTGATCAGACCATCAAACCTCAGAGGGAAGGTAGGGGAGGGTGGTGATAACGGGAGAGATCAACCAAAGGACTTTTATGCATGCATATAAGCCTAACCAATAGACACAGACAACAGGGGTTGAGGGCATGAGTGGGAGGGATGGGGGGGGGGGGGGTAAGGACACATATGTAACACCTTAATCAATAAATAAATTAAAAAACAAACAAACAGAAAAGCAAATGTATCATAAGTGTCCAGCTCACTGGATTTTTACAAAGTGAACTCATCTGTGTAACCCACACCCAGACTGAGAAGTAACCTATTACCAGGACCCTGGTAGCCGCCTTGAGTTCTGTTTCAGTCTTTCTCTCCCTTCCCCAAAGAGTGACCCCTCTCCCTAACTAGCTACTACAGCTAACTAGCTGGCTACATTTTAAACTAACCCTTTGGCTGTTCTGCCCAGGAAAGCACGTGTTCTTCGAGAAGCCTTTTCTGGCAGCAATTGCCTTTTCAAAGAAGAAGGAAAAAAGTGTGTGTGAGGGAGTAATTTTGTGTGTAGGAGAAAAGTGTTTCTAATTTCCAATCCTGAAAATGTGCAGGGAAGAAGGAAGATGTGAAGGAGGGAAATAAGTCAGTAAATGCAGCCTCGTTCTGCTTCTCCCATTAGGCGCTGGCAGGAGGCCAGCACATGCCATTTTGAGAAGGGGAGTGAACAGAACCGCCTTCTCTACCTGCCTCAGCTTCGACCAGAGCAGGTCGGCTCCGATTCCCTGAGCCTTCAAACATATGGGTAGGTTGGTGGTTATTCTTTAATAGCACAGCATTCATAGAAGCCTGATATTGTATTGAACATATGGTTTTGATTTTTTTTTTTCCTGTTTTTAAGCAGTGAGCAAGATGGAGAGTGTCACAAACCTAACTCCAGGATTTGCTGGGTTCTGCCAAACTGTAACTGGAAACTAACTCCCATGCCGCTGCCGCGGCCCCTCCTGCCTTAGCAGCTTCGGGGGGCCCAGGGGGAACTGCTGAGGGACAGGGACGAACACACAACTGCACTGAAGCTCTAAGAGAGGGACTCCGTGCTGCTGACCTGACAAAGCACACAGGCCTTGTTGCTTTTCTGCGACTTTCTACACTAATTATCAAGCTGGAAGGAAGAGATCAGAACATCAAATGAAAATTCCCAGATGCAGAACAATGAACTCCAGACACAACTTGTATCTGGAGAAAGGGACTCACATTAACTCGCATGCCCACAATGTTTTAGACGGCAACGTTCTCGAACTTCACATCTTGGGCTATTGGCCATCAGTGCTTCCAAAAGTTATCATTCCTCTCAGTTCCTTTTTCTGATCAATTACTTAGTGTGGTCTGGGTTATATAACATAAATTTTACCCCGAGCAAGAAAAAAAAAAGCATGCTTCCTAGTGGTCGGCTAGAAAATGTGTAGTTTTAATTAGAAAAGCAAATTTTCAGCATGTCAAGGAATGCTGGCTGGGGTTTATGGGACATTAGTAAAACTAGTAGTAAAGGGAGGAGGGGGGAGGCAGAGTTTGTGATACAGTCGGGGCTTGGGGATCTTTGGGTTAAATATCCACCTGGGAGTTTTCCTAAGAAAAACTGGAGGGCTTGTCTCAGCTCAGGTTTGCAAGCCTTAGAATAGGCTTTCTGCGGCTTTTTGGAGATGAAAATCTGGCCAGCTGGTCGGGAAATGGTTTAGCAGCCCTCCCGCGCCCTTCCTTTGTTTGCTTAGGGTGTCCCTGAGTAGGCCGGGGAGGAGCCCAGGGAGAAATCCTTCCTGGTTTGTTCCTCTCTGAGGAAGGAGGGCAGGTTAGTGCAGCCGGCTGTTGACCGGAGCTGGGATTAATTAGTTCCTTCGGTGACCTTGGCATCTTCTGACGGCGGAGTGTGCTCTAAGCTGTTGAGGACTGTGCTGGGAGCCACAGAGAAACTCAGGAGGACTCGGAGCCACCACTGAAATATCACCATTTGTTGAGCCAAAAACCAAAACCAAAACAAAAGAAAACCAAAAACATGTAATTTACGTCTCAAAATTGTTTTAGTGTGGTATTCTAATTGTGTGAAGATTATCAACTTATCTATCATTTATCTATCTACCTACCTACCTATATCTGTATACATGCTAATCTGTATCTATAGTTATCTATCTGTGTAGATCTATGTCTAAATTTCTATCTCTATCTGTATATATAAATATTTATATCTATAACCATCTACATCTACATCTAAATCCATGTGTCTACCTACATCTGTATTAATCTATATCTATAACTAGCTCTGTGTGTGTGTGTGTGTGTATGCGTGCACATGCATATGTTGTATGTGTCTATCAATCAGCCTATGGGTAGCTTTGCAAGTCATTGCCCAGCATCTTGCCAAAGATTTCCAGAGGTGCCTCAAGCCTATTGTTGGGAGTGAAGACAATTTTAAAGTATCCTATACAGCTGTCTTTCTGTCTCCTCTCCTTACCACCATCAATCAGCTTCCCCCTACCCCCCACCCCCACACACACACACACACACTGTGCTCAGAGCTTAGGGAAAATGAAGAGCCCACCCCTTTCTCTCATACAGCTAGTTCAAGGCACAAGTATAATAGTGATATGGGTCGACAATGTGACAACACTGCCAGAAACACTCAGTGTCTTAGGTTGCTTAGTAGAAGCACTATATCCTGAATAAGGAAGGCGCCAGCTGCTCCTATCAGAAGAGGCTTGGTTGGGGTCATTAGAGAGGTGAGGAGTTCACCTGCTGGAGGGGCGTTGGACTTGCTAAGAGTCACCTCACAGGCCTGAACAAGGGCTGGGGAGTGCAGGTCATGGGGACTTGCATTTCATTTCGACACAAGAAAAAATTTTATAACAAAATGTTATGTTTATAAGTGTTCCGGTTAGTGATTGTCCAGTCAATAGAGGTGGTCAAGTGGCAATTAGAAACCGCTTGTCGCCCAGCCTGAATGTGACCTATGAACCAGGAGGTCACAGTTCGATTCCTGGTCAGGGTACACGCCTGGGTTGCAGGCTTGATCCCCAGTGTGGGGTGTGCAGGAGGCAGCCAATCAATGATTCTCTCTCATCATTGATGTTTCTATCTCTCTCTCCCTCTCCCTTCCTTTCTGAAATCAATAAAACTATATTTTTAAAAAAGAAAAGAAATTGCTTGTCAAGGCTACGGTAGAGGGTAAACATGAATTGTGCTAGACAAGTGCTCCACTCCTTCCAACTTGGGATTCCCTGATTTTCATCTTATGTTTGTGGGTGTGGTTTTTATTTTCATTGTTGACACTATTACAGATGTCCCCATTTCCCCCTTTGCCCACATCCACCCAGCCTCGCCCTCCTTCCCTCTGGCCATCACCACAGTGTTGTATTTGTGGATTTTGTTGGTTGGGGACTCTCAGAAGGGAGAGGCTATCAGAATCCCCTGTGGTGTGAAAAGTTCCTCTGCTGGCTCTGCTGTGTGCCCCACAGCTCACCGGGATCTGCCACTGAGTGCCCAGAGGAACAAAGACGCCCTGGGCGCAGCAGGTCACGGGAAGGAAAGAGTTAAAGAGACCTGCCTCTCTGCAGGTCCCAGCAGCCCCAGAGGCAGGCAGTCCCTTTGATCCTGCCTCTTAATTGCAGCCTGGCTGCAACAGGGAACTTTAAAGAAAAGAAACAGGGAAACTCTAGAGATAGGGCTTGTTTTGTTTCCTGAGGGGATGGTCTTTGTGATGGCTGCCAGGAAGCTGATACTTTAGGGTTCAAATGATGGGCTTCCTAAGGGGGCAAATAAATAATCCTTTCTATCAGTTAAGAGGCAGGTGTGAAGAGAACCCAGAAACGCCTGGCATCTATGTGTGCCATTTAGTAGGGATGCCAGGTACAGCCTTGGCCTAGAGCACAGAACCTGGGCGTGGAGACCCTGGGTTAGTGCAGGAGCCAGCAGAGTGAGGGAAAGAAAGGCTGCAGGGAGAGGGTCGCAGATGAGGAAATGAACACATACCCTTGTGAGAATGGGTGACCCAGGGGAGAGAACACAGCCCTGCACCTGAGGAGGAAAGTTGGTGGAGAAGACAAGGGATTCCTAAGAATTCTCATAGAGGGTAGCAGAGCCACAGCAACACAACCCATCTCACTCTTGTGCAGGACTCGCCCTTGAAAATGAGCTTTTGCATAAGCTATCTATCTAAGGTAGCCATAAGATACCAAGGTCTTTAAGCTTCTTCCATCTCTCACACAGGAAGGGGATTCAAGAGTAAGGAGAAGGCCAACCAGTCATAATGGCGATGATGCTCTAGCCGTCCCTGGCCATTTAGCAAGTCCTGTTGTGAGTAGGACTCCTAGTTAAAACTGGACTCATGCCTGTACTGTATGCCAGTAATTACTTGTTTGTGTTCTATTTAACTATTTAGTGAATTCTGCTAACAGTGCGCACAAAGGCGAGAGAAGGCTTTCTAAAGCAAACCCCTTTGGTGCTGCAACCCCCAAGTAAAGATCTGGAAAAGGTCTGGAAGATTAGAAACCACTGACTGGGGTTTCACCCCTGGCTCTGTCTCTTGTTCATGTGTGACCTTGGCCAGTAACTCAGCCTCCTTGGACTTTATTTTCTTTGTAAAAAGGTTTAACTCAGTTGCTGTACATAAAGCTCTCAGCAGAGGGCTTGGCATCTAGTAGGCATTCAATAAACCCAATAAACACTTGCTCCCTTTCATTCCTAAAAGGTTATTTGTAAGATCGAGATGCATAAAAATATTGGCCATTTGTGTGTGGACTAAACGGGCATCTGGGCAGTGAAGACTTCCTTTAAATCAGTTTGGCTAGACTCCTGGCTCTGGGGAAGTGGGGGCCTCATGGGGGACAGAGAGGAAAATGAAGCACTCCAGGGGAGGGAAGACAGGTGGACACAAAACAAGAGGTAAGACTTCTCATTTTCTTTACATTGCAAGACTTTAAAACCAGAATCTTTATACTAATGCAATTTAATTACATACAACACCCTCTCTTACTCTTCATATTCTTTGGAGAGAATGAGGGGAGAATTGTAGTATCTATATCTTTAGGGAAACATGAGCTTGTTTGAGTTCCCTGAACTCATCCATGGAGGGAGTGGACTGAAGTAGGCGGGGTGGACTGAAGTAGGTGTGTCAGACTTGCAGGCTCCAGTTCTGACCACTGTCTAGAGAAAAAAAAAATCTAAAGCTGATGTTGAACATATGTATTTCATGGCGGGGGTGGGCGGGGGAGGGCAGATCTCTGGGACAGACATATAAAGAAACACACTAGCTTTCTCTGGAGGCAGTAAGCAACTCTCCTGAGCAATTGGTTGAGAGTCTGTGTCCACAGAGAAGACCGCCATCACAGGCATGGAGAGACATCCACAGACTGGCTGTCTGCAGCCACAGACTGCTTGAAATTGCTAAGTCCCTCCCTTCACGCCCTGGACTACAGAAGCTTTGTTGCAAGGCTCCTGGGATCAGTGACGTCAAGCTTAGCTCCACGCCCAGCCTGAGCAGCCTGAATAGGCCTCCCGTGTTGAGGAGGTAGGTCCTGGCCCCCAGCCCTACGGAGCACTCCTCTGAAACCATCTCAAACCCCGTGGGCTGCCGCCATCTACATTTATACTAGCAGAGCCAACACTGTGTTCTAGTCTCTGGATGAGCAGCACCTCCATCATCGGGGAGCTTGTTCGAAACGCAGAATCTTGGCTCCACTCCAGATCTACTGACTCAGACTCGACATTTTTAATTGGATCCCCAAGGGATTTGCTGTGCACCGGAGTCTGAGAAGTGCTGCTCTGGTTTAGTCGCAGTATCTGGTATGAGGTCTTCAACCATGTGCACACTGAGGACTTTCTCATTTTCTTCAGAGCAGTCCTTATGGCCGGGTTCAACTGAGACGTACGAGGTTCAGGAATGAATGAAGCCTTAGGTCTTTGAGAATAGGATGACTAGTGTCCAGTTATGTCTCCAGTCACTCTGGAATCATGCCCTTACCAATTACACCCCCAGAATTTATATTTTGAAGTACAGTTGCAGAAGTCTTGATAACCATTGTTTTTAAATGCTTTCTTTTGGTTATTAGTGAAGATTTACTATGTAAAATGTCAACTACTAGTATATATAAGAAAGATACAGTTTCCAAGTTCTCCTTATCCAGCTAACATTCTGTGTCTCTAACCAATATATGGTACTTAACAGTCTTGGTTGCTAACTTTTTGATTGACAGTTTGGCTCTTGTGTGGGTATTTGTTCCTCTGATCCTTTGCTAGCTCATATTCTCTTCTAGGCCCCAGCAGTCTTCCCCAAGGCTCATCCTTGGTTATCAGCCTGTCTCCTTTTATTCTATCTTCTAATGGGAGTTAGTGAGTTCCCTGTCTCCAACAATGACTTCAACACAGATATGTCTCAGTTTACATTTGCAGCCTGGCGTCTAAGCTGTTCTCCATTCCCACATTGTCAAGTGTCTATGGGCTATCCCACTTGGATGACTATATCATTAGGTAAAAACACCATTACCAGAACTCAAAACTCATCTTCACCCTCCTTTCCCTGATCCCATTTCCTCTGATTGGTCCCCTTTTCTATTTACTTCCCATTTTTGGGGGGTCAATATTTCCCCTGCTAGAAACTCCAATCTTGTATAGAGTCTTCTAAGCTCTTACTAGCTTCTATTATTTTTCCTTCAGGACAGATTTGCCATTTCTCCTCATCCTCATACAACCATTTGAATCCAACTCTTTCCCACATCATGCCTGGAATATTTCAAAAGGTTTCTGGCTGGTGGCATCTCTTGTTACAAATCTTCTAACCTCTAGAGTCTAACCTTATCTTAGAAGTCTTATCTTACTCCTTATAAGGCATTCGATGTGATGTTGCCAGTAATGAATTTAAACTCGTGGCTCTCCAAGTCTTCCACATTCTGACTTCCCTGACTTTGTTCAACCTTATTTCCTACCACTGACCAACATTTAATCCCTATTCTCTGAAGTCAAGCTCCACACTGGCCCCTACATCATATCATGCTGTTCTTCCTTCTCAAGGTGACCTTCGTTTCTCTGATTTTGACTACTGTACTCTCCAAATCTTTTTGATCAACACCCCCCCCCCCCCATGAGAAAATTACTTTTTAGCAAGAACAATCTTATCAGGCTAGTTACTTATTTGCAAATGTTATTATTGCATAACAATACTAATACTTTACATACGTCATCAAACATACAAGAAAGATGACATTTTAAAAGGATGAGCTAAATAATATATAAGATATACGTTCAACTATTTCTTTTCATTGCCTAGAGAATGACCTTGCCCTAGGCTTGGGGTGTAGATATCCCATTTTGGAAACCCTGATCTCCAGACAAAATAGACCCATTCAGAGGTAGAGGAAGTAGCTCTCCCTCCATGGAGTCTTATCTACTTCTCCATTCTGCCCAAACAGAGTTCTACTTTCCTGAATTCCCAGGGCATTTAAAATTGCAAGTAGTAAACCACTGATATACTATAATACTTTTTAGTTGATTAATTGAAGCATACATCTAGGATGCCAGAAATTTAAAGATTAAAAAAAAATCCAATATCTTAATTAAAAAACACTACTGTCTTCCCAAAATTGCTTGGTTTGGGCTCCACTCCACTCTGCAACATCCATTACCAGAAAACTCCGAGTCAGACTCAGGGTCATTTGACTTAAAGGCAGTTTTGAGGACCAACTTTCCCGCTTTTTAGCTAGTGAGATTTTTCACACATACATTTAACCTCACTGAAATTCCACTTTTATTTAATTTATAAAATGGGGACCAAAAGGGAGTCTTGTGACCATTAAAAGAGGCAAGTGTAAAACTAAACTGATATATGATAAAAAACATTATTGTTATTATTACACCAGGTATTTATGTATTATAATGTAAACTATATAAAGTACATCTGAAATTTCTAAAGTCATTGACCTCCTACTTCCACCTTCAGCTTTTATTTCCTCCTGCAAGTGAATTATTTTTATTTTCTCAATTTTATTTGCTCAGCTGATAACAGAGTGTCACCTAACTGTAGAACTCAGAGGCATGACTGGACCCGAGTTTAAATCCTGGTTCTGCCAAGTATTAGCTGTGGGATCATGGGTGTATTTCAGAATCTTTCCGAATTCTCTCCTCCTATTGGCCTACATTAACTTTGTGGGGATAACAATAACTTCATGGGGTTCATCTAAGGTTCAAATTACATGAGCTATGTGTGTAAAGCATCTAGTTTATAATGCATGCCACTAAAATATTAATTTCCCCCTGTACCCTCACCCCTTTAGCAGGCTTAAGAGAACTCAATGAGATTCTCTCATGAGCAAATGGAATATTTTGAATTTTGGTACCATTGTTGACTTTGATTTTTTTCCCCCAACCTGCAGGCCATTTTACAACCATTAATGAATTTTACATTCTAGAAACACCTCCCTGCCATCCACAGCCAAACTCAACCTTGCTACTGTGTGGCTGGAATGGGGGGTGAAGCCAGTATAGGTTTTGTCCCCTGATGCCTCCTTGGGGGTCAGAGCTGAGGAAGTGAAGCCGATCAACCTCTCTCCTTGCTCCGCCTGGGCACCTAGGCTGCCTACTGTACTAGTTATAAGTGGACTTGTCCAAGAAAGCATTTGGGGACAGGGAATAGTGACACGCCCACATGTACCAGGGACATTTCTAAGTTTTTCCTGTTCTTCAAGTATAAAGGTAATTCACCACTGGGGAAAAAAATGAATAAAAGTTTTAAAATCCAATTTATAACTCCTCTCCTCCAGGAGCTTTGCCTAGCGCACCCTGGCGAGAGGGCTCTAATGTGAGGCCCCTGGTTTCTTAATCCTCTGTTTGAACTGTTAATTGAGATAATGTCTGTGAAAGCCCTTTGTAAAGAGTAAGGAGCTACACATATGTTAATTATCCTTCTGGAGACGCTGGTGTGCTGACCTATTCTTATCTTGTTTGTAAGTATCTTGTTCCCCAGCGATTGTGGATTGCAAACTATTTAGGACCCGGGACCTGGGGTGCTTCCCTTGTTTCCTGCCTCCTCCCTCTGTCTTCTGAGGTGGCTTGCCACCCCCAAAGCTCTTCTACAGCAACCGGCTTGCTGTAAATGCTCACAAACCATAGAAGCTGCCCATCTGTCCGCCAAGACCCAGAGCTGAAAAGAATTCTTCAAGCTTGTTAGTTACATCAGGTCTCTTCTCCTAGCTCTCCCCCAAACTGGGTCCCTTACCTTGCAGCCTGCCTATACCTAAAGAATACATACTAATTTTGACGTTAGGGTTAAAAAAAAAAGGGGGGGGGTTAAGAGAAAAATAGATATATATTTTTTTACTTTTAATTATTTTTTTCTTTATTGATTAAGGTATTACATATGTGTCCTTATTCCCCCGTTACCCCCCAACCCCTCCACGCATGTCCTCACCCCCCCCCCCGTGTCTGTGTCCATTGGTTAGGCTTATATGCATTTAAGGGGGGGAAAGGGGTGGTGGAAAGTTTAATCCTCCAGGGTCAGGAGTCAGATTTCCTTACTGAGATTGGAGGGGTGAGATAATTGCATTAGGGTCTTCCCAGGCACCCCGAGGCTCAGAAGTGTGGGAGAGGGTCTAGGATTTCCTTTTGTTGAGTGGTGGTTACAGCTTTTTAGATGATGTGCCCATGCTCCCCAGTCACTTTGGAGCTAAATCTCAGCCTGCTGAGACCGGGTGATTGCTCTCAGCAGCCTTATATATTGGATTTTTAGGGAGACATCATTCTCATATGTCTACTGCTCGTCTTACATCTTTCTATGTTATCTAAACAGCATTTATGCTGAGAAATATAATGGAGGTGAAGAAAGTACATATAGATATTTAAAACTCAAAATTCCTTCTCTTATTTTCCTCCAAACACCAAAATTATCTCAAGGGTACAATTAGTGCCTGATAGTTATCAATGTTAAATTAACATTAGTCAGTAAAGTTATTATTAAAGTCTTTGAAACTTACAATTTGTCATCATTTCTTTCTGTCCTTTATTTTGCACACACACAAAATCAGGTATTGGGTGATTGACTTGTTCTAACCAAGCAGCAAAAGCCAGACAACCCAAGAGGTGTTTAATAAACACTTGTTGACTGATTGATAGAATATACCGACCGAGGATCTCCCGGACAATGCACTCTTTGTCAGAGCATGAAGGTAAATCAGTGGATCCATTTTTATTACCAAGAGTTCTTGCCATGTTGAGGAGAGCAGGACAGCTGGAAACTCGTCCATCAACCCTGTGACTCAGGCTCACAAAAGAAACCCTAGGGCCTTACCTTTCACAGGTATTTTCACTCTCAGCAGCAGAGATGGGGCTAACTGGGCTAAACAATGCTGAGCACTGGAGGCAGAGGCCAGCCATGACACCACCCAGGACTCCTTACTATGAATATCACCACAGTCGCAACTAACAGTTTGCACATATTAAAAAAACAAACACACTGAGCCGAGTAAGAGGCAGCAAAACAGTGTTGTAAGTCATCTGCAAAACCCACCTGAGTCTTCCTGCCTCATTCTTCAGAGAGAAACCGAAGCATGAAATACCAAGTTTTGGGCTCCACACAGCAGGGAACAACTATGACCATCAGGTTCAGTCAACCATTCCAGAAAGAACTCCTGGGCACATGACACCTCTCCTTCTCTTTACAGCCACTTCTTTGCTTTCCTTGCTGGGCCTTCCGGTTGGACCTCCCGCAGATTTTGTGAAATGAGCTGAGCGACCTTTCCTCTGCTCTGCTCTGCCCCTGGGGTTCCGTGCCCACCAGGCCTGACTTTGGACCCATAGCTTTCCCTAGATTTTGCTACTGACTGTGCCAGCTCTCGGGTACAGTTGTACGTGGGAATATGAAAGGTCCCCAAACTATGTTTTCAACAATCAACATGCCAGCAATTACACCAACCTTTCCATTAATCAGAATCCTTTACCCCTTGCAGTGTTACCAACCCACTTCTCTGTTCATAATATATTTGGTCCTTTTGAAAAATGTAAACAAATCAATATGCCTTCCTTCCAGAAGAGAAAACGCATGCAAGATTGAGCCTCGTCAGTCTACCATAAAGAATTCTCTTAAGTTCCATATCCAAATCCTCTTCTCCCGATTCTTGCTTGGGATCTTGAGTACCTGATCTTGAATTTCTGTGGTGCTCCCTGAGCACAGGACTGGCTGGTAGCCATGTGATATTGATTTGTTTTCACCATAGCAACAGCGAATTACAACTAGCAGAGAGAAGGCAGGCTGTTAACCAGTAAAGCTGCATAACCAGTATATTTTGCAAGCATATTTTTCTCCTTTCCTCTTATTTGCTCTCTTCTTCATTCTACTTTCACAAATGTAATGCAAAAGTCAAAGCAAAAAAATAGCACTAAATGCTTTGAGGCACTACAAAGCCTAAGTCTGAAATAGTCCGGCGCACACAGCTCCTGGTCTATTACATTAGCTCGACGGAGAAAATGCAAACAGCAAAGCTCGGATTTCCTTGCCAATTTCATCTGTTGGTCTAGGAATCAATATCCCTAGAAAATGTACATGAGCACAAAGCAGAGGGAAGGGTTTTGTATATACGTCTATATATTGTAACACCCGAAGACCTTTACCAATAGTTTTTATCCCTTTGTACTTTAAATAGCTCATTGTGCCAAGAGACAAACAACTTTTTTGTTGTTGGTACAAAGTCAAGGCCTCTCCAAATGCTAGAATTATGAGGCGGAAGTGTAGCAAGTGTTACTCCATTGTATTCAGAGAGCAGAGACATTGAGGTGGGCGCTTGCCCAAGGCTACCTAAGCAGTTCAATTCGAACGAGGATGCAAACTAGAACCGGGAACTCCGAGAACTGCAATCGGTTCTGATGGAAATCCTTTCTTCAAGGGCCCCTTATTAGAAACAAACCACCCCCTGAGGTCTGCCCCCAGTGGCGCCACCTGTGACCCTGGATTAACACCTGCAGTATTGGACTGCCCTTCCTTTGGCCCTTTCTGCACCACGACCTGGTGCTCTTTAAATAAAAATAGCAATTCCCACTCTCACAACCAGCCGTGAGCTTGGTGGCATAACCTGGGTCCTGCATAGTGGCTTGGGGGGGCGGGGGTGGGGGGTGGGAACCGGGCCAGCGGGACTGTGGCAGTGCTGGGCTGCACCAAAGGGCAGTTGGGCCGCGTTCCGCTACCCGCTGCCTTTCGCCAGGGCAGCCAGAACCCCGCAGAGAACCTGCTCTCCCCCAGCCGGTCCAGGCAGGTAGGAGAAGGTGTCCTATTTATGCAGGAGATCGGTTCAGGGTTCAGAAAGGATGGGCTAAAATATGAAGACATAACTCAAGACCTGCCAGGGGAGAGTTAGAATGTTCCTGGCCAGGACATAAAGAAACACTCCTCTCCACCAGCCTGAATAGAAGAACACACAGCAGAAATAGTTGGGAGATGACGTCAGAAGTTCTGGGCTAGTGTCCTGCACTTCTCCTTGAAAGTAAAAACAGTGGGTCTAGAAGAATCTACGTGGCATTGCTCTTAGTGAAATGAGTGGCTGCCACGGGTTCTCGTAAAAACAGTCAGGAAAACTGGAGTAACTTCATCTTATTTAAAGATTATAAGAATGTCCTCCCCCCCCTTTTTTTTTTTGTTTTGTTACTTTATTATCTCCCCACATGCACCTATTACTCAATTAGCAAATGGCTTTCCACTGAACCTTTGTCTTTTAAAAGGACAGCAACGCTTTTGGAAGAGCTCTCACGGTGGTGGTGGTGGTGGTGGGCAGGCCAGTCGGATTTTTTTCTTCGCTTCAGTGCTTGCTAACTATTCTAAAAATGTTACACATTTATTGTAAACACATGCTTCCGAGGCCTAACAAAAAGGCACAGTTTCCTCCTGCCTCGCAGAAATGGAAAACGGAAAAGGGCAGAAAGAATCCTTTAACAAATATCCCCTCCCCTTGTCGTCTTGGGCCGAGCGTGTTATAAATAAATCTTCTCCATTATTTCTCGGTGCTGTTTCTCGGCAAGAAAGTTGATATGGTTCGGCAGAGTGAAAACACAGCTTTAAAAGCTAGCTGCCCTCATTAAATTATTCTGCTGGCTGTGTGTTCTCATTAAAAATGCATAAAGATCAGATAATTGCAGTAAGCATTATTAACCCAGCTTTACTTTTGAATATAATGTTCCACTTCTAAGCTGGACACAAAGGCTCCGACATGCCAGGAAAAGAAGTATAAACATTGAACTACAGTATCCAAAACTTGTCCGAAAGCTACCTCTTGCTAGCTTGTTAAAAATGTGCTTTTGAAACCCGAGGAAAGCCGTGGCATTAGAGAGCTAGGTGGGTCCCTAATTTCTAACAAATAAATATATTCAGGGGCTAAACATTCAACCAATGATTATTTAACCAATGATTATTTATATGAAGTATCCCCCCCCCACCCCCCGCTTAATTACAAGTCTGTTTTCACATCATAGGATCCATGTAAACTTTATTTATTCAGGAGCTAACTATGGCAGTATGAAATTTCCTATAACAGCAACAAAAAAGAATGCTCCGAAGAATTCATGTGTGTGTGTGTGTGTGTGTGTGTGTGTGTGTGTGTGTGTGTCGAACAATAAATGGATCTAGTCTTTGAACAAAAACACGTTTTATGCCACACTGCCAACCAGGCGGCATAAATTCAAGCTTTGCCATTTCTTTTTCTCAAAATCAAAATGTTACGTAAAACTCCAGGGTCCCCTGCAAGTATTACATTCGAATCAGTGGAATCCAGTTTCCCTGGCTTCCCGAAGCCACACACACGGAATGCAGCATACTGCAGCAAACTCTTTAAACATTAAAAAAAAAGAAGAAGAAGAAGAAGAAGAAGAGGTTGTGTGTGTGTGTGTGTGTGTGGGGGGGTGATTCTCCTACCTTGTTTAGCTCTGCCTCTCCTTCCCTTTTACAGTAATCCCAGGAACATCTGGCAGAATCCAGTGGCCCAGGCTTCTCCCCGGCATCCTGAGGAAGAAATTTCCATGTAAATAGTTCTCCTTCCCTGTTTATTGTACTCTGAGCGCCGTCTGCCTTCGCTGGAAAATTTTGCCTTCAGATGATGAAGCAAAGACAGTCTAAACTCTGTTGCTGTAAGCTGCAGCCCTCCCTTCCGACAAATCCCTCCCAGTTGCAGGCAGCCAATCCCCAGCCAGTTCGTCAGCCCTCCTCGTCTGAAACTGGCCCTAATAGGATGACTGACACAGCAACACAGCACTTGCAGTGTGTGAAAACAGTGCATCCATACTGATGAAAGAGGAATTTCCCTCTCAGAAGAAAGCAATCATAGCGCCCAGACAAAGTGGCACATAATTGGCAGAGCAGAGAGAGGGGTAGCTCGAGAAAACACCCTTGAAGACAGCCAGTCCAAAGCTTGTGGCTGCCCTGGGAATACTTTGAAAAGACAAAACTCTGCAGATCCCAAAGAAATCCAGGTTGCACATGAAACTGAAGTCATTATCCCATTTGACAAAGCATATGTTTTTAAAAGGAAAAACAATTCAATGTCTGCCGTGGAAAATTAATACCTTACAAAACATTTACATATGATTTCCATTAGTGAGGGAGAATGTGTTAGCCCAAGTGCATATTCAAAGTCAAAACAGGCATATACCCTCACACACAGTTTTCCTGTATAACATCTGTTATTGCAGTGGTTAATTACTGTAGCCCAGAGATCTTTCATCTAAGTTTTCAGACCACTGGAGACTTTAAATAGGGAATTCTGAACAATGAAATTGATATCTATACACTACCCTTTTGTGTTCCTGGCAGGCACCCCTGAGATGATTGCGTGTGCCTTAACCGAACCCTAAGGTATTGTATTAAGAGAGAAGAGACGTTGAGGTGGGCGCTTGCTCAAGGCTATATAAGCAGTTCAGTTCGATACCTTAGGTATCATTTGATAAATACTTTGCATTGGCTCATATCATCATTAATGAAGCCATGACTACACAGAGGTGTTTACTGCTGAACACACGTGGCAAATGAGGCACCATCAGGTGCCACTCCACAAAGGACATTCTAGAAGTACTGAAGTTCCCTGAGATGAAGCAGGAAAAGAGAAATGGAAAGATTAGTAAGGGTTATTTATTTTGCCCCCCAGTCAACAGTACTCCTCACGCTTTGAAGAAGAAAACATATGGCAGTTGGAAAGCATAAAAAACATACATTTTCCTTCCACTAAACACAACATTTTGAATTTTAAAAAATTGTGTCATGATTACATGATTAGACCAAGGCAGGAACAAAGCCCCATTCATCTGAAAGTTTGAACCTAATGCACTATTGTTTATGAGCAACTGTTTGGTGCATCTGTAATGAAGTTATACTTGGGGTGAAATGTAACGGTTTCTTTTGATTTTGCCAATTCTGTTTTACAAACACAAGGTTTCAGATGATTTTAGGCTATTTTCCACTCAATGCTTTATTCCACTCGAGCCTTATAATCTTTTTTATCCCAATGTAAATCTATCATATATCATAACTTGCAGGCTTTTGTCTACTATAATTTTCCTGGAAATTTAAATGATCTCTGTGGATCAAATATCATACTACATGTAAGTGAATGATCACAGGTTTATGAATCTCTTCTTCCTGACCTCCCTGATTCTGACTTTGAAACTAACATTCTCTTCATTTTACTCCTGAAATTTTAGTCATTTTTGATTCATTCTCCTACTTTCATCCAATGAAAGGAAGTTTTGTTGCGTTTTCTTTAGTTAGTCCAGAACTCTGACGTATTACCTGGATGATACCAACACTAATAAGCTGGCTTCTGGGACTCAAGCCTCCCCATGTTCAAGTTACCTTGTTGCCAGACAGGTTTTCCTGTCATGTAAGGTCATGTTCCTTCCATATTCAAATTCTTCTCTCTATAAAATCTGAATTACAGACTTTCAAGATCCTTCATAATCCTGCCCCTCCCTTTCTACTCAACTTCTTCCACACTGTTTTCCTAAGTGAGCTTTCTAATGGAGTCATACAAGTTTCTCCGGGACCTGGCTCTGACATTCCATCCCCAGACCTGACTCCCAAGAGCTTCACTTAACAAAGTCTTACCCAACCTTTAGATCTCAGCATGCCTCCTTTTTCTTCTGTTGTGGCTTTCCTGTTCATATTGTCTTTCCTCATGTTCTTCTCCTTTGAAAGCATTCTGAACTGTTCATTTTACCAGACAATTTTACCCTTAATGATGAGTTGATCTTCCCATCTCAAAAGGCTCGGTTTGTGTAGCATATTAAGATAATGTATGTAAAACATCTACACAGTGGCTGGCTATGATAAATGCTCACTAAATGATGGCTATTGTTCATTTCATTTAGCAAAATGCCATGCACAAACTTGTTGATTTCATGATTCTTATCTCAAGAATTGGTATCATACCCATCCAATTGCACAAGCCAAAAACTTGGCAGTCATTCTCGACCCTCCTCCTGAAACCATCATAGAAAAATCCATTATCAAAGCCATATTTAGCACCTAAATATTGAAAAAGGTTTTACTTTGTTCCATTTCTACCAATGCATCTTTACCTAAGCTATCAGGGTCTTTCACCATGAATACTAAAACAACCTCTTTGTTAGTCTCCTATATATATATATATATCCTTGACCCCTTCAATCCCTTTTCTATATGTCAGCCAGGATAAATATTGCAAAACAGAATTCTGATTATTCCAAACTCCTTTGCTTAAAAGCTTTGTTATGTACTGAACTGTGTCCCTTAATATTCACATGTCAAAGTCCCTAAGTCTCAATGTGATTAAATTTAAAGATGGGACCTTGGGGCGGTAATTAGGTCATGAGGATGGGTCCCTCATGAAGGAGTTAGTGCCTTTATAAGAAAATACATCAGGCAGAGAGATCATTTCTCTCTTTTTTAGTCAGGCAGGTACACAGCAAGAAGGCAGTCATCTACAAACCAAGAAGAGAGGCTCCTCCTTTGCGTAGTTCATCATCTTCTTGACACTTGAAATCAGTAGGCCAGAACCCAAACATGCTGGCCTGCTGATTTCAGACTGCCAGCCTCCAGAACTATATGCAAATAGATTTCTGCTATTTAAGCCAATGGCATTTTATTATGGCGGCTTGAGCTGACTAAACTAAGCTTTAAATACCATTGAGTTGCTCTTTTAGGAAAGAGATAGAAGTTTTCAACATGGCCTACAAGGTCCTTGCCATCCAGCCGCTGCTTAATCAGAGGCCATTTCTTCAGGGAACTCTTTCCTGACCCCAAAGAGGAGTTCAAGAGGAAATCTGATGTTTTCTCTCATAGCCCTTTGCACTCTAGATCAGTGCTTCTCAAATTTAATGTACATGCAAATCCCCCAGAGATCTTGTTATAATGCACATTCTATCTCAGTAGTTCTCGGGTGATACTGAGATTCTGCTTTGCTAACAAGCTCCCCGGTGATGCTGATGCTGCTGGTCCACGGACTACTCTTTGAGTAGCAAGATTTTGTAAATGTTGATCACTTTATAGCACTTTTTATAGGGCATTATGATACATTTCTTTGGTTAATTACTTAAGATCTACCTTCTCAACCAGATTGTCAGCATCAGAAGTCACCATTGTCTCTCCAGCATTTAATCTGGTATGGGCCCGGCACATGAGAGGAGATTCTCAACAATAAATGTGTGTTGAATTCATGAATTGATCAATACAACATACTGTAGATCCAGGCTGGACTTTTTCCCCTCTTCTTCCTCATTTTTTCTTCCTCCTTCTTCCCTTCCCTCTTTCTTCCATCTACTTCTACTTCTTTTTCTCCTTCTTTCTGTATCTTGACATTGAAAGCCTCGAAATTCTGGAAAGAAAATTAATGTTTACTGAGATCATAATATACTAAATAGGAAGGAGAATGGTTGAGAAACCAAACATAGAACAAGTGTCAAGAAGATGATGAACTATGTAAAGAAGGTGGCCAGAAGAATTAAAAGACAACAAGTTTGGTTTTGTCCAATAGAAGTTGTCAATTATCTTCTACAGGTTGATGAACTCAAGATCTATAACTTCACCCCTTTCTCTTGATCTCTAGGCCCAATTCTTCATAAAATGTACCAGAGATAAATAATTTTCACCATGCCCCAAACTAAAATCATTTTTATTGTATTGAATTACATTTATCTTATGTTTCTCATTTCCATGAATGGAAACTACCATCTTTATTGTCTATTGCTCTCTCACCACCAACATTCAAATACTCCCAAGTTTTATAAATTCCTACATCTAAAATCCATCTAAATTTCTCCAGGTTCACCGTTGTATCCCCAATTCAAGTTCCCACCACCTTTTGTCTCTTCTTCACTGCTCTGCCTCCATCCAATCTTGCCCGTAACTTTTCACTCTATCCACTACACTGCAGCCAAACTGATATTTTAAAAATACAAATCTTATAATGCCATTATCTGCATAAAATGACTCCCCATTATTGTCAGAATAAATCCCTAGATTAATTCTCAAGTATATTTTCTCACCACTCCTATTGAATTCACTTCCATCCTACTTCACACCCAGCATTAAAATTAATTTTAATCATTAGAATGTGTTATGTCCTTTATACTTTAGAGTCTTGAATCCTTCTGCATAAAACATATTTTATTACTTTCATACCCATCTAACCTCTTTCTATCAGGCAGTACTCAATGCACACACCACCTCTTGCAGGAAGCTTTCCCTGACCACCATGACTTCCCTGGCACCTTAAAATTTTATTCATCATAGCAATTGTCACAGTCTGTATTGTAAATATGTTATATTTGTTTATGTATCTCACTAATCTCTGTGAGAGAAGTGACCATGTATTTCTTGCTCATCAGTTTATCCCCAGCACCTAAAACATGCAGTGATATAATAGCAGATGCTTATGAAATAGCTGTTGAATGGTTAAATAGATAAACTTGAAAATAGAACTAGTAATGAAGTAGCAAAAACAAATTCATGGCTCAATAAAAAAATTGATAGTTAAGCCATAGAGACAATGGATCACACACACACACACACACACACACACACACACACACACACACTACAGAAGGGAAAGGAGAAATAATATAAAAGTCAAAAGGCACAATGCAGTTATGAGATCATCTCCTTTATTGGATATACCAAAGTTGGCAAGTTTATAGGCAAGAGGAAAATTAATCTCTGGTGATGTTTAAAATGGAGGTGATTTACATAGAAACAAAGTTTTCCTTCAAGTGGAAAATGATAGGTGCCACAGAATAGATGGAAGGTTGCCCATCCAGAAGAGATGTCTAGAAAGTAAGAGAAGGTTGTTTACAGCAAGAGAGAAACAAGGTAGGAAGGCAAGTTACAGGTGGCCTTGGCCTCCAACAATTTAGTCTTAGGGTGCATTTCTCTCTCAATGTAATATGTATAGCCTACACTTACCCACTTAGTCCTTTAGTATATACTGTTTTTTAATTTTCCCCTAGTTGTTTTATGTATAAACCCTATTGTAAGTCCCTTGAAGGCAGATGCCACACATTAAAGTCTTATTGTACCCTCCACAGCACCTAGCATGGAGCAGAGCTGAATTAAATTTGGTTGATGGGTTTTCATTTAGGATTCTGGAGAAAATTTGCATCCTGTAAAAGAGACTGGTAATTTATTTTTGATGTGTGGTTATTGAAAATGCAGTAGGGAATAGAAATTGGTTTTATAATTGTCAGGAAAAACAGTTACAGTGTTTTCAATAGAATTAATCACAAGAAAGGTCAACTGGTTTTTACATTTTCTCTGTAGGTCCAGGGGCAGATGACTCTGGGAAAAATTAGGACCAACATTTCTGGGTTAAGGAAAATGGAATGAAATAAATTGCATAAAGCATGTACATGAAATAATGTTTCAGAAATACTTCACATAGAACATGGCACATAAATATACTGTATGTTAGCTGCTACTATGAATACTAGTGTTATTTCCATCATCATTCTTAGGTTCTAGAATTCTGGAATTCACAAATTCTAGTGAAATTTCACTGAAGTATGTCAAAACAGTGATAATGCACTAAAGTAGAGATTTCCACACTCTCTTGGTTTGTGGCCCTCTTGATGTTTAGTATTTGTTTTTTTCACAATGCTTTTAGGCTAAAAGAAATAACTGTTCTATTTATTAAATAATTAGATTCTAACAACTTAGTGTTTATAGTTTAACAACTTAATAGCTGTTTAAAAAGTTAATATGAAATGTTTGAAAGAAAAACAATATTTTTATTTCATTCGAAATAACCCTAATTAGTTATTAATGGATTGTAAATGCCTATCAGGGCCTGCATACAATTCTCAAAGCTTCAAATCAGAGTGGAACCACTACTCTCATTTCCTGCTCCACATTGATTTTTGTGTAGTACTAGCTTTTCATGTTAGCAACTGCTGAAAGTCCAACTTTGCAGAGATATATGATATTATTGAAAGGAATGTAGTGTGATTCTAATTCTGAAACTGAATTACTTTGAATTTGTAGTTTGCAAGTGTCTGACAAATGTTGAACATTGCTGTGTCTCCCCTGGAAATATAAAATGTCTAGAGGAATCCCTGTGAATTCACTGTAGTTTCCTGGGGTGACTCATGGCACAGTCTGGAAACCATAACCCTAAGACAAGGGTCCCAACATGTTGGTCAATCTCAACTGTCACATTGTTCTTTCTGGAGTAATAGTTGTTTTTCAGGCCTCCTGTCCCGAAGCCTAAGGGCATTTGAAATTGCAGAGAGATCAGGTCAGAGGTTCCTGGACATGTCCAGCCCTGAAACTGAGATCAGTTGAAGAGAAGATTCTGAGATAATGAGTGAAGTTTATGGACCTTAAGAATTTCAGATGTTTGTGGGCCGAAGAGAGAAGAACATGATGAGACAAAGAGGATTCTTTCGCTGCCCACTGTTTATGGGAGGGGAACTTGCCAGGGACCATTTGCCTTTCAAAATGGTGGATTTTGAAAATAAGTGCAAAGAGGAAGGAAGGAGTCTTTTTCTGATTATTCTTCTCATTAAGACCACACATATCTTTGCAGCTCATCCCCACTGTTCTCAGTAGCCTAGTTGGGAGATGATCATGCTCTCTTCATATTTACTCTAGTGTTCACTATAATTTGACCTTTCAACTATAATAAAGAATGAGTATCCTTAGACCCTGTCTCCATTTCCTTATATTAAAGTAGTGTTTCTGACAGAGAAATGACTCCTCCAAACCTGAAATGTTGAGGTAGTTGGCATGCTCTGCCTCCTGTTGGATTATTTGAAGGACTTTTCCATCTGTTATCACCTGCCCATTTTCTGAATGAGGGGTCAAGCTGGCAGGAGTCCAGTAGTAATTGGATGGAAGGAGATTCATTCACCTTGTTCTACTTTTCCTTTCTTTTCCATAATACCCACCACCTGAGGTATAATCCACCTGATGATTAATTTTTGTTGTCTGTTTCTTCCTCTAGAATGTAAACACTCCAATGATCAGGAAGCTATTTTGTTTTGTTCATATTCCAAGTGCCTATTGCAGTACCTGACACATGGGACTGTTGACAAATATTTGTTAAATAAGTGAGTGAAATGTGGGAAGACTGGAATATGGTACTGGATAAGTAGGAAATTGTATTTGAGGCATAAGGGCAAGTATCAAAGTTGGAGTGGCGCTTTCTCAGGGTCTTCCAAGGGTCATCAGAACCATGTGTGTGCAAACCAGGAGAGAGTAAAAAACACCCATTGACAGTGCAACTTTGGTGCCAGCTGACAGTATGTCAATGAGCAGCCCAGATCCCTAGTCAGGGTCTTCAATGGAATGGGAATAACCACTTTTTCAAAAAGTTCTGAAGTGGGTAGGTTTAAAAAAAAAAGATGATCTTAGTGAGATCAGGGTGAGCCTCGGTAATAGTGGGAGTATGTGAGCTCACGGACTAGGAAAGACACTGTCATCTCGAGGGAAAGCATGAACTAGATGTGGGAAATGAAGTATGGCATGTGTGTATGGTAAATGCAGCTCTGATTACAAACTTGCATTTAAACAGTAAACGCAACTGGTTTTGATTTACTATAATGGAAGGTTCCTTGGTATGCTCTTTTCAATACTCTCATTCCCATCTCCATCTCTTTTTGTTTCTCCCAGGATTGCCATTCTACCTAGATCTGCTTTATTACTGATCTGACTAGGAGTTATCAAATACTTGCTATATATTGGTCCCAGCTCAGACATGGAAAGGATGAAGATAAGTGAGACACAGACCTGACCCAGAGGAGCTTGAAGAATTACACAGTGATCACAAAGGCGAGATCTGTGGACATTAGTCTCAAAGTGTTCCTGAGGAAAAGGAACCATAGAAAAGTAAGTTCAGGAAAGATTGGAATAACCAATCAAACATGTGCTTTCACCAAAGGACTTTTCAGAACTTTAATTCTGAGATTGCACTCTGTGAATCTCCAAACAGAGTTTATCATGTTTAAGGATTAATGTTAACCCTTGACTTTTTTATTTAAAAAAAACACCTAACTAGTATGGTGTTCTGGGGGATGAATTTTGGGAAACACTGGCCCAGATAAATCTTTTTTGTTCTTCTTTCCTGTTCTTTGGATCTTGTCCATATCTGCTTACCTCATATAACTTGTATCTGATGCCATATCTTCCTACTTTATCAAGGTCCTCAAGATTGCCAAATTTTTGAGTTATCTACCATTGACTGCTTCAGTGCTACTTCATATTCACTTATTGGGACCACGGTTACCTGAAGTCCTTGTGGCTCCAGTGTACCTTGGCTGGACCAGGCCTTCAATGCCTTCCTTCTCAGTCAAACCTGGGAGACCATTTTCCCAGGTTTTTCTGGCCAGCAGAGGGTCCCTGGTGGCTGTACAGTGACCTGTGGACATAACTACTCTTCCATATCTTAACCCTTTCTAAATTCTATATACAAACAAAAACACCAATTTTTAGGAAAAAAAAATGTGTCACTCATCTCTTTCCTGTACACATGTCACTCCTGACAACTGCTTTTTGGAAGTTCCCATAGTCCTGGGGGTGAAGACGGGAAGCCTATTAAACATTTCCATAGCAAATACTATGTGTCGAGTGTTACAACACTGTGAAAAACATGCTGTAATTATCCCAACCTAACAGATGAGAAAAGTTCCCTGAGTGCTTAAATAACCTTTCTGGGACTCACACTAGCCAGTGGTGGAGCCCATTTGCCCTGGCAGGCTGGCTTCTGAGTCCATTTTCCTTTCCACTATACCACGTTGGCTCTAAATATAAGATACAAATTATATAATAAATTAGTGTTACCTGTTCAGAAAAAAAAGAAAAAGGGAAAGTGGGACACAGTAATGGAGATCAGACGATCTGAGATGGAGTTGGGAGGAGGTGCAGACGTGTAGGCAAGACAGGGCTCCTTGGGAAAGAAAGCTTAGAGCAGAGAAGCGCATCATGGGATCACTGGAGAAGCATGTTACAAGCAGAGATGCAAACCCCAGGAGAACTCTGGCAGATGCTCATGTGGGAGGGACTTCTGTGTCCAACGGCACTGGCCTCCAATTTCTTGCTGAGTTCCACCCCGTGTTTGTTTAATAGTGTTTCTTGACTATGCCCTATTCTCTCGTTATTAATTGCATCATCCATGATTCAGTCAACAGCCATAAAGTGACTACTTCTGTCTTCAAACCCAGGGCTCCCCTTGCTGCCTTCCCTTTATCAATAATCATAAGGAGACAGAATTTTATTTTCATTTCTAGATGTTTCCCTATCTCCCTTTTCACTAAATTCAAAATATTCCTCTTTTCAGGTTGACTCATCAAACTATCTCATTCTGACCTCCAATTAGATCTCAGTATATATTCTTCATACATTAAATTTTCAAACTTACATAAAATGTTCTGAATTTTCCTCCTATAACATGTGTTAGGTTTTATAATAAAATTTTAATCTTTATTTTAAAAATAATTTGTGCAAAGAGAAAGCATCTGGCTTTGTTATATCTGCTGCAGAAAAGGGATCATCTCATAGATATATTTCTTACCAGAAATGGGCAATTATTTAGCCTTCCATCTGGATTGGAGAGAAAAGCAGATTCACCTTAGCAACAGCATTCTGATGCTGATGTCATCACCTTAACATCATTTTGGTCTCATGTCACTGTGTTCTTTCTCTAAAATCTCAAACCTTTAAAATCTCAAAGCTTTATAAATTTCTGCATTTAAAAGGCTAAAAAAGGAAAGAAAGAACTATATTTAAATATTCATTGAGTCATCATAATCTTGAACTTTGTTAGCAGGTCTCTTTTTCACAGCAAAACAAAATGAGAAGTGTTTCCCCATGCACTCCAATTTTTGCTAGAGCTTTGCCTGTACTCTTACATCTCCCAGGTTGGTGTCCACAAGCTCCCTCTCTGTGCCCTGAACCCATCGGGTCACCAGCCTCCCCAACAAGCCTGATCACTTACACATGTGATCATTTTAGTCTGCAAAGCAGTCCAGACCTGGGGCGATTATGGAGAGATTATGATCATGAACCCTGGGGCTCGAAGAAATCTTCATCTAGATTCTAGTCCCTTATTTAAAGGTGAAGAAACAGAAGCACGATGCTTGCCTTTTATTAAAGACAAGAAAGAGTTTAACCCTCTGGGAGTTTGTGGTTCCTCAAAATTTCAGTGAGGATTTTCACACAGGGTCAGATCATGTGTCAGCTGTTCCATCTCCTCCCAACTCCTGTCCACTTCCCTCCACTCCTCCCCATGGTCTCTTCCACATACAAAAACTCTATCCACCAAGTTGCCAAACCATAGCAGCCAGAAATTCCTCCTGCACCAGAAAGTAGACCAAGACTCCTCCACTTAGAAGTTTAAATACTGGCTTTGGTCTCAAATAACATTTAAAAATTCACAGTGGCATAGAATCATTTAAGTTGTATTTATTTATAGTTATAAACATTTGTATATATTTACAGGAAAGATTCACTATCAATGAATAGATATGTAATGTGACACCAGCAAAATTGGACTCGCAGCTTTCAAAACTGCAAGCTATGCCACAAAGACAAAGACTTCCTTCATAAGCTTTCCACACACATGAGCTGTCGTGTTCTAAAAGTAATTTCAAAAGTTCTCAAGTTGCCAGAACCCTGACTAAGAAGCACAGATGATATTTTTAATAATCTTCAAGTTATTTTTAACATAATTAAGCGTTTGTAACTCTGTCTTACATATACCTTGAGTTATATAACATCACTGAGCTAATAATTTGGACCACACTTTAAAAATTTTTCTAGTCTCAAGATTTCACATTTGACTATAATGAGGAAATTGCCTTTTGGTTAGAAATCAATATCTTCACTTTAAAGGATTTTTTAATATTGGAAATAGCAAAACAAAAGATTCCCAAACTTCTAGGAAAATATAAATATTATCAAATGGACAATTAGAACACATTTTTCATACCAAATTAACTAATAAGTACTTATTGCCCCAATTAGACTGATACCCAAATATGAATTCTATCATTGTTCTCAGAGGAGACAAAAGAGTTGCCTAACTTATCTTTATGTCTTCAATATTGGAAAGATTATTATTGAACATTTATTGCACTCTCTTTTGAAAAGCACTTTACAATAATTTATCACTTCATACTCATATTCAACCTGAAATATCTTTCTTCTCTTATTACAAGTAGAAGCACAGAAGGTTGACGACTTCATCCTGGGTCTCTAAAGAACCTAATGGCCGAGGTGAGTAATGGACCCAGATTCTGTGTAAGATTTAGGTTCCTCAGTGCACACAAATATTCAGACATAGTCTAATCGTGAAACCTGAGCAAAGATTCATACTCAATTGACATGTTTTAGCAGGGAGTTGGCAAGTGAAATTTGGGTTGGTTTTCTTATTCACGTAGAAGAAAATAACAAGAGAAGAGATTGTCTTGGAAACATGGAAGTATAGAAAACTTCCTGAAATGGTCTAAAGGAAATATTGAGGTTTAATTTAAAAATTCATAATCACCCACATTGGTATTTTTGAATTCATATCTTGGGTGTTTTTAGCTGTTTGGGTGGCCTGTTTAATTTTTTTTGCCTCTGCATTTAAGAGCTCTGCTTAATGGACAAACCATCTACAGCCTGACAGACCAAAATAATACTTTGTCAGAACACATTTTCAGTGAGTTTACTTAGTCCCTAAGGTTAATGTCAGGGAGGTTGTGGTGGCAAATCTGCAGGACTTTATTCCGGTTGTAGCCCACAATCTACAGTCACTGTTCATATATATATATATATATATATATATATATATATATATATATATAATTTCAGAGAGGAAGGGAGAGGGAGAGAGAGATAGAAACATCAATGATGAGAGAGAAGCATTAATTGGCTGGCCCTACATGCCCCCTACTGAGGATCAAGCCTGCAACCTAGGCATGTGCCCTTGACCGGAATTGAACCCAAGTCCCTTTAGTCCACAGGCCAATGCTCTATTCACTGAGCAAACTGGCTAGGGCTACAGTCACCATTCTTGAAATATGTGCATCCCTGGAGTTGTGCGGTACCCATCTCCTCAACCACACAGGTCTCCCCAGTTAACATCTTCAGATTAGGATTGGGGTGGGTATAACCAAATAGGGGCTAGTCACAGGTCTACCACTTTTAGATCATCTTTGTTTCTCCTCTGTCTCTTTTCTAGTCTTCTGTAAATCTTGACATCATTTCCTTAAATCTTTCTCCAGTCCCTGACCCACAACCTCCAACTGAGACTTCTCTACAGTGCCTCTAATAGCCTGAGGACTAGAACCTGGGTTTCTATATCCCAAGAGATTGATAAGATAAAGCCATGAGTCAGCTGTTACTTTAGAGTTCTAGGAACAATCTAGTTCTGTTGCACAATCTGGGCCAGGATGCAGCTTCCTCAAAAGGCTTCAGTTCCAACTCTACAAAGGAATCAGAGGTATGTGGCTAGTCTCGTTGTCCCACTCCCTATGTCACAGAAACAATTCTGAGCATTGAGTCCTACTGGTGCCCAAAACTTTCCCCAATTTTTCCCTACTGAATTACTGGTCCTTCAAGGTGACCTGGGGAAACAAAGAAGGGTTCCCTCCTTTTAGACGTGTTTGGGAAACACTTCACTTGGAGACTCACAGAGTGTATTATAAAAGTTCTGCAAAAAATAAATTTGTTTAGTTTTATCCCCAAACTCATTTTTCTTTTCTTTTCTTCTCCAAACTAATTTATTTATTTTTGGTAACTCCTATTAATATCAAGCATGCACTTTAGGAAATGCAAATCCACAGAAAAACAAGTTCTATAAACAAGCTTCTCTACATGATTTAGGACTCTTCCTTGATCTCACCCTCATTGGTTAGCTGGTTTGTAGCATCCATAATATCAAGCACAACCTTGAGCATTTACAGGTTTTCCTGAGCATTCCACAGGTTTTCACTATGTAATGAGTTGAGGTTCTCAATGGCCTGCTTGCAGGAGAGAAAAGGAGTACAAGGGCTAGGGAACAGAGGGAACAGAGCCACAGATGGATGACAAAGGGAACTCAGGAAGGTAAGCCTGTTACCTGGCCTTGTTTTATGAAATCTACCTTACATTTTGAGAAACTGAGACTTAGATAAGTTAAATAACTTGCTCTAGTTCACACTACTAGTTTGGTGCACAGATTTAACCTGAACCTATATTGTTAACTCCAAAGCCATGCTCTCATTTCATTACTTTTGACATAATATGCACTATTATTGATGTTGCTGCTATCGAAAGGCATCGTGGTGTAGTGGTTGAGTGCAGGCTCCAGCAAGTTCTCAAGTTCAAGTCCCATCTCTCCCACTGATCAGCAGGTATGCAGCTTTGCCTGCAGTCCCCTGTGCCTAGGACTCCTCATCTCTCCAATGGGGACTAGTAATCCTCACAGAACTGTTTAAAGGATTAAAGGAATTGGTGTTCAGGAAATATTTTGAATGCTCCCTGTCAACATTCAAATAAATACTCAATAGATGTTGCCAGTTGTTGTTATTTTTACTACTCATAGCTTAATTCTCACATTTTACAACTTTCATAGCCAAGGCCAAGTTATTAACTGTCAGAAACGAATGAAATCAAACATCCTAATAAAGAGGAAATATACAAATTGACCATCACACTATCACAAAGATGGTGGCGACCATAGCCACAAGATGGCAGTGCCCAGTCCCCTCAGCCCTGCCGGAGTCCCCCAGTCCTTTCAGCCCAGCCAGGAGGGGGCGGCAGGCATGGATCCGGCCGCTCCGCACACCTGCCGCCAGGGTCCCCCAGTCCTTTAACAGAAAATGGGTTGCCTCAAAAGTTGGTTAAGCTTCTTAGGACAAAAAGCATTCAAAATCTTTGAAAAGGGTATTCCAATATTTATAAAAGATTGGACTAGACAATCCAAGGTTATTTCCACTACAACCTTCTATGATTTTGTGATATTAACATTCTGAATTCACATAGTACCAGCTTTATTGTATGTAAGCAGATATTATTTAAAGGAATGGCCATTATTATTAAAACAACTCATAAAACCACACTGTTTGTATGTCAAGGACATTCTGTGTGATTTTCCTAATGGCTGGAGTTAATGCCCCTAAACCGGCAGTTGGACATCCCCCGAGGGGTCCCAGATTGGAGAGGGTGCAAGCCAGGCTGAGGGACACACCCACCACCCCCCATGCACGAATTTTGTGCACCAGGCCTCTAGTATAATATAACCTCCTTCCCTTCTTCTCCTATAAAGCTCAAGGAGGACTAAGAGATCTTAATATGTGAACAATCACATACCTATCAAGTGGACTGTGTAATATCCTCAGCCCCCGTGTGGAGAACGAGGACTGAAAGAACTGAGCATGGAAGTGTTCCAAGGCTCAGAATTGTATGAATCACAATTCAGAGATAGGGCTGAGTTTTGCTGGGTCAAATGCTTTCTTGCTGATTCATTACTGTGAAGATAGCTGATAGAGACAGGGGATGTTTACTGAGAGCTAAAGCCCTGCTCTAACTCATTGGCTTTTATATTGATTGATCTAATAGCCTTGATCTATAATTTCAAAAATAACTCAGTGTTTTGTGTGGGTTTTTTTTTTTCCACAAACAGCGGAAAGGCTGTGGATATTTTCCTGATGAGGTAGACTGAGCACTTTACATGGGTTAGGAACAAAGGAAAATAAATGGAAACTACTTTCTAATATTTTTTCTCCCTTTGTGTTGTTTTTTGTCCTAAGACATTTGATTAAACTTAGAATTAAAATTTAACATTGTAGTGCATTTAATACATCAATATATTTTGATGACATATTACTGCAGCAGAGAGATAAATTTTGTATTCTATTCGGGTCAGCTATGTAAATCAACCACATTAATGAGCTTTATTAAATCATCTTAGTAAAAGCTCCACTGTCTTAACTATTTACTTAAATCCACATCCAACAAAAAACAGCTGTCACTTCCTGACAAATCTTATTCTGAGTGAGAATTTTCTTCTTACAAGAGGAAAATTGATATGTTATAATCCAACAGAAATGTCATATTTAGAATCTTTTAAAGGGATACTCTATTATAAAATATGAGACTTATAGATCCTAACTTACTGTTAAGAAAGAATACACTGGTGAAAGAAAGAGTTCAAGGGGACCACTGCTTCTGTTGTTTACTTTATATGCAGAACATTACTCTGTGACTACCACTGAACTGTTCTATGTACAACTGTGTTGACTTGGGGACTCAACATCTAGAAGTTTTAAGGAAACAGGCTGAAGGCTGTTGAGCTCCAACCCTCTTCCTACTCCTTCAGAAGAAAAGATTTCCCAAACAAGTTGATAAATCATTGAACTGCTACATAATTTTTAAAAATTGTTCAACCTTCTTAAGGATCTATATATTTTTGCTTCCTTAAGCAGTAAATGTAAGCAGTGTATGTAAATAAATGCTTCCACAATAAATGAGCTTCCTGTGTTCAAGGAAACAAAGCTAAGATTTCCTCTTATTGATAATATTTTAACACCTTGAGTTGTTTCTAAGTACTTTTCAAAAGTACATAGAACTTAACAAAATTGTCTTCTTTTGAATATATTTTTTAAATATTAAAAACAAATGTTTTATTACTTCAGATATTACTTTTTCTAATACATTTAATAACTAGCCAAGGCACTAAATTCAAGCACAGATGTTAAAACACTCTACAGACAAGCTCTGGGACCCTATAACCAACTGCAGCCCTCACCCTGTCCCTGTGTCATTCTTGTGAAAGTAGGGCTTACTGCATTGAGAAGATGATCTCATGTTATGGGCTGTAGAGGAAGGCCACATGGCAATTATCCCAGAAAAGGGACATTCATCACTGCTCTGAATGTCTGGGGCAAGTCAGATACTGAGACAGATAGCTGGACTCAGAAGACAGATCCTACAGGTAGGCAGGAGAGGAAACTGGCCTTTGCCAGTAAAAAAATGAATGAGCAACACTTTGCAATGACAAGTTCTACCTTCCTTTCAGTGCTTATTTTCCTTGTTGACTCACTATCATTTATTCAAATAAACAGATATTTATTTCATATCAACTAATCCAGGCAGTATTCTAGGCATTGGAAATCTATTAAAGAAGAAAATAAATAAAACTACATGTCTTTTTTTAATTAAAAAATACATGTCTTCATAATTTTAAAATTTACATGGTGTGTTAAATGGCGATAGATGCTATGTGGAATAGTAAAACAGAAAAATAGGATAAGGAATGAAGGTTCAGCCAGTGGTTTATAGTATTAATTGGCTATCAGGGAAGACCACACCAAGAAGGTTGTATCTGGTCAAGCACTAAGGAAGCAAACCATGAGATACCTGAGAGATCCATTTTTGAGGTGGAGGAAAAACAAGCACATAGACCTTAAAATAATGATATGCTTACCTGGGACACATTCGGGTGGATATAGAAGTGGTAGGAGAAGATGTTAGATTAGTTACAGATTAGTTGGGGGTAGTCAGTGGTACTCCAAACAGTATGTAAACTTATATAATATTCTAAAGACTTTGGCCTCTCTTCATAGGGTTACTGATATGCTTTGCATTTATTTGTCAAAGTATATATGAATTAACAATACCAAGTTTTTGTTTCCATATCTACGCACTTAACAGTGTTTAAAATGGGCACTAGCAAAATACTGATGACCTCCAAAAAGTCTTCTGCAAAACAATGGGACTTAACCATTTTATTGAAAGTGGTCTATGAATTACATGCTGGTTCCTTAATTCTGGTTAAGGGCATCCATCAGCTTGTTCAACTTTAGCACCTGTCTCATCCCCAGTAGCTTTTTTATTACTGGTCCATGAGTTTTCCCAATTCAAACTTGGGTTTCCTCAGCACATTTTACTTTTCTAATAATGATGTCATGGAGCAGATAAATAGATTGGCAAATCTTTTCTATGTCTTTTCCAATGCTGCCTGGAATCAATTGATTGCCCACTTCTTTCAAGTCATTTGTCTTCCCCTCTCAGGTCATGATTTCCTTCTTCTTTTGGATTTGGTGGATCTGTTGATGCTGAGCATAAGAGGTCTCCCGAATCCAATTGTTGTGTTTTTAGTAAAACCAGCACAGAATAGACTACCAGTAAGCAAATAGCCATTGGTAGTCTAGACATCAACATGAGCTTCAGTCATGGTCTGCCATTTGTGGACTGTAGAGCACATTTTGTCACGGGTAAGATCCATGTCATGGAAATTAGGCAGTTTTTGCCCTGAACATCCTCAGTAATTAGCATAAATTTTCTAAATGCAACTTCATCATCCTGCAGATCACCTAGGCTCACTTCAAAAACATGACCCTTTAGACCATCCATTGTGATTTGGTTGCTTGAATTCTCATGACTAGTGTTTCCCCAACATTTCTTATATTGACCAGAGCTGGTGCTTTCACATTATACCAATTTCTCTTAGAAAGCGGATCAACCACTTTCTTCTTGGCTCCCTTTTTGCCGCCTCTCATACGTGCCCACAGCCCATTCTTGCCCACGGCCATGGCTGCCATGGCGCTGCTCAGAGAGCCAAAAGGTGTCATCTGAAAACTTTAGTGAGCACTCTTTCTATCTAAAAAACCCCAAGATAATGGTATTCATGTCTTTTATTTAACATTTATTTTTTACCATTACAATAGTTGTGAAGGCAAACAGAAAGCCATGAAGATAAGGCATCATTTCAAACAATGACAGAAAAAATTAATGACAATAACAGTACTAATACATTAGATAACATTTGAGTAATTAAAAATGTGCTAGAAATGGCTATTTTAAGGGTTTCACATGTATTGTCTCATTTAATTTTACAACTCTATGAGGAAGCTACTTTACACCCATTCCATAGATGGAGAGCTAGTATGTGGCAAATCTGCAATGGAAATCTCCCTCATTTTTTACTCCAGAGCCTATACTCATTATCTCAATGCTCCAGTGGCAGTGTTTGTTGTTGTTGTTATGAAAAATTCAAGCATTAACAGACGTAGAGGGAATGGTATAATCACCTATGTATGCATCACCTAGTTTCAATAATTACCAAATAGGGCTAGTCTTATTTTATCTATTTCCCCCAAAACTATTTTATTTTGAAACAATCCAAGACATTACATCATTTTATCTGTAAAAATCTCAGTATGTATTTCTAAAAGAGAACTTAAAAAATGGGACCATAATACTCCTTTCACATCTAAAAATATTAACAATAATTCATCAAAAACATCAAATATCCAGTCTCAAGCTGTGATTTAACTACAAGGCCATAATGTTATAGGTGTAATATGATTTGGTATAGATGAAGAAATAAATCCACTGACCCACTAATCATATCATTTGTATTCCAGCATCAACATTAAATGGGGGTTGATCAAATGAGACTGTTTTACATGCAAGTTGTGTAGGCTATATATTTCTCCTAGTGGCATAGTAGAAGGTAATATGATTTAGAATATCGAGGTTCAATTTTTGGCTTCTATGCTTAAGTTTATTACTTATACTCCTAGGGCCTCTGTTTCCTATATATAAAATGAGGGGCTTGAAACATCAGTGAGTTATAATTCAGAATTCTCAAATTCTAGAATGTTCTGACAGTTATAATTTCAATATATATATATATATATATATATATATATATATATATGGATAAAACCCCAAAGAATTTTATTTTATAAATGTGATTTCTTTAGTGAATAAATCCCTCTAAACTTGAAAAGTGGAATCATTCGTGTTAAAAAATAATAATAGGTAAATTACTTCAAATAGCCTCTTTTTCTCAGTATATTTATCTATCTGTCCTTACCCATCCACCAATACATTTATCTAGCTATCAATCTAAGTGCCTACCAATATATCAAGCAAGACATAATGTAAAAGTAGTTTTTGTATAATATGTGAAAAGAAACTTATTTTTCACAGAATACAAAACATAGTCAAGCATGTCAACTATAACATTGTAAGTATGATTGCTTTGTTATGCAATATAGGGGAAAAAAAGAAATAATTGCAAACTCAGATGAGAACCAGACAGGAGGGCTTATGCGTTTCTAAACATAAAATGGTCCTTAGTTTGATTTTCCTACTTAGGGGCAGATGACTGACACCCATCCTCATTTTACCAAGAAGAAAGTATAGATCAGTAAAGGCTCATTGCTCAAGGGCTTCAAGAAAGAAGTGGCTTTTGAAGAATTTGTGTTTTTTCTCTTTCTAGGCTACCAGTTTGATGAGCAAGAGAGAGGAAACAATCTCAGAGAGAGAGGGGAGTCTGAGGTCAAACAGGGGAGAAGATGAATGGTAATGACCTTTCATAAACAAAAGTAGAATTTAAAAGACAATAGTGAGAGCATAGTACTACTGCAGCACCTAGGGCAGAGGTCAGGCAGCCTAGACTTTCTAAGGAACCATTTAGCCCACCTCCCTAAAGTATACTATACAACTTGTCCCCAGGAATAGAGAGCAAAGTGCTTCCTTAGCACACAGTAACTCAATAAGTCTAGTTAGTTTAAAATGCCTCACAATTGCTTCATTCATATTAGTGCTGTTGTAGGTGCTAGAGTATTAAATAAGCTATTCAAATACTAATGATATTTGAGGAATTAAGTAAATTGCAAATTTTAAAGCGATATGGCCCAATTGCAGTCAAAATCATGAAAACTGTAATCCAAAAAAAGTTTTTGTTGTCCAATGTCTATAACTTATAAAATGCAAATGTTATGAGTAGAAATTCTTACAACTGTGGTGTGTCAACGTAGCTAAACTAGAATTATGTTTCCCCAGATTCCTTTCCTTATACGGTTCTGGATTAGTGCTGGTCACAAGAAACATTTGATGTGCGATGTGGAAGTCAAACAATAGCCATATTTCCTTCCAGAGTTGAAGGTCAGTGCGAGGCTGCAGTCATTGTGGCATCTTGTGCATGTCCTGGCTGATCTGCTGGTGGCCTCGTTGGTGTGGTGCAACAACTCAACTCATCCAGTCTCCAGCTCCCCTAAGATCTGTCCCTTCAGCTGTTCCAGGGCACAAAGCAGGACCATATGCACCTTTGTGATGAAGACACCAGCTTTTCCACACCGCCCTGCCCCCGACTCATGGTATTGGGATTGGAGGTGGTGAAAGATAGATGCAAGCTCCAATTTGTCTCACAGGTTCCAGTTGTCCTCTTGGGGCTCCAGTTTATCAGTGTGGGCTCCCACTTGTCCTTGCTCTCAAACACATCCAGCTTCCCTTTCCATTTGCCAGTCTGGCTGACCCAAAAGTTCCACACTTCAGGCTCAACATTAGGGGCAGAGCCAACACCCTGCAGAGACTGGGTCACCAGCTCCTATATCCGCATACGGTCTAACCCCTATAATGGATCCCCTATGTTTTAATGTACATAGCAATTCTGCTTCTCAATCAAACCTTGACTGATACAACAACCTTATGAGGTAAGAAAACTATTCAGAAACTAAAATTCATTTAGTGCTTGAAGGAAAAAATACCCTCCAAAATTTATGTAAAGGCCTCCAAATTGGCAAACGATTTGAATATTGACTATAAAATTGTATATGACCTTTCTTTATGTAACAAGATATTTATTAATCAATATTCTGTTCCTATAACTAAAAGAACAAAAATCAAATAATTCCAAATAATTAAATAATCATAATAATTATTATTTAATAATTAAAGAATTAATTGAATAAAAATATTAGTTCTAAAAATGATATTGCAATTTTAGATTAAATTAAATAGTTTAATCAAACATTAAGTAATTCTAATTTAAAAATTAAATAATTCATTTAATAGTGATCAACTGATTTGACCATTAAATAATAATTATTTAATTTTTAATTAAGTAATTATTTGACTATTAGAGAGCTTACAGGAAGATAAATCTATCACTTAATAAAATCAAACACCATAGATTTTTTTAGCATTGTGTATTTTTACTTTATCAACTACAAATAATTTCTCAAAATTAATAAAGCAAAATCAAGAAGAAAGGTCCAAAAACCACATATTAAGAGTTCAGCAAACAATTTCATGCTCTTGTATTGCTTCAGAGGTCTCCTTTTGTATAACCATTTCCAAAATGCAATTCTAAACCCCAAATCCATATTCAACTGTCTGTTAGATGTATTCTACTGACTATTCCATTGGATCTCAACCCCAAATTCAACTTTGGGGTTGAGATCCAATGGAATAGTCAGTAGAATACAGGGCAAATATGTGCTCTCTCATGACTTTAATTTCTCTTAAGAGTAGAAATTGATATTTGTCATGGTTTGTGGCCTCTAAGCATTAAAATTCCATTTATTTCCTGGCCTTCCTTGAAGCTCTGGCAAAGGTGTCTGCCACAGGCTTCCAGCACCAGTGGTAGCTAGGCATGACTTCTACATCAGTGAGACGAATGGGATAGAAGAGGTACTATTTCGAGTTCACTTTCTGGCAAAGGTGGCAGATGGATGCTTTTGGCTTTCCAGGACAGCAAGCTTAGAAGTTCTGGTTTCCTTGCCGAGTTCAGAGGTGAGAATTGTGGTGTCTGCTCCCCAAGGCAACAGTAAGGTCTTTGCAATATGCTTTGTGCACTGTTCCTGTTAAATAGTCCCCAAGCCTGATTCTAGGAACATTCTGAAGATTTCATGAGCTAGGTAGGTAGGATTTTTTAAATGCTTAATTTAATTTAGGGCAGATTGCTTAGGTAGTTGCAATTAAGAACCCTGATTGATGCAGAAACATAAGAGCAAAACATCAGAATTCTCTTCAATTCTAAGCATTTTCAAGATCTGAGTCCTTTTGCATCTACCTGCAAAATAGCGTTCATTGTTTCCCATTCTCACTATGGAATAAGGCTCTGAAAGCAGCTAACAGGATACTTTCCATAGAACAGAACAACTTAAGCTTTTTATATGTATTAACTCATTTCATCTTCATATAACCTCTGCTGATGTAAGCACCATTACTGCCTTCAGGCAACTGATGAGGAGACTGAGGTCTTAGAGGGATTAAATAACTGGCTAGAATGTTGCAGAGCTCAAAGCCAGTTCTGTCTCATTCTAAATCCCATGCTACAGTATTAACTTGAACATGGATACCTCAAGCCTTCCTTCACACTGAATAGGTTCAGTTTATTCCAACCATGTCATTCCAGCCATGACCTGGTGCAATGCCTTCAATGACTCCCTGGCACCTCTGGTTAAAGTTCACACTTGTGGCTGCCATCCAAGGTCCTCAATGGTCTGGCCACAACCATCTCCTCTTCCTCTTTGTCTCCTGCTGTTTGTGTGTCCTCCCCATGTTCAGAAAAATGAGACCATTCAGCTTTTCATAGGCTACATTCTGTGCTTCCCTGATTCTTATGTCTGTTTTCTCTGGTCTCTGCATCTCCTCTAATTCTTGTTTGTCTAATGAGAGTGGCCATGTATTAAAGCATGCTTCTTACACCAGGCCCAGCCAACATCACATATATTAACTCCTTCAGTCTCATTAACTCTAGGAAACAGGCGTTACTCACATTTACAGTTAAGAAAATAGAGGATAGCCCAGCTGGCATGGCTCAGTGGCTGTGTGTCAACCCGTGAACCAGGAGGTCATGGTTTGATTCCTGGTCAGGGCACATGCCCAGGTTTCGGGCTTGATCCCCTGTGTGGGGCATGCAGGAGGCAGCTGATCAATGATTCTTTCTCATCACTGATGTTTCTATCTCTCTCTCCCTCTCCCTGCCTCTCAATAAAAAAATATATATTAAAATAAAAGCATAGTTAAAAAAATAAAAGAAAACAGAGGGAGCTCAGTTGGTTAGAGCATCATCCCAATGCACCAAGGTTGTGGGTTTGATCTCTGGTCAGGGCACATACAAGATTTAACCAATGAATGCATCAATAAGTGGAACAACAGATCTCTCTCTCTCTCTCTCTCTTTCTCTCTCTCTCTCTCTCTCTCTCTCTCTCTCTCTCTCTCTCTCTCCCCTCTAAAATCAATAAATAAAATAAATAAAAAAGAAAATGGAGGGTCAGAAAGGTGAAGTGCCAAAGGTCACCTAACTTGTAAGTGGCAAGGTCCAGATTTAAATCCAGGTATGTCTGCCAGGAAGCTTGAGCTTTCAACCACTGTGCTGTCAGCCTTTCATTCTATCAAAAAGGATCAGAGGTTCCTGGGGCATGAACTGTCCTGGGTCCTCTAGCCTGAAGTAATCATTCATCTCCACATGCACACCCCTTGTTTCATAAGTCTGTATAGCAATTGTACATTTGACCTTCAACAATGGTCATCTAGGTACATGTTCGCTCATTCATTCAACAAATATTTATAAAAAACCAATTTGGTTCCTCATGCTAAGGATACAATAGGGAGCATAATAAGTAAACTGGTCCCCATGAAGCTTACATTTTAGTGCAGAGACATCAAATTAAAGAGTGCACGTATAATATGTAAGGTGGTGATAGTTGCCATACAGAAAAATAAGACTGATACTAATCATCAAGAGGAGAGTTGCTCTCTTAATAGTATGGAAGGGAAGGGTTTTCTTGTAAGGTGATGCTTGACTAAAGATGTGAAAGAAGAAGGGAGCCAGCTATCAGAGCTCTGGAGGACAAGTATTGTAGGAAGAGATAACAGCTCATGCAAAGGCCTGAAGGGAAAGAGGCTCAGCATGTTCTAGGAACAGCAAGGAGACTAGTATGACTGACACATGTGAGCAAGGTGAAGGTTGACAGTGGATAAGTCTGGAGAGGTAGCAAGAGCAAATCATGTTGGCCCTTGTGCAAGCAATCTGTAAGATCTGTTGCTTTTACTCTGAATTATATGGGAAGCCACTGGTGGGTTTTGAGCAGAGGAGTGACACATATTTAGGATAGATAATGGGGACCAATGGTGGGAACAGTGAAGTCAATTAGGAAGTTATTGGTTATTGAAGTAGACAAGAGACAATGGTGGCTTGGATCATGTGGCAAGGTCTGCATTTATTTTGAAGATAGAACCAATGGATCTTTCTGAAAGATTGTTGTGAAATGTGATAGAAAAAGAGAAGCCCAGGATGGCTCCAAGGACTTTGGCCTGAGTACCTGGAAGGATGAAGTTGTCATTTACTGAGAAAGGAAATACTCTGGGAGAAGCAGATCAGTGGAGGGAAGTCAAGGGTTTGGCTAGACATATGCTCAGTCTGAGATGCCTATCAGACTCAAGAGAGTGCAATGAATATGACTCTGAGGTTCGGTGTAGAAGACTGGGCAGGAGATATAGCTTTGGAAGTCTTATTTATGCTAAAATTTTCCTGATAGCAAGATCTGTGCTTGTTAACATTTGTATCCAGCATAGAAGTAGGGCTCTATACATAATCACAGTGGGAAGAAAAACAACAATTAAGTTTAAAAATCAGGCAAGTGTTTAAGGAGTTAACAACCTTAACTAGTTTAATTGGATCCCAATATAATCCATATACCCATTAATAGTATTCTTTAGAGAAACATTACATTATGGAAATAAAAATTAGGGAAATTATAAGTATTTCAAGAGTTAAATATGAGAAAGAAAGCATAGAGAATAAGCACAACTGGATGAGGAAAAAAAGCTAATAAAAAATGCCTGAACAAATGAAATACTATCACTAGGACAAATTAAAAGAAAACCGATTGTAACAGAAAATGTTGGAGAGATTATCAATATTATTCCAGGAAAATGAATAAACATAAAGCTGAATTTGACACACTAATGGAATAAATTTAGAATCTCAATAACTAGGAATACAGAAAATCATAATCTTAACCAGGGATGGGTAATGGATAATTTCACTTACAAAAATATGAATCTATTGCATAGATTATTAATTATTCTTCAGTTTCTCCTGATTTGGTAAATGTGTAGGATATAAGGCAGAATAATTGTGCATGCAAAGAACAGTAAGTTTTTTAATAAAAGTAGAAGCACAATATCAAACTAATTTATCTACATATGAAATAAAGTGCATTTGTTTCTCAAGCTAGAGAAAAACCTTTCACTAAGTTTACAGATATGAGAGTTACTATGGGAGGTATCTGACCTCTCCAGTCAAGTAGCAGGCTGGATAATCAATGTCTTTTGAGGTTCTGTGACTCTGCTTTTTAATTTGCAGTATCACTGAAAGCAATTTCCTGGCATTCCACAGTCTAGCTCTAGGGGCAAAGTAATTGGTGACCCTTGGTCTATGTAAACAATCTGAATAACAAAGATCACAAAAGGGGCATTAGAGGAACATTCAATTTAAATTGCATGTTTCTAGGTTGCTGGTTTTCAATGACCAATCTTCAGAAACCTATGGCAGCAAAGACTATCTTGAAAATGGGGATGGTTCAGACGAAAGTATGTGTGTATGTGTGTGTGTGTGTGTGTGATGATAATTAGCTTTGTGGAATTTAACTGGTTATTATTCTCTTTTTGTCATTTCCCCATCTTAACCTTTTTGTATCCTGGCGTTGATTCTCTATGGACTGGATCACCTGGACACCCAGGAGAAGAAATTTTTCTTTCTAGGTTGGTTTTAAGTGGCATGTGTAGAAGGGACTGCAACCCTACAGAGCTCCTGCTACTGTCATGGGCCCTCCCCCATGGCCCTAGCAACACTTTTCCTCTTCTCTCCCCTTCAGACCTAAAGATGTTAATGGCTTCCCACTGTTGCTAATCTCTGGGTACCTGGACATCTCCTTTCACCTTTGTGGATAGACCTTTGTTTGGTTTTTCCAACCATTTGCATTGGATCCTGCTTCCCTGAATGACACAAGGTTGCTAAATAATTCTTAAGTGACAACAAAAAATTGAAGGGTAGGGACTGTATATTTTCATGGTACTTCAAATGCAGTGCAATTTTAATATTTCTGTGCCAAAACTGGTGCATTATAGGCTCTATGAAAAGCTGTTTGCTTCCTATATCAATTGGATCCACCTTCCCCTCAACAGTGTTATTTCTCAGTCTTTGAGGTTTTCTATCATGCCCAGAGGATGCTGGAGGCCAGAGCATCAACCTCGAAGGCACAGAAAGGTGGTTTATATTTGTTATTGTTTTATAGAATTGACATAGGACACAGCCAGGGAAAGATTGAGGTCAATATTATTTGAAAACTAATGTTCTCTAGGCGGAAACAAATACAGCCACTTGTACACATTTGTTTTGCTGGGACCATGGATGTCTTCAGAGATTACCCTCCACTTACCTTTGACTGATGCTGTCCAGTGTAGTAAATGTATAAAATAACATCTGCTGTACCGTCAGAGAGAAAAGCATGCTGCCAAATATGGGGCTTTCACAACGAAAATGGATCATCACCAAGTTACATGTCAATTGGCAATATTAAAAATGCCCAAGAGTACTAAGAATCAACCATTAGTGAAAATGCACCTAAAACCTTTTACAGTCACTTACATCTAATTATCTGATACCAGGTATAATTATGCTATTATATATACTTTAGTACCATGGCTTACATCAAGCTAATTTACTCTACATGCCATGGAATTTCTAGTCTAAAATTATCAACATATTGACTTCAGCAAGACTAATAAACAAGTAGTTGAATATAGTTATTTCAAGAACCATCCAGAGAGGAATATTGATTTATTTATTTGTTTGTTTGTTTGATAAATTTTTCTTAGCTCCCATTATGTGCTATGTGAGGTGTTAAATTCTGGTGATACAGCAACAAATAACATGCCCTTGAGGCACACACCATTTAAAGGAGAGCAGGACTAGGGAGAGACAAATCATTCCCAATAGGGGCCATGCATAGTAGAGTGAGTATGAGCGGTTATGAGGGGCTAAGCTGAATCTTTGAGGTGGGCTGGGAGCTCATCGAAATCATAGAGGAGATAATGCCTGAATTCTCTAGGAGGACAAGTAAATAGGCAAAATAGTCCAGGTAGAAGTACTATCCTGAGGGAGGCTATTTCATTTAGAAGATGCCTAAGGATTGCCATGGCTGCAGGACTGAGGTAATAGAGAGAGTTGTTAGGAGAAGGGCCTGGATGGGTGGGCAGGACTTTTGTGTGCTGTATAATCTCTGGAGACCATTGACATTTGTAATCAATTTAATTCATCTGGTCATTTAACACGTATTTAAGGAGCCTACTTATGAGTGGGGTACTATACTAGGCATTGGGGATATAAGAGAAAAGGTCCCCATCCTTATGGAACTTAGATTCCAAAGGAGGTGTGGTGGGGTAGATATTGAAAGAAAAACAATTTTATTGAGTAAAATAAGTACAAATTATTAATGGTATAAAGGAAATAAAATGCTGACATTGAGAATCATCGGTCAGCGGAATGGATTTTGGGTGGGATGTTCAGAGAAGATCTCTCTAAGGAGTTGCCATGGAAGAAAAGTTTTGAAAGCTGAGAAAGACTCAGACATACTCAGATCAGGGTGAGGAATGTTCCAGGCAGAAGAATGTTTCAAGTAAGTTATGCCGTGAGGTTGTCAGGGAGCTAGACCTATTCCAGAAATTAAAAGCCCAGTGCGGCTGGAACATAGCAAGAGAGAGGAGAGTGAACCAAGATGACGTTGGTGAGGTCGTCAGGAGTCAGATTATGGGAGACCATGACTCCCAAGGCAAATGTTTTGAAGTCCATTGAAGATGCTCTAGAGCAGTGGTTCTCAACCTTTCTAATGCCGCGACCCTTTAACACAGTTCCTCATGTTGTGGTGACCTCAACCATAAAATTATTTTCATTGCTACTTCATAACTGTAATTTTGCTACTATTAATGAATCATAATGTAAATATCTGTGTTTTCCAATGGTCTTAGGCTCTACAGCAGCGGTTCTCAACCTGTGGGTCATGACCCACAGGTTGAGAACTGCTAGCAGGGTTGCCTAAAGCCATCGGAAAACACAAGATATTTACATTACGATTCATAACAGTAGCAAAATTACAGTTATAAAGTAGCAATGCTTTCCCCTATATTTGAGAGCAATGTTGTAAGAATGGTGATTAGGTGGATTTACTAAGCTTTGTGGGGTGTATGGGAAGTGAGGACAGGCAAGGATACTTTCAGATACTGGAAGATTTTACATTCTGAGGTTCAGAAGGCTGCCAGATCACACTGGGGAAATGACTGCAATGTGGCACACACTGGTGAGAAATGAGGAATGCCTGGTGAAAACAATGGAAGGGCTGTACAGATGAGGAATAGCTTCACAGCAGTGGGAAGGTATGATTTGCTCATAAAATGGAGAAACAGCCAAACCTGGTAGAATAGCCAGCAAGGAGGGAGGGATGCCCAAGAGGAGTGAGTGGACGAGTGCCCGTGGTGGCAAAGAGCCCTAGATGCAACCTTCTGAGAGGTGCCTATAGATCTGGCGATTGCCTCATCAGAGACCCTGGCAAGAGCAGCAGAAGAGGGATGAGCAGAGTGAGTGGTTGGTGAGGAAATGACAGGATATAGATGAATCTTTCAAGCAGCTTCATTTTTAAAGCATGTTTGGGTTGAGTATTAAATTATGCAGCAATGAGCCAGTGGTTGGGGAGCACTTGGAAAGAAGGAGGGTTGATTGATAGAGAAAGGCCTGAGAAGACAACTTAATATAACAACATCCATCATAGATAGTATCTGCCTAGTAATTTCCAGTCATTTTACCTTGATTATCACACATTTAATCCATGCAAGAACACAAGAGGTAGAAACTATAATTATCTACATTTTACTGATACGTATTTTGCCCAAGTTTCTCAAGCCAAGAAGCAGTAACACAAAGGATGTAAACTCAGTTCAGCTGCAGAACCTGTCTCTTGTCCCCTGTGCTGCCCTTCCTTCTCACTCTGGCAGCTTTTATCCCAGCAGAATCCAGCAAGTTCATGTGTCCCCACTATGAAACATAGCTTTCAGTGTCCTGCTTGCCACATCTTGCCCTCAGCCATCCTGGCAGAACCAAATTGCGCTGATTGTGTGCATCTTTCCCAAGGGAAGTGTTGCTGCTCTTACCTTCTCACCCGATGGGCTTCCTTTCCTTCTAAACTCTTCCAGACAATCTACATCTGGTCCAGTTCTCTACACCAGGTTCCTACCTGCAACCTTCTCTCAAAATTGATTCTGTCCTCTATGTAACCACCCAGCTGTCAGGGCTCTTTATAGTTGGGTGGGAAGTGGGCATCAGCTTGGGACAGAGTTATCACATCAAAACATCCACCAAGACCCGTTTGATTGAATTGTCTTGGGACCAAAGCCCAGAATAGTTCTAGTTTTCATTCTTCATCTGCTGGCTTCATTGGCCTGTTTCAGCCATCATGTGAAGCTGCTGATTGATGCCCTGCATCTGTACTCGCTTTGACTTCACCTCCTTTTTATCTTAACTTACTCCCTTATTGGTGTCAGAGCTGACCAACTTGTTGGGGGTGAAATTTAATACTATCCCTTAATACAGTTGTTTTTTTTTTTTTTCTGAAGTGTGGCCCACTGGTTCCTGGACTCACTATAAATTGATGGAATCAGAATTTCTGCAGGTGGAGTAATTCTAATCCCTGAGTAATTTCTGCCTCTGGTATATAGAGGCTCTGCTCAGGATCCTGGTTTCCTGATTGCCAAACCGTGGACAGTAAGTAGGGCAGCTCACCTGGGTACACATGAGCCTGTTCAGATTTGACAACTCTAGGGCACCCTTGTTTAGATTGAGGGACTCAGTTCCCTCTGCTTTCCAACTGGCTAACTCTTGGAGCATTAATTATTTTATTAAACTCTGATATTATTAGCTCAACCTTTAATTCCCAATTATTTAGTCTCACTTCTGATTCTGATTGCTTGTACTTCACACCTGCCTGCTGGACCATGTCTGATCTTCTCTAGTGATAGTTCAGGTCCAGTCCAAGGTCATATCCACCCTAAGAGCAAAAAATAACACTGGAAAGATAGGGGTGAGGTAAGATTAAAGCTAAATTAAGTAACTGTTACATTTTTGTGAAAGCATGAACAATGAAGATTTTTGTCTTTTTTTTTCCTGGGTAAATATCCCTTAATGTCATGTCTGCCTCAATTTCTGAAGATGTCAGTCTCTCATACTGTTTACTTCCACTTGAGGATCTGAATGTTAAGCTTGAAAAGGCCAACCAAGCTGCCATAGTAACAAAGCTGACCACCCTGAGGCCAGGTTATTTCTGTGTTTTAAATCTTTTAAAGACTGCCTGTCTTATATATCTATGGCAGGGAATAAAATGAGGAAATGCATCATAGTCACTCCCTGACCTATAAACACCTAAATTATGAATGTCCTATATAGAGGGATGTTCGGTACTGAGCCCCAAAGCATGGTGGAACATTTTCTTCCTTTCCTTTAAGAAGCCATGGCAGATTCAGGGCAGAAGATCCTTCACATCCTGTGCCAAGTACCCAGCGCAACTACAGAGCGAGGCCCTTTCTGGGGAGTCTTCTCATTGGTGGGGGAATGAGTGTTCCCCAACTATTTTGAAAATGGGAATGTGTAATCGAAGTATCCTGAGTTACCATTTGCGAGTACATTTTCCCCTAAGAATGGTGACTAGATAACCATGCTAATCCACATAATTCCTTTTCATTTACAACACAGCAGAATTATTACTCCTACATCTTGCCCACTCTGTGATTAAATAGGCACGGGTGGGCTGGCCTGACATGGGTAACATGTTTTCCTGTGTGACTTGAGTTATAAATTTTAAACAACTAACTTATGAGTGAACTTATAACACAGCCCATGTAAGTTGAAAAATGCTCACATGGCGGGTTCAGGTGATAACTTTTTCAGAGCTAGTCATTCCATTGTTTGTTTCTACACAATAGCATGACTTCAGTACAGGCACTGATTTTCTTTTTCTTTCTTTAATTTCAATTGATTTTTTTTTCTTTAGAGAGACGAAGAGGAAAAAGAGATGGGGGGGGGAGATAAACATTGATATTAGAGAGAAACATTGATCAGCTGCCTCCTGCACAAGCCCGGACAGTGGATCAAACCCGGAACCTGGATATGTGCCCTGACTGGGAATTGACCTGCAACCTTTTGGTGTATAGGACAATGCTCCAACCAAAGGAGCCACACCAGCCAGGGCCAGACACTGATTTTAAAGTAAATAAAATTTTTTTTCCAATTTTGTTTGACTTATTTTTAATGAAAGTGCCCATCTCTCATTAAAGTTTTCAGTGTTATTAACCATAATCAAAGAAGCAGGAGCTATTTTAGCTGACAGGTAAGTCACAATAAAAAAATTAAACCAGCCTGGGACTTATGAACGTGTAATCTGTTCTCCTTTGCGTGGGGGTGCTCGGAGCTGATGTGTTCCAGTGATGCCTTCATTCAGCCTTAGGCTTCCAACTCTGTCAGACTGGCCTCCGAAGAACAGCAGTCAGAGCAGATGAAAACCATTCACCATGGTGGCAGGAAGCCCTTAGAGGAGCTAGCACTTTATAGCTCACAACATTCTTTCATGTGCACCATCTCTTGGGACATGCAAAAGGCAGATGTTTCCTTTATAGTGATGAGAATATCAGTTCTAGAGAAAGCAAAGGACTTGCCCAAGTCCTATAGGTATATGTGGACAAACTTAAAGATATTTTACTCCTATGCCCATTGCTATTCTATTATATTACAGTTTTGTTTGGGAATAAATATCTGATCCAAAATAAACACGACCTTTCAAGGCTTAGCTTGAATAATTTGGGGAAATTGATTTTACCTCTCTATTCTCATTTTTTTTTTCGTTAAAAAACACGTACACATTCTGTCTTCCTTCCTCTGTTGTTATAGAGAGCAAGCAAAATGATGTATGTGAAACCCTGAACAAACTGGGGATTGCCATCCAAAGGAAAAGAAGTCTAATTATGCTGCTCTTCATAAAGTGCTTTTATACCATGCTGATGATTGTTTGTTTTATAACATTAGTTTACACAGGACAAGGGAACTGGGAAATTTATCAGAACACTGTCGGCAGCAGCGAGGCCACGGATAGGTTTCAGGAAGGGCTGAGCTTTAGCTCCTGTCACCTACTGTGGACAGTTGGGTCTGCTTTCTGTCATGCTATCAGAGCACCTGGGAACCACACAAGGGATCTGCTACAGCAGGTGCCAGAGCCCCATGCAGTCTTACATACTGCTGACATGCTTGGTTTGCACTCCTTTGCCCAAACGCAGACTAAGTGATAAAATACATATCAGGTTGGACTAGCTGGTATTTTTCTCCCTCGTCTTTGTAATCAGACATGATTGAAGGAGCACTAGGTAGCAGGTGGCTCACACAGCGTCACCAGCTGCACATGCTGTGCATGTGGTTTCAAAAGTAAACATCAATAACCATTTGCTGAAAATTGGTTAAAAGTCCTTATCTTTCCCTTTAAGTTGTGATCGTATTAATTTCATTTGCGTGTACTGTGGGTTGGGTAGATATGCTGCTCGGTGATCCAGAAGACTAGAGTCAGTATGTATGCAGTCTTGCATGCATGCATGTATATGTATATGCACATGCACACATGTAGACAGACACTACATATATATTTATGCATATGTATATACACACATATATCTATGCACATAAGTACATACATATACACATATTTGCATGATACCCATTTATACGTGTGTGTGTGTTGTATGTCCTTTCTCACAGAAACATGGAACTATTTTGGTTCTCCTAGCAAAATATTCAGTTTCATCTTAACAATGCCAAATTTCAGTTTCCACCTTGAACTAACTTTCTTCTTTCCATCCTTCCTTCTTCTTTGCAATAGGCATTTGCAGAGCTCTACCATGCACTAAGTACCTGTACAACAAGATAGAAAGCAAGTCCCCTACTCTAACACAAGTCTAACAGTAAGAGATTCAGGCAACTAAATTAATCCCTAGAAGTCAGTGGATGGTGTTCTTTTTATTGATTTTTTAGAGGGAAGAAAGGGGAGAGAGAGAGAGAGAGAGAGAGAGAGAGAGAGAGAGAGAGAGAGAGAGAGTATTGACACCACAACCTTGGCTTATCAGGGTGACACTCTAGCCAACTGAGCTACCCAGCTAAGGCAGTGGATGGGTTTTGATGGGATAAGTACAAGAAGCATGAAGCACATAGCTCACCTTGGGGTGATGGATATGGCTTCCTAGGTCAAGGGGTGCAACAGGCTGTTTAAAGGAAAAGATGGATTAGCAGATGGAGGAGCTGAATATGTGTGGACACTGGTGTAGAAGCCCAAGAAGCCATGGCTCTTTCAGGATTCTAGGTAATGTTAGCTTAATGTAAAGAGGTCTGGGTTGGGGCAAGTGGGGTGAAATTTGGACAGTGAAAAATAAGCTAGAAGAGATTGACAGGAAACAAGTAATGGAGAACATTGGATATCACGATAAGGAGATTAGAATGCATGCTCAAGGAAACCCTGGCCCAGGGCCCAAAGGGTATAAAAAGGATTCAAAGATATATATCATCTTTGGCTCTCTTCTTTTTCTTTTGGCTTGGCTTTCATGTGTATCGGTGTTCTGGGAAATTATACGTGCACCAGCTGCATACAGATGCTTGGTTCCCTCAGCCAATTGATTCAGAAAGCTCTAAGAACTAGTGGGTCAGGTGGAGGAAAAGGCATTGTGTATTTCAATATGTGTGTGACAGGTGTGGACCTGTGAGCTAAACAGAAGTGCAGGAGGAGCGACAAGTGTGTGTCCCCCAGTAAGATTCAGCACTCCGAGATGATGGGTATGATTACGGCCCAGGAGTGGTGGTAATTCCTGATATTTGTGCACGGCTGTAGTCATCGTGGAGCGCCCTTACAGACACAGGGTGTTATTTGGGGAAGCCTCCCGAGAGATGTCTTGAACACGGGTCTCCAGCCCCAGTATGCAGAGGAAAGCGCCGGGGTCTGGAGATGTGGTGGAATTACCCTCTTTCTCTGATAATGGCTGCAGTGGAGCCATTTGTCGGTGCAAGTGCTTCCTAAGAATCTCCTTCACCTTTTGTAGCTTCATTTTAAGGACAATTACTCTGTGGGTGAATTTAGGGAAAATATTCCCTCTGCAACCGAAAGCAGCCTTGCTCTAAACATGAATCTGTCAGTGATGGTGATAAGAAACAAAATTTTTTTCCCAGCAGATTTTTCTAGTAAATCAAGACCTACATCAATTCTCCATGGGTTAGGGACTAATATTTCAGTCTGCAATACATTTAAGGGAATATATTGTATCAATTTCATTTTTTTTTTTTAGCTTTTAGCTGCATACTGCATAGTTTGAGGGTTCCCGGTGGCAGAAGGAAAGATAGGTTTGGCTTCCTAATTACATTAGGGAGTATTACGTGTGGCACTGGGCTCTGGTTCCTTGTGTTTGCTGCCACAGCACAAATGGAGATTACTTCTCCTAGTTTTGAACCTTTTAGCTTCTCTGTTTCACTTTTTTCCCCTCTGGCACAGACAAAAGTCTTTGAGTTACTTGCTACTTAGACAAATCCTGGAAGAATATGAATCAAACATAAACAGTGATTAAATCTCAGTGATTGATTTAAGACAATATTTATTTTATATCTCTTAGTTTATACTTATCTTGATTTCTTTGTAATGAGAATATAGATCTTTTATAAACAGAAAAGCCAATAAGGCTGGATCCCATTTGGAAAAAATAAAAATTATATACTCTCTAATCTACACTCCAAAAAGCACATGGTTTGTTCATCTCCATATCGCTTGCACTTTCTAAGTTCTAAGCAGTCATCTGTTAGTAAAAATTAGATAGGATATTTATTAATCTCATCCTCAGTAGGGAAAAATGCACAAGAAATGGAATCCTTTAAAGACAAACTTCTTACTACTTTAATAGAGGCTGTAATAAGGCAATGGAACTCAATGAGTCCCTGAAAACGAAGTCATTGAGTGATCACTTGGGGAGTCCCTGGGACCCAATTTCAATATATCTATATCATCTATACCCAGGAACACTTTTTGAGCACTTGAGGTGACAAGTGTGGAATGCCATCCCTTTCTTTTCTGTGTATGATCAAAATGTCAATGCCTATATCATGATTTACAGTGATAATTTTAAAAAATATATATATTTTTATTGATTTCAGAGAGGAAGGGGAGAGGGAGAGAGAGATAGAAACATCAATGATGAGAGAGAATCATTGATTGGCTGCCGCCTGAACACCCCCTACTGGGGATTAAGCCCGCAACCCTGGCATGTGCCCTTGACCAGAATTGAACCTGGGACTCTTCAGTCCTCAGGTCAATGCTCTACCCACTGAGCAAAACCAGCTAGGGCTATAGTGATAATTTTAAATGCTATCATCAGAGTAACCTGAAAACAGGAATAATCCTTTCTATAATACTAAATAATAAAATGATGATTTGCTGTGACCTCCTGAAGAATTTGAAAGTACTCACAGTTGGAGAGGAAAGAGCCTGTTATTAGACTGGCAAAAGCCTGGTTCAAGTTTCTAGTTAATAAGGGGAACAGCACTGTGTGTCAAGGAACTCATGCATTGAGTACAGTTAGATAGTCATTCTGGCCTGTTTTATTCATTGACAAACCAAGTTAAATATTATATTTATTTATATATCACTATCTGTAATTTTTATTAATAGATAATGATAGCTAAGTGTTACTAAAATAATATTAAAGTCTACTATAATCATAGTTCCTGATGAATGGGTAAATTATAAATATCCCAGAAACTGGGCATGGGAATGGTATACACTCTATAGGAAGATGGAGGGAATCTAAAATACCTCTGAGGTTTGAAAGGGAGATGACTGGGTGTTGCCAGTAATCAGGATTGAGAATATAGGAGAAGGGAGAGGATTTGGAGAAATTGTGAGTTCAGTTTAGATACCTTGGGTTTATCTGTCTATGGGCCCATCCAGGTAGACATGCCCAATAAGTTATTGCACATATAGGTCTAGAATTCAGGAAAGTTCTGGGATGATGCTAAATTGTCCATGTCTTATGGATGTGAAAATCTTGTCTAATCTTCTCTTTTGGACAAGTGCTGAGCTCAGAGTACTGTTCCTGACCAAGGATTCCAAGTACAGAGGCCAGACATTAATGAGACAAAAGCCAAGTTGTCAGGAGAGACCATCCAGGTAAAAGTGACATGCTATGTGTCATATGTGTCTGACTCAGTGAAGAGATAAAGGAATAAGTCATTAATGCCCAATGCAGAACAGAGGTAAAAGGATGGAAATGGAGAAGTTATTGAATTGGGGAGTAAGATGGTCACTGATTATGGGTATTGAAGGAAAAGTTTCAGGGCTGAGGCAGGAATGCAGGCAAGACAACAAGGAATTATGTTGGAGACTACAGGGACATCAGGTGGAGATCACTGGTTAGGGAGGAAAAGATGAGAGCAAAACAGCATGGAGTCTGAGAGCAGAAAGAAAGTAAGTGGGGTTTCTTATGTGTTTTTTGGGTATGTTTGTTTTAAGAGAAGAGAGATGATTCTCAATTCTTACCAAAGCATCAGGCAGAGCTGTGTAACAAGAACTAGGCTATATTGAATATTCACTTTATATTTTCCCAGGATGATACTCTTTATATCTTGCAGAAAGGAGAAGCAGTAGCTGGCAGTGGTATGAATGTGAGAATAGTCTTTTCTCTCCTTAACTGTGGGAAAGATGCTACTAATTGAGGAGCCTGAGTTTCCTCATTTTTAACATGTGTGCTTGGATCAGATGGTCTCTAATGATCATTTAAGCAGCAATATTTTATATCCACCTCTAAATCTCTAGCTCCATGTAAAAAGTCTTAGTTTCATCCTCTCATCAGCATGAGTAGCCCAAATACAGAGGTGAAGAAAACAGACTGGGGATTTGGTTTCATGTCCAATTGTCTGATTCCTATGCAGACCAAATAATTAGCTCACTCACATAGAAACTCTTTTATGCAAGCAATTCAACAATTGAAAAAAAAAAGGGTAATTCCAGAGGAGGTAGGACAATATATTCTGCCTCGTACTGTCATCAGAAGGTAAGTAAACACCATTCACTTAGGCAAGGATCAGCAATTACCATCAAGATTCCAATCTATTTCTTTTTCATGTCCTTAAAAAAATAGAAATCAGCAGTAAGAGGAAAATTAAAGGGGAAACATGAGGGCATGCACTGAAGGATGCATATTTTATCTTCCAGTCAAAGCAGACCAAGGTGCTTTCTGAGGTGTTCCTGAATTGAGGGCATGGAATTGTCAAACAGCAGGTGTTTGCTACTATGTATTCAGGAGAAACACAAATGGGTATGTGGGCATAGAGGGCATCCCATTGGGTGTTTGGCAGAGTATGATGGCAGATGGGGGAAGGGTCTGAAAAAGGTAGAGGGAGAGATCAGTGGGGGGAGAAAAGGCATTTGCCAAAATGCATCTTCCAAATAGAAAAATCCTAGTTTCATACAGTAAAGAAAGGGAAATAATTTTATGGGTGCACTGGAAACAGAAGGGATCTTAAGTTTTGTATAATCAAGAACAGAGGTATCTAGAGTACAAAAAACATAGCTGCTGGATTTTGAGTAATTACTCAGAGAATTTGCTGTAATTTCTGTTAGATATTATAATGAAAGGAAGGAATGGTTGGGAGAAACAGACAAACAGAAATCATTGGTCCTGAAAAATCAAATCGGAAGAGAAAACCAAATTGGAGATGTATCCTATATCCACATCTACATTAAACTTTTCAATTCCTGTTGAAAAGAGATTAGAATTGATAAGAAAGCCCTACTCGGTAACATTTGTTTTTGATATACCTGCATTCATGCTAGACTGAACTACAAAGTAACTGTATAGTAAACTGTATATACTTTCATTCTATAGTGGTGAAAAAGTCAGACATATATACTGACATTATGAAAATCTTGAGCTTAATTGTTCACTGAATATGAAAATAAACATATCTATATTTGGTGGAACTTGCAATGGACTTTTGTCCTTTTTTATTTGTTTTGTTTTTGGCTGCCAGCATGTATTTCCTTTCCCATGATCAACCAATTTCCTTGTCAAGATGAGTTACACAATGGAGGGGAATAATTTCCCAGAAGAATATATATGCCTAATCTTTTTACCACATCTTTCTACCTATTTTGACAGTTCAAAAAATGCCCCAAACTGACAAACATAAGTTAACTCTCCTGACACATCAAAAGTGCACTAAATTCCTTTCTCAAATGGAAAATAATCCAAAGTCTTGCCAGTTACCCCCATCCATTTCCTGGCCTAGATTACCTGAGAGATGCTCCCTTCTCCTCTTGTTCAATTGTGTGCCATTGTTTTCACCAATAGTCTTCCAGTATGAGCTAAATGGCATATATATCACTAACAAGTACTGTATAAGGTAATGGGAATAAGGAGAGGAAAGAGAAGAGAACTTAGGCACAATATTCCATATATGCATAGCATAGCAAAGGAGGAAAAATTAGTAATAGTTGCAATTATTATTTCAGTAACTTGTCCTTGGGTGGTAATTGACTATTCTTGACTTCCTTTTCCACCCTGTAGTTCAATTTACCTCTGACTGGAGTCCCTTGTCATGCATAAATTTCTGAGCCCTACTGGGTGTATCTTTCTGTTTAAGTTGATGAGTCATTCAATGGATTATAAGGGGTATTACAGGCAGAATCTATAGGATTCCCTGGTTCCATTTATGTATCGTTCCACCTTTCTGTGGCAACACCCTATTGTTTCTTTAAAAAAATTTATATATATTTCAGACAGGAAGGAAGAGGGAGAGAGAGCTAGAAACATCAATAATGAGAATCATTGATTGGCTGACTCCTTCATGTCCCCCACTGGGGATCGAACCTGCAACATGGGCATATGCCCTGACTGGGAATCTAACCAGGACCTCCTGGTTCATAGGTTGACCTTCAACCACTGAGCCACGCTGGTCAGGCCTATTGTTTCTTGATAGTCCAGGTGAAATACACCAGCCTAAATGTTAACCCTTCTTTTGTTTATCTAGTGACATGATGAAATAACCAGGTTACGAAGAAGTTGCTACTCTTTTGGAGCCATGCTGTGTCTCCTGATGAAAGTATAACTCCCTTGGGTACTAAAACGCTCAACTAGCGCATCTCAGAGGAGAGGAAACAAATCTTTTGTGAGTATCTTATTGGATATAACCATGGGATATATCACCTTCATGGTGGCTGTGTACTCTGTGTATTGAAGTCATTTCAAAGAAAATAAAAATGCTAGTACCTAAAGTGAGAAGACAAGCAAAATCAGTCCCCTTATGGAATAGTATCTTAACAGAACTTGATATGCCACATATTACAGCTCACCAAAATCATGGTTAGAATGCCTCCATAAAAAAAGATGAACAAATTCTCAAGATGCCAGGCTTCAGGAATAATTTATCTTTCCTATAAATGTTCAAAAAGGACAATTTCTTTAGGGGAAAAAATAACTATAACTTTTGGGGTAAAACAACTTGAGTTTGAATAGTACTATAAACTATTATTTCTCTTGATTCCTCCACTATCTTGCTGAGTTTGTTTCTCTCAAATTAGAAGAAAACAACATTTTCTTTAAAATATCTCATTAAAAAGATATCTCATTCATTCATTTTTTTTTAAATCACCAGTTCAATAGACATTTAAAGTGTTGTATTCTCTATGCTGTGGTAGACAGCATAATGGTCCCCCAGAGATGTCCATATCCTAATCCAGGAAACTGGGAATGTTACCTTACAAGACAAAAGGGATTTTGCCGATATGAGTAAGTAAATAATCTTGCAATGAGTTGATTATCCTGGATTATCTGGATGAGTTATAAGTGGGAGGCTGGAGGTTGGGTCGTAGAAGGGGAAATGATAATAAAAGTAGTGGTCAGAGGGAAGAGAGGGATTGGGGGAGAGAGAAACAGAGACAGGGTCAGGGAAAGAGACAGACAGACAGAGTCACACACACACACACACACACACACACACACACACACACACACGAAGGTGCTACACTGCCTTAAAATAAAATTTTGAAGGAGGTGCCACAAACCAAGGAATGCAGAATGTGGGTAGCCTATGAAAGTTGGAAAGGTGAAAGAACAGATTCTCCTTAAGAACCAACATCTTGATCTTAGCCAACACCTTGATTTTATCCAAGTGAAACCCATTTGGGATGTCTGACCTCCATTTTGGACTTCTGACCTCTAGAACTATAATGTAATGGATCTTTGCTGTTTTAAGCTACTAGCAGATTGTGACAATCTGTTATAGTAGTGATAGAAAGCTGGTACACCTATGACTACACCATTTTTATCTACCAACTTAAACAATTCTTTTATGGTCCAGAACTGTATATCCAGCTAATTTCTTTAAAATCTTCTCCTAGCTATCTCAAAATTTATAATTTTCTCCTTCAAACTTGATCCTCCTCCAGTCTTCTCTGTCTTTGATTGCTACCATTAACTACTCAAATGTTCAAGCCAGAAACCTGGAAGTCATCTTTGATGTCTTCCCCTCATCACCCCTAACCAAGTCATAATGGAGTATTGTTAATTTTACTTCCTAAATCTCTTTCTGTTTCAATTATAACTCTTTATCTCCATCATCATCACCCTAATCCAATTACCATTGTCTTTCATCTGCACCATTCTTTACTGATTTTCTCTCATCCACTTCATCCAAACTCATCTTTTATGGAAATCTGAACTTCATCCAAACTCATATTTTATGGAAATCTGATCACATCTATTCCATGCTCCAAACAATTCCATGGTTTTCTACTGGCATTAAAGACAAAAATCCTCAGGCTGCATCATATAGCCCCAGCACACCACTCCAGCCTTATCTTTAGTCACTATTTTCCTTGATCTCTCTTCTCTAGCCACTCTGAAAAATAGCCACTTATTTTTCTGTCCCTCTGATATGCCCTGTTCCTTCCTTCATTAGAGATGATACAGATGTTTTTTGCCCAGATGAGCAGGAACTGGATTCTGTGGCCCAGACAGCAGTGTCAGGAGATGGGGTGGGCAGAAGAGTGAGCAAAAGGCCCAGAGACTCAGGGCATAGTTTAAGGGAACCTGAGAGCACGTGAGGAAGCAAGAAAGTCTGGAATTTAAGTCCAAGGAAACAGGAAGGAGGAGAAGACACTCGGCTGAAAGTTCATCCCCAGAACCCAGTTAAGAGAGGAACCTGAGAAATAATCTGGCAATTCAGATACATAGGCTGAGAGAGCTTTTCTGAGCACATGTGCATGTCAAATAGAAAAAAAGCAGAAGCTTTGGAGCGGTGAGGGGATGAGGTGTGACCAGAGGGGTACAGAGAGCATGATAAATTGTGGTAGGTCAGCCCTAAGAGTGATCTGCTAACATTGTCAAATACAGAAAGAATTTGGGGGATTGAAAAACAAAAGAGGTCGGAAGAATGACAGGTGGATATGTAAGTGGAGACAGTGAGGATAATCACCTCTGAAGAAGCTGGCCAGTGAAGAGAAAGAAAAGGGGCAGCAGGTTGAAGAAGTCAAAATGTCCAGGGAAGTTTATGGGGTTATTTGTTTTAAGATGGGAGGCACAGGGTTAAATGTTCATGAATTACTCATTGATCTTATTGTGGATGTGATTAGGTCTTTAATTATTTATGCATATTTTTAACAAAGCAATACATGTACAGTTTTAAAAAATCAAATTACTCAAAAATGAATAAAAGTAAATGTAATCCCCGTGTCTCAAGCTTCCATCTCCAAGATTTGCTTCCTGGAAACACATCCAATGTTTTCAGCTGTTTATTTTTATATTTGCCATTGTATTTCTAAGTGGTGTTCATTTGGACTTATCTATTGGCTTCTTACTATGGAAGCTGAGATGGAAGCTCTCTTAAGGAAATCATATGTACCCACACACATACTTCTTTTCCTCTAGTTTCCCTAAATAGTTACATAACAGTTTTATTTAAATAAATATTCAGTGTTGAATATATAATTACTAGTGGCCCAGTGCATGAAATTTGTGCACATTAAAAGGGAATTAATTGGAGGAAATATTTTAATATTGCTATTTGCCCTTTCTCTATAATAGAAGTGTCAGAGATGAAAGAAAATTAGTAAAATGTGTATGCAAATCTCCCTCCTGTCAGAGTCTGGGGTGCACCGTGGGACCCAGAGTCAAGTCCCCGCCCACCCGTGCGTGCTTTGAAATCACACGAGACCAAGACTTGGCCAGCTCCAACCCCGTCAAACCCCGTAGGGTGGGGGGTGCAGCCTCAGGTCCCCCGGCTCAGCCTCAGGTCCCCCGGCCCCAGTGCCAGGGCGCCAGGGTGCCAGGGTGTGATAACCATTTGCATATTAGCTCTTTATTATATAGGATTATGTTGAGCCACAAAGTACACTACTGATGCTTTTTCTTTTTTGTACATTTTTTTTTCATAAATTTCTCTGTACTGACCATTAATTCTTTCTCAAACTCTCCATCAGAATTGTATATTCCTCTCAGTACAAATACGTACAATTCAGGGGTGGGGAACATATGGCCTGAGGGCTGTATAAGGCCCAGGAAATCATTTGGTCTGGGCCTGCCAATGCATTAGGGGTGAATTAATTAAATGTTTGACCAAATACAACAGGCTAATTTTTAAGTTGGTAATTTGGTATGGCCCGAGAATAATGTTATAAATATCCAAATGGCCCTTGGCAGAAAAAAAGGTTCTCCATCCCTGACATAAATAAATCAGCCTCATTTTCATGGTTGTTATTGTCACTGAAGACTTTGTCACTGCCATTCTCTATCCTTCTGCTCCGGTCCCCCCGGCTTCTCTCCTCATGCCAAAGGGCTATCATGCTGGTCTTTTCTTTGACAGAATCCTGTGGATTTGTTCCCACAGCTTCGTCCTCTATCAGAGCCCCATGTCCTAGATTCCATGTCTTTTTCTTTCTTGGTTTACACTGTCACTTTTGTAGTGCAACTTCTCCAGTGGCTTTCTAAAAACACATACAGAGGAAGTAAATTTTTGAGATTTTGAATGTCTGGAAGTTGAACTAATCTATCCTCACAATTAATTGGTAGTTTATTCCTAGCTCTCAGTATTGTAATTGGAAATTCCAATGCCATTCTAATTCTTGATCTTTATATGTGACACATATTACCATTATGGAGGTTTTTGAGATTATTTTTTCCCTTAGTATTCTAAAGTTTAATGATAATGTGTTTTGTTTATATTTTCAATGATTATGTCCTTCAGCCATTTTGAAAATCACACTTATTTTAATCTTGGAAAAATATTCCCATTTCTCTGATAATTTTCTTTTCCCCTTTTCCTTTATCTCCTATTTCTCAAACATTGGATCTAATGAATTGTTTTCCCTATTTCCTTATTACTTCTATTTGACTTTTCCTTTTCACCTTTTTGTTCTACTTTATCATGAACTTTATCTTCCAAAACTTCTATTGATTTATACTATAGCAATTTCTAAAGTTCAAAAGCTTGTAGTAATTCTTCAGGTATTCCATTCTGATGGTACCCTTCATGCTTTCATGGATGCAATGCTTCTCTTATTTCTCTGATAAGGATAGCCATGTGCTTTCATTCTTTGCCCTTTACTTCATGTCCATTTCTCACAGATTTCTTTTTTCAATTGTTTGTTTTGTTTCTGCCTCTCAAGTTAGTGATTTTTTTTTCAATTAGATGTGGAGCCTTAACTATTGTTTCATATTCATTATTCATTGACTATTGGTTCATATTCATTATTTATTGACTGTGGATCCATATTCATTATTTATTGGCTCGTATTCATATTTAGGCACTAAAAATGTGGCAAAGCAACTTGTTGCAGATTAATCCTCCACAAAGTAACACTGAAAGAATATGACAATATACATAAAACATCTGCTAGGAGGTATCACAAGGCTTCTAAGACATCCAGGACTTGAGGGACCATGTTCCCCGAGAGAAGAGAAATAATTTAATGTGAGCCTTCACAAGCTGCACTTTTTTTTAAGGGTGAAGGGGAGAGAGAAAAACATCAATGTGCGAGCAGAACATTGATCACTGCCTCCTATACAACCCCTACTGGGGATGGAACCCACAACCTGGGCATGTGCCCTAACCTGGAATCGAACTGGCAACCTTTTGGTGCACAGGACGATGCCCAACCAACTGAGACATACAGTTCAGGGCACAAGCTGTACTTCTTAATGCTTTTGATCCCCTTGCCAACACATTCCTGATGGCCTAGGTGACTGTTGTATCTTCTGAGCCTTATACAGAATAATCCTCAAGAGGGACTTCAGGCCTCAAGTAGTATATCTACTTCAGGAGACCTACATTTCTTAGCCTTTCAGGCCTTCCTCTACCATCTGTCAGGGAATTCCAGGCATTTCCACTTTACTCAGTCTGGGCCAAGAATGTTCAGGCTTGTCTAACAGTGGGTTTGCTCCAGATTCTGGGATCCTGGCCACAGTATTCAATCCTATGTTCCAAGAAAGTGCCCCCAAATTAATGTATTTTTGCTTATCCAGCTTTATGTTTTGTTCCCCTTGATCAATTACCCTCAAAATCTAATGCCAGCGTACTCTGCTGGCTTCTCCAAGTACACAATAACTAATTCTTTTAGCCTCTTTGTGAGACCCAGTGTGTACCCAACCAGGCTAGTTAAATAGATGGAAAGAGAAAGGTGTTTGTTGCTTTACAGGGGAAAAGCCTCCATAGCATCTTCCAGCATGTCAGCTTCTACTAGGGATGGGAGGGTTTTGAACATTCTCGGTGTTTAGGGGTGTCTTCAGAGCCATAATCTTTGGGCCATCCACCCAGATATCCCTATCTCACATTTCAGGGTTCCAGATGTTCCAAACAAGGGCCCTAATCTCAGCATAACTAACCTACCTTGGCTTTCATCCAAGCATTTCTGGGGGTCTTCAACTCTCCCAGGTCCTGAATCTGCTCTTTAGCTGTGTCTACTTCAATTGTAGCAAAATAAGGACCTCTTTATAAGCTACCAGAGAGTTTGTCTCACACTTAGCCTTAACTGTGTGTTTCTTGCCCTCCGTTTATCATCATCCCTCTACAGAGTGTCAATACCAATTAGTAATTGCCAGCCAACTCTCCTGTGGTTGTGGGCATTGTTCCCCTCTTAGCTGTTAAACACCTGATTATCCGGAATCATTGCTCCAGCAAATGTCAGGGGCTAACTGTGCTCCACATTCTAGTTAGAGCTGGATCCTCCTTGCCAACCAGGTGGTGAATGAGCTAGTCTTTGAACTCCAACTTAGCTCCTTTCTCAAACCACTCTTAGTACCACTTCGTCAGTTCAGATCCTCTGAGAGAAAGACCTCAAGACAGGATTAGATGTGTAAGAGATTGATTGGGGGAGATGCCTATGAAGAAGAAAGGAGGAGAGGGCAGGAATGAGTAAGAAGAGTCTTCGGCCTGGCACCTGTGAGAGGAGACAAGGATGGACAGAGTGGTTAGGGATAGCCCAAGATTGTGGTGAGGTTTGAGAATGTCTTGGCCGGGTTGTCAGAAGTCTCTGAGCAAAGTTGCCCATTAGAAATGTCTCCTATTGGGCTTGTAGCCCTTAAATGTTGTCATTGGCTGCATGTAGCCCAGGGATGTGTAGCCTCAGTGTGACTATGTTCCCCACAGGACATTCTCTGGAAGGAAATTGGAGGTGCATTTCTATAGCTGCCATAGATTATTTTCTCAACAGAAATTCTAGTCTCCTCTTTAGGGATTCAAGTCTGGTTGAGAGTAATCTGTGTGTGGAATAGGAGAAGGGACTGAGGATATCATTGTAGTTTGTGGACTTTCACCGAATCCTCTTTTTTTCAGGAGAATAACTCACTACCTCTTTCCACTGGTTTTAGCATTTCTGAGCCTGAAAATTATTTGTTTCAATTTGTCCAACCTAATGTTGAACTAAGGGAGGGTGGTTAATATTCTGCAAAGTGAGGGCGAGATTTAGGAGTCTGTTCCTATATAACCAGTCCTGTTTTCAACCATACTTTATAAGCCTGCCTTCGATTGTACCTAATGCCTCCTATCTCTCAATTTGTGCTGAGGTTTGCAGCACAAATCAATATGCTTCTTGTTAGCATTTCCCTATGTAGACACATAGCTTTCAGCTATTTTTCTTTTGCTAAGTCAATGGCCATTTATCCATCCTATTTACATTTTCCAAACTTGGTTGGCATTTCAGCTCCACTGTAGACTTCTGCCCTGTTTTTCTTTGTCCTGGGGGGTATGTACCATTTATGTTACATTAGTCTTTATTTATTATTATTTTTATTTATTATTTATTGATTAAGGTATTACATATGTGTCTTTATCCCCCCATTATCCCTCCCAAACACACACACTCCACCCATACCCTCACCCCCCTGGTGTCTGTGTCCATTGGTTAGGCTTATATGTATGCATACAAGTCCTTTGGTTGATCTCTCCCCCTAACCCTCCCCCTCCCCTACCTTCCCTCTGAGGTTTGATGGTCTGATCGATGCTTCTCTGTCTCTGGATCTGTTTTTATTCATCAGTTTATGTTGTTCATTATATTCCAACAAATGAGTGAGATCATGTGATATTTATCTTTCTCTGACTGGTTTATTTTGCTTAGTATAATGCTCTCCAGTTCCATCCATGCAGTTGCAAATGCTAAGAATTCCTTCTTTTTTACAGCAGCATAGTATTCCATTGTGTAGATATACCAGTTTTCTAATCCACTCATCTGCTGATGGGCACTTAGGCTGTTTCCAAATCTTAGCTATTGTAAATTGTGCTGCTATGAACATAGGGGTGGATATATCCTTTCTGATTGGTGTTTCTAATTTCTTAGGATATATTCCTAGAAGTGGGCTCACTGGGTCAAATGGGAGTTCCATTTTTAGTTTTTAGAGGAAACTCCATACTATTCTCCATAGTGGCTGCACCAGTCTGCATTCCCACCAGCAGTGCACGAGGGTTCCTTTTTCTCTGCATCCTCGCCAGCACTTGTCATTTGTTGATTTGTTGATGATAACCATTCTGACAAGTGTGAGATGGTACCGCATTGTCATTTTGATTTGATATCTCAGATGATTAGTGACTTTGAGCATGTTTTCATATGTCTCTTGGCCTTCCTTATGTCCTCTTTCAAAAAGTATCTATTTAGGCTGTTGCCCATTTTTTGATTGGGTTGTTTTTGTTTCGTTAGTCTTATGGGTTTAGAGGAGGAAGTGGAGGTAAAGAACATATACAACCTGACTTTCCCAACTAAAAGCTCCAAGGCTGGAGCACATTTAAATTGTGATGGGTAGCCTCAATTAGTTGAGAATACAGAAGGTAAGGGAAATAATGCAATGAGGACCCTTTGGAAGAAAGAGAGAATGGGATCTAGAAATGAAGTAATAAACCTTAGTTAAGAGAAGGGCCAACTCTTCCATGTGACCAGAAGAAAGGCAAAAAGAATTGGGTACACAGAGCGATAAACATGCGGCTGTGGAGTTGGGGTTTGAAGTCATTCCTTCCTGAATGCCCTCCTATTTGTTTGCTTTTGTAATCACATATTCTCTGTCCATCCACCAAAATCATTCCAGAAGTAGTTCATATTAATTATGAAAATTTCACTCTATCTGAGAGAAATCTCTTTTTTCGTATGTGTTTTATATAGAATAGAGAAAAGGAAAATTTAAAAAAATAATTTATTACAGGCATTGCATACAAAGTCCTATGTAGCATTTGGCTTTTGTTTCTAAAGTGTTTAAAACTAGCAAGGTAGCCCTAACTGGTTTGGCTCAGTGGATAGAGTGTCAGCCTGTGGACTGAAGGGTCCCAGGTTCGATTCCGGTCAAGGGCACATGCCTGGGTTGTAGGCTTGATCCCCAGTAGGGGACGTGCAGGAGGCAGCCAATCAATGATTCTCTCTCATCATTGATATTTCTATCTCTCTTTCCCTCTCCCTTCCTCTCTGAAATCAATAAAGATATTTTTAAAAAAACTAGTGAGGTAGATGTATAAAAAGACTATTTTAACATAACGCGATACATTTTTATGGCAGAGGAATCTAGAGAGTGCTGAGGAAATATAGAGGAAGACCCCTAATCAACTGGGGATCAGGCAAGATTCCTGGAGGAATGGGGTCTCAGCTAGGTGTTGGATGATTCCAAGTTATCCAGGCAAAGGTAGGAAGGGCAGACATTTCAGAACTAGGTGGCTGAATAACCAGTGTGTTGTGGTGAGAAATATCCGGCTGCGTGTGATGAACTGCACAGGAGGTGACACAAGTGGGAGGCTGCAAAGTGCAAGGTCTAGGTGGTAGAGTCCTTTGGTGCTTCTTCAAGGAATTAAAGAAGATCGGTGTGGTCTGATTTGGATATTAGAAACATCAATTAGGCCACAAGCCCTAAAGAGAGGGCAAGGCAGACTGGCAGACTGGCAGGTGGCAGCGAGGGCTTGAACCAGGTGGGTGAGAGTGGGAATTGAGGGGAAGAAAGGGCAGCCACTGTACCCAAAGACTGAACTGGACTCATTTCTTACTCCTGCAATCATTTGTGTGTTACAGCCTCGTTCCTGCAGAGCAGACCCACACTCTCCACTCAATGGTCATTCCGCATTTTAGAGAAGACAGTCACCCGAAGAGTCTAGCACCGTGCTTGCCACAGCTGCAGTTTCATCCTTTTCCTCACTCTATGTCTTTAAGTAACTTCCAGTTTTCCCTACTGTCTTGCCTTTGGTAGTTATTTTAGGACAATGGAAAAGATAGGTAAACATGCTCAGTGGATCTTCTTTAGATTAGTATGTACCACAGCTCATCCACCCATTCTTACATTATTTTTATAGACAAATGTACATACATACATACAGACACAAAAAACAACAACAAAACACAACAAACACACAACATACATCCCTTTCCTCCCTCACTTTGCTACCACATTCTCCATCTCCCATTGTTCTTATCCTTCATTTTCTGGGCCAAGAATGCCAAAGGGTTTTGAGGATACCTAGCAATTCAGAATGCATCAAAGATTGCCCTCCTAGAGCTTTGGAAGAGCTGGGAGAGTTGGAAGGCCTCTCGTTACACACTGACCTTTTCAATCATTTGGAGGCAACATCCAGGGCTCTTAACTGATGGCAATGAGGTAACTAAAAGGTACGAGTTGTGTTGTTTTATTTTACCAATGGAATGGTATTATGATTTCTCATAGTATTACTCTAGAATCTATTGACAGCTAACTCCCACTTAACCATACTACCTGATACCTAAAGGCATGGGCTCTTGAGCCAAGTCTAATGGAAAATTTGCTATCTCTTCTAGGATTAGAGGCACATCCAAGAATCCATCTTCCTGCAGTGGGACACGACTTGTCACAGATAGCTTGGATTTATAGGTGCTCTTCGGCAGCAGAAACCATTTCACCTTTTGAGGTAACCTTTACAGAATCATAAAATCAATCAGTTTTATTTGACATCCAAATCAGAGCTCTGCCCTAAATAGATTGCTGGTACTTTTCATGGAGAACAAAACAGAGGGTAGGAATGTCCCCGGTGGAAGACACTGGGACCAGCAGGACCATTTGGAGTTCACACGGTTGACTATGTGTCTGAAAGTGCCCTGAATGCTCTGAGCCTGAGGTCCCTGTCTGTGACCCTGGGTGTCACAAAAATAAGCTTTCCGCCCTCATCCTGGAATGGACCAATGAAAACGAAGTGGCAGGCTAACAATGAATTGCAGACAGTTTGATTCTCCTTTCTATTCTGTTTGGTTTGGTGTCCACAGGTATCTGTGTAGACTTGTCTGTAGGGAAAAAGAGGGCATTTCTAAGTGTATTCTCTGTAGACAGATGGGATATATTTGGCTTCATAAGTTGCAGACTCTAAATGATTCACATGGTGATGACTTCAAGAAAGGATTGTGAAGTATGTAAATTGTGTTTTGTGTCTGTGTTTGTGTGTATAGTATGCGTAGTGCAGTGTATTGTTTGCATACATGAATACATTTAGATAATTTCAAAGAAAATTTTATAGTTCTAGTGGTTTTTCAAAATTATCTTTAAAGGTATTGGTTATGCTGAGAAGGCAGCATAACATAGCAGTTATCAGCAAGATAACTGCCAATAGATTATCTGATTTCACATTCTAACGCTATACCTTAAAAGCTGTGTGACTTTTTAGAAAATCCTTAATGACTCTACACTTCAGTTTCCTCAATTACCTAATAATAGCATCTACATTATTTGTGAGTATTAAATGAGATAATACATAAGCATGAATGGTGCCTGGCTCATGATGAGTGCTAAGTGTTATGTATGAACTAGTATTATAATTAAGTGGGCATGGTTGAACTCTGGAGAAAATCATTCCAGCACCTCTGCTGTGCAAACTTAAGCAAGTTACTTACTCATTCTGGGAATAATTATGCCCTATAATTATTACTAGGAGTTTTAATGAGATAGCACATGCAAAGCATAATGGCTGGTTCATAGTTGATACTCAATAAATGGGAGTGATAATTAGTATATCACACACACATGCTTTCAATATTATCACAAACCTGTATGTAACTCTTAACTGTCTTCTAGCACTTAGAATTCAGGATGAACTCAGGCAAATAAGGAAATTGACATCCTAATCACAGATTGGTATCCCAAATGAAAGGGGTCAGGATAACCCTATGATGTGTAGTGTCAGAATGACCAGAACAGCTACTGTTAAAATTATGAGAAATTCAGCCTTGGAGTTCTAATGATTTAGGCAATTGTTAGAATGTGGTAGCAATGCAAGTAAAGAATGACCAGGTACGTCCTGACCAGTGTGACTCGGTGGGTAGAGCTTCGGCCCATGCACAGAATGGCAGCAGGTTCGATTCCTGATCAAGGACACGCACCTGGGTTGCAGCTTTGATGCCTAGCCCCAGTCAGGGTGAGTGCAGGAGGCAACCAATAGATGTGTCACTCTCACCTCTCTCTCTCTCTCTCTCTCTCTCTCTCTCTCTCTCTCTCTCTCCCTCTTTTCCTCCCTCCTTCTCTCCTCCCATAATCTCTCTCTAAAATTCAATGGGGAAAATAAAAGAGTTACCAGATACTTCTTTATTAGCAATTGAATTTCTCTCCAAAATGTGCTAAATTGAAGCCATCTCATTGGAATTAAAGTAGTAAAATTATATATACCATGTGAGTCCCCTGTTGAATGTCTACAATGTGGCAGCATTGCTGAGCAATAACCTCCCAGAACAACACTCAGTCCCCATCCTAGTAAAATAGGGGAGCTCTTTGTAAGCAAGTATTAGACAAAGTTTTCAAAAGGTGTTTGGTACCAGTCACCTATGGGAGGGCAAGCTGCAGGAGTAGTGTGAAGGAAGACTGTTGGTCTTGTTAGATTTTCTTTTTTATTGATCTTTTCACATATAAACAAACCATAAACCTCAGGAAAGATGGAGAACTTTAAATGCAAAAAGACAATTACATGGTCATTTTGCATTCATGATGCCATTTAGGGACAGAAAAAAGCTTTCAAAATACAATAAAACATTTGGTATTAGCCAGGTTGAGTTTTCTCAGAAAATTATGATAGCAGAGAAATCTTATTTTTGCAAAATTTCCAACCTAATTTATCTCTAGTCGAGGACATTTGAGGAAGTGCCCAAAAACTGATAGGCAGAAATGAAACCATCATATTGTGTGTGTGTGTGTGTGTGTGTGTGTGTGTGTGTGTGTGTATTAAGACTATTTTTGAGAGCAGTATTAGGTACACAGCAAAACTGAAGGAAAGGGCCCAGCCAGTGTGGTTGAGTGTTGGCCCATGAACCAGGAGGTCACAGTTTGATCCCCAGTTAGGGCACATGTCTGGGTTGCAGGCTCAATCCCCAGTAGGGAGTGTGCAGGAGGCAGCCTATCAATGTTTCTCTTTCATCAATGTTTCTCTCTCGTCAATATTTCTATTTCTCTACCCCTCTCCCTTCCTGTCTCTAAAATCAATTAAAAAACATATTAAAAAATTGAAGGGCAGGTACAGAAATTTCCTATATACTCACTACCCACACATCCATACAGCCTCCCCCATTATCAACATTCTCCACTAGAGTGGTACATTTGTTACAATTGGTAAGCTTACAGAACACATCATTATCCCCCTAAATACATAGTTATACAATCTACTAGAGGCCCCATGCATGAAAATTCATGCAAAAGTAGGCCTTCCTTCCCCCAGCTGCCGGCTCTGGCTTCCCTCTGGCACCCGGGACCTGGGCTGCTTCCCTCCTCTGGCCACCCGCAAGCACCCAGGACCCGGGCTGCTTCCCTCCTCCAGCTGCCTGCAGGCACCTGGGTCCAAGGTTGGCCTCCCTCAGGCCGCCCACAGGCACCTGGGACCTGGTTGGCTTCCCTCCAGCCCCTGCTTCATCAGGAAGGACGTCCAGAATGACATCCGGAAGATGTCTGGTCTAATTAGCACATTACCCTCTTATTATTATAGATGAGTTTGCATAAATGTGTAATGACATGTATCCACCATAATGGTATCATAGTTTCACTACTCTAAAAAATCCTTTGTGTTCTATTTATTTATCCCTCCCTCATCTCCATCAACCTCTGCAACTACTGATCTTTTTACTGTCTCCATAGTTTTGCCTTTTCCAGAATGTCAACTTCACATATCTGGAGTCAAATTGGCTTCTTTCACTTAATAAAATTAATTTAAGGTTCCTCTCCATATTTTTTTCATGGGTTGGTAGCATTTTTTTTTTAGTAATGAATGATGTTTTGATATTTTGTTGTCTGGATGTACCACAGTTTATTTATCTATTCACTTCTTGAAGTATATTTGGTTGCTTCCATGCTCTGGCAATCACGAATAAAGCTGCTGTAAACATCCCTGTGTAGATTTTTGTATAGATGTAAGTTTTCAATGCCTTTGGGTAAATATCAAGAAGAGTAGTTGCTGGATTATATGGTAAGAACATGCTTGGTTTTGTAAGGCACTACCAAACTGGCATTCAAAGTGGCTGTACCACTTTGCATTCCCACAAGTAATGTGTGAGAGTTCCTGTTGCTCCATATTCTCATCATCATTTGGTTATGTCAGTGTGCTGAATTTTGGCCATTCTAATAGGTGTCTAGTTGTATCTCATTATTGTTTTGATTGACTTTAAATTTAATTGATTTTTTGTATGCTTATTTCCCATCTCTATATCTTCTTTGGTGAGATGTCCATTAAAATCGTTAGCCCATTTTTTAATTAGGTTGTTTGCTTTCTTATTTTTGAGTTTTAAGCATTTCTTTGTATATTTTGGGTGATAGTCCTGTATGCCTTTTGCAAATATTTTTTGCCTTTTGCAAATATTTTCTCCCAGTCTGTGGCTTGTCTTCTCATTCCCTTGACACTGTCTTTCTCAGAGCAGTTTTTAGTATTGTTGAAGCCCAGTTATCAATCATTTCTTTAATGGATATGTACACTGACTTTGGGGTTGTATCTAAAAAGACATCACCATACTCAGGTCATCTAGGCTTTCTCCTAGGTTATCTTCTAGGAGTTTTATAGTTTTGCATTTTACATTTAGGGCTGTGATCCATTTTGAGTTAATTTTTAAGAAGGGTATAAAGTCTGTGTCTATTCAGTTTTTTGCATGTGGATGTCCAGTTGATCTAGCATCATTTGCTCCATTATATTGCCTTTCCTTCTTTGTCAAAGATCAGTTGACTGCATTTATAGGGAGATATTTCTGGGGTCTCTATCCTCTTCCATTAATCTATTTGTATATATATTTGCCAATATACTGTCTTGATCACTGTAGCTTTATAGTAAGTTTGAAATCATGTAGTGTTAGTCCTCCAACTTTGTCCTTCAATATTGCCTTGACTGCTTTGGTTTCTTTGTCTTTCCATATAAACTTCAGAATCAGTTTGTCAATATTCACAAGATAACTTGCTGAGATTTTTGATGGGATTGCCTTGAATCTATAGATCAAGTTCAAAAGAACCAACATCTTGACAATATTGAGTCTTCCTACCTATAAACATGGATTATCTCATTATTTACTTCTTTTATTTCATTTATTGAGTTTTATAGTTTTCTTCATATAGATAACATAGACATTTTGTTAGGTTTATACCGAAGTACTTCATTTTGGGAATTGCTAATTTAAATCATGTTGTATTTTTGAGTTCAAATTTCGCTTGTTCATTTCTGGTATATAGGAAAGTGACCAGCTTTTGTATATTGACTTTGTATCCTGCAACCTTGCTATAATTGCTTGTTAGTTCAAGTGTTTGTTTTTTATCAATTCTTTCAGATTTTTTACATAGATAATAATGTCATCGTGAACAGACACAGTTTCATTTCTTCATTCTAAATTGGTATACCTTTTATTTCCTTTTCTTGTGTTATTGTACTAGGTAGAACTACCTGTACAATGTCAAACAGGAGAAGTAAGAGGGCACATGGCTGCCTTGTAACTTATCTTAGTGGGAAAGCTTCAAATTTCTCATCTTAAATACCATGTTAGCTGTAGGTTTCTCTGTAGATATTCTTTCTCAAGTTGAGGAAGGTTTCTCTTCACTCCTAGTTTACTGGGAGATTTTATTTTTCTATCATAGAAACCATCATTTTTTAAAGCATTTCTTGTTTACTACTGTAGCTCACTATTACATTACTTTGTTTTTGATAAACTGTTTGGGGATATTAATGAAAGGAAATAAAACCACCTGAGAAAATTACATTATTAACTCATTTCACCTGAGTTATTTCATTTGATAAAGTAGTGTCCAATAAGAACTACAGAAACATGGTTGTTAAGTAGGAGTTATCTGAAATTATTAGGTATTCAACAGTCTGATCTAGATACATTTATGGTAAAAAGTCATTTGTCACTGAAATGGCCATTTATAGGATGTTGCACAGAGGGCATATTGGATGCAGCCCCCACAAGCCTCAGAGGAATCTAGAAATGAGAGATCATGTGGCTCAGGGGAGAGTAAATAAACTTTGCCCTGAAAGGACACAGCTGCCCTAGCCAGTTTGGCTTAGTGGAGAGAACGTCAGACTGTGGACTAAAAGGTCCTGGGTTCAATTCCGGTCAAGGGCACATGCCCGGGGTTGCAGGCTCCATCCCTAGTAGGGGACATGAAGGAAGCAGCTGATCAATGATTCTCTCATGATGTTTCTATCTCTCTCTCTCCCTCTCCCTTCCTCTCTGAAATCAATAAAAATATATTTTTAAAAAATGAAAGGGCGCAGCTTCACATCTGGGCTCCAGCATTTTCCGTCTTTGGTGTTTGGGGACAAATCCTTTAATCTGTCTGAGATTCAATAACCTTCTTTGTGTCAAAGTGAGAATAGAAAAAAGCTCCTTAAGAGGCTGCTGGGAGATCAAATGAGACAATGCATCAAAAATCACTTTATAAATTGCTTAAGTACCATAGGAATGTTAGTTTATTGTTTCTGTAAAGCATGACTTACTACTCCTTGAGAGAACACTCTATAATATTCTGTTCCAAATAAACACTGATAAAAAATTTGTTGTATATTTGCATGATATCTGAGGTCCTTCATTAGGCTTATTCAGTTCATCAAATACTTATAATGTGCCTACTACTGGCGTGTCAGGCACTGTTTAAGCACCAAGTAGGCATCAGAAAATAAAACATAAACATTTCCATGCCCTCATGGAACTTACTTTCTAGCAGGGGCGAGGATGATAAAGTTAAATATTATATCAAATATTAGAAGATGGTAAGTTCAATGGGGAAAAATAAAGTAGGAAAGCGAGGTATAGGAATGAGGAGTGCAATATTTATAGAATACTTCTAGCTTAGTTTTGCCCTGGCTAGGGTGTTCAGTGGTTAGAGCATCAGCCTGCACACCGAAGAGTTTCTGGTTTGATTCCCAGTCAAGGGCATGCACCTAGGTTGTGGGTTCGATCACTGGCCCCAGTTGGGGCACGTGTGGGAGGCAACCCATCACTTTCACACTGATGTGATGTTTTTTTCTCTCTCTCCCTTCCTCTCTTTCACTCTCTCTAAAAATCAATGGAAAAAAATATTATTAGGGGAGAATTAACAAAACAAAACAAATAGTATTTCTAGCTTCTTTGTTTACATAAAATCTGTTCTTTTTTAAATTGATTTTCATTTGTTGACAATTCTGGGCAACCACAAAGGAAATAAAATTAATTTGGAAATTGTGTTTGATGAGTTTTGAAGTTGACTTTTTAAACTACTGGAACACTTTTTATTTTATTTATTAAAGCACACACCAACAAAAGTTTTGGAGCTTCTCTCCTTTTCCCCCTGCCACAATGTATGTGAATGTGACAAGAAATTAGTCAATTTAAAATTTGACAAATATATAGGTTAAGTGACAAATAATACTTTCTGAGACATCATAGAGTGCACTGATTCTTCAATACTCATTTTCTATTTTCAAAAGATCTCTATTCATTGGGACAGAAAAAACTCTGGAAGGATAGGAAAAACATTACTTCTAAGACCATGTCTATGATCCATATAAAAATGAAGCCTTTTGGTTGAATACCTAGCTTTAAGATTAAATATAAAATTTAGCTATAACCTGTCTAGATATGTTAAAGAAGCTGGCTTATAAAAATATAAAATATAATGCAGGTGTCCAGTTTGAGGTTAATTTTACTTTTTTGAAAACAATGAAATACAGACTTTTAGAAACTAAAAGTAATTTATTCCCTATAGTATTGTTGTTGTTGTTGTTGTTGTTTGCTTGTTTTCTTTTTAGTGTGACTTTTGTTGTTTTTGTGGGGGTTTTTTATGCTTCCTTTTTTATGCTTCTTTACCTTTTAGGTTTTCCTCTAAGAATTTCTACTTTCTGGTTCTCAGATCCGCCTTTTTAAAAAAAAATAACTGATCAATAATGGGAACATTGGGGAGCATGTAGGTGAATGGTACAGTTAAGAGGCAATTCTGACAAGGATTTGATTTACTTGCCTTTTTAAACAAAAAGTATTCTCATACATATGTTCTCTTTGATTCATTTTGTTATTTTGATTATTGGCTATAATTTCTGAGATTTCAAATTGAATGATTCTTTGCTATTTTATCCTATTAATATAGGGAGGTATTTTAATATTAATTTATTTTGACACATTTAATGCTATTAAAATATATTAATAACATTTTAATATTAATTTATTCATTAATTCAACAAATATTAGTCACTTACTTTGTGTTGGGTAACATTTAAGGCATTCTCGTATTTTAATTTTGTAACTGGTAGCACATCCTTTGTGTTGTTGGGGGTCCTGATCCCTGCCTGCATGCTGCGGTCAGAATTACCCAGAAGAGGAAAAAATTGGCACAGCATGTGGATGTCTTACTACCTGTTTGTTCCACACCTGAAACTAAGGTGGAGATGAAAGGCATCCACTACTAAGAACATGTTAATAGACTCTCTAAGAGGATTTTTTAAAATTCATATGATTCATGTGCTGCCTGATAATTTATTTAATACAGGAGGAAACATCCTAAACAATATATCTCCTAAGTTAAAAAATCACCCTGTCTGCCCCTTATATTGTCTTTAACCAACATAGAATACTATTTTCTTATTCTAAAGAGACTTATGCAATATTTCTCCATTCTTGTTAGATCTCTAACAAACTGTTACTTTGTGTTTACATAGCAGTTATCCCCTATAATTAGAAAGGATTTTTAGTTGTCTTAAAACATTGATAAATAGTATCCATGTGGGGAGGGGCAAGTACAATTGCAATGATGGAGCCAGTCTACCCAAAGTAATAAGGTTACAGTTCTCCGGTTTGGGGACAGATTTCAAGGTTCTTGGTACCCAAAGGTGGACTTTATATATTATGACCAGTATGAATTATGTAAAGAGAAAATAATATTAGACATGTGGTGTATTTTTAAAGCACATGCCTCTTTTCCATAAGCATAAATACGTAGTATATTACACCGTGTTTAAGTTCAAGATTCCGATAAACAGCATCCCTCCTGGGGAGATGTCCGAGTACTGGTGACTTGTTGGTACTCGTATATATCTTTTGTGTGTCCCTATTGGTAGGGAGTTGTCACTCTGCTTTTCCAAATTTGTATTATTATAACGTTTTTAAGTTTTTTTTCTAGGAATAAATCTATATTGCATTGTAAATATGCTTTTCAAACTATTCATGCTCCCAAACCTTCCAACTGAAATTCTGATTCACTTTCTCTTCCTCTGAATAATTAATTCAGAACCAAAGGACTCACAGAAGACATTAGAAAAAATGATGTCAGGAAAATTTCTTTCTTTTCTTTCCTTTTTTTTTTTTGAAAAAGTAGCTCATTTTGGGTCAGTGCTTTGGGTAATAAGATTTAACTGTGTCACAGATAGAGAAGAAATGTAATAACAAAGCCCCAATTAAATTAAGGTGACATTTCTCCTTTTTAAAGGATTATGATAAAAACAGTCATTTCTCATTTCCCTCCGGCTATGTTTTTGCATAGCCCCTCTGAGTGTGTTTTGGAAATGGAGCTTGTTTTCTTTTTCTAAGTGAGGGAAGTAATGAGAAGTGCCGGATTCTGTCCCAGGAGGCCCGCACCAGCCCAAGGAGCCCTGGTCACTGAAGGCATCCTGCCGGGGGTGAAATTAGAATTGGGGTTCCCTGGAACTAAGAAGCATTCTTCCCCTTGGTATTATTTAGACACAGAGGAAATTAATGACCTTCTTTTTAATTGTAAAAGGTTGCCTAAATTAGGCTCTCTCTAAAAGAGGGAGCATCTAAACATTAATGCAATACTGTAAAAAAGTTTCTAGTAGGCTACAGCACAGTAGGGATATTTGCGGTGCTATGTTCACCTCTGTCTTGTACTGGGCTGCTGCCTTGCCCAAACTTATAACTAAGTATTTAATTGTTTCCCTCTTGCATAAACCTTCTCAATTGCTCATTCATCTGCTCCTCTTGCATTTCTGAAGGACCTCTGTGTTCAGGCACTGTGCTAGGCGTGCTAATTTGTATGGCAGGGTAGCAGCACCTGAGGAATCACATGTCAGTTAGCTGTGCAGACAGTCATGTAAATCCCAACTCTCCGATTGGGATTAATGCCTTAGTAAAGTGCTATATCCAAGCTGGGGGAGCACCCACAAACTGTGCTTGGACATTTTGAGAATGGTCACAGTATGCGTTTCCTAGGGTTGCCATAACAACAACCGCAAACTGGGTGGCTTAAACCAATGCAATTTGTTCTCTCACTGTTCTGTAGGCTAGGAGTCCAAGATCAAGGTATAGGGCCAGGCTCCCTCTGAAGGCTGTAGGGGAGAATCTGTTCCATGCCTTTCTCTCAGCTTCTGATGTTGTCAGTAGTCCATGGCATTCCTTGGGTCGTACATGCATCGCTGATCTCTGCCTCCATGGTGACATGGTCATCTTCACTCTAGACACCTGTATCTTTACAAGTATTCTCTTTCTGTATATGTTTGTGTCTTCTCTTTCTCTTCCTAAATGGATGCCAGTCATATTGGATTAGATGCCCACTCTACTCAGGTATGACCTCATCTTAACTAATTACATCTGCAATGATCCTGTTTCCAAATAAGGTCACATTCTGAGATACTAGAAGTTAGGGCTTCAATAGTTACTTGATTTCTTTATGGAGAGGGTAAAAACTGGTCTGGTTCCTGATGGATGGGTAGGAATTTCAAAGAAGGAAGAAATGGTGTGTGGTGTGTGTACATGAAAGTATGTGTGTGTGTGTGTGTGTGTGTGTGTGTGTGTGTGTGTGTGGTGATGATGATGATGAGGAGGAGGAGGAGGAGGAGGAGAAGGAGGAGGCACTCCAGGCAAAGGTGACGCCATTAGCAGAAATAATTTGTTGTTGGCAATGACATCCGATGAGTCCAGAGTGCCACCTTTAACTTGGGTGAGAATGATGTAGCATTGGGCCCTACACTTCAAAACCCAGAACCCTGCAGCACAAAGCATTTTCCCCTCAATCTAAAACAGGTTGTGTTATTGTTGTTTTGCAAATTGTTGACCAATTGAGCAAATATGAATTACCTGAGGATGCAGGAAACAAACTGGGCCCTCAGGACAGAGAATGGCATGGTTGCTGATTGAGAGAGAGAGAGAGAGAGAGGAAGAGAAAGAGAGAGACAGCAGGGGAAGGAGACAATCATAGCTACTGCCTGTGGGAACCAGAGCAAAAGTGGGTGCTTTTATTTAAAGTTGGCCACATAAATCACCCAGGTGACTTTTTAGGCAAACTGGGTTCCTCTTATAACGGCAGTACTTACCCACCTTCCACCCCTGCCCAAGTGGTAAAGTTCTGAGAGGTTTTTAGAACTGCCTGATTTGGAATCCTGAGTTGGAAACTTGAGGTGTGGAGAAGGGGCACCTACCTGGCTGGCACCCCAAAGTTATTAGTCTTCCACCACTGAGGAGTCCTAGGCTATGCCTGGACCAGCTCCCACCCTGCCCCACCCCAGCAGATGTGTTCCATGTCCCTCTCATGCTCTCACATGGCCAGGCTGCCTCGGGGAAGACATGGCGCCCTTAGCCACCCCGGTTGCATTTTGTAATGCGCAAATTTAAATGCCTGCTATCTGGCCTCCATTTGTTCTCTTGCCTCAGCTCACAAATGCTATGGCTGCAGATGAAAAGGGGAAGGTAGGCCCAGGTCATGAAAGGTGTAGACTGGCACTTGTCCTTGTGTGATGCTCTTTCCGCTCATTGCTTTGTTTCCCCCTCAGACCTGTAAGCACAGAGAGCGTTCTTTGTTGTGGTTTGTTGTCTTTATGGTAGTTGGTGGTGGAGGTCAGCAAATCTGATCAGTCTGCAGCTGAAGGTGGGTGTGTATACTGGCTGGCAATGGAAATGATCTTCTGTGGTGTCCCTTCCTCTCCCCTTGAACCTGCAAATCCCCGACCTAAGAAACCATGCTTCTCAACATCTTTGTTTCTTGCCATCTTTCCTCAAATTCCCTGACTCTGCTGTCTCGCCCACCCAGTCTAAAGTCTTCTCTGGCCACCCAGATCTCAGGTAAGTATTAAAAATAAATCTGTTTTATGTTAGTTATTAAAAATAAATTACTAACTTTGCAAGGGTTTACAGGCCTGCAAACAATATACAAAGACGAGTATATTCACTCCAACTAGTCTGAACCAGTGAGGAGAGGCTGGGCTGCACAATGTCCTTTTCCCTCCTTAATAACTGTCCTGACTTTCTCCTGAGGATGGTGAAAGAACAGTGAGGAACACAAGATATTCATTTGTGGCAGCGCGTTAGGACCTGCACTTGACAGTTTCATAATTCCCTGAAGCCACAAGCAACAGAAACTGTAGTCATAAGACAAAGAAACCTACATATATGGATGCACATATTAAAAGTAACAGGTGTTAAACAGAAAATACACTCATCTTCCACATCAGAGAATTGCCTTTGCAAGAATTCACACAGGAGTCACTGCTTATGTACTGAACATTTCCATTTATCCCAGGTTGGAGCCCAGTAAACAGTCCGTGTCCTGTTCTGCCACTCTACTTTGTATTCTGAGATTTGGTTTGATATAGATCTCAGCTATACTTACACCTCAGTCCCTGTGTCCCTGTGTGAAAATATAGGGCTTATATATTTTTTAAAAAATTACTCATTGTATTAAAAAATTGATCCCAAACACCATGCAAATGTGTCTACCAATTTCAACTAATTTTCACAGCTTGGGGCAACTGAAAACATGGAAAGCACTCATTTGTCAATGCTATAAAGTTCCCAGTTCTATAAAGAATGTTTATAGTCTATCAGTGTAATGAGGGTATTCATGGTCATATAGAGTATGCCATCCTATCTAATAAAGAGGGAATATGCTAATAGACCCTCACACCATTGCAAAGATGGTGGTGCCCACAGCCAATAAGGAGGGAATATGGTAATTGACTGTTCCACCCTCAAAGATGGCGGCACCCACAGCCAATAAGGAGGGAATATGCTAATTGACTGCCCCACCCTCAAAGATGGCAGCACCCACAGCCAATAAGGAGGGAATATGCTAATTGACTGCCATGCCCTTAAAGATGGCGTCGCCCACAGCCACAAGATGGCAGCGTCCAGTTCCCTCAGCCCTGCCAGGGTGGCAGGTGTACCTGTCTCTGGGGTCCCCCAGTCGCCTCAGCCCCCCAGCCGTCCAGGGCCGGCCGAGGAGCAGGCAAGCCTCAATGTTGGCTGCCCAGTCACCCAGGTCTGGCCTGAGGCTCAGGTAACCAGAGCTGGCTGAGGCTTGTGCTGCTGGAAGTGGCAGCAGCAGAGGTGTGATGGGGCGTCGCCTTCCCCTGATCACTGGGTCGCCTCCCACCCCTGAGGGCTCCCGGACTGTGAGAGGAGGCAGGCCAGGCTGAGGGACCCCCCTCCAGTGCATGAATTTTCATGCACCAGGCCTCTAGTTCTATTATAAATGCGTATTTAGACACTTTCCAGGTGATGCTTAAGCTTACTTGTTCATTCATGAAAACGATTACATTAACAATGTTAATTGTAACAGAAGCTCATAATTATTTGTACAATTTTCACTCTGAACTGTTGGAGTCCAGGATATTACTTAAGTAAAAGTAGTAAAAGTCACTATAATAGCTGAAAGATCCAACATGCTCTAGGAATTTCAGACTTTAAAATGCAACACTGTCATGGAACCCACCCAAAGACCATCTCCATCCCCTATGGTGAGATACAGTTTAGCTGTAAAAGGGGTTGAGATGATGATTATAATGAACAAGCAAGGAGACTTGAGCCAGGTACCAAAAGTCTCCAGAGTTGGGTGGGCAAAGGAAGATGCTGGGCTCTTAAACACCAAAGACTATGAAGTCCAACTGGATTTTCTTTTCGATGTCAGTGCCATTGGAATTAACCTACTGTTGGCTTCAGTGAAAGACAACATCCTAACCAGTGCTTCTCCAATTTTACTGTGCATATGAATCACCTGGGGATTTTGTTAAAAAAAGAAGTTGAAGGGCTTGAGATTACCTATTTCTAAAGTCTCCCAGGTGATGGTGATGCTGTTGATCATAGACCATAATTTGAGTAGCAAGGACCAACAAATGTTTTCCAACAAACCACAGAAAATTCTGTCTTCAATCTCAAAGAAAACTTTGCATGGCATTCTCCATCTCCATTGAAAAGTTAGGTGTGAATTGTCTCTTTTCACTTTTTCCTAAACTATGAGGACAGGAAAAAAAAAAGGATTTAAATAAATAATTGTTGAACAAAATCCAATAAATCCCTCTTCACAGGCTGTAAGGCCAATTGCTAGCTGCACTCATGTTAATAAGAGCAAGTTTGGAAAGCAGATTCCTGATTCTCATTCCAAGGGTATCGAAAGCTAAAGCCAATAGATATGGTGAGCTCAGCTCTAATGAGGCAGAGGGGCAGCCACCCAGGCTGTGGAGAAAGCATGGGTACAGGAGGCAGTTGGACGCTGGCCAGCCAGGGCAACACAGTTTACCAACGCCCATCTGATAGGTGCCCTCAGAACAAGTGGGAAGGCACATCCACACTCTGAGAATAAATGGGGGCTGAGAACCAGCTTAAATGAATTGTTATTGCCTCATAAGTTATATTCCATAAATACAACATTGCAAATGCTATCTTGGGTTACTCACCTACAAAGCCAAGAGAGTTAAGTGCAGGAATCCAAAACAGAACTGATGGATCCAATATTTTTCATTTGCAAAAGATGCCTTTATATTGGCCATATCCCTTGGAAGCATATTTATGGGCTCACCTGCCTACTTTTGTCTGTCTCTGTGTGTGTTTAGGTGCCTCATAATCAAGCTACTGAAGTTAGTGCTACTTCGTTCTCCACACTGATTTCAGAGAGTTATTAAGTGCAAACTAAATGTAAAGAGAAACAAAGAAATGTCTGCTCTGTATGTTTAGTAAGCAGCAGTCATCCTGTTTTGGAGGGCCTACATTTATTCTTACCTTGAGGGCGTACATTTATTCTTTCCTTTCAGTGAAAGCAATCTGAGATTTATTGGGGGGAGGGGTTCTTCTTGCCTTTCGCAGTGGGTGTGGAAGCAGCCAGCTCACCAAGGTGAGCTAAATGCAGTTTGGAATTTCCTTACAACTCAGCTTAAATCACACAACTGACTTTAGAAACAACTGTTTAATTCCAGAGGGCTCTTTCATTCCAGAGTTAATGTTATAACAGAGATCTGTCCCCTAACAGCTATTCCGTCTTTTAAACAAAGAAGAATAACTTCCTTCCAAGCAAATATAATGGGTTTAGATTTAGATAAGAGTGAGAATGAATGGAACAGAACTTGATTTTGGACAGAAAGTTTCTTATAATCTGGAACACACACACACACACACACACACACACACACACACACACACACACGTGGTAAAGAGAACAACCTGGAATGAGCACAGAAAATGTGTTTCTGACTCAAATAAAAATAGCTAAACTATCCTGATGTCTATATGTGTAATTAGTCCCATGGTTCCCTGAAATCTAAACCAAGGAAAAAAGGAGCTGTAAAAATAAGCCCTTTTTTAAAAGTGTGCCCCCTGGGAGTCTGGGCTCATCTCAAAAATGTATTTATGGAACCTGAAGGGGCTGAAATAACCATGACTGTATAGAAGCTGTAGGGAAAAAATGTGTCCAAAGATTTAAAATGTCTACTCTGTATGTGTCCAAAGATTTTTAAAATCAACACAACCTAATTACACAGTCTCCAATATATGGTCCCTCTGCTCTTAGAACAAACTTATTAATAGGCCGAGGTGAATTCAGATGAATTCAGTTCATCCATCCATCCACCCATCATCCATCCATCCATCATCATCCATCCACCCTTCCACCATTTGTTCATTCAATAAACATTTACATAGTACCAATCGTGTGCCAAGTACTCTGTTAGAAATTAGGGATAAAAGCAGAGCAAGCCACACTTCTCTTGTATGTTGCCTTCCTTGCTACTCTGGACAGATATAATCACTCTCTTTTCAGCACTGCTAATGCCAATCCATATGCTTAAAAACTCAACCGGGTGAAAAACAGGGTGACTATCCTCTTGTGAAAACTGAAAGCCTTACCCAAGATTCTTATGAGAATTAGAAGATCCATCGACCATCTAATTTTTTTAAACTTTCAGTTCCCTTTCATGACTGTGGGTTCCAGGAGGAAGAAACTCTGCCTGTTTCACTACCAAGTTTCCCAGTTTCTAGACATATTAGACACAAATATTGAAGGAAGGCGGGAAGGCCTGCCTTTGATTCCCAAGCATACTGCACAGTCTGGCACACAGTATTTGTCCTCCCAGAATATTTATTATGTGAAACTGAATTCACAGAGTCAACACCTAGTGAATGAGGCAGACACAGAAATTAATCATTAGAGTTTGATTAAGTCCCTTTTACATAGAAGTATGTCAAACATAGCCATAAAATATAGGAGAATTTTATAGGCAAAATTTATCTGGTGGCCAGCACAATGACAAGTTTTCTAAATATTAGGAAATCTCCTGGTAAGGTGGTTATGGTCAAACTGTTGGCAACTTTGTTCCCACCCCATTATATATGGCACCAGACATCTGGGGTCGGATTTAATACTTTATGGTGTGCTTCTACCAGGTATATATACCATCCTTTGTTCCAATCAGAGGATATTCAGGTATTCACATATAGTTCTAGTTTTGTTAAAGGTTTTCTGTTTTCTCTAACTATAATAATTTTCTTTCTTATTTTATATTTACTTTTTAATCAAAATTATGTGTTCACAGCATTAAAATAAATTTTTTTCTACATGATTCATTTAAAAATCCCTGTAGCCTCTTCTCACTGGCCTCCCAACTACTTTAACTTTTAACTATTTGTATTGATTATTATTTTTTGCTTATACTTATCTAAATAATTTTATCTAAATGATTTGCTCATACTGTTTCGGTTACTTTTTCCCCCTTCTCTAAAGAAGACTAGAATTAATGTTTTTCAGTCCTTCCCCTCACAGCATAGCACATGTGCACACACACACACACACACATTCCCCTCCCCATATTCTTCCTATACAATGATATTATAATGTTGGTTTGGATCAATACATGGTCTTGTACATTGCTATGCGGTTAGAGAACAGTATTCACAGCTGAGCCATGTAGTGAATATTATTAAATTTCCTTTTCTGTACTAACGTCTCCAGTGTTAGCTTCCTTTTCTTCCCACCTCGGTGGACAGCATTGCTTAGTTTTCTATGTACCTAGTACTAACTAATCCCCAAATTCTTTACCACAAATATAAAACTCCTCTTAAGGGATGCACACATTCAGTACACTATTGATCCTTCTTTTTTGAGACATCCAGAGCCCTCTGCCTTCCTATTCTAATCTGGTGTTAATGTTCTCTCGATTTACTGCCGAGATGCCTTCCTGGGATCTCTCTTCATCATCATCCTTTGCAATTCCCTTGTCTACTCTTTGTGTTTGAGTACTTGTTTTCTGGATCCAATGTTTTCTTTACTGATATACTCCCTTGTTTTAGAGCAGGGGTAGGGAACTTTTTTCTTCCTGCCCAGGGCCATTTGGATATTTATAACATCATTCTCGAGCCATACAAAATTATCTACTTAAAAATTAGTCTGCTACATTTGGTCAAATATTTACTAACTCACCCCTATTGCCTTGCAGGGCCAGACCAAATGATTTTTTTTGGGCCGGACATTCCCCACCCCTATTTTAGAGGATTTCTCCTCTAGTAGCTTCCTGAAAAAAAAGGTTCAAGAAAAGATTTCTGGACCTTGAATGTCTGAAAATGTCCTTACTTTATCCTCTCACTTAATTGATGGTATGTCTGGGTAAAGAATATTAGCTTGGAAGTCATATACCCCTCAGATTTTGAAAGCATGCATTGATCATTTATCTCCACTTTTAGTATAATATAGAGAAGTTCAATGCCATGCTGAATCTTGATCATTGGTTTTTACTTCCTGAAAGCTTTATGATTTTTTTTTTTTTTTTTTGTCTCTAGTGTTCTAAAATTTAACAATGATGTGCATGCATAGGGTTGGGCCTTTTTTATCCATTTTGCTCACTCTTGGTAATCCCTTTAATGTGGCAGGAAACTCATGTAGTACTTATTCTGAAAATTTTATTTGTAGCATTTCTTGGATAATTTCTCCTGTTTCTTTTCTCTTTCTTTCTTTATGAAATTCCTGTTATTTGGTTTTGGATCTCTTGAATTAATAATGTACTTAAAAGTATTTTTCTCACATTGTGAATTTATTTGCCTTTGCTCTTTTTTAGGTTTCCTGAATTTTACCTTTCACCTCATCTATTGAGATTTTCTGATCTTCTATCATACTTCTTTAATTTTTAAGATTCCTTTATGCTTTCTGAATGTTTCTTTATTTTAAAAAACTTCCCTTTCTTAGTTCATGAATGTAATAGTTCATCTCAATTTTTTTTGAAGTGTTCTTCTCTCTACATTGTCTTTTTCTTAAATTCCAAATCCATTTTTCTCTGTTTTTGTGTGTGTGTGTTTTGCCTTTGACTTTCAAGTTGGCATATTTCCTAAAATAACTGGTCCTGTTTGGATATGTGCTTACATATGACTTGTTCTATAAAGCGCCTTTGGAAGCTCTTTGTAAGAGGGCTTGTTGTCAGATGAAATTCACTGTAGAGAAATCTGGTTGGTAGTTTCATGGGGGGCACTGATGATAAAAAAATTTTCAGGTACCTCTTAACTCTTACTAACCAGTCAGATTCTCCAAGGGAAAAACAAAACCTTCCAACCCACTACCTATAAAGTATTATCCTGGCTGTTTGCATATGGGCACCAAACAGAAAGGGGGATGAAAGTAGAGATTTTGTGTGTAATATTCCACTTAATTTCTCTATCTTTAGCATTTTCGGTGGTCCTGAAGCCAGCTTACCCCTGTTCACAAAAAGCTGATTCTGTACCTCTCTTTCCAACTCCATGATCAGAGTTAGGTTGTTAGCTTGAAATTATCTTGAGGGGGAGTATATATACCTCTGAAATTGGCAATGACTACAAATGGTCTCCCCCTCCCCTAGCCCAAGCTGATTATTAATATAACCAGTGCTCCATGGAGCATGCTAAGCTGCCTCTAGCTGCGTCTGGTCTTTCCCCATGCCAGAACTCCTCTGGTTTACCCCTCTGAAAATACACTTTTAGTTTCCTGCCAGGATTGGGGGAAGGGAACATGCTTAAGGAGTTGTACAGAGTGGGAGATGGAGAATGGGAGATGGAATCTAGTATCTAACTTCCTCTTAGAGTTTCAAACCACTCCCCTGTTTTCAGCCCTCTCTTCACCCCCACTTTGAAAAGCTCCTGGCACCATTACTCCTGGTTTTCTGAAGCACAGTCAGGTTGCTTCTTGTCTTTACCTTCTGCTGGCTTACGTTTCAGCTTTCTGGGATCTGCCAAGCCCGTGGCCATTCATCCATCTGCTTTTTCCTATGTGAAAAATTAGGCTTCTGTTGTCTCCTCTTTGTTGAGGGCTTATATCTGGGTGGAGTTTTTTTTTTAACCCTTTACACCCCCTTTAGAGGTTTGAGGGAGGAGCAAAGTAAATATGAACTCAATCTACTGTTTTCTTTAGCTGAGAGTTGAACTGAAGGGTTCATGGTGTGTTCAGGGCAGGCCATGAGTGTGAGTCTGAGTGGTTCAGAAACAGCCCTCCTACCCTGGGCCCATCCAGGAGTATCTTTCCGGGCCAGAGCAGCCCCACAACCAAGGTGGCCTTTTTTGAGCTACAGTTAATAATATGCTGGTCAGGATTGCCCCTGGGAGCAGGGTCAGAACCACATTACACGAGAATGGAGTTACCAATATTTGTTAAGTAACTCAGGGCTTGGCTAACTGATAAAAACTTGGCTAACTGATAAAAACTTGGCTAACTGATAAAAACTTGGCTAACTGATAAAAACTTGGCTAACTGATAAAAACTTGGTAACTCTGACTTCCCGAAAACTCCCTCTTATTGCCTTTGTGAAGCGCATACGTATTTTCTCTTGGAAAAGTCTCTAAGTACCAGGGCAACCTGAAGAGATCCTGTGGATTTGAGCCATTATCTGCCAGTCTATAAATTGGTTAAAATTTAGTTAGCAATTGAGAAATAACTAATCTTGCTCCTGTTGCATGCAGCCTTAAGATTCACATCATTCATCTTGCTAAATTCAGTTTTTCAGCTCCTAGAGGTAAGGAGGCATCTCAGCATGAATAACTCTGAAGAATAAATGGCATTTCCGGGCAGATCACTTAACAAAAATGTCTGCTGGGCAAGGAAAATGCCTTGCTGATTCCTTTCATTCTGTGCCCAGGGGACCTACCAGTGGTGAGTGTAGGATGGCTGATTATTGTGGATTAGAAAAGTTTTCCACTTTTGGTTACAAAATTGGCAACAATTTCCAAGACAAAAAACACTCCTGTCACCACAGGCAACCATGCAGTGCCAAAGTGCAACTGCAAAACATGCTGTAGATTGTTGGCCCAGACACGCAGGAGACCTTGTTCACAGTGAGCTGCTGTGTGACATGGTGGGCACTTCAGGCTCGTCGTTTCAATGCACTTGATGAGTTCACTTTTGGGAAAACAACTCCCTGCTGAATCAAGAGGGAAAGACATCTATCCCCTTAAGATTTATCTTTTAAGTGTGGGAATGAAGTTGGTCAGTGATTCTATAAACCCTGAGGGGGTGGGGGGGAAACACCTACTAAAAAGGGCTTCAATTTTAAAAACAGAGGCTAGCAGCCATTTCTGCACAGGGACTTCTCACGCAAACTGCACTTCACAGAGGAGCCTGCACTGAACTGTCTGCCTCTGTGTTGAACTACCTGCCTCTTCCCTGAACTGCCTGCCTGTACTGTCTCTACTGTCTGAGCCAGCCCTTATAAGGGAGTTCCTGGAGTCTTACTTCAACCCATAGACTGAAACTTTTCCCCATCCAATTGGAGTTGTGCAGCTCCAGCCAAATAGAACCGCTCTATTCTGACCAATCAGAACAGTGCCTTTTGGACCAATTGAACTGTGAGGATTTGGAGTCCTCATTTGTGAGGACTGACCAATCAGGGACCAGGGGCGGGGACTCCTGTCCACTCTGGCTTGGAGAGCACACTTTCCATTTCTACAGTTGGGTCTCCGTGACCCAGCTGGAACAGGGAAGATGTCTCACCAGAGCAGGGTGGATCAGTGCAGTACAAAGCAGACTGGCATGGAGTGGAGGGGAGGAGAGTAGACTATTGAGGAGCAGAGCAGTGCTATCTAGCCATGCTGTTTTCACAGCTGTGCTGTATCATGAATGAGCTATTTTGCACTGAATAAAGTTTCTTTCTTCACTGCACCTCAAATTGAAGATTCCTGTTGGCATTGAATTGGCACCAACAATCATTGGTTGATAATTCCATCCAGAAAAAGTGATGCCATATAGAGATAGAAGAGTAAGCTGTCTACCATATTAACACACTAGTTTTTAGCCATTTCTCTAAACTGCTGTAAGATAAAGTAATAATAAGAACTACCTGGTGAAGCTGCTGGAAGGAGTGGGTGAAAAAGCAGATAGCCCACAGCCTGGCTCATAACATCGCTAAGTGTGTTATTATGGGCTGTTACTGTGGGTAGCATGTCTTCCCTCAGTCATCTCAGAGTCAGACCAAGGTGGCTGCTTTTGAAAGTATGGATCAAGGAACAGTGTCTGTTCTGTAGGCTTTCGCCCTGAGAAAGTAGAGAATGAGGAAACCTAAGGAAGTTGCAGTGTTGACATTAAATATTTACTAAGCATCAGAGCATACACAAAAGCAGATGGATTTATCTCCAGGAACATTTCACTCAAGTTAAGGCATTGAACATCCATCTGAAGCATGAACATGTCCTAATTTAATCACCAATGAAAAGGTACCTTAGGAAGAACAATATTACATTCTCTTAATGCCTGCCAGGGCTGAATCTTGCTATCGCTTTTCTCCTCTCTGTTTTACACCCACGCAGTTCACTGGCAAAGTCCTGAATCTTCAAGATAAACAGCTGCAGTGACAGTGTTTCTTGGCTTGAGCACAGGCATGTTTCATCAAATCCATACACAAAGCAAACACATTGGGTGGAAACTTCCCAAGTTCAAAGCTGGGTTTGAGCCTTTGCTCCTCTCGGGGCATTTTTTAATTTGTTCTAAATAGTGAAACTTTTTGTGTATGTGTGTACAAGCTGTGTGTGCTAGTGCACATATGACTGCATATGGAGTCACACTAAGAATGGACCTAATTAGCTCAATTTTACTTTTAATAATAGCAATCACTATTACAGAAAATCACTTTGAATTCTATCACGTTCTATAGAGATATCAGGTATAAGGCATATATCTTTTCATTAAAAGCTTGAAATTTTACTTGGAAGAAAGTATGCAATAAAGTAACATTGATCCATATCTTATATGAAGCAGCCTCTTTGTGTGATCATAGATTATTTTTTATTCTTTATTTATTTAAATATAGATTTTACTTTAGAGCTGTTTTAGGTTCATAGCAAAATTAGGCAAAAGATGCAGAGATTTCCCTCATACCCCTGCCTGCCCCCACACAAGCATAGCCTCCCCCATTATCAACATCCATGATCAGGTTATCATTGATGAGCCTACAATGACACATTATTATTACCCAAAATCTATAGCTTACGCCTGGTGGTGTGCATTCCATAGGTTTGGACAAATGTATAATATGTGTCCTCGAGTTATTGTAATAGTTCTTTGGGCCTTACTGACAGGACACCAGTACAGAGATTTTCCTTTCCAATTGCCTCAGCTAAGAAACACAGAGCCACCTCTCATCACATTTTCTAATGATGTAACAAGGCTCCAACTTTAAAAAAAAATTCTCTACAGAAGTCTCAAAAGAACATTGTCAATACATGAATATGTTTTCAGGGACTGAGCCTGCATTGTTATTATTTTCCCTGTAACCAGTTGTTCAGTAACCCCATTTCTCTACCATGCCCACTCCAAGGTCAAGTTCACACATTAGCCATTTAGGCTGAATGGAGCCTTGACCCATGCCCACTTGCAGTCATTTCTTCCTTTTTTTTTTTTCTTTTTTTTTTTTTTTTTTTTAGTTCCCTGCTACCACTACCAGAGCCAGGGGGCCCTTGGTGTTCCTTGTCCCCTTCCCCATCTACTCCCCTCACTGTGTGTCTCTGATTACTGGCCCTCAACTCTGGGTCTGCTCAGTCACCTCCTCACTCACTCTCCGGCCCTTCTCTTATCTGTAAACTATGAATTTCTTTGTTTTTCGGTGTTTTGTTTTGTTTTGTTTTTTCCTCATGAAAAAACATGCCCTGATGATCAGATGAAGCAATATCTGCTGTCCTTCCTTGGGTACCTAAATGGTTGCTGATTTTAATGTTATTTCTTTCCTCTCTAGATATTAGGGGGAGAGAAAGCTCTAGTTTGCATTGGCTCCATTATATTTTTACAGTGCCAAACATCTAAACTATAACCTATGTGAGAAATTGACTATTTCATCTGCAAGCCAAAGAACCAGGTACAGATGACCATTTCTTTTTTTAGTTAGTACGGAAAAAAATCATCCTAGATTGTCCATGTGGAACCATTCCTAGCTGCTGGTAGGCTATTGCTTTACACGCAGCCAAAGTTACAGTGCTGGGCAGAGAGGCATGATTATGGAAATAGAGTTAGGGACAACTGCCAACATGAACGTGTATTATATAAACACAGCTCAAATTACCTTCATACATTTCAAATTTAGAAATCTCACCAGTCCACAGATGAAAAACATTCCTGCAAGAATCTAAGTCTGGGATAATATAAAGTGAACAGATAGTGTATTCAGAAGTACTGTTATGCATTGCTAATGCTTTGTGCAACTTACCTACTTCACAGGCAACCAAAGGAGCAAGAGAACCAACCCTAGCAGTTCATTTAACCCTTCACATTTCCAGATGTTATTGTTGTATCTGTTGTTTGTATACCTGCCAGTGTGTTCCCTATGTTTAGTGTCTGACTCTTCTGACGATGTCGCTGCCCTTCTACCTCATTCCTACCAAGTTATCCAAAGTGAATAGGGGTCTACTGTGGTCCACAGTACAAAAGGAACCACCCCTCCCTCCTGCTGCAAACCCAGGAGTTTCCTTCTGAACTGAGAGATAGACAGTGTAGCTTTCCATAAGAAACAGATATCCAAGCCAGAAGTAGCCTGTAAGACTTTGTTTTGGCCTCACCCACCTCATCCCCAGAAGTCAATAACCACTATGATTGGAGGGTGACTGGCTATGGTCCCCTGGGAACAAAATATATCCTGGGCATCCTTTTAAAATATATTTTTATTGATTTCAGAGAGGAAGGGAGAGGGAGAGGGAGACAGAAACCTTCATGATGAGAGAGAATCGTTGATTGGATGCTTCCTGAATGCTCCCAACTGGGGATGGAGCCCACAATCCAGGCATGTGCCCTGATGGGGAATTGAACCATGACCTCCTGGTTCATAGGTCAATGCTCAACCTCTGAGCCACACCAGCTGAACTGTTCTGGGCATTATTGGCAAGTATTCCTGGCTTTGGTTTGGAGGGGAGAATCAGCATGCATTCTAATGAAAATGCTAAGAATGTGGCTTTGGATTCTAAACAAGGAATAGGCTTTCCATAAAGTCTGAGCTTCTGGCAATTTCCTGATTTGGTCATCTTCAAAACATAAAGGGTCTTCCCTCCATAAGACCATCTCTGTAGGTCTTTCATAATCCACTGTCCATTCTGAAGGCTCCTTGTTCAAGTGAGATCCTTGGTCAATAGTAATCTTCCATTAATAAGTCCTGTCTTAAAGCTGCAAACCTCATTTCATCCATAATGAAGAGTTAATTTCATACATAATGCTTGGATGGAGTATTAGAAAAGTATGTGATATCTTGTATGTGAAGGACTGGATCTGTGGTTAGATGATTTTTTTTTTGTTTTGTTTTTAAAAGAGGACACTTTCTTTAAATAAAATAGTGTGTGGAAGCCTGCTAATCACACCACATGAAAGTGCAACTGCTCTGGCAGAAACAAGATAGAGCAATTGGTTGGTCCACCTTGCCTTGTGTCAGGGAGCAGCCCCTCAGAGAGCCAAGTGGAAGCCTTAGAGCACCTCTGGGCATGGTATGAAGGACTCAGAAGTTGATGATCTGTCAGGCTGTCTTCTGCCACAAAATATTATTTCATAATAAAGCTGAACTGTTCAGTTGCAAACACCATCCATGTGCTTTAGTTTGTTTTGCTGGTTTCAATAAACAGTTTGAGCCATAACTAAGAAGATATTAGTTAATAACTATCTATATATATATAAAAGGCTAATATGCAAAGTGTCCCCTTGGGAGTTTGACCGGGAGACCGGGAGTTCAATTGCTCACTGTGATGTGCGCTGACCGCCAGTGGATGGCGCAGAACAAAGGAAGGCCCCGGCTGGTAGCCGGCAGGCGGGGAACGGAGGCCCCAGCCGGTAGCCGGGGAAGGGAGGCCCTGGCCGGCAGCCGGAAGGCCCCGATCGGCCCTGATCACCGGCAAGGCCTAAGGACCCTACTCGTTTATGAATTTCGTGCACCAGGCCTGTAGTTTATGAAATAAAGGAAAATACACAGTTAATATCAAGACCCATACATTTACTTTACCTGGCAAGTTATCACTCCAGATACTTTGGGCAACCACAGCCATGATTACCTGGGTTCTTTTTCTTTTGTCATTTTTCTCTTTCTCTTTCCTCTCACCTTTCTCTATTCTTTCTCTTCTCTCTTATAGTCCCTTTTGCTCCCTCCTTTTCTCCATATCTTATTTGATCTATTTTTTCTTCATCTTTAATTCTTTACTTTCCTTCTTAATATATTTGTGTTTGGCCTTTTCTCAGCCTCTATCTGCTTCTTCGGTGTCTGTTAGGCTAACTAGATTATACTGCAACAACAAACACTCCCAAATCTCAGATACCTAAAGCAACATAGTTTATTTCTCAATTATGCCCCATGCCCATCACAGTTTGGCAGGACCTCTGTTCATTGTAGTGACCCAGGAATCTAGGCTGATGGAACAGCCATTTTCTTAAATGTGGCTAGAGCAAAGAGAGAATGTGGGGCAGAATACAGCGTGTCTAGAAATTTCCACCTAAACATGAAATACAGATAATCTCCCTCATATTTCATTGCTATATTTCAAGTTACATAGGCATACGCCAAGTTGGTAGAAAAAGTGGACCTCTGTCACATGCCTGCAAAGTTAGAGAGTCCAACAATATGGAATGCCCCTGGTGAGTACCACAATCATTATGAGAATCCTTCCAAATGCTAATTTTCGTTCCCACCAGCCCTCTCCCAGTTCTCCATATTTGTTCTTGTTTGAGATCCTTCCTAACTTTTTCCTCATCTTCAGCCCATCATGTGGGGCAGCACCAATGGTAATCACCGGATTATCACTTGGAAGCAGAGAGAGGAGTGTCTTGATTTTTAATGCATAATTTCAGTGTAACATGATGGCAGTCCGCTAAGCTGGAGAGAAGGCTGTATCAGGATGGGCCCTCGTTCAGGCCCCTCCCTCACTGAAAGATGCAGTCCTGGAAACACTGGTCTTTCCCAGGGGTTGGTGCTAAAGCTGTGCAGCTTAGGGCTCACCTGGAGCACATGCTCCCTTTCCCCATTCTACATGGCTCCATAGTAATAATCGCTGAAACTCTCTACCTCCATAACCACCATTTAGCTGCCCCAAAATAAGTCAGAAAAAAACCATTCTCACCATGCTTTATAAACATATTAGTAAAGAAACAAAGCAAAAATATAAAGGGGGGGGGGAGTAAGAATGAATCATATGAAATAGCTGTATTGTAAAATTACAAGAAAATATTCAGGGAAAAGCCCAATCTTAGCTATCAATAAAACATTACCTAGAAGTCGGAGAAAGGAAAGTACATTCCATTTGAGTACAGATGTTATTCATTTCATCTGCTTAGTCAGATAGCACTGGGGACCAGTAAACCAGAAGCCAATATGTCTACTATACCAGCCTCCTGTTCCCCAACCTGCTGAAGATTCATGTGAAGTTTTGCACTTTAAGCTTCCTTCCTGAGTAACACTGAGTGGTATAGGGCCACTGAGGACTCTGTGAGGTGCTGATGGCAGGAAAATCCTTCAACAAATTCTATTGTATTACCCTGAGTGCCCTGACTCAAATCAGCTAAAGGCTCTGTGGTATGATCATTGCAACACAAACTGATCTAACATTGGGAGTATTTACTTGCAAATAGATGCTTTCATGAGATGATAAAGGACACAAGAAAAGCTTCTCAAATGTCTCCCTCAGTGCTCACTATGTTGGTGCAATCTTACAAGTAGAGAATTACTTTGGGGGGAACAAAGTTTTTTTTTTAGTTTTCAGAAGAGCCAGTAAGGAGCCAATGAATGATGAGGTATAATGCTAATTTTTAAAGCATCATTGACTAACACCACATTGCAGAGTTAATTGACAGCATAAATCTGCACCAGGTAGCTACATGGGAAGTGATGAGTCCTTAGTGCTTCTTGGGAAACCAGAAGGACCTAAGGCAGAATTGACCACCTTCTCATTTTTCTGAGAAACAGCCCTTATTTTTCTTAAGGCAAACAGAAAATTGTTTATGGTTCAGAAACAAATCTAAGCTGCATGTTAGTTCTATTCTTTGGGCCACTAGACATATCCAAGATTTCCTTTTGGTCAATGTGTTATAATTTGCTGGGGAGTGATCCTTCAAGTGATTGACTCCAAGATGAAGAGGGGGAAGCTGAAATGGAGGTCAGGCTGGAAGGAGATGCTCATCGGAAGTCTCGGGGCACAGAGTAATACATGTATGGGTTCCTGCATGACCCATGCCGAGCCAGCCACTGACTATTTCAAGTCCGTGGGGATGTGGAGGGAGCCGTGTCTGGATTTGTCAACTCTGGATTTTGAGTAACTGAGACCTGAGAACTGTTGTTTTTATAGAAGTTCCAAACACTTTCAAATACATAACTGGGGTGGGAATTATTTTAAAAGGGCTAAAGACAGACACTTGCATTTAGCATTTGATGATTCTATTTACAATTGAGAAATCAGAGGTGGATAAGACAGGAAAAGCACCATTCTTTGGAGGAAATGTCATAAATACTACTGATAAATAAATTTTTTAAAATGCAGAATTAGTAACACGTAACATTTAACAAACTTTCCATTAATTCAACCACTTCCTAATGTTTTGTATACAATAAATACTAGAGGAATAAAGTACATTACTTCTCATTAAATAAGAAGCTAATAAGCTAATATCCCTTGGGCTTTTACCTTTTTTGTTTTGCTTCCTTTCCCCCAACCCCACATCAATGTTCTACCTAAAGTTGTTACTTAATTTTTTTCTTTCATGTTTGGTACTTTTTTCTGGCTCAGTTCCTTAGGTGAAAAATATTGGCAGTACTTTTTTGGGGGGGAACTGAATACTCTGATATAAAACCCAAGGAGAAAATGTGACCAGGCTCTGGGGTTGCCTCTGTTGGGGGAATGTCCATGGCTCCTCAGTCCCAGCTCTCCAGCCTCTGCGGAAGTCCGCTTCCCATCTGCCTCCAGAACAAACAGCCACCGGCCATGTAGTAGCTAACACCTCAGGTCTTGCATGGGAGTGACTCATGTCACAGAGACTGTGAGTCATTCTGTACTCCCAGGGAGTTTACACTAACGGCTTAGTATAACCATTGCTTTCCCTGTCGCCCCCACTCCCCCAAAGCTTTGAGGACTTTGAACTATATTCAGTGATCTATAAAATGCAAGGGAGGAGTGATAACGGTATGTGTAAATTGCAGTGGGCACAGATGTTTCAAGCGAATTGTAGGCATAATATATTTACATTTCAAGACAAGAGGAAACAATATGTGTGCTACTTTTAAACAAAGAATATTCAGCATAGAAAATAAATGAATGGATTCTAACATTTATTATTGCCTCTAAATAAATACTACTGCCTCTAAATAAATACTACTACCTCAAAAGAAATGACACAATTGGGTTCGGGGACATTTTCCCACTCTTATGAAGATGGTTTAAAGTTGATCTGCACTTCAGATTTTTTTTTTAAATCACTGAACACACATCATATCACCAGATCCTTCCTATTAAATGCCATCCTAGGAGCAAGCTCAGGGGACTGCAGCTAGAGCTGCATCTAAATGTCAGATGTAGGACAGGTGTAAAGGACAATGCTGATCACAACTCAGGGTCAGAATGATTACCTTTGGGTTTTTTCCTATTATAGTCTTCTTCGGAGAGCTTAAGCTATATTTGCTTGCTCTAAGTAAAGCATGTTATTTTTCAGAAGAGAAAAAACTGAGTTTTTATGATCTAACGATGGTAAAGCATAACCAACATATATTATTAGAAGCAATTATATTCTCTTTATAAAAGGCAATGGAAACACCTTTGTAGACATTATTTTTTTATCAGAATTTACCAAAGACAGAGAGAGAATGAGATGGGCACAGGGACTGTTTCTCAGAAGCCAAACCAAAAAGGAAAGTCTTAAGAGAGATACACATTATGTCATGTTTCTGAAACTTCCTGATCATCCTTAAATTAGACCATCTGTCCTCCATGAGGGAACTCACGGGATGAGACCTTGAGGAATGGAACTCTTTGTAAAGTGTCTGAAACATTGAATGTGTCCCTCAGTATTCTGATTTCGTAGCAAATCTGTTACCCAGATGTAAATTTAGAAGCATCCGAGCTCTTGGCTCCCTGAAGGAAGAATTTCAATTTGGAAACTGCATTACAGGCTCTAACAAGAGAAGAATGCTCAAAAGCTCAATTACCCCCAAACAAACTGGGTTGGGACTAGAGGGAAATGAATGGAGAATCAATCGGGCAGTAGGGGAAGGTGAGTTTGGGTCTTTCTTATCACTGAGAGGAAAATGCTGCGACAGTAAACAGAAACGAGACTCACTCACATGATCCAAATGCTAAACATGTGGTCATACCGCCTGGTTTTGATGAACAATTCACCTTTTGCCAAGCATTTTTCTAAGTGTCATTTAGTACATGAACAGGTTTGAATTTGACATTCACCAAAGGTGTATGTGTGTGTGCTTGTGTGTGAGTCTCTATGTGTATCACCAGTTCTCTACAAAGAAGCAGATGGTACTAGGGAGAAAAAAAGTTGTCAAACAGAGAACCGCAGAATAAATCATAATAAAATCCTTGAGCAGAGTAAAAACGGGATGAGTCATAAAAATTCAACAAGAACAGCTTCAAAAAAGGACGGGTGAAATGGTGGAAGGCCTTGGGAAGTGGCGCTGACTTGGAAAAATTAAGTGGGAAAGGTGCTAAGCAACGATTCCTTGTAACCATAACAGGAGCGAGAGAATGGGTCCAGCCTCTGCATCGGAATGGAACAGCCACAGTGAGCATGGGAGAGGTCAGAGGGCCAGAGGCGCTGACAGCAGAAGGGCAGGATGTGAAATAGCATCTTCCTTCCCAGCTGTCGGGGCTGCTACTCCTTGCTCTGCAGGGGCTGACCGCTCATATCTAATAGGATGGGCAGCCTCCCAGATCTGCCCAGTCCGGGGCCAGGCCGCCCTGTGGCTGTGGGTGTCCTCAGAGCCTCACAGAAACGCCCCTCCATGTGCTTCTCAGGCTGGACCATACCACAGGAGAAGGTTCTTTCCTCTCCGTGTACAACAGGCGTCTGAGGGCTTGAGCACAGTGGTTTGGGAATCAAAATGACTCATCAAAATGAATCTGACATATTCACACTACGCCTCATAGCCATTGTACATGTGGCAATTATCTCGTAAATTGGCCTTATAAATCAGTACATTGCTTTCACACTGCCAAACCAAGGTGGTAATTTTCTATTTCATTAGATTTATCATAATCACGATAGTATAGTATAATGAACACTGTATACCCATCACCAAAAATAAACAATTACTAGCATTTGTACTTTACTATTTTGTTTGATGTAGTATTTGAAGTAAACTTTAGACATCATGACATTTTACTCCTGACGATTTCAGCAGCATCTCTACAAACTAAGGGCATTGTCCTTTATAATCACCATCCCCTGATTGCATATACCAAAATAACTATAGTCCTTGTTCCATATTCAAATCCCCCCCCTTTGTTCCCCAAATGTGTTTTGTGCCACATTGATTCAAATCAGGATCCAAATAAAGTTCGCAAATCATGTTTGGTGGTTACATTTCTTTATTTTCTTTGAATCTTGCCGAGCCTCTCCTCACCTCCTACCTCTGCATCTTTATTTTCATATTATTGACTAGCAGAGGAGACTGGCAGGGGGCCTGTGGAATGCCCTGCCTTCTGGAATTGTCTCATTACTTGCTCCTTGAGCCATTTACCTTGGTTTCTAACCCCTACATTTCCTGTAAGCTGGAAGTTAAATAAAATTCAGCTCAAACATTTTTGGCAAAACAATTTCATTGTTGATGCTGCATGCTTCAAAGCAAATTGCAGCAGGATCCACATGAAGATGCATCACTAGGTTAAGGTGTGTTAACCTGAGCTACACTCCTCAACACCCAAACCTGTGTATGAACTGCCCACCAGTGAGCGTTTCTGAGCTCACACCAGACAGAAGCCCAGGCTGAAGTCTCCCTCAGCTCACCACCCTTCCCTTTCTTGGACCTGACCCATTAGGTTAGAGCATGAGTAGACTGTGAGAGTACCATTCTCCATTTCCTGTGCTTGCCACGTGATTGGCAGGAGTAAGTGATAGCTCTAAGTATTCAGACACTTTCAGCACCTATGTGCCAAGATATAGTTATATTTAAAAATAAGCTAACTAATATCAGCTAATTTTTGGTTTGATGAAAGGATGGAGGGCAGCAAGCAGGGAAGATACCACAAAAGAGTGGACATTTTATGTGACACGAAGAAATGAAGAGACAAAATAAAATAGAAAATTTGGGAGACTTTTTCTTTATACTCATAGAGCGATATAGCATGACACCTGAGTGTTTTGACTCTAAAATCAGGAGACTGGGATTTACTTTCCAGCTCTCTCACTGTCTGGCTCTGTGCTATTGGGTGCCTAATTTAACATCAATGGCCCTGTTTCCTCATCAGTAACTATGGATAATAAGGGAACTTCCATAGTAGGGTTTCTGGGCAAATCAATGTGCAAAGAATGCTTGGCACAGGGCCAGGCACACGGTAAGAGATCAATCTACAGAGGTGGCCATTATTGCTAAATCCTGCAGTGAGTAAAGAATCCATTTGCTTGTCCTTTATTTTTCTATTAAACTCTCACAGGAGACTTCTTGAGAAAGCTGGGATGAGGAAAAGCCATCAGAAGCATTAGTTGTATAGTGGTCAGGAACATTGGTCTAAAATTCCCCAAGCTCAACCTGACCCAAAAATGGGTCAGAAATGGGTGGGAAAAGCATCTAAAATGAAAACTGTCTTTCCTTTCAATGCCACAGGGCTGAGGTTTTCTCAGATACAGAAATTCCTCTTAGTCCTCATACCATGTGGCCAGAGTTGATGGGATTCAAGGGGCATAAAGCTCTCTGACCACCTCCGAGTTCTTAAGGACAGGTCTAAGTGCAATATGGTTTAATGGGATGGCTGGTGTAGCTCAAAGCTTGAGCATCAACCTACAAACCAGGAGATCAGGGTTCAATTCCAGGTCAGGGCACATGCCCAGGTTGCAGGCTCGATCCCCAGTAGGGAGCCTGCAGGAGGCAGCCAACCAATGATTCTCTCTCATCATTGATGTTTCTCTCTCTCTCTCCCTTCCTCTCTGAAACCAATAAAATATATTTTAAGAAAATATGGTTTAACGGGTAGCTTATGACATAAACTGACATAAATGGACCTAGTAATCAGCCAGGACAAGAGCAGTGAAACACAGCATCACCAAATGCCAAGAAGCAATGCTGGCGCATCCACCGTGGGATGCTTAGGGGATCAGCTACATGCTGGAAAGCTTTCCCTTTCCTTTGAAGCCTTCGTTTTCTGCTCTGCTACAGTGGGCTCAGCAAGTGCCCCTCAAACAAGAAGTCCATGTTCCTTTGGGACTTTCAGAACTCAGTATCTTATTTCAATAATCAAGGCACTCTGCAGTCTGTAAAAGGGAAAACCAATGAATTCTAAAACTTGCAATTTTACTGTGACAGGCATTAATGTGGAAGGTTTCCCTCTTTATTGAGCCACCCACAAAAGGGAGCAGAGCGGTGAATTTCTCTAAAGGCTCAGGTTCAAGCAAAATAGTCCAGATAAAACATTTGCTCTTCGGCTTTAAGGTAATTTTATCAAGTTCCATCTTTAACTTGCAGTGCAGTGGAATCTTGTCAGGATGGCTGATCACCTTCAGTGGGACCACATTCTCTAGGGTTTAGGCACCAGTCTACCCGAAGAAGGAGACATTCAACTCAGCAGATATTTATTAGGCACTTAGTCCATCATCTTAGTGACCATTCTTATACAAGGGTCTCCCAGGAGCTTTAGAAGGCAATTATGTCATGAGACATGTCCCTATGTCTCCGACAGGCATGAAGAGCCGCATATGTGGGGAAGGGAATAAACTTGGAGGAGAGAGGACACTGCAGGTGATCAACCCCTCTCTGCTTTTCCCTCCTCACCTATAGCAGAATGGGAAGGCATCCATCTTTCATCTCATTAACAACTCATCAAACCAGTGCCATCTGGTCACCTGTTCTTCAGAGGCAGCCCCCATTTCCATTGTAGGAGAAAATGGAAATGAACCTGTATCTGGAAGCCCTTTACCACTCTCTTCATGAATCCTATTGGATATACTAGTACACTGAAAGGGCTTTTTATAATGAATTCAGTGTGAGGAGAGTCTTGCCAAATTTTAAGAACAACTACTGTCTACTTTGGTCTCTCCAAGGGCTTTGGGTCACATTCTACAGATTCCCATGAAATAATTAAAGGATAATGAAACACAGAACACAATAAATTGCCAAAAAAATAGACCTTTAGGTTCAGTTAGTAAAAGCTACGAGAGCTCAAAGTAGCCTTTACAGGGCATAAGAGCACGATCATTTGGCTTTTACACGTCCTTCCATAGCACAGTACCTGGCTCATAGAAGGTGCTCAAGGATTTCTTTTGGGATTAAACAGAAACGTCCACGTGCAATGAAAGTTTCTATAATATATTTTGTAAGTTGATTATTTGCTATGTGCCAGGTACATATATGTACTTTAATCTCTTCCCCATGTTATTTCACTGATTCTCCCAACAACTGTATAAGGTAGTTACTATCCTCATTTAAACTTGAGAAAAATAAATATCACAGGGGTTTCACACATCCAGAAAGTGGTGGAACTGAGATTTAAATCTAGGTCCACCTAGCCTCATGACCCAAATTTTAAGTATCATGAAAAGAAAAGGAGAGAGGAAAAGAAAAAGAAAAAGTGGGAAAACATATATTTTGCCTTTAAGAGATTTATAATCTCACTAGAGGAACAAGACACATTCCCATGAAATACTTAAAGAATAATGAAACACAGAACACAATAAATTGCCAAAAAATCGGCCTTTAGGTTCAGTTAGTAAAAGCTATGAGAGCTCAAAGTTGGTACAGATGAATGCATGCAGGGTGGTCAGGAAGGCAGTGAGGTTTAAGGTGGGACTTAGATGTCCACCATGCTTTTGACAGTCCGTAGTATAAGGAGGGAACTTTGGTAGGATGGGAGGGTGACAGTGGAACCACACTAGCAGATGTTTGGCAACTGGCATTGTTCAGACATAACACACCCTGGGTGTTGAGTAGCAATAGGAAATTATAGTATGTAAGAAGAAAAGGTACTGAGTGGGGGTGAGGTGGGGTCTTACGAAGCTTGGTAGATCTTAAAGGGTAAGATGAATGATGTGAACTTAGGCAGGAAGAGCAAGCAAGTGGCATGGTGAAAGCAGTTTCAAGAAGAGCAATCAGGTGGTGGTGGGCAGGATTCACTCCAGGAAGGGGCCCGGAGACAGAGAAAGCACCTTCCAGTTTCTCAGTCCCCAGAAGGATCAAAAAGAAACAGAATGTGTTCCTTTTGTAGCCACACCCAGTGGTTTTGAATAGGTCCATGGAGAAGACACAGACATTTGTCATGGCTGAGACCAGAGTTAGACATGGGTAAATATTTGCTTTGCCTCAGCTGGAGAAGATGGATTTTTAATAAAGAGGCAGTGTGACTCATGTCACAGAGTGTACCAACAATTCAGGAAAAGGCCACTTTAGAAAATGCCAGAATGGCAGGCAGTGTCTTCTCTTCATGTGCCCTATGGAAAGACCCCTTCTGTCTCTCTCTCTCTCTCACACACACACACACACACACACACACACATTTTCTCTCTCTCTCTCTCTCTCTCTCTCTCTCTCTCTCTCTCTCTCTCTGTCTGTCTCTGTCTCTCTCTCTCTCTCCACATGCACAAATATGTACATGCACATATTGTTTGCTCCCACCAGCAAAAAAATGTGTCCTTTAGTGTCACTATGGGCCTGACTGGTCTCCTGAGGGCGCCTTGGGTCTGACTCCAGCAGTCATTCCAGAGCCCTAGCAGATACAGCTCCTCTGAAAGCAATACGGTGTGTTGGGTTGTGATGAGAGCAGGCTGAGGACCAACCAGACTGTGCTCTATGACACTCTCACAATGAAACTTTCCATGATATCTACAGAATAGAATTCTAGTACGTTCCCTGATCTCCAATCCCTGACCTCATGCCCTGTGTAATCTCCCATCTAAGGTGTGAGTGGGACCTGGATTTGTTCTAACCAATGGCATATGGAGAAATGATGAGACATCACTTCAGTAATTATATCCCATTACTATATATATGCGGCTTGCTAGCAGACAGGTACACTCTCCGCTGTTGGCTTTGAAGAGGTTAAGATGTTATGTTGTGAGTGCACATGTGAGAGGGCCAGATGGCATCAACCTTGAGTGGCCTCCAGTTTTTGAGAGTGGCCACCAGCTGACAGCCAGTGAGGAAATGGGCACCTCAGTCCTACAAAAATAAGGAGATAAATTCTGCAAGAAACCCAAGTGAACTTGTATGCAAATTCTTCCCTGTTTGAGACTCCAGATGGGAACAGCCTTTATTGTAGCCTTCTGAGGCCCTGAGCAGAGGTCTCAGCTAAGCTGCACCAGGACCTGTGACGTACAGAAATGGAACTAATAGATGTGCATTGTTTTAAATCACTAAGTTTGTGGTAACTTGTTATGTAGTAATAGATAGTCAATACTGCCCTCATTTTCTTACCTTCCCCCAAGAAGCCCGATAGAACTGTGGTGCTACATGTAGGGCCGGAGACTCTTATAAACAAGCTGGAAGGAAGGAGCCTGGTGTAAAGTTAAACATGAGAACATGAAGTCCAAAGATTGCCATTAACTGGCTATGTATTTGTAGTTCTCTCATCTTAAATTCGATAGAATTGGGTGAGAGAGTCTCGAGGTTTATTTCCAACTTCAATAGATTCTAATTTTCAAAATTGATGCGTAAACAAAATTAATATTTTCTGAGCATCTATTGATGTGGTAAGCTAAGCACTGCATCTTATTTAAATTTCAAAAAAGAATGTGGTCAAGTTATTATTATAGTCACTTGCAAAGATTAGTAAACCAAAGCTCAGAGAAGTTTAATAATTTGCTCAAGACCACATGGCTTGAAAGTGGTAGAGCAGGCAATCAAACTTATGATCTTTCCCCTGAATAATGCTGGACCAGAGCCCAGGAGAAAGTCTATACAACTATTTAACTAGAAGCAATCAGGAAAATGGAAGAGCAGAGGAATCTTAGGAAAGGACTTGGAATTATAACAATCAAGTGGAGGGTCATGTAAGTGGTAATTCAATCTGACAGCTAAGATTGACCAGGTTCCAAGAGATGGCTTTGAAAAGCTAAAATCATCAGGAAAGTTCATCAGAGATCATCTCTCCTCAACTGCAGTCTTATCTCTGTTGCCATCCTGGTGGTCCCAATTTCCAACTTAACATGACCCCAAAAGAGTCATTTTGTGCCCAAAGTCATCTTCATTCTGACCCCTCTAGCCTGGTTAAATGATCTATGATTCACCCATATGGTTTTCATCCCCAGCAACTGCATTTACCTATCCCTTTCTTCTTAACAGTCACCTAGACCTATGGATTTTGCCTCCTAAATGTCTTGAAATACTGTGAACCTCACCCCCCCCCCCCAACTCAAATTTCCATCACTTCTTTGCTGGGCTATTCAATAGCCTTTTGAATTATCTCCCTGTTCTCCAAGCCACCTCTCTACTCCTTCCCTAACACAAGCCCATCTTCTACATCACCTACAAGGTGAACTTTCAAAAATGCAAGTTACTGTCATATTTAAAGCCTTTTAAAGACTCTTGGTGCTAACAGAATGCATTTCAAACTCCTTATTTGGCATGTAAGACACTTCCTTTTTGGCTTCTGCCTCTGTTTAAAACCTCACTTTCTACCATACCTCCTCTTGTCCAGTTAATCTAGTCTTACCATGTCCATATTTTGCCCCTCTGCCTTAGTCATTCCCTGCAATGTCCTTCAATGTTTTGTCCATGTACTCACTGTTTCAAGGCTCAACTCAAGAGTCTCATCCTCTATGAAGCCTTTCTGTGACTCCTCCCAAAGCAGCCATGTCTTGCATCTCCAGGGTGTCACTCACATTGTACCCTAAAAGCTGCCATTCACATAGAAAATCTTGTACATGATCCATGGAGGTGTGCTATAGAGTAGAACCACATACCGCCCTATGTGAACTTGATCACTCTCTCACTGTGGATACAGTCTGGCACCATTTGTCTCCTATTCCAAACATCAAGGTAAAATCTTTAAATGTAAGAGGCATGCCTTACTCATCTTTAAATTTCTAATGCCCAACACAATGCCCACCTATTGTAAGCACTCTGCTGAATGACGGACTGAGTGAAGAGTCAGATGAAATCTTCCAATGTTATCCCAGGAGATAGGGAAAAGACATGAACAATCCTAAACTATACATTAAAACTTAGAATCCAGAAGAAGGGATAGGTTTATTGGGACAGCTTAAGTTGGGCCCTTCTGGCTGTCCACACCAAAAGAACAATACCAACTAATTGACTGGAATACCATTAGTCTAATGATATTGGTGCTGAAAAAAAATCACAGGTTCTTTTCAACTGTTTTTGATACATACGCAAGGTAATTTTGCTCTTGGTGAAAAATCTCAGTGGGCCTGATTCGAGCCACATGAAATGGACTTTTTTTTCCACTAGGAGAAACTTGGACATTTCAACACAATCTTAAATCATACCTTAAAAAGTACTGTGCAAAATAAATCAGTGTCTTAGTAGCTTTCTGGGGAAACCTAAGTAAATAATTGTAGCTAAAATATCCAAGTTTCAGACTTTAGGAAAACTTCATTTTATTTATGTATTAAGGACTTTGGGTTCCCACATCACTCTGTTTCTTCCAACTGAAGAGCTGAGTGCATGGTTTTAGATTGCAACAGAGCCAGAGCCTCTTCAGGGTGTCCAGGGAACTAGAAATTCTACTTCCGTGTGCTCTGGTTCAAAGGAGACCTACTGTCTGGAAGAAGCTTTATAATTTCACAGTATACACAGCTTCTCCTTAGCTTCAGAACCCAAGACTAAACTTCCCCAAGGTCTCAACTGCCAGAACAGAAACAGAATCCACTGAACAGCTCAACTCTGGGACTTTAAGAATAAAAAGGCAATTAAGACATAGTCTTTATTCTCAAGAAGCTTACCTTACATATTGGTAAACTGTTTTCCCTATTTTTTCTGATATATCTCCACCACTACCATCTTCCAGGATGGAGAGTCGGAATCTTCAGAAATAAGGTATAGTGGGAGAATTCCAGCTTCACAGGTCAGGATCCATCTGAGAAGTATACATTAGTATGAGAGTTGAGAAATCTCCATTGAGGATTATATTACATTACATACTGGGTATGCTTCTGCCCAGGGATTCACAGATCAGGATTAAGTCTCAGAAATCTGCAAGCTCCCTTATATCTCTGAGTAAAAGCTGACAATGCCAATTCAACCACAGTTGACAGATCATAGTAACATGGCCATTTAAGCTGATCTACTTGAGTCTTCTGTGAGAGATCACAATAATTATGTTATTAAATACAAGCTAATTTACAGATATGGCCAGTGGCTTTGGATATGTGGTAGAGAGCACTGAATGTTGAAACAAACGTTTTCCAACTTTTGAGACCCATCAGACTGCTAGTTGGGCAAATGAAACCCAATAAATTAATACCTAAGGTGAAACTTGGGGCATATGAACTGAAATGTTGAGTGCAGGGAGAATCCAAGCTTGATGTAAAGACAGTACTTCAAAGAGGCACCATAATTTCCCAATGAAGGAATGATGCCCCTATGTTCTGTGGGTATAATGGTGAATGCCCACTGTGTTATCTATGAACAGCATAACATTGGGAAATTCCACTCACCATTAGCCTCATTTGCCTAAAAACATATTTTTAAAAGCTGAGCTCATAAACTCTTATATTTTACACAATCATCAGATTCCATTATATTGAAAAGTGTTTAGGACTTCAAGATGAAAAGAGCAGGGTTTTAACTTGATTCTGTCACTAATTAGCTAGGGAATTTGAACAAGTCATTTCAGTTCTCTGGGTCTCAGGTTTTCTTATCCAGGGACAAAAGTTTTTGTACAGATTACCTTCAAGACCTCCCTCAGCTTTCAATTTGGTTATTAGCTGATTTTCTTTCCCTGCATCCTCTATTCATTATCCTTACATCAATAAAGACAAACCAAAAGGCTGAGTCTTATTGCTCTAAACCAGCAAGAAACAGTATGGAAAAGTTAATAGCTTATCTATATTTAAAGTAAACCCCTTGAGGATAAGGACCATGTCTTAATCATCTTTTTATTTCAAATGCCCACTATAATGTGCCATACATTCTAGAAGTCTGCAACAAATCAGTACATGGAAGGACAATCCCTAGTTAGAATTGTGGCTGGGGAGTGGCTGTGCAGGCAAGGACTACGTTTCTCAGCCTCTCTTGCATCTAGGTGGGGCCATAGAATTGGTTTTCCCCAACTGAATACAAACTCTAGTGATATGTGTCACTACCAAGACAAGTGGATGTACTATCTTCACCCTGTCTTAGAAACTTTGTCCTGAAGATGACAGAGTTCCTGGGTCCCTGAGTGCTCACATGGAGCAGAACACCCCATCCCTAGCTTGTACCAAATTGTTCCAAAAGTGAGAAACAAAACTTCTATTAAATTAAGCCATTGAAGTTTAGGAGTTGATTCATTGTGATATTCATATTTACTTCAATGAATACACAGAGTAATAAGATATGCTGAGAAAGGGAGAGAGGGAGAAAGACAAGTAGAAAGTGAGGAAGGGAGGGAGGGAGAAAGGTAGGGGAGGGAGAAGAGGAGAGGAGGGGAAAGGGAAAGAAAAAAGAAAGAGCTGGTTTTATATTGAAAATATTTTTATTTGGAAGATTGAATGATGAAGCTTGTATGACTCAGACCATAGAATTTTTACAATAAGTCTAGAACAAAGAAGTACCTAGCACATTATATAAGCATAATAAAATAGTTTCTTCTGCATGGAAATGGTTAGGGTTTGAACCAAGAGAAATGCTGCACAGAAGAGCATTAGAATTGGGTCAAAGTCCCTGAGTAGTTTTGATCCAGCCCAACTCCATGGTCAAAATTGTGTTGAGTAGAGGGGCAGAATAGAGGTTAGAAACACCAAACAGGCTAAGGGGGACTCCATAACCCTCAGGGCTTATTCCCACCTTCTGATTGAAACTCCAGAAGATTTGGAACACCTTGCATTATGCCCTGAGCCAGCACGGTACCCTTGCATGTTTAGGCAAAGAGGGCCCAAGATATGCTAATTAATGCTTCTTCATTAAGTGTAAGGAAAGACAGCCAAGAGGGTCAGTGGGCTGCAGAGGTATGGGGTCAGGCTGAGAAGGAATACGTGGACCCTGTGGTTGTGGTTGCAGCAGATCTATGCACATCAGCAGCAAATATACGTGCAGGGCACCAGGAACCAGCCACCACCAATAGATGCAGTCACCTTCATACAGAGCCTCAGCTATATGGGCCACTGCAGAATGTGCTAGAACAGAGGGCTCTGAAGGGACATCCCTTCCAGAGGCCACTGGTACACACACACCCGGACTTCCCAGAGGAGAAGGAAACACAGAGGACTAGAGCATAATCTTCAACAGAGCGAATGAAAACTAAGGGTTTCACCTGGAAAAGTCTAGTCTTAAGTTGAACAATACTCAAGAGGCAAGATTTACCCCTCCATCAGTGGACATGAAGGCTCATAAGGAAATGTAATTCAGTTATAGAAAAACAAATTTACATTCCTATACATCCTAATTACAGTGCATACATTTTATGCCCACTAAATGTATATAATATCCTTTTAGACAACACAAATCTAGTTTAAAAAAAAGCCAAGGATAGTGCCTTATTCTGAAGTCTAGGAGAAGTAAATTGAAATTTGATTGCCTTTTCATGGGGAAAATACTGTCCAGAAGTTGAGAATTAAGATTATGTGTATTACGGAGACTGAGGCTGAGAGAGGCTCAATAACTTGCTCCAGAAACAGTGGCGTGACTAATATTTGAACCCAGTTGGGCTTCAAAGCCTGTGTTCTTTTCCATAACCCCCTACCCCTCACCAACTCTCCTCTCTCCCCCACGCAGTGGTTCCTGGCTTTGTGTCTGACTACAATGCAATAGAGTTAGAAGCCTTTCGCCTGTGGAGCCATCACCTTCCTCAGCACAGGGGAACTCCTTAACACCTGTCCATGGCTCTGCATGGAACTGGGAACTGTCCTCCTCTCCATGACCATAGCAGACCTCTCCATGGAACCCAGAGCCACCAGGACCCAGTGCTCATGTCCACACGCTCACCACCTGAGGCCAGAAATGGGCAAACATCCAGACCTGTTAGGGTGACCAGCGTCCCAAGTTTTCCTGGGACTAGTTGGGGGATAGTGACTGGAACACAGGACTTTGAGTTAAAACCAGGAAACTCCCAGGCAAACACAGACCAATTGGCCACTCTCTTTATCCCGGCTGTCAAGCCAGGCCAGGTGGGGAGAATAGCAGAGCCCCTTCTGCTGGGTGGAGCATAGCTGGGTGGGGCCTCTCCGGCAGGGCAGTCTTGGAGCCCTTCTTGTAAGAGTGGAGTTACATAATAAAGAGAAGATGGATATGATTCAGCACCGGCACAAGTGGAAGAACATACACACACCTAAATATAATTTACAAGTGGCTCCTCTTGATGGTATTGCACAACCAAATTAGCTCCTAAAAAAACCAACAACACCCACTTTAAAGCACAACAGACGATCTGTACTTCTGCTCCAAACATTGGAGTTTGCTCTGGTAACAGAAATGGCTGAGACAAACAGGATGGAATTGGGATTTAGTTCTGACAACATTGTACTTGTAACTGGGCATCACCCCACACCCCCAGAAACTTCCAAGGTTCAAGTCTGGGTCCAACTTCTTATGTCCAATGCCTGGCATTCTGGCCTTCAGGTGAGCACATATTCTCAAACACACCACGTATACCTAATCCCCTGCACCACAAGGCAAAGATTGATTGTGACTAACACAGGAGGGGAGTGTGGCAGAAATCCTGACTGTATTTCAGAATGATTGATTCCTCCCTGGAGAAGCAGGCTCATAGAGGAGGATTGTAACACTCAACTGGACTGAAGTTTCAAACTGGGTGGGGTGGGGGGCTGGCATGGTAAGTCCCCAGCATTGCCCTGCTGAGTTTATTTTGGAAGTGTATTTTGAATTACAGCACTGCCTCTTTAGGCCGGTATTTTAAGATGCTCTGCCAATCCAAGAGGGCTCCAAGTGGCTTTTGTTTCTGTACTCACACAGATGAGGAGCTAAACTAATTGAGAGAGTGACCCAAATTTGTGAGTATCACAGAGTATCACAATTGTCCTGAATTTCTGCGCCCTCTGCATGTATCTGCATTTATGTCCATTTGGAAGCCACACTTGGAACGCTTGCAAAATTTTCTTCACCCACATATAATCAGTAAATAAATAATCAGTTCCTGCTCCTAAGTGGTAATCTCCCAAGGTCACAGGAAGAAGAATTTCAAGGGCTAAACTGTTTCTGAGGCTTTTGTTAATATAAACACAGCTTAGCAAAAACAATGACTGTTTCTTTCTTTGTTCAATAATGGTACAGTGCAGCTTGTGCTCACCTATCTTCCTTTAATTGAAATAATTTAGGCATTATAGCATTGATCTACCAAGTTTGTAAGGGTAGATTTGCCCTATAACCTGGGAATGTTTTCATTTTTACTCCTTTGAGCATAGTTTTCTAGCCAAGAGCACTTCAAATGGTCCTCAAAATTCACTAAAGAGAATAAAAGGGGGAAAAGTCCTTCCACCCACATGCCTCTACCACCCCACTACCAATCCACACACACAAAGAAAAGGGAGGAGGCATGTAAGGTAGTGGACAGGAATGCAGGTCCTACCAAGGGAGCTCTCAGAGGATCTTCATTTCAAATGGGCATTTTCCATTTAGTTTATATGTCTCTTTCTCCCTTTCCTTATTCCTAGCTTTCAACCTCCTTCATGATTAATAGATACGCCAGAAAGCTTCTTATTCTCTCTTCGGGAATTATGCTTATAACAAAGAGTAACTTGTGCAAAGAAGCAAGTTGCTGAGTGAGGGTGGGCAAGCAAAGCTCGGGAGCATGCAAGGAAGAGCTGCAAGGCAGGCGAGCACAAGGCGCGTGGGTGGCCTGCCAAGCGCAGCAGTTGGTAGGGACAGAAGGCTTCAGATGGACATATCCAGGTCTGGGCTGCTGAAACAGGCTCACCTGCACTGCACAAGCTTTGTGCTGCCAATCAGGAGTCTTCCTGGGTCCCATCTCCAGGTTGGGACCTGTTGACCAAACCCAAACCCAAACCCCAAGTTCTTCACTGAGACCCTCAATGTTTTATTTTTCTTGTTTGTTTTTTGTTTTTTTGTGGGGGGGAACAATCAAATAGGGGTTTGCATTGGAGGTAGAGAAAGAGAGGTTAAATCAACTACAGAATAGAAGCTTGGAGATTTCAAAAAGTGAGAAGAAAAAACAACACTGAACTTTCTAGAAACTTACTTCTCAAAGTATGGTCCATTGACCACCAGCATTTCCATCTGCTGGGAGGTTATTGGAAACTAGAGGCCTGGTGCACAAAATTTGTGCATGCAGCAGGGTGGGGCGGCCCTCAGCCCGGTCTGTGCCCGGGCCTAAGCAGTCAGTCGGACATCCTTAGTGTTGCTACGGAGGCGGGAGAAGCTCCCGCCACCACTGCTGTACTCACCAGCTGTAAGCCTGGCTTCTGGCTGAGCAGCGTTCCCCCTGTGGGAGCACACTGACCACTAGGGGGCAGCTCCTGCATTGAGCAGGGTCAGGCTGAAACCAGATCTCCGACATCCCCCGAGGGGTCCTGGATTGCGAAAGGGTTCAGGCCAGGCTGAGGGACCCCACCAGTACACTACTGGGGCCTGGGAAGTACTTGGGAGGTTGGCCAGCTGGGGAGGGACTGTGGGAGGGCTCCAGGGCATGTCCGGTCCCGTCTTGCTCAGTCTGGATCTGCCGGACCCCAGCAGCAAGATAACCTACCAGTCGGAGCATCTGCCCCTTGGTGGTCAGTACATGTCGTAGCAACTGGTCGACTGGTCAACTGTCTACCCCCTGGTGGTCAGTGCACATCATAGTGAGCGGTTGAGTGGCCTTAGCATATCATTAGCATATTATACTTTGATTGGTTGAATGGATGACCAGACACTTAGCATACTAGTATTAGGCTTTTATTATTTAGGGATTCAATATCTGAGGTCTCCACCCAAACCCACTAAAATGGAATTTGCATCTTAACAGATTCCTAGTGATTCATATGCAAAAGAAAATCTGAGAAGTGCTGACCTAGGATAGGACCTGGGAGCTTTTAAGAATTAACCACAGCTATTGCCATCCTCAGTGGTTCTGGCGCAGCTGGTCTGGGCTAATGCACAGGCCTCAGTATTTTGAAGACACCCCTCAATTATTTGAATGGGCACCCAGAGTTGAGAACCAACAGTATACAACAGAGAAGTGGTTCTCCAAGTGCAGTCTCCAGCATCACCTGGGAACCTGTTAGAAATGCAGATCCTTGGGTCCCACCTGGACCTACCAAATCAGAAACTTGGGACATGGGGGCCAGCAATCAATGTTTTAATAAGTTCTCCAAGTATTTATCCAGAAGTACTGCTATAGAAATATCCAAAACTGGAATAAGATCTTCAAATATACTCAAGTCTACTACTCAACCCCTCCAGAAATATCCATTACCTGTGGTAGAAAACACAGACTTTTCAAATGATAGATTCTCCATAAATTAATCCAACATGCCTTGCTAAACATATCTCCTATAATTCCTTTTAACACATGCTACTAAAATAAGAAGATTGGATTCTAGGGTCCTTTCTGGCTACAAAATTTAATGATTATATGCTTCTAAAACAATAACTTTAAGCCAAGTTCCCTGTCTCCTTAAAGATAACAACTTAGATAGCTGCTCAACCTTCTTTGTCTACACAGGTCTCTCTTCTCATCTTGCTAGGTCAGATTTTGCTCATTCTTTTAGGTCATGTTTAAATACTACCTCGTTCACTAATTGGTTCCCTCTGCCAGAGTGGACCTCTCTCTCCACATTTCTTGTATCACTTGCTCATTGCATTCACTTCATTGTTTTCTATTAGTCATTTGCCCGATGCTTTGGCTCTCAGCCATATTTACTGCTCCTTGAAACAGAACAGTGTTTTATTCTTTCTTAACTACTTCCAGCTTCTAGCATTGCCCTCTGCACATGGAAAGTAGCACATAAACACTGATTGCATTGAAACAAATGGGTTGAGAGCTCTCACGAGATTTTGGACTATATGAACTATATGATGAATCATGACTGGTTTCTCAAATACAGTAGGCAAGCATAGAATTCCAAAGCAGCCAACAAGAGCACAGATATCTTGAGTCTAATAAAGCTGACTCTGTTTCAAAGATTTAGTTTCAAAATAAGACTAAGTCACATCCTCAATGAAATCCATAAAAAGAAATTATATCAAATTTTATTCTAGTTGGCACATATCACCCAATAAATATTTTATTTGATGAATTTTGGAATGAATATCGATAGAACATTTTCTAGACAAAAACTCTAGAAAACAAAAAATGTCTTCATTTTCACTCCCACCCCATATATGTTAAAGATACCCTTTATTAAAATTTAATTTAGTTTAACTGCCTGCCAGACACATTACAAACTTTATCTCATAATCTTCACAACATTAAGAGGGAGATATTTTTATTCTCACTTCTCTGGGTAAACTCAGGCTCAAAGAGGTTAGATAAATTGCTCTAGGGCATCTAGCTAGATAAGAGGCAGGATAAGGCCCACACTCAGACCTCACTCAGTCCAGAGTTGTCATTCTCTCCAGTATATAAAAAAAAAACCTTGATATTTCAAAGACTTCAAAAGATGTACTCATCCTGTGTGACTATAGACTATGTGTTTATTTCACCTTTTTATGTTTGTCATTAAACATATACATCTGCATGGTAAGGCAACCAATAGAACTTTAAAAGATTGATTCCTAATGAGCCCTTTTTCTGAAGAGATAAAGTGGAGAGGAATAAGCAGGATGAGGAAGGAGCAGAGCCGGTATTCTGAGTACAGAAAGAGGATTTAAATCACATCTGGTGATGCCCTAACGAGTTTTGCTCAGTGGATAGAGTCCCAGGTTCGATTCCGGTCAAGGGCATGTACCTTGGTTTCGGGCACATCCCCAGTAGGGAGTGTGCAGGAGGCAGCTGATAGATGTTTCTCTCTCATCAATGTTTCTAACTCTCTATCCGTCTCCCTTCCTCTCTGTAAAAAATCAATAAAATATATTTTAAAAATAAATAAATAAATAAATCACATCTGGTGAAATACCCCACACCTATGTAGGCATCAGCAATCTACCACCACATGCCAAGGGCAAAGGGTGGGATGTTCCACAGTGGTCGGTTGCAGGTGCTTCCATTGATGTGCTAAGGAAATCTGCAAAATATAGGATATCCCAAAAGATGTATACACACACTTTGAATAATTATAAAGGCAGTGTTTATTAAGATGCATTTCATTTTCAAAATTGAGCTATCAGCTGTTAAAGTGTGTATACATTTTGGGGGGCACCCTGTATGTGATTTTGCAGTCCAACCTCCCATTATCAATAGCATCCCCAAATTATACAAAGTGGTGGCGCATTTCCTCTGGCTCCAGAATCTTTCTTTTGGAACATTATCCCTACAGAATTATCTCTCTTCTTGATGCTCAGTAGTCTATATTTAAAAATGACACCCCTCTTCATAATACCAGATATCAAGCTATACTACAAAGCCACCGTTTTCAAAACTTCCTGGTACTGGCACAAGAACAGACATATAGACCAATAGAGCAGAACAGAGAACCCAGAAATCAACCCAAGCCATTATGCTCAATTAATATTTGACAAAGGAGGCAAGAGCATACCATGGAGTCAAGACAGTCTTTTCAAAAAATGGTGTTGGGAAAATTGGACAGATACACACACAAAAATGAAACTAGACCACCAACTTAGACCAAATTCAAAATGGATAAAGGACTTAAATGTAAGAAGGGAAACCATAAAAATCTTAGAAGAAGCCATAGGCAGCAAAATAGCAGACATATGTCATAGCAATATCTTTACCAATATAACTCCTAGGGCAAGGGAAACTAAGGAGAAAGTAAACAAATGGAACTACATCAAAATAAAAAGCTTCTGCACAGCAAAAAACAACAACAAAACAACAAGAAAGCCCACTACATGGAAGAACATATTTGCCAATGTTATCTCCTATAAGGGTTTAATCTCCAAAATGTATAGGGAACTCATACAACTTAACAAAAGGAAGATAAACAATCCAATCAAAAAATGGGCAAAGGACCTAAATAGATACTTTTTGAAAGAGGACATACAGAAGGCCAAGAGATATATGAAAACATGCTGAACGTCACTAATCATCGAGAGATGCAAATCAAAATGACAACGATGTACCATCTCACACCTGGCAGAATGGCTATCATCAACAAATCAACAGAAGACAAGAGCTGGCAAGGATGCAGAGAAAAAGGAACCCTGCAGATGGGGAATGCAGACCGGTGCAGTCACTGTGGAAAACTGTATGGCATTTCTTCAAAAAATTAAAAATGGAACTTCCATTTGACCCAGTGATTCCACTTCTAGGACTATATTCCAAGAAAACAGAAACACCAATCAGAAAGGATATATGCACCCCTATGTTCATAGCAGCACAATTTACAATAGCTAAGATTTGGAAACAGCCTAAGTGCCCATCAGCAGATGAGTGGATTAGAAAACTGTGGTACATCTACACAATGGAATACCATGCTGTTGTAAAAAAAAGAGGAATTCTTACCATTTGCAACAGCATGAATGAAACTGGAGAACATTATGCTAAGCAAAATAAGCCAGTCAGAGAAAGATAAATATTACATGATCTCACTCATTTGTAGACTATAATGAACAACATAAACTGATGAACAAAAATAGAACCAGAGTCATAGAAACATTGAATAGACTGTCCAACCTATGAGGAAAGGCAGGGGGTGAGGGGGTAAGAGATCAACCAAAGGACTTGTATGCATGCCTATGAGCATTACCAATGGACACAGACAGTGGGGGGTAAGGGTATGTGCTAGGGGCTGGGGGTGGCCAGGGAGAGGTCAATGGGGGAGAAGGGAGACTTATGTAATACTTTAAACAATAAAGAATTTAAATTAAAAAAAAAGACCCACTTCTCCTCAATCTCTCACCTCTATGCAGCACTGCCAATTGATCTTTGAGTGCTAGAGTAATTTTATACTAAGGGATGAATGACCAGGAGACATTCTCCATTAGAGGAATGCACCTGGAAAAAAAGACTTATGATCTCAAATGAGTTTTCAATTGGTTAAGCATGTAGAATTATTTTGAAAGGTGACCTGTAAGTGTTCTTTTTTGGGGGGAGGAGTGGAGTTTCCTGGATTCTTTCTTATCCTATCTAATAATAGACAAATATGCAAATTGACCATACCTCCGACACACCACAAGCCACGCCCACAAGCCACACCCACCATCCAATCAGAGCGAGCATGCAAATTAACCCAAACCAAGATGGCTACAGCCACAGAGAGCAAGGTTTCCTAGGTAACAGAGGAAGCCAAACTTTCCGCCTGCCCTGGCCAGGCCTAAGCCTCCACTCAAGCTACAAAGTTTCAATTATAGAAGGTAAACAAATTCAGACAAATGGCGGCAGAATGGAGCTTGAGAGAGAAGGCCAGGGTTGCCGGCGGAAACAGGGGAAGCAAAGCTTTCCGCACACCCTGGCCGGGCCCACCCACTTAAGGCTACAAAGTTTCAATTATAACTCCAACATAAATGGCTGCCAGCCTCGGAGGGAGCCCCAGGCTTGGCTCCGCTCCAGGCTACAAAGTTTCAATTGTAGAAGGAAAATAAATTCCAGATACAAGAGCCTCTGCTTGGGTTGCCAGGGGGCGTGGCCGGCCTGCAAACCACCACAGGCCCCTTGCTCAGGCCGCCCCACACCCCAAGGGAACCCCGCCTGATCCAGGACACCCTTCAGGGCAAACCAGCTGGCCCCCACCCCTGTACCAGGCCTCTATCCTATCTAATAAAAGAGTAATCTGCAGATTGATCATCACTGCAACACACAATATCGCTGCCCCCATGTGGTCAAAGATCCTGCCCCCATGTGGACACAAGATGACCACCACAAGATGGCCAGCAGGAGAGGGCAGTTGGGAGGCAACCGGCCTGCAAGGGAGGGCAGTTGAGAGAGACCAAGCCTGCAAGGGAGGGCAGTTGGAGGTGATCAACCCTGCAGGAGAGGGCAGTTAGGGGTGACCAGGCCGGCAGAGGAGGGAAGTTGGGGCAAACAGGCTGGCAGCAGAGTGGTTAGGGGGTGATCAGGCTGGCAGGCAGAAGCGGTTAGGGGCAATCAGGAAGGCAGGCAGGCAAGCAGTTGGGAGCCAGCAGTCCTGGATTGTGAGAGGGATGTCCGACTGCCCGTTTAGGAGGGGTCCCATATTGGAGAAGGTACAGGCTGGACTGAGGGACAACCCCCCTCCGTGCACAAATTTCGTGCACCGGGCTTCTAGTCTAATCATAATTTTCCAGGGCAGAAAATTAATGGCCTCCACTTCTATAAAGCCAGAGGCTCTTGATCTGATCCAGTTCTCAGTGATGGGGTAGGTTTAAAACTGTGACTATGATTCTGATTCTCTCTGGTTTATCTGGGAACAAAACTCATTAATATGTGCCTTGAACACAGAGAGGCTGGGTCATAGTCAAGCACAATATAAAAACAGAGAGGAACCAGGGTTGTTTAGAAAAGCCAAGCTCAGGGCCACAAAGGAGAGATGAAATGGAGTGCTGGAGTCAACACCACCACACACAGAAGTTGTCATGGAAACCCCCGTTAGAAAGCAAGCCGTTGGATTTTGGAAATTGGATGAAGAAAGACTTGATGGCAAGAGAGAAGGGGAAGGCTGAAACCCCAGAATGAAATCAGACACTGAAGAAGAATGGAGTCATCATTCTACCATTGTGCCTATGAAAGTACACATCATTGTTACAGGACCGGAGCATGGCAGATCTGAAAGACCTGTCTGTCCAGCCAGGAGGTCTCTGAGCAAATGTGTTAGAATCTTCCTTTTGTGGCATTGCAGTGCTCATGACTCATCCTGCAGAACAGAGTGATAAGTGGGTGGAATCTCTTTTAAAAGAATTTCAAGAAGAATAGGTAGTATGTCCATATCTAATATTAAGCAGAAATTAATTCTCCACTCAAATATTAAGGGTAGAAGCAGGTAAAACAATTACTTCTATGATTTTTTGCACTAAGCGTTCCCTTTTGAATATGGACCGGAGGATTTTGCAGGCATACCAAAGATTGATTTCCCTGTTTTCTGACTGAAACAAATTTCAAAATGATATGATTACATGGACTTATAACATTGGCACTAGAAATGCATATGGATTGGTTTTCCATAAATTACCTCTTAAAGAAGAGTCTGTAGTACTAAATGTACACATGTGGTTACAAAAATTTTCCAGAGAGGAAAAGCAGAGAGCATGCCAGAGAAAAGAAAGAACTCTTTCAGCAATATGTAGAAACAACAGAAGGCTGATTCAAAAGCAGAGTGTATGTACATGTTCTGATATCTGAATCTGGAATAAGAGATTCTTTGGGGCAGCAAATAGTATATATGAGGAAAAGGTAAAACAAGTTGCCACTATGTAATATGTAGGGAAAAAAGGGCACGTGACATCAGAAATTTGAATATTTGTTATGAGTAGCTCTGACCAGACTAACTGGTCTATGCTTCTGTCAATGAATATAACATCTATTCATCATGACCCTAGTGACTTCCTTTGTCTTTGTGAGCTATACCCTAACGTAAAGTTGAGTACAACAAGGACTTGAAGTGGAATGATAGGGATAGAAAAATGCTATACTTTTAAGCAATTTATGTTATTGGCTTAATGACAGGCACAACTAAGGGATGCATTGGGACTTCAAGAGGAAACCATCAGTAGAAAGAAAAAAATCTAGGACAAAGTAGGAATAAGGTAGGACGCAGGCCATCAGAGCAAACTTGGCTGTATGATTTGTCGCCTAGAGAAATGGGGCAAGAATTCAATGATTAACCAATAGTGATTGGAGCCAAAAAGTGAATAAGAATGAGAGCAGACATTTCCAGGCACTAATGAATATCAGAGTTGGGTGATGACAGCTCTTTGGTCCCCAGTAGAGTGTCTAATTTGGAGCACAAGTTCAAGAGGTAGAGTAGATAAGGGCACGGAATTAAGTTCCTTTATGTGATCACCAGCAAAATTTGAGAAAGTACCAGGGTCTTAGCCAAGTGGGGTGGAATCTACCACAAAGGTTTAATTCTTGCAGAGGATTAAAAATACGCCCCAGGAACTGAAGCCGCAGTGGAATCCTATAGATGTAACCACAGATGGGACAGAAAAGTGGTATTTTGGTGCGCTCAAAGTTGAGGCTTGGCTTAAATTCATTTCCAAATCATTGGTTACCTGATCTGTGTTAGTCAAGGTTTGATCAGAGAAACAGAAACTACTCCAGATAGTTCCAGAAGAGAAAATTTAAGGCAGGGAGTTAGAGGCGTAACAAAACCTTTGGAAGGCTAGGGAGCAAAAGTCAGTGAAAATTACTTTTATAATTTAGGAAATCAGGAAGTGCAGGAATTGTAAGAAATTTTCATCAACGATCTTGGGTGCCTGCCACAGCACTAGAGGTGTTCCACAGAAGGACTCCTGGAAGCCATGGTCAAAGCCTCACCTAGATCCTCTGTGAAAGCCTCAAACCTGCCTAATGCTGCTGCAGGAACAGTGTTTCAGCCAACTCCTCTTCTACCTTTCCATCTTGCTTGAGATATTCGCTTTGGCACAATGTAAATGGGAAACCTTTGGCAAGGCTTCTGGGAAATGTAGTTTCCAGATTTTGTAGCCCATGTGATTCAGGAAGAACATTAAGTGGGGAAAGAGATGATCTGGCATAAGGCCTAAGTGAAAAATACCAGTAACATTGCTTGCTTATGGAAATATTATCCTAAAATAATACCCTGAATGGGTCAGATTGACCCAGGCTCTTGGGACAGCTGTATTGGGTGGGATTAATGCTGGGGAAGCAAAGTCTTCTACTCTGCAGAGGCAGCCAAGCACTGTGAAAGAGCTTAAAGGATGGCTTTAAGAGTGTGGGACCCCATGGGGAGAGACAAGCCAAGGAGAGGAAACATGGCAGGTGAAATGACCTCCTGGAGAGACACAATCCACAATTTGTTTTAGAACTTTCACAAGAATATGGAGTATAAATGGGACAGAGAAAACACAATTGCCTGGGGACAGGCAAGTTAGAAGGAAGATTCTATAGTAACCCAGTTATTCAGCTTATATTATTAAAAGTGTTTTATGAATAAAACATTATTCCAGATGAGGCAAAAATTAAAATAACCTGAAGTAGGATAATGGTGTTGACTGTAAAGAAAGAGATAGAAATGTGAGTCCTTAAAAAAGAAGTTGATATGACATGACAAGTCAGTGGTGAGCAGGAAGAGGAAAGAGGCCAAACAGGACTACCTGGTTTGTGTCTGGGTAACCTTGTGAATGGTTCTACTAATTGAGATATGGAGTACAGACTAAAAATTGGACTTGAGGAGTTCTTTTTTTGGGTCTGTTCAGTGGAGAGGTCCAGCAACTCACTGAAGATGGGGATGGAAGTCATGTTGGTCTCCAACAAGGTAGGCCTTACCTGTAGGTGGAAGTAACAATAATCTACATGTATGATTTGGGATGTTCCCTAGTCCTATGCCCTAACCCAGTTTGATATCTGCAAATATTAGTGCTTCACACCTTTGGCTTAAAGTTAAAGCCCTTCACGAGTTTGTACTTGTGTGCCTCCTGCAGCATGGGAAACTGCGATTGCCAGTTCCATCACCACTAGCTTGATGTGTCCCTGTTACTACTGTCCTCAGATCTAAGAGTACAATATAAGCCAGGAAGAACTGGAAACAGAAGAATCATTCAATTGCATATAATGCACTGACAGTCAGAGAGACTTGTAGAGCTTGTAGAGAGGACATTCCTGCAATTTCTCTTCTGTCTTTATAGGCTCCTTTTCTGCTTTACAATTATTATTTCTTTATTAATAACTTGATTGCTGAAGTCTCAGGAAATTCCAAGCCTATTTCTTCCATCAAAACGAAAGGAACTCATCAGATGGACTCATGAGTCCATTAAGATGGAATGGTGCATCTTCATTAAACTATGATTTACAATGTAAAACAGATTAATAAAAATGGAAGCACTCTGTTAGAAGGGAAATATATAAAAGCATCTTTTAGGGCTATTTAAATCACATGAAATAACATTGTAAGTACCCAACGAGAGAAAGAGAAAACAAGAGACAGAGAAAGGTATTGACCGAGAAAAAAAAGCAGGACTGAAAACCTGCAAGCCAGTTAAGTGGTGTGACTCATAGCTCTCAGTTTTTGGTAGACAGCTGAAGCCAGAGAACATTCAGCGCTGCAGACAAATGCTTACATTAGGCATCGGGTAGATAGAGTAAGGGCTCCCACTGCACTGGCCTGTCCTACAGCTCATATGAGGTCATTGTTGGGATGCTGATTAATAGAGTTCCTGAGAACCCCTCCTAGCCGAAAGCAATGGGTTTTCAAATGGTTCCAAATGTACCAAAATATTGCTCATTTCAATCTATTCCAAAAAGTTAAAGAAAACAATCATATGTCAAGAACTATGTCATATTTTCCATATAATTCTGTCTGTTTAAAATCATCAAAAAGTGGAAAAAACTGAAAGTAGTGATTCTTAGTGTTGTCCATAGTTATAGGGTAGTGTGGCACCGCTTAAAACTTTCCCCAATCTCTCAGTCAGGCTGGCTTTTGTGTAGTTCATTTGGTTATATAAACATAAAGACCAGCCAAGAAAGAGTTTGGAAATCACTGGCTTAAAGGATTGGTGTCTGACAGGATTAAGTGTTGGAAGGAAACAAGATAAGGAAAGGAACATAAAAAAAAGATCAATGGTCAAATTCCCCTGAAGAAGGGATTATCAATAATGTGCTAGAGCCAGCTCATACATACCAGCTCACAAGAGGCTATTGGGCACATCTTTTCCCCAGTCTACTTTCAGTGACTTTGTGTTAGTGGCTTAAAATTGGCCATGGTAAGAGGATTTGCACCACAGAAATTGGCAAGTGTCACAATCAGGGTCTTTGTCCGTCCCCCGCGGGCCCCCCCCCCCCCCCACACACACACCCGCCAAAGACAATTATGAAACATTTATCAGCATACCACTAGAACTTAATCCAAAGGTAATTTGGCCAGTAAAACAGCCAAAGCCCTCTGAAGCTCTACTCACTGGCCTTCTGGACATGGTCAAGTTAGGGACTATTTGGAAGTTTGTAGAATCTTGAAAGAGTGTTCGTGGAAAACACACTTTTGTTAAGGGATCTGAGAGTTGATATGGGAAGGATCACATAGTAGGCACTGCTCAGACATGGAGAACCTTTCTCATTTGACTCAAGGACTCCAAATAAAGAAAAAAAGTTGAAAGATCCAGAAATCTGGGACTCAGAAGGACTTGTTTATAGGGCATTCTAACAGCTAATCTTTGCTTCTGCTGGAGTCCAAATAAAGAAATATAGGCTTCAAATACATTCCTTAAGCAGCACAGAGCACTTTCCTAGAGCCAGGGTCAGTAAGCCCTGAGTTGAGTAGGTGAGTGACATGCAGAAGCTCTTCTGACAGGCGCTGGATGGACACCTTCGAGCTGTCTGAGATGCCTCCAGCTTCTGCCTGGCTAAAGCAAAGACTGGGAAATCCTTTCGGCTCCCTCCCCGAATCCTCAGACTCCTCTGGAAAGACGTTATTAACCCTGAAGTGGCTTCCAGGTGGGTGGAGGAAGAGTAAAAGTTGTCAAACACAGAAGCAGGCCTCTCCCTGGGAGTTTCAGTCCACTTTGAGGAGCAAGTTGATTTGTTTGAATGTGTCTGGGACAAGCCTGTCTTTGCCTGCAAAGCTCTCAGAGCCATGTGTGTTTACCATTCAACAATCAGCTCCAGCATCAACACACACACAGCACTGTGGGGCCCTGGAATGCACTTCCTATTTAACCAGTTGCCCAGCAATTGTGTGTCATTGTCATTGGGCAACCAAGCATGAGAGCACAAGCCACAGTGCTTGTTCATCTCAATCCTGAGACCAAATTCATAAGCACTGTCTTCCCCAAGAAGACTGAACGCTGGCACGTTTTTCCTAGAAGGCGGCACACGTCCCTGATGGCTTAATCTGAAAGAGTAAAATTTGCTTCCTCAAGAAAACATTGACTTAATTATTTAGAAAAATGTTTGGAGTACTTGAGGGCAGCTTTAAGAGCTGATACTCAAAATATGTAACAAGCGTTATATGAACACTGACCAACCAGCACAGATACTGGCTTCACTGTTGGGCTCCCAGAGACCCCTTTCATGTCAGCCTTAAATTAGATGCTGGGTTATGGGGAGGCCTCGAGGGTCCTGGAACTGAGGCATGGATGATTGGGCAGCAGGAGGACACGCTGGGAGCTAAGGAAACACCAGCCACTATAGAAATGTTGCAATGCTTTAACAACCAGTCAGGCTGCCCTAGCCAGTTTGGCTTAGTGAATAGAGCGCCGATCTGCAGACCAAAGGGTCCCAGGTTCAGTTCCGGTCAAGGGCATGTACCTTGGTTGCAGGCTCCTCCCCAGCCCAGGCCCTGGTCTGGGCTCGTGCAGGAGGCAACCAATTGATGTGTTTCTCTCACATAAATGTTTCTCCCTGTCTTTCCCTGTCTCTTCCACGCTCCCTAAAAATCAAAGGAAAAATATCCTCGAGTGAGGGCTAACAAAAACACACACAAACAACAACAACAACAACAACAAACAACAACCAGTCAGGCTGTACTGTGCTTCCTGGCTGGGAGATCTGACCATCCCAGGTTACCTGGGCCAAGGGGAGAAACTCAGTTACCCCTGTGTTTCAGTTGGCATGTTGGCGGTAAGCAAGTGAGCTTTGAGTTTAAGAATAGAAGTCCAGGATTCCTATTTCTTAAACACATGTAAGATTTCAAGAAGGTTCTTTATTTTTATATCTGTCTGAATCTTTTCCATTTTTAAAGAGCACCCTTGATGTCACTCTGATGACGTTTATTTATTATCTTCTCCAAACTTGCTACGGCAGGAGTATCTTTAGTCACAATACTGATTCAGCTCGATTTTCTATATTTAGCAACTATCTGAGAAGGATCTGAGTCTGCATTTAGCCCTAAATAACTACAAATAAGGGAGTAGCAGCAGCAGCCCTTCACAAGCCGCCGTGGAAGTGTGGTGCCGGGGCTGGTAAGACATGCAGGGAGCTACAGGTGTGAGAACTGCTGTCAGCCAGCAGGAAATTTAGGTAGTAGCTGATTAAAGAAACAAAGTTGTGTACTCCAGAGCATGTCCCCCTTCTTCAGGATGGTTTGTAAGGAAACATTGCAGTGTATTTATCTGTCTGCCCAACCCCATTTAGCGAAAAATGATTGCTCTTTGCTTTTTGTTACCATGCTCAGATGATACTATGGCAACCAGGCTGCATAAAAGGAAAGGGGGGAGGTAGATGCTGCTTAGCAACTTGAAGATGTTTAAAAGGCAAGTACTCATTTTAACAGCAACAGTTTTAAAAATGTCAGTTTTCAGGAGAGAGAACAGAAGAACATTAATGAAAGCAAATGAAATGCCCCAGTAGAGGGATTAAACAAAAAAGAGAGAGGGGGAGAGAGAAACATCTGCATGACACCTTTTCAAAGCTCTTTCATGTGTATCCTCCCAGAAATCATGGGAGGTAGGCAGGGTCTTTGTTCACTGATGGGGAAACTGAGGCTCACGGGGGGCCAGTGGCATCCTCAGGGTCAGACAGCTAGTTGGGGGCAAGGATGAAACTAATATGCAGACAGCTGAATCCAAACTCCATACTCTTTATGGCACCTTGCTTAAAAAACCAGAAAATCAGGAGTGGAGGGTGGAGGAAAAGTGAAGGGGGGAAGGGAGGAGAGAAGAGGGGAGGAGGGAAAAGTGGGGGGAGGAGAGGGAAGGTAGGAAGGCTTGCTGTGAGTTAGGAAGAAGTGGTGTGAGTGGGAAAAACAGGCCTCAAAAGAGATGACCATGTTGTTTTGACCAGAATGTGTAAACCGAAGATGGTTCAAGCTCCTACCCCCTCCCTCATTAAGGAATATTACATTTCTGAGCTCCTCTGCTACCCCAGCCCTCCACCCTTGGAAACAAAATACAGGATGGCTTACAAACCAAAGCCCCAACATGGAGTGATTGTGGTGTTGCGCTTGATGGAATGTCCAATAACAGAGGACAGGGACAACCAGGAGAAAACATTATGTCAGGCTAATGAGCGTCCTCTGGGGCAGAACTGGCTAGAATGGGGTTCTGTACTAGTAGACTATGCCCTTTCCTAACTGCGCCAGTGTTTGAGAGACGCCATTCAAGTCGGATAGAGGCCTAAATTAGAACCAACCAATTCCAAGTTAGGGCAAGTTTTGTCCTTGTTTTGGGCGCTCTGTGGGGTGTAGAGGGAGGTGTGCATGGGTGAAAACAAGTTGTTGGCTGTTTTCTGATCTTCAGTCATTCCTTCACTCGTTCACATTCATTCCACCAGCATGTATTGTGTGGAAGGCACCTTACACAGCCCCCCTGCTGGTTCTCCTCGCTCCTGTGCCCATTGCTGCCCTGCAAGGGGAGGGCCCACAGGGCCCGGTGCCCAGGCGCACGGAAGAGGCCAGCGTGTCCTTCCTGCTTCACAGCACCGTGCTGACAAGACGAGCGCAGCTGTGGGCTCCAGCGGTAACTCTGCCCTGCAATGTTTGCACTTGCTCCTAATTGCCTGGACACGGAGGCAGCGAGAAACAGGGAACAGACTGCCTTCTCCTGTACCCACAGTTATCTCGAAGGTTCCAGGCTGTGTGTGAGGCTCCTAGCCAACCAGGTGCCACCAAGCATTAGTTCTAAAGAGCCAAACGTTTGAAGGGTGGGAGATTGGGGGCGGGGAGGGGGGCAGGGACCTGGTCTTACTCATGACAAAATAAATATGAAAGGAGTGACCTTAGGGTTCCAGTTTTGCCAGGGGCTCCCCCATCCAGCTTTTCATCACACTGTCCCCACTCACACCACATGCTCCAGCCATAATGAATATATTTTTATTGATTTCAGAGAGAAAGAGAGAGGGAGATAAACATACAGCATCAATGGTGAGAAAGACTCATTGATTGGCTGCCTTCTGCAGGTCCCACACTGGGGATCGAGTCCGCGCAACCCGGGCATGTGCCCTGACCAGGAATTGAACCATGACCTCCTGGTTCATAGGTTGACACTCAACCACTGAGCCACGCAGGCCGGGACATAATGGATTTCGTAAGAGCCCCAAACATGCTTCCCCGCATTCTTTCACACTGTCCCTCATTCATGAGGAGCCGCTCACCTCTCGCGGCAGCCCGTCCAGCTTGGCCCACCCCTGGTGACAGTCGTGACTGGCATTTATATGGTGTTTTCAAATGTACAAATCATTTTCAATGATCTCGTTGAATAAAAAAAGAACAGTTTTAGTTGTTTCGATAGCAACCTCCCCATTGTATGGATAATGAGAACGAGGGAGAAGTACTTCAGCGGGGCTCCTCCAGCTTCCAGGCACCCAGTGACTAGTAGGGAGCTACAGGGGTTTGGGATAAGGTCCAATGCCAAATCCCCCCTCTTTAAGGATTTGGAAACCTCCTTCTCTTGAGGCTTACATGAAATTAAACCCAAATCTGCCTTTTAGAGCAAAGCAAAACAAATGCACGCTCTCTTTCAAATATTAGCCCTCCAAATATTTGAAGGCAGCCACTGGCTGCCCTCCAGGGCTTTGCTGCTTACACTTGAAAGTGCACAGGATTCACCTGGGGAGTTGGTGAAGCTGCAGATTCCCATGCACAGTTCTAACAAGCCCCATCCTCCTCCCAAATCAGTTGCTCAGAGGAGGGGTAAAAAATTGTGTATTATTTTTTCAAAAAGAAGAAGAAGAAAAAAAGACGCGCCATATCCCTTTTTTTGCTTCCTGGTCCCCTGGATTTACAACCGTGCGTACATAAGCACCATGCATTTAATACGTGTTTTTGTTCAAGGGGACTTCATCCCAGTCTCATCCTTGGTTTAGAAAGAGCCTCCTCTTTTTAAACATGACTAAACTTATATGAATAGGTCATCATCTCTAAATAGGGAATGTCTGTGCTTCTGAATATTAGGTGCCTAGCTCAGCCCGTGGTACACGGCAGGTAGATGCATAATAAATGTAATAATCACCCCCTCCAACAACACCAAACCAAAGAGAAGAAAAAACGAAAAAGAAAAAAAAATCTGGGTACAATCAGTTGCAAAAAACACTGCGTACGCACTGAGCTGAGACAGGAAGAATGCTCCCACTGAAGAGACCACGCTGCAAGGAGCCCCTTAAGCAGTTCCATCCTTAGGGGAACATGGCTGGTTAGCATCCGGGCTGCGGAGGCGCCCGTGCTTTGCTGCCCTCTGCTGGACGGAACGCCCCACCCGCGCCAGCATGTCTGGCCACTGGGCTACGGCTCTCCGGGGACCCGTGTCCTCAGCCAGCAGGTTATGCAACACCAGACTGCAACCAAAGCACGTTTGAGAAAAGGAAATCACTGACTTCATGGCGCTTCGATTAAACCTGTGATAAGGGCAAGAAAATAGTAACAATGCCCATTCTAACGTAGAAGGCACCCAGCAAAGGACATGGATTGAATACGCGCAGGAACCCTAAAAAATCAGGGAGGGGATGGTTCCTACTCTGGAGATGAGGGATCTGGGGCTCAGGGGAGATTGGGCAGAGTATTGAGGGGAACATAACTAAGGAGAGACCCGGCCAGGTTTTGATTAGGGCTTTTCTGACTTCTAGGATACCAGGTTTCCACACCTGGCCCTGGCATTCATTAGCCTGGGAGCTGGACCAAACACTCAGTCACGTGGGGTCTTGGTGCTCTCCATTTTCAGAATGAGGGGTTGACTGAGGTGAGCTTTGAGTTCCCTTTCAGCTCTCACATTCTGAGTACAGCCTTTGTTACTATTTGCTCTGGTTGCCAAGAAATAGACAACGGGATCCTCTCCCGCAGGGGGACCAGGCATTTCTCACCAAGCAAAGCTACTGGGAGAAAACTCACGCATCCGCCCTGCATCCCTGGCATGCCAGAGCCCCGCCATATTCTACAGGGGATACCTGATTCCCATCCACCCCCAAACTATGTCGAAGGTGTAGCGCTGTGTTCTCTAAGCAAGCCTCCGAGCTTTTGAAATCTGCCTGTTGATGAAATGTACCAAAAAGTCATCCTTGCCCACCCAAGGTGCACAGTTCAGGCTTCAGAGAAAGGAACAGTACAAACTGGGCGTGTCCATCCGAAGCCCTTTGGAGGCCGGAAGAAGTGAACTTTTTTATATTCTCCAGGGAGAGCTAGTTCCCGAGGTCCCACCCAAATGAGACAGGAAAAGTGACTCCTCTGAAAGGAACACACTGCAAGGAGCTTGTTAGGACTTTTGGGTAGGGGAACATAATGAGCTGGTGGGACCTTTTTTATTTCTTAAGTGCTTTATTGATGTATGATCAACATACAAAACGCTGTGATGTCTTTGGAGGTAAGTATACATGTGTGGAGCCATTATCACAATCAACGCCATCCATGTATCCATCACCTCCAAAAGTTTTCCTCTTGCCCAGTTTTTTGTTTTGTTTTGTTTTGCCACTTACCTCTCACCATTAGCTTCGGGCATCCTCGCTCTCTGTCTGAGCGAATCCTCAAGGAGTTTTAGTCTGGTTCTTTGCTGGTATGATGGGGGTGGACATTTCAGTCTTGTCTAGTCTGGATATTGACTTGTGCCATTCTTCTAGTTCCCTGGAATCTTCGGCTCAAGAAATATTTTATTGGCTCTCTTTTCCACATGGGCTGATGACACATCTCTGCCTCTCAGACAGTGTAACGGAAATGTTCAAAATCCCAAAAACACACAAACTGGAAGACACCCGAGAGAGTATATGATCCCATCATTTTATTTCATGGACGACAATCTGAGCTCTTTGTCCAAATAAGGATAGTTCTCTGGGAACAATAAGAAGAGATGGACCTGGTGTCTTTCCTCAGACTCTGGATGGTACCTTTCCTCCACCCGCAGGAAGGCATCAGGAAAGCTGAGTCAGCACAGAATCAGCAGCCCTGAGGAAGCTAAGATTCAGCCTGAATATGCTGTTCCCCAGCTAAGAAAGTCGGGGTCAGTGCAAACGTATCACGGCCTTTTCTAGAGCTCTCCCTCTGAACACGGAGCCTGGAGGGCTGCTTGGGTCTCATGAAAACCTGTATGCCTCACATTATCTAGGAAGGCCCCAGTGATGTCCACCCCTAAACTGATGCTGAAATGCCGATCAAACGCTGATCAAACATTCGTCAGAGGCGGCCAAGTTGCAGTCAGAGACCGTATCTGGCAGAGCTCCTAGACTGGGAACACATGCCCAGTGTAATTGAATGTGAGGATGATAAACAGCGACGGACCACTGACAGACTGAGAGGCTGTCAGGACAAGGTTCCCAGCCGTTCTGGTTCTGGGATCACGGGAGAAACTGGGAGGTCCAGCTGCATGCCCTGAACACTGTCATCCCAGCTTGGAGAAAACTCTCACTCCTATTCCCTTAAAAAAACAACAAAAAAAAAATTCATCATTTCATTCCAGTTGTTTGTGTGTTTTTTGTCCCACCCACTATTTTCCCTATTAACATGGATTTTGTGTGGCTTGTCTTTTATTCAGAAACCTTGAACAGTAAGGAATTCTCAGCACCTGGGATGTTTAGAAGTCAGGGGGTGGGGCAAGGGATTCTTAAAGTCCCAAGATGAACTTGGCCCATGCCCAGGAGTATATTTATAACTCATAGTTTTTATTTGGGGGGGGGGAGTGAGGAGAAAGAGATGATACTGACATAATGGAGTGGTAAGTAAATCTGCATGGATTTTTAAGATAAAGCCCAAGATTTTTAAGGAAATTCCTCGTTTGCAACTGATTGCTTCCAGCTATTGACCCCTGACTCCTAGGGTGGAGGGAAGGGTGTCCCATACAAAAAATATAAAATTAGACATTTCATTCCATCTAAAAAAAATTTAAATCTTCACCCAAGGGTATGTTCTTATTGACTCGAGAGAGAGAGGAAGGGGGAGAGAGAGAGAGAGAGAGAGAGAGAAACATTGATCAGTTGCCTTCTGTATTTGGCTTGACAGGGGATTGAATACACAGCCTAGGTATGTGCTCTGACTGGGAACAGAACCCGCAACCTTTTGGTGTGTGGGACAACACTCCAACCAAGTGAGCCACCAGGCCAGGGCTCCTTCTAAAATTTTTGCCTTAGAAATATGATCACTACTACTGTTGCCACCACTACTCCTACTACTTACTACAATTAGTATTGTGTGTGTGTGTGTGTGATTGTTTTTTGTCTATTTGTTTTCTAAATCTTCATTGTTGAAAGTATTACATAGGTCTCCTTTTCCCCCCTCTTCTAACCCTCCCTCACCCTCCCGCCCCAGACCCTCACCACCCTATTGTCTGTGCCATGGGTTATGCATACATGCATACACATTCTTTGGTTGACCTCTTATTATACCCCTACTACTACTATTACTACTATAATAACATTAATAGCATGCACTGCCATCTTCCGTTTTTTGTTCTTTTTAGTTTGTTTGTTTTTGCTTTTTCTAAATTGGAGAAATCCCAGGACTCCAGGGAGATAGGGCTGCTGCTAAGCTCTGCAGAAGCCTGAAAATACAGTGCTTCCTTTGACTTCCCATCTCACGACACATCTAGGTAAGAACTGATAATGGCTAAAAATCATTACTAGTTCAGGCCAATCTGCCAGCGTTGTGGCCATCAGTGCTTGCAAGCTCGTTCACCCTAGACATCCGTCCCAGGCTAAGGTTTGTGTGGCCAGCAGCCTTGGACAGGGGTCCTGCTACCCTGTGCCTTTTCAGTCTGAACCGAAGGGACCGGTGCCACACCTGTAACCCATCTGTGACACATCATGGCAACATCTAAGTTAGCCTACTCATGGCAGCAAACAGTTTCAGCAGTTTTTCATTTATGAAAGTAGAAGACTTCTCTATGTGCTGATTAATCACAGATGTGAAGGAGCTTTTATTGCGAGACTGTGATCACATGGAAGGAAGTCTGTTGGTTTCTCCTCTGGGTGCTGAGGTGCCACTTGCTGGTTTTCCAAAAAGGCTTGAGGCTCAGTCTGCGCTTAACTGGAAAAGAATGTCATTCATTCATTCACTCATTCATTCATTCAACAAATATTTACCAAGTTCCTACTGTGTGCTATGCACTCTGCTGATTGCTGAGCGTATAGTGATAGACAACCACAGACATGTTCCTCTCACCATGGCACCTTCCACCTGGACAGGGACACAGACAAACCAGCAGTGTGACAGGAGAAGTAGATGCAGTATTTCAGCATCAGTTTAGGGGTGGACATCATTGGCGCCTTCTTAGATAATGTGAGGTATAAGGTTTTCATGAGACCCAAGCAGCCCTCCAGGCACAGGAGAGCAGATTCTGGACCTGAGTTTGGGAATAAGAAAAGGCTTTCAGAAAGTGCAGTGTCTAAGCTGAGAGCTGAGGGAATTAGAAAGTTAGATGAAGGTGGTGGAGGGAAGGTTGCAGACTAAGGCAGCAGGAACTGGAGACCATTGGGTGATGCCAGAGCGGGGAAGATGAGGAAGACGGTGGAAGGATGAAGACTGGAGCTCTGGCTGGAACTAGAATCTTCATTATCAGTGACACCCCAGCCCATGTCAGGGTCTATCCTCTTCATTGCTTTAGACTGGATGGATATAATGTCACCTAGTTTAATTTGGGATTGTCCTACAGTTACACTTGCAGTTGCTGGGATAGGAGACTTTGTATGAGTAAACATTTTATATCACTGATGACTTGGTGTGCAAAGATGGAGTGTGTCAATGTCTCAGTGATTAGGATTTCACTTTTCCTTCAAAATCTAAATGCTTCCATTTTCTGAAGAATCTAGTTGTGTTAATTTTGGATAATGAATGAAAAAAATTCTAATTAAAAATAACCCCAAATCGCCCAGTGGTGTGGCTCTGTAGGAGGTCACAGTTCCATTCCCAGGCAGGGCACATGTTTGGGTTTCGGGCTTGATCCAAGGAGGCAGTTGATAGATGATTCTCTGTCATCATTGATGTTTCTATCTCTCTCCCCTTCTCCCTTCCTCTCTCTGCAATCAGTAAAAACTTATTTTAAATAAATAGTAAATGAATAAATATAAAAATAACCCCAAAGTCTATGTTAATGTCAGTTTTAAAACTACAAGTGAGCTCATCACAGATCACAGTATCTTCAGAAAGACAGTTGCACTCTAAGTAGACTTAAAATCAATTCTTTTGTTTTAGTAACTCTTTCAGGGGCCTGGCAGAATATTCACCTGGATCCCAGTGAGTTGAATCCTGCAGATCATGGAAAATAGCACCAGAAAGACACGAAGGCATTGTTTTGTTCAGCAGCCTCCATCTTAAGACGCTGGGTGTGCACTCATAAAAAAAAAAATCCTATATAATAAAGAGGTAATATGCAAATTGACCCTCATGCCCTCACACACGATGGATGCCCCCATGTGGTCAAAGATGGCCACCCCCATGTGGTCAAAGATGGCTGCTACAAGATGGCCAGCAGGGGAGGGCAGTTGAGGGGAAACAGGCCTGTAGGGGAGGGCAGTTGGGAGGGACCAGGCCAGCAGGGGAGGGCAGTTGGGGGTGACCGGGCTGGCAGGGGAGAAGTTAGGTGTCAATCAGGCTGGCAGGGGAGTGGTTAGGGGGTGATCAGGCTGGCAGGCAGAAGTGGTTAGGGGCAATCAGGCAGGCAGGCAGGTGAGCGGTTGGGAGCCAGCAGTCCTGGATTGTGAGAGGGATGTCCGACTGCCCGTTTAGGCCCGATCCCACCAGGATCGGGCCTAAATGGGCAGTCGGACATCCCTCGAGGGGTCTCAGATTGGAGAGGGTGCAGGCTGGGCTGAGGGACAGCTTTTTAAAGCAGTGTAGATTTCCAGGCTTCCCCTTCAGACACTCAGGTGCAGGACAGCAAGCTTAGACTTCCTTGCTTGCCCTATCAGGAGGTTATTAAAGGCATTTCTCTTTCATGCCTGCCCTTTAGAGCAGCAATTTTCAACTTTTTCCCTCTCATGGCACACATAAACTAATTCCTAAAATTCTGTGGCACACCAAAAAATATATTTTTTGTTGAGCTGAAAAAATAAGTAGAAATAATTTTGATTTACAAAAAATAAAAATAAAATGGTAATTACCTAACCTTTTTGCTCCAAAGTGACTTGTTTTAAAACCAGGTGCCTATACTTGTATAGAAGGATTTCTGGTAACAAGATTAACTAATCAGATGCAACCTTAATAGGCAACATGACCAGTAAGGTGCAACTCTATTCTATGACCTATATATTTATGATTCAAGATACGACATTCACACCAGATGGCTATTGTTGTGTTGCAGTTGTCATTTTTTATTGGACAATCTAAGGGGAAAGAGGTCAGTGCCCCTGACTATATAGTCAGGTATTGCCTGTTTTAAAAATTCTTGCAGCATATCGGTTGAAAACTGCTGCTTTAGAACAAAGATAAAGATTGATTTAAAAGAAGTAAACTTGATTAACCACTGCTGTGGACATGTTGGGCCTCAGCGTGGTCTCTTTTGCCAAGGCAAAATAACATTAGATGTTACAAGTAAAAATACTTTATAAATTGTAGAGAAAAATAAGCCTATTTTCATGCATTCGAAAATGCCTCTCATACAACAAGGTGCCCAGTGGCATGACTAAGCAGAGAAAAATTACAGAATAGCAAAATGCGACTGCATTGTTCTCTCTCATTTAGAGCTTAGGAAGCAAGGAAGGATCCCTGGACACAAAAATAATGTTCAAGAGGATGAAAGGAGCCCCAGTTCAAAGGAGCTCTGAACCCCGGCAATCCATCAAAGCAGGTCATCATTTTGAAGATGACTCAGCAGAACTATATAACTTGGCTAAGACTACATCAGCAGATTTTTCAAGAAGACTCACACACTTGGAATATGAATCTTCTAGAAGGCGTGGGTGCCTGGCCTGGCCACGTACTATTTTCCACTCCACTGAAAACCTACTATCTGCCTGATCTCGATCAAGATCCGTAAAGTCGCTAAGATCACTTCCCCGTTTTGTGGAAATGAGGACAATTATATTTACCTCAGACGGTCTGCGAGGATTAAAAGAAATCATGTGTGATAAGAAACATCTACACGATACAGCACTTTCTCCCTCTGCGTGAGACCTACGCACCAGATTATAAGGTTGGGCAGTGCTTAAGAAAGATTGGGATGCCAAATAGGACCTAAAATTCAATTTGTTATTAGACACCAAAGCAGCCAACTGTGATGGGAGTTTGACAAATGGGTGCTAAATATATGTAGTGATAAAAGTCTAAATGTTGGTACCTATCGTACTCAGTTTATCTGAGTCTTTCTGCCCTACCCTCCAACCCACACACAGACTGATTGATTCATTCAGTCTCATTTTCCCCAGAAGAGGTAGCTTCCCTTTAATAGCAATGTTCATTCCGCCTCTGGGGTCTTGATTACCATCTTTTACCATCGTTCAGCTTCACAGAGAGGTCACTGCATCCTCAACGTTGTCAATAAAAACCTGAACTGCGCTGCATCCGCTGTCAGCTCCCACCCACTCCGCCAGTGATCAGAGCTGCCCTGGGATTAGCAGGGCTCGCCTAGGTGTTGTAAATCACCTACTTGTGTGCTTTATCAGTGAAGGGAAGTTGGCACGAAGTGAAGAGCAGCACAAAGCAGCAAACAGGGTGGACAAAGATCCCCACAGAAAGCTTGTCTTTGCTGATTATATCTGTGAGGCCTGCGGTGCGGGACAGGCCTCTCCCCACTGGGAATCAGAGCTCCAGCATTTATTTATAACTACCTTCGGACATAGTGTAAAATCAACAGGAAAAGGGAGCTTCTGACTTCTGCTCACACCTCTTTTTCAAAACACATATGACATTACTCAGCTCCACTCAACATAGTTCTCTGACATGGCTCTAAATGCCACTTAGCAAGCTGAGTTCACCGTCACAGAAGTAAGATTTATAATCTTTGACTATATTAAAGGAATGTGCCACAGGCTCTCAAAGAAATTCTTATAAAGGAGTACTAGAAAAGTTTGAAAATGAGAATATTTGCATAGACCTTCAGTTAATTACTTTGAAGTGCAACCTTTATGTGGAAGGAATATTTGATCTGCTTGGGTAAAAGAATCAGTTACATACGCTTTTCTACATAGAAGAATCATAGGAATATTTCTCCAAAGGCGCAACCACAATGATTCTGGTTTTGAGTATGACATAGGAACTAAGTATTTTCTAGGGACTGTTTCAGGTGAATCCAGGCATTGAAAAAAGACACTTCTTATTCTCATGGCTTCTTTCTTCCAAGAGAATAAGAACATCTAATGTTGGATGGTGTTGATTATGAATGCAACTTCCAGAGACTACGAATGTTCAATGTTGGTTGGTATCTATTATGAGTGCAAAGGAATTGAAAGAAGGGAAAGAGGGGCACGAAAGCTTCCAGAAGGAAACTGAGCTGGACCTGGAGTGATGGCTTGAGTTGTTATCAGCAAAGGAATGGAGGAAGACAGCTCCAAAAATCATGGTGGTGGGACTTGTGACTAGGCCCACCTGGCTGGTGTGGTGTTTGCATATTGGGCAGAGTGAGAAATGAAGGTAGAGTTGGGTCAAATTGTAGAATGCTTTTAAATGTGGGAGAGGAGCCCTTGGCTAGTTTGGCTCAGTGGATAGAGCAACAGCCTGTGGACTGAAGGGTCCCAGGTTCGATTCTGGTCAAGGGTACATGCCTGGGTTGCAGGCTCAATCCCCAGTAGGGGGTGTGTGGGAGGCAGCCAATCAATGATTCTCTCTCATCATTAATATTTCTATCTCCCTCTCCCTTCCTCTTTGAAATCAATAAAAATGTAATTAAAAAAAATAATAACAAAGGTAGGAGAGGAACTGAGTAATTAATACCTTAAGAAAGAAGAAGTCATTAAAATTTTTGAGCAGTAGATATATCACAACGAGGAAAATTAAACTAAAAATATTATTAAGGGTTTACAGCAGGAAGTAGAGGAAATTATTTTAATAATAGAGCAATGGGAAGCCTAGATTAGACATATTTCCTCAGAATTTTGATAACATTTATTTCTATTATTGATTTGCCACTATGTACAGCCTGTATGATAGTCACATTTTTGGCATTTCAAGAGATGACATAAACTCCTCCACTAGATTGCATATTGGGAGCATATTATATATTTATACTTTTTAATGCACTGATGTGTCCCTAAAATTGCTTACCCACAGTTGGAAAAGGATAAAAGTAAGCAAAATTATTTATGTGGACTAAATTAGAAGAATTTTTAAAAATCTTAAGAGATTGAAAAGCTAGAGGAGATGGTCAAAGGTATCACCCAATTTTCTAACCAAGGAAGTTAACAAAATAATGACATGCTTAGAAAATAGTTTGCTGTAAGAAATGTTAATGAGTTAAATTTTAGCTATGCTGACATCCAAGTGTAAATATCATGTCAGCTTTAGGAACAAAGAATGTAGTTGAGAAACCATTCATATTTGTACTTATCAGTTACCATTGTCTCTTCTTATGACATTATTGATTACCGATTCTGTCCAAACTAATGTTTTATCTTTGTAAATAAGTGAATGCAGGATCCATGTCTACTTTATATTTGTAAATAAAGTACTATTTTATTTTCCACAACATACTTTAGCATTGTGCATTGCACAAGGTAGTTTATCAATAAACATTTGTTATATCGATGAGCAGATTGATAAATGTTTATCAGAGTTTCTCAATCTCAGAAATATTAACATGTTGTGTTAGATAGTTCTTTGTTGTGGGGCTGTCCTGGGCACTGCAGGGTGTTTAGCATCATCTCTGGTCTCTACAGACTAGATATCAGTAATATCTTCACTCCTCAAGTTGTGACAACTAAAAATGTATCTAGACATTGCCAAATGTCCCCTGTGGGATGACATTGGCCCTGGTTAGAGAGTCGCTGGTTTAGATCGATGTTGTACTAGAGATTTTAATTCAGGAATCATTTGATTAAAGATTATGCCTAAGTCTCAATAATAAATGGAACCTAGAGAAGAAATATTAGTAGTTGGTGGCTTAGAACAAAGCTCTGGGTAATGAGTATGAAATTAGGGTGGTTTGGAGGGAGCTAGCAAGGGAGGTTCCAAATGAATTGCTAATTCCATGATGCCTCTTGTACACAGTGTCAGCTAACACTCTCCAATGTAATTTTAAATTTCCTCATAGCCCTATTAAGAGTTAAAATAAACAAATTAAATTAAATTTAATAGCATATATTATCTATATATATAAAAAGCCAGCGACCAGAGTGCCTGAACAACCAGAATGACCAGAAGGACTGGTTGCTATGACACCCACTGAGGCCAGCCAACCAGCCTAATTGGGGGCAAGGCTGGCAAGCCATTCTCCTGCAGCCCCGCCCCCTGGCTGGCCCCACCCCCAATTGGGCCCTCCTGATTGGCCTGCGGCCCCACCCCCAATTGGGGGGTGGGGCCAGCCAGCCAACCACCCATGACCCCTCCCCACAGCTGGTCCTCCCCCCGATCTGCCCCCATCGGGGCAAGCTGGCCAGACCCCACCTGTGCATGAATTTGTGCACCAGGCTTCTAGTTTAATTATATATATCCAAAATACTATCATGTCCACATGTAATTGATATATAAAAATTATTAATGAGCTATTTTGCAATTTTTGTGTGAAGTCTTTGAGATCTGATGTGTATTTTACACTTAAAGCATGTCTCAATTTGACTATCCATTTCAAGCACTCTCTAACCACATGTGACTGGAGGGAACAAGACAATTCAGCTAATTTAAATAAACATTTTATTGTCCCTTTAATTTACCTTATTATTTTTTTCATAAAGGGAACTATAAGGACTAGTGACATATCTGAAAAGCTTTACAAATTTACATTATACTTTATAAATAGCAGGTGTCACTTTTTTGGCATAGAGTTCTGTGAATTCTGATAAATGCATAGAATTATGTAACCATCACAGTCAGGATCCTGAGCAATTCTCTCACCCCTAACATTTCCTTGTGCTGCTCTTTTGTAGTCAAATCCTCCCCCATCCATTCTCCCGATTTCTTTCTTTTTTTTTTTCTTTTTTCTTTTTTTTTTTTTTAAGCAGGATTCTCTTCTTTTACCAAAAACAAATAAATAAATATAAGAAAAGAAGAAACCCAGTAGGGAAACAGAGACTCAGGAGGGAAGACACACTTTTTGACATTGGGAGTGTGTCCTTGTCCAAAGCTCATGCGAGGTGAGCTCTGCCTTACTTGCAGTCACACAAGCCCACTCAGAGAGGGGCCGTGTGTTTGCCCTTCCCCCACATTCATCTGTCATTCCTCTGCAGGTTACGGGAATACGAAGGCCTCTCCCAGAATACTCTGTGTGACAGATGGCAGGCTTACACCAGGAGAGACCCAGAGAGGAGTGCAGGCAAACACTCCACAGGTGGGACCCTTCCCCTGGCTATGAAACAGGGAACCAAACAAGGGACCCAATGCATGCTAGATATTCCTGACACTCCAGCTTCTGGATTCTCAACTGACCTATCTTCTCAGGGCTTCTTTGCTTTTCTAAGGAGAGAAACTTATGCAAACATAGTCCTTTAGTGCATGTGGAGCTCCTGTAGTGGACAGGCCCAGACTGCTGCTCTCGTCAAAGTGTAGATGAAAGGGGTTGTGCCAAACACCACGAGGGTGGGTGTCCCGGGGCCAACTGACAGCAGTGGCTCTGGCATTGCCGTGCTTCTCAGCATTTCCATTCTGTTCAAAGCCCAGGAAGCAGATGGGAAGAGGCATGTGGGAGCACCTCCCTCACATATATGTCACTATTGGCACCCAGGTCGGGAAGGGGAAGGCTGCCTGTATGCTTGACGTCGTTCCAGGAACACATGCCTACTGTGCTGTCCCTAGAACCATGTTCCAGAAATAGACTTCTGCAAGTCACTAACACACCCACAGACACATAATACACACAGGCAAGCACCTTACCTTCCGTTCATATTGTTGAACATTTTGTCTTTGCAATTTGAAGTTGTAACAATGCAATTCTGATCTTTAGGGTGTCTATTCTTGGACATCTTAATATTCTCCACACTTTATGTATTTCTCATAATACTTCTTTTTATCTGCCATTCTCCCTCACATAAATATAAAATTTTGAAAATAAATCAAGAGATTTCAATAACACAAAGGAAGCCACTGACCTAAATGCATTGATTGGACAAGTACTTTGAGTGATTATGTTGTAAAATTAAAGTAAAAAAGCAATTCTATCAGAACCAGAAAATCCTTCTAAGCTCATATTTTGACCTTGTATTTCAGACCTCCCACAGTCTCTCAGCAACATGCTTACCCTGGAAAACCTGGGGACCATCTAAAAGGCTGCTTGTCTGCAATGGATGGCTATCAACTAGTTTATCCAAGTCATTTCAGGTTTATCACATAGTTCAACAAAATCAAGTATCATTATTAGCATGCATTATAAAAGGGGAACGATCCTGTGAACATTGGGACTTTCTAGGCAAAGAAGAAAAAGAGGTGGTGGTGGAAGAGGCAATACTATGTGTTCACAAATTCCCGTTTCATTACCTCCTGCATGTGGGGAGGCAACCTTTTCCCAGTCTTCCCAGCCAACTGAATTCTGGCTGATGAGATGTGGACTGGCAGTGTTACATGCCCCTTTCAGGCCTATCCCCTAAAACCACCCACTGAAACCACCATGCATACTCTCCTTGTGGGCAACCAAATACAAGACACCCTGTGAGATTGTGAAGACACTCAATGGAAGGAGCCTGGGACTCTGCTTGAGTGGAGCCTCAACTTCCAATCCTCAACCACATTGGACTGTGAGGTGAGTAAGAAAAAAATCTTTGTGAGTCACTGGCTTCTGGAGTTGTTTGTCACAGCATTTTTCATTTCCTAACCAACACAGGTACCAACACCTGACTCCCCACTTTCCTGACCTCTGGTCTCAAGTTAGATTAATTATACAGGTGCTCCTTCAGTTGGATGCAGCTATGAAGAACATGATGCTTATGACTCTTTGGGAATCAGGTCTTGTCTATGACCCCATCCAATTTTACTACTGTTCAATTTACTACTGTCTACCACCCAATGTTCAATAGCCTGGTTGGGTCTTCCCCGGAAATCATTAGCAACAAGCTGGGTTTCCTAACATCATCGAGGCAAACAGCAATTACACGCTTGTTGGAGCCTGATTGGCAGTGGGCTGGTAAGTGTTAACACTTTATTATATGCATATATATGTAAGTCTAGTATTAATTTTATTGATATCAAGAATATGTAGCATACAATTTACAAATAATGAGATATACAATAGTAAATTGATTCCCACAGAACACTTTCATGGATTTGTGCCAAACTCTCATATTCACAGGCAACCTATTATTGTAATTCAATCATGATTTGACCAAGTTGCATCTCAATAAGCTAATTCTTTTCCTAATACATGCATTGTCATTAAATCAGGTAGGTAGTTTGCTGTTAAACTATTTCCCAGCCTCAAACAAATATTTATCAAAATGAAAGTTCTGTCGAGATCCAAGATGGTGGCTGATGGGGCAACAGGCTGCAAGATAGTGTGTGAGTGAAAGAGCAAAAGGAGAGTGAGTGGACATGTGGGAAGTGTCTCTAGTTGTGAGTGAGGGACAGCTATATTCCACAGGACTGTTGGGGACTGGTGGACCAGGCTCCCCTGGCCGGGCAGCCTCTACTACTGCTGAAATTTCTCTTGGAGTGGCTGGCTCTGCCTCAGAGACTGTGCCATCTTGAAGGGGAGAGGAGCTGTGATCAGAAGCCCAGCCTTACCTTCAACCAGGGATTCCTCGGATACCTCCCGGGACCCTACAACAATATCACTCAGGGACCAGAGCTGCCTCAGCTGTGAACCCACAAACACTGAGACTCCAGCCTCCCTGGCCACGGGCACCTAAAAAATTTGTTCAGGGGGAGACAAAGTGGCGCCAAATATGTGGATGGGCCCTGTGCCTTCTCACAGAGCAGATAGAAGGAACAGCTGAATCAAACAACAGCCACCCAGAATTGGCGAATTAAACATAGCTGGTGAGGCAATCCATGGACAGAGAGGTCAGAAATCGCCTAGAGAGAGCTCTGCCTCCTCAGATTCAGCTAGGTGTTTGTTGTTTGGGTGTTTGTTGTTTGCATATTTTGGATTAGCTGTTGTTTTTTGGAGTTTTCTCCCAATATACATATATTCTCCCCCTTCTTTTTTCTTCTCTTTCTTTTCTCTCTTACATTTTCTCCTTTTCTCAATATCATTTTTGCACTCTTTTCCCTCCCCTAATTCTCTTTTCTCTGATGGTCACCTTTATTTGGGGTTATTGGTATCGTGAATACATTTGTGTTTGGTGCCCTGTGTGTTGTGTCTTGTTGTGTTGTATTTTGTGCTTTTAAGTCTATGGAGGAGAGGGAGAGCTACATAACCAGACACCCTGAGAGGATCAAACATGGGGAGACAAAGAAACAGCCCCCATATGAAAGAAAAGGAGGAATCACCGGAAAAGGAAGTAAATGAAATGGAGGCATGCTATATGTCAGAGAAAGAATTCAGAGCAATGGTCCTAAGGATGCTGAAAAGGATGGAAGACAAATTCAACAATATGTGTAAGAACCAAGAGGAAATGAAGAAGAACCAAGAAAAAATGAAAAATTCTACAAGACTCCATAGGCAGCAAAATAGCAGACATAAGTCATAGCAATATCTTTACAGACACATCTCCTAGGGCAATGGAGACTAAGGAGAAAGTAAACAAAAAGGACTACATTAAAATAAAAAGCTTCTGCCGAGACCAGTTTGGCTCAGTGGATAGAGCGTCAGCCTGCGGACTGAAAGGTCCCAGGTTCGATTCCGGTCAAGGGCATGTACCTTGGTTGCAGGCACATCCCCAGTAGGGGGTGTGCAAGAGGCAGCTGATCAATGTTTCTCTCTCATCGATGTTTCTAACTCTCTATCTCTCTCCCTTCCTCTCTGTAAAAAAATCAATAAAATATATTAAAAAATAATAATAAAAAAATAAAAAGCTTCTGCACAGCAAAAGAAACCATCAACAAAACAATAAGAAAGCCCATTGCATGGGAGAACATATTTGCCAATGATATTTCAGATAAGGGTTCAATCTCCAAAATTTACAGAAAACTCATACAACTTAACAAAAGGAATATAAATGATTCAATAAAAAAAAAAAATGGTCAAAGGACCTAAATAGACACTTTTTGAAAGAGGACATAGAGAATGCCGAGAGATATATGAAAACATGCTCAAAGTCACTAATCATCTGAGAGATGCAAATCAAAACAACAATGAGATATCATCTCACATCTGTCAGAATGGCTTTCATCAACAAATCAACAGATGATAAGTGTTGGGAAGGATGTGGAGAAAAAGGAACCCTCATGCACTGCTGGTGGGAATGCAGACTTTTGCAGCCACTGTGGAAGACAGTATGGAGTTTCCTCAAAAAGTTAAAAATGGAACTTCCATTTGACCCAGTAATCCCACTGGTAGGGCTATATCCAAAGAAACCAGAAACACCAATCAGAAAGGATATATGTACCACTATGTTCATAGCAGCACAATTTATCATAGCTAAGATTTGGAAACAGCCTAAGTGCCCATCAGCAGATGAGTGGATTAGAAAACTATGGTACATCTACACAATGGAATACTACACTGCTATAAAAAAGGAACTTTTACCATTTGCAAAAGCATGGATGGAACTGGAGAGAATTATCCTAAGTGAAATAAGCCAGTTGGAGAAAGATAAATATCACATGATCTCACTCATATGTGGGATATAATGATCAACATAATTTGATGAACAAGAATAGATCCAGAGACAAATGAAAGGGGAGGGGGGGCAGTTAGAGAGCATCCAAAAGACTTGCATGCAAGCATATTAGCATAACTAATGGACACAGACACTGGGGCAGTGGGGGCTTGCCCGGGGTAGGAATGACTAAGGGGGGTCATGCAGGAAAAAGGAGATATATGTAAAACTTAAGACAATAAATAAATAATCACTTCCCTAAAAAAAAAGTTCTGTCAACTTAAGCACTACATATATTGGAACGTCACTCATTTGTCACTTACTCAAGCAATATTTTTGCTGAATTGGATCATAGTTTTTGAATCCTGGAAGAATATTTTTACAAGTTTTCATGATTCTCTTTTATGTTTAAGTTGTATTATTGCTATTTTCTTCATCAGTTTTTTAAGTCTAGATCAGGGATTGGCAAACATTTTTCTTGAAGGGCCAGATAGTAAATATTTTAGGATTTGTGAATCAGATGGCCTCTCACCACAACTCAATTCTGCTATTGTACAAAAGCAGCTATAGACAACCCATAAACAAGTGGGCATGACAGTTTTCCAATAAATTTTACAAAAATGGACTATACGCTGACTATGACCCACTGGCTTTAGTTTGCCAAACCCTGTATAGGTAATCAACAAAACAATGAATCAAGCCTCGACATGTAGAATTTGCAGATTTCTTTGGTATGAATACTCCCACCCTGGTCAATTTAAGACTACTTATGTGATGTCACAGAGTTGGGAGGAGACAAGCAGTAGCAGAACATTATGTGATAGTTCTATCATGAAGACACACTAGAAATAACTGCAGACCGTAGATGATACTAAAGTGTAATAGATAATTAGGAAGTCACACCTTTTTTAAAATTTTATTTTTATTTTTATTGATTTCAGAGAGGAAGAGAGAGATAGAAACATCAATGATGAGAAAGAATCACTGATCGGCTGCCTCCTGAATGTCCCCCACTGGGGACCTACCCCGCACCCAGGCACATGCCCCTGACCAGGATCGAACCCGGGACCCTTGAGTCCGTAGGCCCTTGCTCTATCCACTGAGCCAAATGGCCAGGGCACACCTTTATTTTTAATGTAATTTAATTTTTAATAATGTCTGCATTTAACAAAATGGAGGTTGAGGCTCCACTCAAGCAGAGACCCAGGCTCACAAAATTGCTGAAAATGTATTAATCAGATCTCACAAGTCAGTATGGAATGTGTCTAACACACCACTTAATCCTGCAGTTTCCCCCCTCCTCGGCTGTTTGATCAGACAGAGTAGGGGCATATCTCTCATTGATTTATTTTCTCCCGAGGCACGGTTAGAGTTGTTGGAAGGCAAATATTATTGAATCAGTTATCTTGCTCAAAAGATAACTGTCAACACTTAAAACTCAAGGCACTCATCAGTTCTTACTCACAAGTTGAAAGTTATTACAGATTCATTGTGCACTTTAAGCCCAAAACATGTTCAATATTTTCTTTAAACATAGTCTGACTTTATGTTATCTTAAGAGTAGACATAATAGAATATGATATTATGTAAAAAAAATCTTATGTACAGCCTTTCACCCTTTTAAAACATCCACCTCAAGATGAAAAAGGAAAAACTCAAATGTAAATATGCTACAGCAGAAGAAATCCTTACATAGAATGTCTATGCATGAGGCAATATGATTTAGTTGAAAAGACACCAACTTTAGAAAAAGAAAAATGTGGGCGCAAATCTTTGCTTTGATACATGTTCATCATATGATGTAAGGTACATTTCCTAACCTGTTAAAGCCTTAGTCTATCATTTTGTAAAATAAATCAAGAGGTTGTTATGAGGCTTAAATGCAGGAAAAAAATATGTGAAGTATCACAATGTTTAGCTCTAATAAAGCATTCAGCAAATGGCAGTTATTATTGTTATTCTCTGAAACTTTCCTATTACCCCATTAAGTTTTCTGATCATAAAGTTGATCACTAAAATAGTTATTTTAAATGACAATGGTTATTCATACTTTCAATGGCTCAATACTTGGGTTGGGGACTAAGTATTTCATATACACAGGGTGAAGTAAAAGTAGGTTTACAATTGTTCATATGAAAAATAATACAATAATCCTATATAATAAAGGGTAATATGCAAATTGACCATATGGAGGAATGACCGGTGGCTCTGATGCACACTGATAACCAGGGGGCAGATGCTCAATGCAGGAGCTGCCCCGTGGTAGTCAGTGTGCTCCCACAGGGGGATTGCTGCTCAGCCACAAGCTGGGCTGATGGCTGGCGAGTGCAGTGGCGGTGGCAGGAGCCTCTCCGGGGAGTGGGCCTAAGCCATCAGTCAGACATCCCCGGAGGACTCCCAGACTGCTAAACGGTGCAGGTTGGACTGAGGGACCCTCCTCCCCCGCCCCCACTCCCAACTGCATGATGTCGTGCACCAAACCTCCAGTTAACCTTTTGCACTCGGATGTCGAGTGTGACTTGACACGGTTAGCATTAGAATAAAGGAATCGAGAAAAAAGCAAGCGAGTGCAAAGGGTTAATAAATAATAATACAAGAATAAACTGTGTTTTGCACACTCACAAGTATAAACCTACCTTTGTCCCACCATATATATATATATATATATATATATATATATATATATATATATATATATCCTCTTCATTATGCATTGGTACCAGCACTTGTACTGAGTAATCAAAATTTTTCAGCTCTATAAGATTGAATTGGCAGTTGCCAATTGCCCACTTGGTAAACTGGGCTTCTTAGGCTTTTAAACTAGATATAAGAAGCCAGAAATGGCATGTCCCCATTTGAAAATAATCTAGTGGCCTACTGTCTCAATCATGGGTCCAACTTACTTGGTAGGGCTATCTAAGATGGCTTGCCACAGCTGAACCGATGTACTCAGTTTCAAGTTTGCATCACCTTTTCTGATCTGTTTCACAGATGGGTAACATCAAATTTGCCCATGGTATTGATATTAGAGCATCTATTGCCTCTTACACTTCTATAGGAGCCTCCTAGACTACCTACACAAATCCTATATAATAAAAGCCCAATATGCAAATCGATCGAACAGTGGAACGACCGGTCGGCACGGGGCAGGGCCAGCGACTGGGCAGCACCAGGCCAGCCAAGGAGGATGTCAGCAGGCAGAGGGAGGGCACGGTGATTGGAGGGGGAGGGCGGCGGTGACCGGTGGTGGCAGAGGGGTGATGGGGGGTGGGGGCCAGACATCCCCCGAGGACTCCTGGCCTGGGAGAGGGCACAGGCCAGGCTGAGGGACCAAGGGACCCCCCTCCCAGAGTGCATGAATTTTCATGCACCAGGCCTCTAGTGTTCTAATAATTTTAAGGAAGTTTTTGCTTTTAAACTTCAATAGGAGGTAAACACAATGCCATCATATGCAGGTGAGAGTTCTGACCCAGTACTTAGGAACATGTAAGCATCGTTAGTACTGCCAGGTGTTGCAGTTTTTCCCAATGATCTCTCTTCACAATGATCTCTTTATTTTCTACACCTTCTAATGAGGATGGTACAGCCATATTAGGAGTGTAATTCACTGTTGCACTTTTAATCTTCCCAAATTCCCACTGAAATATCCAAAAATAGAGAGACAATCCTTGAATTTCAATATGATCATCTGCTTTTATTGTTTTACTAGTAGCCCTGTGCACGAATTCGTGTGCCAGTAGCTCTCTGTGGGGCCTGGCCACTCTGTGCCTGCTGCCCAGTGGCTCTCCGTGGCCCATCGGCCCATCTGCAGCCAGACGCGGAATGTTTGCCTGGTCACTGAGGCAATGAGGCAAGCATTCTGCGCCCCGGCCTGGCCAGAGGCCCATCTGCAGCTGGGCGTGGAACGCTTGCCTTGTCACTGTGGTGATGAAGCAAGCATTCCACCAGGCCGCTCACCCTTCCCGCTCTCAGTGGCTGTACCCCCGGGACTGGGGGACTCTGGCGGGGCTGAGAGGACTGGGCGCCGCCATCTTGTGGCTATGGGCGCTGCCATCTTTGTGATGGAGTGATGGTTAATTTGCATATTACCCTTTTATTAGATAGGATAATTTACACACCCGTGCAGCGAGCAAAACTCATTTTTTGACCACTTAAAGAGTTGCTGAATTGTGTTTTTTTTAAACTTCAAAAAATAATTATTTAGTTTATAAAGTGTTTAAAGAAAGCTCTCAAGTACACATAAAATGGGATGTGGTGTATAACAATTCTAAAGGTATTATTTTTAAGGAAGTATGCCTATTTTACAAAGTTCAATGTCGTCATAATGATTGATACACTTGATACAGTTGGTGAAAATATTTTCTTCATCATACTCAGCATATAGAATTGAAAAATAACTATGTGCTCATTTGCTTTGATTTCTTCTCACAGGCTAAATAAAAGTCACCAGGCCCAATGTTGGGCAAAGAGCTTCTTGAAGGAAAAGAATAAGTGAGTTTCTTTATGTTCCATTTTTTAGTTCCTTTCTTTGTTCCAAGTAGTATGTACTTAAACATGGCCTACATTTTGCTACATTTTGGAAATCAGATAACTTATAACAAGGTCTCTTTCTTGAACTAGTAATTGTATTGTTTCCTGTATATTCTAATTCCATGCACATAGCAAAGCCCTTAATATTTTCTTGCTTAGGAAATGTTTGAAGAGCTGAAAACCAAAGCCCTCTACTCTTCTTGCTTTTTGTAAATGACTAAGCACAGGGAGGAGGTAGCACTGGGCTTCCCAGAGAGGACCAGAGGGAGGGACAACATTTTAGAGAAAATATGGGTGAGGTGAACAGGGGAAACTCCTCATCTGAGGATATTCTTTCCATTGATTTTTAGAGAGAGTGGAAGGGAAAGAAGGAGGGAGGCACGGAGGGAGAGAGAAATGTCGACGTGAAAGAGACACAGAGATTGGTTGCCTCCTGCAGGTACCCCAACCTGGGCCAGGGATTGAACCTGCAACCCTGGTATGTGCCCTTGACCAAGAAACAAACTCAGGGTACCTTCAGTGCACAGACTGGTGCTCTAACCACTCAGCCATGCCAGTCAGGGCCAGGGGAAATATTTCTTAGTCGTTGGCTTTGTGATACGTTATCAAAAATGTTCAGTGTGAGCAAAAACTGGTTTGGTAGTTTGGAGGGAAAAACTGGCTTTTATAAACCCAGAGATCCTGAGGATGGAGCAAGGGATCATTAAGTTGCAGGGGCTCCTAGTGAGAGCAGTGCAGTGGAAAACACAGACAGGAAACTCCTCAACAGTGGGGTTTTCTCCTGAACAACTCTCTTAACAGGTAGATAAATCTACCTATACAAAAAAGTAGATATATAGATGATAGACCTATAGGTCCAGATAGATAGATAGATAGATAGATAGATAGATAGATAGATAGATAGACTTTCCCCCTTCTGCTTTAAAGATAAACATATTTGAATATATTATTACTAGAGGCCTGGTGCATGAATTGGTGCATGGCTGAGGTCCCTCGGCCTGGCTGGCAATTGAGGCCAATTGGGGCCTTCTCGCCCAGTCCCGATCAAGGCTCATCAGGGCCAGACGGCTGGGGGGAGGGACCGCAGGAGGTTGGCCGGCCACGGGAGGTTGGCTGTGTGAGTGCACTGACCACCAAGGGGCAGCTCCTGCATTGAGCGTCTACCCCCTGGTGGTCAGTGAGCATCATAGTGATCAGGCAACTGGTTGTTTGGTCCACCAGTCATAATGGTCACTTAGGCTTTTATATATATAGATAAGTTCAATACATGCATTTATTTGAGCTGCACAACTGGATGTGTACATAAGCACCCGAAAGGATAAGAAAACAAAAAAATTATAATTTAAGTGGTCAAATTATACAGGAAAATCTCCTATAGTTCAAAAGAAGGGCAGCATCTGAGTTATCAGAGGAAACATTCGGTGATGAAATAGATTATGAACCAAGCAACACTCAGGAGAAAACTTGTTTTTTAAATCTAATTTATATTCTCAATATGCTTTTCTAAGATTATATAAGTAAAAAAGGAAAAAATCGAGAGCAGGGAAGATTACTTTCAGATGGAAATTGTTACACTAAAAATGACAAATATAGTAGAGGCTCTAAAAAACAGAATGAATAGTAAATCAAGAAATTAGATAAACAGCTTGAGAAATCCTCCCAGAGCAAAAAGCAAATAACCAAAACCCACAATTAATGACTAGAAGAAAAATATAAAAGGCAAAGAAAAATAGATCCAAGTGATATAATAATATATATATAAAATAAAACGAGGCTTTTCATACATTTTCCCACAGAACAGTAACATAAAATAAATATGTTTGTATGCATCTCTGGATATTACTGGGGAATGGAAGAGTGGGTGGAAAATGAGGAAGGTGGAGTTCAGACCAGGGCTAGAATATCAGTTGACTCATAACAAGCACACACACACACACAAAAAAAAAGTTTTTAAAATATTTATTTAATATTTAAAATTTCTGCAAATTTAAATTTATCTTAAAATATATACGTTTATTTAAAATCATGAGAAAAAAAATGTTTCATCGTATTTTCTGCTATTTGTATTGGCTGCCGCCAAAAAGAAATTAAAAAAAATTGGATGAATTTTCGAAATATATTACTAAAAGTTCTAAATAAATTATAAGTGAATGAGTACCCACAAAGGTAGGGAAACATGGAAGTCTCTTTTGCCTTGAAGATTTGGCAATCCCAATATATTAGCATCTTATTTTTCATGGGATGCTGAGTGGGAAGAGATTGAAAAGAAATCTCAGAGTCTGTACACGATGGGGCATGCTATGAGAACCTCTCTAGAGCCAACTCCCTTCCACCATTCCCTCCACAATAACCCCTGAAACTCCAAATGGCCATGTGCTCAAGGGTGAGAGCAAATCAAAATGACAAAGCTCATGGGGAATTTCATAATGGTTTCAAATCCTTGGCTTATACAGGTAATGTAAAGCATTGATTTGCCTTAAGGAGGTCATGGAATTATAATGACCCCAGGCACCTTGGAGAAGTAAAAATACATTCTTTCTGGAGGGAAGCATATATACTATATGCCTCAAGTAATTCCTACAAATAAATTTTCACATACAATGTAACATACAGCCAAAGACAACTGGATACACAAGAAAATTAGTCTTCATGAGCAAAATAAGCAGAATCAAACACAACAAAATACCTTAAATAACTTCATATATATTGAAACTATTAGACAAAGACTGCAAAACAACTAGGTTAATTATAATGACATACAATATAAGCTTAAAGATACCTATAGAAACAGAAAACTATAAGAATGAAACATTGTATATTTAAAAAAGCAACCAGATAAAACTTCTAGAAATTAAAAAATAATTTATGGCTTTCATAGCAAATTAGAAATATCACAGAAAGAATTACTAAAAAGGAAGATAAATTAGAATAAGTTATCCAGAGTATAGCACAAAGAAATAAAACTAGGGGTAACATAGAAGAGCGAATAAGAGTCAAAGAACATAGAGTAAGAAAGTTTAATATATGTGGAACCAGAATCCAAGAAGGAGAAAAAATTGAATGTGACAGAGACATCACTCAATAGCAGATTAGACAGTGAAGACAAAAAAAAAAACAACATAGGTAAGCAGATCAATAGAAATATTCAAAGTGAAGATATAGAGAAAAGAATTGAAGTTACATAAAATAGCATTAGTGAGGTGGGACAGAGCAGAAATATGTAATATGTATGTTATCATAGTCCCAGGAGGAGGACAGAGAAACAAAACAAAATTATTAATGAGATGATAGTTGAGTATTTCCCAGACATGACAAAAGGCAAGAGTCCAAGATCCCACAAACCCAATAAGTCTCAAGCAAGAGATGTAAGAAATTCACTCCTAGAGAAATTATAGAGAAACTTCAGAAAAGTAAAGAGAAAAACTTAAAGGCAAACAGAATAAAAATAGATTATCCTAGCCCTGGCAGGTTTGGAATTTTTTAGTTTGTTTTTTTTTATTTCCACTCTGATCTTTATTATTTCCTTCTGTCTATTCACTTTGGGCTTTGTTCTTATTTTAAGTGTAAGACTAGATTGTTTATTTGAGATTTTTCTTGTTTCTTGAAGCAGGCTGTGTTGCTATGAATTTCCCTCTTTGAATTGCTTTGGCTGTGTCCCATAGATTTAGGGTAATTGTGTTTTTATTTTCATTTGTCTCAAAGTATGTTTTGAGTTCTTCCCTGATCTTGGTAGTAACCCACTCCTTGTTTAGCAGCATATTATTTAGTCTCCACATGTTTGTGTGTTTTTCAGTTTTCTTATAATTAATTTCTCATTTCTTTTTTTAAACTTTTTTTTTGTTTTTGTTTTTTAATTTTTTTTCTTTATTGGTTAAGGTATTACATATGTGTCCTTATCCCCACACATTGCCCCCCTAACCCCCCCACTTATGCCCTCACCCCCGCCCCCGGTGTCTATGTCTAATTTCATACAATTGTGATCAGAAAAGATGCTTGATATGATATCATGTTCTTATATTTATTGAGATTTGTTTCATGGCCTAACATGTGGTCTATCTTGGAAAATGTTCCATGTGCACTTGAAAATAATGTATGTTTTGCTGTTTTTAGGTGAAATGCTCTAAAAATATTGAGGTCATGTGATCTAATGTTTCATCTAAGGCCACTGTTTCCTTGTTGATTTTCTGTCTGAATGATATATCCATTGATGTGAAAGGGATATTAAATTCCCCTACTATTATTGTATTACTATTGATATCTCCCTTTATGTCAATCAAGATTTGCTTTATATATTTAGGTGCTCCTATATTAGGTGAGTAGATGTTTTATAAGAGTTATATACTTTTGTTGAATTACTCCCTTTATCATTATGCAATACCATTCATTACTTGTCTTTCATTACAGTCTTTGTTTCAATGTATATATTTTTTCTGATATAAGTATTGCTACCCCAACTATTTTTCCATTTGCATGAAATATCTTTTCCATCCCTTTACTTTTAGTCTGTATGTGTCTTTTTATCTGAAATTGATCTATTGTAGGCAGCATACATAGAGGTCTTGTTTTTTAATCTGTCCAGTCACCTTATATCTTTTGATTGGAGCATTTAATTAAAAGTAATTATTGATAGGTATGCTGTCACTGTCATTTTATTGTTTCCTACTTGTTTTTGTAGTTCTCTGTTTCTTCCTTCAAATTACAACGCTGGTTTTCCTAGGTCTCCAGTTTACTAGTGGCAGGGTGTAGGAATTCTCAGCTTCTATAACTGCATGAGCCAATACCTAATAAATATCTTTACACACACACATATACATATACACACACATATCTCTATTTCTCTATATCTATTTCTACCTATATCTCTTCTATTGGTTCTGTTTCTCTGTAAAATCCTAGTGCACAAAGCATATCTTGTTTATTCATTTTTGTTGTTATTAATCCTTACATGAGTGAGGATATTTTTTCCATTGATTTTTAGAGAGAGTAGAAGGGAGGGAGGATGAGAGGGAGGGAGACAGAGAAAGAGAAAAACATCAGGTAAGAGAGACACATCGATTGATTGCCTCCTGCATGCAGCCTAACTGGGGCCGGGGATTGAACATGCAACCCAGGTATGTGCCCTTGACTGAGAATCAAACCCATGACCTTTCTGTGCAGGGCCAACGCTCTAACTACTGGAAAACACCAGCCAGAGCTATTTATTCTCAGAATGCTACCAGTCAAAGATGGATACAAACTTCCCAGATAAATTTCAAGCCTAACAATGGACAAAATGGGGTTTAGACTAAAGTAAGATAAGTCAGGGACAGCCCATCTAACTTCCATCCTAGGAATAAATGCCTCTCATTGTTCAAATTGGTTACTTTGGGACTGAGAATAGAAAGTTAGAGGCAGGGGATGGAGGGATAGATGCCAAATCTATTCTAAAATATTTAGGGCTTTTCCCTTTATAAATATCTGGCATTAAAAGTACCATCAGGGCCCTAGCTGGTTTGGCTCAGTGGATGGCGTGTCGGCCTGCCGACTGAAGGGTCCCAGGTTCAATTCCGGTCAAGGGCATGTGCCTTGGTTGTGGGCACATCCCCAGTGGGGGGTGTGCAGGAGGCAGCTGATTGATGTTTCTCTCTCATCGATGTTTCTAACTCTCTATCCCTCTCTGTAAAAAAATCAATAAAATACATATTTAAAAAAATAAAATAAAATAAATAAAAGTACCATCAGGGCAATTTAGTCATGAGAGTAAACTAATAAGAATTACGTTGTGGACTGTTGGTGATATTTTTAATTAATCCAGATATTCTGTAACTATGCAGACCCCATGTGGCCTAGATTCCCAGGAACCCTGACAGCCCTTGCCTAAATAAGCCCCCACTGCTTCTGCACTGTGGCAGGAGCTGCCCAAACCAGAAGGCGCTCAGTTCCAAGTGTCGTCACCTCTGCTCATGCCTTTGATTTGGGGCCCATGTCTAAAGACTATTGTTTGCTCAGGCCATGGCATCGCTACCTATCCGGGCCTGACTCGCCTGATTGGCATATCACTTGTTTTAGGCCTCAGTATCATTTTTTCTGGATAACAACTGTAACTCTCTTCTGATACTCCACCCTACCCCCAAACTCTAAGAAAGTGAATTTTGATTATATTTCCTGACCTGCATTTTAAATTAAATCATCCCACTGTTATCTCCCAATTCCACAAAAGTTGATAACAGGTAGAAAAAAAATGTATTTATAGAAACTTTCCTCGTTAAACATATTTCTCCTCTAAACATTTTGAAAATACTAAAAAAGCCCTAATATGATAAAATCAATAATATCTGAGTGACAGAATTGCAGATGGTTTCTCTCCAGATTTTATGAAATGTGAGGTTACTTAAGTAACGTTAGTTGAATAAATAAGAAAGCAACTTGATTCATAGAAATCTTATCATTGTTAATAAATTTTTAAGATTATATTTACTCTAGCAGCCTGATGCACGAAATTTGTACAAGGGGCTCGGCCCTTGCAGCCCCGGCTTCATCTAGAAGATCGTCCGGATGGTCGTTCTGCTGTTTGGTCTAATTAGCATATTAGCTCTTTATTATATAGGATACACATGCAAACACAAAAATGTGTTATATGTGTGTGAGCATGTATGACTTAGAGCTAAAGGACCTTACAAAATAGTCTTTCCTCTTTTACAAAATCTAAAATTATCTGTTATGGTCTGTGGTCATTTAAATCCCATTTATATTTTAATTTTTATATTAATCAGCTGGCTTGCCTGGAATTACAGAGGAGCAGGGAGTCAGTCATTGGATATTAGAGCTGGAGGGAACTTAATGGACCCAATTCAGGTCCCTGTCAGGTAAATGATGAATTTATAATCATAATAAGAGGTGACTAAGGAAATCAAGCCAAATTTTGTTAATAGGTGTATCTTGGGAGTAATTATATCTGGGATAGAAGCCAATGCCAAGATCACTCTCTTCTTCTGAGTATAGTTTCATGTTCAGTCTCTTTGCTGTTTCCACAATGCCAAAACCAAACTGCAAGGGAACTGATTTACTCAAAATATCATTCATTTAGTTAGTCAACATGGTACCAATACATTAAATTAATAGATTCCCCCCCCCCCTAAATTGAACAGGTGTTTTGGTATCTACTGTTATAAGCCTTCTACATGTGAAATTTTGTTGATGTTTTTTTGTTTTATTTTGTTGTTAACCCTCACCCGAGGATATTTTTTCATTGATTTTTTAGAGAGTAGAAGGGAAAGGGAGAGAGAGAGAAACATCAATGTGAGAGAGACACATTGATTGGTTGCCTCCCACACAGACCAACCAGGGCTGGGGATCGAGTCTGCAACCAAGGCACATGACCTTGACCAGAATCGAACCCAAAACCCTTCAGTCCACGGTCTGACACTCTATCCACTGAGCCAAATTGGAGAGGGCTACATGTGATATTTTGGACATTCACCTTCAGATGTCCTACACTCCAAAGTATTATCCAAGAATAGGCAAAAATCATGAAAATGCAAACCACAAGAAGGAGGAGATAATTATTTTCAATGACAAATATTTGAACCACCTCTACATATTAATAAGAAATGTATAGATAACTCAAATAAAACATAAACAAAAGATTTGAATAGACACCTCACCAAAAAAGAATATCCAAAAGGCAAATAAGCACATGAAAAGTTATTCAACATCATTAACCGTCAGAAAAATGCAAGTTAGAACTAAACCACGATGCTATTATACACCTAGAAATGGGCTATAACAACTGAATAAGCAGACATCATCCAGCGTTGGTAAGAAAGTGGAGCAACAGTAATTCACGTACATTTGTGCACAGGGGTAGAAATCCACACAGTGTTTTTTAATAGAACCTCCTAAAGCTGAACATAGGCATACCCTATAACACAGCCATTCCATTCCTATGTATGCTTACACATATAAAAAAAATTTACAAAAATCTCCATAACAACAATATTTATAATAATTCCAAACTGGAAATAACTCAAATGTCCAGGAGCAGTAAAATAGATAAATAAAATCTGAGTTAAAGACAATTCAATGTAACGTCCAACAGGGCAATAGAACTAACTTTTGTGGTGACCAGTTTTCTCAGACTGAGGTATCAATGAAATCAAGCATTTGCTTGATCATCTTGAAGGACTGAGGGTGTGGAAGGAAGTGGGTTGTAAAAACTGAACAATGAATATTTAAATACTTGAAATTACTGTAGATGGTAAAAAAATGAAGTTGAAATTTTGCTTTTACTTTAGTGGGGGTTTTTTTGTTTTTAGTTGAAATTTTTTAGACATCATTTTATATTCCAAATTTCTACCATTCTTACAGGACCGTCTGCCAGTATATTTGAATTAATGATATACCTTTTTTTGGGAAAAGAAATGGTACTTGATAAAGGGATAGGGAAGAATATGAGTTTTTTTGCTTTGCTGAGAAATAAATGTGAATTAAGCAGGCTGTGAGGTTGCTATGGAGACAAGTCACTGATATAGTCACTAAAAACCCCACAAAGTTCCCTCAGTTCTCTGCATCCTCAATAATCTTCATGAAAGGTCTGATGATGTCATGCCACTTAATTTATTTTGTAATTTGTAAAATTGTAAGTTATACCTTCTATGTGGTCTCAAGGCATTCAGTATTCAACAGACAGTCATGGAACCCTTTCAATGTGGCAGCACAGTTCTAAATGCTGGGTGGCAAGAGCCAGTGTGTGTAAGAAGTGAATGGACACATTTGTACATAGTTCGATAGTAGAAGATAATTTTCTAAGAATTGAAAATGGTTGGAAAGGAGGAGGGATATGAATCAGGGTTGATCTGGGGTTTTCTCCTAAGAAATTAAAAGGATGGTGTTGCAATTCACCAAGATGATAAATAATGTGAAAAGATCAGACTTGCAGGGTAAAAAAAAAAATTATAAACTCCAATTTGGGCTTGTTAGGTTGAAAATGGTTATTAGACATCCACCGTGGCAATGTTGAGCAAGCAGGTGCAGATATGATTCAGATTCAGAAAGAGGTCCAGACTGAAGATATGGTCATAGGTAGGTTTCAAAGCCACAAGAATGGATGAGCTCACCAAGCAGGTGTATATGGACAGAAAGAAGGGATGAGGACAGAACCTTGGGAGCACTCCAAAGGTTAGAGATCTGGAAGATGAGGAGAAACAGAGCAAAGGAAACAAACAAAAAGACACCAAGGAGGTAGCAGGAGAACCAAGAGAGCACAGGTCCTGGAACAGGGACAGCAGGGGATTAACACACAGCTGCTGGCAGGTTGATCGAGGGTACAAGAAAGTTCTTGTCCTCTTGTTTCTGATTTTCAGTAAAATAGAGGAAGGGTTAGCCACTAGGAGTGAAGGATGGACAAAGATAGTGGAGGTTTGGAGAAAGACAAGGCACAAAATAGTAGCCTAGAGAGTGCTACTAAAGATATTTGTAGACAAAAAAAAAAAATAGGTAAACAGATCCAGAGGTCCTAAGGGCATAAGATCAGCATTATGAATAGAGAGTGACATGACAACATGGTTTGGTGTTTCTCTCCAGCCACAGACAGATGCTTGGAACAGGTGAGGAGAAGGCAGGGAGCTTGATGAACCCAAGGACTGGGCTTTCCCAAATGACTATGGGAAAGGGAGAGAGAGAGGAGGGAGGTAAGGTACGTACAAAGCATGTATGATGGACTAGGGAAGCTAAGCTGGGAAATAAGGACAATGATGCAATGAGGAGATGGAGGGAAGTGAAAAAGTCAGAGGGTCCTTGGATTGTAAATCTTGAAGGGTGAAGTACATTTTTGAGTTGAGGTGCATGACGGAGTGAGCTGGCCAATCATTAAGAGGTGGTGATCTTAAAGTGGAGTGGTGAAGTTGAGGTCAGGAAAGGGCACAGCACCGAGTAATGCGAAGGTCTAGAGAATGCTAGGGAGTGGAGGGCTAAGAGAGGGTCGAGAGCATGGTCACCGGAGAAGAGGAAGCCAAAGAGCTGAGGCAACAGAGGCTGGGAAAGTCATTCATATTGACTTATCAGGAACTATTGTGGGACTCAACTGATGGGGCAAAAGCTACCATTTTCTCTGAGAGATGAGGGCACAGTCACTGCACAGGCAACTTCAACCAGCTGGAGGACTGGGTGGAGGACTCTGATGCATAGCCTTTTAAGCTAAAGAGGGGGTGTGGTCTGAAAGGAGCAGGGAGGAGCCCAGGCCCAGGACTTTGAGGGCAGAGAAGGAGAAAACCACCAGAGGGAGCTGCCAGGAAGTGTTATCCTCAGGGAAGACCTCATTGCATCTCTTTAATGCAAGATTGAGGATATAGTGGCTTTTGCTACTGAGTGGCCTATTCAGAGGGCATAGTGGAGACAAGGGGTCTTTGATGGGGTCAAGTTGGGGGGGGGGGTGTCATGGGGATGGGGATCCAGATATTGAAGACATGGTCATATTTGGTTTCCTTGTGGTGCTCCAAGCAAACAGTCGCCGTAGACACATGGAATTAGTCCTGAGACTCTCCCTGCTCTTTGGTGAGGCTGAGGGCTGGGGCAGGGCTGGGTGTAGGACGAAGAAGGCAAGGCCTTGCTTCACTTCACTCTGCCCAAGGCAGGCATGGGGCTCGTGGAGCAGTGGTTAGAAGAGTGCACACCTCCAAGAGTCCAGCACTGATCATCACTACCTCTACTGAGAAGTAAAAATAGACCTACCAAGATTTTGAAGTGAGTGCTAAGAGCTGGGAAGAACAGGTATCTGCCCAAATCCTTTCTTTATCATTGCACCACTATGGCTACTAGTTCCAGGTCAGATGGAAGTTTAATCAGCTGACAGCTCACCAAGCCCAGTAGTCACTGATTAGAATGGCCATCCGACAGTAAGAGAAGACTCCCCTCTGCTGAGGGCTGAGAATAGGGATGGGAATTTAAAACCTTCTTTCCTGTTTGTATGAGAAATCAGGGTCCTGAACAACACAACTTGGCAAACTGACTGTTGGTCGAGTGGGTCCACTGGCAGATGATGCCACCGGCCGTGTTTTTGATTCACCAGAAACCATGTGGAGAGTTAATATCCTGCTTCTCCAGAAGCCAGGGAGTGCTCATGGGTGGGAAGGAAAAAAGGTAGTCAAGGTCAGATGTGCTGTGGCTGCTGCTGCAGAAAGTAACAGCCTGGAGTATGGTGGGAAGGGGGGTGAGGGGGAATGGAAACTCAGCCAAGAATAGAAAACTGCATTTTAGGTGAAAAATGGATAGTGGAGATCACTGCTCTCCTAAGATGCTCTCCTCCAAAAACAGTCACCTTTTAAGTGATTTGATTTCACCACTAAACAGTTTGCCCATAAGGTAAGTGCTCAGTTAAGGCAAAGGAGGGAGCTGCATTTGGAGAGATTGATGTTCCAGGCTTTTAGATCACATGCAGAAAAAAAAATTAGAAATAAATTGTTTCTTTAACCTGCCACAGTGATGCTTCCTGTCCCTCATGCAATTGCTGGGAGAGGCCAGCCTTCCCAAATTAGCATCCAACCTAGACCTACAGTTGATGGCTTGCAGGCCTGAAAGGGCGGCTGCGGAGAACTACTGGGATAGTATCATGACGTTGGCTTCCAGAGGTGGCAGGCTTTGCCCCAGGAAAATCAGAGGGTAATTGTCAGTGATATCCTTGGTTGGCTGGAAAACTCTATTTGGTGTTTAAACCTAAGGTCAGGTTCCCCAGAGCCCTGGGATCTCATCTCTGGAAAGCAAGGGCAGTTTTAATGGTGGAAATTAGTATGAAGGAGAGTGGATGAGATTCAAGGTGAAGGGAAGCAGCTGTTAAAATATCCACAGTGTTTACATTCCTCTGACATTCCTGCTCGTGGGGGTGGGGGTGGGGGTGGGGGTGTGCTGGAAGTCACATTGGTGGGCGGATCAGAAGGCACTGCTGCAAACAAAAGTGCAGACATTAAATTCCACTTAAACACTGGATGCATTAGTCTCCAAATTGTTCTGGGCACAGCTCCCCTGGCTCCCCTGCCTAGGGAGCCCATTATGTGGGTGGTCCAAAACAGCTGTTAATTGTAGTGGCTTCCCTTGTGCTCATCCCTTGTCAAGTTGAAGACCACAAGCACACAGAACATTAGTGACGCTATGCACCACCCATCAGGTGTCTGTAACACCAGAGGTGGGCGATTAGGCATGATGATCACATATTCCGAGAACGGTGGAGATGCTGAGCAAACAGGTGATTTATTGCTGTGGAAGGCCAATAAGAGCTGACTAAAGGGAGCAGGGCCCAGAGGAGCAGTGACTAAATGATTTCCTAATGGCTTGCAAGAGTCTCAGTGCTTCCCTCTGTACCTAATGCAATAGCAGAGGGTGCCCTTTGGACCAGAGAGAGAATCTGGATCATTAATCCTAGCTGGGTGATTTTTAAGATAAGAGGAAAGAGTTGAAGGTAAGGGGAACTGCAGATAGTTGGGAAATGCTTTTTTTACTGATAGGGGTGAGTAGATTTATAGTCGTGGTTTCTCATATCATGAAACACCTCCTTGGGAAGTATAAAGTTTTGGATATCTTACACTCCAGTGTGTGTGCGTGTGTGTGTGTGTGTGTGTGTGTGTGTGTGTGTGTGTGTGTATGTGTGTGTACATACAGATTTACATACAATTTCAGAGAATTTGTGTATCCCTAAAACTAACCCATTAAGCCCAGTTTTAGAAGTCCTGCCCAGTATAGATTAAGAAGGAAATATTTTATCTAATAACAAAATCCCTTTTCTAAAAGTTTAAAACATTTTATTCAGTGGGGGGTGAGTATTCCTCATCAAAACACAAGTAGATATGGGTGTGTGTGTTTTTTTTCGGATTGAATTTAAATTCCTGAATTTTTGTCTCTAGTTTCTCTTCCAGGCTTTCCGTGTCAATTTGTTGCCTCCAGAATTAGTACTATTATTTTAAAAATCTTTATTGTTGAAAGTATTATATATGTCCCCCTTTTTCTCCTTTTGACCCCTTATAGTCGCCCCCCACCCCAGGCCTCCACCACACTATTGTCTGTGTCCAAGGGTTATGCATACATGCATATAAGTTCTTTGGTTGATCTCTTCCCACCCACACACCCACCCCTGACTTCCCTCTGAGATTCTATAATCTGTTCCATGCTTCCATGTGTCTGGATCTATTTTGTTCAACAGTTTTATTTTGTTCATTAGATTCCACATATGAGTGAGATTATGTGATACTTGTCTTTCTCTGACTGGCTTATTTAGCTTAGAATAATACTCTCCAGGTCCCTCTATGCTGTCTCAAAGGGTAAGAGATTCTTCTTTTTTTACTGCTGCATAGTATTCCATGGTGTCAATGTACCAGCACTTCTTGATACACTCATCTACTGATGGGCACTTGGGCTATTTCCAGTGCCCAATTGTAAATTTTGCTGCTATGAACACAAGGGTGCATATATTCTTTCTGATTGATGTTTCGGATTTCTTAGCATATATTCCTAGAAATGGGATCACTGGGTCTAATGACAGTTCCATATTTAATTTTTTGAGGAAAATCCATACTATCCTATATAATAAAAGGCTAATATGCAAATTGTCCCTTTGGGAGTTCAACCGACTGGGAGTTCAACCGCTCGCTATGATGTGCGCTGACCACCAGGGGCTGGCGTGGAATGAAGGAAGGCCCCGGCTGGCAGCCGGCAGTTGGCAGCTGGGGAAGGAAGGCCCCAATCGGCCCTGATTGCCGGCCAGGCTTAGGTACTCTACCCATGCACAAATTTCGTGCACCAGGCCTTTAGTTTTCAATAATGAAATACACTAGTCTGCATTCCCACCATCAGTATACTAAGGTTCCCTTTTCTCCACATCCTCCTCAGCACTTGTCATTTGTTAATTTGTTGATGGTAACCATTCTGACAGGTGTGAGGTGATACCTCATTGTCTGATGATCAGTGAATTAGAGAATTTTTCATATGTCTCTTGGCCATGTGCATGTCCTCTTTGGAGAAGTGTCTATTTGGGTCCTTTGCCCATTTTTAATTGGATTGTCTTCTTTTTGTTAAGTTGTATGAGTTCCTTATATATTTTGGATATTAACCCTTTTTTTCAGATGTATCATTGCCAAATATGTTCTCCCATACAGTTGGCTCCCTTTTCATTTTGTTGATTGTTTCTTTTGCTGTGCAGAAGCTTTTTATTTGGATGTAGTGCCATATGTTTATTTTCTCCCTAGTTTCCTTTGTCCTAGGAGATGTGTCCCCAAACATATTGCTATGAGAGATGTCTGAGATTTTGTTGCCTATGGTTTCACGCCTTTCATTTAAGTCTTTTTTTCCCATTTTGTATTTATTCTTGTGTATGGTTTAAGTTGGTGGTCTAGTTTCTTTTTTTTTTTAATGTATCTGTCCAACTTTCCCAACACCATTTATTGAAGAGACTGTCTTGACTCCATTGTATGTTCTTGCCTCCTTTGTCAAATATTAATTAAGCGTAATGGCTTGCGTCGATTTGTGGGGTCTCTGCTCTGTTCCATTGATCTATATGTCTGTTCTTGTGCCAGTACCAGGCTGTTTTGATTACAGTGTGTTGCCTCCAGAATTAAATATGGGTAAAACATAGTCAACTATTAACAAAATATGTATTTAGCATTTATAATGTCTAAGTATGCAGAGATGAACAAATCTGCTGTGAAAAAAAAGAAATACTTAAAAATCAACTCTAATACCACCTAGATTATGGCTGTAAAACAGCAGTCCAAGTAGATAAAAGGGGGGAATGTAAATCCTGGGTGACAAAACCTGGGAAGGTTTCATGAATGACATATAATTTAAATCAATGTTAAAAGTGTTAACTGTTTCTTCCTGAACCTTCAGTGGGAAATGCACTTCATGTTATAGTGTAGTACATATATTCATATATATGTGAAATAAGAATTTCACAAAGCAATATTCCCCTTATTATGGGCCAGTATATTCTCTTGTGTTCTATTCTATTCTACTCTACCATATGCCACTTATTCTCACTTAACCAAAAACCATGGTTGAAACCTATGAAGTTCATTTCAAAACCAATGGGCTGTTTTCTACAGCTCTATAAACACTGCCTTAAAGGATGGTGGGGATGGGGATACTTTGCATGATTAATATCGCTTTCATTTCCAGAAATTCTATGATATACATACCTTTACCATCCCTGTTTTTCAGATATGGACACTGAGACTTGGCGAGGTTAAGTAACATGTCCTAGGTCCTGAAGCTCTTAAGTAGTGCAATGGGAATTTGAACCCAGTGCAATGTGACTATGCAAAGGCCCAAGATCTTGAAAAGGCACAGAGGGAGGAAATCGTATTTGGGGCAACATGCTATTTGGCTGTAGTGTAGGAAATTAACAGGAAATTGGGGAGAGATGATTATAAAAGGAATCACATGTCATTATCTATCTATCTATATATATATATATATATATATATATATATATATATATATATATATATATATATATATATATATATAAAAGCCCAGCAACCATTACGGTGGAATGACTGGAACAACCAGTCGCTATGACATGCACTGACCACCAGAGGGCAGACGCTCAATGCAGGAGCTGCTCCCTGGTGGTCAGTGTGCTCCCACAGTGAGAGCACTGCTCAGCCAGAAGCCTGGCTCATGGCTGGTGAGCGCAGCTGCAGCCACGAACCTCTTCCGCCTCCGGCAGGCGCAATCTCCAGCAAACAGACTACAGTCCCGATGCCTGGGTGGTGGGGACATAGCCAGAATGACCATGGATCAGCCACCGCCGGCCCCTGGAACTCTCCCTTCGGATCCTGTGGCTGCATTGCACCCCTTACCTATTGCATTCTGGCTCTCTGAGTGTGGACTTGGGAAAAACCCACAGAGGTGCTTCACACACATACTGCCTGGGCCGGCCCCCTTCTCGAGAGTGAGCGCCAGTGAAGTCCAGCCCAATGACTGACACCCATGCGTGTCCATGGGCGAGCCCTTCGCAACTTTCACCTACCACCCGGTCCTGGCCCCATCTCCCGGAAAGGTCAGCATCCTGGCACCAAATACCTGCTCCTGGATCCCTGCAGAGTGCTAGTTGGCTCCAGTGGGTGAAGAGGCACCAGCTGGTTCTGGCCTGACCTGTTCGGTTCAGGCAGCCCCACACTTGGGCTGGGAGTTGTGTGGAAAAGTCACCAACTATACCCTGCAGGTACAATCTACTGTGAACACATGCAGCGTGGAACGTTCGCGTGTGACCGGGAGGACTTTGATACCTATGCCGGCCCCCTGGAACTCCCCCTCGGGCATCAGGGCCATGTTCCACCCCTTAGCTATTGCAATGTTCCTTCAGATGCAGAACTGAAATAGTAAGAATGCGCCCTACCTGGGATCATGATGGGCCTTTCCCTCCTTCCAAGCCGGACCAGTCCCCACCTCCGGAGAGAGTCCCAGAAAATTTGAGAAAATCCCAATCCAACAAGTGGGCCTCCTAGCATGTCCGTGGCCAAGCCCACTGTGCCCTTCCCGGGCCTGGCCTTCATCCAGACTCCCATGTTCCCCGGAGGCTCCCATGAGCTGGCAGGCCCACAGATGGCGGCTCCTGCGGATGGACCCCCAACAGTGCTGGTACCCGGCCCTAAGGACACCCACAGCTCAGCCAGAAGTTGCCATGAGGTACATACCCCATAAGCCTACAGGTACAATCTCTGGGGAACAGATGAAGTGCGGACACTTGGAGTAACCAGGACAAGCCTGATATCACTGCCAGGCTCCTGGAACTCTGCCTCTGGCATCGAAATCAAATCTCATCCCTTACCAATTGCCTTGGAGCTACAGAGGAAAACAACAATATAAAAGTAGCCACAAGGTGGCGACTGACAATTGGGGTAAAAGTCAGAGAGATGGATCTGAAGGATGGGGGCATGGGTGAGAGAGCACCCCTGCCCTCCAAGATCTCCAGCTTTGTATTGTTCACCTCAGAGCGTCTCTTATACAGCTCCAAGCAGTGGAAAACATTCAGCACAGCCCAAGGCATCTACTGGGGACCTCCTGGCTGGCAAGGCATGACCCTGGCCACAGAAGGGACATTTGGAAATATTTTTTCAGGAAGCTGCAGGGAGGAGGACAGACTCCCCAAGTGACTTCCCAGCAGCTCACGGGACATGGAAAGTCCCCAGGCATACAGGTGTGAGCTCCTGATTTCCTTTCAATGTGCATGAATCTGTGCACTGGGCCACTAGTCCTATATAATAAAAGGCTAATATACAAATCAAAGGAACAGAGGAACAACCGGTTGCTATGACGTGCACTGACCACCAGGGGGTAGATGCTCAACACAGGATCTGCCCCTAGTGGTCAGTGCTCTACCACAGGGGGAGCACCAATCAGCCAGGAGTCCTGCTCATGACTGCTGGCTTAGGCCCACTCCCCAAGGGCTCCCGGACTGCGAGAGGGATGTACGACTGCTGGCTTAGGCCCGCTCCCTCTGGACATCCCCTGAGGGGTCCTGCACTGTGAGAGGGCTAAGGCTGCGCTGAGGGACTCCCCGCCCACCCACCCCCCACAGTGCACTAATCTTGTGCACCAGGCCTCTAGTTTTTAAATAATTTAAGTAAAATACTTTGTCTTTAATCTCTTGTCTCATTCTCAATGTCCTCCTGGATGATCTCCCTCCAACTTTAGTCTAATTCTCCCATACTTAATGTGTAGCTATATCCATTAAGAAATACAATTCAACTCATAGAAGATAGTTGAAAACTTATGTGCTTTAATGTTCAAGAAAACAACAACAACAAAAATATATGATGGGAAGAAATAGGGGGCATCTGGAATACTGTCAACAATAAAAATATTTTTTAAAAATATGACAAGAAGCCTGTTCTCAAAAAATATTACTGGGCAGGCAGAACTTACCTAGTAAAAATATATAGGTATATTAACCATATACACACATATAATGTAAAATGTTATTCTCAAAAATAAAATTTGTATAGGACAAATTATGGATGTAACATGGTAGTGAGGGAAAGGAGAAAACACTCATTTGGTTCTTGGAAGTAGATGGGATATAGAAGGACAATATAGAAGGGAGACATTCCAAGTAAGATGATAAGAAGTTTGAACTCAGAGAATACTTGGGTTATGGGTGGTGGTGGGAGGTAGAGACACAAAGGGGATTGGAGATGAAAGCAACTGGAAGACATTAGAAAGGTGGTAAAGATTCAAGGCTGGGCCTGGTTCAGTGACAAAGTTTTCTATAGTAGTTTTATTATTTTAAAAAAATGATTTATCTATATGATGTAGCTATATGGATATATACTTCTTTAATAAAATTATTTTTCATAAAAACAAAAGAAAGGGGGGAACTGGAGGACTGGGTGAAAAAGGTGAAGGGATTAACTATAGATTGGTAATTACAAAATAGTCAAGGGGATGTAAAGTACAGTATAGGAAATATCCTAGCTAATAAAAGGGTAATATGCAAATTAACCATCACTCTGCCACAAATATGGTGGCGCCCATAGCCACAAGATGGCAATTCCCAGTCCTCTCAGCCCCGCCAGAGTCCCCCAGTCCCGGCGGGGGAGAGGGGGGTGGCAGCCTCTGAGAGCAGGCTGCGTGAGCAACCTGGCAGAATGCTTGCTTGGTCACCACGCCCAGCTCGGGCTGGCCTCCCGAAGCTGGAGCGGACACGGACAGGGATGGGGGGCTGGCCCACAGCATCCGGGATGGAGTGCAGGCCCAGAGAGGAGACGGCAGGTCCGCCTCCCGTGGAAGCAGCGCGGGTCCCTCCCACCTCCTGTGGAATCAACATGGGTCCCTCCCAGCTCCCGCAGAAGTAGTGCGGCTCCTGGCGGTGCCCTGCGGGTCCCGCCAGCTCCCACGGATGGGCTACTAATAGTCAATAATATTGCAATAACTATGTATGTTGCCAGGTGGGTACTAGAAATATTGGGGGTAACACTTTGTAAAGTATATGATTACCTAACTACTGAATGGTGCATACCTAAAACTAATAAAAAATAATGTTGAGTTTAAACTGTAATTGAAAAATAAATAAATAATTAATTTTAAAAATAAATTGAGAATTGCATTCTTATAAAAGCAGATAGAAAAAAATATAAGTATAAAAACAAACCAAAAGCCTAACCCATGTTTATAGTTTTAAAAGTTATCTATTGCATTTTTTAAGTTATCAGGATTATTTAGATGAGAGCACCCACATTTTAAATTGGCCTGGGCATACCTCAGAGTTAATATACAGTGGTTGTTGTATTTTCATTTTGAAGAAATAATGAAACACTCTCATTTTCCTCCATGTTTCATTTAATACCTCCTAAAGTAATGCAAGGTATATACAGGCATGGGCAAAAGTAGGTTTACAGTTGTTTCTATGGAATACATATATATATATAAAGAATAAATAATAATGCAAGAATAAACTGTTTGACATACACAAAACTGTAAACCTACTTTTGCCCACCCCTGTACATTCAAAAGAAAGCATAACATTTTGGATACCAGGGGTCAAGTTCTTAATAATGACTATTGTTGCAATGTTCATGACACCATAGACAACAATCCTTTTCCTGTTCCAAAGGTGATCATTTTAGTTCTGTGTTGACTAGCTAGGTTATTTGCAATATATATTTTAATATGTTGCTTGTTCAATAGAAAATAGATCTCAACTCTCTTTTTTTAGTATCTGTGATTTACTTTCTAAAATGGAAACAATGAGAAATAGATCAATTTTGAATGGCTATTAGCAGAAATCAAAGTAAGTTTAAAAGGTATCTTTAACTTCTAAGCTGTTAAAGACAACTGCCCTCACCTTCCATTAAAATGTGCCTCCAGCCCTAACCGGTTTGGCTCAGTGGATAGAGCGTTGACCTGCGGACTGAAGGGTCCCAGGTTTGATTCCAGTCAAGGGCATGTACCTTGGTTGCGGGCACATCCCCAGTGGGGAGTGTGTAGGAGGCACCTGATCAATGTTTCTCTCTCATTGATGTTTCTAACTCTCTCTCCTTCTTCCTTCCTCTCTGTAAAAAATCAATAAAATATATTTAAAAATCCTATCTAATAAAATAGTAATATGCAAATTGACCATCACTCCAACACACAAGATGGCCGCCCCCATGTGGTCAAAGATGGCCGCCCCCATGTGGACACAAGATGGCCACCACAAGATGGCCTGCAGGAGAGGACATTTGGGGGGGACCCAGGCCTGCAGAGGAGAGCAGTTGGGGGTGACAGGGCCAGCAGGGGAGGGCAGTTGGGGGTGACCAGGCCTGCAGGGGAGGGCAGTTGGGGGTGACCTGGCCAGCAGGGGAGGGCAGTTAGGGGCGATCGGGCTGTCAGGGGAATGGTTAGGTGGTGATCAGGCTGGCAGGCAGAAGTGGTTAGGGGCAATCAGGCAGGCAGGCAGGCGAGCGGTTGGGAGCCAGCAGTCCTGGATTGTGAGAGGGATGTCTGGTGGAATCGGGCCTAAATGGGCAATCAGACATCCCTCGAGGGGTCCCAGATTGGAGAGGGTGAAGGCTGGGCGGAGGGACACCCCTCTCCCCACCCCTGTGCACAAATTTCGAGCACCGGATCTCTAGTAAATAAATAAATAAATAAATAAATAAATAAATAAAATGTGCCTCCAATAGCCCAGGACTCTGTTCCAGTAGGAAAGAGCCAATGATGGCTCTTCGCTAATAGTAAAGCACCAATTTGGTTACCATTGGGGAGTGTGTGTTTGTGTGATTTTAAAGAAATTAATCAGAACTTATTTTACCTATTTTGTGTGAATATAGATAAAAATGCCTTAACTGTCACACATTTGTTCTCAAAATCTGTACCTCTCTGAATTATAGTGCATTCTAGTTTGTCATGGTAGTTATGTTTTATAAAGCCATCTTGAATACTGAATTAGTGAATATAGAATCATTGTTCCTAGGAGAGATACAGGGTTAGGTTCCTGTGAGCCTTGGGTCACATTTTCATCAACTGATTAATACATAACCATGTTCTATGTGTGTTTCTGTCCTAAGGACATCTCATTTAATATGTTATTGATTCATTAACATTGAACTCAGCCAATAAAACTATGTATAATTCATGCCTGAACAAAGTTTACCAACTTGAAGAGGTATCAAAAACACCTAAATATTGAAAACTGAAATTCAAAAAGTACTCTGTATAATGTATTCTTTTGTGTAAAAACCAAAAGAAAACCAACAACAAAATTTTCTATGTATGTGTGTGTGTTTGCACAAGCATTATGAACAGAACTGAAATACAATAATACCAGGCTGTTAGCATTATCACAGGGCAGTAAAGGGCAGAATGGGAAGAAGAGTGTTAACACTAAATATAAATATGTTTTACTTATGTGTTTAAAAATATGGTTTATACAACTTATTTTTAAATTATTTACTTATTTATAAAAACACTAGAGGCCCAGTGCATGATTGAATCATGCACGTGTAGGGTCCCCTACACGCTTTTGCTTTTCGCGGTGGAGCTGGGTGCCTGTCCACTGGTGCACCAGGCCTTTCAGAAGCCTCCGGCTCGGCGGAAGCTTCTGAAAGGCCTGGTGCCGGAGTAGACATGCACCCAGATCCCCCACTTTTGATGGTCTGCAGCCGCTGAGGGGGGCTACCCTGCTGTTGAGAGGCGCAGGGGGCGGGACTCCCACCCCCTGCACCTCTCAATGGCCGCTGAGGGGGGCTGCCGCGGACACTTGGCTACACTGCCGTTGAGAGGCGCAGTTGGGTGTCCGTGGCAGGCCCCCTCAGCGGCTGCGGATCTGGCCGTTGAGAGGCACAGGGGGCGGGAGTCCCACCCCCTGCGCCTCTCAACAGCAGGGTAGCCCCTCTCAGTGGCAGCGGATCCGTGCCTCTCAATGGCCGGATAGGGCACCCCGAGTCCCGCCCCCCAGCCTCCCACCGCCCAATCGTGGGCGTAGCAGAGTGATGGTAATTTACATGTTACTCTATTATTAGATAGGATAAAAGTTCCAATAAAACCACTGGCTCTCTTTAGCTGGCAGAAAAAAACATAAAAAAATTAAACTAAGAAGGAGTTAGTATCTGTGACTACTAAAGAGAAGTTTTAAATTATTTAAATTAAACTAGAATTGGAATAAAATAATGCTAGTGGATTAAAAAGTCTTGATAAAATTTCAATTTTATAAAGAATATACATGATCAAAATAATGAGAAAAAATAGAAAACCTGGAAAAATAACAACTATTAAAAAATGAAAAAGTTATCAAATAATTACTTCCAAAAAGCCTAAGCCCTGATGATTTTTAGCAGCCATTGCTTTTAAACAGATTCTTTCAATACCATAAAAACAGTTGAAGGAAGCAAAAATCTTTAAAGCTACTTTATTTATTCCAGTGGGGGGGGGAGGGGGATGAGAAACACACACAGAGAGAAAAAGAATACATCTATCAACTTGCTGGGGGGGGGGGGGGGGGGAATGTGAAACTAGAGAGCCAGAAACTTGGAACAATGTTTGGCAGAAAAAGCAGACTAGATCAGAAGGGCATAGAAACCAGAGAAAAGAAAATATTACACACAGAGAAGAAATGTGCAGACTAAAACCACACTTTCTCCTATTGAAACCCTTCGGCCACTTAAACTAGGAAGGGCTCATGCAATTCATAGAGCAGAAGTTGACTCTGAGTTTCAACTCGAAAAATATAACCATTTTAATCTTGTATGCATTGAATAGTATCTATAATAATAAAAGTGTAATATGCTAATTAGACCCAATGTCTGGCGAAGCCGCAGCAGGTGGGGGTTGAGGCAGAGGTAGCTGCCGAGGTGGCGAGGGCCTAGACCCTTGCACGAATTTTGTGCATCGGGCCTCTAGTATAATAACACTAGTAAGAATGATAGAACCTACAAGCAGAAATTGACAAACCTGCCAATACAACGGGAAACTTTTTAACTTGAGTAATTGATAGGCCAGGCAGACAACAACAACAACAACAAAAATAGAGAATCTATACAGGATTTAACCAACACAACTAATAAGAGCAATCTAATGAATCTTACTAAAATATTCACCCACATATCTACAGGCAGGAGCCAACCAAGGAAACCGAAACCTTAAGTCTTTAAAACAGGGTGACGGGATTTAGTGCAAGAAATTGGTTGCACATGTGATGGACGAGTTGCAATGACAGATGGGTGTTCTTGAGCCAAGAGATTAGAGCAGCAGGAAGCCATCACCCCTTCAAAGCTGGGATCAGGAATAACGGACAGCTTTTCCAAGCAGTTTTACCATAATTAGTTGGAGAGGGATTTGGGGTCAGGGTTTGGTTTGGTTTTGCTGTTTCAAGGGATCGCTCCCCTTGCTCCTGAAGGAAGCGTTTCTGAGCCTCCTCTTCACTGCTGCTGTGGGAAGTTTGAGGTCCACGGGGAGAGCAATTTAATAAAGAGCATACAGAGGTCCAGGTCTGCCTCTTTACTTTCAAAAGAAAGAAAGAGAGAGAGAGAGAGAGAGAGAGAGAGAGAGAGAGAGAGAGAGAGAGAGAGAGAGAGGAAGGAAGGAAGGAAGGAAGGAAGGAAGGAAGGAAGGAAGGAAGGAAGGAAGGAAGGAAGGAAGGAAGGAAGGAAGGAAAGAAAGAAAGAGAAAACACAGAGAAAAACCAAATATGTTATATAAGGATCATTCTCTGAAACAAATCTGCAGATGGAAGCAGGAGCATACTGTGTTCCAAAAAACTGTAATACAGAAAGCTTAACAGAGAGCCATATCCTGGTGAAGTGGTTGAGCTTCAAAGATGAAGGATTTCTCTAGGCATCCAGGCAGCAATATCATATCTTCTAGAGAAAGCTGTCAGGCTGGCCTCCAACCCTCCATAGTGATGGGGGTGCCAGGAGACATTAGTGCTTGCTGTGTCCTGAAGGGAAGAGTGACTGAGAGCTCAGGATCCCCAAACACCTTGTGTTTCAAGCTACATAATTTGGGGGGCCGAAAGCAAAATGAAAATGTGGGGCATTTATCAAAAAGAATATTAAGAATTTCAAGACGGTGACAGCAGAACATTAAACCAAGCACAAGTTCCTTCTCAGGACAGGACCCTGTGCAGTAGCACCGGATGCATGCTAACGAAGCCAGCCCCACTTCATCGTATAAAGAGAACACTCAGGCATACGTAAAAAATACAGTGTGAACCCTCTTCAGCAAATTATCTGATAACAAAAACCTAGAGATGAAGTAAAACAAAGAACTTAGAAATGACACTGCACTGCATTGAATTTATCTCTATATAAAACAAATACTAAACAATTTGGGGAATTATGGTTACAGAATATGAATATTTCATAATAAAAGAAAGAATGAAATTGCTAATGCACTTATCTAGCCCTGCTGGATAATTAGCTGATACTGCCTAAAATTATATTATGTATTTAATGAGACATAATGACTTCATACCCTCAATGCTTTATTTAGTATCTTTCCTTAATTGTAGAGAGATCTTTTGTTGGGAAGTCTCTCATGGAATAAGGATAAATTTATGTGAAGATTAAGGGATCTCACTCATTTTACTTCAGTTTATTTTTCTTCTATAATATTCAGGTAAGTTACATTATTAAAGTATTAACTGTTTTTATGTGACTGTTTTTATGCAAGCCCAACTGTTAATGATTGTTCATAGATGGTAGGATCTGAGTGTTTTACTTTCATCTTTACCTTCTCATCATAACCAACTAGAAAACCAGACAAAATGAATGAGGCAACTATGTTCAGATATTGGACAACAGGCAGTGCAGGACTGCAGTACCTGAGATTGGGGAAGCAAATGAGGTGAACCTCAGCTTTCTTCTTTACAGATACTTTCTGGATAACAGTGCAGGGAGGAGGGTCTAGAGACCGGCACAATAGTTTCCCAGAGGTGAGGCAGCAGCGACTGGAGTTTGGGAAAGAGGGAGCATATGGAATTTGGGGGCAGAGCAATGGAGAGGAAAGTGCTGCATGGAATAAAAGCTCCAGAGCTATGCACAGACTTCCCCTGGAGTCTGAGACTGAATATGAAGTTTTGCATGTGTAGAAAAAGGTATGAATTGACTAAAAACTACCAGGGAGCTTTAAGGTGAACAAGTGTCAGAGCTTACAGAGCCAGAGTGGAAAGTTCTTGCTGCACAACCAAGCATTCCAGAAAGACACTAGAGGACTCCAACTTTAGTAGTGGGACTACGTTGGAACTAGACTGTTTCAAAGTCACCCCAACAAAAGCATAAGTAAGCCATAAAATCATCAGTCAGTCCTCAAGTAACTTATGCGCCTTCTTAAACAAAATTCAACATTCTTTCTGGGAATATAAAATCAAGAACTCAACAAAATCCACTATGCTCAGCATCCAATACAAAAGTACTTTATGCTTAAACTAGAGGCCTGATGCATGAAATTCATGCAAGGATAGGCCTTCCTTCCCCTGGCTGCCAGCTCTGGCTTCCCTCTGGCACCCAGGACCCAGGCTTCCCTCACAGCCCCAGCTTCATCTGGAAGGTCATCTGGTCTAATTAGCATATTATGCTTTTATTATTATAGATTCCTCCCATAGGAAAATATCAGGTGCCAATGGCTTCACTGTCAAATTCTATCAATCAATTAAGGAAGAAATGATATCAAATCTTCACAGATGTTTCAGAAAAAACCCACTTTAGGAGACTGGCACAATGGCACAAACCCAAAGAGATGATAAGGAAAAGAAACTTCAGACCAATATTCCTCATGAAAATATCATAAAGCCTTAAAAAAATATTAGAAAATCAAATCCAGCGATATATTATACTAGAGGCCTGGTGCACGAAATTCATGCACGGAGAGGGGGTGTCCCTCAGCCCAGCCTGCACCCTCTCCAATCTGGGACCCCTCAAGGGATGTCCGACTGCCCGTTTAGGCCCGATCCCACTGAGTTCAGGTATGAATTGACTAAAAACTACCAGGGAGCTTTAAGGTGAACAAGTGTCAGAGCTTACAGAGCCAGAGTGGAAAGTTCTTGCTGCACACCCAAGCATTCCAGAAAGACACCACTGGGATCGGGCCTAAATGGGCAGTCGGACATCCCTCTCACAATCCAGGACTGCTGGTTCCCAACTGCTCGCCTGCCTGCCTTCCTGATTGCCCCTAACCACTTCTGCCTGCCAGCCTGATCTCCCCCTAACCACTCCGCTGCCAGCCTGGTTGATGCCTAACTGCTCCCCTGCCAGCCTGTTTGCCCCCAACTTCCCTCCTCTGCCAGCCTGGCACCCCTAACTGCCCTCCCCTGAAGGGTTGATCACCTCCAACTGCCCTCCCTTGCAGGCCGGGTGCCTCCCAACTGCCCTCTCCTGCTGGCCATCTTGTGGTGGCCATCTTGTGTCCACATGGGGGTAGGATCTTTGACCACATGGGGACAGCCATATTGTGTGTTGGAGTGATGGTCAATCTGCATATTACTCTTTTATTAGAAAGGATAGAGGCCTGGTGCACGGGTGGGGGACAACTGGTTTGCCCTGAAGAGTGTCCCGGATTAGGGTGGAGGTTCCCTTGGGGAGTGGGGCGGCTTGGGAGAGGGGCCTGTGGTGGTTTGCAGGCCAGCCATGCGCCCCCGGCAACCCAAGTGGAGGCCCTCATATCTGGAATTTACTTATCTTTTACAATTGAAACTTTGTAGCCTAGAGCGGAGCCAAGCCTTCTGCTTGCTCCGGGGCAGCAGCCATTTCTGTTTAGGGTTTATTTACCTTCTATAATTGAAACTTTGTAGCCTGGAATGGAGGCCTAGGCCAGCCAGGGCTGCAGAAGCTTGGCTTCCTCCTTCAACCCTAGCCTCCTGCTCTTCCAGCTCTGTGGCTGCCGCCATTTCTGTTTGGATTTGTTTACCTTCTATAATTGAAACTTTATGTCCTTGAGTGGAGGCTTAGGCCGGCAAAGGCAGGCGGAAAGCTTGGCTTCCTCCATTGCCTGGGAAACCCAAGCCTCCCTCCTGTTCTCTGTGGCTGTAGCCATCTTGGTTGGGTTTATTTGCATACTCGCTCTGATTGGCTGGTGGGCGTAGCTGGTGGGCGTAGCGAAGGTATGGTCAATTTGCATATTACTCTTTTATTAGGTAGGATTAGTAGAATATACATGCATATGTGATATATACACTGAGGGGCCAGATTATTATGATCTCTGAACGCATAATAATCTGGCCACTCAGTGTATGTGTGTGTGTGTGTGTATATATATATATGTGTGTGTGTGTGTGTGTGTGTGTGTGTGTGTGTATTATAGGCCCGGTGCATGAATTCGTGCATGGGTGGGGCCCGGCCAGCCTGGCCAGGGGGAAGGGACATGGGCGGTTGGCTGGCCTGCCTGCTGGTCGAACTCCTGGTCGAGGAGACAATTTGCATATTAGCCTTTTATTATATAGGATATACACTGAGTGGCCAGATTATTATGCATTCAGAGATCATAATAATCTGGCTACTCAGTGTATATAAATACACACACATACACACACACACACACACACACACACACATATACACACACACACACACACACATATCCTATCTAATAATAGACAAATATGCAAATTGACCATACCTCCAACACACCCACAAGCCACGCCCACCATCCAATCAGAGCGAGTATGCAAATTAATCCAAACCAAGATGGCTACAGCCACAGAGAGCAAGGTTTCCTAGGTAACAGAGGAAGCCAAGCTTTCCGCCTGCCCTTGCCAGGCCTAAGCCTCCACTCAAGCTACAAAGTTTCAATTATAGAAGGTAAACAAATTTAAACAGAATGGTGGCAGAATGGAGCTTGAGAGAGCAGGCCAGGGTTGCCACCGGCAACAGGGGAAGCAAAGCTTTCTGCACACCCTGGCCAGGCCCACCCCCTTAAGGCAACAAAGTTTCAATTATAACCCCAACACAAATGGCTGCTGGCCTCCTCGGAGGGAGCCCCAGGCTTGGCTCCGCTCCAGGCTACAAAGTTTCAATTGTAGAAGGAAAATAAATTCCAGATACCAGGGCCTCTGCTTGGGTTGCCAGGGGGTGTGGCCGGCCTGCAAACCACCACAGGCCCCTCGCTCAGGCCGCCCCACGCCCCAAGGGAACCCCCACCTGATCCGGGACACCCTTCAGGGCAAACCAGCTGGCCCCCACCCCTGTACCAGGCCTCTATCCTATCTAATAAAAGAGTAATATACAGATTGATCATCACTGCAACACACAATATAGCTGCCCCCATGTGGTCAAAGATCCTGCCCTCATGTGGACACAAGATGGCCACCACAAGATGGCCAGCAGAAGAGGGCAGTTGGGAGGCACCCGGCCTGCAAGGGAGGGCAGTTGAGAGGGACCAGGCCTGCAAGGGAGGGCAGTTGGAGGTGATCAACCCTGCAGGAGAGGACAGTTAGGGGTGACCAGGCCGGCAGAGGAGGGAAGTTGGGGGCAAACATGCTGGCAGCAGAGTGGTTAGGGGGAGATCAGGCTGGCAGGCAGAAGCGGTTAGGGGCAATCAGGAAGGCAGGCAGGCAAGCAGTTGGGAGCCAGCAGTCCTGGATTGTGAGAGGGATGTCCGACTGCCCGTTTAGGCCCGATCGGGCCTAAACGGGCAGTCGGACATCCCTCAAGGGGTCCCATATTGGAGAGGGTACAGACTGGGCTGAGGGACAATCCCCCTCCGTGCACGAATTTCATGCATCGGGCCTCTAGTATATATATAACACACATCAATTTTTGTATATTAAAGTTATATATATTAATTGAGCCATACTGATGTATATTATATCTCATTTATAACTAAAAATAATAAATAGAACAAATTGATTAGGAAAAATTTGCAAATGCTTTATTGGACAAGGGACTTACATTTAGATTATTTAAAGAACTCACATACTCAATTAAAAACAACAATGAATAACCCAACTAAATAATGGATAAAGTATCTGAATAGCCAAAGGAGTCACACAAATGGCCAATAAACCCATGAAAAATGTTCAGCATTATTAGTCATTAGAAAAGCACAAATCAAAACCACAATGAAATACCATTTCATACCCTTTAGGATGAATATAATAGAAAAGTTAAATAACAAGTGTTGGTGAGGATGTGGAAAGAGCAGAACAAAACTTATACATGTATACCTCAACTACTTATGGGAATGTAAAATGGTGTTGACACTGAAAATCAAACTGCTAGTTCCCCAAAAGGTTAAAAGCAGGCTTATCAATTGTAGACCCTACAATTCCATTCCTAGACGGATACCCATGGGAAATGAACACATATCTTCACACAAAATCTTTTACACAAACATTCATAGCAGCATTATGCACAATAGCGAAGAAAGTAGAAACAACCCAAATGTCCATCAAGTAATGAATAGATAAACAAAATGTGGTGTATCCATACAATAGAATATTTTTTGTATTCTAATGTTTACAGAAACATTATCCATAATAGTCAAAAGGTGAAAGCAATCCAAATGTTGGTCGATAGATGAATAAATAACAAAATGTGATATCTTCATACATTTTGATTTATGGCCAAATCATACAATGGATTTGGCCATAAAAAGAAATGAAGTAGTTGTGTGCTACAACTAGGAAAACATGCCAAGTGAAAGAAGCTAGTCATAAAATACCATATATTTTATGATTTTATTCATGTAAAAGTCCCAGAATAGGGAATTCCATAGAGACAGAAAGTAGATTAGTAGTTGCTTAGGACTAGGGGAGGGATGAGAAGATGAAGGAGAGGAAGTTGATGGCTAAATGATAGTGGGTTTATTTTTGAGCTGATGAAAATATTCTAAAATTAACTGTGGTGATGGTTGCATATCTTTGAATATACTTAAAAATTGTTACATTATGCACTTTAAATAGGTGGTATATGAAATTATATGTCAACAAAGCTGTTTTTTATTGAGTGCTTCTTCAATCTGTTATTGGGGCTGGGGCATACATTGTCAGAGAAATAACACTGTGGTGGTTAAGGGTCAGGTTCCTAGGCTATCCACAAAAGATCATTTGGTGCAGACACAGCCATACTCCTGAGAAGCCTACATTGGTGTAAACAGCCTGAGGTCAGAAGTCAGACACTAGGGATACCCTGTCCTACCCTCCTTCCAGGACCAGAGCTGCCAGCACAGGCAGGAATGTGAGGGCTGCAAGATTGCCACAGGAGCTAGACGACCACAGGCGGCCTGAGTGACACACGGGGCTGCAGTGACCCCTCCTTACCTGAGCAGCCTCCCAGAGGCCTGCACTCAGAGCCTCAAGGGCACCACCCACAGTATAGCAGGGCCCCAACTGACTTCTCAAAGGCTGCATTGCCAGGTGGGTGGAGACGATAGGAGAGGCGAGGCCACTGTGCTCCTCACTGTGCCACAGGGCAGCCAACAGCACTTCCGGCTCAAGCAGGGCGAGCCCCAGAGCCTCCCTGTGCACCTCCTGCCTGTCTGTCTGGTCTACCTTCCTCCTGCCTCTTAGCCCTTGAAGATGAAATTCTTCTGGCCACGCTGCCAGGTCATGTGCCCCAAGCCCAGGAGATTGGTGTCCACCGCAGGCTCCCTCCCCACATCCACATGGTCCAGTCCATTGGGCACATCTTAGGCATGAGGGACACTGACGAGATGGACTCCCACTTCCTTTGCACGTGGAAATCTAGCTGTCAGAGTTTTGTTGAGTACTTCCGAAGTCCCGCCAGCCCCTGGGTGGTCCTCTGGTGGTCTCTATACAGGAGCACTAGCTGCCCCATCTCCAGGTGCCAAGGGCTGCCCAGCCCTGGGAAGGCGAGGTGGTGGTGGCGGTGTATTATGCTCCTGGTATCTTCCTGTAGTGTTGGCAACCTTGCAGCAGCGCATCCTCCAGTTCTCTGTGCCAGTGTTGGTTCACCCAGACAAGCCAGTGCAGGCAGAAGGCGGGGCCAGGCCATCGGTGCTGGGCCTCAGTGCCCCATCGCTCATGGGCGGGCAGGCACCAAGAGGCCTGTTCTGCTTCCAATGGAATAATATTTGACCACAAAAGGAGCAAAATAATGATACACACTGCAACACGGATGACCTTGAAAATATTAAGTGGAAGAAAGCAGTCACAAAATATTACATATCTTATGATTCTATGTATACAAAAAGTCCAGAATAAGGAAATCTGTAGAGAGAGAAAATAAATCAGTGGTTGCCTAGGCATGGGGGATGGGACAGTTGGGGGTGATAACTAAGAATGGTTCTTTTGAGGGGTGGTGATGAAAATATTCTAAAATTATTGTGGTTATAAATGCACAGCTCTGTGAATATACTAAAAACAATTGCCTTCTGTAGTTTAAATGGGTGCATTGTATGGGATGTGAATTATATCTGAATAAAGCTTCAGCAAGCTAATATATTTTCAAAAGAGTGGATATGAATGTGGAAAAATGAGTTTCAGAGACTATGGATGAGTAAATTGGGACAGTCTCTATGGAAAGCAGTTTAGTAGTAGTACATAGTAAAAGGGGAAGTCACACTCTCTGACCCAGAAATTCATCTTCTGTGTGTGATCTGGAGCGGTACTACTCCATCCAGGCTTAGATAAAGAGCTTGCACCAGAATATTAATCAGCGCATAGCTCCCTTTGTGGAGACAGTCTTGCTGTGAAATGTCAAGTGGTCTAAAAAATGTATTGTGACTTGCTCTGTCCCAGACTCCTTATCGTGCCATGGACTGTAATAATTGGTGGATAAAAAACCAGTTTAAGGACCACATTTTAAGTAGTACCATAATAGAGTCTGGGTTGATAATCCTGGTTATATCTCTCCAGGTAAAAGCAATACTCTGTTTAACAGAACCCTTCGAGGGATTCATCCCAATGATCCAGATACCCCTAAGTGCAAGAGTTGCCCTCTCATCTGGGAGTTTCTTCCTAGTCTACCTAGCACATCTTAATCTTATTTTAAACTCGGCTTGGCTTCCATTCACCTGCCTTCAGATGGTCTCTCTTGCCAATGTCCACTCCCCAACTCTCCGTATTAACCAGCATGCCCCTCACTCTGTAACATGCCCTCCACCCACCAAGGGCAGCCCTCTCTGGGTGTTCTTCAGTGGTCCCGCTGGCTTCTCCCATCATCTCGGCGTGTCACTTCAAAACACTTGGACGAGAGGGTGTGTTATTATGATAACACAATATAATTAAAGCTTACCAAAACAACAAAATGTGCATGGGCAAAGGATGTGTTTCTCTTAAAACTAATTTGAATGTTCTTTTGAGAAGACTTGATGAAGCTGTTCTCAAAAATGCAAAAAATATGTGAAAACTAGACAAAGTAAGTGTGAAATTTTGGGAAAACGATGAAAAATGTAGAGGAATAGGGAACTCAGGTGCTTCAAAAGAGTCTTTTGGGGTTCACTGCTCAGATGGAAGCAGGAGCATACTGTGTTCCAAAAAAAACCTGTAATATAGAAATCTTAACAGAGAGCAATATTCTGGTCAAGTGGTTGAGCTTCAAAGATGAAGGATTTCTCTAGGCATCCAGGCAGCAATATCATATCTTCTAGAGAAAGCTGTCAGGCTGGCCTCCAACGCTCCACAGTGATGTGGGTGCCAGGAGACATTAGTGCTTGCTGTGTTCTGAAGGGAAGAGTGACTGAAAGCTCAGGATCCCCAAACACCTTGTGTTTCAAACACAACGAGCTACATAAATTGGGGGGGGGGGTGGGCACTGTGTAGGAAAGCACACTCACCAATGATACGTTTGATAATGGGATCATTTCCAAAATATATAAAGAACTCATACAACTCAACAAAAGGAAACAAGCAATCCAATTAAAAATTGGGCAACGGACCTGAATAGATACTTCTCCAAAGAGAACATAGAGATGGCCAGTAGACACAAGAAAAAATGTTCAACGTACTAATCATCAGAGAGATGCAAATTAAAGCCAGTGAGATATCATCTCACTCTTATCAGAATGGCTATAATTAATAAATCAACAAATGACTAGTGCTGGCGAGGATGTGGAGAAAAGGGAACCCTAGTACCCTGCTGGTGTGAATGCAGACTGGTGCAGCCACTGTGGAAAACAGTATGGACCCAGCTATTTGACCCAGCAATCCTACTTCTGGGAATATATCCTAAGAAGCCTGAAACACCAATCAGAAAGAATATACACACCCATATGTTCATAGCAGAGTTATTTACAATAGCTAAGAGCTGGAAACAGTCCAAGTGCCCATCAGTAGATGAATGGATAAAAAAGATACAGTATATGTACACAATGGAATACTATGCCAACTGTAAAAAAGAATTATCTCTTACCCTTTGAGACAGCATGGAGGAACCTGGAGAGTATTATGCTAAGCGAAATAAGCCAGTCAGAGAAAGAAAAATATCACATGATCTCACTTATCCGTGGAAACTAATGAACAAAATAAACTCAGGAACAACATACTAGTATGTCCAAAGACATGGAAGCATGGAACAGACTGCCAGATCTCAGAGGAAAGGGCGTAGTGGAGGGAAGAGATTAACCAAAGAACTTATATACATACTCGCATAGCCCATGGACACAGACAATAGTGAGGTGAAGGCTTGGGGTCGGGTGGGAGTCAGGTGGAGGAGATCAAAGAGGGTGGGCAAATGGAGAACATCTGTAATACTCTCAGCAATAAAAATAAATTTTTTAAAAAGATTGAGTAAATAAATTGATTTAACAGAATACCATATCATCACTGAAAGGAATTTAATGCATATCAATGTATGTAGATAATCTCAAAGTGTATAATGTTGGATACAAAAGAAAGATAAGAATACCATTGTATTTACATTAATTAATAAAAATCAATGCTCTTTTATGCTCCTGGAAGCAAATATGTGATTTAATTTTTTTTTATATAGACTAGAAGATATCTACTAAATTCATGAAAAGGGCTACCTTTGGGGAAGGTACCGTTGGGAAGGAGAGAATTAAGACTGGGAATAGAGAGCAAAGAGACCTAAATTTTATCCATAACACTTTATTATATACCTTGAAAGGAACTGTGGGCTGCAAGGCTGCAGTGGGCACAGGGAAAGGTCTCAGCCCATCTTCCAGGCCCCCACCCGGCCCCTTCTGCTGCGGTCCCCGGTCCCCTGTCTTCTGGCAGCTCCGCTTCTGCCACTGTCACTTGCACCCACTGACAGTGCAGAGCAGTTGGGGCCAGCGCCAGCAGCGAGTGAGAGCAGGGCTGGTGCTGTCAGCAGTTGCAAGCGCCAGCTGCTGCCCCGATTGCCCCTCAGGAGCAGGGGAGGTAGAGAAGCCCTCAGGGGCGATCAGGGCCAGCAGCCACCATTTGCACCCACTGATGGTGCTGAGCCATCGAGACTGGCGCTGGCAGCGGGTACGCGTGGTGGCTCCAGAGCCGGCAGCAGGTGTGAGCGGGGCCGGTGCTGACTGCAGGTGAGAGCGGGGCCGGCACTTGCAGCAAGTGTGAGCACCTGGTGGGACTGCAGCACATGGGAGCAAAGAATTTTCAGTAACCACCTGAGGCTCATCCTGATGACAGTGACCAGCGCCCCCCACCTTGGTCTGGTGCCCCTGCTCACCTGCTCCACCATCCTGCCGCGGCTGATGCCCGCCATGTTCCACGTGAGATCCCTGGTGGTCAGCGCATGTCATAGTGACCGGTTGTTCAGTTGTTTGGTTATTCCACCATTCGGTCTATTTGCATATTAGGGTTTTATATATAGAGACTAGAGGCCCAGTGCATGATTGAATCATGCACGTGTAGGGTCCCCTACACGCTTTCGCTTTCGATCACGGGGGAGCTGGGTGCCTGTCCACTGGTGCCTGAGCAGTCAGGCACCCAGCTCCCACGCTTTTGCTTTTGATCGCAGGGGAGCTGGGTATCTGTCCGCTGGTGCACCAGGCCTTTCAGAAGCCTCTGGCACAGCGAAGGCTTCTGAAAGGCCTGGTGCCTGAGCGGACAGGCACCCAGCTCCCCCGCTTTTGATGGTCTGCGGTGGGACGTGAGCTCGCTGCCCCAGAGGCCCCTTCTGTGCCGCAGCACAGCCATGGCTCAGCATCCCGCCAGCCCAATCGGCTACCCTGGCCACCCTGAGTCCCGCCCCCCCGCGCCTCCTGGCCAATTGCGGGCATAGCAAAGGTACGGTCAATTTGCATATTTGTCTATTATTAGGTAGGATACTTTTTTAAAAACATTGAATCAAATGTGTCAAAAATACTAACAACTTTTAATACTGGGTGGTAGGTTCATGGATACTTGATATATGCTATTTGTATTTTTCTGTATTTTTAAATTTTACAAGAAAAATACACAATGGAGAGGCTTTACTTTCAGTAAATTAAGATGGCATGTAATCCAGTTAACTGCTCTAGTTATATTGGAAATTGGAAGTGTGAAACACCACCATCTGTTAAAGAAATCTTGACACCCATGGATAGCACAGAAACATCAAAGACTGATGTTTAAACTAGATGAGAGCAGATATACTAGTACTTGAGGACATTTGATGACTGTAATAATTCAGGCAATACATCCTGAAAACAAAGATCAGATTCCAATAGAGAGTCAAAAAGGAACATCTAGATTTTCAGATGAAATTATCAATGATATTGATTAAGGCATCATATATGACTTTTCATTAATTTTTCTTCTGGGTGGCAATAAAAGGCCTTTTTAACAGAAAAAATAGTTAAAAGTGTAAGCTGTTCTGAGGAATCCTTATGTATATTCCAGTCTGTACTATGGGATTAAAGTGTTAAATTTGGAGCGGCCAGGGGATACAGCAACATTTGAAGAATTGCAGCTTAAGCCCCATCCCCCTCAACTAGAAATAAATTGCTACTCTGACTGGTCTTTTCATCTTTTGTGCAGACAAATTCATTAAAAGGCACTTGCATGACGTGAGGCTATTTCCTTGCTGAACTTTTGTGCCGGAGACCTGCTGAGGACTGACTATAGTGAAAATTTCTGAAAGTAAGTGCATGCTGTGTAAGTACTTCCCTAGGTAAGTAATGCCCCAATTAACAAGTAATTGTGCAATAGTGCGGTCATTTTTTCCCATTGAAAAAAATTATTGCTATACTTGTGTTCCAATTCCAGCCATTGGTTTGTCCAGCAGGTAAATCTACAAATTATAAGTCCCAATATTGATCTCAATGAGCTTGTAGATATTAGAATTTTTAGATAAAATGAAGTGTGGAGCTTTATTTATGAATTCAGTTCAACCAACTTAATTTTTACTAAATCCCAGATATTTTGTAAGGCACTAAAAATACAAAATTGGAAATTATATTTCAGACTTTTTAGCTGGTTGTCAACAGCAAGGAAGACAGATATGCAAACACACATTTGTAGTTCAATAAAATGCTAAAAGATAACATGGCATTGCACAATTTTAAGCCCACAAGGGCAGAAGGTTAGAGCACATTTTCCATTTTCACATCTATCTTCCCAGAACTTAGCCTAGTGTTTAAAGCATTAAATATATTGAATAAATGTTTAGTTTATTAATGAGCAAAGGTGCTACAGATTAGAATGTACTTACTAATAGAAGCCCTTTTTCTTTATCATGTGTTATCAAGGACAGTTGGTTAATCACCGAGTTTAGTTAAAGTGGGTACTTAAGAGAGTAGATCTAAACATAAGCTTTTTTTCCCCAATAAAACATTGATTTTTGTTGTTTTTGTTTGGTTGGTTTTCTCTTTTATTAATCTTTTGAGAAAAGCCCAAGCCTTTTTGTGTGTCTAAGCCCACAGATTGGAAATCTGAAGCTTCTTTCTTTTTTTTTTTTTTTAATATATTTTATTGATTTTTTTACAGAGAGGAAGGGAGAGGGATAGAGAGTTAGAAATATCGATGAGAGAGAAACATCAATCAGCTGCCTCCTGCACACCCCCTACTGGGGATGTGCCCGAAACCAAGCTACATGTCCTTGACCGGAATCGAACCTGGGACCCTTCAGTCTGCAGGCCGAGGCTCTATCCACTGAGCCAAACCAGTCAGGGCTGAGGCTTCCTTCTTATGTAAAGCACATTTATAATGAATCTTTGACGATTTTCAGTTTCAATATATTTACTGAGCAGTGAATGGAAAAGGACTCTTTTGAAGCACCTGAGTTCCCTATTCCTCTACATTTTTCATCGTTTTCCCAAAATTTTATGCTTATTTTATCTATTTAGTTTTCACATATTTTTTTCTTTTTGCATTTTTGAAGATTTTACTTCATCGAGTCTTCTCAAAAGAGTATTCAAATTAGTTTTAAGAGAAACACATCCTTTGCCCATGCACATTTTGTTGTTTTGGTAAGCTTTAATTAAATTGTGTTATCATAATAACACACCCCCTGGTCCAAGTGTTTTGAAGTGACACGCCGAGATGATGGGAGAAGCCAGTGGGAGCACTGAGGAACACCCAGAGAGGGCTGCCCTTGGTGGGTGGAGGGCATGTTACAGAGTGAGGGGCATGCTGGTTAATACGGAGAGTTGGGGAGTGGACGTTGGTAAGAGAGACCATCTGATGGCAGGTGAATGGATGCCAAGCCAAGTTTAAAGATGATTCAGATGTGCTAGGTAGACTAGGAAGAAACTCCCAGATGAGAGGGCAACTCTTGCAAAGACACAAAGCTCATAAGTGAACTGTTTAGGGGGATCTGGATCATTGGGATGAATCCTTCTCAGGATTTGCTTTTACCTATGGAAATATAACCAGGATTATCAACCCAGACTCTATTAAGGGGATAAAAATGAGATAATTAATATAGTTGCTATCTTCATCAGTTTACTTCTGAAGACCACTTTTTATAGAGTTAATGTTTAACTTTTTGTGGGGATAAAAGGAAGGACGGGGCAAGCGGGGATGGAGGAGGGGGAAATATTCACAAATTAATTCAGGGCAAAATCATTGTACAAGATAAATCCTGACTTACTTGGTACTCTATCCCTGGAAAATTTTCTAGAAGTCTTTTGTCTCATTAAAATTGAAAGAGCAACTTCAGAAATTATTTTGTTTATTCAGATATATATTCACCCCACCTGCCCTCACACATGCACACATACAGTATATGTTCAATTCCTTTTAAAAATGTAATTTTATTTTAAAATATGACCATAAGATCTAGCATAAGCTCAGAATTTCAGTATTATTATATGTAAAAAATACAGATGATCATCATATTTCAAGACCATACCTAAATTTCCATGAAGAGCTTTCCCCAGAAAAACAGCATTTCATATGAGGCCTTGTAAGATTTACAGACTTACTATTGTCAAATTATTAAAAAGCTATGAAAGAGTGAATATTGTCCCTTAATTGAAAATTTTGCTTTAATTAAAAGATTATAATTTTGTATTTCAAAGAAGGAAAGTGCATGAGCTGAATAAAAGGTTATTGTTTTAATAACTGGGAATAACTAGATTGCTAGTTTTTTAAGGGTTTCCAGCAAATTCTTCTCTTATGTTGCTTAAATTCTCCTATCAGAAACCTTTCTCATGTTTAAGACACCTCGTTTTTGTAGTGGATTTTAGAAGGCCTCTTTTAAGCTGTACAGAAATATTTGCTAAAAAACCATGGAAACAAACAAATAGAAAACCAGATCATGGAAACAAATCTTAATGAGCCAGTCATTTTTGCTTTTAGAGCTCCTTACTACAACTAGAGAAGATGTGTTTTAATGCTTTCCTCAATTTATTTTTTGATAAATAAGTGCTTTAATTTAATTTTCATCAAAATAAAACAGGCACATGCTTTTTAAAAGGTAAATATTCAGATGAGGAGAAACAGAGATTTTCTGTCCTGTCCTTTTCTTTTTTTTACACTTTGTTTAAAAGTCTGTAGCCATTTTTTCAGGAATTTACCTTGTCATGTTCTTTTTAAATGACAGTATCATAATGTTATTTTTTCTTATTAAACGTTTAGATATCTATGGATTCTTACTCTGATAGATGAGAATTTACTTTACCAAATATCTCTCCCATTTTCCCAAAATACCTATATCACAATTCTTCATTAGGTCAATATTCATGGTTTCTATAATTATGACTTACTAAAGGTCCAGTGCATGAATTTCTGCACAGGTGGGGTCCAGCCAGCCCTGCCCCGATTGGGGCGGATGAAGGCTGGGCCTTTTGGGAGAAGGAGACAGAGGGAGGTTGGCCAGCAGGCCCTCCCTGATCAGGGCTAAATCAGGGCCAGGCCAGCCGGTGGGGAGGGGCTGAGGTGATTGGCTGGTGGGCCCCACCCCAAATTGGGGTGGGGGAGCTGATTAGGGGTGGGGCCAGCCATGGGGAGGGGCTGTGGGCAGTAGCCACCAGCCTTGCCCATGATTGGAGTGGGGGGGCCGATTGGGGACAGAGCTGGCTGGGGGGAGGGGCCACAAGCTGATTGGAGTGGTGGGGGCTGATCGGGGGTGGGGCCGGTCATGGGGAGTGGCTGTGGGCAGTGAGCCAGCCGTCCCTGCCCCCAATTAGTGGGGAGGTGATGGGGGGGGGTGGGGGTGGGACCAGCTCAGGGGAGAGGCTGCATGCAGGTGGTTGGCCAGCCAGCCCTGGCCCTGATAAGAGTGGGGGTGCTGATCGGGGTGGAGCTGGATGCGGGGAGGGGCTACAGGCAGTTGGCCAGCCGACCCCACCCCTAATCGGGGTGGAGGGGGCCAATATGGGGTGGGGTCAGGGGGAGGGGCCATGGGAGGTTGGCTAGCTGACCCCATCCCTGATCCAGCCGGTTCGCTGCACAAAGTGATGTGCAAGTGGGTGTCATAGAGACCAGTAGTTCTGGTTCTTCCAGTGTTCCGGTCACTGGCTTTTTATATATATAGATAATTATTATTCACAAGGGAGCCACATTGTGCAATTATTATAATTTTGTGCATGCCCATATTTTTGTTTTCCTGTGGTTAATAAACCCTTATTTTATTTCTTATTTGCTGAGTTGACTCTGTCTGTACTGCTAGTTTTTCTTAAACCTCACCACAGGAATAGTAAAACTCTGCTGGCTAAACATCATTGCTTTTTCTTCGGAGTCATCCGTCTTGGAATTTTTGTTTTCCTGCTGTAGTATGGGAGAGTTGCGCTTGGATCCACTCAGAAGTTCTCGTCTAGGACTTTTCATTACCATGTTGGTGAATTCCTTTTGCCTCTCTTCTATCAAAGTCTGTTCCTGGGATCCCATGCCTTTTCTCTCAGTGCACTCCCTTATTTTTGTGGAGCATATTCCTTCTTCCTTTGGAGTTTTCTAAGAAGGGTACACAAGAAGTAAAAATTATGAGACTGAATTTAGGAAAATAATTTTGCTCTCCTTTATACTTTTTTCTCTAAGTTGGCTGAGTATGGAATTCTATAGTAGAAATCAGTTCCTCCAGGGTTTGAATAGATGGCTTCATTGTGTTCTAGCTTTCAGTGTTGTGAAGAAGTCCAATACCGTAATGATTGCTAACATTTTGTATATGACTTATTTTTTCTGTTAGCTTTTAGATTTTTACAAAGCACACCTAGTGTTCTGAAACTTCTGGTAGGATGGCTTATTCAGGTTTAATTTCCTTCATGTTTTGGGTTCTTAATGACCTATTTCAATCTACAGACCACTGTCCTTCAGTTCTAGAATTTCTTTTTAATACCCTCCCCTGTATTTTCTCTTTTCCCCTCCATCATTCTTGATGGGCATATGTTGGATTACCACCTAGGAATGCATTCAGACTATCCACAAGTAAGAATATAAAAATCAGGATTTTTCACACATAACAAGAAGTGTGGATATAGGCTCAGAGTTGACCATGGCCATACATTTGTAAGACTCTCAGACTTTCCTTCATCTGTGTCAACCTATTAAGAAAAGATGACTGCTAGCATCACATCTGCTTTCCATGCTTAAAAAAGGAGAAGGGAATTGGGTGAAGGGCCCTGCAGGCCAATTTGTTTCCTTTAATCTGAAAGTCAAATATTGTATATATGGCCCCATAGAGCCAACCTCCATAACAGTGCCATAGGGTCTCCACTAGCCCAATCACTGGCCAAAGCCACAAGGTTACCACTGCTGATGAAGACCACTTAGGACTCCTCTTGTGGTGGTTGGATTGAAATTGTGTATTTGGGTGGAGCTTGTCAATGCTGAGCTCCACTGTAGTGTGAGGACCCAGCTGTTTGTGTTTGGAGATGCCCAGCAATCAATCCCTGTTTCTCTAATACTGAAGGATATGGGCTCACTCCAGGAATCTCAAGAGAAGGAAGAATGTGACAGGATGAAACTGGAGAGCTGAGCAAGAGCGAGATCATGTAGGATCTTGTGCTAGAAGACTATGGGAATGCAAAAATGTGCAGTGCACAGTTTCTATCCTCGGGGAGATTACAGTCTAACTGGAGGAATATGCTTTGAAGAAATCTTGATAAAATGCAGTGCTAAAACACCAGAGTCCATATTCTTAGTTGTTGTTTATTTTCCATATAATAGTCTTAAAAGGAAAGAAAATGTTCTCAGGCCTCATTGTCACTAAAACAATAGCCGCTATTGTCAAAGGCCAACTGGAGGTGATTAAGGATTCTTCTATGATCCATTGCTCTGGGACAAAATGATGTGCAAGTGTTCAGGCTCATTCCTAGTGTTTGTAGTTAATCTGAAACCTGAAAGACTCAATTCCAAGTGTTGAAGGGATCTTTTTTTTCCCCCCACAGCTCTCCCTTTTGTCCCAAAAGAAAATTGGCTCAAACTCCTGAATCCTTACAGGGGCTGTCCATTTCAGATAGATTTCAAACAATAGCGCTGCCATATCAGTCCCAGAGAGGTGCCTCCAGACTCCTTTTCACCTGAGAGGAAAGTAAACTATCATTTTTAGGTCAGTTATTTATGTTTTTAATCATATACTACTTAATCTCATCCTATGGGATACAACATATAAGTAAAATAATTGCTTAGCTGATAAATGCTGAGCATATTATATATTTGAGTAGATACTAATTAGTAGAAGCAAATTAATTAAAAATTTCTGAAAATATAAGAGACAAGAAAAGTTTACCTTACTACTATATCACTTGTTTAGTAATACAATTCTAGATATAAATAAATATTGAAAGTTTTACCTTCATGATACAATAAAATTTATTAAGATATATTGACTATTAAAGGATTCAAAAGTAGAAATTTTTGAAGAAGTAAGTGTTTCATATTCCAGAATTTAAACTTTACCAAGGGCAATAATTTTTATCCATTTTATTTAATAACTAGGGGCCCGGTGTACGAAATTCATGCACTGGGGGTGGGGAGCCCCTCAGCCCAACCTGCCCCTTCTCACATACTGGGAGCCCTCAGGGGATGTCCTACTGATGGCTTAGGCCCGTTCCCCATGGGAAGCAGGCCTAAGCTGCACTCTGGCCTCCCTTTGTGGGAGGCAACCTGGCTGATCAGGGGAAGGCACCAGCCCCATCACCCCGCTGCTGCAGCCACTGCCAGTCACCACAGACACCAAGGTGTTTTCATCAACACGACTCCAGTCCCTTCACCATGAAAAAATGACAACTTTCTTTAGTCATTTTCAAGATGTGTCTTTCATAGGATATGGATTTCTTTATTTATTTTTTATCCTCACCTGAGGGTATGTTTCCATGGACTTTTAGAGAATGTGGAAGAGAAAGGGAAAGACAGAGAGAAACATCAAAGTGAGAGGAACACTTTGATTGGTTGCCTCCTGCATGAGCCCTGATCTGGGCCCCGGCCAGGGAGGAGCCTGCAACCTAGGTACATGCCCTTGATCAGAATTGAACCCAGACCCTGCTGTCTGCAGGCTGAGGCATTATCCACTGAGTCAAACCGGCTAGGGCAGGATATGACATTTCTTAGCCCTCCAGCAGCGGACCTTCATTTTTTTCTCCAGAAGTGTGGTGGAAAAACCCTAGATCACCTTTTTGGATTCTTATTACCCAAGTTACTAAGAATATTACCAGTGGCATACAGGAAGCTTAGCCAATGTACAGTCAGAAAAGGTGTTTCCTCTATAGTTCACACCAATCACGGGCTGTGCCCTGCCCAGGCCTAAAGCCTCTGGCCAAAGCTTTAGGCCTGGGCAGGGGACCTCCAGCTCCCTGTGATCGCAGACACTGCCCATTGGGCAGGAGACCCCAGCTCCCTGAAATCCACCACAGGAGCAGACCCCCTCGCAGGAGCGGACCCCCAGTTCCCTGCGATCCATCGCAGGCTCCCCGCTTGTGCCCAAGGCCAGAAAAGCCTCTGGCGGAGGCTTTCCCTGCCTAGGGCACGATCGGGGCTTGGGTCCGCGATCAGGGCTTGTGTCCCAATGGCTGCAGCAGGCGCTGCCCCCTCCCCCCGCCATCTTTGCTGGGTTAATTTGCATAGCACCCCTGATTGGCTGTGGGTGTAGTGAAGGTACGGTCAATTAGCATATTACTCTTTTATTAGGTAGGATGTCTCCCGAAGACCTCCCATGTAGTGAGAACTCAGTGAATATTTAAACAAATGAATGCCCACCTGTAGCAGTGCTGAATCATTGCCAGGGTCAAGCAGAAGTTTTGCTTTAGTACTACTTTAATATAAATTTGGTTATTCAACATCTAAGTTTATATATATATATATATATATATATATATATATATATATATATATGTTATGAATATACACTGAGTGGCCAGATTATTATGATCTCTGAACGCATAATAATCTGGCCACTCAGTGTGTATCCTATATAATAAAAGGCTAATATGCAAATTGTTCCCTCGACCAGGAGTTCGACTAGCAGGCAGGCTAACCAACCGCACATGTCCCCTCCCCCTGGCCAGGCTGGCCAGACCCCACCCATGCACGAATTTATGCACCGGGCCTCTCATATATATATAATATATATAATATATATGTGTATATATATATATATATTATATATATATAATACACACACACACACACACACACTGAGTGGCCAGATTATTATGCATTCAGATTATCATAATAATCTGGCCACTCGGTGTATATATTTGGTCGCCCCCAACTGCCCCTGCCCCCGCCAGCCTGGTCACCCCTCACTGCCCCCACCTGCTGGCCTGGTTGTCCCCACTGCCCCCCCCCCCCCCCCCCCCCGCGGAAGGCTTGGTTGCCCCACACAGCCTGCTGCTCAGTCGTTTGGTCACCCCTCACTAAACCCCCTGCCAACCTGCACCTATAATAGATCCCTACTTTTAGTTAACATTTAATATATATTTTAAAGATGAATATATGTTAAGGTGAAATTTATCATGGATGGCATTCTTGGTGGAAAACAATAACAAACAAAAGCTAAGGAATAAAAATATCTGATCGGCTTTGTAGTTTAGAGCCTTATAATTTATATTCTGTATAAATTTATTTATATATAGGTGTAAGATAAACTGCATCTTAACATATAAATATATAGTTACATGTAGCTATGAGTGTCTGTGTGTGCAGACATATGTGGCAATTTTTATCCATATGTTTATAGATAAACTTCTACAGCAGACTTTACATTTATCTATCTAACTGGGTAAAGTGGGGGAATGCACTGAAAGGTTTAATAGAATAGAGACATGACCAGATCTACACTTCAGATAGATGAGTCCAATGGCCATGTTGGGGATGGGTTTAAAGAAGACCAGAGGACCAGAGGAAATACATTCTATGGAAGTTTCTATAAGGACAAGAAAAGGTGTGGGTCAGAGAAATATTTGAAGAACAATCCACAAGAGTTAGTGATTGATTTTAGGATCAGGGTGAAGAATAGAAAGGTATCAAGATCCCTGGGCAACTGGATGGTTTGTAGGACCACTCACTGAGACAAGGAATAGAGGAAGAGCTTGGGGATGATGGTGTGATGAGCTAAATTTTAAACATGATGCTCATGGGATGTTCAGGAGGGGATACTGAGCACACAGTTAGATCGATAAATGTAAAGTTTGCTGTAGAAGTTTATCTATAAACATATAGATAAAAATTGCCACATATGTCTGCACACACACACACACACACACACACACTCACTCATAGCTACATGTAACTATATATTTATATGTTAAGATGCAGTTTATTTTATACCTATATATAAATTTATCAGTAGGAATCATTTATTTAACCTTACATGAAAATTGAGTTCCTATTTAAGTATCAAATTTATACCTATAAAATATAAATAACTATATATATATATATATATATATCTGAAACTTTATCTGTGTGTAAATATTTCATAGCCATAGCACACACATATTGATATTCTAAAATTTAAAAATTTTAAATCATATTATGAAATGCTTGAATTCAATATTCTGCAAAACTCTTAGATTAAAAACAAATATAAAGGATGAGAAGTTCATGAAATAATAGGGAAGGGAAGAAGGGAGGAAAACTTTATTGATACATTGACTCAGTTGGGTAACATGAGAACGCTGACAGGATAAAAGCTTTAATCCCATACATCAAAGCACAGTGACTCGACCTTGACCTGGAGTAAAACTGGGAAGCAAGTTTTGGTTGCCAGACTATGCAAATTATTTTTTTAAAAGCAAGCAATTTTTTAAAATATATGCTGTCTTTGACAAGCAAATTTACTGTACCAGGTATAGGATCAAAGTTACCATCAAGAAAAACAGCCTTGCTTTAAAACCTGTTATTTTTTAGTATTCTGCTTTTCAACAGCATGAAAAAGAAGATTATGTTGTATCCCCACCTTGTGGCTCTAATATGTAACATTAGGCATAAAGAGCTAACTCTCCCATTGGAAAAAATATTTTTTTTTTCATTGACTTAACATACAATTTATTATCCAAATCACTTACTTTCTACTGGAACTCTCACCTGTCATATACTACCACACACACACCACATACTAACAGACTTTATTATTGCTGATGACCTCACTTCTCTGTGTCTTTTCCAATTTTCATTGGCCCAAGATTCATATTTTAACCAGATTGCAATCCTATCTAATAAAATAGTAATATGCAAATTGACCATATATCCGCTACACCCACAAGCCATGCCCACCAGCCAATCAGGAGCGAGTATGCAAATTAACCCAACCAAGATGGCTATGGCCACAGAGAGAGCAGGAGGCTTGGGTTACCCTGGCAATGGAGGAAGCCAAGCTTTCCACCTGCCCTGGCCGGCCCAGGCCTCTGCTCAAGGCTACAAAGTTTCAATTATAGAAGATAAATAAATCCCAGATGCCAGGGCCTCCACTTGGGTCACTGGGGGACGTAGCCGGCTTGCAAACCACCACAGGCCCCTCCCCGAGGCTGCTCCATGCCCCAAGGGAACCCCACCCTTCAGGGCAAACCAGTCGGCCCCCAACCGTGCACCAGGCCTCTATCCTATCTAATCCTATCTAATAAAAGAATAATATGCAAATTGACCATCACACCAACATAAGATGGCTGCCCCCATGTGGTCAAAGATGACTGCCCTCATGTGGACACAAGATGGCCACTACAAGAAGGCCAGTAGGGGAGGGCAGTTGGGAGGGACCAGGTCTGCAAGGGAGGGCAGTTGTGGGAGATCAGGCCAGCAGGGGAGGGCAGTTGGGAAGGACCAGGCCTGCAAGGGAGGGAAGTTGGGGGCGACCGGGTCGGCAGGGAAGGGCAGTTGAGGGGGGGAGCGAGGCCTGCAGGGGAGGGCAGCTAGGGGTGACCAGGCCTGCAAGGGAGGGCAGTTGGGGCAAACAGGCTGGCAGGGGAGCAGTTAGGCATCAATCAGGCTGGCAGGGGAGTGATTAGGGGGTGATCAGGCTAGCAGGCAGAAGTGGTTAGGGGCAATCAGGAAGGCAGGCAGGTGAGCAGTTGGGAGCCAGCAGTCCTAGATTGTGAGAGGGATATCCGACTGCCCATTTAGGCCTGATCCTACCTGAATCGGACATCCCTCAAGGGGTCCCGAAATTCGTGCACCGGGCCTCTAGTTTGGAATATAAAATCCAAAGGCATCCCTTAAATAACTCTCCTCTCCTCCACAAGTATTTTTTTTTCTTCCTCCCTCAAACTCCCCCAGAAATTTACCTCCCTTTGTTGAAAGCTTAATATTTAACCAATCAAGTTTTGAGTATTTCAAATTTTCACCTGAAAAACTGAATCTTTGACTTACATGAAATGTCTCTACGGGTAGCCATGTGCATGACTACAACTCTTTAACATTTACCAGCTTCTGTGCAAATCAGGGAACCCTCAGTCTCAATCTTTATCCTCCCTGAGCTTCATACTATTGCCAGGGTAATGGTGAAAACAACGTGGGTATCAGGCACCATCTGGCAGACAAATCATAAAGTCTGTAGTCACATATCTACCATGCTCAGCAACCAACACACTAAATAAAAATGAATGTAGCATGAACCGTTATTCTTTGAGAGAAACATCAGCAATGTTGACATGCATTTCATTCATGATACCTAAGAATGTGCAGGTTATTTTGGTACCTTCTGAGATCAGCAAGGGCAGAACTATCTGTAGCTAATGAAACTGGAATCTTAAAGCAATATGAGCGACATGCCTTGGGTTGTGTGGGAAGTTGGAAGGGTCAGGAATAGGGAAGGCAATACTTAATACAATTTTGTATTTAAAGAAGAAAAAGGAAATCATGGTTCTGTCATACAAACTATGGGTGATAAAGCTCAAAGGGAAACTCTTCCTGGATGGCAGCTAGGAATCTCTATCAGGGAGTGAAGATGCTGAGATTATCATATTCATCAAAATGGGCCAAGGATTAAAACTACCATGATACACTGATCTAAAGAACAGGGAAACCTCTGCCTAATTTATACTCCCCATTTTAAACCTCCACTAGATCAAATATGGTATATTAGAACGTGGATTGGTACCTGGTCCAAAGAGAATAATCGGACCATAAATATGATCCTTTAATCTTATTTCCAAACTTCACAAGAAATCATTTAGTGTTTACATTTTCCTCTGTTATGACACATGCTATTACATCCAGTATTACAGCTTCTCTATGAGCAAAGCTGTTGTAAAAGTTATTTTTAAAAATATATTCCATTTTTTTTTCTCCATGAAGGTAATACATTCTTAGTAAAAACAAATACTTAGTAAAAACAAACACTTAGTAAAAGCACACATTGATGAAGAGAAAAGTGAAGGTATTTATGGAAAGTGAATATTAGACATGGATCAAGGGTCATGGCTTGGTGGTGAAACAACCGGAGCTTCACATCTGCTGGGTCCAATTTGTGGCAGCTCCAGCAGAAAGCCTGTTTTCAAGTATTTGACTTCTGCGTCATCATAGAGCCTACCACTAGGGGGCAGACAAGTCTGGTTTTGTGATTGAGCCTTCAGCAAGTGGGATTGAGGTTTCAAATCATTTTTGCAGAACTGACAAGGAAGCAAACAACAACAAGCCTTGGCAACTTATTAAATTTAAAAATAAAAACAGCAACAAAGGAAAACTGGGCTATGTAGTTTTGCTCAATTCAATTAAAAACACTGAGGGCTATACATTTTTATGTGTGTGCATATGAGCAAAACACCGCAGTGAAATAGTGCCTACGGGTGAAGATCCAGGGTAAAATAAGTGAGATAAAAGAGCCAGGCAGCAGGGCACTATACCATGCACAAAGGCCTCCTGTCTGAAGCCAGGGTGGCTGGAGGTGAGTGTCTTAAGGGAGAGTGGCCACATGATTTTGGAGAGATAGGCAAGGTCATGCCAATGTAGTCCAGTAGGAATAACAGTCCTTGAGACGTGCAACAACAAAAAGATTGAATTTGCATAAAAAAACTTTTCCACAACAAAAAACTTTAAGTCCAGATAATTTCACTGAGTTATATCAAATATTTCTATTAAACATAATATGAAATTATGCCAACCTTACACAAACTCTTTCAGAAAATATAAGAGGAAGGAGCACTTCCTAACTCATTTTATGAGACTGCTATCCCCCAGATATCAAAACCTCGAGTTAAAAAAAAAAGATTTTTATAGGAAAAGAAAAATTACAGTCCAATATCCCTCAAGAACATACAAGTTAAAATCTTCAAAGAATATTAGTAAATTGAATCCAACATACAAAAAAGGAATAGTAATCTTAGTTGATCTGAAATTCAATTTTAACTGCCATTCTGTATTTTTACTTGATACATCTGGTAAACCCATGAGTTCAGGATGCCTGGAGACATCCTAATGGTAACATTCCCTAGGCTGTTGGAAAGTATGGGTTGGCTGCTCAGGAGAAAGATCTGGCCTAAAAACCAAGGCAGGGTAGTAACAGTAAGTTTTTTATTTTTCTAAGTAATTATTCCACAAAGTAGGCATCATAATTTAGTTTCAAACTATTCGTGACCTAGGCATTTGTGTTCCTCAGGAGATACAAGTTTGAATATCCATTGAAGTCAAAAGGGACACATCTGCTCCCTTCATAGCACTGAAGGTCACCCTCCAGCTGTCTTCTTATTACCAACCAATTTCATCAAAACAGAGCACACACACACATCCTGAAGCAAACACTGACAGCACATTATTTGTATCAAATGAGCTTCTGAAATTACAGGACCAAGTTAGAAAAACGTATTGATTAATCTTAGAAAAGTTTCCCATAATGAACCCTAAAACAGCATCTTTAAAATTTAAGTAGAATATATTTCCTAACTACCCTAGACAATGGAATTTACCAGAATGTAAGTAAACATTTTTGAGGAGCAGATATTTCTGAAACCCAAAATAATGGGAGATATTTTGGTTTTTAAAAATGATAATATCTATTGACAATTATGATTTAACTAGAGGCCCGTTGCACAATATTCGTGCAAGAATAGGCCTTCCTTCCCCTGGCTTCACTCCCAGCCTCCCAGGAGCCAGCACGTCGCCGCTCCCCTGCCGCCCGGGAGCCAGCACATCCTCACTTCTGTTCGGAGCACCGCTCCTGGAGCTCCCTCCGCCGCTCCCTCATAGCAGGCATCCCTACCCTCCCGGCCGCTCCACACCTGCATATGCAAATTAACCCTCCATCTTAGTTGGGTTAATTTACATACCCACTCTGATTGGCTGTGGGCGTAGTGGAGATATGGTCAATTTACATGTTTGTCTATTATTAGGTAAGATAGTTATCCTATTACTTGATTATGGACTCATTCAAATAATTAATGATTTTATCCTAATGTTACTGAGGGTGAGAATCAGGGCAATTTTTCAGAGTAGGAGGGTATCATTTGCAGAGAAAATTGTACAAAGGTCATGGCTATTTTTTTCTTGGCTTGCCGGTTTGTTTATGCATTCCTGCTGCCTTCAGGGTGAGCCCTGTCTGGTTACTTCTGCATTCCCAGAGCCAGCAGAAGTGCTCAGGGTGCCTTTGTATGAGCCTCATTTCCACTGCTTTCTGTCCCACCTGCCAATATAAGACCTTTGGTCTCTGCAAAGTCTCTTCTGATTGTTTCTAGGCCTTACGAGAGAGTGCCTTGCTTGTGCTCTGAAACAAGCTCTGTTCACTACTGCCCTGTTGCTCTGGCTTTGTTCGCTAGCATTTGTGCTCTTCTTGAGTCCTGTTGGCTTCCAGGAATGAGAAAAGCTCTGTGCCGACCACTGAGGAGCTCCTTTCCCCATAGTCCTCAGCCTCCCTCCTGGGGCTGCTGCCTCTGAGCTATCAGAGGGGCACTAGGTTGTCTGAAATCCAGTGTTCTCCGTAGAAGTGGGGTGACAGATACTCTCCCTCTTTTGCATAATTATCTTTCTTCATACCAAAGCAATATTGTTTGTACCCACTGACTTACAGAGATTTTAGTAAAATACTTCTCTTGCTCTCCATCATCTTCATCTCCTGTAGACTCTAAATGGCCAGTGCTAAGAGGCAACAGTGACATCTGCTGGTAAAGGGAAACATTTTCATCCACAGCTAATATTTTCCTTTTTTTTTTCAGAGTTTATGAAATTCTTTGTGGTCAAGTCCAGACAATACTAAGCAATAACAGGTCTAATTGCTGGTTGGCCAGAATTATTTTATTTTAAAATGTTGTATTGTGTGTTTTCACTGCCAACCTTGTGATATTTACTATTTGAATCACTATATGAGATTCAGACCAAAATGGGTGAGCTGGTGAGGGAACTGCCTAGAAAACCCCATATTTCTAGGATTTAAAAAATTCAAAAATATTGATTTACCAGTTGTTTTGGTATTGTGTAGAGCAAGTTTCAACCTCCATCTCTATAAAGGCACAAAATAGCCCTTGCCGGGTGGCTCAGTTAATTGGAGCATTGTCCCACACACCAAAAGGTTTTGGGTTTGATCCCCAGGTGCGGCACATATGGGAGGCAACTGATTGATGTTTCTCTCTCACCTGGATGTCTCTCTCTCTCTCTCTCAAAAATCAATAAAAAAATTATATCCTTGAGTGAGGATTAAAAAAAAATAAATAAACCATATTATACTCAACCATAGTAAAGTAGAATTATAATTAAATAAGTGAACTCTAGACCTAAAGAGCCTAGGTTTGAACCCCAACTCTGCCAATTAACAGCTATAACCCTGGGTAAGTAACTGAATTTCTTTGTGTGCACAACTCAATTTTCTTATCTATCTACCTCATAGGATTGTCATGAGTATTAAATGAGTGAATATGTACAAGTGTTTATCATGGTTCCTGAAATATGGTGATCACTCTATGAATTTTAAGTATTATTATTCTTTTTAAATAATGTTATGAAATGTTTCATATTAATTCTAAATTATTATCTGGAGAAGGGTTGGGAGCGAAATAAATAAAGAATTTCAGAAATGTCAGCTATCTACACTAATAAAAGAGAAAGATGAAAATTGACCGTCACTTTGCAACGCCCACCAGCCAATCAGGAGTGAGTATGCAAATTAACCCAACAAAGGTGGTGGGTTAATTTGCATATGCAGGCACCAAGTGGCCGAGGGCAGGGCGGCCTCTTATACATGTGCCGGCACCATGTGGTCTGCATCCCAGGGATAGGCATCCTTGGGAGCCAGACTGCTCTGAGCCTGTAGGCCTGCGTGTAGGCCTGGAGTGACCTGGGTCCCGGAACGCCCCTGGCCACTGTGGGCCTATGCATGCAGGCGCCAAGCGGCCAGGGGCAGGGCAGGAACATCCCCAGCACCTAGGTGTTCCAAGCCAGCGCGTGCGCAAGTGGCCCAGAACAGGGTGGGAACGTCCCCCGCAGCGAGTGAGCAGACAGCAGGGCCCTGCTTGCCCCTGGCCATGGCAGCAAGGGGCAAGCAGTCCCCCACAGTGAGCGAGCAGACAGCAGGGCCTGTGGTGGCATCAAGCAGGCAGGTCTGCAGAGAGTAGAGAACCACGGGGAGCAGGCCTAAGCCATCAGTAGGACATCCCCTGAGGGCTCCCAGATTGGAGAGGGTGCAGGTTGGGCTGAGGGACACCCTCCCCCCGTGCACAAATTTCATGCGGCCCCTAGTTTCATCATAATCAACATGAAAGCAAAATGAATTTGCCAGACAATCCTAAAGTTTACAGACATTGCAAATTTAAAATTAGAATTTTTTTGCTTTTTAAAAATTTTTACAAATTGTTTTATTTTCTCTAGCCATTGAATATACTGGGGGAAAAATCAAGAGAAAAAATAGAAAGACTTTTTTTTTTGCATTAAGATAGAGTTCTCTTTCATTGAGAATTCCAAATGAATGGTTGTTTTTATCTTAAAAATAGCTTTAGCCTGGCCAATGTTGACACATAAATTGGGAAGTCATGATTTGATTCCCCATCAGGACACATGCCCGGATTTCAGGCTCGATCCCCACTAGGGGGCGTGCAGGAGGCAACTGATCAATGATACTCATCATTGATGTTTCTATCTCTCTCTCCCTCTCCCTTTCTCTCTCTGAAATACATAAAAACGTAGTTTTGAAGAAATAGCTTTATATCTTAAGTATTATTAACAGATATTAAGTTCCAAATTAAATAACATCTTAAATTAAATATAAGCAGGCCCTCAAGACCAGCATATTACATGGCATCATTTGAATCAGATTAATAAAAATTTTACCTTATTCAAAGGTGTTTCTTGATTAATAATATTCTCTCTCTTATATTAAGAGGCAATGTCCCCATTCCACCCTCCAAAAAAATAACACCAATAGCCACCACAACAGTAAGAGTTGCTCTGCAGTCAGTACAGATTCAGCCTGTGCCTTTTTGTTGTTTTAAAATGAAAGTGTGCATATCCCTAGGATTAGAACTATATTATAGGTACACAGTCTCTTAGGGAAATAGAGCACTTTTTTTTTTGAACACTTATTTTATTTTTTTTATCAACAGCATGAGGATTTTTGTTTTCTTATGCAATATATGCACAAGTGAAATTAGCAGAATTCCACAACTTCAAGTGTCTAATGGAGTAATTCAGGTCAGTTTCAGAATTACATTAAAAAACAAACTAGTATAAAAGGGCAAAAACTAATGAAAGTTTGTGCTAAAGTGTCTTTAAAATTGTTTCCAAAAGGTAAAAAAGAGGCAGCTTAAGAAAACAATACTTGCTCCATCAAAAAACTCAAACAACACCTTTTAATGTTTTCCAATAATATACTTGAACAATTAACTGATAAATTGAGGTTAATCCAATTTTTACAATATTTGGATGAAAGCATGGAAATGAAGTACTTAATGTTCTACCGTATTTTGCTTTAAATATGAAACCATTTGATCCATTTGTAAATACTTTCATGGTAAAATATTGAAATGTGTGGGGTTTTTTTTTAATTAAACTCACATTCAAATAGGAAAATGGAAAGAGCTATCTACATGACAGCAAACCCTGCATCCAGCATTCCAGCAGCTGCTGCTTCATCCAAGATACCTCTCTTGGTATTTTCAGTATATTCAATGGCCAATAAATATAGAACAATTGGCAAAATTCTTTAAAAAGCAAACAAAATTATTCCTGGAAGAGATGCTCCACTGAGCACAGGCTGTCAATTTGCCTGCACATTCAGGCCAGCCAGGAAGATACTAGAAGAGTGATGGGTCTGATAGACTATATGATGAGGCAAAAGGTAACTCAAAAGAGAAAAGACTAAAAATATAGCAAACACTCAAAGTTGCATACATTAGATATTACATGTAATATATAGTACATACATGATATATAAACATACAGGGTGTGGGCAAAACACTGTTTATTCTTGTATTGTTTTCCATATGAACAGCTGTAAATTGGCTTTAGCCCACTCCTATATATAGAGTATTTTACATATATGTGTGTGTATATAAATGTACATAGATACATACATATCACAACTAAATCACCACAACCTTGAAAACCTAGATAAAAAAATTAAATTTCTAGCCCTGGCCAGGTGGCTCAGTTGGTTGGAGCATCGTCCCATACACCAAAAGATTTCAGGTTTGATTTCCAGTCAGAGCATATACGTAGGTTGCGGGTTTGATCCCCAATCGGGGTGCATACAGTAGGCAACTGATTGATGTTTCTCTCACACATCCATGTTTCTCTCTCTCTCTCTCTCTCTCTCTCTCTCTCTCTCTCTCTCTCTCTTTCTCTCTCTCCCCTACTTCCTCTCTCTCTAAAATCAATAAACATATCCTTGAGTGAGGATTAAAGAAACAAAATAAAATAAATTTCTAGCAAAAATTATTTTTTTAAAAATTGGCATAAGAAATAGAAAATGCAAATGGACTAAAAACCATTTTAAATATTGACATTGTAATAACCAAAGCACAAGGCTAAAACATTTGTGCAGATGTACCCACCAAGCTGTCACAAATCAGACCGTCTTCACTGTCATCTAAAATAGAAGTCAAAGAAGTCATGCTGTAGGGTTTTGTTTGTTTGTTTTTACTGTTCCATGCAACTGTCTTTGAATCTCTACTCATAATAACAAACAATATAAATTTTAACTCATATTGAAGGATTATCCCCATTTTCGATACAACTGGTCTCTTAAAGTTTAACTGATACATTCAGATCTGAGGGTCTGATAGCAGCCGGGGCTTATGTATTCTTAACTCAGAACTGATCCATTTGAAGGAATAAGTCCTTGGCCACACCCTGAGTTAGAGCTGCTGACCAACCCAATCAAAGCCAAGAAATGAGACCACAACTTTCTGCCTCTATTAGGTTTTATTCAGGCACATTATTGATCTGCAGACAAACATGCGAAGAAGGTTCTTAGCTGGAGTGTCTTATGGAATCCTAATTATTTCAATAACCTACACTTATGTTTTGTACCAGCTCAGCTTAATTTTCACAATTGTCCAGCAGCAAGAATCACCAGCCAACCTTGGAACTGTGGGCCAAGTTCTTGCTAATTCATAGATGGTTCAATATACACAATTTTCAAATGGTCTTTGATATAAAACACATTGACTAAACCTACTTACAGCTGTGGCCCCCCAAAAATGTGTGCTAATATTGTCTAAATCAGGCAATTTTGTTATTATAGATTGTCCTTGACCCTAATTCATCTAGATATGTAGAATAATGCTGTGCTATTACTCTCCATTGAAATGCTTTTGAAGTTATAAAATGAGTTTATTCCTTTATTTCACAATTGTTTATATGGCCAACTATAATAGACAGATTTCAAGTTTCCAGGAGAAAACAAGACAGACAAGATCCTTGTTTTTATGGAATTTTCAGTCTAATGGAAGAAGACAGTCAAGTAAAAAATAACACAGTTTCATATCATAAATAAAAGGAAGTAAAGAAACAGAGTTATGAGAGAGTGATTTAATAGGCCTGAGAGGAGGTTAAATTGAGTGATTTGGGAAGACTTCTTGGAGGAGGTGGCATTTGAACCAAAATTGAATGTTGAATAATTGGAGTCATGGGAAGGTAAGGCAAACAATCAAGAAGCCTACAGCCCTAAGTTTGAGATGAACTTGTTGTGTTCCAGAAACAGCAACAAGGCCACAGTGCCTGGAAACATGAATGAATAAAATAATTATATGGAAAGAATGCAGAAAGGTAGATGAAAATCCAGTCACATAAGGCCTTCTGAACCAAGGTAAGGAGTTCTATGAAAGACTGAGAGTCTACTTTGTGTTTTCATGCTAATTGACTTCAAAGCAATTTATTATCTATATATATAAAACCCTAAGTGACCAGTCGACCGTTTGACTGGTTGCTATGATGCACACTGACCACCAGGGGACAGACGCTTAACACAGGAGCTGCCCCCTGGTGGTCAGTGCACTCAACAGAGAGACGCTGAATAAGCTTATCGAGCGGCGGCAATGGCAGGTGCAGCAGGGCCCACCTGCCCAGGATGAGTGGGAGCGGCACCCGGCCTGGACTTAGGCTCCTCCCCGGCTGCCTGCCGCTTCAAGAACTACTACATCCCTTTGGGGATGTCGGATTGCCAGGGATCATGAAACCAGTAGTCCAACATCCCCGAGGGGTCCCGGATTGCGAGAGGGTGCAGGCCAGGCTGAGGGACCCCACCAGTGCATGAATCCGTGCACCGGGCCTCTAGTTACTTATAAATTATTACAAAAAAGAAATGCATCTTAGATTTATTCCTAGGTTTAAGAGAATCTGTATAGGTCTTTTACATTTGTTAGTTTCATTCCAGCTAGATGAGGGAGGTCAGAGTGAAATAATTGTCACAAGGGTAAAATTCAATTTCCTATGACAAACTTAGTTAACAACTTAGTTGAACAAATGTGAGTGTTTTTTTAAAACAAAACAATCTTACATATGATAACTTATAATAGATATTTTTAGTCTCAAGGATACATGTCAACAGTCCTGGAAATTTTAAGAGTCTCTTCAAGTTTACAGAAAACCTCTTTGACATCCATAGAAAACAGACAAATGGAAACTCACCTATGTAGACAAAAGAATAAGCAGAGATTTCACTTGAATTTGTGAGATTTATATATGCATGCAAACTACAACAAGTAATGTTGTAATGCTAGTTGGACAGTTTAACTTCTCAAACACCCTCATTAGCAGTCTCCCATTCTTTCAAGTTTTGTTTTTTTATTAAAAACTGAAAGAAGACCTATAGTTTTGAACTTCAGTTACATCTTCTGAAAGAATAAATATGAGGTTATAATTTACTCTTTATACAGAAATTCTATTTTTTTCTAAGTTAGCAGAAAGCCATTAAGGTTTTGAAGTAAAGAGAAATATGATGTAATTTATATTTTTAAAAGAACTCTAGAGCTACTGTCTGTAAAATGGGCATGGGTGATCTCAGAGTGAAAACAAAAAGACTAAAAGGTTATGGCAGTTCACCTAGTGTCAGATGAATGAGTTGGAACAGGGAGCGTGGGAAGAAGTGGTGATAAGTGATCAGATTTGGTAAATATTTTTTAATTGACCTCAATAGGACTTCCTGGTGGATTGGATGAGGACCTGGGAGAGGTGGTTAGAAAGAATGGAATCATGAATGACTTCTAGGTTTGGGGTTTGAGCCACTGGATGAATGATGGTATGGTTATCTGAACAGAGAAGATTTTGCAGGTGTGAATCAGAACCAGAATTTCTGTTAGGTATCTAAAATGCAAAGCTGCCAATGAGACAGCAACAGGGAGATATGACTAATAGGAAGTTTATTATATGTGTTTGGTAATTAGAATGATTCCTGGGCAGATATAAATTTATTCCTTGAGCCTGAATGAGATTTTCTAGGAAGAGAGAGAGTATAGATAGAAAAGAAAGGAGGAGTGAAGATTGAATCCTGCTGCACTGTAGCATTTACAGAACAGAACGGCAGAAGGATCCAGAAAAGTTGCAAACAAGGAGAAGCCAATGAGGGTGAAGGAATACCAGCAAAGCACAACATCGCAGGAGACAAGTGAACAAACTATAAAAAATGCATGAGCTTGAGAGAGTGCCCCTGGACATGCGAGTCTATGTGTACTAATCAGGACAGGTTCTGGGAGCTGCAGGAACAAATGGCTCAACAACCATTCATTTCTCACTCAAGCTACATGTGCAGCTCAGGTGGCTGGGTGCTCTGTTCGTAGTAGTCAGTCCGCACAGGGGCGGGTGGAAGTTCTGTTTTGATGTATGCTTCCATGGTTGACAGGGCAGGGAAAAGGCTGCATCATGGTCATATATTGGCTCTTAAAATTCTACTTGAAAATAACACAAACTACTTCCTTTCACCTTTTATTGGACAAAGGAAAACAAGGTCACAGCTAACATCAAAAGTGGTAAGCCAGGGCAATGTCATTGTGTTGCCAGATGGAGATGAAAATGGGGTACCTGCACACAGTGAGTGTCTGGTGATAAATGGAAGGAAGTGGGATAACCGCGGTGCTGTTCATTACCTGTAGATATTTAGAGACCAGACAGATTTTAAAGGAAGTTCTACGATTTATTTGCCTTTTGCCTGCCTTCAAATCTAGCTAGGATGGGTGACTTTCATTCATGTCATTTCACAATTTTAGTAGGAAATTGAGGATTGGTTTTAAGTTCCAGTGTTTTCTCCTAAGAGGGAGCTCAGATCCTTAAGCACAACACCACACCTTCAGCGTGAGTTCTCTTACCACCCAGGTGTCAGACCAGTCAGAAGATGGAGACTTTAACAGATAATTTAATAGAGAGAACTGTTGGCTAAGTAAAAAGTGATTAACTACAGGAAAGAGTAAAAGTGGACTTTGAGGTTTAACAGGAGCAGCAATTGTAGATGATAGTTACCAGTATGAACAAGGAAGGAATTGGGAAACTTGGAGGGGTGCCCTGCAGGGCTGAGAGTCAGATCTCAGGGTTGAAGGGGTGGTGGGTGGCAGAGCAACGCCTACCCCTGAGAGAAGAAAGTCACTGGAGACACCTGCTTTGGACCCTGAGAGCCACAGCCCCTGTGTGAACTCTGCAGGGACCATCACTTGCCTGAGGAGTGGATCTCACAGGAACACAAAACCAAAGGAAAAGAATAGTTCTGTGGTGGGTTGATTTGTATCCTCCCCAAAAGATTTATTAAAATCCTAACCCTTGTTACTTATGACCATGAACTTAATTGGAAAGAGGTGTTTTTGTTTTTGTTTGCAGATGTAATTAAAATGTAAGATTAGATGAGGTCATACTGGAATGTGGTCCTTAATCCAATGTGATTGTCATCCTTACAAGAAGGGGAGGAGAGACACAAAGCCAGACACACAAAAGAGAATACCAGGTGAAGATGCAGATACACAGAGGGGAAAGGGCATGTGACAATGTGTGCGATTGGGTGGTACATCTACAAGCCAGAAAACATCAAGGTTTGCCAGAAGCTAAAGAGAGGCATGGGGCAGAGTCTCCCTTAGAAGCTACAGAAGGAACAAGTATTGCCCACACTTGGATTTCAGAGTTCTAGGCTCCCGGAGACTACCTTCTGTTGTGTTAAGCCTCCCAGTCTGTGGTCCTTTGTTACGACAGTCCTAGAAAACGGACACAAGTCCCTTCCTCTTCCAACCTTGCCGCCTTCCACCAGGACCGCCTGTTTGCAGGAAAGGAGAAATGAGGTTTGTGGAGTGCCCAGTTCACAAAGCAAGATGGAGAAGGGTGAGCGTGGAGCTGAGAGGCACTGAAATCATAACTGTACAGGCTGGGAGACAGCAGACAGGTAGAAAAATTCAATGATGCTCAGTTTCCCCACATAGATAGGGGGAGAAATACTGTGGGGCCTTCCCAGGGGGGTTGTGAGAATAAATGTGAAGTTGGCTTAGTTTAGCATGTGCAAAAAGGAAGACCTTCATAAGATTCCTCTTCATATACTTAATATTTTTAGCATGAGTTGAAACCAAAGGAAGTTATCGGATTTCCCAAGGGAATTTATGGCACCCCTACCTTTTTTTTAGGGGAAATAACGGCATGATAAAATTTCAACTCTCATGACAATTTAAAGGCCCTGATTCTGGAGATGGGCAGGTGCACATTTGTAACCCCTGCAAATTCATCCAACAAAAGAGGGTACATTTGAAATAACTCCCCAAACTGTCTAGATTAATGTAAGTCCTTAATCCTTTCAGCATCTTTACTGACAAATTGGACTTGAGAAGAAAAACAGAACAATTTTTAAAACAAGGAATGTTATATAACAAACATCAGCAATGCCAACCTCAAAAACACTGGGCTGCTTTAGTTCTGCCAGAGAGTGCCTTCTGCTGCCTCAAACTTGTCTGGGTTGGATATTTTTTATTGCTCCCTGAACACAGGCACATTTCCCACAAAGCTAAGGGTCATTGATGAATCTATTTCACTCTCTTCCATTTGTGTGAATGAGCTAACGTTTAAAATAACAAAGGAACAGTGAAAACACATTAGGGCTCATTCTCCAAGACAGTGGGAGCAAGTTTGCTCAAGGAAACAACTTTAAAGAGGCCACAGAAATACAGATTTATCTGTTTGCCTTAAGCATGTTCATGCTCAGAATTCACATGAGTTGACCGCAAGGAGAGAGGCAGCATGAAAATCTGGGGTCTGCGAAAGTGCTATATATGTGTATATCACAAGGCAATAGCTGGGTCCTGATGATGCCTCACCCAATCAGTTATGGTAGCTTGGTCCTTAAAGGTACCCAACCCCTAAAATAGCATCTCCAGTTTGTTGAATGGCTACCATGCACAGACCCTGTACTAGGCATTGGGAAAACAGTGGTGAACAATGACAGCCTTGTAGCCTAGTGGGAAAGATACAGCCAGACCAACAAATGCAAGTGTGATGATCCGCTGCATCTCACTGTGACCTTCCAAAAGCACTGGCTTTAGGTCATCCTGAGGCTGCTGTGGTTCCCCGTTGGATCCTTAAAGGCCAGGGTTAGTCCAGGCTTGATCTTGTGGAGCACAACTGTCTAAAACTCAGCGTGCATCATATGGCTGCTCACTGCAGGGTGTCTGACATCTGCTGGCTGCCAGCGGCTCTTTGGGCATATCCCCGGCTGAATGTCAAATGTCCACTTGCTCATATCTCTTAGAAAGTCACCTAAGAAAGTGCTCTGAAATTGTCTGATTTCAGGTCACCCCTCTGTGATGCTTGGTTCTGAGGGCGCACTCTGCCCAGGCCAAGATGGCTAAGGGATCTCTAAAATATTTAATGGTGAATGTCTATCCATAAGCAGTTACCACAGTTCTGAGTTCAACTGCACAAGATTGGTGTCCAATAAAGTGTGCTAGAAACCTGATTGAACAGACCGGTATTCAACATTTAAACACTCATAAAAAAAGCCATTCAAGGAAAAAAAAATACCGCATTTTCTGATATCAAGAGGAGATCTGTGGAGTTTAGCATTAGTAGCCCAAGCCCTTGGCATATGGCCTCTATGATTTGGTGACAGTGTCGGGAGATAGAGCTGAAATGAACACAAGATAGTTATTAACAGAGTCAGAAGTGGGAACAGTCATGCTAAAATTCCATTATTTTCGGAAGGAGGCACCAGAAGATATAAGTGAAGTTTCAGGCACCAGAGTTCTCTCAAGCATTTGACAAAGGATAGGGGATGACTCATAAGTTTGTCATATTCTGCTCCAGAACAGCCTCTTCTTTCTTTTAATTGTGCTGCCCTCTGGAGTGTTCACATTGCTCTTTATCATCTGACATGTACTTTTAATCTCCCGAAAACGAGAAATGCTATTAAATTGTATTTCATTATGAATGGGGCCAGCACGTTTCAAAGCAACTATGCAATAGATCAGTACTTTTGAGCAAGGAAGCACAGTGAAAGAGTCCTAATAAAATGTGCTGCTAAGCCCTAGCTGGCTTGGCTCAGTGATAGAGGGTCGGCCTGTGGACCGAGGGGTTCTGGGTTTGATTCTGGTCAAGGGCATGTACCTCGGTTGCAGGCTCCTCCAAAGCCCAGGCCCTGGTTAGGTGCATGCAGGAGGCAACCAATCGATGTGTTTCCCTCACATCAATGAGTCAGAGTGAGTCCCCAGTCTTGAGTATTCTATAAAGACATCCGTCAAGAGCTCTACATTTTAAGTAGACTGACAGATTTTGAGAACTTTCAGAGGGGGAACACATTAAGGAGGCTTCGTTTTTACATTTAGGCTATTAGTCTGGATTATCATAAATCAAAAAGCAGAGCTCTGAGGGGAAGATACTCACATAGGATCTTTGAGAGGATTACCATATTGATCTCGTCCATAACTAAGTCCATTAATTATTGCCTGTGCTAACTATTGAGTAACAGTCACAGGAGATGGTATGTGTCAAGGTGAAGTTTGGACTCTGAAGTTAGACTGCATAGGTTTCATTTTTTGGAACTGCATTTTCCTATAGCTATGTGATCGGCAAAAGTTACTCAAGATCTCTGCATCTCATCACCTCGTGTGTAAAACGGGACTGACACTAGAACCAGCTTCGTAGGGTGAAGTACTACTTGCTGTTAACAGCGTATAGAGTGGAGATCTGAAACAGCATACTTGTACCACATATTTCCTCCCAACTAGACTGTGAGCTTATTTCAGATAGGAATGGGATCCTACATGCTGTTATTCCACACTGCCCGGCATGGTGTTAGGCACTTGCTAGTAATGCCTGACTTTGCAATAACCCTGCACCATTTCCTTTATGGCATATTATGAGATGTGCAGTTTTAAAACTTGTTCATTTCCCCCCACAAACTTTGAGGTAGACAAGGGGGTATTTTCATCTCTAATTTACAAATGAGAAAACGGAAGACTTCCTAATTAAATAACTTGTCTACACTCACCCAGGTAAAAATATCCAGAGCCGAACTCTGAATTATGGTTGTTGCTATTTCAGACTCAGTGGCTGCCCTGTCCATGTCACCAGGTGTATTTTAGAAGGCTCCCCCTTTATGTCTGTGGCCTATTTTGGTTGACAGATGGGAATATGAGTCATGGCGAATGCTGGGTGCTGGGGAGGTTCCCCAAGGAGGGTTTGAGGAACGCTGAGGACAGGGTGCTTTTGCACAGTGTTCTAGACCCAGCCCTGCCACCTGAAACTCCGCCTCAGGCACACAGTCTCCAGCATCCTGATGCAGCCCAGGGCAGGCCAGAGAGAGACTGACAGCGAGAGCAGAGGCAGGTGCAAGCTGGTCTCTGTTTATCCCTGCACACATGCGTGGCTGAGGTCAGTGTTCAAGGACAAGGAGGGGAAGGATGGTGGCTACTGCTTGGACCTCGGAGCCCAGCACTCTTTGCCCCTGAATGCAACAGACTAGCTCTCATTCTTGGCTTCCAAGAAAACGGCAGAGGGTGAGGATTTGTTTCTTAAGCCGTCCACAGCACACAGGGAAATAGGTGGCTGGAATGCAGCTCACTAGACAAACGTGTGCATGTGGCTCCATGGTTCTTTCTATGAACATGCAACAAGCTCATTTTTCTGAGATAAGTTACAGAAGCAAGGAGTGCTTGGCAATGTCTGCCTGCTATGTCTGAGGAGAACCGATTATTTGCAAAGTCCAAGTATCTTCCTCATTTTCACTAATTTAATAAGACAAAACTTGAATTGTGCATATACATAGCTTTAAAGGTGTCAGTTTAAAACAGATAACTTGCTATCTCAGTCCTTGGGGAGGGAAACAATGTTACTGCTTTTTGCCCCCCCTCCCCCCGTGTGTGTGTGTGTGTGTGTGTGTGTGTGTGTGTGTGTGTGTCTGTGTGTGTGCGCGCGCACGCACATGTGTAGTGCTGTGAAATGACTACATGGCTCCTTTGGGGAAAATTTATGAAGGTCTCTCTTCACAGTTTCCCTTTTGCCTTTCAAGGTATAATTATCCACATGTCCCTTTGTAGATGGAGGGCTCTCCACTGACAGCCACTAATGAATGACACATGTACTGATGCATGTGTAAAAGACCACCATCGAGGCTCTGAGCTAGAGAGACCCCGAAAGAGTAAAAGGTGGTCGCTCTGCCCCTGAGACTCGTGAGTGGAAAAGCTTATCGTGCACGCAGTCACTCAGACACAAAACTTACCTGAAGCCACAGGTAATTCAGTGTATTCGTAGTTTATAAAATTATTTTGTGCCAAAAAAACAAAAACAAAACAGGGATAGAAACCATCCCTATGAACTCAATCAAAACTTTTTTTTGATGTCTCTTGTGATCTACAAACACAAGAAATAAAAACTTATACTTTTCTTCCCAATGGACACTTCTGAAATGTTGTTGACTTTGATAACTTTTCCTGAGTCAGTCAACTGAGAGATTTCCTAATTCAAAGCCAGGGTTGACCTCGTAGCGCAGGGCCCATGCTCAAAAGGGTCCCTCATTTGGCTTAATGTGCTGCTATTGCTGTCTTGAAAATCTTAATAATGTTACCTTTGAGCTTGTGTTTTGTATGTGACATAGGATGGGACAATATTTGTATACTAAAGGCCCAGTGCACAAAGTCATACATGGGTAGGGTCCCTAGGCCTAGTCTGCGATCAGGGCCATCTTCCTCCTGCTTGCCAATACCCAGTCCCGCCCCACTGCCACCCACGCCGGTTCCCCATTCGCCATCCTGTGATTGGAGCCTGCGGGCTGGGGGAGGGACCAAGAGGTGGTCAATGCATCTCATAGTGACTGGTTGAGCGGTCATTCTGGTCATTACACCATTATGGTGGCTGGGCTTTTATTATATAGGATAAAGCCAGAGGCAGCTACATACAATATGCATGTCCACTGCCATTCCTTACAGGCCTGTTTACAAAGAGCACTTGTGACCCTCAAACAAAGAATGCTGGTGGCCCCGCAAGGTGTGGGAGTCAGTGATTTAAAGCAGGGGTCCTCAAACTTTTTAAACAGGGGGCCAATTCACTGTCCCTCAGAGCGTTGGAGGGCCGGACTATAGTTTAAAGAAAACTATGAACAAATTCCTATGCACACTGCACATATCTTATTTTGAAGTAAAAAAACAAAATGGTAAAAACACCCGCATGTGGCCCGCGGGCCATAGTTTGAGGACGCTTGATTTAAAGCAAGTGGAAGGTAAGTGTTAGGCAGATGACTGGGTCAGAGGGGCACTGACAGCATCAATAAGCCATCCTTTCTGCTTGAACCAGACCTTGCTTTGGACCCACCAAGAAGGCAATGATGCTCTAATAAATACTAATGGGCAAGGAACCCTATCATACTATTTTTTACTTGTGTTATTCCCTAAATAAGCCAATGACATATTGGAAGTGGTGACATAAAAAGGAAGGAAAAGATAGGGCAACCCATAGCTCATTTTCCTTTCAGTCTTTCATTACTCATCAGTAAGTTAGGGACAGAGTTGGTAGAATGTGTGTGTATGAAAAAGTAAAAAACAAAACAAAACCAAAAAACACACAAAAAACAACAACAGGTAAGTTACTTTTGTGTAGTGTTTCCATTGTTGAGGTAAAACCAAAACACATATAACAGCTTTGAAATAAGGCTTGTATAATTTTGAGGATGCTTCACATTACTTAAATGCTCTCATATTTGCATTTAAAACTGGCATTGCACCATATAAAGATGAATGGTAGCCCTGGCTGGTGTTGTTAAGTGGTTAGAGCGTCAGCCCACTCACCAAAGGGTATCAGATTAGATTCCCAGTAAAGAGCATGCAGCTGGGTTGCAGGATTAATCACTGGCCTCAGTCAGGGTGGGTGCAGGAGGCAAGCAATCAATGTGTCTCTCTCATATCCATGTTTCTCTCCTCCTCCTCCTCCTCCTCCTCCTCCTCCTTCTCCTCCTCCTCCTCCTCCTCCTCTTCCTCCTCCTCCTTCCCTCCCTCCCTCCCTCCCTCCCTCCCTGCCTTCCAATCTCTGTAAAAATCAATGGAAAAAAGTATCCTCAGGTGAGGATTAATAAATATATAATAAAAATAAATAAAGATGAATGGTAAGCTTTATGTTAATAATTTAAAATGTTAATTTGGTTTTAGTTAGAATGACATTAAATAGCAAGTTAAAAGCAAACAAATACCATGACAAATCAAGAAGAAAGGAAAACCTTTAAAGGCACTTTCTCCTGCTTTTGAAGCAAGGAACCCCACTTGTTCATTTTGTAATGGGCCTTGCAAAGAGCTGGCCCTGCTCAAGGCCTAATAAGTGCACAGGTCCATGGTTCCAAAAGAGAATGCAATAACTGACCGCACCAGGTGGTAATGTCAGGAGAGAATACTGTCCAGGAGCTCAGCCTTCAAAGGCAAGTGCATATATGAGAAGTACAAGGCTTCCCTGGAGTTGTTCTGTGATCATGATTGGTCTGCAGGGTTGCGTTTTCAGGAGGGAAGTCCCCCAGTACCTGCTTCCATCTTTACGCACTCTCGCTCCCCTGCTGTCTGCCCACACGGGCATCACTGTGCTGTGACCACAGGGACTAAAGAAAATCAGGTTTGGAAGCAGTCCTGAATGAAGGACAGGAGTGGCCATTTTTCTCTTTCAAATAAATGTATAATAAAATAACCAAATGTGGATGTATCTCTTCAAAGAATGTCACTTTGGGATTTTGGCAACCTCTTTGTCCCTAGTTAAAAGTAACATAAAACATAAAGCTCAAATATAAGGACTCAAAAGACATCTAAAGCTGCAGGACTGGTGATCAGCATGTTTTGACATGGAGAGGAGGGTCAGGGAAGTTTGCAAAGGCCAAGAATAACCCCCTTTGAAGAAGGAATAGATTAATCAAACAGAGGGTACAATCTCTCTTCAACTATCACTGAACGGTTGTTAAGAATTGGATGTAGTTAAACTCACCATTGGGATGAAAGCAGGATTTACAGTTAAAGAGGGTTTAATTTTTTTTTCAATTTATAGAAATATCAAGCTTGTATAATTAGGGAGGGAGTGATAATAAATAACTTAACAATTTTAAGTAACAATCATACATCAGGCACAAATTAGAAAAGGGCAGACCCTGGAGGAGTGTCTATAAAAAATCAAAGGAAGATATAGCAGCTATAATTACATTACTTGTGTTTTTGCTTTTTCTAAGACAAGCCACTCTAAGATGAAACACACGTCTATCTTCACAGCTTAGATGCACCGCATTCCATTTCAATCTCTTATTCACACCACCTCCTCCACATGCAGAGCTTGTCCATCATGGAGAGCAACTTATCTCAATTATTATTCATAAAGTCCAGGCTAGCTAAAGACTATTTGAGGTTTCATACTCAAATCAGATTTCAACTTTGCTTTTTCAGAGGTCAATAGGTTTGTACAGTGGTCTGTTGTATCAACAGGGCCCTAGAAAAAAATTAATCATGGAAGCAATCCAAAAGGTCAAAAGGAAGACATTGAAAATGCTGTAACAGAGAAATTACAGGGCCTGTTATGTGTTTTTCTGAGGCATTTTAATTTAAACTCAGAATCATGGCAAAAATAAAAAAGTAAAAAGATGACATTGCTTAATGTGGTTGCTGAAAGAGAAAAATGACATAAGAAGCTAGCAGGGTAGGCAAATAAATTTTAGTAGCTCATTCTGGCCTAGTGTTCTTTAAAGAGTCTAATGAAAGAGGAGAAATTCTAACAGAGGTAGGAAGGAAAAGGAATGGTGAGTTGTATAGGGACAGATAAGTTGAGATTAATGCTGTAACAATTTTCTTCTATTTGCTTCAAACTTAACCATCCTGTGCTGGTCATTAGTAATGCCAGTGGGGCTCACAAAAGTGACAAATTGCATTATGGGTACCTCAGCAAAGGGGAAAGTGTGGACGTAGTTTTACATGGTGAATGTCTGAGTGTGTGCATGGTGGAGGATGCGGTCTTGCATGGTCATAGAGGTAAAGAGAAAGTTAATGTCTGTGTGATATGCTGGTCTAGTAAAGTTTCCCTTAAGCTGGCAAGAGTTTGGCACTGACCCCTGAATCTATTCCATAAAACCATAGCTTAAGGAACCATGTGAGTCTAGTCCATCATTATTTTTATAGCGTCAAAGGTCCAAAAAAGAAAAAAGAGGAAATAAAACCTTAACCACAAAAGTAAACACAGGAAGATACAAACCAGAACAAATAACTAAAATATATTATAATAAATATAACTTGATATATAAGCTATATAAGAAATGAAAGAATTAATCTTTAAAGTAACAACAATGTGGTTCCTTCCTTCAAATAGTTTCCTGGGATGTCCTTTTTTCTTAGTAGAAACTTACTGATAAAATATTTAAATGCAATGCCTGCCCAACAGAGAAACTAGTGGACAAAAAGGTGCTAAACACATGTGAATTAGTTCTTATTAAACTTTCCTGCTCAAACACTTTTAATGGCTCCCCACTGCCTGTGTAATTAGATACAGACTTCTTACCAAACTCTGTATTAGTTACCTATTGCTGCGTAACAAATTACCATAAACTTAGTGGCTTAAAACAACACACATTTAATACTTGACAGTTTCTGTGAGTTCAGGGTTAGGAGTCCAAGCATGACTTACCTGGTCCTTCGCTAAGGGTCTGGCCAGGCTGCAATCAAGCTGTTGGCCATGGTTGGGTTCCTAGCAAAGCTCAGAGTGGACCTATCTGCTTCTAATCACCCTGGGGTCTTGCCAGGAAGAGTTTCCTTGTAGGCTACAGAACTCATGAGTCATGGCAGCTTGCTTTCTCAGAGCCAGGATTGCAGAAGGGGGATTTAGTCTCTCTTCCCAATATATTCTTATGCTAGTTTTTAGGACTTACTCATCCCCACTACTCTTCTAGATATACCTTTTTTTAAAAAAATATTCAAGGAAAACTGGACCTCATGTTATTGCCTGAACACTTCCTTCAATTCTCTGCCTCCATATTTTTGCATAAACTGATGCTTCCTCCTGAATTTCCTTCTTACATTTAACTTTCTCTGAATCCTACTCAGTGTTTGTCTCAAATGTGTGCTACATTCATTTTTGAAAGGTAACATTTTGCTGACAATGCCTATGACAATCATTAATCTTGACATCTATTTTTTATTCATTTCAGAGGAATCATCTTTAAGAAGCACTGGCTGCTGCCCAAAAGGTACATCCCAAAAGATTACACTGGTCCATGGATAGAGCCCCAGACTCCAGACCAGTTCCTCACTTTATTAATCCTTTCCTTTCCCTTGATTTTCCAGGCTTCTTTTGTTTTCCTGTTATAGCTCTACATCACCTCCTCAGCTTCATGTGGATACCTGGCCAGGTTGTCTGGTTTTACACATACTGTCTCTGCTCTGAGTTAGAGCTGCCCTCACCTGTGTTGAATTGCCCTCCATTCAGTCTTGTTCTCTCTATTAAAATGCTTAGTTCTCATCCTCAGCTAGTTTCTTTAACTTTAAAGTATGAGAATCACCAAGGAGGTTAATTACTATGCAAATCCGTGGGCCTCACTCTCAAAGTGTGTATCAGTATGTCTGGTGTGGACCCCAGGAATTTACCATTTTTTCAGACACCATAGGAGTCTCATGCAGAGTCTCATGCAGACAACCCAGAATCATACCCTGAGGAACAAGGTTGTACCTATTCAACCTCACTTTCTAATTTCAAACCTTTCTCAGCTTTCTCAAGGTTGCTTCTTCATTCTTGTCTCAATCTCAGCAGATGACTTAGCCAAATGGTTCTCAAACTTTCCTTAAGTTATAACCATCAGTTCCTAACCCACTTCCCATACTAATTAAATCAAAGCTTCTTTTTGGAGTTCATTATTTTTAATCAATGTATAAATACGTGCAGTGAGATGCACAGATTTTTAAGTATATAAGTCAATGAGTTTTGACAAATATATTCATCTATGTAACCTTAATCGAGATATAAGATATTTACTTCAACCTAGAACGCTTCCTCTTGCTCATTCAGGTCAGCACTCCTCCCCTCCAGAAGCAACCATTATTCTAATTTTCATCCTCATTGATTTTTTGTTTGATCTTGATGAGATCAAGATGGAATCATAAAAAGTAGGTTTCTTTGTTTCTGGCTTCTTTTGCTCAATATAATATTTTTGAGATTCATCAATGGTTGGCATCATTAGTCTTTAAAATGTTTGAAGTATTTATAATATGTAAATATTGTTAAGTTTGAGAATCAAATTTACCCTAGTCATTTCAACTTTGTATAGTGTGTTAACCTGGAAAGCTGTAAAAACCCAAAGCAAACAAACTAACAAAAGGACACAATAATACTCATGCCCACTTTCACAATTTCTGAATTAATTGGTCTGGGGTGAGAACTGAGCACTGGTATTTTTGCAAGCCCCCCCGCCCCCATTGATTCTAATATTCTGCTAGCATTGAGAACCTTTGGTCTAGCCTCTCAGATAATGGAGTTCCACTTCAAGTTCATGAAGATCTTCCCCATCCTTATTTATCTCAGAGGAATTAGTGGTCTTTTCTTTTTTCTATTTATGCTCCTGACCTAATAATAGCTACTATTTTATGAATTCTTACTATCTGTTAATGACTTTCTATATATTATTTCACTTAGGTCTTAAATAATCATGTTATCCCAGTGTGGCAAATGAACAAAATGGTGCTTAAAGAGAGAAGTTACACAACTTGTAAAGGTAGGAGCCAGGATTCAAACACCTGTTTACTATTTTCAGGGTCATACCTCCCATCTATTATGCCCCTTGTCTATTAATTATCTCTCAAATTTTTATTCTCCATTGGCCCTTTTATTTCCATTAGTCTATAATAATGCTTAGGTTTACTCTATCACAATAAAAAGAATAAATAAAAACTTTTCTGTGGGTATGTCAGCCTTCAAGCTACATTCTTTATTTCCATTATCTTGAACTCCCAACCCCTTAAACTTTCCATTTTACAATTTCACCCATGGCACAAACTATCATCAGTGCCTACCACATGACTGAAATGCTTCTCAGGTGGCTAATGATTTCCTAAAAACCCCATTCAATCATTCAGCTTAGTTTTCATTCTGTTAAAATCTTGACCACTCTTTCCCCATGTTCTTTTTCATATGCTTAACTGACTGGACAGAGGCCAGTGGGAGACAGCTTGGTCTCAACTAGTAACGAAAACCTCAAAGAACTTAGTATTAATTAAGGTCAAATGAGAAATCTGATTCATGATTATAGTAATAATTGCCTAACAATAATAGTCAATTGTTATTGTCCACTATGTACCCATCTGAACTGCTGTGCAAGATCCAGCATATAGATTATCTTGTTGATTAGGCAAGACTCAGGTTTATAAAACTACTAGAGGCCCAGTGCATGAATTTATGCATAGGTGGGGTCTCCCGGTCCAGCCCCTGATTGGGGTGGATCGGGGCTGGACCTGGCAGGAGGAAGAGATGGCAGGAGGTTGGCCCCATCAGGGCTGGCCGTGGGGAGGGGCTGTAGGGAAGGGCTGCAGGTGATTAGCTGGTGGGCCCTGCCCCCAATTGGTGTGGGAGGGCCAATCAGGGGGGAGGGGCTGCGGGCAGTTGGCTGACCAGCTCTGCCCCTGATCAGGGTTGGAGGGCCAATCTGGGGTGGGGCCAGGCAGGGAGAGGGGCTGCAGAAGGTTGACCAGCCAGCCCTGCCCCCTATTGGGGTATAGGGGGGAGGGTGATCAGGGGCTGCGGTCTGATCAGGGTGGGAAAGGCAGTTCGGGGGCAGGGCTGGCCGGGGGGAAGGGCTGTGGGGAGTTGGCCAGCCAGCCCCACCCCTGATCAGGCAGTTTGCTGGCCGCAGTGGGTGTCTTAGCGACCGGTTGTTCTGGTTGTTATTGCGTTATGGTCTCTGGCTTTTTATATATAGAGATTATAGTTTGTAAAACTATTAAACAGTTTAAAAATGAATAAATGCTGGATCATATGGTACAGACTACAAGAACAGCAAGTATTCAGAAGAGAAAATAATTTCTGGACAAATATACTCATAGAGTCGTTAGTATTTAATTAAGTCTTATATTTAAGTCTTATAATATCTTTATGAGTACTCATAGAGTAGTTAGTATGGTCAGAAAGATGGGATAGGAAGGATGGTCCAAGCAGGGGACCCTGCACCGGCAGAGACAAAGAGCACAACTTCTAGTTGATGGCTTTCTCTATCCTCTGGTTTTTCCATACTTCTTTTATTTACCACATTTCCTTTGGTCTCCAATCTCCATGTCTTCCTGCTTCCATTGGTTGCCATATTTCCCATTAAAACTCTTCCTGAGCAGACTGGTAATCCCATCCTTAGCTGTGGCCATCAGTCTAGCTCTATTAGCTGCATGGGTCTTTATCCACTTCTAAAAGACCATAACCATCTCCCAGATGATCCTGGGAATGGATCTAAGGATAGACAATCTAGATGCTCTCTTTCCCAATCGTTCTCTAAATTCCGCAGAAAAGCCCCCTTTCAAATAAGTATCCACAACACCACATCATTATGATAACATTTAAAAACATCAAGTGATGTTTACATAGAAGCACAGCAGGTGACTCATATTGGCACAGCACTCTCATACATAGTTTTCTAAGAAACTAAACTTTGATTTTCTCTTAAGTTTTCACAACAAAGATCTATTTAATCTGGAATGGACTTTAGGGAGGTGTCTTGTCCAACCTCCACTTTTCCTAGATGGAGGCCTGGAAAGGGAATTTCCTTCCTAGCTAATTGGCTTGCTTTCCAAACACTAGAATTCAGGCCTCAAACTTCTGGGACTCTCTTCACTATGCCGCTTCCTCCTCACTGAAGAAATACTGTAAAAATCTGGAAGGCATGGCAATAGTTGAATTTGTTGCCTAGGAGATTATAGACAAAACATTTGTTTTCTTTAAACAGTGCATCTTCACTAAGCAATCAATTTTAGAAAACAAGTAAACCATTTTTTAAAAATATACGTTTATTGGTTTTAGAGAGGAAGGGAGAGGGAGAGAGAGATAGAAACATCAATGATGAGAGAGAATCATTGATCGGCTGCCTCCTGCATGCCTCCTACTGGGGATCAAGCCAGCAACCTGGACATGTGCCCCTGATCAGAATCAAACCCGGGACCCTTCAATCCACAGACCAATGCTCTGTCCACTGAGACAAACCAGCTAAGGCAAGTAAACAATTTTTTTTTTAATCAGGAGAATTCATCAGGTGAAGGCCTTGGGTGGAGCGGGGGCCAGGTCAAGGAATGTAAGGGGGATGGGGGGAGAATAGGAAGCATTTATAATACTGTCAACAATAAAAATTAATTTAAAGAAATGAAAGTGGAAAAAAAATGTCACACAAAAAAAGAAAGAATTCATTTCAGAAGAATACCAAGACATATCATATTGTGGCCAAAGTTAAAGCAAAGTCTGACAAGGTCATATATGGTGTTTCAAAATATAGGTTTTATCATTATTCAGATGTGGTGAGGCTAACATAACAGGAGATGATTAGCATTGAAAAGATAGTTTGTTATACTCAGAGATCCCAAGAGGAGGGCCATGCCATATCACAGGGAGCCACAAGGGGAAGCACTAGGGTTGGGGAAGAGGTAGAAGGAGGTGGGGAATTGTGGTGAGCACCTTTATTGGGGTTTCTGCAGGAAGGAACAGGCGAAGAAGGGAAATCAGGTTTAGGATTGCCTAGTTTGAATTACTTCAGTGAAATCTGGCATATAGGGGCTGCCCTCCTAGTTTTCTGGTACCTGACCCTGCGGGTGATTAAGGCAGGTGGATAGTGGCCCAGAATGTGAGAGCCCAATAAAGAAGAAGGGGGGGGGGGGGGGCGGGCAAGATATGTTCTCTGCACGGGTTGATTTGCATTTGAAAGTACATTGTCTGATGAGTTTTTTATCTCTAAGAATTGGTAACCACAGGAAGGACAGTCTCTTCTGCATCACTAGGATCCCAGATATCAAAGCACCAGAATATAGAAAATAATAGACATGGCTAATGGAAATAGTCGAGAATGATGAGAAATGATAACCGGGAGAGAGAGAAGTAGAATGGTTCACATTAGCACTTATGATTTGTTCCTTTCTTACTCAACTCTGAATAAGAACTAAGTCTATGTTGCTCTTGCTTCTTCCCCACTGCCAACCTCCAACTCAATAACGAATAGTTGTTTGGAGGATGCCACTTGAATATGCCTTCTCTGCAGAGTTACATGGGGCTTTCTAAAGCAGGAGGATTTCAAATGTCAGTGCTTTGGACTCAGAGGAGCTCTGAGTATCCAGATTATCCTGGAAATAAGCCTCATCGCCTGCCTCAGAGGAGCAACTGCTGCACCTGTGCTGCTCAAATACATATGAATTAAGTGCTGGAATTCTGTTCTATCGGGTGCTCATTTTAGAGAAGAAAGTGCATTTCTGAATTTGGACAAGAGACCAATTTTAAATGGAAGTTAAATTTAATCCTTATATAAGTCCGACTTAGGGTTATTAAAAGATAACTTCAAGGTCCTCAACTAAAAGCTTAAAACATAGTCTAAAGTAGTGACATTTTCTGATGCAAGTTGTTTTAAAGATATATAAATTATATTATTCTCTTTATTCAGAGATGTATGAGATCGATATTGGCTAGTATTTTATTTTCTCCAACAAATGATTCCTCTTACGTGAGGATTTCGACTTGTAATAAGAAGCAATATTTACAGATAAACAATAAGATATAAAAAAGACAACTCATAAAAATCATCTTGCTGATGGAGCCAATTTATAGAGTGTTGGATTATAGCTCAATGTTTCTGATAAAGCAATGGCTTCAATCAAGTGGCCCAGTCACCCCCCAGCTCAGAGTAGTAAGAACAGAGGGCTGGTGGCTTTGGTCTTACACAGGCCTCTCCTTGGCCCTGTCCTCAAGTTTGTCACTTGGGTTTCTCTAATTCTCGGTGTCCTCCTTTGCAAAGTGAGACTATAAGAGTGGACTTTTAAAACAAAATTTTAAAGATTGTGGTAAAATACACATAGCATAAAATTTACTGTCTTAACCATTTTAAGTGTACAGTTGAGTGGCATTAAGCCCATCCACACTACCATCACCACTGTCCATCCACAGAACTCTGTTCAGCTTGTAAAACTGAAACTCTGCACCCATTAAACGAGGGATGGGGAACGTCCGGCCTGTGAAATCATTTGGTCGGGCCCTGCCAAGTTATTAGGGGTGAGTTAATTAAATGTTTGACCAAAAATAGCAGGCTAATTTTTAAGTTGATAATTTTGTATGGCCCACTAATGATGTTATAAATATCCAAATGGCCCTTGGCAGAAAAAAGGTTCCCCATCCCTGCATTAAACAAACACTTCCCATTCCCTCTTCTTACAGCCCCTGGCAACCACCATGCTATTTTCTGTCACTATTAATCTGACTACTCTATGTTCCTCATATAGGTAAAATCATAAAGTGTTTGTCCTTTTGTGACTAACTTATTTCACTTATCATAAGTTTCATTCATGTTGTAGAATGTGCCAGAATTTCCTTCCTAAGTTCATTGTATGGATATATCATATTTTGCTTATCCATTCCTTCACCTCTGATCACTTGGGTTGCTTCTACATTTTGGCTATTGTCAATAATGCTGCTATGAACACAGATATACAAATATCTATTTGAATCCCTGTTTTCAATTTTTGGGGGTGTATACCCAGAAGCAGAATAGCTAGATCATATAGTAATTCTATGTTTAAGTTTGTGAGGAACCATCATGCCGTTTTACATTTCTAGGACTGGATATTTTTAAATGTCCCTTCCACATCTAAAATTGTAGGAACCAATATTTGTTTTAAAATATTCTCTTGAAGATCAACCGAAGGACTTGTATGCATGCACATAAGCATAACCAATGGATGCAAAACACTGGGAGAATGGTGAGGGCATGTGCCGGGGGGTAGGGGAATTTGGGGGAAGGTCAATTGGAAAAAAAAAAAAAAGGAGACATATGTACTACTACTTGTAATACTTTAAACAATAAAAAATAAATAAAAATGTTAACACAGTTAAAAACAATTCTCTTGAAGCAATGTCCTCTTTACCTTGAAATCTGCACCCATTAAACAAACAGCAAGGGAAATGCTCAAATGTCTTTCACCCCAGAAGGCCTTTCCTGACCTCTCTTTATCTTTATAACACGGGTTATGTCCACTCACAGCACCCTTATTTACTAGGGTCAAACTTTAATCACCTTTTAAATTGAGTTGTTGTGTTGTTTTTTCCCCCAAGAACATGAGCTTTGGGAAGGCAGAGATCATGTCTAATTCTTTATCTCCTCAGTGCTTGGTACAGAATAATTAAGCAGCAACAGCCTATTGAGTGAATGTGTGGATAGATTGAAATAAAATAGGGTCAAATAATTGCACACGACAAACTGCGGGAGTGATAAAAGTAGTAAAATTGGAGAATAATTTTTCTCTGGATGCAAAATATTTCCCAGAAGAGGCTGGGACCCAAATAAAAGTAATGGTAAGCATGATAATTAAAATATCTAATACAGTGCTGCCCCAACCGTCAGCTAGGGAGGATCTTCCTCACTTGGGCTCTAGGATACCACGCTAAATAAAAGGCCCTGAACGCTGGGCAAGCAGGTGATATTTCTGGGCCCAGACAACATGATTGCAACCCTCCTGGGCAAGAAGCCCTCTTGCCAGTCCGTGTTTGCACCTCTGCAAATACTCCCTTTGGGCAATTTTGCGCCAAACCGGTAAGAAGGATGTCCAGAGATCGCCGGGAGTAGAAGCTATTGCCCCCGTGTCGGCCTGGAAAGCAGCAAAAGGAGGAGAGGGTGCTGTTTGCTGTCTGCGGGGGCGGACCAGAGCTCGCCCCTGCTCCATGGGCTTGGTGGGGTGGGCGGGGCAGGGGCGGCGCGCGGGCCTCCGCTGGGACCATCCCCCCCGCCAGGGAGCAGCCGCGCCCCAAGGCCAAGGCCACTCCAGCGGCGAGCAGGGTGCCAGGTGAGCTGCGATTGGGGAGGGGGACCCTGTGGACCCCGGGCGCCTGGTGCAGGGGACCTGCGCTGATCTGGGCGTGGGGGCGTGGGTGCCTCGAGCCTGGAGGGCGGGGGAAAGAGCCCCTGGACACGTCCCTGCGGCAGGACTGGGGACAGACAGAGAGGGCCCCCAACTTCTCTAGGAGGCAGCAAGAGCACTCCACATCCTTGCAGGGAGCTGGGGTGCATTTGGGGAAAATAGAGGCCTTGGATGTTGAGACATTTGTCTCAGACAAACCTGGAGAAGTTCTGGACTGTCATCCTATCTTGTGTCTTTTTCACGACCAAGCATGGGGCCTTTGGGGGGACTTTGGGGACAAACTAGAGAGTTCATCTCTTACCCCGATTGATTGATTGATTGATTGATTGATTGATTGATTCTGCGCTGCAAATATGTTCTTAGATCACACTGCATTGTTCTGGGCTTTATGGTGAGCAAAGCCCAGAGACACTGGCCCAGAACTCCTGTCCCCGACCCCTCAAATGAACAAAGCGACAAAACCTTCTCCTCTGAAATGCCTTTCTTTTGTCTGGCCTTGTTTCATTGCCACAGATTAAGCAAACAGGTTTGTCTCCAAACCTCCCAATTGTGTGTAAAATTTTGGTGTCTGTGTGTGCATTTTTGAGGAGAGCTTCCATAGGTTTCATTTGATTCTCCCGAAGATGAAATAGCTAAACGCACAGCTTTGGGCCCGTCAACAGGGATGTCCTGATGGTCTCTGTCTTCGGAGGGTCTGAGCTGCAGATTCTTATTTGGAAGCTGGGATTCGGGGAGAAGTTGGAGGGAGAGATACTCTCGGGGTTCAGGGAGGGCAATATTCACCCACCAGCACAGGTTTGTCTGAGCTAAGGACTGGTCTGCTTTCCGCTGGTAGGAAATAAAATGAGTTTGCACATATGTAGATGAGGAAACCGCGGTGAATCTTGTGAATGGAAGGCCTATCCAGGTTTCTTCTTGGTAACCAAAGTGAGCCCCGCGGTGGAGTTTCCAGGAGCGCTGAGGGAAGATGAGAGGCGCAAAGGTCCAAGTTTCTGGGCCCCTGGTTCACTGGAAACTTGGGAGAAGGGGGAGGGTTTGGATGTTAACAGCCTTGGCGAGCACCAGGAACACCTGAGGTGTATGGTGGGGGTAGGGCCGAGGGAGGCTCTGTGGAGGGGGGATTGTTACTACAAAATTAACAGATAGCCTTGAAAAATCACATTTCTTCAGTAATCCCACCAAATGGGCAGGAATACTCTATGGCCATGAGGAAGTAAAAGCTGCCACCTGAGTAGTGGCAGTATTTCTGGTCCTGCCCCCTTTATCCCAGAGTGAGGTTCATGGACAGGCTGGCACTAGGATAATGGTCCTCAGGCTATGTGTTCCCAAAACACTGATATCCTGCAGGTAGCCTCAAACAATCACCATCTCTTTCCAATTTCAGAGAAAAAAAATAGAGGGTAAAATTATAATTCCTTTTTTCCTTTATAAAATTTTCCCAAATCTTCAGTGCTTGCTTTTATTTGTGTGACATCTTGGTTAGGTCAGAATTATATATCTGGTTATGTTGAGACACGAGAAGTAATTATTTCCCGCTTATAAAACGTCCATCAGTTCTAGGTGGCCTGAGATCCACTGATGTCGCCAAGAGTAGGGAATGCATCACATTATTCTTTAATGTCCTTTGGATGTAAACGCTTCCCTGGTGGGCCCCGGGTGCTCAGGGTGGCAGCAGTGAATGGCACAGGTCCTGGGACTGTCGAGGAAAGAAACTGCCTCATTCTACTTGGCTCGCAGCCCAGAACAGTGTTTGTCCGCTGTTCTTAACTTCACACGTATTTTGTAAACTTAAACCATTCTTTTGGTGAGATTTATAGGAGAGGGGTTCAGTTGCTTAGCTCCTCCTCCCTTACCATTGGTCAGTCAGCTTCATTAAATCCCAAGCTGAACTGCTGTTTTTCAAATAATAAAGTGGTTGTTTCTACTTACAACCTGTCTTTTCCTGATAGGATTATTGTTTAAAATGGCCCCATCACACTTCAGAGGTTTATTTGGCAATGGCAGAAATTAATTTTGCTCCTTACTTAAAGAACCACGCTTTTTAATAATAATAATAATAATAATAATAATAATAATAATAATTGCTGCTTCACTAGCCCTTCAGCACAAGATAAATTTTATTGATGTTGCTCGTTGTTCTTTTCTGTATTCAGCAAATATTTATCGAGCACCTTCTGTGTGTTGGGCTCCTGTTTCTGCTTTCAAGGAGTTGACAGATAAGCACTGCACACTTGAATCTTGATTTGCTAAGAGCTGACTTCGGGAGGGGCTGCTTCAGGGACTCCCCGACCGTGGCCATATTCGTTGGATTTCCATTGCTGCCTCCTCTCCGTGCATGAGCCCATTCCCCTCGGTGTTGGCCAAGGGAGAAGCCAATCACTGTGGTTTCCTGCCTCACAGCACCCTTGCTGGTCAGCAGTGCCTGACTCTGTCATCTCCATGGCTGTGTAGGTGCTGGTTCTATGAAGAGCATGGCCAGTGAACATCAATTCACTTGACAAGGAGAGAAGCATTCACTTCGGGTAGGTAATGCATGGTCCCAGGGAGCACTGGTTTCTCTTGTGAGGATCCTAACAACTGCCCAGTGGTAAGTTACACATCCCTGGGCTATTTTCTTTCTAATTCATTCAGAATAAAAGTAATAAATGTTTAAATGCTTTCTAATCTGCACCCTACGTGAGATCTGGAAGAATAGATTCACCACCAACCAACAGGGAGGGATTCTACTAATTTTGGATTGGTCAAGTTGGGCCGGTCTGAAGTATATTTCTGTTGCTACACGGAGGAAAAGCTTGATGGTGCAGATTTTATTACCAGATAATAGTAGTAATGGTGGCAGGTACTGATATAGATGTGCCACACACCTTTCAAAACACTTTATGTAGATTAACTCATTTAAGTCTTCTCTCAACCCAAAGTGGGTACCATTATTATTGACATTTTAGCCTTGGATCACACAATTTAGAAGTTTGATTTATTGAGCACTTATTTCCCTCTTGCCTACTCATTGTGAGAGGCAGCCCCGCTCTGCAAACAGACTTGTCCTGTTCTCTAACTGGATTCACTATTAACTAGCAGTGTAACCTTGAGCAAGACATTGCCTTTCTGTGCCTCAGTTTTCTCATCTGTAAAATGGGGGTGATGAGGGCACTATTCCATTAGGTTGCTGTCAGGATTAAATGAATTTACATACGTAAGATACTTAGAAGGGTGCTTTGTACACAGGAGGCACTGTTATTTTTATTATTGGCTATTCTTTTTCTTTCGAGCTTCATCTGCCAATGCCCCCTGATATAGCAGTCATGCTGAGCTACTTAGAGTTCCCCTGGACCTCCTCAACTCTGTCATATCCCGGTGCCTTTGCATATGCCATTTCCTGGCCTGGAATGACTTTCCTACCCTCCTGCTATGTCAGCTTACATGTTCCCTCACATGTAACTTTCCTTTAATGCCCTCTCTTATTCTCCGGGTAGTTGTTCCCACTCTTTATGATCTTAGCAGCCTTGTACCATTCATCTATCAAAGGACTTCGTGATTAACAATTACCTAACAATTATTGAGCACTTCTGTGCCTGGCAGTGTCTCATGTATTTTTCTTGATTTTCTTTTTATATTTATCGACAGCTCTATGAGGTAGGGTTATATTTGCTTAAATTATTTCTGTGTTCATCTCCCCCAGTAGACTGTGATAGTCGCTTGTACATTTGTGTGTTATTCGTTTCGTATCTCTAGGACCTGGCAGCGTGCCTAATTAATACACAGTGGGCACTCCATAAATGTGAAGTGGATGCATTTTTACCAACAGCTGTTTACATTCAAATAATAAGCTAATTGTGAGTAATTCTTTTATAGAATCTTCATGCTTTTGTCACTGCAGAAATTCACTCTCAAAATTTTAGAAAACACTGATAAGTAAGAAGAAGGAAGTTCAAATCCCACTCCTCCCAGCCCTAGAGAGTCTAAACAACTGGCTTAGGGATACACAGCTGGCTACTCTTCGACCAAACTGAGAATAAAAGTCAGGCATCTGGTGACAGAGCCCAAGCTCTTAGGCTGTGATACTGTTCCTCCTCTTCTCCACCACCAGCACCCGCCCACCCCACCCCACCCCAGCCCTGAAGAATCCATCTTATATAAAAACTGCTGTCTGAAATTTTAACCCTGCAATTTGGCTTCTGTAAATGCTTCCTTGCTTAAATAATAAGGAAAATAAGACTACTCCCACTTCAGAGAGGCCATTAAACCTTCCCCAGACGAAGTTATCAGTGCTGGCACCAGGCCAAGCCTTTAGTTGAGGTCTCAAAGCCCCAGCACATAGGGGCTCTTTAAGAACTTGCAAAGGGGGCCGGAAACACCCCTTATTTGGGAGACAAAGAACGTAAAAACATATAAATAGGGAAAGTTCCTCCATGTTGGGGCCCAGAATTTGAGAGACATTTTCCTCTGGGCCCGCACATAATAATAATAATAATAATAATAAATGTAACTCCATCTCTCTAAGTGTTGCTTGGTTCTTCTCCGGTTTTCTGTAACACCCCCCACACACACACATGAACAAATTATGTTAGCTTATTAACATGGGTTGGAAGAGCTGAAATTTGAAATGAAATCTACCATACATACAATGGTGCAATGCATGAAATCTACATTTAAAATATTTTTAGTATTCAGTCTTTTCGTGCCTTTGTACTTTCTATTCTGTCAGTTTTTTAGAGGCAGCATAGTAAGGTAAGGTAGAAAGCATAGCTGCAAAGTCAGACAAGCGTGGGTTGGGATCCTGGCCCTGCCCCTGGAAGTGTTAGCAAGGATAGGTTGCATAACCTCCCTCAGTCTTAGTTTCTTCAGTGGAAGGGCTATAATAAGAAACACTTCTCAGCGTTTTGTCAAGTAAGGAGGTAAAGTGCTTGATTCATGGCGGGTCTTGTAAAATCTGTAATGGTGATACCCTGTGGCTTACCCAACAGAAATCTTGCCAAATTGTTTTCCCCATGCGGGTGTTTTCTTCCCCACTCCTTCATTTTAATTCTCGTGGTAATTTAACTTTTATATTATTATTAGATGTCTTTAGTAACTTGCCTCACAGCCATTTTCTTAGAAATTCAATTTCATCTCCTGATGAAAGAGGAAAAAAAAAGTGGCAATTTAAAAATGTTAGAGCAATTTTCATTTAAAAGTGGATCAATGTTTTCCTTACCCTATCGTTAATGTTTTCTGTTTTCTTTTATCAGCGAGTTACTTCTCGGTCGATTCATATTGCCAAACTGCCGTCTCTTGTTTTCTTACAAGATGAAAGGAGACAACCATGAATGAGCCACTAGACAATTTTGCAAATGCTTCTGATTTCCCCGATTATGCAGCTGCTTTTGGAAATTGCACTGATGAAAAACTCCCACTCAAGAAGCACTACCTCCCGGTTATTTACAGCATCATCTTCTTGGTGGGCTTTCCGGGGAATGCAGTGGCAATTTCCACTTACATTTGCAAAATGCGGCCCTGGAAAAGCAGCACGGTCATCATGCTGAACCTGGCCTGCACGGACCTGCTCTATCTCACCAGCCTCCCTTTCCTGATCCACTACTACGCCAGCGGCGAAAACTGGATCTTTGGGCATTTCATGTGCAAGTTCATCCGCTTCGGTTTCCATTTCAACCTGTACAGCAGCATCCTCTTCCTCACCTGCTTCAGCATCTTCCGTTACTTTGTGATCAGTCACCCGATGAGCAGCTTTTGCATTCACAAAACTCGGTGGGCCGTGGTGGCCTGTGCGGGCGTGTGGATCATTTCCCTGGTGGCTGTCATTCCCATGACTTTTCTGATCACATCAACCACCAGGACCAATAGCTCTGCCTGCCTTGACCTCACCAGTTCAGATGACCTCACTGCTATCAAATGGTACAATCTCGTTTTGACTGCCACGGCTTTCTGCCTTCCCCTAGTGATAGTGACACTCTGCTATGCAATGATTATCTACACCCTAAACCAAGGGCCGAGGACTCACAGCGGCCTTAAGCAGAAAGCTCGGAGGCTAACCATCCTGCTACTTCTTGTGTTTTATATATGTTTTTTACCCTTCCATATCTTGAGGGTCCTTCGGATTGAATCTCGCCTGCTTTCCATCAGCTGCTCCATTGAGAATCAGATCCATGAAGCTTACATCTTTTCTAGACCGTTAGCCGCCCTGAACACCTTTGGTAACCTGTTACTGTACGTGGTGGTCAGCGACAACTTTCAGCAGGCCATCTGCTCAATGGTGAGATGCAAAGCGAGTGGGGACCTGGAGCAAGCAAAAAAAATCAGTTACTCAAACAACCCTTGACAAACTTCATTTACTCAACCAAAGAGAAAAGCCTACTGGTACTTCCCCTATACTTTCTAATTAGGCCAGAATATCTCCTTCGGTGGAACTCAGTAAATAATGTGCATTCATGTGTCAAGGCCAGGGCAGAACTGCCAGGAGTCCTTTGCGACCTATTTGTTGAGTTCTTTCCTTGGGTAGACCTAAGAATGGGATCCATCCTATCAGTAAAGGGTTAAAATGTACAAGTGGAATTATTCAAACTCAGGGCCCTGTGGGAGAACACTTGCCCTTGGTCTCAGTAAGTTAGCACCTATAGGAGAAAGCCAACTTTCACTCATGGTGTTATACTCCTTCATACTGTGGCCTATTTGTACTGAACCCCAAGACTATTCAAGGCACGATTTGTATCTTTTTCAATATTCTTTTTTTTTTTTTTTGCATTTTGTATTTTTAAGCCTCTTTTTTAAATTTTGCTTTGAGATTATTAAACTATATTTTTCACTAAGCTTTAGTCAATTTTGTAGATTAAAGCAAATCAGTACCATACATTTGAGATATTCAAAGATGTCAATGCAAATGACTAAAATGAATACCTGCAAGGTAATTGGGGTATTATATCTATTGTTGTAGATCATTTTCCAAGTTGTTATTAGATTTATAAAAATTATCAAGTTATTACCAACATGTTCTGGGGAGGGAGGAGGAACTTTTGGGGAACAGAAGTACTTTTAAGTATCATGTATATATTGTGTATTAAATAAAATCTAACATATTTGTTATTTCTCTCTGTGGGAAAATATTTCAGGAAATACTAATTCTTTTTCCATACCTTTCTCTTTTGTGACTATCATGAAAATATGACTTCTATTACAATAGCTAAGCTATTTTTGAATTGTGTACATGCTTAATTATCACTAAGTATAAATTTCTGAGAAAATGCCTAGTCTGAATATTTATACACTGAGCAAATGTGTTGATATAATTAATAAACTGATTTTAAAATCATTAGATCAGCTGGTAATATTTTTCTGTGGAAACACAGCTTTGCCACAATTATATTTAAATGAAGGTTATGTTCTCCATGTTTACAAAACAAAAATAATTCCAAGAATCGGTTGTAGAATAAGGCTGGAGTAGATGATTTGAGCAGAAGAAAGGTTACCAGAGGAACTCTTTGTGGTTTCCAGGTTCTTCTAGGACATTACATCTGATATAGACCTAATTAAGGACGCTCCTCAGGAACCTCTGCCAGGCATGCCCGCATAAGAAAGAGGAAAGTCAATAGTTCTTTACATGAACTTTCTAGATGATGGAATTCTCTCCACCCATCACCTTCCAAGCCATCTTCTCTACCCCTGGACCTCACTAGAGCCTATGGAATGAGCTATTTCACTGGAGGGCCAGGCACGCCTGTCCATGTGGCTGCATGGCATGGAGTAGCATTCAAGGGTCCATTTGGAACCTGGACACTAGGTAGTTCTCCTCTCCCCTCTCCCTACTACCCAGCCCAGCTCCTGGGCTAACACCACTGCTGTTGTTATTCTAGCCCAGGGCATAAACCCCTAATCTATTCTCTCTCTCTCTCTCTCTCTCTCTCTCTCTTTCTCTCTATTTCTCCCTCTCTCTCTCTCTCTTCTTATTTCAAAGACTTCACCCACCTGAGAAAAATCACTTCAATCTCCTTCATGTCTATCTCAACTTGTCTCTGTAGTTTCTTTTATCCCTTTCCTTCTATCAATTTACAGAACAATAAATCATCTCTCTGATATTAATTCTTCCACTTTGTCTTTGGTCCTTATTCTGCTTTCTTAGGGACCTCCTCTGACACTCAATCCCACTTTCTCCATTTTTTAACATTTCTATTACCCTGGATAATTGACCTTAGCTTGGGAACATGTATAATTTTCCTTTATCCTCAAAATACCTTTCCTGGATTCAGCTCTTCTGTCATTTTCTTATCTGGCTTCTTCCCTGTAGTTATGGGTCAGGTTCACATGACTGTCTGCCTCCCAGGGTTCTGCTGAGAGAATATAATCACACAGATCCAAGCTAAATTGGATTCAAAGGGTAAGTTTTATTTTCCAAAGTAAAGAGTTCAGGGCTGTTCGGGGCTAATTGTGCTGGAGGATGCAGTTTGGAACTGAGGCCAAAAAAGAGATTGATGATACTTTCAAGGCCAGAATGGGACCCGAATGACCTTGCCTCACATGCCCAGTTGTGGGCAGAGAAAGTGTAAGAACAAAAGTCAGAGCTCTGACTCTCTGCCAGAGAGGGAGCTGCCTGGTTGGTCTGCTGTCTGCACAAGGACTGGAGGCTCAAGTCAAGCTCACTGCCTCTGAGTGCAGGGAACTCAGAAAAAAAGCTGTTATGAACTCTGGAGACACAGTAACTACTTCATTTTGTTTTTTAATTTAATATCATGGAAGTTTTAAGTATTCACGAAATTAGAGAAAGTGTCAAAATGACCTCACATGCCCATGCCTTAATTTCATCAATAATCAGCACCCACCATGCTTCTCCTGTTGGTGCCTGTGTGTCCTCCTGGACCAGTGCAGGCCATTTCGGTTTCCCCCCAGAAGGGGTAGTGCAAGATGTTAATAACCACAAGTTGAACCTGGATCACATGGCTCAGTGGTTGAGTGTCAACCTATGAACCAGGAGGTCAGGGTTCAATTCCCAGTCAGGGCACATGCCCAGGTTGTGGGCTCGACCCCCAGTGTGGGACGTGCAGGAGGCAGCAGATCAATGATTCTCTCTCATCATTGATGTTCAATCTCCCACTCCCTCTCCCTTCCTCTCTGAAATGAATAAAAATATATTGAAAAATAAATAAAACTATATATATATATATATATATATATATATATATATATTAAATATATTTTTATTGATTTTTTTACAGAGAGGAAGGGAGAGGGATAGAGAGCTAGAAACATCGACCAGCTGTCTCCTGCACACCCCCTACCGGGGATGTGCCCGCAACCAATGTACATGCCCTTGACCGGAATCGAACCTGGGACCCTTCAGTCCGCAGGCCGACGCTCTATCCATTGAGTCAAACTGGTTTCGGCGATAAAACTATATTTTTAAAAAAATAACTACAACATCATGGAGCACTTAAGGCTAAACATTACTTCCTGTTCTAATTTTATTCTTAAATTCTACCCAGCAACACCATTAGATATAATCTTCCTGATACTATATAATGAGCCCAAATGATATCAAATGATACAAGGCCAGCAATATAAAAATGCCTAAGGTTGAGAGCCCTTTCCATTATTGAGCTGCAGGAAGAAATTAAATTGTAATTTTTATTTTATTTTCCTTCAGCACTTTCATCTAAATATTTTTTATTGATCTGCCTTTTATTAATCCTGCCTTATATATATGCAATTTGCTATTAAACCCTTTAGGAGAATTCCTAATGTCAGATATTATATTTTTTATCATTTATAGGATTTACATTGGATTCTCTTCACTAGTTCTACCATTTCAGTGAATTTCTTTCCCTTATAATCTATTTTGGTCTATTTTTTTTCCATATTTTCTAGAATTGAATAATCATAGGTATTTTAAAGTCCTTATCTGTCCACTTCAATATCTGGATTACCTTTGAGCCTGCTTCTATTGTCTGCACTTTTCCTCATGTTTATGGGTCACATGACCCTGTCTCCTTGCATGTCTATTTTTTTTATTAAATGACAGAAATTGGATATGAAAGAATCAATAAGGCTACCTTGAGAGATTTTTGTTATATTGTTCTATTATAAAATTTCCATTTAATTTCACTTCTCTTATACAATTCTCTCTTATTCACTAAATAAATCGTATTTTTCTTTGACTCTTTAGATGTACTTATATTGCTGTTTTAACATATTTGTCTATTAAATCAAGCATCTTGTTTGTATTACTTCTCTCTGGATGCTATAACAGATTACCGCAAATTTAGTGGCTTAAATTATACCACAACCTTTCTCTCTCTCAGAGGTCAGAAGTCTGAAATCAGTTTCACTGGCCTAACGCCAAGGAGCTGGCAGTCCTCCCTTACTCCTGGAGGCTCTAGAGGAGAATTCATTTCCTTGCATTTTCTTGCTTCCATAAGTCACCTTCCATCTTCAAAGCCAGGTCCATAGCATCTTCAAATCTCTCAGACCTGCGCTTCTATCCAAACCCCTCCTCTCTTTAATTCTCCTGTCTTTTTATAATTGAAACTCTTGCAATTGCATTGGGCCTACCCAGATAATCCAGGATAATTTCCTCATCATTATCATTAATTATGGTTATAAAATCCATAATTTAATCACATCTGCAAAGTCCGTTCTACTATGTAATGTAACATATTCACAGGTTCTAAAGATTAGGAAGAGGACATTTTAGGAAGGCTATTATGCAACCTACCACAGTGGTTTCTTAAATAACAACTGGCTAAAGTAACAATAATAACCTTGTAAAGGGGCCTTGAGGTCAGTTTTTAATTGCTTTTATTTTCTTGGCTATTGGACATATTTTTGTTTTGTTTTGTGTTTGTACTGATTTTTACTGGTTACTGAATATTGTAAATAAATCATCATGGTGACTCTAGATTCTATTATTGTCCTCTGAAGGTTGTTGACTTTTTCTCTAGTAGACACATCAATTTCTTGCTTACCTTGAAGTTGCCTTGACTTGGTTTTACAAATTTTTAAGAACAGATTTGTGAAAAGCCCAAGGTGTTTCCCAAGCCCTTCCAATACAGCAGGACTCAATCTGGTTCTTCCGTGCTCTTATCCAGACTTGGTGTTAGGTTTTTTTTTTTGTTTGTTTGTTTTCTCAAAGCATATCTAAAATAGACTTCACTCTAGGGCAGTGGTCGGCAAACGGCAGCTTGCGAACCACATGAGGCTCTTTGGCTCCTTGAGTGTGGCTCTTCCACAAAATACCACGTGCGGGCGCACACGTACAGTGCGATTGAAACTTCGTGGCCCATGAGCAGAAGTCGGTTTTCGGCTCTCAAAAGAAATTTCAATCGTTGTACTGTTGATATTTGGCTCTGTTGACTAATGAGTTTGCCGACCACTGCTCTAGGGCATTGTCTTTATTCCCAAGGCAGTTTTCTGCTGTCTCAGCAAGCTGAGTTAGCTGGATGTTAATGAGGTTTTTCCTTTCTGGATGGGCTGGAACACCAATGTCCCCTAGCACTGCTTGCCCACTAGTATCTCTGATGCCATAATAGCCTCTTTTTTATTATTATTAATCTCAAGTAGTCTCTCCCTGCAAACACAGCCCTTGGCCCAGGAATCTCAGGGAATCTCCATGCATTTCTGCCCATGATTCCTTCATCACTGACGCTCTGCTGCAAATATGTTAGATATGTCAACAATTTCAAACTCTGACCTATGCCTCCTCAACTAAATGGGACCACTCTGCTCTGCTCAGACTCCAGTTCTCTGCACCACAGTCAAGAATTGCCTAGCCAGAGAGCTGGGGTGATTGTGTTGCTTTGTCTATTGTCCTAAGCCTGAAAACGTCAGATCCATATATTTGTCCAGTTTTATTGTTGTTAACAGTATGTGCCACTGTGATCTATCCCAGCTGAGGGAGCAGGTCCCATACTACCTGTCTTTCCCATTAATGCTCTTTCCTATTCACCCTTCTAAAATGTGAGAGAGACCCCAACTTAAACATATCTCCTCCCCTAAAATGACAATGGAAATATAGCTATAAAGACATTGACATTTTTGGAAACAGAAAAAGGATGGATGAATGGTGATACAAAATGGAAATAAAGCTGGTAGTGGAGGGAATCCAGAGGCAAGCAAATGTATTCTGTGTAACTGCGAAATGCTCAGGAATTAGAATGACCAGCTACCTCTGAAAGAGGGTTATAAGCGGACTGACAACAAGAGATTTGATTTAAAGCCTGAATAAGAGACAATTACATTCCTACATAGTCTATTTTGTCCTATGCAAACCAATGACTGCTCCTTTTCCACACCAAGAAAATGCTAAGCTTTTCATTCTGGAGAGGTTGAAGCAGAAAGATTCTTGACCTGAAGACAACAGATACAATTAAAGGTGGAGTGAAAGTGAGGTCCTAGATAGAAACATTTGGCTCTGATAACCCTGGCAGTTCATGCCTACATTTCCTAGCAGAATATTGGTGAGTTCTTCTCCAGGGGAATAGAAACTATAGCCATAACAGATACAACTTATATAGCACGAGTGACGTGCAAGATCCCGTTTTAACCGTTTTCTTCACAAATCCAGTCAACCTAACTTTAGAGCCCTTGTGCAGAACCACTGCACTCTGCTGACTTGCACAAAGGGACAGAGTTGTCTAGATGCCAGCAGTTGGGGAACAGCTCAGCCTGCTCACCCACAGTGATGCCCCCTGGTTGACCTGCCTTGTTGACTTAGCTTGGTAGTGTCTCACTCTTCAGAATGAGGGGACAGCCACCAATAACCAGGCAACTGAAGAGAGCCTGTATTAGGAAACAGAGGCTCCAAAATAAAATAAAAAAATGAGGTGATGGAGGGGCATTCAGAGAAACAGAAACAATGTAAGGAGCATAAGAAACACATTTTTAAAAACCTATAATTAAGACTTCCAGAGAAATCCTTGAAACAGACCAGGAAGTTCTAAAGGAATGACCGTTCAAAGAGAAAAGGAAAAAGAAAAGAGATCTTGGAGGGCTTAAGCAGGGGCATATTTGAGGGCATGTTCCAAATGCCCTCCACGAAGTGCCTACAAGTTGATGCGTGCAGTGCTCTGGGAGGTAGGAGTATTCTTGGCATCCTCTTTTAATTTATTCTAACGTATATCTAAAAGAAACTCTTTGAGGCTGGGAGTATGATGCTAGAGTTATTCTTGATTTCAGTGTAGGCGAAACATTCTCGGATTTTTGTTGTGCATTTCAAAGGTGTTAGGAAAGTAGGGTTTTTTAAAGTGCATCTAAAGCACCATGCTTTTTGGAGTTGCTCTATTTTTTATATTTATTTTGTCTCTATGATTACATATTATACAATGTAGGAGTAGTTTTATATGATTGCATAATAGCATGTAATTAATTTTTCATGATTTGGAAATATGCCCATAGCCTGAGCACATTGTTTTTCTTTCTAGAAATGCTTGATAACATTACATTCATGTTTCTAAAGGATTTTTTTTAATTAATCACAATACCTTCTAAAAATACTTGAAAAATAAAATATAGATGCATAAAATATTCTTCATTCAGTTTCAATCTTTGCTTGTTGAGCACAGATATTTATAGTACAGAGGAATGTATGGCTACACATTTAGGACTACAGTATCAATTTAAATTCCTATTTTGTTAAATAACACCAGCACCTTTTGAACCCCTGCTATGTGTAAAACACTGTGCTATACCCTGAAGATAGAAACTTTAGTAATAATCAGTTCTATTTTCAAGGATACTACAAAATTGCCTATCAGCTGCATTATCCATATGGGCCTTTTGGGTTGAGTATTTATGTTATGCTGCAAGTACTTACCAAAACTCAATGAAATGTCTATTCAGTTCTTTTTGTCATTATAGTTTATCATTATTCTAAAGAGCTAAATCCAAAGAGAGTGTTTCAGGAACATATATAATTATCTAATCCCTCTAATCAATAACCCTAAAATGCATTCTAAATGCAATGCACAGAAATACCCTAGGGTTTTAATTGTACATGGTTAAATGCCCCATTTATCTGTTTAAATCAACATAGGAGATGAACTATAGGGCAGTACTTGGTGTTACATACTTAGTATTATCCCATTTTCAAAGACAACATTATATATCCTACCTAATAAAGACAAATATGCAAATTGACCATACCTTCGCTATGCCCATGATTGGCCAGGAGGCGCGGGGGGGTAGGAATCGGGGTGACCGGGGTAGCTGATTGGGCCGGCGGGACGCTGAGCTGCGTCACGAGCTCGGCGTCTGCGCCATGGCTGTGCTGCGGCACAGAAGGGGCCTCTGGGGCAGCGAGCTGACGTCCCCCCGTGCCCGCTCAGGCAGCAGGCCTTTCAGAAGCCTCCGCCACGCCGGAGGCTTCTGAAAGGCCTGGTGCACCAGCGATCGAAAGCGAAAACGTGGGAGCTGAGTGCCTGTCCACTCAGGCAGCAGGCCTTTCAGAAGCCTCCGCCACGCCGGAGGCTTCTGAAAGGCCTGGTGCACCAGCGATTGAAAGGAAAGCGTGGGAGCTGGGTGCCTGTCCACTCAAGGCACCAGGCCTTTCAGAAGCCTCCGGCGCCTGGTGCACCAGCGGACAGGCACCCAGCTCCCCGTGATCGGAAGCGAAAGCGTGTAGGGGACCCTACACGTGCATGATTCAATCATGCACTGGGCCTCTAGTATGTGTGTGTGTGTATATATATATATATATATATGAATCTTCCCATGATAACCAAGAAAAAAATCTACATATGCACCACACATGATGCTCTCTGTATCCAATAACAAACTTACTCCTTCTTGCAAAATATTTTCTGCATCCACTTAAAAGTGTAAATAGTAGTGCTGGTGTTTTTTCCTTTAAATTGGGGAGCACACCAGTACTTGTATTCAAGGATTGAAACAAGGGCAATATTAAAGCCCCTGTTCAAATTTTAAGCATTTGTGAAAACACTACTAAGTTAGGCTTTTTCTGCATCTTTTTCTGACCTCCCAGCCCAGGATGGCCAGTCCTACAACTTCCTTTCCTTATTCATGACCGGCTTTAGGCACTTTATCACATAGGACGTGGATTACCACTCTTCCATGTCCATATGTTCTTTTTCTTCCCAGGGAGGTTATTAACTCCTCCATGCATGGTCACATTTATTTGTGTTTCCAGTTCCTGGCAATATGCTAAGAGGCATGCCATATAGAACAAGAACAACAATGAGCCTCTTTTAGAATGAAATACCTGCTCTTTAATCCCAATTCTTACTCAACCGATTTCTGCATATGGAAAAATTCATGCTTAAATTGAGTCTTTGTATTGCCTTTGAAGACAGGGAAAAGACTTCTGTTTCTGGTAACATGCTAGATTAAATCTACTGCACAACGTTCCAATAAAAAAAGCACACAATGAAAATGACTAAATCAAAGATGTTCACAAACATCTGAACATGCTCACTGAGCTGGTAAAAAACCAAAGACTCCACAAAGGAGAAAAATAAATATGAAGGTGGGAAACTGGAAGTCAGTGGGCAGCAAAAGCAACAATTTTCCAAATTGTATCTGCAAAATTCTGGTACTTTTGAGCCTAAGTTTTGATGTCCATGTGGGGATGAGTAAGGCTACATCCTGGTTTGCCCAGGACAGTACTAGTTAATGCCTGTTGCCCTGGTATAGTTATTAACAACACCCAGTTTTATTCTTAAAAGCCCCTGGAATGATATATGGTCATTCTAAGTGTAAGGGAGAGGACATAATGCATGGAACTCAAAAAGGTAGGGATTCTATAGGAGGTCCTTGCAAAACTCTGCTTGTCAGTGGGTTCTGCTCTCCATGCTAGGGTGAATGATAAATAAGACTATGAAGCGGAAGGGAACAGAATATAAAGCAGTGTGCATTTACTTTGACATTAGGTAGAAGGAAAATGAATTTGCCCCTGAGAAATCATAGTCAGCATCAAGCTCTCATGTAAATTTGTTGTTACCTGCATGTTAAAATTGAAGTTCAAGTGGAGAATTGAATTTTAAGTGATCTCCAGATGGGTAGTACCACCAGGCAACTGGCAGAAGCATACGGGAGACCTCTCTGAGGGAACACAACTTTAACCTAGGTCTCCAGGAATTCCTACTGGTAACGTTTCCAAGGAAAATAATGAGAAACACATTTAAAAGGAGTTCACAAGAAATGCCAACAAAAAAAGGCACAAAAGATGAAATATGTCAGGGTTAGAGGATGGAAGAATCAGACTGTCAAAGATTTTACCTGTGAAAATATCAGACACTATTGTAAAATAGAATGTTTATTTTGTTAAAAAAAACACACACCTGAATCCTCAGAAGAATGATGAAAATGAAACTATAAAATGATTACGCAATTATAGAAAATGAACAGACTTTTAGAAATAACAAATATAATAAATTGAAATAAAAAAATCAATAGTTTGGTAAAACAGGTGATTAGACTCAGTAAGAAGAGAATTAATGAATTGGAAGTGAGATGAGAAAAATCTATGTAGAAAGCAACACACAGAGGAACAAGAAAAATTTAAAAAATATGAAAGAGACCTAGAGTAGAGGGTGAGAAGATCCAACATATATATAAATGGACTTTCAGAAGGAGATAAAAAAGAGAATGAGGGGAAAAAACAAAAACAGTTGGATTATTAGGTTACAAGTGTTTATTGTATAAATACAGAAACAAACACATGGATTATACAAAAGAAAGCTTTGCAGAGAAAAGTAATGAAAATCCGTCATAAACAAAGGTTTACGATTAATCCAATTCTGTTTACCTGGCAGTTGTAAAAGTTAAATAAATAAATATTAGTTAATCAAAATGAAGTCATAAAAGAAGGGGGAAAAGAAACAGAGAGTAGAACAAACAAATGTCATAAAATAAGATGAAAGAACAAACACAAATATGTCAATATCACAACAAATGTGAAAAAACTAAATACTTCAGTTTTTTAAAAAAGCTTTCAGACTACACTTTAAAGTACTATAATTTATGCTCTTTTAGAAAGAAACATCTAAAAGATAAAACTTACTAACTTACAAGAAAAAAATTCAAAATAGAACATACCTATAACAATGAAAGAAATAGAATTAGAAATGATCTCAACACAACAGAAGTTTACTACTCATTAAAAATAAATTCAGCAAAAGTGTGTCAGAAGGTAGTTTTTGTCCAAATAGTGATTCAGGGATCCAAATGCCTTTCAATTCATGACTCTTCTATGGTCTCAGGCCTCAGTCTTCTTTTTAACTACCCTCTTCTTAACCACTTTTCACACATTCCATTAGTAATCCCTGGTCACTGCTCCCTCCAAGTGATCTGGATGGAGGAGATCTTCATCATGTGCTTATTTAGGAACTAAATATGTATTGGGGTTTCCAATGTGGTACATAAAGGCAGAGCAGATTAAAGACAACTTCAATATCAAAGCTCCTTCAGTAAAAGAAGAAAAAGGAAAGGAGACAAGAGTCATAGGAATTGGGAAATTCTGTCAATGGGCTTGGTGAAGACCCTGTTTCCTGTCTGTGGGGGAAGTTCCTTGATTAGACTCAAGTCTGTTCTCTAGAAGAAACTTTTTTCCACTGTTTCCTACTGCCCAGCGGGCACTCCCTGATGCTTTCTCCTAAGGCAGTAGTTTCAGGCTTTAGCAAGAACTAGAATCCCCTGGAGGGCTTGTTACAACAGATTGCTGGACACCATCCCTAGAATTTCTGATTCAGTGAGTCTGGCATTTTTTGCATGGCTAGCAAGTTCCTAGGTGATGGTGAGGCTGCTGGTTTGGGGACCACACTAAGGGAGAACTATGGTCCTGAAGCCCCATCTGAAATGGGCTGAAGGAATGTCTCCTCCTCAAGGGAGCCCTATTTTCACTGCCAAATCCTTGCTGGGGCAAGTTTGGAGGCATGGGGGCAATTCTATAGTCACAGATTTCTTAAAGCCCAATTGCCATGTGTTTAGCAAGATAATCCCTACAGATATTTAGTAGGCTCTTCAGCTATTTGCTTCCATTAAATTCCAGGTATGAATAACCACATTAGTTCTTCCCTGGGCATAGCTCTGACTCTGACTCATATCTCTGCTTTCTGCCCCCAACACCCACAGTTGTCTCTTCCAGAGAACCTTGTACACTGGCAGGCACCTGGAGGTCCTCTCATAAAATAACCCTGAGTTGGAAAGAAATAACTTTCATCTGATCTTTGCCACGGGGCCTAATCCCTTCATGAAACTGAAAATTCCTAATGAACCTTTGTTGTTCAAAGTCCTTTCCATTCTAATTTTTAAATCCTGGCTTAGAGTACAGAAACCCTACATTTCTGGCCTCTCTCCATTCCTTTCTAGCTCTTCTCTCAAGCCAACCATTTGTACTCATCCTTTTGTTTTGACACTTTGCTATAAGCAATGAGGACAAGGACAGACCAATATACATGAACATTTCTAGCTCCTTCCAACTACTTCCACACAGCTGCACATCTACTAGGGCACTTGATTTGCTTTCACCAAAACAGCAGGCAATATTTTATGCTACGCGATAGTAAAGCTCTCTGTATTTCCATCTTGCTTTGTATTTTCCTTCACTGCCTGCCCTCATCCACTGTGTCAATGCCATATTTCAGAATTTGTCAAGGCAGCTTCCTACTTCAAAATACCAGTTTCCATATTGGTTATGGTAATATTAGCTGATGAAACAAAATAGTCCCCAAATTTAGTGACTAAATAGAAGTCCTTTTGTTGCTCAAGTGGCTGCCCAACATAGGTGTTCCTGGTTGCAGGCTGTTTACATATAAGCAGGGATTCAAGCATCTGTGTTCCTTTCATCTATAGCTTCACTAAATCATAGCATCCCAGAGTCCTTGCATGTTTGTGGATGAGGAAAACGAAGGCACACATTTCTTATATAAGTGCTACTTCACTTCTACACGTATTCCATTGGCAAGACCTAGCCACATGACCCCATCTGGATGCTACGAAGGGTTAACATATTGCTGACTGAGCAGCTACTGCTCCGAAATCACTGTCCTCTGGAAAGGGGGAGGGGCATGAGAACTTGGTGGGCCGTTAGCTTTCTTGGTCACAAAAATAAAAGGTGCTACAGTAACACTTCCGAAGATATAGGGGCCTAGCTTTAAAAATCTGGGAAAAAAGGATTTTCAAAGAAGCCACAAAAAATATAAACCATAAATAAACTATTGATGATTTCAACTACATAAAAATATCAAGAGCTTCTAGTGAGCAAAATATATCACAAAGAGAGCAAAAACACTAGCATCAGACTGCCTTTGATGGCTATCTATTGAAGATTCTTGCTATGTAAACAACAGACCCTACACATCCAGAATACACAAAGAACTCTTACAAGTGAATAAAAAAGATGGTTAAATAGAAACCATAAGTAAAAATACATACATAGATAGGTATTTCCCAGTAGCAGCATGAATGGCCCACACGGACATGGAAAACTGCCTAAACTGGTTAGAATTCAGGGACATGCAAAACTGAACTGTGGTGAGCTGCCATTTCCCACCTATCGGTTGGTAAGTGTTTAGTTGGATGATGTAAGTATCAGTAAGGAGCTGAAACAAAGTGAGTTCTCCGACAGTCGTGTTAGGAAAGGACACACACACTAATTTGCAAAACAATTTGGTGTTATCTCACAAAGGGAATGGTTTCTTGCATTATTTAATAGTTAACTGTATAGATGCATATGTGTGTGTGTGTGTGTGATCTAGCTAACAATATGAACATTGCAAACAATAAGCTTTTGAAAATATGATGTCAGAATTATGGAAAAGATGGTCTCGGTGGTCACGGCTTCGCTGCATTGGACACATTCTGTAACATGTTATACTGCTTCTTCATCCTGTCTCGCTACTTAGAACTGCTTCTGTCTTCCATCACCATATAAGCCAAGGATAAACATTACGTCTTCGGTGAACATGAAATGCTAATCTGAACAAATCCTCCTCATCAATTTAATCCTTTGAGAACTGGTGAATAAGTGAGCGAGAGTGCAGAACAATGGAATGTTTTCCATCCCCGAATGCAGTCCTCTGGAGGCAACCCATGCAGGAAGCACAACTTCTGTTTATGTCAGAGGGGTTAATTAAGAAAAGGTGGTGTCATTTCCAATAATTACTAGGGATCAAAACTTACAGAAGGCACGACGAGGGCCTGGCAGCTGCACCAAATAAGTCTGCCTGGGACCACGCAGCCGTAGCTGTTACATCTCAGAACATCTTTTTCAAATCCTTGGCTTTCTGAAAGCCCGAGCATGAGAAGAGCCTCATTCCTACCAAGTTCACTGGACTTGAAAGCAGGAAGAAGGGCCCACAAAATGCCATATGGCTCTACTCAATGGCCTCAAACACTGCCACGAGCCAGCTTCCATTTCTCGGAGGAGTGAATTTTAAGCTTCTCTCCCAGAGCCAGAATTTAAGGACAGAAAGAGGCTCTTCTCCATTAACTTTCAAACGGAAGCGACCAATTCTTATCATAAACTATAAAATGTAGCCTTAACGAGGTAGGATTTCCAACAGTCCTGTGTTGGGGGCACGGGGAAGGGGGGTTGGAAAAATAAAGGGGAAGTCTGAGCCTGTCTTTGTGGACCATGAACCAAAGTCGCCCCGAAGCCCCCCTCAGGAAAGGCACTCCACAAACACTTCACACAGCGCAGCAAACACGCAGCAACCCCTCCTTTTATCTCCCGCAGGCGGAATTTTGCTCCCTAATTGTCCATCAGCTCGCTTCAAATGGCAGAAACAAAATAACCACTAGAGGGCAGAGAAAACCTTATTAGAAGTAAAAGTGCCTCAGAGAAAAGCAGCAGTACCTGAAAAAAAATGAGAAGCTGAAATGCCAGCTTAGCTAAATACAGCTGGGAAAGGCAGAGGGAGGGTGCGTTTTCTTAAAAAATACCATCTCTTCAGAAAATATGATTCTCCTTTTGGACTATGAGTGAAATTGGCAAAATTAGTAAATGTTTATATTTTTCCCATCGATGTGAAGCAATTTCTAACCTCTCTTACAATTTAGATTAGCTCACAGATAAAAGTGTTTGTTTGTTTTTAATTTCCCTCTGTAAAGGTTCTTTATAAAAATTAATGGAATGGAGGCACTGTTGGTTTATAAAACCAACACTTTTCCAACATACTCTGCTTGGAGAATAATCTAAGGGGGCCCTGAACGAGAAGAGAGAGGGTCTATCCAGTGTGTAGTGATTTTGTTTAGGAAAAATTGGGCTCCTCTGCTTTAGGAATCTGTGCAGGCTTTGCAGTCCTGCTTCCTGATAAAAATGAATCGCTAGGTCACGCTACAACTTCACTTGCTAACTATAATTTCTTTGTTTGCCCACTGAGCTACAAAATCTACAATCTATAATAATAAATATACTAATAAAAGTGTAATATGCTAATTAGATCTGACGTCCTTCCAGATGCAGCCGACGGCTGCAAGGGAAGCCTGGGTCCCGGGTACCAGAGGGAAGCCGGTGCCGGCAGCTGGGGGAAGGAAGGCCTACTCTTGCATGAATTTCATGCATCGGGCCTCTAGTATCTCCATATTATGCATAAAGAAGACAAAAACCTAAGGCTGTACCTGCCTGGGAAAGGAGGGGCAGAGTGTGTGGGCCACAGAGGAGATGCTGAGGGAGATGCTGTTTATTCCAACAGATATTCATTAGTTTTAAACCTGCGGGGAGAATGGAAGTAAAGGGAGAAACTGACAAGAAAGGGTAAAATGTTATCTTGTGAGTTATTTGGTTAAATGGAGTTTATGGCCAAATAGAAGGGAAAAGGTGAATGAACAATGAACAGAAGGAATACCCCATTATAATAGAGTGAGTATATGGTGATAACATTTCAACATGGAGACCGCTGCTTCATTTCGTTTTGGAGAATAGAAACGTGGACGAAGTGCAGGTGGAAGCTTTTGGATGAGACCCTCATCTCTAGCGCAGGTAGTTTCCAGACCAGGAATTCAGTGGAATCTCACCTAAAATTCCCTTGGGTGTCAGAGGGATCCCAAGTGAGCAGAAATCATGAGGCTCTAGTTCTCTCTTGGAAAGGCAGTCCTTGTGCTTAATTCTTTATTCTGTGCTTGGCTTGACACACACTACAGTGAAGAAATTTCAAACCAGAATTAAGAGAAACCATTAGACCCTGTAAAAATAAAATGGTAATGGTTATGATGATGATATCAAATCCTTTGTAATACTTGGTTGTAAGCACTTCATGTATATTAACTCATTTAATGCTACAACCCTATGGATTAGAAAGTATTATCATTATATCCATTTTACGGATGGAACTGGAGCACAGAGAATAGGGATTTGCCCAAGGTCACACAAGAAACAGTCGAAATGCAGTGGAATTGGAGCAATAAGTCTCGGGTTCTATAATTTTAACCCCTAGTTGAACTGCTTCTCTAATCAATGAATATGTCTTGCTAGTATTTCTATTGTCCATTATTTTAATAATATAATAGCTTTAACATCGATTAGCACTTAGTGTTGTCTGAATAACATGCAGTAATCTGTAAACCCACGTAATGTAGGCATCCCATTGCAGTTGACTTGGATCCATGCACAGGTTAAGAAGAATGCCTCATATAAGAGTGAGAGCTAAATAAATGTTAGCTCTTGTTATCCATACACATTTTCATCCAGATTGTATATCTTCCCTGTGGCACTATTTGTATTGGCATCACTTGCCTATTACCCCCTCCCACACACACAAAAAAAAACACACTTTAAAATGTAGATTTTTAAATTTAGTCAAATCATATAAATTTAGGATTTTATTTGCCAAGTTTATCTGAGCATCAGTCTGAAGTTTTCTAATCATTTCTTTCAAAATAACACTTTAGACATCAAGAAGGTTTTTAAAAAAACTACAAACAACGCCATTCTTCTCACAGGTATTTTCTACTTTGGCAAATGTAATTATTTTTCAGCAATATATATTATTTGGGCTAACACATGATGGGTTTATTGTTGTCATTCTTAAATTAATAACTTTACTTTTTTCATCTTTGATTTCTGATATGCTACATGTTGATCACAATAGCCAAAGCGCTTTTAAGCCCTCAGTACTTTTTTATGAGTGTGAAGTGGCCTGAGACCATAGAGTTTAAAGATTCCTGCTTCCCTCAGCTGGCCTTAATGGCCATGACCTCCGTGCCTCATCCGAGGACAGATCCAGGCTGCAATGCAAACACCACAGGTTGGAGTCTACAGACCTGAGTCTAATCCTGACTCACCCACCCACTGGCTCTGTGATCTCAGCTAAGGGACTGAGCATCCCTGAGCCCTCTATCCCTTCATTTGCAAGGCAGAGATATCAACTACATTTCACAATGTTAGAAAGTTTGGATGAGTTGCCACATGCCTGGCGCGGTGTCTGAACTACAGTAGACAAGAAATACATAGTAACTCCCTCTGTCTACCCAGGCGCCTGTATTTCCCCCCACCATTACATCATATTGTCCTTACATTCTTTATTTTTCTCCCAATGTCACAATAAAGAACACTTGCTTATTTTTTTTCAATTAGTAATCTCTCTAAATTTCTCCTTGTGACAAAATTTTTAAGTCAAAAGTATAGCTTATATTTACAGAGTGCTTACTATGTGATGGGCACAGTGATACATTATCTGTATCAATTTATTTAACCCCCAAGACAAACCCAAGGGTTAGGAGCTATTATTTATAACCCGGTCTTACATAAGAATAAACTGAAGCACAGATAGTAACTAAGATCACACAACCAATAAGTGTCGGAGTCAGACTTCAACTCATGTTGTTTCCAGATTCTGTGTGCTCAGCTTTCACTCATGGTGCCAAAGATTCTATAATGGCCCCTAAGGAGCTTTGAACACAACTCCACTGGTTCTGTGTACATCTAGTGAATATATGACCAATGGCAGGTTAACGTAATTACATCAATATCTGTTCATTTGAGAGATTACAACAGTGTCTTTTCTCTCCTTGCCTCAGTCTCCCCATTCCAAAACAGACCTTCCATCATTTGAGTAGAGCAGAATCAACCAGCTCACACCTATTTTTCCAAACAATAGTTCTTTGTGACTAACGCTACTTAAACACAATCAGATAATTGCCTCTGGAAGATAAACAATATAATACTTTCCTTCCAAATCATTACATTTTAATCAATTGGTTTGACTAAGCCCTTATCTTCAGTTGCTACCTGACAGCCTATGTTGACCATCTTCACATGCCAGGTTTGGAGAGAATGGGACGTTAATATTTTTGCTTATATAGGCGTGTTTTTATCCACAGATACTGGAACCATTTTTTAAATAACACAATTACATAAATGTTTGACACATATTGCATATACACTGAAGCAGTAATTTCAAAACATATTGTAATTTTTAGAACAGATGCTACACAACTGCGGGAAGAATCTGAGTAAGCCATTGTTTGGTTCTGTGAGAATACTTCTCTTAATTTGCTTCTTTTTTTTTTTTTTTTTCTCACGGAGGTGTTAAACGACTGTCATTATTTGTGTCATCTCCAGTGCCTAATCAAGTTAATTCAAAGCAACAAATATTTTTCTACACCAGGACATAACTTTTACCAGTTTCCCCAAGCTCAGTGAAAAGCTTAGAATCATAGAATATTAAAGCTAGAAGGGTCCTGAGGGACCATCTAGTTTATCTGTCTAATTTCACAGGTGGGAAATTACTGGTTTATGGTTCACAGTGGGGAAGGCAGGCAGGGGTTTGGAATGGGGAAGGATGCTATTTCTATTTCTTTCTCTAAATTTCCTTGCCAACTCTGATGACCCAGTTTCTTAGGAATTTCTTTTTCTTTGTTCTGTATTCTTTGATGTCTGTCCCTTTCTCGCCGTCTTGGTGTCAACTAAAATATGGGTCACAGATCTGTTTCCTTCCTACTCTGAAGTTCCACTCACAGGATGCCACCACAAGGAGCAGACTTTCCCTGGGAATAAGCGGGAGTAATGGCATGCAGGCTTGAGTCTCACAGACATATGGTAGATGGATTTAAATTAAATATTAGATTTCGCTTTTCATAAAACTCTCTGCTGATTCTGGCAACCTACATTTCCACCTCCTACCACGTGCTTTTGATCTCTTCAGTCCACCCCCCACCCCCACAACCTCCTCTGTTCTCTCCCAGCTCCACACTGACTTTTTGAGTCACAGTTCTTTAATCTGTCTGTGTGTTGTTTCTGCTGGCCCATCCTTAAGGCCTTATTTTCTGTTAGCTACAGCTTCCTAAATAAAAACAGTCCTTTCCCTAATAGAGACTCTGGTGCCAAGAACAAAATAATTATTTTTTCACCCAACTATATCATAACTGAAAGATATTTGAAGGGCATTTTGAAAAGCAAGGCAAAAGTGCTGAATTCTACTAAGGAATGCAGGTAAGGCAACATCTATTCTGGGAAATGACAGAAGCTAGATGGCGGAGAAAAGCATCCCAGGTAAATAGAGCCTCCTGGAGGTGAATGTAGAACAAGCGGCAAATTGTAAGTGATGGAGGGTGCCTGAAGTTCACGGTGCCCACGGCAGTGCCAGAAGATGATGGGCAGGTGAATGCAGCAGATAGCAAAGGAAAGTATTTAGATGGGGAACACTGGGCCCCAGGATCTGGTCATACTTAGTTTCCTAATCATACTTAGTATCTATCCAACTTGGTACTACCTTAGTCCAGGCTGCCATATCTTTTTTTTTTTTTTGGGGGGGGGGAGTGGTGGGTAGCTTTACATTGTTTTGAGGTACAGACACAAGTAAAAATTAAGAATATGAGCTCTTAACTCATGATGGAGTAAAAATGTTTAGAGCAATGATAGGAGATGAGCTGAAGAGACAATCAGGAGCCAAGATTCTTTTCAAGGTTGACTTTGCATCCTCTTAAGTTTCTTAGATCCCAGCTAACCAATGAGCAATCCAAATCTATTTATTCAACCTCTAGGAAGGATGATTCTCACCATCAGAATTTTTCTCGCCACTCCCTTCCAAATTAGCAAAAACAAAACCCATGAACAATTTACAATTCTAGCAAATTTCCAGTGTAGCATAAAATTTATTATAAACATGATTGTCAAAAACAATAATATTTTATTGATAGAGATCAAAGAAACCAATAGAGACACTCCACATTTATAAGAACTGGTTGTAATAATGTTTAGTTATTCCAGACCATCTGTGAGAACATGAAAATAGCCTCATTATATGTAAACATATAATAATAGTCATTATTAAAATTTGATTTTCTTTGTAGTGTGCTCAAACAAAATGAGAAGCAGAGAAGCTAAGGTCCATATTTTATGAATGTGGAATCAGGGAAATAATTAGATGTACAAACAAACTGCAGAGTTAAAAACTATTTCTGGAATATCTGAATTTTTATTAAAAAATCCAAGATGCCCCAGAGATTAACCTAGCTGCTGGCCTAACCTCAATCACCCTGAGCTGGCAATGTGCTGTAGGAGCAAGTCCACAGTCATTTACTTCAGCAGGCTGACTTTGGAAGTGCTCTCTGCCACACCTTACTAGGCTGTTGTACTGACTGAGTGAGATCATGCCCATCAAAGTCCCTGACATCTACTAAGGCCAAAATAAATAGCTTCCTCTCCTTGATTGGTGGGACAAGGACTCTGCTACCTCCACTGGATATGTGTTTTTACAGATTGAGTTTGGATTCTTATTGTGGCTGTATAAAATATAACAACAGTTTGCTAGGTCCCTTGTATCTGCCAGGCATATATTATGAACATACATACATACTAGTACATACACATATACATTTTTTTACCATCCCCATTTTACTTAATTTTTATTTTTTTTAAATTTGTTGATTTGAGAGAGAGAGAGGAAGAAATATACATATATATATACACATATATATATACATATATATATATATACATATATATATATATATATATATATATATATATCCTATATAATAAAGAGGTAATATGCAAATTGACCACCATGCCCTTACAAGATGGCTGCCTACAACCAGGCCGGCATGGGGGTTAGTGAGGGACAACCACATGACTGGGCAAGCAGGCTGCATGGGGCAACCAGGCCAGCAGCGGGGGGCAGTTAGGGGTGACCAGGCTGGCAGAGGGGGGCAGCTGGGGCAACCAGGCAGGCAGGTGGGTGAATGATTAGGAGCCAGGAGTTCAGGATTGTGAGAAGGATTTCTGATATCCTGGGGATCGGGCCTAAACCAGCAGTCAAACATCCCCCAAGGGGTTCCAGATTGGAAAGAGTGCAGGCTGGGCCAAGGGACCCCCTCCCCTGTGCACGAATTTTGTGCACCAGGCCTCTAGTGTATATATGGAGAGAGAGAGAGAGAGAGAGAGAGAGAGAGAGAGAGAGAGAGAGATTGGTTTGTTGTTCCACTTATTTATGCATTCATTGGTTGATTCTTGTATGTGCCATGACTAGGGATCAAACCTACAACCTTGGCATATCATGTTGATGCTCTAACCAACTGAGCTACTGGCCAGGGCCTATCATCCCCATTTTACAGAAGAAGCAAAGGCCTTAGCTATAGAATGAGTGCTCAAGGCTGTAGAATAGATGACTGAAAGAACATTTCAGGTTCTTGGTTCTCCGAAGGTAGTCCTCTTCTTGCACCTTCCTGTTGTCATGCCATCAGCTTTTCCCTGTGGGATTTGTAAGCTAGTTAAAGACCCTTGAAACCTTCTGCTTGACATACATTGAAAAGAGATGTCTAACACATTGAATTATCCAAGTTTGGGTTTTAGAATTGTGGCACACTTACTAAGTACTCATTAGCTTTTGAAATTCCTTTGACTACAAGGAGTCCTCACTGTGCAGATGCAAGCTGAAACCACACAACATGATTTTAATAATCAATGGGGAAAATTATGATTGTTCCACGGCCATTAAATTTTTTGTTGCAATCTGCCCTTTAGAGAATATTTTTCATCATCATGTATTTGCCCAATTCTTAAAGTTGATAAAATATTGCTTTTTACTGCTATTTAACTTACCACCGTTAATATGTCTAAATGTTGAATGGTAGCTGGCCACCTCAATATTTATGCAAGTTTTTACCTTCTTTTAGAGATGAGCTTGCTTGATGATGTCATCTCAGACTTTAAAAGTCCAGATACTTGCTCATATAAATAGTTTAGGAAGCAATACAGGGCCTTGGAAAGAATTCTTCAAGAGGAGATAGATTTAAGTCCAGATTCTCTCCTCACTACACATTAAAGTCTTTCTTTCTGTTCCTTAAACACAGTTCCAAAAATACTTCATCAGCGCAGTCTTTCCAGACTTGACGTGTCCTCCTGAAAGGGCCTAAGACAGGTGACCAGGGGCTGAGGGAGTAGAGGCCGGTCTTTAGAATGTGGCACTCCAGGGGCATCTCCCTCATTATCTGCAGGGCTACGTTGTAATGGGATGTGGGCGGAAGTATTCAAACGTAATATCTTGGTATTTTGAAGAACGTCAATTATGACAAAAGCGCGTTTTGACAATTCTTTCCACGATGTGGAGGAAAGGAGGCTTTGTGCTCAAGTGACTTATTTCCTTGAGGATTCTAAAGGTTCTCTTTGTGGAGAGCATCCTCGCCCAGGGGGAGGGAGGTGCTTCTGAGCTTCGCAGGCAGATTGGCCACAGCAGGGCGCTTTACAAAAGGAACAATGGGAGTGAAATTTCACAGCAGTGATTGTGAACTTGATGCTTCCAAATTCTCTTACACTTTGGAACAGGTGAAGTTCAGGGCTTGCTGTCCGCAGAGCAAATGTGAATAGTTCCATCCTGTCCTCTTCTACACCGCTCATTCCTTCAGAGAACTGAGAGTAGAAGGAGTCACATTTCAAATAAAAAGCACATTCCTTTTTTGGCAGATGAAGGGACACCTTTGTGAGGGTGTGGGCTACGTGCCTTCCCTAATGAAGTTAGGCTGCAAGCCTCCATTTGTTGGTTTGGAAAATGGTAGTGCCATCATCCTCAGATAAATTAATTGTTAAAGGATGCTCCAGAAAGGAAAAAAGGAAAAGAAAATCAGCAATAAAGCTATTAGTAAGTACCAGTAAATGCCAAAACAGGGGATCGCTAAATTAATTCAACAGATATTTAATGAGCAAATACTTCGTGCTAGGCAGGGCTGCCTGTGCGATTGTGCAGCGTGTAGATTGCGCAAAAGCCCCCAGCTGCTCACAGAGAAAAGATTGTCCTCCCTGGTGATAAAATGGTGAACCAAATAGACAAAATCCCTGTCCGAACAGAGCTTCCATTTCAGTGGAGGATGCAGACACATTAGCAGGCAATTATGTAACAGTGTGTGGGATGTTAAGTCTGTGGAGGCCCCTGGGCACACAAAGGAGGACTCTGATCCAGGTGGAGGCTGCCTTGGGGGAGAGCTATCAGGCTGATAGCAGAGGGTGAGTAGGATTTAGACAGACTCCCAGACAGAATGCGGGCAATGGAGTGTTTCAAACAGAGGGAATGAGATTGGCAAAAACTCAAAAGTGCTGCTGAGCTTGGTACTTTCAAGGCTCTGAATGCATTTCGTTTTAGTGGGAGCATCAAGAGTAAGGATGGAGAACGAGGCTGGAGAGGTAGGCAAGGGCTCGCTCAGGCAGAGCCAAGCAGACCATTGTAAAGTGGTTGACGCAGGGAGTGAATGTTTTCAAGCAGGAAGCAGGGGTGACAGGAGCCGCGTTTTGAAAAGACAGCTAGTATAATGCGTGCAAGGTCCGGACAGATTGAAGGGGAACCAGTCTAGAGGGAGGATACAAGAGAGACTGCTTTGAATACATCCTACATTGTCGTTTTTTACTTTGGAACCGTTTAGATAGTTTATTTCAATAGCATTTACATAAATTAAAATGCAATGACTTAGAATTGAAAGTAAAATGAAATGAATAGTTTAACTATGTGTCTCTGTGACAAAAACCACACAGATAAGAGTTATTCCAAATGACTTAAAAAGACAATAAATTCAACCCTGGCCAGGTGGGTCTGTTGGTTAGAGCATCGTCCCATTCACCAAAAAGATTGCATGTGGATTTGATTCCCAGTCAGGTACAAACCTAGACTGCAGGTTTGATCCCCAGTAGGGGCATGTGTGGGAAGCAACCGATTGATGTTTCTCTCTCTCTCTCTCTCTCTCTCTCTCTCTAACATATCCTCAGGTGAGAATTAAAGAACAACAAGAGCAAATTCATTGCCTAACCCTACTAGGATATGCCCTGAGGTAAAAAGCACTATAAAAAATGTCTTACACTGTTTCCAGCAATTATTTTGTGGGAGAAAATGTGAATATAATTATTCTGAGATTTTCTGTATGTTTTAGGAATAATATATAATAAGTAATTATGTGAGTTTTTTCAGCATAGTTGAAAGGCGATACAAGGAAACTTCATAGACCTGAATTTGAATTGTAAATAGTATTATGAATCGATGCTGCATTTTGTATTTAAGAAAAATATATTATTTCCTACCATGGCCACTGAAAAGGCTAGCAACAATGACCAAACCATTTACCATGATACCACTACTGCCCAGAATGTGGCCCATAAATACAAAAAGGAACCAGGGATCTTGTGAGAAATAAATTATTCTAGGTCTGAGGGAGGCTATAGACAGAATGAGCCTAGAGTATATTTTTCACACCAAAAGAACCTAACTGAATTAGCTCCTACTGGGCAAAGATGAAGAAATTTGACCATTAATAAGTACAATGGAAAAAAAGAAACCAGTGTCTTGGTCCATTATGGCTGCTATCCCAGAAATAGCACAGATTGGGTGGCTTATGAACAATAGACATTCCTGATCATCCTGAATGCTGGGAGTCTGAAATCAGGCTGCCAGCACGGTCAGGTGTGGTGAGAGTCCTTCTCCTTGTATCCTCACGTGGCAGACAGCAGAGAGAACAAGCAAGCTCTCTGGTGTAAGGGCACTAATCCCATTCATAAGGGCTCCACCTGCATGACCTCATCTAACCCTAATTATCTTCCAAAGGCCCCACCTCCTAATACTACCACTTTGAGGAGCTGGTTATTACCATATGAATTTATTATCCATAAAGCACAGTAAATATATTTAAATCTATGGATTCATAATAATACAAAAAAAAAAACAAACAAGCAAACAAAATAAAACCCTCATGGGTCAGCACTCCAGGATGAGAATGTCTGACCTAATGGCCAAGGGTCCTTGAAGGCTACAGACTCGGCTGAAATCTTAGAGCAATACAGCCAGTCCCTGGAAACGGAGTTAGACCTCAGATTTAAGCAGAGTAGCACACGTCTGTGGGATTTCTCTTTTGCAATGCTTAAAAATCCCATTTACACTAGGGGGCTGAGAGAAAGCCCATTATTACTTAAAGTAATAGGTCTCACTCACCAAAGCGATACCACCTTCCCCATTATAAATGGAACTACAGCTCTCTTTGGGTTGCTACCAAAATTTTTCTAAGGAACATCCATCACATAAATGAGATTTTCTAATCGTTTAAGCACAAGGATTTTCCAGCATTCTAAAGAAATTGATTCCTCTCAGTTTAAATTAAAAAATGTGCCTTTCTTTTAGGATATAAACAGTGACAGCTACAAAAGTACTATATCAAACACAAAAAGGAATTTCTTCCATTAAATAATTTTCAAAGATTGTCATTTTCTTAAAGGTCACTTTAAAAAAAAAAAGACTAATACAAAATCTAGTTGCTAATTTATGTCAAAGTTGCCCCCAGCATCCTTCCCCCACAAAAGCACACACAAAATGATAGCAAAAAATGAATAAAATTGTGAAGCTCTGTAAGGTGAAATGTAACCATGAAGAAACATAGGGCTTCTAATCCTATGCATTTTGTTGCTTAATTAATTGCTTTTACTGTATTTTTAAATACAAGAAGAGTCACATCAATGTGGGGATACCTTAAGATATTAATTGAATGATAAACCTAAGAGGTGACCCAATTTGTATCCAGAATCCCACTAGACATCTCCCATTAGCCTTTGCTCTCTCTGGTTTAAGAGAGATAGTTACAAGGATATCAACTTGCATTGTTAGTGCACTTAATTAGAGTTTCTTACAAGCCAATAAGAAAAAAAATATTTTTTAAATGTGCAAGGGATGTGCAGCTGTAATTCACAGAACAGGAAAGCTGATAGTTAATAGGCATATTTCACTTGTAAAGTGAGTAAAGAAGATTAAAACAGCCATATGATGCCATGACATACAAGCCTAACAGACTGGCAAAAAAATTAAAACTGACCAACCAAGACTGGGTGAGGATGTGGAGTAATGGAAACCCCACTCCCACTGCTTGTTGGATTAGAAATCAGCACATGTATTTTGAAAAGAATTAGCCATCATCTGGAAAAGCTGAATATTTTTTCTTGTTTGTTATGAAATATTTCAAGTATATAAAAAAGTAGGGAAAATATAGCAAACACCTATGTATCTCCCACCCATTGTGAAAAAGGCACACTGAAAATGCCTCTTTTCTCCTTTTTAAAAAAATATATTTTATTGATTTTTTACAGAGAGGAAGGGAGAGAGAGTTAGAAACATCTATGAGAGAGAAACATTGATCAGCTGCCTCCTGCACACTCCCTACTGGGTATGTGCCCACAACCAAGGTACATGCCCTTGACTGGAATTGAACCTTCAGTCTGCAGGCTGATGCTCTATCCACTGAGCCAAACCAGTTAGGGCTCATTTCTCCTTCTTAATTGTGTTTCTCCTCTTCCCAGATGAAACCACAGTCTTGAATTTGGTATCTGGCTTGTTTCACTACTTATGTACGCATCTATACACCAAGTCTTTGAACTTTACATAAACGATATTGTGTTGTATGTTCCTTCCTGCAACTTTTATTTTTTTTTATTAATGTTTATTTGTTTTGTTTGGGATCATCTTTTTAGGTTTTATCCATAAGTCCACTTATGTATATATCCGTGATATATGTAGCTGTAGTTTGTGTATAATTTCTTGTAGTGTTCCTTTGATAAATACACTGCAACTTATTTTGCAATTTTCAACAGATAATCTATCAGCTGTATTTTTCCAGTTTTTTTTTCTATTATAAGCAGCAATAAGCATTCCTGTGTAGATATTTCCTGTGAAGATGTGGGTAAGTTTTTCTGAATGTGTGTTGTACTCTAATGTGCAGTAGTCAAGCCCCAAACTTCTCAAACTTTAATATGCATTTAAATCTTTTTAAAATGCAGATTCTGATTCACTCAGTCTGGGATGAGAATAGAAACTCTACATTTTCAACAAGTTCCAAGGTGACGCCAGTGTTAGTGGTCTGTGGGTCACCTAAGGGATTTATGAGATATTAATAGTAGTTTGTTTTTTAGGCAGCTTCTTAGTACATCCTGACGCCCATCCATCAGCGAACTTGTAGTCTCCTCATATATACCATCAATGCATTTGACCTGCTTTACTCTTTAATGCTGAATGGGCCACTTACCACAGTATACCCTCCCCAATCAAGTGAGTATGCCATAACAATGTTTTCAAAAGATGACAATAGAGCTTGTTCACACAGTCTTAGAGCTGCCATAAGACATACCTTGATTTTCATGTACAAGTGAAATTTATGTAGGTTGTGGCCAGGCACCGGTGCTGAGCTGTCACTGACCACGTACAGTGCCGGGGTCAGAGGTGATGATGATCACTGTCAACTGATCAAAATGCATTGTCCTTGGCCTTACATTTTGTACTCTTAGCTGATTAGTGAAATTTGTTATTGTATGCTTTATTTTAATAAATAAAAGTAATTCATGTACTTGTTACATTTTACAAGAAAGTCAATCTCCACCCAATTACATGATTGAGTTATGCAAGAATGCAGCTCTCAGCTTGAGTTTCCTGCTTTATTGTTTGCTTTGAGGAAACGAACAGCCGTGCTAGGGAAACCCACGTGACAAAAACCTGCAGGCGCCTCTCAGAGCTGAGGATGGCCCGCAACAACCAGTGAGAAAGTCATGCCTCGGTCCAGTAACCACAGGAAGTGGATTCTGCCCACGGCCACGTGAATGTGAAAGCAGATCCTTCCCCAGTCACATCTTGAGATGAGAATTCAGTCCTGACTGCCACCTGATCGCCACCGTGTCGAGAACCCAGCTCGGCCACGTCCTGACCCCTGCCCCACAGGAACTTCGAGAATGTACATGTGCATTGTTCTGATGACTAAGTTTGTAATAACATTTTACACAGCAATAGCGAATTAGTAGTGCCCTTCCATAAATGACTTATATATGCCAAAGGTTTATTTCTTTTTCCAATTTTGGAGATTATTCAACACGAACTCTTGTTCATTTTTAAGGCTGCTGTGTATTTCAGTGATGGAGGCTCCCAATTTTATTTAACCAGTTCCCATTTAATGGACTTTTTGTTTGTTTTCCTGGACCTTCAAAAGATCCCGTTTGGTCACCAGGAAATACATGAAAAAATATGTAAGTGGCTTTAAATGCCTAGGGACAGCAAATTACTTTTTTACTACACTTCTGCTTTAGTTTCTGCTTCCCAGTCCTTTTCGTCTTTGGATGATTTCTTCCAGATGAGGCTTTAATTGGGATTGCTAACCATTTTGGTTTGCTAAGAAAGAACTGAGGGGTTTTTGGAATACAGGACTCTCGATGCTAAAGCCAGAGCAGTCCCTGCCGGGGGAGAGGGGGGTTTAGGGGACAATTGATCACCCTGTAATCCCTGTAGATGTTCAGATGAAAGGAAAAGGAACCAGGCTCCACAGTTGCAGGTGACTTCCTCCAGCCTCAGCCAACTGTGAGGGGAGAGCAATCCCCTCCCCTGTCTGGCTCTGCTCGGCGGCCCTGCCGGCTCCTCTCGGTCTGGGATTCCCGCGGAAGCCTCTGCGCAAAGCCGGTGTGCTTATCTAACACAGGAATGAAAAGAAGACTTTGGATGTTTCCCGAACAATAATCTACCTCCTTTTATCAGCGGGATAAACCACTCAACCTAAAAGAATAGTTATCCACACAGGGCTTGGATTATCGCCTCATAAAACAGCAGGGCGCCTCTGTTATCACCTAAATAAAGCCACCATCAAGCTGGAACAAATAGGCCGGGAAGAGCGAGTCTCTGAAAAGCTGGAGACTGCACCTTTTAAAGGCTTCGGAAAGCAGCTGGTGGTGGTGCTTAGAGCCAGGCCGGCCAGAGGCCTCGCCAGGCCTCTCAATCTTAGTTTGCCCATCTTCAGGGCCCAGTACATAGTAGGTGTTCAATAAACCTAGGTCCCAGCCCTCTCCCTCTCCTACGAGGGGCGAGTAGGTCATGCTGGTTGGACAGCAGTGGCCAGGCATTTCAAGAGGGGCCGAGAAGCACATTCTAACTTGATGTGACCCAAAATATTAAGTGCCCCTGGAAAGAGGCACTGAGGGGAACCCCAGGAGCCTTGCTTCCTGCCCTCAGAAAAGGTAAAGAGCTAGGTTTACTGGGCACATGTTTACTATCCCCAGACACAGACGCATGGGAATGTGCTCAGTAGTGCATGTGAGGGTTTCCATAAGAAAGGATGGGGAAGAGGTGCTTTCTGCTGTGCAGGGGAAAGATTTCCTGCTTTAAGCTTACTGCTTCATGTTGAAACGGGAAATTTGGACGGGAACCGCCCGGTGTTCCCCTGGGCAGGGTGGTTCCCAGGTGGAGCTGAAGAATGAAACCACAGATGAAAGGTGGTATAGCAAAGGTGGAAAGTTATTGAGAAACAAGCACAGACTCCCACGTGGGGAGGGGGAAAGAGTCCCTTTTCCCAGGGTTTATAAAGGCTGCAGTTTTTTGTGCCTCAATATCCCCTCTGATTGGTCACTAGTCCCCTTTGATTTGGTCACTATAGCAACTCCTGAGCTCAAGTCTCACGTGAAGTACGTGAAGTTCCCTCCTTCCTCTCCCTTATTGTTCTCCTATTCCCTCTGGGCTTTTCTTCCTCCTATATTTTGTAAATGTGTACCTTTTGCTACTTCCAGCTCCCTTGTCTTATGGAAATCTAACTTCTGCTGCTCCCTTGTCTTATGGAAATGTACCCTTTTGCAACTCTGTAGCCTTGTGTTTTTTCCATGGACCCCTCAATTTTTACAATTTCCTAAACCTGCCTATTTCACCCCTAAAAATTCCTATTTCACCCTAAAAACTACTTTCAATGTTTTGTTGTAAGCATTCAAAACTAGTGTTCTGTTCAGCAGGAAAAAAACCCCACACACACCCACTTTCATATGCTAGAAGATTTTACATTAAAGGACTTTTAGTCTTCTCTTTCTCGGACTCAGGAAACCCAATTCACATTCCATTTCCCCAGGGACAGCAAATGTATTTGTGTGGCAGCTTTGGGCCCTTCAACCCCAGCTGTCATTATGCAGCCATGCTTCTCAGAGGCTCGGGGAGAAAGCTGCTACCTGAGCTTGCCAGTTCAGGACAGTAGTCAGGCTAAGTGGAATAAAAAGGGGCCCCAGGGAATGAGCACCCTCTTTTTACCCGTGATACTTCTAAATAGAGACACAGATGCCTATGTGTTTACTATTTTTACTTGCCAGTGTCCTGTCAGCAGAAGACCATGTAAAAACAACAAACAAACAAACACATCTGTTGGTGAAGCAGGAATTTTGGGGGAACAAAGGCAGGCTTAGGGATTTTTTTAGAATTGGGGTCCAGGAAAAGCACGGGGCTGCAGACTGGAAGAAGGTATATTTCCATAACTCAAGGAAGCCAAGTGCAGTTACATTTCCATAAGACAAGGGAACTGGAAGTAGCCAAGAAAGGTCACATTTACAAAATAAAAAGAAGGAAGCCCTTCATTCAGAAGGAAGGAGGGTGCGGGGGCGGGGGGGGGGGGGGGGGAAAGAACCTCACATGTCCCATGTGAGGACAGGCCCTGGATTTACTATAGTAACCAGTCTAAGGGAATAGTGACCAATCAGAGAGGATATCAAGGCACCAGGATCTGCAGCCTTTATAAGCCATTGGGAAGAGGAACTCAGTGGGACCCCTTCCCCATCCCCATGTAGGAGTCAGTTCTGTGGGACTCTTCTCTCTTCCCACGTGGGAGTCTACTTGTTCTTCAATAAATCACCACCTTTGCTATACCACTTCCTGTCCGTGGGTTCATTCTTCAATTCCGGCGGACAAAGAATCCAGGTTCCAGTCCAAAAATTCGGTATCATTGGGAAATAAAACAAAATGATTAATTGAGAGTAGTGCCAGGTACTAATGAATCAAAAAGGCCATTAAAGATTTTTAGAATCCACAAAAACCTAGAGTCTCACCTGTTTCTCACCAGAAAATGTTATCAAAAAGAGAGCTGTGGTTATACCACTGTTTCACCGGGGCCATGGGAACAAGGAAAGGAGCCAGAGAACTGGGGAGGAGCATCAGATGAACTTCCCTTTGTCACAGCCAGCAAGAAGAAACAAAGGGAGGTAGTGACCAATCCTGATTCCTTCTCTACATTTTCTCCTCTTACCGCCCTCATTTCCCACCCCCGCACTCTGGCTCAGAGATCTTTTAGTGCTGGACTTTCTGACCCTGCATCTTAGGAAGAAGCTAGGCTTGCATCCCTGAAAATGTCATTCAAGGTTTTTGCAAGAATCATTTGGTCTCTTTGGGTTACTTCAACCCGTCAGATGATGTGTGCATTTTTCACAAGTCCGTGCTGAGAGAGGCAATTGAGAACTTCAAACTTCAGGCAACAGGGTGTAGACTACCCACATTCAATAGTAACAGAGTAGAAAAGACAGGTTTATATAGAGCCAGAGTCTTGTGAGAAGGCTAAAAAGGGCTAATTCCAATGTAACCCTGATATTTGGGGGATAGTGATTTGAATCCATGCCAGCAAGCTCAGTGTACATTCTTGATAACCTATAATTAAGTCACTACCTTCTTCCCAGATACTCGTCTTGCAGAACCGGTTACAGAGGCCATGGGGCTGTGGACAGTGCACTGCCCCAGAGGGAGGGTTATTAATGCTGGCACCAGCCCAGACCATCAGATATGGCCTGGAGACCCCCAACACCTGGGGGCCTTCTTGCAAGGCCCGCGAAAAGGACCAGAAGCATAATCCATATTTTCGGGACAAAGGCCACAGGGAGATATAAAGAAAAGCCCCATGCATGTTTCTTCACTCAGATTTGGAAGGTTGTTCCCTGAGTCCGCCTGTGTATTAAACAGCGTCCCTCCTCTTCTTTAAAGCATCCTTGGTTTTCTTTGGTCTTCTGCAACACTTGCACCTAACTGATTACTAGATACTTTACTTAGGAGCATATATTCCAGTTTTTCCTATATCCTACCTGGCAGTTGGAATGGAAAGTTAAAACCAAGATGGAGTCCCTTTTGTTTTCTCTTTTGCTTTTATTTCTCATATCTAATCTAGTAGAAGGTTCAGACTGTGTCCTCCAGAGCACATTCTGAATCAATCTGCTTCTCAGCATTGCTAATGCTGCCACCTAAATGCCAGGCACCATCTGCTTATCTATATCATTCTATCAGCTCTTCAGTTGTCTGCCTGCTTCCATGCAGGTGTCATCTTTATTTGACACTCAAAGGAATTAAAAGTCATAGGGTCAAATGACTTTATGTAGTCATTCAAAAATATTCTGAGCACCTGCTTTGTGCTGCCAGATGGTTGCCTACATTGCATGATCAATAAATGGCAGGGCCAGTTCCATCTGACTTAAAATTTATTCTCAGCCTCATACACCATATTGTTACCAGGAATGTTCCAGAACATTCCCTCTCCTGTAAGAGCCAAATACGTAGAAAACAATAACAGTACATTGTATATAAACATATTGGTATGTAAATATATCACATGTTTTCTAAAAATAAACTAACTCAGCCTGAGGGCTTTGGAAGGTTTCTCAAGAGAACCAAAGTGATCTATAGAAATTCCTCCCAAGGAATCTGACCTCTATTCCAAAGTGGCTTCCTTTACCCGAAATGCCTTCCAGGTCACATTCCTGGCTAACAACTACTCAACTCTGCACTGGGAAGTCTTCCTTGGCCTCTCCATGTCAACGAAAATCCCCTTCCTCTGAGCTCCTTAGCTGCCTGGGTTCACTTTTATCATGATCACTATTACACTGCTTTGCAACGTTGGGTTTTTACCTACAAATAACTTTGTCAAACGCTTTCAAAAATATGAGATACAGATGATATATCTAGAGGTAGAGACTCGGAAAATCAAGTATCAGTCACTACACCAGCATGGAAAACAAATAGTCACTTCCCTTTGGTTTTTCTAATGATTCACTTAAGACTCATTTATCCTTAGCAAAATGGTGACAGGGTGGTGGTGGTGACATTCCGCAGGCAAAACATAAATCAGAAACGACTCTTTCCTCTCCTCCAGGAAGTGGAGACTCTGTAATTGCTTTGCTGAAAGCAGAGCCATTGTAGCCCTCAAAGGAAGTGGGAACTTCCTTTGTACATATTTGTTATTTATTATATATATATATAATTCCGAATGAATTGGATTTTAGTTGTAATGGCTGTTGAGGCTCTTCATTCAGCCTCTTCATCTGATATGTGCTTGTATTCAAAGTCGGGTTGACAGGTGCTTGATGCAGCAAACAAGACTGCACACCATGGGGAGCCGTGGGCCACCTCGGTGAGAGTGTCAGGAGGACTCTGTTATAGGATTTGGGCTTCTGCAAGATGATTTTGGGGAGAGTTCAAGGAAGCAGGGATACACTATGAATAGGGCACTGTCAGAAAAATGGGGCAACTCTACGATTGGATCCCTTAAGGAATTTTACCTAGAAACAGAAGAAATGGAGTGAGGTTAAAGCTTTGACTGGTAAAGAAGAGGCATTGTAGCAAAGTGGTGCAGTGGAATTGTGCTGGGCCCATTACTCCGAGGTTGACGAATCAAAACCATCCTCTCCTAAGTCTCTTTAAGTTATTTTTTTTCCTCCCAAATAAATCTGCCTCAATAGGAGGCTTCTTGTACAGTTACCATGGGGACCATTGGAACAGGGAGCAAAGAAAAGACTGTTAGTTATTGTTACAAATCTTGTGAAATGTTTGATTCTTTTATGTGTATGTAAAAAAGCTAACGGGAAGAAAAACCCTAATGAAACAAAAAAATTTAAAAAAAGAAGAAGAAAATGAGGCAGTCACTCAAGTTCACCAGGAGAAGGGGATGTTTGACCATTTTTGTGGTTTTGCATAACAATCCTGTTTTCATCTGTGTTCTGACATGATCACAGACTGGTCTTATTTTTATTTTACTTCATCACCTACCCTAAAGGTCATAGTCTGTGGGATGGATTATACTTAACAAGAGAATATTGAGGTTTGGCTGTGCTGTTGGTGATGGGACTATTTGGTCTCTTTCTTCTGGCCCTTTATGTGCCATGGAAAGGGAGACCAGGACTTTAATACTGGATGATAGGGAAGAGAGTGTGGGGAGCCCAAAGTGAGGAGAGATCAGAAATTTGCTGTCCAGATGAAAGAGTGGTCCACATTTGGGGCCGCAGGCTGAGCTATGCCCATAGAGTTTGCCTGGGTCTTGTTTACACTTCCAGAACTCCCGAGTCATCCTCTCCAGCCACCCGACCCTCACCCCCAATCATCAGCTCACTAGACACTTCATGCTTAACAACAGGAACCAGCTGGCTTTTCCAGAGGGCAATCGGCTACCAATGCCACCAGCCTGTAGTCTACCCAGACTTTGAACTCAGACTATGTGTGTTTGAGTGCTGGCTCCACCACTAACTTCCTAGCTTTGCCCATCTATGTTCTGTGTCTGCCTCTAACAATAGTATATATTTTGTAGGATTACTCTGAGGATTGAATGTGTTCAAATGTGTAAGTTCTTATTACCTCGCCTCACACATTGATGCCAGTGTTACCCTTCAGCCCATTACCAAACACATATTTCCAGAATTCCTTGGACACCTGCAGGATGGCAAGGAGAGACCCCTCCCACACCTAACCTTAGAGGTTAGATAAATCCGGCTAGAGATCCTGGGGTGGGTCATGGCAGTAAGCAGGTCTGTTACGTGGTAGTTGGAGAGCATGCAGGGAGTGGTTTATGAATCTGGCATGGGGAGTTTGAATTGGCCCTTCCAGTGCCCTGGACCCTACATGGGGCTGCCTCCGAGGCAGGGGTCATGGAGCCACGTGCAGATAAACACACTCTTGAGCACCGTGGACCAGAGTGCCATTTTTCCAGGCCTCTTGCTTTTGTATGTGCACTTTCACCATCAATAGGTCTCAATAAAGCCTATAAAACGACCACAATTTTCCCATTTTAAGAAGGGCTGGCTTCCAATTACAGGGAGGGGATATATGCATGCTGTAAATCACAAGGATGGGTTCTGCATGCAGCAACTCCTTGCTTATAAGCTTTTAATGTCTTCTTTCGTCACTGTGGACTATGTTATTTACTCTCCGCCGGAGCTTTGGCTTCTGCCCTTCTACTGGCCATAAAAGTAATAGCCAGTGTTTGCGCACAATGACAAATCAGTCAAGGCAAATATTATACCTGTGGAGTACAAATCCACCTGAGCTCCTTTGATCCCTTGTCACAAGGTTATTTGGATGTGTCAGTGTAAGAGGATTTAGTTCTTTTTCCTTATCAGGGTAAATCTTACAAGCAAGCAGAGCAAACAGACAAATACAAAATTTGATTTGAGGGTATAGAGAAGGGCCTCTGTCCAACTTGCCTTCCTCCACAAAACCTATCTCCCCATTGGTCATTGCCTGATTTCAAATGCTACCCTTTGGGTGTATTTGCATTTCAAATCGTGGCAAAAATTTAAGTTGGAGGACTATGTCTCTGGTTGCATAATTTAGCATCAGTTAGTCTGTGGTGGAGGAACTTGCTTTAGCATGAAAGGTCAAGGTCCAAGGATATGGGGTTATATTTTGCTTTGCATGTGAAAGCGGGATCGGGCCCACTCAAAATCTAACAATATATATTATTCCTTTTAGACCACATGTCCCACTGTGGCTACTATATTCTGCTTTGGCTCAGTTCCCTAATTATGATTCTACATCATGAGCAAAGAGCTGCCAACATAGATCATGATTAAAAGAATTTAATTAGCAGCTTGATTAAAAGTCAGAAATTCTAACACCCCACCTCTTAGAACCGAAGCCAGTTCCTAGAAGCAAATTCCCAATTTAGTGGAATATTTAGGAGCTTAGAGATGGCTCTTCTAGGGCTGGGGTCTAAGGAAGGCCCATGCTCCGACCTTGGGAAAAGAAACTATAGACCAAGGTCAACTAGTAATCACAGCCCAACCATCATGGAAACAAAATAACAAGCTACAAACTGGAAGGACGGACTTGAGGAGACACGACTCAAGGTCAAGATTTTTTAGTTCATCATAAAGTCTGAAATGGACTTGAAAGTACTTCAGTTTAGATAGTGAGAAGTTGTAAATGTGCTAGTAAAGTACAACTTTCACTCTAAGTGCAATTGATTGCTTTACTCAAGAATACATAGTCTGCGGGAGGTCAGCTGGCATTAGATTGGAAAAATGACACATTTGGAGGCAGCTACTACTTGTATTTCTGGTAGCCAAATCTCAATCAATTCACACTGTGTTCATTTGTATACTGAATGTCAGAAATGGGTTTTTATTGGTGAAAAATATTGATCTGTTGACTAGTGTGAAGACTGTTAGAAATGAGATCTCATTGGTAAAATTCAAAGTTTCCAAGATATGTAGATGAGCTAAAATATTTTAGAGACACCCCTCAACCCACATTGTCCCCCACATCTTGCATGCGTACAGTGATGTAAAACTTAGAAGGTCTGTAGTCTGCTTATGTAGGCACAGTAACTGAATCCCTGAATGGTCTTTGGTCCAGTCATCAGTTAGGAGGATTTCTGAATGTCTGACTCTAACATTATGGCCCAGAATACGATCTTTGCAATGTTGTGTTTGGATTAAGAGACTCTTTTATGCAAAGTAAGGCCAAAAGATATAAAAGGACTGAGAGCTGGAACTTCATTGAGTTTATTGAATATTTTGTGCAAATTATTTTTGCCTGCTTTTTTAATGTTGATTTCATAAATGTGTTGCATATGGTTTAGCACTCATGCTCCTTTTATAACCTGGTAGGGAGGTTGTGAGTGAGTAGTCATTTTTGATAGCCACTATTAGCTACAAAATACACAAACCAACAAAAACAAAAAAACACAACGAGTTGTTCATGACCATGTTTTCACTTATCTAAGATGTAGTCTGAAATCATTTTCTAGAAGGATAATTATACTATGTGATATTTAAATACTTTCTAAATATAAAGATCTGTAGCAACATTTCTCTAGCAATATCAGGGACAGGGGAGGGATAACAGGTGGGATAAGAAGCAGCTTTGAGTCTGGGAAGTGGAGATGGCATTGGAAAGAAAAAGAGCATCAGAAAGAGTCTGCAAAGCAGATTTTTTGCCACCAGTTATCTGTGGTTGGGTTTTCCTCTTGGATTTCATTATTCTCAGCTATAAAATGAGGAAGATAAACCTGAAGCTTCCCTTTGGTTCTCAAGTTCTATGGCTCTCATTTCTAGGAGCCCCAGAGGGCGGAGGCAAGCAGACCTTCCTACTTTTTGGTAAGTCACCAGGAAGGTAATTTCCTCCCAATAAGTGAACCTTCCTGCCTAAGCTAACTGGAGCTGCCCTTACATTAACAATCCTCCTTTGCAATGCAGTATTATTGGAGGAGAGTGGGAAATTTCAAATATTCACAACTTAGTGGGAATGAATTTAATTGAATTGCTTTCTTTCTGATTATCAGTTCACAAATCAGAATGTTGATGGTTTTTTTCTCTGAGAGGAGGTGAAAAGGAAAGGAAGTGAGAGGTCATTTTGACCCAAGGTACAAAACTAAGGACAAGAATGAGGGGGTGTGTGCTGAAGCGAATAAGTATGTATTAGTATAAGTGGTGGTTAGTCGAAGCCTGGACATCCAAATTCCCAGGGTGTCTGGGAGTGAAAAGGAGAAATTGGGAAAGGAGGGATAATGGAGATACATGTGCTGCTTAGCAAATTTGCTTAAGGGTCATTTCTCCTCCCACAGGCCTAGCACCATTACAAAAGCTAGTGATGACCCTTAGACCTTAAGAAGAGAAAACACTATCCAGAAGGGAAGAAGGCTCCTCTGTCTCTGAATTCCCTAGTCCTCCAGCTACCTGCCACCTTTCCTCCTCAATCCTTTGCTTTTTGAGTTGACTCAGAGGGAAGGCTCAAGTTGGGCCACACGCAGTTAATGGGAGTGTGTGTGCACTTTTCATTGAGTGCAGCATCCCCTGACTGCAATTTAGAGGGAGCCTCTATGTCTCTCTGGACACCCCCAACAGAAGCCAGTGCGGTGTCACCCTTCCAGTGCTTGTGGTAACAAGGCAACATTCCAAACACACTTCACAAATCTTGCTCAGAGAGCACGGGGCTGGTGCTGCCTCAGAAGCCCAGTCATTGCAGGATCTTACAGTCCAGTGTGGGCAGCAGCTGTCTTATTGTCTAAGAGAGCATCCAGCCTCTCTCTTTTCTGTGAATAACTTCCAGCAGCTTTCTAAAAAAGGCAGCATGGGAGAGAAATGAGAACTTTTGCATGTCTGAGCTTGCTTTTATGATACCTATTAACACTTTATTCATCACTCATTGGGTATAGAATTCTGAATTAAAAATAATTTTCCATTAGAATTTTGAAGATGATGCTCTACTACCTGCTAGCTTGTCATGGTAGTGTGAAGAGTCTAAGGTCTTTCTGACTCCTTACCCTTCTGCTTTTTGTCCCTGGAACATTTAGGAATATTTAATTACACTGTGGTGTTTTGAAATTTGGCAACAATACCATGGTGGCGGTGTTCTTGCTTTAATTATGCTGGATCTTCCTTTCTTTAGATTTTATTTTTATTTATTTATTTATTTATTTTTTTAAAATATATTTTATTGATTTTTTACAGAGAGGAAGAGAGAGGGGTAGAGAGTTAGAAACATCAATGGGAGAGAAACATTGATCAGCTGCTTCCTGCACACCTCTTACTGGGGATGTGCCTGCAACCAAGGAACATGCCCTTGACCGGAATTGAACCTGGGACCTTTCAGTCCGCAGGCCGACACTCTTATCCACTGAGCCAAACCGGTTAGGGCTAGATTTTATTTTTAATCCTCACCCAAGAATACTTTCATCATTGTTTTTTGTTTGTTTTCTTTTTTAGAGAGAGTGGAGGGGAAGGAGAATGGGGGAGAGAGAAATATCAATGTGAATTGCCTTTCACATGTGCCCTGTGCCTTATGCCCTGGGGCCGTGGTCAGCAATCTGTGGCTTGTGAGCCACATGTGGCGCTTTGGCCCCTTGAATGTGGCTCTTCCACAAAATACCATGGCCTGGGCGAGTCTATTTTGAAGAAGTGGCATTAGAAGAAGTTTACGTTTAAAAAATTTGGCTCTCAAAAGAAATTTCAATCGCTGTACTGTTGATATTTGGCTCTGTTGACTAATGAGTTTGCCGACCACTGCCCTGGAGGATTGGGCCTGCAACCAAGGTGCATACTGTGACTTGGAATCAAACCTGTGACCTTCCCATCTGCAGGCCAATGCTCTAACCACTGAACAAAACAGGCCTGGGCTGGACCTTCCTTTTTAAAATTTCTATTATTTCATTGATAAATTCTCTATTCTCTCTGTTCTCCTTTTCTAGAGTACAGTTTTTGTTCAGATGTCATATGTCATAACTTTATTATCTAATTCACTTATATTTTCTCTTCCATTGTCAAATTTTGTTTTGTTGTGGTTGTTCTATTTGTTGTTTTGCAAGGAGTATGTTTTCAATAATTTTATTGTTCTGTGTTTATTCTTCTCAAAACACTCTCTTCAGAGTAGATTCCTCACTTCTATCTCAGTCTAAGCATTTTTCTTTTCAGTAGCATCATTTCAATCTAAATATTCTCCAGAAGGATAAAGAAACAAACCAAACAGATAAAACCCACAAGAGTATAAAAGCGTCTTAACACTCTTGAAACGTACATGATACTCTTCTATTTCAAAAGCCCCTTGTGGCCACATGGGTTGAGGTATTCTTATGGCTCTAATGGCCCATATTCAAAGCTTTATTCTACCTCTAACATTCCGATTCAACCAGAAGTTTCAGGAAAAAACCAAGTTGTCACCGAATCCTTAAATGTAAGGGGTACGCAATCATTGTAGCCAAATCAGCAGGCAACACATGAACTAGAAGCTCCTTCCAAACATTGATTAAGACTATAGAAAAACCAGCATTTCGAAGTGGGCAAAGTGCAAGGCCATGAGCCTCCTGCTCAGCTCCAGGATTACCGGTATAAGCCAGGATGCTTCATGTTCGCCAACTCCAGAGAATCAGAGCGGCCACTGGGAATCAGCATTGCAATGCAGACTCTCTTACTGGCGACCCACACTTGAAGTTTAATTATACCCATATTCACGTACCTACAAACTCTGTTGCGATTGATTTTTCACAAGGAAATATAATTTTTGTCTGGTTTCTGTTTTTCTTTTGGGTTTTAAGATCTGAAATCCAATAACTACAAAGCTGACAGTGCTGAAGCTTTTTCAGCTGTAGGCAGTGTTCTGTTTTAAAGGTATACTCCAAATTGGCATTTATCTCTGGTTCTAGAGTTGGGGAGTGGGCAGCAGCATGCTGACTCCCTGCCGGAACAAAAAGGGCTCCTGGGGTCAAGGAGACCAGGAGAAAGCAAGGGCAGAGTTGGCATGTTGTCCGAGAATTATAGACTTTCAGATAGACGCCACTCTGTCCCTGCAGATGTAATAGCAAAAGAGAAAGTGATGGGAAGGCCCCTGGCTGAGTATGAGGACCATTCCGGCAGTGTCGGCCTGTGCACTGGGAGCTGTGATTGCAGAGGTAAATTATGTAGAAGCTGGCTCGACAACTCCTTCTCACCCATTCTTTACCTTCACTCCAAAGATAGAAACTTACTAATTCCATCAAGACCAAATATTCCCATCAGGATACTAGTTCAGATCCCTTAATTGTGTTTTCATACTTCTGGGAATTTATTCTAAAGAAATATTCTAGGAAGAAAAATATCATTTACCTGTTCTTTGCAGCAAAATTATTTTTAATTACAGGACATTGGGCACAATCTTAGTATTACACAAGGGGAATGGTATGTACACTATGCTTTTACATGGATACATCATTAACAATGATAGTTATTAAAACCACACAACAGTAAGAAAAGGGATTTACAGTTAAATATTAGTGAGAAAATGAGAACAGCAAATATCACCTATATTATGATTACAAATTACAAAATGTACTTATATGCACCAGGATGAGAAAATGCAAAATTGCAAAATATTTATCAGCAGTTGCTGATGGAAGCTTTGTTGCTCTTTCTTGCTTTTTATTTGTCTGACTGTGGCTTACCTTGGGGTCTAATTCTGAAAGACCTGCTCTGGAGAGAAGCAGTGGTCTCTGACAACACTCCCAGGCAGTGTTTCTTGGTGCAGTAGAGAAATCAGGGATGCTAAGGCATTTCATGAAAACATCACAATGCAAAACAAAACAATAACAACAAAAGAGTTTTGGCTGAATAAATGTAAAACCCATTTCATCTAAAAAAGTCACTTTAGGGTTAGAGCCTTCAATATGCTAATATAGAACTGGATTCTCCCAGAAAAGAAATAAATATGCGCTCTATCCAAGCCACATCAGACCACCAAATCAGTCCCCCAATACCAATACACACCAACCACACACACACACACACACACACACACACACACACACACACACACACACAGGCATTCTGTATGACCCATGTCCTGATGAGCAAGCTGCGGGTGATTTCTGATTCTGACTCATTCGGGCACTTGGCTGTGCCTGAAATAAGCAAACACTTCCCCAGTGTTCATCGTGCAATGTGGTAGCTGAGCAATTTCTTTTCATCTTTCAAGGTCTCACTCAAAGGTTTCACAAGGTCTCATCCTCTGCGCAAACCTTCTTGAACCCTCCAGGCAGAACTAATCCTTACTTCTACTCTGTTCCCATTCCACCCTGCCTTTTGTTGTAGCACATTGTATTCGCTGGCAATTATTTGCGACTGCTCTGCAGCTAGAAGAGTGATTTTTAGTCCTCACTGTTCATCAGAGTCCAGGGAGAACGTTAACACAATACAGATGCCCGGGCACTGCCCCCCGAGATTCAGTTTCATTTTCATTAGGTCTGGGTGAGACCTCAGCAAGGTCTGGCTCAGGACCATGGAGGGAAAGAGCCAGTTCTTCAAGGTCAGCTGAGAGTTTTATTTTTCTTTGTATTACTAGTGCCTGTCACTAGTGGGCAAGCACAAACTTGCTCACTTAATGTACCATAGTGGGGGGAAAAATGCTTGATTAAAAACTGGTTGTCTAATTCTTCCCAGTGAAATAACTTGTTTTAGTTGGTAGATTCCTTCATTTTCTATTTTGGTTACGGAAAGATGGTTACCAAAGCATCCCTAAGATGGGACCATCCCAGCTCTGTGGCGGGGGGGGGGGGGGGGGGGGGGGTGCTCTTGCTCTGAGCCCCGCCACCACGTGAAGGTTGAGCACCTAGCCTTCCCTTATAGAAAACCTGCTGGGAACTCCCATGTAATATGAAACCAGGACCCATAAGAAAGAAAGAGAGGCTGAGAGCTGTGATAAAAGAGATCTTGTTTGGAGAGTGTGAGACATTCACTTCCTAGTTATGCTTAAATGTGCTGCTCATGGTCTAGGAAATGTGGTTGATGCCGGTCAGTTGTTTGATGTGCATAAACCACTTTCTCTTAGGGATCAGTGGGAGCAATTATTCACGTTCCCAAATACATGATGTGTTCTTTCCTCCACCCCACGCATCATTTGGGGGTAAAAATTTGAAAGCTAGATGCTCTTACAGAGGCTGCAAAAATTTTGCTGACAAGAGAAGGTGGCAGGAAAATAAAAACCAAACAGTGATTATTGGTACATCCGCTGGTGGCAGAATTCCTTCCTCCTGGGAGGAGGAATTTATTTTTATTTTTATTTTTGTCTCAAGATACCTTGACGGGCAGATTTTGGTCAGAATGAGTGAGCACCCAGGCATGGCCTAGAGAATCAGGGGAAACCAGGGGGACCCACTTTGCTCGGCCTTGTGAAGTAGGAGATGATGAGAGTTTCAGGAAGTCACCATGATGGATGGTGTGCCCTGCTGGAGAATGGAGATAAAGGGAGGTGCTGTGGGGAAGGTTGAAAACGGGGTGAGTGCCTTTGGGGCTTGGGGAGAGAAATCTGCCAGGCAGAAACTCACTCTAAAATAGGGCTGTCCGATGCTCTATTTAAAGTTATCGGCTGCACTTTGCTTTGCTGTCATCTATAGCCTCACCCTCACTCACTCCACCACCAAATTCCTCAGTAAAATCTCCCTAAACACAAGTGGCTTTCGAAATGGTGTTTTGAAGGAAAAGCACAACAAAATAAAAAAGAGGTGGTATTCTGTACTTAGGTTGATAGTGGGGTGAAAGCGAAGTGAAATGAACAGTCACAGAATGTTAGCTTCAGGGAAAACTGAAATGAAAAACGGAAGCCAAAGGAATGGAGAGGGAACAAAAGCCCTTGAGATTCCTTGGCCTGTGGCAGCTGGGGGGTGGAGACTTTGGGAAGAAGGCTCATTTGCGAGCAAAGCTCCAGCCATCTCATTTCACTATGACAGTGAAAGGTGACCCCATAAGGCTGGCTGAGGTGAGGGCTTCCAGGTGACTGACATGAACCAGAGCTTACATGCCATCATGTGTCACATAATGGCACAATGAAGTGTCTTTTCCCAGAATAATAACACACTTGATGAAAGGCTTTTATATGAGGAAAGAGAACATAATTTCTGAATATTTAATGCAAAATTGCCATGAAATAAAATGATCATTAAATATGTAAATGCTATTTACACGTGCTTATTACTTTAATAACTCATCTCTTATATAATATGATCTCTGTGCCCGAATTTGCTGCTTGGTCATGGACTCCACAAATCAAAATCTGGGACAGCTTTTCCCAAAGAAGCAAGTTGATGAAATGCACAAAGAAAATCTCCTTTCACTGCTGACAGAAGATCTCTGTTGAGCCTTGTTGCTCTTGATCAGAGGAGGAAAGATGAAGATCAGCACAGAGAATTATGCCAGGTGGTAAAGGGCCATTTGGACCAAAGATAAGGCCACATATCCAGTCTCAGGTGAGACCAGTGGTTCCCATAGTGTCAAATGCAGTATTAAGCAAAAGGTTAAGACATTTAAATTTTCCCTTTGTTCATCGCAACTGAGACAATTTTGTACTTTCTTCTGGGGGCGGCTTAGATGGTATGAAGATGCCCCCCCGCCCCCCCCCCCCCCCCCCCCCCGCCGCCGCATTTTCATCACAGGAATCAAGGCCTGCTACTCAAAGTGCAGTATATGGACCTCAGCACTTGCATCACCCAAAGCTTATTAGGAATACGGAATCCCAGGCCCCACCCAGACCTACTGAATCAGAATCTAGATCGTAACCGATCCCCCAAGGTGAGTGGCATATACATCTGCGGTGGTTTTATAACCATGTCAATTTGGGTAAACTGGAACTGTATACACCCTCCAGGACAGAAAATCAGAGTTGACCAAAAGAGAAATTTGCACGAGATTGACAAGGTGGAAGTAGAGCAGTGTCACTTGCTCCCCAACAGTCCTCCTAACTGCAGTGAAAGTCACAGGCATGGCCCTGGGTTCTAGCTTTTCCTCCTCCCTCTCCCTCCTCACCAGCTCTTTGATCAGATTGTTAGCCCTGCTAATCAAAGGAACGCAAGTCCACTTCCAGACAAGGAGGCAGCCGCCTGGCCCAGAACTCACCAGCAGTGCTTCTCCTTCTGCTCAATTCTGAGATTTCTCTGAAAGCTCCGACTTGGCCACTCATGCCAACGCCTCAGGAAGTTCCCTTAGTGACCTTTCTCCGATTCTCCAACTCCATTTAAAGTTGCATGCATGACTAACAAGAAACATTCATTGCAAGTTATCTATTTTCAGCAAGCCCTCTAGCCCCTACCTATGGAGGGTTTTCTGAATGAAGGACTATACGTACTTTTCAAGAAGTGGTATAGGTGGCTGTGGAGGTCTCATTATTTCTGGTGAGTGATCTTTTTTTATTTATGAGAACAAGTTAAATGGAGATAGTACAGCCTGGGGAGCCTACTAAAGTCCCAATGCTTACACGTATTCTTGGGTGCATTTTTGAGTGATTAGCTGTGAGCATTTTGAGTTCTGTGTTGACTTGGCCTCTTTTTTGTAAGTGATAGAAGCCAACTCAACACCAGCCCAAGGTAGTTAAAAATAGTATTATTTTTCGTACTTAATTGAAAAATAATTATTTTTTTGCTGAGAAAGCTTTAGGCTCTATTTGACCCAGGTATTTAGGTCATGTCACGAGGACTGAGTTCCTTCCCATCCCTCTACCCTATATCCTGTGGCGGGATTTCTTCCAATGGTTGCTGGAGATAGTTACAACTCTAAGTCCAATGGAGTAAGAAACATCTTTCTGGTCACCAAGGCAAAAATTATGGGATTAGCTTGATGGAACCTGATAGAATGGCTGTATCAGGCTGTATCACCTGCTTATCCGTAACTTATGAGAAAAGATGGTTCAGGTCTAGGTCATAGCCTTAGGGCTACCCTAGCAGCTGCAGGTGAAATAGTCCCCACCTGAAGTACCTGAAGTCCTGCGGACTGAGCAGGAGTATGGCAGAAAGTGGTGCTTTTCAGGAAGATAGGGAAGAGGCACCAATAACCATGACCACCACAACAAAACCGACAGATGGCCCCTCGGGTGGTTTCTATAAATTGCTTCGAATCTTATGTACTGGGTTTCTAGAAAACAAATAGAACAGGACATCAAGTTTTCTAAATTTTAAATTCATTAAGTGTTCTTTGTTGACATTCCAGAAAGTGTAGGAAAGCCTATAAAAGAGAAAAAAATCACATTAATTTCACCACCAAGAAAAAATAATAATTTAATCATTTAGGTGTGTCACTTTTTTTCCAAGTAATTTACTAAGGAGTTTTTTTCCATTTAAATATACTTTATACTGTGCTTTTCATCAGTTGTTTAGTTTTCTGCTGTATGTTGGATTATACAACCAGTCCCATATTGATAGACCTTTCTATTGTTTCTAAATCATCAACACTGTGTGTGCATAAAAATACTTACACATAAATCTTTGTGAACATCTATAATAATTGCCACAGGATAAATGCCAAGCAGAGAGCTTGCTGGATTAAAAGACATGAACATTTTCCAAATTTCCAACATTTTGTTATCCACAAATGTTATATCCATTTATGTTTCTAACAGATGTACATTTTGCTGCTTCCTCAACAATGCTTATTAAAAGAAGATTTTATGCTTGCCAATTTGATAAGCAAAAATAATGTTGTTTCCCTTTGTACTACTTTGTAAAATTAACACACTTGTTCTATGAATGTTGTGGGTTTTTTTTTTATATATATATATCTTTTTGTGAACTACCTCTTCAGGTCACTTGCCCATTTTAAAAACTGGAGTATTTATCTTTTCTCATTTTTGTTTTGGCACTTTGTATACTAGGGTCACTAATTCTTTATAATATATGTTAGAAATACTTTTCCTAATTTAACATGCACTTCTCTTTTTTTTTTTTGATGGAAATTCAGATGTTTCCATTTTTGTGGAGCAATCTTCTCATTTCTATAACTTGCTTTTAATACCATCCTTAAAACGGTCTCCTTCCTTCCAATAAAGGGGAATAAAAGAAAAAGTGGAAATTCCAAAGCCACTTCCAGGCGTTCTGTACGATTCAATAGCTGTGTAGTTACCTGCTGATGTGAGTTATACCAGTCACACTGCTGTCCTCCCAATGTCTTTAGTCCAGAGGCTGAAAGTTGTCCATAGCCATTTCGACATAGATTACGTTATTTTGTACCTTGTTTCCCCTATGAATTTGGGTTTCTTTTCGTTTGGATCATTCACTTGCACTGATACATGAGTCTGTTCGGATCCCAAAAATACATTGTTTAGTGACTGCTGCTTGGTAGTATATTTTATTTTCTGCAAGTGCAAATCATGTCTTATTCTGGTTATGTGAAATCTGACTGCTATTTTATCTTTTCATTTATTTATTGGATACACTGTAGGATACTTTTGTCAAGCTAAACAAATTCTTCAGCGATTCTAATTGAAATGGTTTTTAAATTCATTAATTGAATTGGGGGGAAATATTTTGTCCCATGCAGTAGAATTTTATATCCCTTTTCTTTTACTCAAAGAGCCTCCTCTCCCAGCGTGAATTTGTTTTAAGCCCCAGGAAACCAGTACAACGTTTCCACTGCCATTCAGACACTTCAGGCCTGGGCCGAGGGCGCTGAAAAGACTCATCCTTCTTCCTGGAGACCCAGTGAGCCCGCCGGCATTTGCCAAGGCTTTCCAGGGAGGAGTGGAAGCTCTCTGCAAAGCTCTCCGCAGCCAAAGGCGATCCGACCTTGGAACTGCAGCGCTGCCCTGAGAAAGACAGAGTAACTAAGAGGCCGCTCCCACGGTCTCAGCTCTTCCAGAAAAGAAGCGGATTTGAAGACACTCGGCCTAAAGCTTGCTCCTCCAGGAAAACGGGCCAGAACTCACAGTAGCAGAACCGGCCATTTTCTTCCATGTTGGAGTAAATTCTTTTAGAGCAGCAGGAAATGAAATGGTATTCACACTATCAATTACTCCAGCTGTTTACCTAATGAACTCAGCTGTAGAGACAGCCATTTTCAAGACCAAAAGAATATCATAAGCTCATGGTAAGCCTGCAGTAACAAGTACCTTGGCAAACTCAAGGTCTGAATTCATGCGATTACAGTCTACCTGCCAGGAAGATGGCATCCCATTATTGACTCATAATGCCATGTTATTTATTGGGATAATTATGCTTTTCTACCCCTCAGGGACCCAGAATCAGGGAGAGTAAGCAATTTAGTCTTATTCATTCAGCATGTGAGCAAATTTCAAATTAGAATAGATCGCTCCTAGATCTATTATACTGCATGGGGCACCCTGCAGCCTTTGGTCGCTACCCCCAAAGATTACAGGGGCTTACAAGGCATTGTATGAATCAGTGGGAAGTTGGTTCTTCTAAGTTCAGTGAAACAAATTTCTGTTTTGTCAGAGCAATTTTGCCAGGAACTCTCACCATCCCCGAAACCTGAATATCTTGTACCTACCTGCTGTCTGAACTTATTTATAATATTGTGTGTGATAAAAGGAACTTTTAAAATATCGTTAGATATATCCCACACAACTCTGCAAATGATTTTTTTATGCAGATGAGGAAACAGGCTCAGAGTAGGTAAATGACTTCTTTGGTGGACACAAGTTAATAATTTTCTTTTTACTGAACATAATTTAGTTAATTGCTTATCTAATTATCTACCAGGCTCCCACATCCTTGAAATCAGACCTCTTCTAGTTAGATCTCGAATGCCCCAGGCTCTGGTAGAGGTTCTTATATATATAGTGGGAGTTTAACAATTGTTTGTTGAATAGTGGGAACATATTGGGCTAGAAGACAGTGAAATGCTGGGATCCAATCTCAGTTCTAATAATTATTAGCCTCGTGAACTTGGGTCTATCACTTTTCTCTGATCTTAATTTTCCTAATTTCTAAAATGGAAGTAATAATACCAAACTTCTCTTTCTCTTTCTCATAGGTTTTTTGAAAAAAAATTAAATGAAACTTAGTGTAAGAAAGGGTTTTGAAATAAATTATGAAGTATAGATCAAAGGAAATCCATCTTATTAAATGCTTGCACATGGAAATTGTGTAGGTTCGAAGAGACCATTATGAATCATTGCTCTCACCCCTCTTACCTTGCAGATCAGAGCTGTTTTCATGACATTAGTATTTATTGAGTCTATTCCAGGGGGCCAGCCCTACGTTCTGGTTGGCTGACCTATAGGCTCTGGATGCTTTTGAGTTGAACAGTAGAAAGATCTTTGAATACAAAAACAAAATATTTAAGCTTAATACTTGCTTTAGAAACATATGGTAAAGTTATTTAAACTCTGGACTTCAGTTTCTATTTTCTTTTCAATAAAATATGGATGGTGATGGTGTTGGTGATGATGTATGTGGAGGGAGGGAGAGGGATGGGAGGAGATTGACTAGATTATCTTTAAACTACAAGCCCAGTGCACAAAAATTCATGCACTGGGGGGGAAGGGGGGGCCCCTCAGCCCAGCCTGCCCCCTCTCACAGTCCAGGAGCTCTCAGGGGATGTCCTACTAATGGCTTAAGTAGCAGTTTGGCCTCCCTCTGCAGGAGGCAAGTGGGCTGATCAGGGAAGGCGCCACCCCCATCACCCCACTGTTGCTGCCACTGCCAGCCACCGCAGCCGCCAAGGTGTTTTCATTAACACTGACCCCAGTTCCTTCACCACGAAAAAATGACAACTTCCTTTAGGCATTTTCAAGATATCTCTTTCATAGGATATGACCTTTCTTTCTTTCTTTCTTTCTTTCTTTCTTTCTTTCTTTCTTTCTTTCTTTCTTTCTTTCTTTCTTTCTTTCTTTCTTCTTTCTTCTCTTCCTTTCCTTTCCTTTCCTTTCCTTTCCTTTCCTTTCCTTTCCTTTCCTTTCCTTTCCTTTCCTTTCCTTTCCTTTCCTTTCCTTTCCTTTCCTTTCCTTTCCTTTCCTTTCCTTTCCTTTCTTTCTTTCCTCACCTGAGGATATTTTCCATTGATTTTTAGAGAGCATGGAAGAGAGAGGGAAAGACAGAGAGAAACATCAATGTGAGAGGGACAGTTTAATTGGTTGCTTCCTGCATGAGTCCTGACCTGGGCCCTGGCCAGGGAGGAGCCTGCAACCTAGGTACATGCCCTTGACCAGAATTGAACCTGGACCCTGCGGTCCACAGGCCGAGGCTCTATCCACTGAGCCAAGCCAGCAACGGCAGGATATGACATTTCTTAGCCCCTCCAGCAGCAGACCTTTGTTTTGTCCTCCAGGAGTGAGGTGGGAAAACCCTAGATGACCTTCTTGGATTCTTATTAACCAAGTTACCAAGAACACTGCGAGTGGCGTACTGGGAGCTTAGCCAATGAGCGGTCAGAAAAGGTGTTTCCTCTGCACCACCCATGGCTTGCCTCACCGCACAGCAGTCCCCTCCCACCCACCTGCGTGTGTAGCCTCCTCCTGAGCGGTCGTGACTGTTACGGCATCCCAGCTAATTTGCATATTATCTCTTTATATATAGATGACACTGCAGCTTCATTACCCTATGATTCCATGTGCACCTTTGAGGTCTCACCATTTTTACAGTCAAATTGGAGTTTAGAGAGAGTGGTGAATAAGATGCAGTGCTCAGAGTTGGAGGCGTATGTATATGCACACAGGTTCACTGATAAGGCATGAAAATCAAAAATACCCTGTACCCTTCTCCTCCTAAAAGAAAGCATTTTACAGGTGACAGTTGGGAGTAAATTCTGCCTCAGGCTTAGACCTACTTCCACTGGGGTTGGAGTTAGACTCCAAATCCATCACTAAGTACCTTCTTTTTAAAAAAGAAACAAACAAAAACAATCTTTATTATTAAAATTATTATAGGTGCCCCTCTTCTCCCCCCCCCATTGACCCCCTCCACCCCATTCCTGTTCCACCCCCTCCCCAGGCCTTCACCACACTATTGTCTGTCCATGAGATATGCATATATGCATATAAGTCCCCCTCCCTCTCTGAAATCTGTCAGTCTGTTGCATGCTTCAGTGTCTCTGGATCTATTTTGTTTGTCAGTAAGTACCTTCTAAATAGATGACATCCTCCCCAAGGAGCCACTGGAGCTTGGGCAGTGGGCCCTCTGTCAGGGCCTGAGTTGTTGGGGGGAGGGTGTTCATGGGGATTTGTCACAGGCATCTGATGGCACTTTCTGAGGCCAAACTGTCAGTGGCTTTTGTCCTGCTCTGATGTCACTCCATTTTCCCTCTTCCTGGAGGTGTCCTGGCTCCCATTTTCTCCTCCATCTCCCTAATGAATATTGCCCAGAATTTGCAATTCTCCTGCAAGATCTCTGAGAAATTCATCACCTTTTTTTGGCAGGCTTTGAACTTAGCTGCTTACTCAGAGGATGCAATCTAAAATAAAACCGGCTTACTTAGCAGTGGGAATAATACAAATTTCATAAAAATCAAAGTCCCATTTTTTTCTGTTGTACTGCACATGAGTTTCATGTGATTCGCATGAGCTGCCATATTTTACCTTAAGAAATTAATGTTCCATGTGGGAAAAAAAAAAAAGTACCTTCGCAAGGTTTCCGGTGGCAACTTTTCCTCCATCAACTCTGTTATTACTGCACTTTCTCAGGACTGGTTAGTCACAGACCCTGCTGAGGCCTGATTCATATTCATGGAAAGAGAAAACAAGCCTCTTAAGACATCCTTGAATTTAAGGGTGATGAAAAATGCCTGGAGGAGACATTTCAGCTCTGGAGTACAGCTCAGAACCACCACATCTGTGAGAAAGGTGATGATGAAAGACAAAAACATTTTTTAGTCATGGATTTTATAAGCAAAACCCAGGGGATTCGTTCTTGGTGATGGAAGATTGTGAGCGGCACATGGGCAAGCAGCCTGCTGATTAATTTTAATGACCTTTCCTATGAATAAAATAATATTATTATTTTGTAAGGACCAAGGCCTAGGAAAAGGCAGACAGAGCAGGAAGAGATAGTTAGCTTTGACTTCAGTGGTGGAAAATATATTCTCAAAATAATCACATTGGACTGTGGTTTGCCATTGAAAAGACTGTTAAAAAACACCCACTGTATATTACTGAGATCCAAACTCAACCGGGGTCTCAGTAGCACCTGGCAACCTTATATTTCCTTTCAGACTGCTGTCTTTCATTGTCCAGAGTGGTTATTTCAAGTCTTCACTTCTCTCCAACCACCCCATGGTACCTCCACCATGGATTCGCCAGAGACTACATAGAGTCTAGGTCCATAGTAAAAGTAACAATCATCACATGCAAACTTACAGTCACCTGTAGTCTCTTAGTCAGGTAGGGCTGCTGTAAGAAAATAAGACAAACTGGATGGCTTAAACAATAGAAACTCATTGTCTCACAGTGCTGGAGGACACAAGCCCAAGGTCAAGGGTTGGTTCTTTCTGAAAGTGCTAGAGAAGGATCTGTTGTAGGCTTCTCTCCTAACTCCTGGTGGATTGCTGGCAATCTTTGATGGCTTCTGCTGTGTCACCTTGATCTGTGCTTTTATGTTTGCATGGTGTTCTCCCTGTGTCTGTGTCCAAATTTCCCCTTTGATAAGGACTTCAGACATATTAGATTAGGGGCTCTCCCTGCTCCAATATGAAGTCATCTTAACTAATTATATCTGCAATGACCAATTTCCAAATAATGTCACATTCTGATGCACTGGGGATTAGGACTTGAACATATTAATTTTGTGGAGATACAATTCAACCCCTATAGGCACGCATCTCTACCCCATGACTGACCTTCTCAGAAGTACTCTTCTTCTTTATTATAACTACTCCCTCCACAGATGTGGTGGAGTCCAACCATTCCTGCCTACTCAGAAACACTGCTCAAGCAGGCACCACCTCTTCAATAGCTACAACTGCTTCTTCTGTACCAACTCTTTGGAATCAGTATTTAAGCAAGTTCACTTCTCCCCATCTTAAGAGACAACCGCAACAACAAAAGCTTTCCACAGACCTCACATCCCACTTTAGCGTTGGTTCTGTGCTCTCTGTTTCTTCACAGCCCACATCAGCTCTCTCCACTTGCTATCTCCTATTCACTCAACTCACTACAGTCTGGTTTCCTCCCTCACCACTTCACTGGAACTGCTCGTGCAGCGAACAGTAAATGACTTCCTTTTGCCTAGATGCTATGGCTTTGACAAACTTCATTTTACCTGACTCTTCATCTTGGCTTAACATTGGTGACCTGCCCTGACTTCTGGAAGTTTTCACCTATTTCAGGTTCCATAGCTCCCTATTCTCCCATTGTCTTGTTTACCTTCCTACCCCACTCACTGCTATATCACAGTCTCCTTTGCTGACTTATCTTTTTTGGTCAATCCCTTAAAATGTCAGTATTTCTCAGAGTCTCATTCTCAATGCTTTATGAACCTTTCTATAATTTCTTCCATCCCCAAAGCGTCAATAACTACCTGTATACTATGACTTCCAAATATTATTTCAAGCTAGAATGGCTGTTCTGAACTCCAGAACTCTATATCTAATTATTTATTACTAGAAGCCCGGTGCACGAAATTTGTGCACGGCGGGGGGTTGTCCCTCAGCCCAGCCTGTACCCTCTCCAATCTGGGACTCCTGGAGGGATGTCCGACTGCCCGTTTAGGCCCGATCCAGTCGGACATCCCTCTCACAATCCAGGACTGCTGGCTCCCAACTGCTTGCCTGCCTGTCTTCCTGATTGCCCCTAACCGCTTCTGCCTGCCAGCCTGATCACCCCCTAACCACTCCGCTGCCAGCCTGGTTGATGCTTAACTGCTCCCCTGCTAGCCTGTTTGCCCCCAACTTCCCGCCTCTGCCAGCCTGGTCACCCCTAACTGCCCTCTCCTGCAGGGTTGATCACCTCCAACTGCCCTCCCTTGCAAGCCTGGTCCCTCTCAACTGCCCTCCCTTGCAGGCCGGGTGCCTCCCAACTGCCCTCTCCTGCTGGCCATCTTGTAGTGGCCATCTTGTGTCCACATGGGGGCAGGATCTTTGACCACATGGGGACAGCTATATTGTGTGTTGCAGTGATGATCAATCTGTATATTACTCTTTTATTAGATAGGATAGAGGCCTGGTGCACGGGTGGGGGCCAGCTGGTTTGCCCTGAAGGGTGTCACAGATAAGGGTGGGGGTTCCCTTGGGGTGTGGGGCAGCCTGAGCGAGGGGCCTGTGGTGGTTTGCAGGCCAGCCACACACCCTGGCGACCCAAGAGAAGGCCCTGGTATCTGGAATTTATTTTCCTTCTACAATTGAAACTTTGTAGCCTGGGGCGGCAGCCATTTCTGTGGCAGTTAATTCACCTTCTACAATTGAAACTTTGTACCTTAAGCGGGTGAGCCCCGGCCAGGGTGTGCGGAAAGCTTTGCTTCCCCTGTTGCCGCCGGCAACCCTGGCCTGCTCTCTCAAGTTCCATTCTGCCGCCATTTGTTTGAATTTGTTTACCTTCTATAATTGAAACTTTGTAGCTTGAGTGGAGGCTTAGGCCTGCAACGGCTATGGAAAGCTTGGCTTGCTCTGTTACCTGGGAAACCTTGCTCTCTGTGGCTGTAGCCATCTTGGATTGGGGTTAATTTGCATTCTCACCCTGATTGGCTGGTGGGCGTGGCTTGGCTGGTGGGCATGGCTTATGTAGCGGAGTGATGGTTAATTTGCATATTACCATTTTATTGAAGAGGATTAGTTCATCACAGAGAATTCAAGTCTATTTCTCCATCTATACCCAATACCTTAATCAATGATGCTGCCATTTTACCCAGTGTATAAGTCTTGGATTCTTCTTTACTTTTTACTTTTCCATATACTACCTCCAACCACACTTATTCTTTAGATTCTTTCTTGTTATTTTTGGAACTCTCCAATTCTGCTTCTGGTAGTAGCTTATTTCAGGCTGTTAGCATCATTCTTGCAGACTACTGCAGCAGCCTACAAATAGGTCTCCTTGCCTCTGATCTTCCAGTATTCTCATCCATTCTCCACACCACAGCCAGAGTGACCTTTCAAAGTATAATACTTCTTTTCTGCTAAAAGAGATTTTCAATGGCTCCCCTTTCTCTCCAATTAAAATGCAAACTCCTTAGCATGGAGTTTCACAACCTGTCCTGTGCGTGACTCCTCAGCATCATTGCTCAACATTTTAAAGGAGAGCTCCAACCACTCTAAAGTACTTGCAGATCTCCAATGCACTGTGATTTCTCTCATACTACAGCCTTTATGCATGTTGCTGCTACTGCAGGAAACATCCACTTTTCAGTCCTTTCTCCCTGCGTTACTAACTGTTCACCTGGTAAACTCACCCCTGCAGCTGGTATGCAAAGTCCTCCCAAATTTTCTCATACCAGCAGGTTTCTACCAGCTTTTCTAACTTTTATCACAGTACATACATATTAATATAGTTCTTTAGGACTGGAACTTGGAAATCTTTGGATTAGAAATAGCCTATCTCTGAGCACATAACACAGGATCTGGAATGTAGTAGTTAGATAAATATTTGTTAAATGAAAATTGATCAAACCTTCAAACATATTGTCAAAACAACCATATTTGACTTAGGTTGCAAACCAGAGGCAGTGCACTAATCATTTTGAAACAAAACATTCTCAAATGCAGGTGAGTTTAAAAAAGAATAAGAACATTTCCCAAAAGCTTACATACATGAGAACATTTTTTGACAGTTTTTAAAATATCACCACGGTGTTTGTAATGAATACAGAAGGTCAAATTTGGAAGAAAATATAAACTATTAATTTGTACATTGATTAAAAAATAGTTCTCCTACTGTTCCAGGTATTCAAAATCACTACCAAACAGTTATTGGAATCTTTGTGCAATGAAAACGAGAACAATGACAGATTTATACAGCTGGAAGCACATTAAAGGCTTCTTCTGGCTCTGCCTCCAAAGAAAGTCTCTAGACTCTCCCAGGGGCTTTTAGCCTAGCATAATAAAATAGTAGGAAGAGCATGACCTTCTAAATCTTCTATTTGTAATATTACAAGGTAATCCCGAGCCCCAACTGAGGGCTGGAGGGAAGATTGCTTAAGTCTATAACCTAATAATAACAAATTCTGTCACCTCTACCACCAGAATCTAGCGACTTTCCATGACCTCTTCTGCCATTCCTTTTGGGCTAATCACCATCATATCTTGCCAGGATTATTTCAAAGGTTTCCTAACATTAGCCCTTGCGTCTTCACTTTGTATTCTTAATACAATAGCTAATGGGATCCTTCTAAAATAGAAATGGAAACATTGCATTCCTTTGTGGGATTCAGAATAAAAACCAAAATGCTTATAAATGAGTTTCAGGATCTTATAAGATCAGCCTCCAGCTACAACCACTCTGACCTCTTCTCCTGCTGCTCCCTTCAGTCTCTCCACTCTAGCCACATTAGTCTCCCCCGAAAACCAGTAAGGTCATAAGACCCAAAGAACATAATTGACCAACTTGACGAAATAGATATTTGTAGAATACTCCACCTAGCAGCAGCAGAATAAACAATTTTTTTCAAGTGCACACGGAACATTTGCCAAGTTAGGTTATATACTGGTCCATAGGAAATTTAAAAGATCCAAATTATATAAAATATGTTACCTGACCATAATAGAATTAAATAAAAAACGAGGAACCAAAATTATGTGGAAATTCATTAAATATTTGGACACTAAATAACATACTTCTAAATAACCCATGGATCAATGAAAAAAAAATCACATGGAGAATTAGAAATTATTTGGGACTGAATGGAAATGAAAACATGGCATTCAAAATTTGTGGAGTGAAGCTAAAGCAGCATTTAGAGAGAAATGTATAGAACTAAACACTAATATTAGAAAAGAAGAAAGATCTCAAATCATGACCTAAGCTTCCATCCTACAATGTAAAAGAACAGGAACAAATTAAAATCAAGCAAAGAGAAAAAAATAAACATAGGAAGAGAAACTAATAAAATAGAAACCAATTTTTAAAAGCAATGAAACCAAAAACTGGTTCTTGGGGAAGATATAAAAATGATAAATCTCTAACCAGATTGATTAGGGGGGAAAGTTTAAAGAAACAAATTACTAATATTAGAATTAGAGTAGGGGTGTCACTACAGATACTATGTTTGCTAAAAGTGTTGTAAATAATTTTATGGCAATAAATTTCACAACTTACATGAACGCATTCTTTGAAAGTCACAAAATTTATTCAAGAAGGTAACCTAAGTAGCTTTGTAATTATTATAGAAATTAAATTCATAGTTAACCTTTACACAAAAAGAACTTAGGGTCAGATGGCTTCACTGGTAGAATTCTAAGCATTTAATGAGGAAACAACATCAATTCTATAGAAACTTCACTGAAAATTGAAGAAAGAGGAGAAAATTCCAAACTCATTCTGTGAGGACAGCATTCTCTGGTGAAACCTGAAAAAGTCATTACAAGAAAACTATAGATCAAAATTTCTCCTGAATAAAGATGGAAATTTTATAAATACTATTCAACAATATAGAAAATAATATAGAAAAGTATAATGCATAATGACCTAGTTGATTTTTTCCTAGGACTGCAAATTTGATTCAGCATTTGAAAATTGATGTAGTTAACCACATTAATAAAATAAAAGAGTCAGAACAACATTTGAAAAAATTCAACACGTTCATAAAATTTTTTTTAAATTCTCAGAAAACTAAGGAAAGGAAATTTCCTCAATATGATAAAGGAGATCTACAAAAACCATACCGCTAACATCATTATGTAAAACCAATGTAAACCTAACCTAGGGTATTGAAATTCCACTCCTAAATTTTTACTGAAATAAATTAAATGAGTTGTAGGAATTTTTAATATTTTTTAATCCTAATCCTCTTTAGTATTGGCAACAATCTTCTCTTACTCTGCAGTTTGCATCTCCCTCTCTTAATCTGCCTTTTCATCAACTGGAATTCTTAATTTTACAATAGTGTCATACATCAGTCCTTTCTAGTTAGTATATTTTATGCCCCTATGAAAGCATATCCCCCCAAGATAATATACTAGGAAAAAACTGGAAACAACCCAAATGTCTATCAACAATTTACTAGGTAAACAAATTGCGATGTTTTCACATGACTACTACTAAGCAATAATAATGAAATGCTGATACACACAACATAGATTAATTCCCAAAAGCATTATACTAAGTCAAAGAGACCAGGCAGAAAAGATTCATACTGTATAATTCTATTTATATGAAACTCTAGAATAATAAAAACTAATCTATGCTTCTAGAAGTCAGAAGGTGGCAGGGACTGAGATGAATTGACTAGAAGGGGCATAAAGGAACTTTCTGGGGTGATGAAAAGGTTCTCTATCCTAATCAGAGTAGTGGTTACACAGATACATGCATTTGCCAAAACTCCTCCAACTACATTTAAATTCTATGCATTTTATTGTGTACCTCTATAATTGTGAAATATTTTTAAGAAGTGCCCCCTTCTCCCTATCTATGAGGGACATGCAGTAGTTGAATCAAGGACTTAAAAGCCATGGCATAAAGGAAACATGATGAGTGTGAATCAGGGTCATAGAAATGAGATAGATGAGTACCTGGTCTGGCTATTTAGGGCATGTGAACATCTCTGGCCCATATAAGGAAATGCACACAGCAGTGAAGATTACCCATTATTGCCCAGTGGCAAACATTGACTTTTTTAAAGTTTCTAGGCTCTTGTCTTCAGGTTCTACATTTAGTATCCCAGAAAGAAGGGCTTGGGACTGGGCAGACATTTGCCCAGCTGAGGATTTGATGAGAAATCAAATGTCAAGCACTACTTAGTGAGATACATATTCTTCAGCCATTGGACAAACAAGTAGAGGCTAAATGACTCCCCTCCTCTCCCAGGAGAAAGGGTCATCTTTCCCTGTAGTAAAATAGAGCCAAGCAGGATTCAGCGCTCCTTGCAGCATGATGGTTACATGGTTACGCTTAACCTTACATGTGTCAGGCCTTAAGAGAAAACAAGAGCGCTGGTCACAGTTTTCAATAGTTCTCTGGAGGCTAATGCACTGGCTTTCGGCAAGATTCAACACAGCACAGAACGAGGTGCTGTGTTATTAACTACTTGAGATTTACAAATAAGTAATGGTAGAACAGATCAGACTTGGAAACCACATAAAATGGAATGATCTGCAATTCACATTAAAAACACAATTAAGAAATGGTATTTCATTGTTGTTTTGATTTGCATCTCTCGGATGATTAGTGACTTTGAGCATGTTTTCATATGTCTCTTGGCCTTCAGTATGTCCTCTTTCAAAAAGTGTCTATTTAGATCCTTTGACCATTTTTGATTGGATTGTTTATCTTCCTTTTGTTAAGTTGTATGAGTCCTCTGTAAATTTTGGAGATTAAACCCTTATCGGAAATACCATTGGCAAATATGTTCTCCCATGCAGTGGGCTTTCTTGCTGTTTTGTTGATGGTTTCTTTTGCTGTGCAGAAACTTATTTTGATGTAGTCCCATTTGTTTATTGCCTCCTTAGTCTCCATTGCCCTAGGGGCTGTGTCTGTAAAGATACTGCTATGACATATGTCTGCTATTTTGCTGCCTATGGAGTCTTGTAGGATTTTTATGGTTTCCTGTCATACATTCAAGTCCTTTAGCCATTTTGAGTTTGTTTTTGTGTTTGGTGTAAGTTGGTGGTCTAGTTTCATTTCTTTGCATTTATCTGTTCAAATTTCCCAGCACCATTTATTAAAGAGTCAAAACAACAATGAGATACCATCTCACACCTGTCAGAATGGCTATCATCAACAAATCAACAAACAACAAGTGCTGGCAAGGATGCGGAGAAAAAGGAACCCTCGTGCACTGCTGGTGGGAATGCAGACTGGTGCAGCCACTGGGGAGAACAGTACGGAGCTTCCTCAAAAAGTTAAAAATGGAACTCCCATTTGACCCAGTAATCCCACTTCTAGGACTATATCCCAAGAAAACAGAAACACCAATCGGAAAGAATATATGCACCCCTATGTTCATAGCAGCACGATTTACAATAGCTAAGATTTGGAAACAGCCTAAGTGCCCAACCAGCAGATGAGTAGATTAAAAAACTGATACATCTACACAATGGAATACTATGCTGCTATTAAAAAGAAGGAACTTTTACCATTTGCAAAAACATGGATGGAACTGGAGAGCATTATGCTAAGCGAAATAAGCCAGTCGGAGAAAGATAAATATCACATGATCTCACTCATATGTGGGATATAATGATCAACATAATTTGATGAACAAGAATAGATCGATCTAGAGACAAATGGTAGGGGAGGGGGAGTTAGAGAGCAACCAAAGGACTTATATGCATGCATATTAGTGTAACTAATGGACACAGACACTGTGGCGGTGGGGGCTTACCCAGGCTGGGAAGAGATAGGGGAGGCGGTCAATTGGGGAAAAAGGAGACATATGTAAAACTTTAGACAATAAACACACACACACACACACACACACACACACACACACACAATTAAGAAAAGATTGCCTTTGAGTACATCCTTTGTCCTAAAGGTATGATTTATTGAGCCCTCATTATTCCAGATTTACTTCAAATGCCTGGGCCTTCTGTAGGCAGTGAGTCTCCTAACTTCTGTAGTTAGTGTGTCAGATCCGGGGAGGGGTAAGAAGGAGAAATGAGTTGAGATGCAGAGTAGAGGGAATTCTCTGGACCACCCTGGGGAGAGGCAATATGTTCTCCCATGCAGTGGGCCTTTCCTGAGAAGGCAGGGCAACCAGCCTGCAGGGTTATGCTGCAATGATTTTTCTGACTTTTGCAGATGTCCAGAGCAATCTTGCCATCCAATGTTCTTAGACACCCACAAAAGACAAGCCCTAAACAACTGCCATTTTTTCAAGTATATCTATATATACAAAAGCCCAGTGACCATTATGGCAGAATGACTAGTTGCTATGATGCGCACTGACCACCAAGGGACAGAAGCTCAACCTGGTGGTCAGTGCACTCCCATAGCGAGGGTTCCGCTCAGCCAGAAGCCAGGCTCATGGCTGGTGAGTGCAATGGCGGTGGCGGGAGCCTCTCCTGCCTCCATGGTAGTGCTAAGGAACTGTGAGCCAAGCTGTAAGGAGTGAGTAGGCGGGTGGTTAGGAGCAAGGGGTCCCGGATTGTGAGAGGAATGTCCAACATCCCTCGAGGAGTCCCGGATTATGAGAGGGTGCAGGCCAGGCTGAGGGACACCCCCCCCCCCCCCCAGCACACACACACATACACCCTGTGCACAAATTTCGTGCATTGGGCCTATAGTGATCTCCATATGCCATAGATGTGAAAAGCAATATGACATAAATACTACTTCTATAAAGATGTTGTGAGTAAGCAATATAATACAAATAGCCTAGAGAAACTGGGCAAAGAGCACAAATAGATCATTTACATAAGAAATGCAAATTCCTAATCTACATTAAATAAACCCAGAATGTAATGTTAAGTGCAAAAGTAGGATAAATGAGCAAAGCTGTGAATAGACATTTCACATAAGAAGAGGCCTCGAGGTATACAATTCTATGAAAAGATGTTGTAACTCCATAGCATTCAGAAAAATACAGATACAAATAAAATTGAAATACTGGTTGACTGGCATCTTCAAAATAGCAAAAATTAGAAAAGCATATGATAGAAACGATGTGGAAAGATGAGGGCTTGAGTAATGCTGTACCAGAGAATTTTACTCTGTGAGAACTCATGATCCAAAATTCCACTCATCCTGGACCCATACCACAGAGACATTCTTATACAGGTCCTTCCAGGAACATGAGAGAGACATTTGTCATAATATTGACAACAAGAAGTTAGAGTAAGTAACCACCAAGTGTTCAACACTAGGGAAAGAACAAGCAAAATACTAGTATAGTAAATAGATTCTATGAAATGACAAAATTATATAATGTGTACATAAATACATCTAAAAAAGTGTTGAGTGAAAAAAGTGAGAGCATGAGATTTTACTACAAATGAATATTAAAAAACATATGAAACGATACAACATATTTTTCAAGAACAGGTGCATATATTGCAATCAGTAGGAAAGAACCTTCATCAGAAGGGAATAATAAAATATTATTATTATATTTAAAATTATAATAGAAAAGGACCTTGTCTAGATTGATGTTCAGTGATAAAATGTTTACTAACCTAAAGGAATGATACATGCAATGCCCTGTACCTGAGATTTTAAAAAGGAAAGGAGCTGATATTTAACTCATACATCATAGTCTCAATTTTGTAATAAATGTGCAGAAAACACTAGATGGAAAGAAAAATATTAAAATTAAAATATTTGAATGATGATTTATTAATTGCCTTCTTTGTATTTGTAGCTAGGTTCCAAACTCTAATCCTGGAGTGTGTCTGTTGGGATTTAAAGATGTTTGAGCATAGAGATGTGGGGTGGAGTGTGGTAGGGTGGTAGAGCCTGGGGTGGACCATTTAAAATTTGATTTGGATCAGTATTCTCATGGAAAAAGTCCTAAGCTCAGCAAATATCCTCTGAAGACCCAGTGTTTGGACATGAAGCGTAGGTCAAGGGAGAGAGGAGTCAGAAGACAAGAAGTCCTCTCTTCAGAAAGTGCCCAGTGTCTCAGTAAGAAGATCTGGCTGGGGGGTGGAGGTGGGCGTGCTCTCCACATTTCTGCATGAAACCTCTCAGAGCTTTAGTTGCATAAGGTACTTTGGCAACTAGAAGATTACAGAGCTCCAGTGCCTTAGTGAGGGGCCTCAGAGCTCTTCTTTACTCATGTATGTTTTGTACATATGATATCATTGAGGATGGCCAGATGTGGAAGGGGGATGGTTCAAAAGCCACAGTTGATGGGCCAAACTAAATCGTGCAAATGAGTCCAAGGTCCCCTTAACCCCTGGATTTCTAATACAGTCTAGAAATAAGAGCGGGGGTGGTGGTGGTGGTGGTGGTGAAGAGCAATAATTGAAAGAGGAGAAAGAACCAATGAAATATGAATTATTACTATTACTAGTCTTTCAGGCTGCATGAACCGGAGAAAGATGTTATACATATTTTCTATTTCCTGAGCATCCTACATGTAAAAAATATATATTACTTTATAATAAAGACTAGAGGCCTGGTGCACAAAATTTGTGCACGGGGGGTGGCATTCCCCTCAGCCCAGCCTGTACCCTCTTCAATCCGGGATCCCTCAGGGGATGTCCTGGGGATCAGGCCTAAACCGACAGTTGGACATCCCTCTCACAATCCGGGACCACTTGCTCCTAACTGCTCACCTGCCTGCCTTCCTGATTGCCCCTAACTGCCCCCACCCCTGCTGGCCTGGTCACCCCCAACTGCCCCCCTCTGCCAGCCTGTTCACCCCTCACTGCCCCCACCTGCTGACCTGGTCACCCTCAACATCCCCCCCGACCCCGCCAGCCTGGTTACCCCATGCAGCTTGCTGCTTGGTTGTTTGGTCACCCCTCACTAACCCCCCTGCCAGCCTGGTCACCCCACGCAGCCTGTTTGGTTGTCCGTTCAGTTGTGATGGTCGCTTAGGCTTTTATATATATAGATATTATGATAAATTAAAAGTAAAAGTCTCAAGTATAAAAGAAAAATACAGAGGCAAGATATTTGCAAGAAAATTCCTGATAACAAATTGTTCTCATTCTAGACTTATATTGTCTATGTCTGTCTGTGTCCTAGGCCTTGTGCTGGAGTCTAGGAAGGAAAGAAGGAAAATGCTGCCCTGTTTTCAAACAGCTCACAGTTTAGTTCTGAAAGTGTCTAAAAGTGGTTATTTTGACATAGGATATTTTAATTATATAGTTCAAGCTAAAGGAGTATTTCTAGGGCTATAAATGTCACATTTCATGGAAGGCTGTACTCCCACACAACCCTTAATAGTTAAAAAGTTATACCGCGTGTTCTTTTTCTTCTGCAGCTGGAAAGAAAGAGGTCAGATGTATCATAGGGTAATTCTTTTTTAAGGAGCATCTTCTTTCTGGCTAGCTTCTCGAGTCCCAGGGTAACTATTCCATAGTCTTTACCCCACAGGTCTTTCATCCTCTTTCTTCCCTCACTCAATTCTAAAGCCAGGGCCAGACTTTAGTAATACCAATTGTCTCTGGCATTTACCTCCCTTTTTCTGCCTCATTTTAATTTCCCTGCTTTTTCTCTCCTCCATCTCCAGGTGGAGTACCAATCCTCTCCTAATGCCCCACACCTCCCATTCTGATATCCCTCCCTATATGCCCAACTTTCCACCAGACAGCCTCACACTAATATTTTCTCTCCTTCAACCTTACTCTTCCCTCTCAGTTATATTTGAATTTTTAAAGCACATATTTGTTATAACCAATAGATCTGTTAGGCATACTATATATTTCACTTGTGTTTATGTTCTGCCTCTCCATATACTCCCTCCCATGCCCCAACTACAGTGTAAAGTCCACAACATTAGTGCTTTTTGTTTTTTAGTCTCTGTAGTGGTTCTAGGGTGGATGCTTCACAAGCATTTGATAAGAAAGATTAATAAATGAATGGATAGATGAATGAGTTTGAGGGAAATAATGTGGGGTAAAGGAAACTTCTAAGCAGTTCTTAAATAGGACCTGGTAAATGATTGGTCATTCCATTCACTCATTCATCAGCTATTTACAGATTATCCACTAAGTGGCAGTCACTGAGCAGGGGGAGTTCAGTGGTGAACACCACACAATTCTTGCCCAGGAGACACTCACACTCTACAAGGACAGACAGGCCAGTGGCAACAAAATAATGCAAAACACTTTATAGTTGGGTAAACATGAAATAGGAGCTCAGAAGAAGGACATCCAGTTGGGGGTTTCCATAAGGGCTTCAAATATCTAACTAAGATGAAGCTGAAAATTGAGGAGGAGTACCAGAAGAATTGGGAGTGGAAGGGTTTGAAATATGAGGTTTGGGGAAGAGGAAAAATGTGTGTTAAATCTTGAAAGTGAGAGAAGGTGGCATGTCTGGGCCTTGGTGTCGCACAACTCAAGGGGACATCATTCACATTGTGTTGTAAGGGACTAGCTCTCCCAGGCATGAACAATATGCAAAAGCAAAGGCTGCAAGGGAAAGGGGCCAAGTGGCCACAGGAGTGCTGGCTCTTTTGTAAATGCTCAGGCAGTGCTGGCCCTATCATAAGATAACAGGAGGCTTCATGTTGGAAAGAAGAGGAGGATGGGGCTGATCTTCCTGAGAAGGTAAGTGCGGATCAAACTGTGGAGAGCTTTCTGCCCATGACGAGGTGCCCCTTACTATTTCACATGGGCAGGGTTGCAGCTTATGGAATATGTGGCCATGTGGGGAGATGATAATGACAGTTGTTTTGGGGGTTGACTGGGGGCGGGGGCAATGGAGGCAGGAGGACTAGTTGAGAGTATTGAAAAAGTTTCATCGTGAAATGACTCAAGGCCTCAACAAGAATGAAGGCCATGGGAGCAGAAGGGTGAGTAAAAGGCCGGGTGTGGGGACATGGGGACTAATCTTGTGGGGAGTAAAGTAGATGGATGCAAGGAGCATCTCTGCAAGCCTGGACTCCAGAGGTAGGAATGACACAGGAGCCAGAAGGAGGACTTGCTCACCTGCAACCACCCCTAGCAAGCTCCCCTCAGATGTCTACGCTGCTCTATAAGAGCCCACGTGGCAGGAAATGTGCTGCGCTGCAAATAAGCAAAAAGGCTGCAGATGCTCCTCCTCTCAGCATTTTAACAGAAGGTGAGAAATATTAAACCAAATGGATGAATCTCTAATTGTGGAATTGGCCACCGAGGAGCAAAATAAAACTCACATCTCACAACTCTCTCCAACTCATAGTAACAACCTTCAAATTAGATGAAGTGGATGCACCCACTCGGATGGCTGTACTACAAAAGATGGAAAATAACAAGTGTTGGTGGGGATGTGAAGAAATTGAAACCCCTGTCATTGTTGGTGGGAACGTAAAATGGTGCAGATGCTGTGAAAATAGTTTAGTGGTTCCTCAAAAAGTTAAACATGGAATTATCATATGACTTAGCACTTCCACTCTTAAGTATATACCTATAAGAACTGAAGTCAGAGACTCAGACAGATACTTGTATGCCAGTGTTCACTGCAGCATAATTTACAGTACCCAAAAGGCAGAAACAACCCATGTCCATCAATAGATGAGTGGATAAACAAAATGTGGTGAATACATACAGTGCAATACTACTCAGCCTTGAGAAGGAATGAAGTGCTGATACATGCTACAACATGGATGAACCGTGCAGAAATCATCCTAAGTGAAATAAGCCAGCCACAAAATGACAAATATTGTGTGATTCCATGTATATAATTTAATTTACATAGAATAGGCAATTTGATAAGACAATAAGTAGGTTTGAGGTCACCAGGAGATGGGGAGAGAGAAAATGGGGAGTTCTTTTCTTGTTTCTTTTTTTATTATTATTAATTTCAGAGAGAAGGGAAAGGGAGAGATAGAAACATTGATGAGAGAGAAACATCAATTGGCTGCCTCCTAAAAGCCTTCTACTGGGGATTGAGCCTGCAACTCAGGCATGTGCCCTGGCCAGGAATCGAACCAGTGACTTCTAGTGCATGGGTCGATGCTCAACCACTGAGCCACATCAGCCGGCAGGGGAGAGTTATTTTTTAATGTGTGCAGAGTTTTTGTTTGGGAAGATGAAAAAGTTGTAGAAATAGTTAGTGACAATGGTTACACACATTGTGAATATAATTAATGCCACTAAATTATACACTGAAAAATAATCAAAATGGCAAGTTTTATATTATATATAATTTACCACAATAAAATAACTTTTTAAAGTATGTAGACAAAATATGTAGGAAAAGGTATTATAAAGATATGCCTCACAGAGTTAACATAAATATTGCGTGGGTGTTTGTTTTTTTTTCTGAATGTTTTGATGTTTGAGTAGATTTATTTACTTATTGATTTATTTATTTATAGTTTAATTTTAAATATTAAGAATATTTTTAATTTTTTTCTTTATTTTTATTGTTGACACTGTTACAAATGTCCCCATTCCTCCCCTCTCCCCGATACTTTGCCTGCCTCCACCCAGCTTTTAAATGTTGTAATTTGTTAGGATTTCTTTTCAAAATTTGAGTAAATATTCGTGTTGTGTTTTTTGCTTTTTAAAAAAACACACATAGAGCCAATGAATAGTTGATTTAGTTGTTACCCAAACGATCCACTGGAAGACTTGAAGAATAGCTGTTGGAACCCCCTCTGTCTTATTTAATCCTGCCACATCACCGGGCTGTGGACACTGGTAATCTCATTTCACGGTGAGGACCGGGAGCTCAGAAGGGGAAAAGATTTGCCCTGGAGCTCCCCACAGAGGGCACAACTGATACAGAAGTCTGTGTGTGGGGATGACACCAATTCTTGCTTGACAATTGCTACTGTAGACTGTACCGTGGTTGAAGAAAACAAGCACTGCGCACATTCTATAATTCCTTTCTAAGCAAATGTGTGCAAAAGCCTGACATTTTTAGACTGCAAGCAGTGAGCTTTCTGGGGAAAGAAAAAGCTGCCGTCCTTTCCTGGCTTAGCCTCTGACAAGTTATGGAGTGCTGGAAAAGCCATTTAGCTGCTTCAGGCCTCAGTGACAGCATCTGCAACAGCCAAGTCGATAATATTTATTGAGTGGCCACAAGGTGCAAGACCCCGCGTGAGGCTCTGAAGGATATGGAGGCAGCCTCAACAGCTGTGCTCTTGGCGAACTCGGGATCTAGTTGCGCAGAACAGACAGACCTATGAAAGACAAAGCCGGCCGGAGCCAGAGGACAGAACCATCAATTCTGTCTTGGGAAGCAAAGCTTGTTGAAGTGTGAGAAGAAATTGATAGATGTGTAACTGAGTAACCAGCCTTTGTTTCTTGAGGTCTGGGAGTGAGGGCTTCTAGAAGCTGTAAGTGAAATGGTTTTTTTTTTTTTCTGGTTAGCTGGTTGGGTGAATCCCCTGCTTTGCTCTCTTTCATTCTCATTGTCTAGGTTGAATGATCTCAAGTGCCTGTAGGTGATATAGGGCGTGGGAAAGGTGATGACCTGCTCTCCATCCATTGCACAGTACCTGGGCAACACACACACACCAGAAAGGGTGCAATGCTTCGCTTTCAGTTCTCAGTAATAGAACAGCACTGTATACTGAGCCAGAGAAAGGTAAGAAGCTGGCAGGGTAATCTTCATGCATATTCATGTCTGCACATGTCCTCCCAGGGCCTCCCTACTCCCATCACTCTGGTGCTTCCACCAGCGCATGAACTTTCTCTGTTCCATGCTTCAGGGAGTCCTTATGGTCTCTTCTTCTTCTTCTTCTTCTTCTTCTTCTTCTTCTTCTTCTTCTTCTTCTTCTTCTTCTTCATCTTCTTCTCCTCCTCCTCCTCCTCCTCCTCCTCCTCCTCCTCCTCCTCCTCCTCCTCCTCCTCCTCCTTCTTCTTCTCCTCCTCCTCCTTCTCCTTCTCCTTCTCCTTCTCCTTCTCCTTCTCCTTCTCCTTCTCCTTCTCCTTCTCCTTCTCCTTCTCCTTCTCCTTCTCCTTCTCCTTCTCCTTCTCCTTCTCCTCCTCCTCCTCCTCCTCCTCCTCCTCCTCCTCCTCCTCCTCCTCCTCCTCCTCCTCCTCCTCCTCCTTCTTCTTCTCCTCCTCCTCCTTCTCCTTCTCCTTCTCCTTCTCCTTCTCCTTCTCCTTCTCCTTCTCCTTCTCCTTCTCCTCCTCCTTCTCCTCCTCCTCCTCCTCCTCTTCCTCCTCCTCCTCCTCCTCCTCCTCTTCCTCCTCCTCCTCCTCCTCCTCCTCCTCCTCCTCCTCCTCCTTCTTCTTCTTCTTCTTCTTCTTCTTCTTCTTCTTCTTCTTCTTCTTCTTCTTCTTCTTTTCTCTCTCTCTCTCTCTCTCTCTCTCTCTCTCTCTCTCTCTCTCTCTCTCCCCACCCTTACCCTCTTTCTCCTCTACCCTGCTGTTAAAACTTGCTTTCTTTATTCCCAACCTTTGAGGCCTTGACCTCCCCTACTCCACTATTCTCTGGTTTCCTCACTGTTCCTCATTGTTTCCTATCCATCTCAGAAACCTTGTCCCTTTATGGCTGCTGTTGGGTTGGTGGAGGTAGGTGTGAGGGAACTTTGGATCCTAAGAATGCAGGAAGCTGAAAAGGTCATTTTTAAAGTTAGGAATTCAGCCTTTTTGTCTCTTTCTAACCTTTAATTATATCTTTAAGTTTCATTATGTTGACTTCAGTTGCCTGTTATTAGTTCTTGATTTTTTTTTCAAATAACCACTCAAAGGGCCATAGATAAAAGACCATTTCATTTCAGATACAAAGGCAGGCAGGCTATTTCTGGCAGAAAGAACAGAAGGAGCAAAGTTGGAGAGCTGAGAATATATATCGCACATCAAAGGCATAAAAATAATCTAGTTTGATCAGTGAGTAGGGTCCTGGCAGATAGTGGTAGGAAATGAGTTCCCAGAAGTACATTATGGATACTCTGTCAAAGGTCTTGAGCATCTCACTTAGACAAGATGGACTTTATTCTATAGCAAATGGGAGGTGACCAGAAAAAGGTTCCGGACAAATGAGGATATGATTTTGTCTTTGTTTTGGTTAATTGTGGTGATTGAGTAGAGTGAATTAATGGACAGAGAATATAGGGATATAATTTTTTTATTCATTCAAAATATATTTACAAACTGCCTAAAATTTGTCAAGTACTCTGCTAAGTGCTGAAACTAGATGTGAACAAAATGTAAAAAAACACACAAAAAAACAAATCCTTACTGCCTTCACAGACTTTAAAGGATCTGGGTTAGAAGACTATGGAATTGTTGTGGCCATCAAGGGATCAATGATAATGGTAACAAATAGGAAATATAAGGTAATATTTTAGAAGTGCAATTAACAGGATGAGAGAAGGTGGTAAAACAATTAACTACTTTTAACCTAGGTCAGTGGTCGGCAAACTGCAGCTCGTGAGCCACATGCGGCTCTTTGGCCCCTTGAGTGTGGCTCTTCCACAAAATACCACGTGCGGGCGCACACATACAGTGCGATTGAAACTTTGTGGCCCATGCACAGAAGTCAGTTTTCGGCTCTCAAAAGAAATTTCAATTGTTGTACTGTTGATATTTGGCTCTGTTGGCTAATGAGTTTGTCGACCACTGACCTAGATAAGATACAGAGGATATGAAGAAGTTTTCTATAGATTTAAGAAAGCTCTGTTGTAGATATATTAAGTATGACTTTTTTATAGAGTACTAGAGTCCTGGTGCATGGATTCATGTACCTGTAGGGTTCCTTGGCCTAGCCTCTGGGGATCAGGCCAAAACTGGCTCTCTGACATCCCCCAAGGGGTCCTGGATTGCTAGAGGGTGTAGGCCAGGCTGAGGGACCCCACCGGTGCACAATCAGGGCCAGGGAGGGACCATGGGAAGGCTCCAGGGCATGTCTGGCCCGTCTCACCCAGTCCTGATCAGCTGGACCCCAGCAGCAAGCTAACCCACCAGTCGGAGAGTCTGCCCCCTGGTGGTCAGTGTGCGTCATAGTGACTGGCCGAACGGTTGAACGAACAGTCAGACACTTAGCATATTAGGCTTTTATTATATAGGATTCTTGTGTCAGAGTCTAGAAGGCAGATGAAAATGTGCCTGGAGTTTGGGAGACAGGTGAGAATTATCAATCTGAGAGATAGCAGAATGAATATAGGTTATAAAGAAAGTCATTGGCAGAGATGGAGTCATCCAGAAAGAATAAGTAGGGTGAGAAGAAGAAAAAATGAAACTCAAAACTTAGGAGAAAATATAACTTCAGGGTTAAAAGATAAAAAAATTAGTGTAAGTCTAAGAAAAACTAATCAAAGAAGGGGTGCAGCAGAACAGATTAAAATTTTGGAATTAAAAGGAGGCAAGTGTTTCAGAAAGGGTTAGGTAAAGGTAAGTATGGGAAGAAGTTCAAGATGACTCAAGAGAAGGTCAAGTAGGTATGGAAGCCTAGAGAAGACAGTTTCATTAGAGCAGAAAGGTGCAGGGGGAACCTAATTTTATAAAAGGAACAAAGTAAAAGGGAGGTGAATGAGTACTATCAGGCATTCTCCAACTCTATGTTCCTTAACCTGAGTCTAGATACATTAGAAATAGTTTGGGTACTCTGTGACTTCCTCTGTGACACTTATTTAACAATTTTCCTTTCTGTAATTTGTCTTATGATTTCCAAGAGACCAAATGTAGGGTGTGCAAAAGAATCAAACTTTTCCCCAAGGCCAAAAGAAACATTTGAGAGAGGTTTTCTTCTCACTCTTCATAAAGCTGGGTGCCTTCTATTTCTTCCCCATTGTTCCTAGAGTTTGAGAACCACAATGACAGTTCTGCCCCAGCATCTTAGGACATGGCATGGACATGTTTCTGTCTTTTGCAGAAGTACAAGGAGGTGGCTTCAGATGAAGGCTTCTTTGTAGTCAAGACATCTAGACGCTTTTTGACTGCAATGCCTTTGAAGATCCTATAGAAAATGGGGTCCCTTTGGACATTTCAACATCATATTTCTGGGAATCAGAAATCAGTCAGTAATCTTCTTTGGATCCAAATAAACTGAGTAAACCTCTGTTGAGAGCTCTTAACTGAACAAGGCCTGCCACAGATTTAAGGTATTAATAACTCCAAGTTCCTTCCGTTCACATGATGACACAGTTCAATGCTGTCATACAAATACCCAGTACTCCTCTGTGTTTATTGGAGTAAAATTGTCTCTTCTTTCCTCCCTTGGCAGTTTTCAGTGAGTTTTGTGGCCAGCTCACACCAATTTATTTGTTCAAGTCTGCCCCCTTCAGCTTTCCACAGAGGTTACAAAATTAAAAATTGTCAGTACCTATAACTGCCTGACCTTTTCCACTGGAAAAATTTCAGGAACTGGCCTATTGGGGCTAAAATTCTACCAGGAGCAGCTGTGGCCTTAAAGAGTCAATGTAAATATTTCAACAGGTGAAATAATCAGAGAACATGGGCCAAAAAAACTGCAAATGTGGAGCAAGATATAAAGGATGTCAAAGGTAGAGTAAATTTAAAAGGAAAACTACAGAAGTGACATTTCCTAAGACTAAAACCTTGTCAGAAGAAAAGCTTTGAACTAGAATAATCTAACTTCCAATAAATGCCTGTTTTCAAGGAAACTCAAGGGAACAGATGAAAAAAGATGCGGGGGCCTTCATTCATCTTGGGTTTTGCACTTTAAGTGCTACATCATCTCATGGCCAGATTTATTATCCAAAAACTACTCTAAATTTTTTTTTCAGTTGTTTAGAGTTACTGGACTATTTGCAGCACCAGTAGAAAAGAGGCCTTAAAATGTTTTAGCGAACGAGGAAATAAAATTTTTTAAATCCCTCAAAAGCCTGAAAAGTCTACTAACCAAGAGAAAAGAACAAAATGGAATTTATGGCTACAATCTTTATTTTGAAAGCTCTATAAAAATAGTTATGCAGAAATAAACACAAACATCCATGGCCAATTGGTTTTTGACAAGGGTTATACCATTCAATGGAGAAAAGAAAAGTCTCTTCAACAAATGCTGCTAGGACCATTAAATATCCCCATGGAAAAGTATGAAGTTGGACCCTTACTTTATAGTATAAACCAAGTTAACTCAAAATGGATCAACAGCCCAGTCAGAGTGGCTCAGTGGTTGAGCATGGACCTATGAACCAGGAGGTCATGGTTTGATTCCCAGTTAGGGCACATATCCAGGTTGCAGGCTCTATCCCCAGTGTGAGGTGTGCAGGAGGCACCTGATCAATAATTCTCTCTCATCATTGGTGTGTCTATCTTTTTTTCCCTCCCTCTTCCTCTCTGAAATCAATAAAATGTATATTTTTAAAAATGGATCAACAACCTAAATAGAAGAACTATAAAACTCTTAGAAGAAAACATAGGTATAAATCTTCATGACCTTGGATTTGGCAATGAATTCTTAGATAAAGCACCAAAAGTACAAGAAACAAAAGAAAAATAGATAAATTTGACTTAGGCAAATTAAATTTTTTTTTTTGCAGATCAAAGGACATCAAGAAAGTAAAAAGATGACCTATACAAGAGGAGAAAATATTTGTAAATAATATATTTGATAAGGGCCTAGTATGCAGGATATACTAGTATATATAAAATGTTTATAACTTAACAGTGAGAAGATAAATAACACAATTTAAAAATGGGCAAAGGACTTGAATAAAGATTTCCCCAAAGAAGTTATCCAAATGGCCAACAAGCACATGAAAAGTTGCTCAATATCATTGGTCATTAGGAAAATGCAAATCAAAACCACTGAGATAGCACTCTCCATTCATCGGGATGGCTATGATAAAAATCTGAAAATAGTAAGTGTTGGTGAGGATTGGGGCCCTTGTACATTGTTGATAGGAATGTATAATGGCAAGTTGCAGTGAAAAGCAGTTTAGGGGCTCCTCAAAAAGTTAAACAGAATTACCATATGATTCAGCAATTTTACTCCTAGGTATATATCCCAAAGAATTGAAAACAGGTACTCAAATAAATATATGTACATGCATATTAATAGCAGGGCTAGACACAACAGCCAAAAGGTGAAAACAACCCAAATGTCCATCAGTGGATGAATGTATAAATAAATTGTGGTATCCTATATAATAAAGAGGTAATATGCAAGTTGACCCTCATGCCATCACAAGATGGCTGCACCCACAGTGGAGGCAGGGTTCCAGTAAGGAGCCATAATGAGCAAACAGCAGGGACCTGAGGCTGTGTGGTGCCAAGCCAGAGCGGGGGACCTGAGGCTGCACCCCCCCACACACCTGGCAGGGCTTGACCGGGGACCTCAGGCCTCGCCCCCTGCCTCGGATGGGGGACCAGAGGCTGCACCCCCTCCTGGCCGCCAGGCTGGGGGACCTGAGGCTGTGCCCCCTGCCCGGCACCAGGCCAGGGGACCTGAGGGTGTGCCCCTCACCATGTGGGGCTTGACAGGGGTGGGGCCGGCCAGGTCTGGATCTCGCCCAATGGAGGTGGGGCCGGCCGGGTCTGGGTCTCACGTGATTTCAAGGCGCGCACAGGTGGGCGGGGACTTGACTCTGGGTCCCATGGCGTGCCCCAGACTCTGACAGGAGGAAGATTTTCATATACATTTTACTAATTTTCTTTAATCTCTGACACTTCTATTATAGGGAAAGGGCAAATAGCAATATTAAAATATCTCCTCTAATTAATTCCCTTTTAATGTGCATGAATTTTGTGTACCAGGCCACTAGTTTTCATATAATGGAATATTATTCAGCTCCAGTAAATCTCACCTTTCTTGCATGCCTTTAACTTGGGACTTCATGGTGACAACAGATAGTAATAAGCTCATCAAGTAAACCCATAAATTCATTTCTGCGCTAGTAATGTACTGCTCAAGGGATTAATCAGACTTGTTCTTAACTGTTACCCCGCTGGGAAGCCTTGCCAGTATCCTGAGGCAGAATTCCCTCTTCTCTGTCTAGCTCAGCTTGTTCACTCTATTAATCTTACTGCTGTAGGCCCAGTGCCTAAGCAGAGTGCCTGATGTATAAGGCATATCAGTGCCATGCGCTTAGTTCGAAATACCTCTGCAAGGTAATATGTGTCAAACCCAGTAAAAATGTACTTGTTCCTTAGCAATATGTCTGTGTGTATGTGTAAGTGTGTGTGTGTGATGTGCATAAACCTATTCATAAACGTGAGTCAGATCATCTCACTAGGTGACCTCCTGTCAATGCCAGTGGGTTTATCTGTCTTTCTGCCACAGAATTTCTGCCCTTCAAAGAATAAACTTATCATCTAGTTGACTCTTTTTAGGAAAGCCACTATGAAAAAACTTTAATCAAGTTTGTGATATTGACAAGAAAAGATAAGAAGAAGCTGGAGTCCCTGGCAGTTGGAGATACAGGGCAGTGTGCGATGCCAGTAAGTGGGTGCATTGTCACTGCCCAATTTTAAAGCAGTAGTAAAATCAACATCAAGTCAGTCATTTTATTGTTATCATATAGCTGTGGTTCCAAACCATGTCAGTGTGAAAATACTCCTCCCTGCCAGGGCAAATCAAGCCACTGGCTCAAAGATATGATCATGTTTATTTAGCATGTTCCCAGATTGCTCATTGTAAAATAGTTTTGAATGTAGAAACAGAATATTAAGATTAAAAGGCAGCTTAGATATCATTTCATAGCACCTTTCATACTTTCTTTATTTCCTCTTTCATGAAACATGAATCTGGGTGGCCACCGCTAGAGATCATGTTTGCTAGGACATGCCCCTCCCTGCCCTTGAGAGGCTTGTGAGTCAGAGCAATGGTGGTTAATGACTTTCCCAAGGTTACATGAAGGCTGACAGGCTGAGTCAAAACAAAATCCGTGACATTTTCAAATGACCTTCCTTTTTTGAAGGGTTTACGGAAGCTAGAGCCCATGAACCACAGAAATGGCAGGGCCTTGGAACACCTTCCAGCCTTTGACCACAAACAAAAGTTTAAAATTCCTGGTTATAGTTTACGAAAAATTTGCTCTGGGTTTGGCTTTTCCCCTTAGTATACTGCTATTTCCTGAAATTTTGCAATGGCTTCTCCCATCCTCCACCATTTACTACAGTAGAGGATTTTTGCAGCAGCAGCAGCACAATTAGATTTTGAAGTTTATGCTTCAAAGTTAGTACTAACAGTTGCCTCCCCAGGTACCTGAGCTGAGGCAACTCCCCCAACACCACCTCAAATGACTTTTAATTAAATTGAACTCAGTCAGTCATGACTTACGCTTTGTGCTTCTGTTTTCTACATCTAAAGTTCTATTTATAAACCATTTAGTCATATGGGCCTCTGGATTGGGAACCTAATTAGAGCTGTGCATTACGTATGGTTGCCCCCAACATTTGCATCACTTTCATCTGAGGCAGCCTAATTAATTGCTTGTGAGGGGTCAATGGCACTTTCCTCACCAGGTTCATTTGCTGATTCCAATCTCACAATGCATTTTCTCTAAAAAGCCCCAAATCACATGCTACTCCCTGGTCATTTCTCTTTGCTTAATGGTTGAGGTGGGTGTTGTCATTGAGGTAGGATACAGCAGTTGCCTCTCGCCAACCAGGGACCATCGGTGACTCTGGACGAGTTTAGTGCAGGTCCCAAGTCAAGGACTGGGCTACAATATCCTTACAGCCTGCTGGTAGTATCAGCATTCAAAGGCGTAGGACCACTTCTTCTCCCATTTTGGATAGAAGCCAGGATTTAAATAAAAGAAAGGAAGAATAAGAAAAAGAAATCAAATAGAAATTCAACCACTGGAGTCAAGGGCAAGCAAAAATTGACTTTAAAGGATTGGCTTCAAGCCACAGAAAGAAAGAAAGTTGAGATGAAAACTGTGGTTGAAGGCCATGGTTATATCGCAGCAACGTCTGAGGGAGAAGAATATGATGGCAAAGTGGACATAAATGCTTCCTTTTTAGCATGCCCAATGTATGAAGACTAAGACAGTGACACACTCTTCAAAATGAAAGACAAAAACTGCTCTCAGAATGGTTCTGTCTGCCTGTAATGCAAATAAGAGGCACTAAAATCAGGGCAAATGAGAGGGTGGTAGGAAGAAAAGTACAGTTTATATCCTGCCACTCCACATTGTCCTCTTATTATTCAATTTCTCCAAAGTAATATAACCCACTTATATAATGGACTGAAAACAATGTATGATTTATTGAGGGGCAGGCAGCATTGCCTTGTGGTGAGGGGAGCTGGTTCTAAAACTAGAATGCCTGCTTCAACTCTTGGCTTTGCCATTTACCAGCTAAGTGACTTCAGACACATTGTTTGACCTCTCTGAGCCTCAGTTTCTTAGTCTGTAAATGGGGAGACATAATAATAGTACCTAAATCATAGTACATATATGATAAAATAAATAACATATGTAAGATGTGTAGGGTAGTAATTGTACATAATAAATGGTATATAAAGTGCTTGCTATTTTTGTTACAAAATATTAATAAAATATTTTCAGCTGCCTCTCCTATTTCTCTACTTAATTTTCCTCAAAAATTATCAACACAAAATATCCAAGTGGGAAAAAATGAATTTTGATGTGGTATATACAAAACTTAATTTCAGGTAAATTGTAGATATAAATACTAAAGGTTACACAATAAATCTTCTAGAAGAAAAATTTTAAAAAGATCTTCAGGACTGTGAAATTTAAGGCAGACATAAAAAAGCACTAACCATTAAGACCACTGAAAAATTAGACTACTTAAAAATGAACACTTTCTATTGAGTAAAAAAAAAGCATATTGGGAGAGAAAAATGCAAGCTGTAGAGTGAGCAAAGATAGTTACAACACTACAGAAGACTCATATCCAGAATATACAAATAATTCTTATAACTCAGCAAGAAAATATAAGATGATACAATAGAAAATTGGACAAAAGACTTGAAGAGACACTTTAGGAAAGAAAGATCATATCCAAATGCCCAGTATAAAAAGCTGTTCACATCATTAGTCACCAGGGAAATTTTCATATTAACCACATGAAAATCCCTTATATACCCAACCATCAGGGCTAATAAAAATAAAACAAAATGTTGGTGTGGATATAGAGCAATTGGAACTCTTTGACACGGGAGTGTACATGGGAACAACTGTTTTTGAAAAACTGCTCAGCAGTATCTACTAAACCTGAATCTGCATGTATCCTATGACACAGCAATTGTACTTCTAAATTTTATGCAATGGGTGTATGCCTCAAAATGCATGTATAAGAATGCTCATATCAGTGTTGTTAATATTTCCAAACTATAAGCAATACAAATTCAGTAGAACAAATGAATTACACTAAATTATTACATACAATGAAATACTACACAGCAATGAAAATGAACAAATTACTGTTACAACAGAAGAGAGAAATCTTAAAAAAAAAATGACACATACACACACACACACACACACACACACACACACACACACACACGTAGCATTTACTATAGGATTCAATTTATATAAAGACCAAAAATAGAAAAACTGATTTATGGTGTTACAAAGTAGGATGGTGATTATCATTAGGGAAAAAGGTTAGTTACCACAGGGGGGAAAATGGGATTTCTGGGAGGTTAGTGATGTTTTCTTTATTGATTTGGTTGATGGTTATAATAATGTGTTCTTTTTTTTGAAAATTAATTGAGCAGTACACTTATAAATATGTTATTCTACACTAAAGAAATGTACCTGAGATTATTAAGGCTATGGAAGTAAACAAATAAATGTGCTAAGTAACAAATTTAACCCCCTAGGTCTTAACAGTTGGTTATAATTCATATCCAAATTGAACTGAGCATGTGTACGTGTGTGTGTGTGTATGTGTGTGTGTGTGTGTGTACATAAGGAAGCATGCTTCACCTTTATTGATAATGGTGTCACACTCTAGCTTAAAAAAATTCTTCAAGTTTGAAGTCAAAGGTAGTGTGAAACAAATTTTTTTTTTATGTGGTAACTTCAAAATTAGGTAAATCAACTTCAATTTTCCCAGTGGATGAATGTGCACAATTTGCATACACTGATTTTAAAGCAATTAAGTTGTGTTGCTAGAATGTAAGTTTCATGAAGACAAGGGTATTTGACTATGTAATTTGCTGCTTCTCTCTCTGGCCACTTCAAAGTGTCTGATATGTAGTGGACAGTCAATTAGTATATGTTGAATGCACAAATGAATAAATGCCTTGCATTTGATAAATTAAAGGAAAGTTAATTTAATATTGTACTTGTGGGCCAGGAAAATGGAATGGGTTTCTTCCCAGAAGGTATAAATATTATGATTGATTTACTTTTATGTTTCCTCTAGCAAGTTTTTCTCAAACAGTGTTCATAATTGGAGAGAGTGATGTATGAGTAACAGTCAACAGTAGAACCAGTGTGCAAGGCCATGAAACATAAAGGAAATTAATTTCTGTGCTCACCAAGATATCTCAGTATCTATCACTTAACAGAACACACACATTCCAGTAATGAGAACTCTAAAGCTATTTCTTCGGTAAAAGAAAATTTATTTTCCTATGGGAACTATCAAAAGAAGTTGAATGGGTATCTTCACAGGGAAAAGAACTACAACAAATGAGAGTTAAAAATATATTGCTGTGAGGGAAGGAACAAAATGTTGATCAACTTCATGGCATACTGGACATTAGAGTACAATAGTCCTCCCTTATCCATAAGGACACCCAGTGGATAAAGGTATAAACACTCCACAGCTAATAGATCAATTTCAAAACAAAATGTATTTTAATAAATACTGCCTTTATAATTATTCAAAGTGTGTGTGTACGTTTTTGGGACACCATATGTAATGTGTTTTTTCTATACATACATACCTATGATAAGGTTTAATTTATAAATTAGACACAGTAAGAGATTGACAACAATAACTAATAATAAAATAAAACAATTGGTACAATATACTGTAATAAAAGTTATGTGAATGGCTTTGCGACCATTATTAAGGAAAATAAGGGTTGCTTGAATACAAGAACTGCTATACCATGACAATTGATCTAAAAACTAAAACAGCTACGAAGTGACTAATAGGTGGGTAGCATATATAGCCTGGATATGCTGAACTGAGGGATGATTCATGTCCCAGGTGGGATCAAGCAGGACTGCATAAGATTTCATCACACTACTCAGAATGACACACAATTTAAAATGCATGAATTTTTATTTCTGGAATTTTCCATTTAATACTTTCAGACCATGGTTGACCATGGGTAACTAAAATAGTGGAAAGTGAAATCTCAGATAAGGGAGACTACTGTACCTAGAACAACTAACATATGCCTTCTGGTTGTTGTCATTTCTACCTCATTCATTGCATACTTGCTTAGGTTTCCCAAATTTAGCATTCTCTATGTTCAATCAGGGAACAACTTTCTGGGAAATCCCGGCTTCCCTCCCTTCTCCTAGGTATTTCTGTACATAATGAAGCTCGCTTCGCCTGTATTGATAATGGTGTCACACTCTAGCTTAAGAAATCCTTCAAGCTTAAAGTCAAAGATTGTGTGAAACAAAATTTTAATGTGGTAAATTCAAAATTAGGTAAATAAACCTTAATTTTCCCAGCGGGTGAACATGTACAATTTGCACACACGGGTTTTGAATCCATTAAGCCAGGGTGCCTAGGGCAGTGGTCGGCAAACTGCGGCTCACGAGCCACATGCGGCTCTTTGGCCCCTGGAGTGTGGCTCTTCCACAAAATACCACGTGCAGGCGCACACATACAGTGAGATAGAAACTTCATGGCCCATGCGCAGAAGTCGGTTTTCGGCTCTCAAAAGAAATTTCAATCGTTGTACTGTTGATATTTGGCTCTGTTGACTAATGAGTTTGCCAACCTCTGGCCTAGGGGAGCCACACATTCAGCAGTGGTCCTAAAATCTTAGAAGAGTGCGTTAGTCAGGCCAGAGTTTGACTACATGCCTACTACTCTTGCTTAGGGGTGGCCATGGGTCTCAGTTTCCTCATTTTAAAAACAGAGATTAAAACTCTTTGCTTGGAATTTTAATGAATTAGTGCATGTACACCTTAGAGTAGAAGCTCAATAGGTAGCACATCATCATCATCATCATCATTGCCATCATCACCATCATCATCTCCATTTACATCCAGACAACCAGAAAGTGATTAAGTGCTGTGAGGCCAGTGAATCAGCAGTGCCTGCTGGTCATTGTCTGGATGGCAGAGAACTTGAATTTAGTTTATTTCCAGCTTAGTTATTTTAGCTGCCTGACCTGATGCATTAATCAATTGGGGAGACCAGCTATGTGGCTGTATTTCTGGATCCATCACTGAAGAGCAACTCATCACCATGCTTCAACTTCCCATTTGCAGAATGGGGCTCAACACCCACAGCCACTTACACCAGCAATTGTTTCAACACTGCCACCTTGGAAACGGCTGTGGAGTAAGCAGAGTTAGCAAGGCAACGGGGAGGTAGGAAGGGCCCTTGGTTTGCCGGTTGGAAATGGAGAGCTGGAAATAATTCTCTCTGATCTATTGCCTGGAGAACACCATGAGCCAGCTGGCCTGAGCAGATAAGAGAACTGTTCTTCTCCAGGCTGGGTGGTACCTCTACCTAACAAAAGTTGGGCAAGAAGCTTAACAAATGGTGCTTTTGCTGTGTGCCAAAGTCGGCCCGCATTTCATCTGGATTCCAATTTTTATCCTTTGCCACGCTTTAAAAATTATTTTAGATCCTCCCTGGAGAAAGTAACCACTGTTTCTCCAGCTCTTTTCAGACAATTTGTTCTAAGTATAAAGGATTGGAGGTGGGAGTGGAAATAGACATTTAATTAGCCAAATTTAAGAAAAGGGGTGAAAATGCTTATATTTTAAAAAGTGACTTGGAATCACTTGGAAATAACAGTGGATTTGCATAAATGTTATAATGCCCTTCGTACCCTCCTTCATCTATCTGTATGTTTGCTCTTACAGTCATATTCTGCCTTAATAGAAGCAAAGGCTGGACAGCTAAGAGGAAGAGGAGAAGCAATTGGTATTTGGCCCTGCAGGATGGTAGCATAAGAATGGGATTGAGGATCATGATGGCTAATTTTGTATCAACTTAACCAGGTTATGGTGTCCAGTTGTTTGGTCCAAGACCAATCTATATGTTGCTGTGAAGGTATTTTTTTTTAGATGTGATTAACATTTAAAGCAATAGATGCAATTCTGACACCAATTCTGATATGTGTGTTTTTCAATACCACCCAGCAATTTCCAGAACCAGTAAGCTGTCCAACAATACAACTCAATTCTGACACTATCTACCTGGAGATAGCTTCAGAGCATACAGGTTAAGGGTTCAGTCCCACAAAACTGCCCCTCTTCAGAGGCCAATTGCAAGTCCAAACTGTCACCTGTGCTTCTGATCAACCAGTTATAGATGGGAGGTGCCCACAATCCCCTCCTTTAATTAACTTGGTACAGAGGTTTACAGAACTCAGAGAAACATTTACTTACTAGATTACCAGCTTATTAAGAAAGGAATTATTCAGGAACAGCAGATGGAAGAGACCCATAGGACAAGGTATAGGGAAAGGGCATGGAACTTACCTGTCCTCTCCAAGAGCACCACTCTTCCCAAATCTCTGCACGTTCACCAACCCCGAAGCATTCCAAACCCCATTCTTTTGGGTTTCATGAAGGCTTCATTACATAAGCACTGGTGATTAAATCATTGGCAATTAGTGGTTGAACTCAAACTCTAGCCCTTCTTCCCTTCCCAGAGATCAGGGGGTGAACTGAAAGTTCCAAACTTCTAATCACATGGTTGGTTCCTCTGGTGACAAACCCCCATCCTTAAGTGACTTAGAGGCATTCAGAAGGTCATCTCATCAACATAACGAAAGACCATTTTATTGCTCTCATCACTTAAAAAAAAATTTCATGGGTTTTGGGAGTTCTGTGCCAGAATTGGTTGAAGACCATATATTTATTTTGCATTATGAATCACAATATCACAGTAGACTCTGAATAAAAGAGATTACGCTTCATAATGTGGGTGGGCCTCATCCAATCAGTTGAAGGCCATAAGAGCAAAGACTGAGGTTTCTCAAAGAAGAAGGAATTCTCTCTGAGATTGCAAAATATAGAAACCTGGACTGAGTTTCTAGCCTTTCACTCTGCAGATTTTGGACTCAAGACTGCAACATCAACTCTTACCTTACATATAGATGTTCTCATGTTTCTGTTTCTCTGCTGAACTCTGACAAAATTCAAGCAACTCACTCTTACAGCAAAGAGGAGATATGTTTGTCCCCAGGAGGTAAGGTTGATGGGTTGTCAAAAATGGCCCATCATCAAATATCTCCGCTCCTCTTGTGGTAGGCAGTTAGACAGACATGCGCAAAGCAAGGATGAAGGGCCAGGTACAGAAGATCACAAGGGCAGAAAACCCAGGTGCCTAGCAATGGGCAAAACTGGGAAAATAAGGGCCTCACCTGAGGGTGACCTTTCTTCTCCTACTTTATTGATGCTCATGTGGTTTAAGTCCCCTGACCTTTGCTCTCTATAGATAACATCTAAGCTTCAGTTGTGTTTCAGCTCAGGGCCCAGAAAAGCAGCAAAACCAGACAAGCAGCACCCTGGCTGATCTCAGGACCAGCTGCATTGAATAACGAGCCCTGCCCTGGCACAGACCAATCAGTGGAGACCAAGGCCCTGAAAGGACACACCTAGAAAGCTGATACATATTCTATTCATCCTTCCTTGGGACCTCCGCTAAAATCTTCACCCTTAAAAGCCTTTAGGATGGAGGACCCAGCGCACTCTCCCTTCCAGGAGCAGGCCCATGCCTTTCCCCTCCAAACCTCCCTCCTCACCCTACCCCCACTCCCAGCAGGTGTGTTACCTCCTGAGCCAATTTCTTCTATCATTCACTTCTTCTAGCTCTGTGACTTTCCAAATAAATTTTGTCTTCCAGTTTGAGTCTTGTCTCTGAATCCTTTCCTAGCCAGAACTGAAGTTCTAACACCAGGTGCCATTCTTGTGGCCACCAACACTCTCTTCACCCCCCAGTCTACTGGTTCACCTACAAATTTGATTCACAGAGTCACTGAGAAAGAAAACAATACCTATACGAGACCACAGAAGTATCCTTACCCATTAGGCCTTTAGCTTGACAAATTGTTCAGATTAGTTAGCTGGGCCCTGGACCCTGGAAAGAAAGACATCAAATTGAATCCTAAACCTGGAACTCCCTGGCATGCTCTGAGGGTCAGGGAAAGATAAGGGAAGTTTAAAGGGATTGAACATGAGCTGAAAGAGATGCCTAGAAGGAAGCTGAAAAGATGCAAGGATGATAATTTATTGTATAGTAATATTATGAATAATCAGCATTATACTATTGATAAACTCCTGGCCATCTTGTCTTTAGGAAACAAATCCCAACTCAAGCACCTCACATATGCAGCAGTGGCCAGCTGGGCACCAAAATAGTGAGGTGAAGTCCCACATTCCTGACCACTTCCAGTCCCTGCTTACTTAAGCAAAGAGCCAGATAACCCTATGCCAACAGCTACACTCAGGTACTTTGCTTTCTTGATATGAGAAGAGACATTTAAGGGTCTTTCGGCTCACCCAATTTCTCTTCCCACAAATTTCATCCCTGGCAACCTAGACCTGTTATATCGCAAATCAGCGAACTGGACAAGATACCTTAATCAGCCAGTTAGTTAGGAGTCATCTTTATTGCACTCAGGTTCAGAGCTGATTACCTCTGTCAACTTCTGAACAAACACAGGAGGGCATATTTCCTTTTTATATCCTTCTAGTTCTTTGTGTAAGTAATTTTTGTAGACAGTGTGTAATCTTGAGTACATATCATATCTATACAGACACCTGTAACCTTTAGTATCATATCTATACAAGCACCTGGCATCAATATCAGCATATCAGTTAGATGGCTAGCTTGCAGGTCAGACAATTAAGTTTAGATTTTCTATTCAAGCAAAAAACAAAGTTATTTTACAGCCTAAAAATAACAGAGTTGACCTACAGAATAAGAGACTGTCTAAAAATACCAGAGTGGTTCAAACAGCAGTTTCAAACAGCAGTTTTTCCAAAGGAGGGACCACTATGCTCAGACCCAGTACTGCATTGGGTTCATTGCTTGGCAATTAAACTTTCCCCCCCTCAATACTCTGCCAGAAGCCAATTCCAGCATGTCATAATTGCAAGAGTTTCATCAAAAGATTGATGGAACTTGGAGACTCAAGAAGGGCTGAGTCACATATGTTATTGCCTTTTGGGAATGGCTAAAGGCATTTCCCCAAACCTGAAATTGATTGTTTATTGCCAGACAGCTAAGGGCATCTTAATCTACATGTTATTGCCTCCTACTGGCCAAACACCTGAACAGCCGAATGCAATTCCCCATTCTGACAATGGACTGTGTATATGAAACCCTATCCTTTGATGTGTAGATCTACCTTGCCTTAGGACAATTTGTGTTAATAAAAAGCAAGGGGTCCTGAGACAAGGGAGAACTTGGTTTCTTTAGCCAAGCTCCTCTGGCCTCAAAAATGCCTTCCAAAATTATGTTTCATCTCTGAACTCTTATTTAATTTACACACAGCCCTTCTCCAGATTCCTATACCCTTCTAGATGCCGGATCAAGACCACCGGCATTAATACCCAATCTTTGGTTTCTTAACATTGTTTTTCTTTAAAAAATAATTACCATTGACTTAGTTCCTATTTTCTTATACTTATTTATAGCCATTTGGGCTAAATATTGTCCCATTTTGCAAATGAGCCATCTGAGGCTGAAACTGCCCAAATGTCAGCAGATTGGAGCCCAACTTAGCTGAGGGCTGATGCTTATGCTGACCCACAAGACTTTCTAGAAATGATAGACCGAGACATGCCACAGCTCAGACACATGGGCCTAAGAGGGACTCCATATACAATGAGAAGCACCAGGAGAAAGTTACTTAAAATGAAAACCAAGCAACATAGAAACCTGGACTGAGTTTCTAGCCTTGTACTCTGCAAATTTTATTCTGTGAATTTAAATGCAGACATGACATTAACAGCATGATAACCCAGGAATACTAACTCATTGCTCATAATTAGACCTTGCACGTCTCTACTCTTTGACAGATGCAAAGAATTTCAAAATATAATTAAACCTTCCAATACCCTTGTGAGGAGGTGGCACCATATTCATTTTACAGATGGGTGAACTGAGGCCAACAAAAGGCAAGTCTCTGAAAGTTAACTCATGAATCTGTGAGAAAATATTTAAAAAAAATCCTTGTGGTTTTTTGCTCCTCTGTGCTTTGGCTCGAGCCAGCTCAGAGCAGTGGTCTAGAATTTTTAAGGGCAGAATCAAAATAGAACGTTGTTAGGAAAACTTTCACCCATATTTATGCCATCAAAATATCCCAAATAAATTGGTGAGACTATAGAATCAATAGACAAGATCATCGATGCTTTAAGCCTTTGTGTTAGTTGCAGTGGATTTATCCAGAGTTTCTGCAAATGTGCTTGGCCATAGGATTTATCAGTGGTCTTTGTGAAAGATGTACATTTCCTGTGTTTTCCCCTGGAGATTTTGATTTGGTAGGTCTGGGGTGGACCATAGGAATCTGTATTTTGACAGGTTATCAGGTAATTTTTTATAACCAGGCAAGTGTGGGAAGCACTGGATTAATCATTCTGTAAGTACCTCTGAAGCCTATTATTTATGTGTTCAACACTGTGTGGTATACTCAGAATATAAGAAACCTCAAAAGTCCCTTCCTCCCCCTTATTCACTGTAATGGAGAACACAACAAATGTTTATTGCACATCTACTCTACCGAAACCCTGAGCTCCTGGGCTGGGTGCCCCAGCAGTCACAAAGATGAAGAAGCTAGTAGAAATAGACAGCTAAACAATATACTGGAATAGCATGAGATGATCATATCATAAAGGTCTGTACAAAGCATTCGGATGAGGGAGACATGGAAGCAAGTACATCTGGCTAAGACAAAGAGAGAGGGAAATGTACAGCAAGGGGAAGACCTATGAACTGGGTTTTGAAGGATGACTAAGAGTTTTCCCATTACAGAGAAAAAAGAATAACATGAGCAAAGGAATATATGTATATGTGTATGTATGCATGTGTGCACGCACACATATTTCTTTGCACACATATATTTTAATCATGACCCTTTGGAGGAAGGTCCAGTGATACAGCATGATAACAGCATGTCTGTAATAAGGCATTGAAGAACTGATGTGCTAAGGGATTTTTTAATGTCCTTGTATATCCCGTTCATTCATTCAACAAATAGGCATTTAGTACCTGTTGGGTGCCAGGCAGTGTTTTAGGTTCTGATGATTTATCAGTTACAAACCAATTTTTCAAAATGCCTTTTGTTGTGATTTTACATTCTAGTGGGAGGAGAAAATGAACAGACAAATAAAATATGTGGGATGTCAGATAAATGCCAAGAAGAAACAAAATATAGAGGAGAGGAACAGAAAGTACCTGTGTCAGTGGTTGTGCCTGGAGGAGGCCTTGCTGAAAAGTGATGTTTCATCCTTGTTCTGAAGGGAATGAGAGAGGGAGTCAAGTGGGGGAAGAAGGTTTCAGAGTGAAAAACAAATGAAAAGGCTTTGAGCAAGGAGTTTGCTTGTTGCCTCTGAAATATGGAGAGAAGGTAGTGTGGCTTGTAGTGTGGGAGAGATAAGATTAATAAGGTAACAATAGGCCCAGAGGAGGAGGGCTGATGGTAAAGGGTTCTCTAGGCCTTCTTGTGGAATTCTGAATGAGAAGAAACACTACTGGAGGGTTTCAAGTAGAGGAGTGACCTGATCTGATATTTGTTTAAAGAGGTCTCCTCTGACTGCTGAGATAGGAACAGCACGTAGGGGTTAAAAGCAGATGGTATGAAACTAGAGAGGAGACTGCTACAATGCTCCGGTTGCAAGACAATGGTGGCCTGACTGTAGGTGGAAGCAGTCAAGCAGGTACAAATGGTAGAATTCTTGATGCCTTTTAGGGTTTGTTAAAAGGGTGGATATGGGGCAAGAAGGAAAGAAGAAAGTTGAGAATCTTGGACCTCATTCTAGAAATCCTTGAAATGGAATTTTCTACCTACAGTTTGTAAAATCCTTCTAGTTTTCCTTTGGAGGTCAGGTGGAAGGCTATTATAACAAGCCAAGCAAGAAATAAGGGAGGTTGACCAAGATTGGGCCTGGGTGCTCCAAAAAAAGAATCCTGGTAAGAGAAGTTCTAGAGGAACAAGCTACAGAATTTAGAGACAAATTAAATCTGTTTGGTTTGACTGATGCATGATGGACTGAGAGAGTGGAAGTGAAAGGAATTTTAGGGATAAAACAGGCAGGTTCAGGGAGTTTTAGGAATAAAGAGGGTCCATGGGGAGGAATGCATAGGTGAGGGCTTGGAGCCACCAGAAGGCATACATTCACAGAGAATAGAAAGTGCCACCGGATAAGGAGAGAGGAAGGCATACATTCACAGAGGATAAAGAGTATAGGGAAAAAGGAAACATACTTTCACAGAGGATAGAGAAGTGTGGACAGATGTTGGCAAGAGAGAAACATGTTCACAGGAGATAGAGGAATGTTGCAAGTTAAGGGGGAGAGTGAGAGGGGGGCATCACATGGGTTTTGGATTTTGAAACTGATCTTCTGCAAAGGAGTGACCAAGCACAGGGTCATAAAATGGGGAAGGGGTCCAATTAGAAGGGAGCATGAAGAGACAAAGAACTACACCATTTGTGAAACTTAGAAAAAGGGGTTTAGTTGGTTACCCCTTGGGAACCCTTCCTACGTGGGAATCTGTATTTGCTTCCAATAAATTTCCACCCTTTCACTAACAAGTCCTTTTAGTCCAAGAATTTTATTCTTTAAACTTTGTGAGGCAAGAACCCGCAAGGGGGAGATCTGCTCCCCCAAGCCCCACATTTCAGAAGTTAGATTCATGGTAGAAGAAAGGATAAATTTGGCATTGGTTAATTAATCTTGACATGTCTGTGATCTTCAGATGAGCAATCATGAAAACCTTATGAGCAATTTAGCTCTCCCACTTAGGAAGGAGGATGTGGCTGGAAAGTTGTGAAGACAGCTAGTGATTTTGAATATCGCACACTAATTTTAAAATGAGACTTTTAGATCTTGATAAGGATCATGATTTCTGCAATATATAGTGCTTATATCTCTAGATTTAAGCACCAGGGAAGCTTGGGAAATGCATGGAGATAAAATAGTCCAGCAGGAATGAGCATGAAATGTAGGGGATAAGTGAATAATGTGAACTATGAGAAATTCCCCAACCTCTTTGAAATGGTCATACATTACAAGGAGACTTCATTACTTATGAGTTGTGTCTATGCATAAGTGTAATGGACACATTCATGAATTGTCTTTACATTTCTAAAGCATGTAATGTGGATCCTCAGAAAAATCCCCAATCAGGCCTTGAAGTCCTAGTATGGGCCATTATTTTTTCCCATTGTGCTTATAGAATCACAAACTATTCATATTATATATGCTTTCTTTATTAAGGTAGGCCAAAATCAATGTCCCTTTTCCTATAAGATGTCTGTGGGTTTGTACTGGAGGCAAATAAATAATATATACAAATGCTTTTTATGAAGTTCCTTTTTTGGGATGTTTATCTCTTTATTTGTTTAGAGACTCATCCCTTTTCCCCCAAATGAATTAAAAGAAACATCTAAAGGAAATTTGCCATGAACCTTATAAAATTAAGCCATGGGGGAGGTTATTAATAGACTTCATTGTGGGCAACAATTTTGTCCCAGGGAAGATTATTTTAAAAGATTCTTCTCACAACTAGTGAGAAGAATTGCCCATTGTCACTCACAATGGTGTGATTGTTGGCTGGAAGCAAATCCCTTTGTGTCCACCCCTTCAATTAGCTACACCAGCTATGGAGTTCAAGTTCAGAATATCCAACAATTTTACCTTAGTTAGTTAGCAAGCCGAAATCTGTACATTACATCTAAATATTGAAATTTCCATTGTAGTGTAATTAAAAACATCAAAGCCAATCCAGCTCAGAAAAGGGAGGCACCCTCCATGTTGGCAGCCTTCCAACAATCATCACCACCTTTGGGGGAGTTTTCACATCTATTGACCCATGTGATAGCCTAAAGCAGGATACATTGTGGTGGGAGGGGGGTGGGGGACTGCAATGTGTCTAGTGAAAATAGAAACCTCAGCTTCAGTCTGGCTTTGTCACCAGTGACCTCAAGCAAAAGAATGTCCCCAGAGTCTATAAGCAATAAAAGCCACTCTCTCACTAGTGAGAGACCAGGTATAATATCATTTGAAAAGGAACATAGTCCTTTGATGTTTTCTCAAAAGGGAAAAGAAGATGTTGCTGATAATATTTGGGAGGTGAGGGAGGAAGAAACCAGCTCAAGAATAGGGGAAGTTTTGTGCACAGATAAATTCAAAGAGAGAGCAGGTCTGACTAATCATGGTAGGCACCCTTCTACAATGGCTTTCAATGGTTCCTGCCTCCTGGTCTTCATGCCCTTGTGTAGGTATCCCCTCCATGCATTGCTGACCAGATAGTGACTTGTTTCTAATACATAGAACATGGCCAAAGTGATAGGAGGTCATTTCTGAGATCAGGTTATAGAACACTGTGACTTCCATCTTGCTGACCTTTTCTCACCCAACCTGCTCACTTTGATGAAGCAAGTTGCCATTTTATGAGCTGCCCCAAAAGGGACTCATATTCTAAGGAATCAGGAGTGGACTCTGGCCAATAGTCTAGGAAAAGTTGAGGGCCTGAGTCCAGAAGGTATAAGAAACTGAAGCCCACCTACTACTGAGTGAGCTTGGAAGCAGATCCTGCCCCAGTTGAGTCTAAAGAGAACTACAGCCACAGGAAGACCTTGACTGTGGCCTTGAGAGAGATTGGGGGCACAGGCACCCAGCTTAGCCATGCCCAAATTTCAGACCCGCAGAAACTGTAAGATAATAAATGGATATTTTATTAAGCTGCTAAGATTTGGGACAATTTCTTATAATCCTATACTGGAGGCCAATGCACAAAATTTGTACAAGGGGCTCGGCCCCCACCGCCACTGTGGCCACCTCTACCTCAGCCCCTGCCCGCTGCAGCAGCCACCTTGACCCTCGCAGCCCTGGCTTCATCCAGAAGGTCGTCTGGAAGGATAGCTGGTCTAATTAGCATATTACACTTGTATTATTATAGACTAGAAGCCCGATGCATGAAGATTCTTGCTAGAATGGGCTCTCCTTTCCCTGGTTGCTGGCATCGCCTTTCCACTTCGGCCCAGCCCAGCCCCTTTCGGCTCAGGCCCCGCCTTCCCAGCATCAATGCAAGCATCCCACCCCCATCACTCAGCACCTGTGTATGCAAATTAACCACCATCTTTGTTGGGTTAATTTGCATATCACTCCTGATTGACTGGTGGTATAGCGGAGGTATGGTCAATTTACATGTTTGTCTATTATTAGGTAAGATAATTAAAGCCTAATATGCACATTGTCCCCTTGGGTGGTCATTCGACCAGGAGTTTGACCGCTTGCTATGACATTCGCTGACCACCAGGGGGTGGCGCAGAACATGGTGGGCATCAGCAATGTGGCACTAGCAGCAAGCAGCAGTGGAGGCACTGCCAGCCCTGATGGGCCCCCAACGAGAGTGGGACCGCGGCAGGATGGTGGAGCAGGACAGCGAGTGGTGCCAGGTCAAGGTGGGTAAGAGTGGAGGCCCGATCGCCCCGCCAATCACCCTGCAGTTGATGACCAGTGGCAGCAGTGGAGGGCGGGGCCGCCACCCAGCTCCCAGGTGCTGAGGAAGCCTGGCGGGGAGGCCCAGCCCCAATCCATTGCTCCACAGGCAGGAAGGTGGAGCAGGTGAGGGGGTAGCACCAACCTGTGGAGCAGGGTGCCAGGTGGGGTTTTGGGGCTGCAGTGCTGCGACGCTGGGGGTGCAAGCTGGGGCTGCAAGGCTGGGGGCATGAGCTGAGGTTCAATCTCCACAGGCCACCCCAAGGGACCCCACCAGTGCACAAATTTGTGCGCTGAGCCTCTAGTACATAGATAATACAGCCATTAACTTAGGATAACCTGGGATGGTTTTGGAGGAAAAGAAATGAAGGGTTTTACGTAATAAACACAGGAAATTATTAATCATGTGACCCTGACCTGGGAAAAAAGCACAAATGAGTTCCAAGAAGCACTGAGAGGAAATAGAAAAGAGAGTGTGGAAATAAATGAAGACTAAACAAATAAGAACAGACAGAGGCTACATATTCAGAGCTTGCTGTGTCAAGGAGGCAGCCACTGTCATTTGCACTTGGCAGAGACTCAAGGCAGGCAGAGGAGTGGAGAGCTTCCTAGGGGAAAGAGGGGAGGCTCTCGGTGTGCCCTGGTTGGAGGCTGTTGGCCTGGAAAAGCTGCGGGGGGGGGGGGGGGGGGGCAACTAGGAATGGGTGGCTAACTATGCCATTGGTTAGTGTTGCATGCTTGGCTTTCTCTGATTGGTCCTAAGTTGGAAGTGAGGGCAAAAGTTAGGGAAGCTGTCAGTTATTTATCAAGTCCTGGCCATTTTGGCCAATTGTTGTAGGGGTTATTGTCCCGTTTCCTGCATTATTGCTAGAGATAGCGGTCTGATTCCTACAAGTCTGACTCATAGCAGGCTGGCCTCCTGTGCTACTTAATGTGGATAGTAGGTGGCTTCCTGGTTGCTGCAGATCATGGATCAGAGTTCTATTTTTATATATGGTCTGGCCTCTGTCCATCTGTATATTTAATCTCTCAGAAGAAGAGTAGCTATGAAGTAATGGGGTACCTAAACCGAATCAAGGAGATTCCCACCAATGGACCTAGGTCCTCCCTAGCCACAGAAGGAGGGAGGATCAGGAGAACCTGCTGCCTTTTCCCAGACCCAGAGATAAATCCACGGTGAACACCTCAGAGGACGGTGCGGCCATGCCATGCTTCAGGAATCTGAATCCATGGCGAGTCACTGGTCCAATTCAAACCGCTTGAGACTACGTTTTAGCCACACCTATTTTTTTCAAATCTGAAAGCAGTTTTGCAAAGCCATTTGCTCTCTGTCACGTTTCTCTCCACAGAGCCAAAGTAGAGTCATTTAAGTGGACTGTTAGACCACCGCGTTTTTTCTAGAACCAGTCCCTGGAGAGTCTTTACCTCCATGATCCCGAGTTACAATGTAGCTTTCCTTTACTGGACCCCTTTTAAGACAGTCTTTTCTCACAGCCAGACTGTGGAGAGGGTTCCCTTTCTTTTTTCTTCGCCTTTTTACCTGCTGCTTAACTAGAAAATTATCCTCCACGTAGGAAGGTAAACGCTCTCTCATCCTGTTGCTGGGATAAAAAATTATCTTGTAACTTGGCTCTGTCGGGCAAAAATCTACATCAGCCCAGCACTCCCTCTTAACCAGCAGTGGCTTTCAGAAGTGGGACTGCGACCTGGATAATCACAGCAGGGCTTGTAATCTTCCCCGTGCTAATGAGGGTCACATCCTACCTGACTGGTAGGCCTTCTGCAGAGACTTAAAGCTTCTCCTGCTCTAATTAGCAATGGCTGATGGAGGGAGAAGCCTGCCCCTTTACAGGTATCCATCCCAGTGGTTTGAACAATGCAGAGAAAAATTATTTGCAGGCCCAATGGCAAAGACGGTTAATTAAAATAGTGATGACGCCGATAAGAGGGATGACAAACGGGGGTCCCTCGTTAATGAGAACGGTCGCATTTTCTGCTCCCTTCTCCCCTTGCTCATCAGGAAATAGCAGAGTGGAGCCCCCAGGAGACTCCTGCTCAATTAGGCCCCACAGGCAGGGAAAGCTGCCGAAGGCCCTGTGAGGAGAAAATGTAACCACCTAATTTGGGAGGGAAGGAGCGAGGGCACTGGCTCTAATGGAATATGCCACTGGCACTTCCAGGTCCGCCGCTGATGGGGAGGATGCACCACGTGAAGCCGTTCTCAAAAAGGCAGGAGTGTGGGGTGAGCGAGGGACACCGGCTTTGAAGTCACAGACGCCTGTGTTGGGATCTGATTCTAGCAGTGTTCCTCTGTCACTCGGAGCCCGTTTTCTCATTGAGAAACATGAAGATAATGACAGTGACCTCACTGAGTCTGTATGAGGTCACGTGTGTACACATAGAAGAGAGGGCGCACAGAGCACAGATCACACAGGTAAAACTTGGCACCTTTTCCTTTCCACCCCGTTATGTCCCACCACACTTGCCCGGATGGACTTCATCTTTTTTGTAACCTGCCCCTCCTGGTTGATAGGGCCTGTTGACAGTAGTTCACACTTTGCCCCACTCAATGTCACATTGAAGGTGTCCTAAAGATCTTGCTTGGGCATTTTGTGGACCAGCCCCCTAAGAACAGACCCATTCTTTCTCTTTCTTCCCCCCGCCCCCCCCAAAAAAATGTTTTTATTGATTTCAGAGAGAGGAAGGGAGAGGGAGAGAGAGATAGAACCATCAATGATGAGGATAATTGATTGGCTGCCTCCTGCACACACACCCCTGCCAGGGATCGAGCCTACAACTGGGCATGTGACCAGGAATTGAACTATGACCTCCTGGCTCATAGGTCGATGCTCAACCACTGAGCTACACTGGGCTGGCATTCCTTCTCTTTCTTTGTCATCTTATCACCAATTCTCAGCAGACCTACAGTTGTCACATGTGAGTTATGTGTCACCCTCCCCAATGCTTCTGACAAGGGGGCATCCCGGGAGGGACTCAGGGAGCTAAAGAGCCCTAATGCTTGCCCTTTTGGGTTGGGGAAAACCCTTCCTGGTGCTAACACCTGTCTTTGTACTAACGCAGAAGCACCTTACTATCTCTATTTTGTTCTTCCCAGTGACCCTGTGAGACTGATAGGCCGGCCAGAGACTCCCAAAGTTTCATGAACTTGGCTAAAATATCACTTTTAATAAGAGGCAAAACTAAAATCCAGGTATTCCAAGGAAAAACTGGGATATACTTTCCATTCTTCTTGAAATAACTAACATTGGACTCTGTATCACTCGGGTTTGGTTATGAAAATCTCAGTGGCTTAAAGAAACAACGGTTTATTTTTTCCTCATGCTGCATGTCTATCACAGGCCAGTTGGGGCTCTGCTCACCAAGTCATCCCTGTAATCATCTGCACTCTGAGACCTGGGCCAACAGAATAGCCGCTCCCTGGAGCATTGCTAACTGCTGGAGCAGAGGGAAAGTCAGCATGCTTAAGCACATGCTCGCTCCTAAAGCATTGGCCTGGAAGTGACACATTACATTCCACTTACATTTTATTGACCATGCCTGAGTTCAACGGGGCAGGGGAGTAACACCCTCGCAGAAGGAGAGGCAAGGACATTACTGAAGAGCTGCACAGTCTACCATCAACCCCATCACTCTTTGTCTCAATCCTCGGTGCTGCAGAAATGAGTGGAGTCTGGTAGTGGTCTATCTATTCAGCCTGGATAGTGATTGTAGCTATAGATAGAGAATTGCTTGCCCTTTGTTGGAAGCAGAGACAAGGGGAAGATATCCAGAGTAGTGCTTGCTTCAGAAGAGACAACTTAGAAGATGATGTTTGAACTTGGCCATCAATAACATGTTTAAATTCTGGACCAAAAGTTAACATATTAGCAACTGCCAAAGATTCTATATAGGCTGGCCTCACATCGCAGAGAGTAAACCACTGTTCCAGGAATGAGAGTGCTTCAAAGCCACGTGCAAATGCTTTTGGTCTTCAGCAGGAAGGCACTGAAATGCCCGCCCCACTTTTTTATTTGTTTCCTGAAAAGAGAGAACTAAATAACTTTCTAATTACTTCCACATGTGCCTCTCTATGAATGGCAGTAATAACATTTCGAGGGTGTTCAGTATTGACACAACAGTAGATGGCCAGGGGCCTCAAGTGAAGAACACAGTGACTGAGTTCTCCCAGGACTGGAGCTCTCCTAGGACAGGGCACGTGACTTACCCATTTGTATTTGCAGTACTTGTTGCTTCTTCATCCTACAAGACTGTCTTGTTCATAAAAATACATACATACATACATACATACATACATACATACATAAGAACCCATAGCTTCTCCTTCCAGTCCATGCAGCCTGCTCCATACAGACAAACCTCAGATACATTTACTTATTTACTTACCGACTTATACTTCACCTACTTCTAAGGAGAGTTGAGGCAGGGTCTGCTTTCCACTTAATGTGAAACAGGACAGCTAGGACTGAAACCAGAGCAGAGACTGTGGGTCAGAGCACAGCGAATGGATATCTCCACATCCCTGAAAATAGCTGACAACGAGTTGAGCACTGACTTGCCTCCCTAACTTCTGGGAGCTTAGGTACAAATGGTCTACATTGGCCTCCTTGGGAGGGTGGTGCATCTGACAGTGAGGTGATGATGCAGGTGAGGTGCCACTTTGAGGACTGTCCTCTCCTGCTTTGCTGAGGCTACCTACCTCCTATCTGGCAGCTTAGGGAGTCTGGTTTATTATTAGGGTAGATGTGCAACTAAATCTGTGGCTTCAGGCTACCCACCAACAGTGTACATAGCCCTCTCTCCATTCTGGCCCCTCCTTCATTTCTGGCCAACTCTTTCTAGGAGAAAATGAGTCTGATCCATCTCTGTGTTCAGATGTTAGCTGAGAACACCTTAAGATAGGACCTGGTCCTGGGATCTTTGTTCAATTACATGTATCTAACATTTATTTATGAACCACATATTTAGAGTCCAGAAATGAGGAGATGAAGAAAGTCTGCGCATGAACACCGATTGGCAGAATCAGTATCTGCCAGTCCACGCTTAGACCCAGACATCAGGCTTCCGTGCATAGTGGGCCCACTCTGGTCCTCCTCCATCAAGCCCCTTCCTAGGGGAAGAACTTGTCAGGGCCTGGAGGGATGTGTCCAACTGAAGCCTGTGACTCTCCTTCCTTCTACTCCATGTTCCAGGTACTCAGCACCCCAGAATACCCTCCCCATGGAACCCACAACAGCATCTGGGGCCTGCACAGCCTCTTCCCAAGATCCAAGCTGGCCTGCTGGGAGTCCATCCAAGGGGTGAGTGCTGAGGGCAGAGTTGGCCTCAGCCTAGACTTTTGGCCTGAAGTGTCCACCGACTTGAGACCACCCTCTCACCATGTGGCATGGAACAAGGTGTGGGAGGTAGAGCGAGAAGATCAGCAGGCCAGGCCCTCTATTGGCATTACTACCTCTGATCCTGAAAATGTGGGGATGGCCTTGTAATTTGGGCACTCTGGGAGGTGTGGAGAGAGCTAAGGGTAGAGATGGGCAGGTTCCCAAGTCTAGAACAGGTTTCTTCTTGCCAGCAAGGGGTTAATTCACCACTGTACTTATTTCTGATTGTTTACGAGGAGATTTGATCACGAAAGGCCAATGAAAGTGTTCAAGAGTCTGATTTTTCTTGTCTATCTAAATTACCATCTCAGGAGGCAAAGCAAACCAATTTACCTTGAGGCTTCCATCAGAGAAATTCGTAGACAGTCCAGGAACCACATGCTAACAAGATAGTGAGTCTTAAAGCAGGAAAACAAACTAAAAGGCCAAATTCAAACTAAAAGATATTGCTTCATGATAAACTCCACTTGTTCAGGCAAAAGAATCCAAGGATAGCTGTATCGTGGGAAATACAAATATTCTGGTTAACTGAATGTTAGGATTATTTTTCCTTATATAATTATATAGGGAAATCTTAAAATTATACTAAAAGTAATTGTATCTCTTTTTCATCACCAACCTCAGTGATTTCGGCAGATTGCCTCTATTATTTTTTTAAATTGCCAATATGTTCTTAGGTTCTCCCCTCCAAAGACTGGCTAAGTAAAAGTAGGACAAGATGTCCCCAGTGGTCCCCTCCTTGTTATGACCAAAGACAGGCACACAAGAAATTTCATTAAAGAAAGTCAGAAACGACCCTATTATAGTCATGGCTTCCTGCACATAACTCATGGCTTCACTGCTGTGAGAGTTCCTCAATATCAAATTGGACTCTTCTCAACTATTGTCATTCTAGAGCAGGGGTGGGGCACCATTTTCCTGCCAAGGGCCATTTGGATGTTTATAACATCGTTCGCTTATATAATTCACTTAATATAAATTTATGTTGCTATGAAAAAAAGCTCCCAGATTTATTGAATTCTGAGTCCCGCCTGCAGCTGCCTTGGCAGGGCCAGACCAAATGACTTTTCAGGCCTGATACAGCCTGCGGGCCCGATGTTCCCCACCCCTGTTCTAGAGGGTGGAGCTCACCAAAGAATTACCTTCCAATAGAGAATTTCAGTCTTCTCTGCTCTCTTTTCTGTCTGAGGGTAGAACCATAGCTGCCTACTCAGCCAACATGATTATCTTTCTATTTGTGGCCCTCCACCTAAAGAATGTCCAGGTGCCTGCTGTCCTTTAACTTCTGCCCTTATCTTCTCAATCAACTCCATCTTGCCCACCTGATGATCCACTTAGGTGTTTTTCCCCCCAAATGATTTGGGAGAATTTTGCATGAATTCTGTGCGATTAGAATAAAGGACAGATTACTAAAGAGCAAGATGACATCTGCCTGTGTGTATGTGAGGGGTGTGGGGGTGGGGGAGGGGTAGCGGGGGTTTGTTCCTAAGTGCCACTCTTCAGAGTGTTTACTCAATCCTAAAGTCAGTGAGTCTCCATTAAGCTGGTTAAGCAGAGGAGTGATATGACCAGGTCTTCGAAAAGGCAGAGTCAGGCCAAGAGGAAAGGTTTTGGAAGCTAGGATAGTAACTATTTCATAATAGAACTTGGGCTTTGGGTTAAAGCAAAACTGACTTCAAATCCTAGTTCCAATACTTACCAACTATGTATCCATTTACTTTCTCTGGTACTCAGTTTTCTAATTAAAAAATCATAATGGCTCATAGTATTGCTTTGAAGATTAAAACATGCATAAAAAGCTTCTATTGACAAATAGGATGAGACAGGAGGAAGGTATAAACTAGGGCGACTGTAGGAATGGAGGGTAGGAGATGGATGTTGGTGACAGCATTACCAGGATGATTAGAGGAATTGAGGGTGATCAGGTGTTTTACCCTGAGTGGCCCAATAAGTTATACAGCTCATAAATGAATGGAGATTAAGGCAGTACAGAAGGAAGCACCGATTTTTCAGATGACAAGGTACAGATAATGAGTTTCATTTTGAATAAGTTGAATAGAGGGAGTGAAAGACATAGAAGTGCTCATTAGTTTTCAAAAACAGGTATCTAGACAGCACTGTCTGCTTGGGATTCATCAGAATACAAGTTATTGTAGACACTGTGGGATTTACAAGCTTGCCCAAGAAGTAAGTTGGAATCATTCTCTCATTGATTCTCTCACTACTATTTTATTCATCCAATGTATATTATCTTCTATGTGCTAGTCTGGGTGCTATTAAACATGGTGAACAGGCAGAAGTTGTCACTGACCTTCAGGATCTTACATCAAAGAGGGCCATGGAAACCCCTGCTCTTCAACCCTAGGTAGTCAGGAGCCCAGGCGTGTGTGTGGGCTGGATGCCAGATGTTGAGCTGGGCATGGAGTTGGGTAGAGCTGGTCTGTGGTTGTAGGTCATGGCACACGGAGGAAGGATACCCAGGCTGACAGTGTCATAATGCTGATTTGGATTAAATTGTGCTGATTTGGAATAAATGAGAAGGGTAGAGTTTGCAGGTTTAGAGGATTGAGCGGGGAGAGATTCCCTGAGGTATAGCTTGGGGCAAGACGGGAGCCTTTTCTAGGGTACCTGTCATTTGGCCTATGGGTGCTAAAGAGACTGCTGAAAACATTACAGTGTTTGGAATTAGAAGGACCATATTCTTCTAACTTCAGCATCTAGCATTGTGCCTGGTTCATAGAAAACGCTTAGTGAATGTTACTTAGTTAAAGGAATAAGGAGAAGAAAGAAAAGGTGACTTGGCTGGTGTTTCTCAGTATTAGAATGTACTCCTATGCACTGAAAGCTCATGGGTTTCATTCTGAACTGGGTCAGGGCACGTGTGTGAGGCAACCTATCAATGTTTCTCATTCACATCAATGTTTCTCTCTTCCTCTCATTTCCTCTCTTTCTCTCTTTAGAATCAATGAAGGACATATCCTTGGGGGAGGATTTAAAAAAAAAAAAAAGAAAGAAAGAAAGGAAAGGAAACATTTACTAGTAAAAGAGTTAAATTATCACCATTCTGGTAAAGATTTTGTGGAACCTTTCCGGACCCTCTATTGAGCCACAGAAATTATTATGGAAGACAAAAATCTTAGTAATCTTAGTTGTGGGTCTTCTGAAAATTAATAAAAGCATGCCCCAATGATTTTGAGTAAATTTGGCTATTAATAGCACCAGGATGTACATCATAGCATGATGCTAAGTGTACTATGCATCTTTTCTAACTTTCAGAATCTCACCTAGGGAAGGCTTTCTCTCCTAGAGAGCAAAGAAAATAACAACATTAGCAGAGGATCATGGTTCTTCATAGGTGACTGAGCTAACACACTGCTCTCTGCTTCTACCTTCACGTGTGTGTGTGTGTTTGGGGGGGCTGGGTTCTTGGCTGTGACTTTCCACTGCACATGTGGATATTAACCATCAGTAGTGGCTTCATAGAACAGTAATATATATGTTTCTGCTTAAATTTACTGGCAGGTTTTCTGACAAAGCTCCTGGGAATGATGCCCTGATTTGCAAGGACTTAATGACTTCGTGTTGTCTAACATCTGTAGGCATCCTATCTAATAAAAGAGTAATATGAAAATTGACCATCACTCCAACACAGAAGATGGTCACCCCCATGTGGTCACAGATGGCTGCCCCCATGTGGACAAAAGATGGCCACGACAAGATGGCCTGCAGGGGAGGGCAGTTAGGGGTGACCGGGCCAGCAGAGGAGGGCAGTTGGGGATGACCAGGCCAGCAGGGGAGGGCAGTTAGGGGCAATCAGGCTGGCAGGGGAGCAGTTAGGTGTCGATCAAGCTGGCAGGGGAATGATTAGGGGGTGATCAGGCTGGCAGGCAGAAGTGGTTAGGGGCAATCAGGCAGGCAGGCAGGTGAGCTGTTGGGAGCCAGCAGTCCTGGATTGTGAGAGGGATGTCCGACTGCCCGTTTAGGCCCGATCTCCAGTGGGATCGGGCCTAAACGGGTAGTCAGACATCCCTCGAGATTGGAGAGGGTGCAGGCTGGGCTGAGGGACACACACCCCCTGTGCACAAATTTCATGCACCAGGCCTCTAGTAGAGACAAAAGGAGGGCATTAGTACCACCTGGCTGTGCCCCAGATAAAGTGAACACCATGAATTTGTGAAGGTACTATCTTTCTTCTCCAGAAAATAATTCTTTATGTTTAAAAAACTGTCAGTGTTATTAGAAATATTTTAAATTATACTCTTAAATTTTTAAAAAATATGTTTTTATTGCTTTTTAGATAGAGAGGAAGGGAAAGGGAGAGAAGATAGAAACATCAATGATAAGAGAGACACATCCATCGGCTGCCTCCCTACTGGGGATCGAGCCTGCAACCTGGGCATGTACCCTTACCAGGAATCAAACTGGGGATCTCTTGGTCCATGAGATGATGCTCAATCCACTGGGCCACACCAGTTGGGCTATACTCTTAAATTTTAACACACTCCTGCTAGCCATACAAAAGACCAATTCAACCCCCCTCCCTTCTTTTACATATATTATGATGGCTTTAGTCATAAATTAAACTTGAAAACAATTGTGTTTCTAGAATCCTGATAAAATTTTTACTCCTTTAATGTGTTTTTTTCTTCTCCTCACTGAATAAACATATTATTCACAGGAACTAATGACCTCTTGAAAGCTAGGTGACCCCATGGTTTTCAAACACCAATTTGAGAGGTCCTAATTTTCTCTTTATCTTCATTTATTCCTCATTTATTCACATGCAACAACTGTTTGAATAATTTAAATGATCAGATATGCAAGCATCACTCAGAAGTGTGAAGACTTTTACTTCAAAAGTAATTCAGTATTTTCAAATTAGGATGAGAATAACAGTTTGCCTAGTTTTTATTCTCCTGTCTTCTTTTGATATAGTTACAATGCTAACTATAATAACACTGTAACAACAGCAATAACAAGAGGAATCTAAAGTCCTAGATTCTTCCTAACCCAGGGTTGTTACTTCAGGTAATTGAAACAAACAATGGGAAGTAGGATGAGAAAAGCATATAAATGTAAATATCTGCAAATTACACAAAGGAAAGTCAGACAAATATGCTGCATTCTTAACACTGGGTCCACAGAAATTGCAGCCTATCAAGTCAGAAAATACAACAGGAGGAAGCATAAGTAATAAAAATCATAAAATAAGAAAACAACAGAAGATAGCAATCTATAAATCATAACAATTCTCAAACTAAAAGACAAAGACAGACTACGTGAAGAAAAATTAAACTGCATGTTAATTACAAGTTACAAAAGTTGATAAGATCAAATTGAAAGCAAAAAGTACTAAATGATACAAAAGGGGCCATCTTATATTGAAAATGGTAGTAGTCTCATCAATAAAGAATATGGAGCCCTGGACAGTGTTTGCTCAGTGGTTACAGCACCGGCCCAAGCACCAAAGGGTCTCAGGTTCGATTTCTGGTCAAGGGCACCTACCTGGGTTGCAGGTTCAATCCCTGGCCCTGGCCAGGGTGCATTCAGAAGGCAACCAATCGATGTGTCTCTCTCATATTCATGTTTCTCTCTTTTTGTCCCCTTCCCCCTTTCCCTTCCACTCTCTCTATAAAAGCAATGGAAAAAATATCCTCTGATGAGAATTAACAACAACAACAAAAATATGGAAGTCATAAACATGAAAGAACAAATCACCAAAATATACAGAATAAACTAAAAACTGTGATGAATGATACAAGCACAGTTATAGTAGGAGATTTTAGCATGCACTCACTGTCTTTGAATAATTAAATATTTTATATTAATGCATATATGTGCATGTATATATGTGTATTAAAATTAAGTTATATATACAAAGATATATGTAATATACAGTTGTGTATATGCTTTATATATATTTATATTAGAGAGATATCTCATATACTATATAATTTAATAATATAATACATATATTGTTTTCAGGTATCTATAAAAGTTTTACAAAAATGGGCACACACAAAGCCCCCAAAGAACCCAAGTATAGTTTAGAAAGTAGAAATTACAAAATCACAGCATGTTGACTACAAATAATAGGGATAAAATAAATTTGTTTCAAAATAAAAATAAGAGACAATTATAACCAACCATGAGAAACTGAAATAAACAGCCATAGAAAATTGAGTACAAAGATAAACCATCAATAAAAATGAAAGGTTAAGCAGTAAGAGATGGATAAAATGAATGAGTTTTAAAATAAAAGATTAAAAAAAATTGGACCAATGAAATACCGTAAAAGTTTGAAAACAATAAATGAAAAAACAAAAATAAAAGGAAAAATTCAAGCATAAATGTAAGATTAAAACTTGAAAATGAAAATTATGAAGTGATAAGGTAAAGTAACATATTTAAAATATAATCATAAGTAGGAAAATAAAAATATTCTTAAAGGGCATGATTACAGAGAAGGTTTATGGCAGAGGTAAGTAAACAGAGAGAAAAGTCCCCCATAGTAGAAAAGGAGCGAAAGTTAATTGTGACAATCTGGAGTCTTGAAATAGAAAGAATGTGATGAAGTGCCGAATAATGAAAAAGCAACGGAAACACAGAATCAAAGGAAATTTAAAAATCTGAGAGCAGACTTGTTTTTAGGAACTTGACAGACTGAGCTAACAAGATTCTTCTTTCAGCCATAAACAAGAAGGAATCTTGGACAAAATATGCCAAAATAACTTTTTTATAGCTGAGCTCAAAAGACAGGAAGGGAAATCTGCAGGTGCTACAACAAAGAAGAAAGTCAGCAGAAGGCTATGGAGGCTAGAACATGGGCAAGTCTGCTCTAGGTCCCTGGAGGGCAGAGACTATGGTGGAGATGGGTGTGAGGAAAGCTGATTGGGAACACCCCGGGTGGGAGTGTGGGCCACAAGAGGGGGCAGAGGTGGAAAGTGAACTGGGGTGCTTTGCAATGAAGTCCTCAGCTGACCCTACAGGGCACTTTGGAGGTGAGATATCTCTAGTCAAAAGGCCTGACCTTTACCTCATATTGGCCCCAAAATGTGGTGCGACCTTGTTTGGAGGGCAAGTCCTTGAGAGAGACAGCTGAGAGCAGGTAGCCAGCAGCCAATGCTCCCAGCATGCTGGGGAAATGAGGTCTTCAGCTCAGGGCTCTAAAGGTGGTTCTGGAGAGTTCCATACAATTTTCTTCGATGACATGGGTAACTTTCATTTCAACTTTTTTTTTTACAATTCATTTGGCTCTGTCTATGTAATGTTGACATTCTGGAATTTTGTTCTTTTGGAGTTGTTAGGAAGATACAATCAAGTGGTCCACTGTCCCGTCTCCCACAGGTATACAAAGACACTTACATAGATGCTACTTATGTACAGTATATGAATTTTAGTGGTATTTATATTAGGGGAATAATTGACAATGACCAAAATATAAG